>NW_028263371.1:47565988-48784560 GCF_051168715.1 Poecilia mexicana | reverse complement strand
TCTGACACCTGCAAGTACCAGAAGAAAGACTAATAGTCATGTCAGCTGCTACCTGTAGGAGCTGAGGTATATCTCTCTGAGCTGAAAGAAACTGTCCCCATGATTGTTGGACAAAAGCTACCTGAGGGATATGACTGACTGGCCTATAACAAAACATGTCCAGTGAGAAGAAATGTTGGGTGACTTCTGTGACAAAAAAGTTTATACCCATCTGGAGTTTTGACCTTGTTTTTGCAACACTATTTAAAACATACAGCCAAAATTGTCAGGGGAAGTTAAAATTTGGGAAATTTGTTCCAAAAAAAAAAAAAAAGACTCTAGTTCACTGGGAGAGACAAGCGATAATATCGTCACCTTCCTAAGTCCTGTAGTCATTGTTCCCTTGTCATTGTTTTTCTTTAGAGTCTTAGAGTTGGGTAGATAACTTCACACACTCAATGTGTAGGTATTTCTCTTGCAACTCAAAAAAACATCTGAAGTTCTAAGTTTACACATTCAGACTAAGCTGCTTTTTAAAGTTCTAAAATAGAGACAGGTTGACACCACCAGTCAGCGCCTTCCCTCCCTACATTTTGCTGCTGCGCTATCCTAAAATGTTAACAGGTCTGATTCATCAAAGACCTAAATCAGACTTTCACTTCCCTCTGCTGCTGGCTTGACTGCGCAGCCTGTGCAACATGAATGCCATTATCTGCAGCTGCCCAGTAGTTTGCATTAGGAATCTCTACTGGAGTCCATGTGCAGCGCATGTGACCGTCTGTCCAACAGTTCAACTACGTTTCAGTGGGTGTTGCAAAGTCAACAGCAGAAACAGGGAAAAAGAGGCTAGATTATGAGCACAAAAAAACCCCTAAAAAATTAATAATAAAAAAAAACTGCTGTTTTTGAAAATCATCTTTTTCTCTCTCTCTCGCTCTCTTCCTTTATTTGTGAATAGTTTACAAACCATCATGTTGCTGCTTACTGCGGGGCCACGGCAAAACACTACGCAGATGAATGAGATTGTATTTGAATTAAGTTAAATTGTTTGAATAGAGACGCATGGATTTTCCCATGTTTCAAGTGACTTACATTAATAAATGCTTAGAGAAATGCTTAGGGCCTTATAAATCAGACACCAACTTTAACAAATTCAGCTCCCATGCTGTGCAGCCACACATTCTTACTGGGTTTGTAACACAAGATGAAAGTAAGCAATAAAAACTCAATGGTTTCCTTCTTCTTAAAGCCCAAGACGCTCTGGGCATTGTGTTTTAATGCCCTTATCAAAAACCACTGCTTTGTAATGTAACCAGATTATTATTTGTATTATTATTCCAATATGCGACAATCAGGATCTTACAACTTTAACAAACTTTATTAGCTTTTGAATCAGGCTGCTAAGTCAGTTCAATCTGGAGAGACTCAAACGGAGAAAGAGGGCGATTAAAAGAGTTTAATGACAAAATGAACATGAAAATAAAAAGTCCTTTGGCTTTCAGGCCCCGTCCGGGGACATCGAGCTGGACTTCGATGAGCTCGATGAACATTCCTGATGCAGCATAGGAATGTAGACCCCCCGGGGCCTGTACTGGTGGCGGCGGTCGGAGGAAGATGAGGCCTGAGAGCCGGGAGCAGAAGGTGGAGATAGGGTGGAGGTGGGTTGATCGCAGCTGGTGAGCAGAGGAGGCTATGGGTGAAGGTCCTTTTGAACTGAGGCCCAAACGATGATTGGCTGGAGCGAGGCTCGGTCCGCGCCGATAGGTCCAGGTTGCAGAGAGGCGGGCGCTGATTGACGAGGCAGGTGCGACTAGAGTCTTCCAGACTGAACTTTTGTCAAGACTCCATAATCCAACTCTATCTTTGTAAAGGACAAATAGTGTATATTCCAGACAAAACAAACTCTGCTAGAGGCTTCGCTGTAGCATGGTCTCAGTACCCCAGATCAATCAGACGAGTTTTTCTGGTGCAGTAAAACAATTATCTTAATGAGCAAATGTTACTTTGCTAAAAAAAAATCTAAAATAATAATCCACATAAATTTGGTGCATAATGTTAGTAAATTAAGTCAGAAGTATTATGAAATCACAATACGAGAGTTTTATGTATGTACATAAGAAAACAGGAACAGAGGGACTAGTTACCTTGGACATTTCTTGGTTTTAGCTTTACTTTGTCTGGCTATCTTTGTGATCTGAAAGTCGCCAGCACAACTTTCTCCCCCTTTTATCCCACTACTAATGAGCTGGCATCTGGTGAGGAACTGCTGCCAGGCCATCCTTACACACAAACGTGTTTGTTTTCTTTATCCCCAGCAATCCCTGTAAGTGATTTGTCCTAAAGAAGATTATCTTACAGCTACGATATTTTATGTTCTTTCATTCAAATGGAAACATGAAAAGGTTCAGTCGTGAAAAACAATGTGGGCTGGGCAATACAAACCAACTGGATTGGGTTATAAAAACCTTGTAGCTGTTCTTCTCAAAGCCTGTGTTGCACAGACGGGATGCTTTTCCCCTCGCAAACGGAACAAAACGGAGAGCAGGCAAAAAATATTTCAAATGTGCAAAATAAATATATAGATGAAAATACACGGTTTTCCCTCCAATGATGATTTTAAAAAGAATGAAAACTAGTGTCCTGAGGTTTTATCCCCAAAGACAGTTACTGAGTGTAGACAAAGAATTTAAATGGGAAAATTTAGAAATCTATTATTAGAGTTATCAATTTCCTTCCATTTTTATTTGAACTGTGTAGTTGTTCTGGTTTCAAGTAAAATTTCCAAGAGAAAATGATTTCAAATAGCAGACTCAGACACCTGCACTGACTGCGTCAGCTAGAAAGCATGCGACAGAATATCAAGCCCGCTCGGAAAACCTGCAGTGTTTCCCATCGTCTGCGTGTCATCACAGCTAAAATCAGAGCAGGGTGTTAATGAGAAATTCCTGTGTGTACCATCTTTTAAAAGCGAGCCATTATCAAAAGCAGTAAAACAAATGTGACAGCCAAGAGATCGTCCTTTCTCTCCGGACTGTCGTAAAATCCCCACAGGGATGGTGTGATGAACGATTCAAGGCCAACTCTGGCCCAGGGATGCTCCACTGAACCATGCTCTGATCTATCATCTGGCTTTCCCTTATTAATGATGAGGTCACAGCGTTGAGGGTCACGGCATTGCTGATAAAAGTGCAAAGCCTGCTATTTGTTACGAGCCCAACTTGACTGATCATAACTCTTTTGATGAAAGGGGACAAGATTTTATACCACCAGGCTGTCACTCCTCAGACTGGCCTGTGTTCCTCCTAATATACTGTCATTTCAGGCTCACAGTGAATGAGCCTTATCATAGGCAATGTAGAACTAAATGAAGTGATTGTTATCACTCACAGGAAAATTATTATGGTCTTCTGGGGACAGTTTGTGACTGCAGCTCTGCTGACGAACACATGTACTTATTTCATGCTGTACTAAAAGGACTCAGAGGAAACAGGACTGACAGAGGCAACAAAACATCTTAGGCAAGTTCTGTAAGGGAGATTTGGAACATTTTAAATACATAATATTACACTGAGTTTGTCTAACCAACAGGGCTGGATGAAACTTCTTTCTCTCCAATGTATAAGTGTGTTGTGCTCTTCATAATGTTTCGTATATTTCAGTTTCAATCATTTCAATAATATCCTGTTCCTCCTGCAAACCTGTAGACTTACAGCAGCTGTGGTTTGAGAAAAGACTTTTCTGTCAGTCAATTTTCTTCACGATCGCCTCATTTTGCATCTTATCACACTTTTCTACTCTCTGCATCTTTGAAGAGAGGTCAAAAGATCGGCTGTTTTCCGAAATCAAAGGATTTTTTGATCTGATGGCTCTTGTCAACAGTTTTTCTGGTGCTCATTCACTTCTTTTCTGTCTCCTAAAACATTTCAAGACAACTATAATGATCAATAGTTTACAAAAGCCTCACATTAGCTTTGATTTTTTTTTCTTCTCTTCAAATATTTTTTATGTTAATCTCCGAAATCTGAATCCGCACTTTGCTTTGCACTGTACTGGTTTAACAATCGTCAGAGTGAATAATTTTAAAGAAATCTTATTGGTAGAGCTTTGATTAAACTAATGATGGATATGAATAAATTTGACTCCTTTGATAAAAATGTAAAAAAAAAAAAAGGCTATCTGACAGGTAAATTATGTTGAGAGTTAAAAACCCGCTGTGCTTTTCAGATTCCCTCAATTTTCAAGTGAATGTTAGAATTTGCAAGTGAAAGATGAACCTAGCAGGTTGCCTGAACAGTCATATTTAATCTTTACTGACGCTTATATATTCCAAGGAACAGGCCCATTGCAACGTCTATAAAATAAACACATGACCTATTCAGGTCTCAATCTCACCCCCTTAATGTTATTGAGCTTTTATCAAGTTATATTTTGGAAAGTAAGCGAGTTGCTGAGACTACACGCCATCAATAAAATTATTTGTTAAAATATGATAGTTTTCTGAGATTGAGCAAAAACGTACATAAGAATCAATTTTATTACCCACTAACGCTCCTGGTCTGAATTTAAACCTCTAATGTCGGATAAAAAATGTATTCTCAACACTGCCCGTATGCATTAAAAGACCTTTCTTCACCTGATTCCAGTATTGCCCATCTTCAGTTCAATCAGTTTAATCCTCAAACAAATTAAACGTTCACTTTCGATTTCCCACAGACTTCAGGCTATTCTGTCACCCTCAGGGATCTGCTGAGGTTCAGCTGAATGAATCTCAAACATCAGAGCAATCACTGTCTTGGTTGAGCGGCACTTCTCTCTGCGCTCTCAGTCTAGCAGCCCTGTTCCGCTTCATTTCAGCCCACATCCAGCCAAAGAATGATCAAAGCAGCCAGAGGAGTCTTCACAGACGTTTTGTGGGCGTATGTATGTCCTGGACTCCTTTGTATTCATTAGCAGGCCAGTCACAATGGTGCAATGGAGCGTATCCCCTCGGCGGCCCGCGGGGGAACATCAGTTGAGTGACGGAGACAGATCACAGGTGGACCAGCAAAGAGAGCTGCCATAGATTAACTCGTCTGCCAGCAGGGGGAACCTTTGGTACCATTTGTTTTCAGCGCAGGAGATACAAACAAAGGTTAATTAGAAAAAGTATCACTTGATGCTGTAGTTACTGTGTAAAGAACAGTGAGTACCTGCTGGACTCATATTTCTCTGAGTTAATAAAAAAGAAAAAAACAAACAGAAATGGCTTCCAGAGGATTCGTCAGAGTGTATGTCACAGTCTGCAGGTCAGAGGTTTACATGGATGCTATAAAATATCCAAACTGCAAAATGTCATCTTGGTTTTGCTCCAGAATTAAACAACGTCGTATTGATCCAGCATGTATGGCCCAGTCACAGACCTGGAGATTACAAATCGAGATTATCTTTGATATTTAACTCAAGAATGTCACGCTTACTTTGAACAGTATGATTACCTGTCTGACAAATAAAGCAAACACAGAATGGGCCTTCCTTTGGAAGGTGTACTTTTTCATGTTTTCATGATGTGCAAAATGGATCAATATTGGCCCAAAAGAGTTGTTGTGTTTATATCTTTGCAGCAATTTCATCAGTTAGTTTTCCACGTATTATTTTAGACTTTTATTTTGATCACTGAACAATACTTGGAATATAAAAACATCAGAATAAGAAAAAAGTGCAGAGCAAAGACACATTCAGACAGCATAAATAAAACTCAGGAAGCAAGTGAATGACGTGTGTTGACCCATGTTGTATATTAGAACGGCTGTGCATTTGTTGTGCATTAACAGGATAACATCCTCTTTACTCTAATATAATATAGCTTAGATTAGTTTATTTTACTTACATAGCACCAGCTCACAACAAAACTTAACAAACAGGACTAATGCATATTTATTTACACACAGTCCAATTCCTCTGAATGAAAGTAGAATACAATCGGGAAGTATATCACAAAATAAAATACTAGTAAATGTGTTTCTTTTGTAGCTCTTTTCAAATTTTTATTATAAATCTTGGTTAAAATATGACTATCATTTAAACTGGTAATAAATGTGTAAAACCTACGTTGTCTGTCTATCTGTCTGTGTCTGTCATTATGACCTATGAAGTATATCTTTTGAACAAACCGAATCCTCATCCTCCATTTACAGCGAGCGATGTAAGGTTGACCTGTCTCAGACTCTAACCACAAGGACTCAGGACACTGAGTGTTACACTTCATATTAACTATGTGTCCCCAGGGCAAGACACAGTCTCCTCTGCAAATAAATCCAAAACGGCTTTCCCAAGAAGATTTCCCCAAGCCAAGAGACATTGAAGCTTTAGATTAAAAAATGTGTAATTCCATACCCATCTTGCAAGGGAAAAGGAATTTAAGAGCCGTGTGGATGCCGGCCCAGTGCCGCATCTTAAAATGGGCTATTGCTTTCCAAATTACTCGAGGCTGTGTCCCTCCCCATGTATTTGTGCAGTAGCATTAGCTTGTTTTCTGTCTGCCCTCCCCTCATCACAAAGTTTAAAAAGTAATCTTTTCTCAGAGCATGGCTGTTTTTGATAAGAAATCTAAACTGGGTCAAGGACTCAGAGTGAAGTCATTGAACAGTAATTAAAGCTCCCGCCGATGCTACAGTTCAGAAAGTCTCCACCACGCGCTTTGAGATAGAAATCCATTCAAGGATTTGGCGAGCCTTTGTTTCTCTCTTCTCATGAGTAAAATCATTTTACCCTTTCCTTTTTTCTGCCAAACCGGGTAATTAAGCGAGCCAAGTTAGCATCAAGCCAGAGGAGGGGGAGGAAGCTATGCCTGATCACCTATAATGCAGAATGTCCCTCATTCAAAAAATCTGGCAGCATTCTGGATACACTGGAAATGCAACAATGCTGTGAATGGTGCTAAAATAGTCCTTTAAAAAAATCAGCATTTTGAAACTACCCGAATCATCCTAATGCCTAAGCTTTTTTACCTAATGGCAAAACAGTCATTTAATTAAAGGCAAACACAAAAGGAATCTTTAATTAAAAACTAAGTTTTCTAAGGAAACAACTAGGACACCTTTCGCATAGCTAGTCTTACCCACATTCAGATGTTTCCTAGTTTTTGTGTTCATTCAGTGTAGCAACTTTAATCTCGCCTTTATGTTTGTCTTAGAGAGCAAAAGTTTTATTTCTTGAACAACTTCCATAAAAATAAAACCCGTGCAGTTTTGTTTTGGCTAACTTTCCAGACAAAATCAATTTTAAAGTATTTAACCCTTTCATACATAGCGGTCACTGCAGTGGACAGCTGTCTAAAAGTCATTTTCTTGTGCTTCTTGGGGATTTTAATGTTATAAATGCAGACAGACCACTGAAGTGGACACTAATGAACCATAAAATACGCCATCGACTACTGGCCATCAGCTGCAAATACAAGAAATAATTTTTATTAAATCCAATATGGCCGACAGACAAACAAGCATGCCATGCAGGTAAAAAATAAAATATTGTGACATCAGATAACCCCTAACGGATGTATTTTTCAAATAACAACTTTGTATTTGGAGAAAATTACAATTGATCACCTAAAAAAAAAAAAAAAAATCACAAAATCTTTTTTCCTACCCTTTTTTTAATGGAATCCAAAAGAATTTGGAAAAAAATCCTAACACAAAGGATCACAATTCTTGCATGAAAAGATTAAAATTGG
Organism: Poecilia mexicana; assembly: GCF_051168715.1. NCBI lineage: Eukaryota > Metazoa > Chordata > Actinopteri > Cyprinodontiformes > Poeciliidae > Poecilia > Poecilia mexicana. The sequence continues at coordinate 48,776,873 of NW_028263371.1, read as the reverse complement.
GCAAAGAGTCGCCTGAATCATAACAAAACCACCAGTAAACATCATAAAACATCACTATTAAGCGAAGCTGATTCAAAGCTTAATTCAGAACTTTGAACCATTGTGTGACTTACATATTTATCAGCTCAAGTCATTAAGATACGATGCATGTCAAATTTTCAATCATTTGTTCTACATAGAAATAATCCCACCTACTGCTTAATTTTGTACTAAGCAAAAAGGTACTTAATGCAGAAATTAAAATTCCGATGTACTTCTTCATGTGATCCGTGCCAGAACGTAACCATTCAAAGCAACTTCTGAAAGTAAGCAAAAGAAGAAAATAAACATAATAATCCATTCAGAAGAATAATATGTGAACTTATATTCCCACCAATGGGACCACCATTGCCTTGTGAAATGTATAATCCCTCTCTGAAAGAAGATGATATTTGGCAGCCAATTCCATCTACTGTAACATTGTGCCTGTAGTCTTTTGCTTCTTTAGGAGAGCCATGGGCTGAGTATTTGAAGTTTTTAATCTGGAACTCCAGAGACTAAGGTCACCTTTCACTACCCCTCCTCTCCCTCTTTTATTTGCTCTTGCTTAGTTCTGGCAACCCTGCTATTTCACACACTATTAAAAGAAATCTGCTAATGCAAGGAGCGGGGTCCTTGGCTTGTGGAACGGAAAATGATGGCATTTCTGAATTCTGTGTCTCTTTAAAAGACCCTGGGCGTCTTGTGCAAGGTTTATGACCCAAAGATTAGTCACTTTTTTCGGCGCTGGATGTACTGCCTGGGGCTATTTCTGCCAGAAACTGATTTTCATATTGATGTGCGATGTTGAGCCCTCTCCAGTCCACATATTGGCTCATGCATCACCTGGACTCTGCAGCTGTCAAGCCTCAGTGATAGCAAGTGAAGCACACAATTCCTCTTTTAATAAATACACAAGTGCTGCACTGCAAGTAAATATTATATCAGGAATGCTTGCGGCCTCTTTGCGACAAACTGAACATTTCATTACCATTAACATGGCATGACATTCAATCTCTATTTTCTGGTTTTCTTGTTGCAAAGCATCTCTAGAATATCACTCTTTTCTTTTTTACCATGTAGCGCTTTACAAAATTAACCAAACCCCTGTAATATATATGTACATGATGTGCTCAAAGAAAGGGGAACATGACGGTAAAGTGGAAAGTTTTTACATTTTCTTTATATATATATATATTTTTTTTAATTGCATGCGTTTGTACTTATCCTCGTTTACTTCATATTCTTAAATAAATGCCAGTGCAAATTATGTAATCTATAAACAGAATCCAAATATACTTCAGTATAAACCAAGCTAGTCTGTAAAGGCCTCAAGTTAATTTTACAAAACATTAGCTTGATGGGAAAAAAAAGAACTTCAATCAGAGATGAGGGGACACAGCAAACATGTCAACGTTACTCTGGTCAGCAGATTCTACTGGACTACTGGAAGATAGATTCACCTGCAGCCAGACATAACATTTAATGGCTTAGATCAAAGCTTTCTTGCCAAAAATGGGCAGTTATAAAATGAAAATGTTGTTATTTTTTCATGTAAGCTCAACACTGCTTTATCCTGACATTATTAAGAACCTTAAAGAGGAGTGAAAGATTTCTGTAAGTAGATTTCTTTCCAATAACTCGATTCTTCTCCGTGTCGAAGTAAAACAACAACAACAAACAAACAAACAAAATAAAAAATAAACTATTGTGTGGACAAACTACTGACTCTGCTTAAATTCACAGTAAGTTAGAAAAAACAATCACTACACTTCACACTGCAGGCCTTTTCTACCCTTGTCAAGGAAAAAAGAGCAATTGGGGAATTACATGGAGCACAGCTTTGCATGTATTACAGAGTCAGAGACTGAAGAGAGATTATCCAAGGCCAGATGTGTCTCTGTCCAAGGGGAAAAAAAAAAAAAAAAAAGAGTCCGCTAAGAAGCAGCTCCATCCTCCTGCTGCTGCTGGTAAGCGCCAAGCGGTGGGACGTCAGCAGTCGGCTGTCTGGAGCATCACACCGTCTGTCTCTGAGAGCGCAAGATTTCCGGTTTAGGAAGCGCCTGTCTTTTAATGTCGGCGACACTTCATCCATCATGCTTTAGACAAACACTTTCCAAGTTGACTGACTGACGGTAATGCAGCATTAGCTTCTGTTTGCTCAGAGGCAAACTTCACGCTTGTTTATGCATTTCAGAGCAGAGAAAATATGGTTTTCAAATTTGTCTGTCACACTTTTGAAACTTGTTTTGCTGCAAGAAAAAGTAAGTTTGCACAGTGCACACAGTGGAGAAAACCCACTGTAAAGAAGTTATACATCACTTTGCACTCCAACTATTAAGGCAGCAACGTTTTATCAGCTTAATTGTAAAGAGCATGTTATCTGAGAAGCATTCCAAGGCTGCAGCTCATGAGCTATGACTCCCCGGCAGAGAAACCCACCATGCTTCTCTGGGTACGGAATTGCGTTTTATTGAGCTAGGGCTTGTCAGCATTTTTGGTGAGCTGGTAAAATATAATTGTGTCATCCTTTATAAAGCAGTGTTGGGTTGACAGCACCCAGAGAAGCTTCATTACTCTGCTTTTTATTGGGGTGTGAAGAAGGGGACATTCTGTTGGTGATGAATAACGTCTCTCTCGTATGAAGTCAAGGTAAAACACACTCACGGCGGCGGTGCAGTGCTCTGACGCATGTACATGGATCTTCTGAATGAAATCAATTCAGCTGAAGAATTAGAGCTGGTTAGCCATAATGGTTTTTATCTGATGCCCATCAATACCCATATTGATCTGCAAGTAAAATCAAAATGTGTGAGAACAGAACGGGAAAGGAATGCTCGACATGTCCTGTATTTGGGCACATGCAACAAATGCACCCAGCTGCAATGTAACACATTATTATGTTGCCCATTTTTTTTAATGTTTCATACACCCAAACTTAAACTTTAAGTTCTTAACCTTTTGTTTTTTCATACAATAAACTGTTTAAATTGATTCATATAACAACCTTTTACAGAACTGAACCTGCTTCAGAGGGTCTTAAAGCACACAAAAAGAGTTTCACAGTTTTTAAGTAAAAAAAAACAAAAATGAGTTGCATGATTGGAACATGTAATTTTTGCTGTATGTGATTTGAAGAAGTAGAACTTCTATATTACTCACAATGGCATCATAAAGAAGCCTGTATGGTAGAGCAGAGGGCTGCATGCTTGAACAGTTGGTAGCGCTGTTGCCATGCAGCAAAAGCCTCCTGAGTTCAAACTCCAGCCTGGGATCTTTGAGGAGAAAGGTGCCAACACACCAGTCTGTATTGTGCCGTTTTGGAGACTCACAAGGTGTTGATGTTATAGCTGCAATCAACCCTATTTGGATGAAAAACAAGGCTGCTGTAGCGGTGCTGCATAGTCAGAAATATACCAGATGGGGCAAATATAAACACGAGGACCCGCAGATCCTGATATTGAGTTAGGAAGGTTGGATGGAGTCACTCCAGGGACGAACACTTTAAATAGAGCTCTAAACTTTCCAATTTCATTTCCTATGCACAATCAAGCCAGCGCCCAGGAGAGGGAGGATATTTAAGATCCTCTGAATGGATGTGAAGCAGGCATTTAGCAACAGCAAAAAAAAGGAAGAGCTGGTTGATTAATGGAGTGAAATATAATAAAGCCACAGTAGACCTGCTGGGAAATGTAAGGTCTTATTTTCTTTTACTTGTGACAGGGATTAAGTACAAATATCACTGACTGGTATTAACTTCTGGTGCGATTGCTTTGTTTCCAGAAGCCTCTTTTCTTTTGCACATTCTCAACATCAATAAGAAACAACTGATTTTTATGAGCAAGGCTCAAAGGATAAGAGGCTTTTAAAGGCCTCCCTGAATACATACTTTGCTGACATTTAGCACTGCAGTATTCAGGAGCTTAAATTTTATTCATAATGACTGAGGCAGTGATTGATGCTTCCTCAAAATTCTGTTCCTTAACAGCAATTTTGCTCCTAAAATCTCTAAGTCTGGTTATTTACCATTAAATTCAGGCACAAGAAATGGCTCTTACTTCATAAATGCATACACTGACTGACATGAACCAAGGCATTGCCATCTGCAGCTACAAAGGAAGCTAATCGCGGACCGAAGCAAGATGGTCTGAGAAACAAGTTCAACAAACGACGGGTGCTTGATGCTAAAGCACCCATCGTTAATGTGAAAGGTTTAGCTGAGCAGTTACGTCTCTAAGCTTTGGTAGTGGCCATGGAGATAAATATAAATTACTTTGCAGGCGAACCTTCTTGGTATTACCGCTTCATGCAACGCACCCGTTCTGATCTGTCACTCCGGATTTACACTGCATGAGTTTCCGCTCCGCCAGCGAAGTGCTCGCCGGAGTAGAATCGTTCCTGACCACCTTGATGTAGCACAAGGACACCGGTGCTTCAGAAACTGCCAACAAACTTCCAGGACAAAGTTTACAGTTTCTGTGAGTTTGTTGAAAAGCAGGTAAGTGTCACCGGATCACCTCAACATGAACGAGGCCCCCCTCAAGTTTGACCATTTCTAAACAGATTCCACTTATAATCCAGTGCAACTTGTGTTTTTTCCCCTTTATGATGCATTTTTAGACTGATGCGATTTATAGTCCAGAGCAACTTATAGTTAAAAAAATACAGTAATTGAATTTTTTGCTTAAAGGATCAAAACAACCCATTTTTCACAAGATGAGGACAAAACAGTTCATTTCATGGTGACAACAGACAGATCAGGTGGGAATAACAGTCAAATCAACTCTAAGTGTTGTTTATGGGATTAAAGTTTCTTACATTAGAAAAAGGGTTTGTTTTATCATAAACACATTTTTTCTAAGAGCTTCAGGACAAAATGCCTGCTAATATGTTTGGATCGCAACATCCTGATGAAAGCTGCAGGAATTTTTGGTTTTTGAATGGTCATTTTTGTCACCACTCATCACAATGGATTTGCCAGAGAACGCTCTTAAATCCCTGTGTAGTGTGCTAGTCTGATAAATCTCCAAGCTACTGCTCAGACATTTTTCCTGACTTCCTCCTCCTCTGGATTAACCGAGCCAAATAAATCTTTATCCTACAAAGTCAAATTGTAGAAGGGGACTCAACTTTTACTGCTTTCATCTTTGGTGGCATTTCATTTTTATAATCATGTCTGAGTAATATCATCACTGCTTACCTGCTTTTGGCTTCGTTTAAAGCCGTGTTACACTCAGTTTCTTCTTTCACGTGTTTTCTAATTTTTCTAGACTTTGGATATGGACATGAATTGTGAACAGAAATTAACAGAAAAAATAAAAAAAAAACAATCCCAAAACTGTTGCTTTCTGCCCTTTAAGTCATTTGCAACAAGACATTTATTTGGGCTCATGTTTATTAAGAAAAGTTCTATTTATACGTTGTGACATTCACCTTATCAAAGTAGAACCTCATAAGCAAACGGCTCAAACTGCAGACAGTTTTTTTCCCTCCACATGCCAGAAGCAGAAAATGACAAGCCTGGCCCCAAACTCTAAACCATAAGAGAGGTGTTTGGTGGGGGTAAGCGTCACCGAGTGTAATTATGAGGGATCTTGCCCTCAGAAACTCTCCCGGTTGACTACATGAACAAGTGACAGCGACTTCTTTTTATCTCTCAAGCAAATATTGGCTTAAAAGAGCATGGCTTAGAGTCAATATCAAGTTATTACTCAAAAATGTTATCACAGTTTTTCAGGCACATAAAGAATTCTTCTGAAGTAGTCTATTTTTGCTTGAACACTTTCTCTCAGTGAAAGTTTTACAGTGGTGGTGTTAAAACAAAAAATGTCTAGACTGAAACATGTTGCTTATCAACGGACTAAATGTGCAGCGTGACAGTGCCTTGCAAAAGTATTCACACCTTTTCCACATTTGACACATAACTGGGCTGCATTTACTTGGAAAGTGGGAACTCGGAGCTCTGACAGCGTTCTAATTTAGAAGTCGGGATTTCAACATGGCGATGCCCCATACACGTTGTTTGCAATAGCTCTTGTGAACATAATTTTAGCAAACTCCACTTTTAATTTCTTCAGTTTAGAGTTGCAGGCGCTTTTGCATGTGCCTCTTGTAAAATAAACGTTTCCACCACATCTTACTACTGTTGATGCGAGGAGCGGCCATATTGAAACGCAAAGCCTGCGTTTGGCGATACTTGGAGATGCTCCCAGTTCCACAGTGGGAAATCAGATGTTTGCAGGAGTTCCAGTTGATTTTTCCGATTGGAAAATTTCCCTGAGTACAACTGGAATGCAGCGTTAGTTTCGCTGTGTGAATATCTGACGTAGAAGCTGTCCTTTCTTCCATCCAGTATACCACAAGGGCTAAATTGGTGTGACAAGCGCTAGACTCCTTTCTTTGCTGAGAAGTGAGGAATTGCGCCTTTGAAGTAAAAGTGGATCTAAAATAAATATTCTATGTACAATCTGGGTAATCTGTGACTAAATTCTGTCCAAAGAATAAATCTTTCCCATGGCTTATTTGAAATTCTGCAGAGGGAATCTCCAAAAAGAGACGCTGCCTCTCACCCCGTTGTTGAATCTACGCTGCTGTCATTGTTTCGAGAGAGAAAAGCCGCGGCTCTACACGTGCTCCCTGTGTGTGCAAGTCGAGCCGATGCTACTCCAACCTGGCTGCAGTTGGTTCTCAACCCTGCACTGCAAAAGCCCCTCTGATCGCTCCGGTCTCTCGGCTGCTTAGCCAATTAACACTCTCAATGCACAGCTTGTCAGTTTACATTTGAGGTCACTTCCTGTTAAGGTTGCAGTTGAGCCATGCTTAGTTTGAACAGTGCCTCTGTGATAACCCTGCTTTGAACTTCTCCACAACTTCATCACTGTGTTCCTTGGTCTTTATGATGCTGCGTGTCAATCAATATTCTCTATCCATCCTCTGATGCTCATCACAGATCAGCAATATTTCTAAACTTTACACAGGTAGACTGTATTTACATCTCCATTGCATTGACTTTTGTTTCATGTGTCAGAGTTAAGAAGGCTTTTGATTTTTGTTCATTAAAATTTGACAGTTTCTTTCATCTTACCCTATGCTAATGTTGTTAGCATTGCTGGCAGAGAAGTGAAGAATTGCATCTTCACTTGTTTCAAATTACAATTTTTGTTTGTAATTTGAAAAGAAAAAAAATAACATTTGAAGGACATGGATACTCTTGCAAGCCGGTGCATCTGAAATGGATCAATGTTTAAATAGAGAGGGTCAATTAGTGATACAGATGATATGCAGAATAAATATGGTGAATTTTTTCTTATCTGTAGCAACTCCTCAAATTCACACCCACAGGAAGAATGGAGAGGATCAGATTACGGTGCTTCGAATCCCCTGATTAATGACTGTGACAAAGAAAAACTTAGCAATGTGACTCTCTCAATTACACTTTTTCTGATTTCTGGTTAATTGCAGTAAGATTGATTTAATCCTTTAAATTTGTACATTTTATTATTATGCTGCTGAATTCATCCACTTGAAAATACAAATACTAAATCAAAGAACCTAAATTTGAAGCCTATATTCTGCTTTGTACTCACAGCTCTCTGATGTAACTCACAAGGCAGATTAGGGGGGGAAAAAAATCCTAAAAATCATAATTTAGATTGTCATATTCTGCCTTACTCAGACCTGCTGAGGACAGTGGCTATAAAGCAGCAGCTGCTAAACACGACTAATTCTCGGGAATGAAATATACCGAAGGGGGCAGACCATTTACAAGACGGTTATCAGAGCAATATTTCAAGTAGCGGCCACAGCCTCTGCCCATTAAAGTGTGTCTGATGTATTTTAGGGCCAGTTTATGTGCTGCTCTGGTCTCAGAGAGGGTTATACATTGATAGAGGATGTCTCTAGTCTGACTCTTCATACGAAGACAGTCAGAGGAGAATCCTCCTAACACTTTGTATTCAGCATCTTTGCTTTTCCTCCAAGATGAAGTTGGGTAGGCTGAGTGGGTTAGTTATAGGTCCGATAGACCAATCCAGTTTTGGGTTAATTTAAGGTGATAAGGCAGGGTTATGGTTAGAGATATGTTGGTATAAGAAATAAGACCTCAGGTCTGCGATAGTATGATAGTCTAATAGTTTCTAAGTGCATTTTGAGCTGAATATTCTACTTTTTGCTCTTCTGCTCTGTATATAGTACAACTTAGAATATTACAAATGAAAATGTGTTGGTTAATAGCTTGGCTATCAGTCCAGCCAAATGGCTTTCATTTAGCCATCTTGTGTACGGTAACAAGTGTGGGAGGGGCAGGACGGTGTTACTCTGTGCTTTGGTCAGAGAAACGAGGATCCATCCAGAACTTTGACACAAAAGCATGTTTATGACAACACATTGATCCACAGAAACAATAACTATCACTTATCATCAGTCAATATTATCGGTACAGAAAAACTAACTTTTCATAATCTTGTTATACACTGACACTGCTAACCAAACGATTTTGTTTCAACAAGTTTTTAACAAAAAAATGGCTAAACATGACACATGTCTAATGTTAAGACTAAAAAATAAATAAAATATTCTACAACTCTGGTTAATAAAAAAGTAATATTTCTTTAACAGTATCTCCTCCAACACAAAGAAACAACTTTATGATGTGCAACAAGATGTTATTGTCAATCAACTGAATTAAGATATCATTTCCTTTCAGATTATAACACTGCTTTAAATATTGCCTTTCTATATTAACATTTCTTTTACCAATTATTTGGGCAAAGTGCCAATTTAGAAGATAGCTACCTCTAGTTCAACTTAGCAGGTAAAGGTTTAATGTTATCGGAAATGGACAAATTTGTTTCTTAGTATGAACTACAGTCATAAACAAAACCCTCTGACATGAACTAGCATACAGCAATGATACAGTTTTGCAGTTCATATTTTATTCTGTAGAAGAGATTTAGTGAAATCTGAGCAGGTTCTCTACAAAATTCAATATTCCATCTTTTGAAGAATGATGGAACTCCTACTAGTGTCTCTTCTCTGAATCAACAAACTAGATTACAATTTGCAATCCAAGGTTTGAAACACTGTCCTACCATTATTTCAAAAGTTAGTTTTGATCGATAGTCCCTGTGCCGGGTGAACAGCATCCAACACTGAGCATACAGCAGAAACCCAACAATGGATTTAAAGAAATAAAATAGATTTTTTTTTATTCTGTGCTAAACAAAATAACCTCACTGTTTGGCTTTTACACCTTCATACAATACTTAATAAACAATGGACTAGTTATACCTAAGACTTGTTTTTCTTAGCATTTTCAGGCACTGATGACTCTCAATAAACTCTGATTTATATTTTTAGTAATTTTTTAAAAATCATTTATTTATTTTAGGTAGAAATATTCTAAGACTGCTTGTAGTGAGAATTATTCTATATATTACAACTTTATATTACTTAATATTAATAATACAAGTCAAAATCATCACTACTTTTAATTTCATCTGTAAAGCATTGCAAAGCTAAGTGGCTGTCTTCACAGCAAAGGGTGAACATATGACACACGAGCATATGACGGGCAGCTTATGTGGGAAAACTAACTAAAGCAGATCAATATTGAATGATATTTACTGAAGGCGTCAGACACATTCCCCGCTTCTTCATCCCACCACAGGTAAGTGAGGCAACACTGATGAGCATCTGAGATCCAGAGGTCAGATGTTCAACTCTCATCACCAGCCAGATGCTCAATGGATGTGTTTTCACCCGAACAGCTATGACTAAAAGCTGCTTGTAACAGCTGCAGCACCCAGCCAGCGTGCTGCGCCCTGTGAGTATTGATACATCCCACATTTAAGGCTGCTTGCACCGAACTGCCAGTACTATGTGAAGCCGATGAAGTTCATATGCTGGAAAAGTGTTTTAGATCCTCCTGAGAGGCGCGGCCTGTCGCGTCAGAGGCAGCTAGCAAGCAAGTGACAGAAAGTAAATGAATACAATATCCTGCTAACAAAGCAACAATGTCCAGCTGTTCGGTTCGTTAAAGTGTAATCAATCACCTGGAAAACAAGGTGATCTGCACAAAAAAAAAAACTACACCCATTTATCTAGCCGAGAACTTTAAAGCGATAAGGCACCAATTGGCACGTGAGGTAAATAGTTCTTGAAGAGCATTAGAGAGAAACAGTGTATTGAGGTTGATTATCTCAGTGACTAATGCTCTGTCACTCTGTAGTATGAGAGAGCCCAGCGAGGACCCCCGGTAATGGAGCCTGAGCAGGTGTTGAAAGCGCACTGACATCAAGGGGGAGTGCACTGACAAGAATTTCTGATGAATTTCAATTACTGATCTATTAAAGCTAATGAGCTAAATGGGCAGCCAGAACACATTTGCCAGATAGCCTGAGACGAGACCTGAGGCTTTTTTGTTCTTTTTTTTTTTTTTTCTGCAGTCACAGTGAAGGTGTTAGACATGTTTTTCTGCTAGCTGAAAATCCAGTTGTTTGTACACTAATTATTTGTTACACTTTGGTCATCTTTAATAATGGTGGTTCTCACTGTTGCCTGTTATTTTGAAATATAATGTCAGAATGCCATCTGCTGGAGGTAATGCAGCACCAAGGGTTTCATGAACCTCTGCTGCACACTGACATCTGCTGGCTTTAAAAGAAAAGGCAGTTAGACAAGTTTGGTTCTCAATGTAGCTTCCTCTAGTTGTATTCTTCATATGATAGTATTATGGTGGCCACCGTATAATAATAATATTACTAATAATAATAATAATATTAAATTTGACTATGCAGTTTAAATTAAACAGAGTCTTCTCACTTTTCTTCTAATGTTTGGATTAATTTGTCTGAATACATATTTATGTCCATAAATTTGATGAGTTTGTTGTTCAATTTTGCAACAGATGACCAAGCGACTGCTTTACATAAATAAAAAAAACAACATTTTCTTCAGTATTTGGTAGCAATACTAAAAAAATTGCTACCAAACACTTAAGATCAAATTAATGCAACAAATTAGTTTGATCTGCTGATTGAATTAATTCAAGAAGTTTAGCTTTTTGCTCTTAAAGTCGGCAGTTGACCGTGCAGCCTTAAGCTTATCAACATTTTCGAGGCTGAAATTGTTTGTGCGTCTTGAAAATGTCAATGGGACCCACCTGTTAGAGTGAATATTAAAGACAAAGTCGTAATGTTTTAAAGTTTAAAATTTGTAAAATATAAGTAATGGCAAACAAAAAAAAAAAAAAAAAAAAACTTCTGTCCTTGCAGCTGAAGGAGGAACAGCTTATCCTGCTCTCTCCCGTCCTTACTGATAACTTTGCCTGTGAATTATTTTTACAGTCACAATTTTTACATAATAACTGGATTACTTCAGACTTAAGGACTGGGAAATATTTTTTCACTTTTATTTTTACCTTACTTTTCTTCATCTCCAAGTTGAGCTAGGGCAAAATGCCCCCGTCCGACCCCAAGGACATTAACAGTATTCTACAACGACTTCAGTTTTTAGAAACGAAGATTCAAGGGCTGGAGGTGAACTTTGAGATCAACGCTACCTGTGGAAATGAAACAACTCTTCCTCAAATCAGCGGTGAGGTCGTACACCCTGCACCAACCAGCTCGCCCTGGATCGCTCAGGGTGCCAAACCAAAACAAAAGTCTCACACTGCAGATCCCATGAGACGACTAACAGGGAGAACACCTCACCTGGACGAAACAGCATGGCCGGCTCTGAGCCGAAACCCACCTTCAACTTCAACACCTGCTCCGCCAAAGAACTGCAAACAAGCAGCTGGAACAAAAACGGCCCCACCAACCCCGCTCCCAAGGACAAAGCGACCAGCCCAAGCCTCAAAATATTCCGACTCCGTGGGAATCCCACTGAAAAACAGATTTTCTGCACTCCAGCCTGAGCCTCTGAGTGAAAACCCATCTTCAAACATCAACAATGAGGCGAGACCAGCACATCCACCCTACAAAGCTCCGAAGGACAAAATGAACACCGGGAAAACAAAAGGTATGCAAAGAGTGCTTATTGTTGGAGATGAGACAGTAAATGGAATCAGTCATGTTTGCAATCCCAAGAAAACCAGAGTGGTTTCTTTTCTTGGTGACACTGTATCTGATTTGACTCGCAAAGTGCACTCTCTAACCGCTGATCAGCCAAACATGGAGACTTTAGTTGTGCATGTTGGAGCTAACGATCTGGCAAAGCAAAAATCGGAGATTCTAAAAAAGGACTTTAATATTCTTCTGGACACTATGGGAAAATTAAAAATGAAGTTATTTCTCAGCGGTCCAATTCCATCGCCTCAATGGGGAGACGAAAAACATTCCAGGCTGGGCATGATAAACAAATGGCTGATTAAAACCTGCTCAGCCAGCTCAGTGACCTTCATTGATAACCTCTGGATCTACTGGCAGCGCTTTCACCTCTTTGGAAGAGGAGGACGCAATCTTAACAAACATGGGATAAGGCTGCTCACTGCAAACATTTTTCATTTTATCAACAAGAACAGCAATGTGACCATTGCTTCAGAAGAACTGGCTCAAGGATGTCTGACTAGGATGGAACCCTCCGCTTATCAAGAACAAACTATTCCAATACAAACTGATAAAACATCGACTGGTGACAGATTAACCGGTTCCCCTCCTCCATCCCCCATTCCTCTCTGCTCCTTTACTCACTCACAAGAACAAAGTTTCCCAGGAAGTCAATCACTAAAGAGAGTCGGGCTGCACCTGAGCCGCCTGAAGATGCTGGTGGAGGACACGGGTCAGAAAGGAAGGCGGACGGACTCTTTCTCCTCTCAGCAGGCTGGAATAGATCAACAGGTTCGCCTCGGCACGACTCTCCTTAGCGCTAACATAGCAGACCTCACTTCATCTAAGCCACCTGCCTCTGACCTCCCTGAGGATCCAGCACTCTGCGTTTCTGAGGTCTGAGACCGGGGTCCAGATATTATTTTTACAACAGTCTTCCACCAGAATGTGTCTGGCCCCCCGACATTTCATAGCAGGACATTACCTGTCCGGATCACTAGAAGAAAAGTTAGAAAAAACAGAAATACAAAAAGCAGCGGTCTTAATTCAAACCTCAAACTGATCCCCTGCATACAGGAACCTCAGACTGAAGAACTTTCAGCCTCCAAGTCACTTAAACTGGCTCTTTTAAACACCAGATCTCTTTGTGCTAAAGCTCTATTAATTAATGATTTCATCACTGAGCATAATATTGATGTTTTATTTCTGACAGAAACATGGCTGAATGACAATAATGAAGCAATCATACTAATTGAATCAGCGCCTCCTACATACAATTTTTTAAGTGAGAATAGAAAACATAAAAAAGGAGGAGGCGTGGCTTCAATATTTACAAATACCATGAACTGTGGCAAAATCTCTCTGGGTCATTTTATGTCTTTTGAGTATCTTGGAATTGAGGTAAAAGGCCACAAAAGAACTTTGATACTAACCTTATACAAAACTCCAACATATGTGGAAAATTTCTTTATGGACTTCAATGAACTTCTATCTCTCATATGCATTGACTACGATTGTTTGATAATTGTCGGTGATTTCAACATTCATGTTGACAACCCCCAAGACCGAGGGGCAAAAAAGCTATTTGATATATTAGAGAGTTTTGGTTTAACACAACATGTCAAACAAGCAACACACACTCATGGACACACACTGGACCTGGTTATCAGTAAGGGTGTGAATATTTCCAATGTCTCTGTAACTGATGTCGCCCTGTCGGACCACTTTGCTGTTATCTTTGAATGTTCTTTATCCATTAACCCACTTGGACAAACAGCTACTATCACAAAACGTACTTTCACAGAAAACACAGCAGAAACATTTAATCAAATCTACTCTGCTTCCTCGCCCTTAAACTATAATAACGTAGATAAGTTGGTAGATGATTTTCAGTGCAAACTTTCAGATATCATTGATTACATTGCACCCATTAAAGTGAAGGTTGTGTCTGGTAGGAAGAAATCTCCATGGAGAAATGCACAAACAGTTCTGTCTGCAAGACAACTCTGCCGTAGGGCCGAACGGAAATGGCGTAAAACTCAACTACACGTTTATTATGACATCTACAAGGAAAGACTACGTAACTATCACACAACACTAAAACTTGCAAGAGAGGCTTTCTTTGCAGATGTCATAAACAAAAACACTAACAACGCCCGAGCTTTATTTGCTACTGTTGACAGGCTCACAAATCCTCCTGTGATGTTACCACCTGAACTTCAATCTAATGCCGCCTGCAACAAGTTTTCCAGTTTCTTTTCAGAGAAAATTCAAAAGATCAGAGGATTAATCTGCACATCCACTCCAAAGCCAGTACCAATGCTGTGCCCAAACAAAACAAAGGCAGTAAAAATGACCCAATTTCAACTACTTCATTATAAAACCCTAGAAGAAATTATAAGTCAATTAAGCTCCAGTTCCTGCTGTCTGGATGTCCTACCCACACATTTCTTTAAGAAAGTCCTGCCTGTCGTTGCTAATGATCTGCTCCATATAGTAAACACATCGTTGTCTTCAGGTGTTTTCCCCCAGACTTTGAAAACAGCAGTTATCAAACCACTGATAAAAAAGAACAATCTAGACAAATCACTACTGCAGAATTACAGGCCGATCTCCAACCTCCCATTCATCAGCAAAGTTATTGAAAAAGCAGTTTTTAAACAATTAAATAACTTCTTAACAATAATGAATCGCTTTGACTCCTTCCAGTCTGGTTTTCGTGCTCACCACAGCACGGAGACGGCCCTTGTAAAAGTGTTCAATGACATCCATATAAACACAGACTGTGGGAGAACCACAGTGCTGGTTCTGTTGGACCTCAGTGCAGCTTTCGACACTGTTGACCATGACATTTTTACTGAATCGACTGGAGAGTTGGGTCGGACTCTCTGGTCCAGTGCTCCACTGGTTTGAATCTTACATAAAGAACAGGAATTTCTTTGTTTCAATTGGAAACTTCTCATCAGAGAGGTCAAAGGTCACATGTGGGGTACCCCAAGGCTCAATCCTAGGACCCCTTCTTTTCAATATTTATATGCTCCCGCTGGCTCAGGTTATAGCAGGAAATAGGATTAGCTACCATAACTATGCGGATGATACACAGCTCTACATCACGATGTCACCTGGTGACTCTGAACCCATCCAATCACTGAACAGATGCTTAGATCAGATAAATGTGTGGATGGGCCAAAACTTTCTCCAGCTGAACAGAAACAAAACTGAAGTTATTATCTTTGGGCCTAAAGAGGAACGAACTAGAATCAATGCTCAGCTTCAGTTATTACAACTGAAAACCAGGGATCAGGCCCGAAACCTGGGAGTAGTGATGGACTCTGACTTGAACCTTCAGAGCCACATAAAGACAGTCACAAAGTCGGCCTTCTATCACCTGAAGAACATCTCCAGGATTAGAGGACTAATGTCTCAGCAGGATCTAGAGAAACTCATCCATGCGTTTATCTTTAGCCGTATTGATTACTGCAACAGCATCTTCACAGGTCTGACTAATAAATCAATCAAACAGCTGCAGCTGATCCAGAACGCTGCTGCTCGCGTTCTCACTAGAACCAGGAAGATAGAGCACATAACACCAGTTCTAAAGTCCCTACACTGGCTCCCTGTAGCTCAGAGAATAGACTTTAAAATACTGTTGTTAGTTTATAAATCACTGAACGGTTTAGCACCACAGTACATTAAAGATCTGTTATTGCTGTACCAACCATCTAGACGCCTCAGATCTTCTGGTTCTGGTCTGCTCTGCATCCCCAGAACCAGAACCAAACGAGGAGAAGCAGCATTCAGTTTCTATGCACCACGGATTTGGAACAAACTTCCAGAAAACTGTAAAACAGCTGAAACACTGGGTGCCTTTAAATCTCAACTTAAAACCCACCTGTTTACAGTTGCTTATGGCAATTGATGCCTTCTCTTTTTATTACTTTCTTTTTCTTTCTCACTGTTTAACCCTGTAAATTCTAGACTAACAGGTAACCAATTAATGCACAAAATCCGCGTAGGACAGCGAAAGTCCTAGCGCAAAATTTTCGCGAAACAGGCGGACGGAGCCTGGTGCTGCAAGGCTGGAGGCCTTGTCCTGTTAGGCTGTGATTTTATCTTTTCTTTTTATCTTTTTATTACTTTCTTTTTCTTTCTCACTGTTTAAAATTATGTAAAGCACTTTGAAATGCCTTGCTGCTGAAATGTGCTATACAAATAAAATTTGATTGATTGATTGATCTAGATCCAACAAAAATAAAATACAACTCATACTTCTACCAACTGAATAACATCATATGTTTTATACCATTAAAAATAAGCATCAGATCAAATGTTTAAAAAAATGCAAAATTGTAATAAGATAATGTTCACGAGGTTTGACAATACATTTACAAGACAGTTTTGTAATTTATAACCATTTACTGCAGAAGTAGACAATACCAAATAGTGTGGAAGTATACTACAAATCAATTTTAGTCTTTAGTTAATTTTTTGGCAGCTCATTTTTCAGCAGAACAACGGCCCAAAGCACATGACCAAGAAGTTAAAGGAGTGGCTTGAGAGGCGCTCTGTGAACGACCTGTTCAAGCCTGGCAAAATCTGAAAATGGCTGCACAGACGTCTCCCATTCAACCTGACAGAGCTTCAGAAAAGCTGCAAAGAAGTATGAACTAAACCACCTAAAGATATGTGGACTAAACTTGTGGCTTCATATTAAAAAAAAAAAAAAACTTGAGGTTTTTATTGCTGCCAAAGGTGGATCAACAAATGCTGTGAATTCATTGTTATAATGGGATATTTGTGTGGAGAATTTTAAGGAAGGAGATTATTTTAACACAATTTGAAATAAAGTTGTATCGTAGTAAAACGTGGGAAATGTAAAGCTCTGTGAATACATTACGAATGCACTGCATGGGTGAATCTTTGTACAGAATCTGAACTTTATATATATATAAAAATACAGCTTTGTAGTCCTTTAAGTGGGTTTTGTAATTGTTAATTGTTGATGGGCAAATTTTCAATCAAAATTTCAGGCTCATTTTGCTTTTTAAGAATATCTTAAACAAGAAAATATGCTATGAAGAGCAGCTTTATGAAAGTTTGGTCACACTGAATTACAATAAGTGTGAGCAAAAATAACAGGATATAAATGAATCAATTTAAATAAGCTGGCAAAGGCCATTTGCAACACCTACCCAATGACAGTATCTGGTGCCTCGTAATCTATTACGGATTTTGTTTCAGGAAGAGTTGCTGTGAACTGTGTTCAATATCCTATAAACATATTTATATAACTCATTATATTTAATATGAAAGTAGAGCCAGTTCTTGATGACAATAAACTGGTACAACGCTGGTTGCTTTCCGACAGCTAAAAAAAAAGGCCTTTGCCCCAGGCACATTTTATTAAAGAAAACACATGAAGAAGTATTTTCTACTTAGGGGAATCACAACAATCACACAAGGGGGGAAAAGCTTCTGTAACTGTGTATTTGTGCTTGTTTTCCATTTTACAGCCTGTTTTTAAAAAACCTGAGCTTGACCCTCTCTGTTATTTTAGAGACATTATCCTAAGCTTTGTCTTATCAGTATCCTCATGGGGGGAAAAAAGAAAACCCTTTTATGCATGTGCTGAAGATTGTACTGGAGATGTGTTCCTGCAAATAGAGATACTTTGAAGTGTCAGCTGAGAAAAGCACTCAGGAGAGAGGACATCACTGACAAAGTGGAAACAATGTTTTGTTTACTGCATCAAGGGTAATAGATGAACCCCCCCCCCAGTTCATTTTCAAAGATGATTGTTTTAGCTTTGATATCAGTGATGCATTTCAACGTATCAGCAGGATAAACAAAGAAAGGAAAAAGCAATAGGTATTAAAAAAAAATTCAGTATCCACATACACAATTTTATGCTCGATGCCCCCGTAGGCTCATTCAAATGTTATTTACACTCTGGATTTAGAAGATGGCAGGATAATCTCTGCAGAAGATCAGGATAGAATAATCTTCCCATAGGCATTCCCATATTTAGCATTTCCAGTAAAGTTCCACATCTTAGGGTTATAAAAATACCTATGAATGCAGATCTGTTGCATCTTAAGCTCAGAAAACATGTTTAAACCCCAAACACCTTTTCAGCACTCGCTAAACATTACATAGTGGCATTAACATAGCACCTTTAATATTATAAACATAAACCAATTGTGCAAGTGTAATGTAGTTTTTGTCTTTTGTTTTTATCTCAAGTCTAAATTTCTGTTTCTTTTTTTTTTTTGGCTGTAACTGGTTTTCCTGGTTTTGTAAAGCCCATTGTATAATATTTTGTGCAAACGGTGCTTGACGTATAAACTTGCCCTGGCTTGCCATTCATTCAGGTTGATTTTTCATGCAAAGATTTATACAAATATAACCTTTATAACCGAAGTTTCCAAAAGGCCACTCCCATTTTCCCATAGAGAACATCCAGGACAGAGTATTGGAGCAGCTTGCTCAGATTTCGTTCCTTGTCTTTTCTAAATGCATTGCAAAATCAAAATGTGACCATAAAAAAAAAACATTTTATACCTGGAGTTACATTACTGAAAGTAGTTGTGGGACATAATAAACAGACACAGGTGCTTCAGATAGTTAATGTGTAAGTTACGCTGACAAAAGCCTTTCACGTTGCCCTGAAGTCACCGGTCTGTGGGTGTTAACAGGTTCCTCCAGTTTTTATAAAGAAGGGTCACTGAATGTATGTGCTCACATCATAATCTGGCTTTCAGAGTAAATTCAGAACATCATCTTTTCACGTTCAGAATTCAGTCATTTCTACTGAACAACGTAAAAACCGTGGCGTTTTATCACATTAAAAAGTAAAGAAACTGGGAAGTCAGTAATACAGCTGTAGCAATGTTTTTTCCTCTACACTTGGCTTTCACCTATTAAATGCTAAACGTTTCTAAAGTCATTCATCTTTAGAAACGGGAATCATTTTGTATTATTTGCTTCTTATGGATCTCTGTCAATTACTTTTTTCTTACCAATCTTCCTCAGATTGGCCTGCACAACTGATAGCTGTCTTGTTGGCAGAAATATCATGATCTTATGCGGCTTCTCTGCTTAACGCCTCCCTCGGTTACTTTGCTATGCTTTTTCTGCTTTATGAGGTATTCAAAGCTTGGTATATTGTTTTAGGATTTATAACCCTGCTACTTTCCCTACCTGCTGTGTTCTTTGGTCTTCATGATGCTGATTCATAAAACAGGATGACTTCGGAAGGCACTGATTGTAGTTTTTATTAAAGGTATCCGAGTAACAGAGACTGAAGCAAGACATCGAAAGAGAAAAAAAAGAGGAAAAAAAAATCACAATTTTTTTCTCCACTTCGCTATGACTTTTATTTATAAACATCAAGAGATCAGGAAACAACATACATACCTTTAACGTTAGCAACTTTATTAATCAGTAATGACCTTTACATCCAACACTGTGTGAGGAAAAGTTGCCATGCTTTTGGCAATGAAATCAATGGAATGCAAATTCATTTCCCTCATTTTATTACCAGTTTTAATCATTTACTTCTTAAGGGTACATTTGGCCATTTTGCTACTAAATGCTCCACTTTTTTCACCAGATAATGCGTATTTGGTTGTTTGAGTCTTTTAATCTTCCAGGCTGCAGTGACTGTAGACCCAAGAGAGTTAGGTGATAATTGCCTGTTGGCTCTTTGTAGAAGTTGCCTTTGCTACATTAAGGAGACATCTTATTTTTTATTACTGTGCTGATTACAATTGTTTTATTCAAAAGCTCACATTTAAATACACATCTTCCTCATGACATTAACAGTTCCCTTGCTGATCAGACTATTAAAAAATAAACTAACTTAGGATTTGAGCATAATTGATTCTTAAAAGCAAGCGTTCCTTTTAAAACGAGAACAGAAGCTGAATTTATCCATGTAGTGTTTATTGGTTCTAAAAGGCAAACATGCTGGATAAACAGACATAAAATGCACAGTAAGAGCATATTTGTCAGCAAACTTAAGCATGAACAAAAATGCAGGTTAGATTGCCGTTGAAGAACACCCTGCCGTCCTTTTCAGTGCTGCACTTGTTCCTGAGGACGTCCAGGATGCCTGCTCTGACCTCAGGGCTGAAGGATTCGTAGAAGTGCTCTGTTCCTGTCATGAAGCTCAGCAGACGTTCTCCAGTTACGCTGCTGCTGTCGAAGCATTCTGTGATGTCAAAGCTGTTGGGAACTGGATGTTCCTCGAATTTAAGGCTTTGGTCCTTGAGGCAGGCAGCGATCTCTCCAGATGAACGGTACTCTGTGATGCTGCAGGCGCACAGCTCCTTTTTGTAAGTCTTCCACAGGATGTCCCAACCACTGTTGGCTGTATTGTAGAGAAAACAAAAAAACAAATGTTGAATGATCCAGGCTGATAAAGAAAGGCATGTAATTTTCTTTTAACGTTAAACCGTTAAACTCGGTTTACCGTTTTGCTTTTCAGTCAGAACTTACCTTCATTGTGTAGATTACTGATAAAGAATACTGAATAAGCAGAGTTGTAATAGAAATCATGTATATTTAAATTGTGTGGCAAACCAGTCAGTCCAACTCTGCTTACCTGCTTCAACAATGATCATGAGTCTGCCGTTGTTTTTGAGGAGGCCATGGTGAAACTTGATACTTTCAGCCAGGCTCTTTACATAGTAGATCATCTGTTGAGGAAAAGCATTGGTTCCTATGACTTCACTATTTGAACATGTAAGTGTTTTTTTTTTTTTTTTTGCTTTCATTTATATTCAAACAACAGGAATCACTTCAACTACAAAATGCACACCAAATAAATATCATGTTTTTTTTTTGTTGTTTTTCTTTTATCACAGCCTTAATTTGTTTCACTTGAATTTTAGGAGACAAAAACAAAATCATGCATACTTGTGAAGTACAAGGGAAACGATCCGATTGTCTACATTTCTTATGAATAAAATTCTGAAATTTATATGAATGCATTTATATTTCATCTCGTCTGAAGCAATACTTTCTAGAACTCAGCTGCATCCTTTCATTTCTACTTTTCACTTGTGCAGTAGTTTTTGTTGGTCTATCACATAAAGTCCTGAATTAATAAATTGTCGTCGGTGCTCACAATGTGAAATATTTCTTAATAACTTCTGCAAAACAATGTACATTAGAAAACGTGTAAACCCTTTTTATAAATATATTTTGTAGGAGTTATAGTTTAGCTTAATTCAAATCTGTACTACATTTGATGCATTGACAGTTCAGGAAGTAGAAGGCAAAAGGTAAACCAAACTTTCTTCACCAAACTTTCTTCACCTTTACCTGGATCATGTGTATGAAGTCAAATTTCTTTATGCCTCCCTTTGCTTTCTCATAGTCCTCACTGGACATGGTGTGCCAAGAGAACTGGATCTTCTTAAGGTCAGCAGTCTTGGCTGCCAAAGCTTTCAAGACATGCAAAGAGAGAATGCAGCAATCATATTAAGACATGTCATAATGCATACACACATCTTGATTCTTGGGTTAATAGTCATTCTTAGCATCTCAAAGCTTTTCAAAAACTGGAGACTGGAATCTAGCCACAAAACTCTGATCGGTGCATCTCCTAAATGCTTCCTTTCTTCATATTTACAGAACACAAAATGCTGAACTAAATTATCATTACCTTTGAAGTTGGCTGTGAGCTCAGAGCTGCCCTCCACAATGTCAGCGGTTATGGGAGCAGAAGGGAAGGCCGACTGCAGAAGTGAGAGTATCTGAACATCCATCTCACCTGGAACAGACCATGAAACGCAACAGTTTTTCTTTTACAATTAAATGTTACAGTTCAGCTCAAAGTCGTGAATTTTCTTTTTTTGAACGGCACCACTCTCTTGCTTCAGAAGTTAATCAGTGGTTCGGTTTCTCTTCATTGCCCCTCACAGGTTGTCAATCACTGGGGCCTTTTTGAATAAATAATTAACTTGTAGTTTAAATCTGAAACGTTTTACCATACTTCCCCCACTCCCAACACCTAGAACATCCAGACTGCTTTTACCAGCTCCAATTCTGTAAAACATATTAAAATATATATTTTTTAAAACACAACAAAACCAGCTAAAATAATGAATTTTAAATGAAAGCACTGAACTACGAGTCAATAATTAGGTAAACAAACAATTTACTATTTTTCTTATTCATTCAATGCACAATTTTCTATAAGTAGATAAATCAGAAAACATTATAAAGTTTTTTTTTTTTTTTTTTTTTTTTTTTGGTTCCACTTCTTATAATAAATGACCAAAGCGCTCCAATGCGCATCTGCGACTAACTATTTTTCTTATTCATTCAATGCACAATTTTCTATAAGTAGATAAATCAGAAAACATTATAAAGTTTTTTTTTTTTTTTTTTTTTTTTTTGGTTCCACTTCTTATAATAAAGGACCAAAGCGCTCTAATGCGCATCTGCGACTAACAATGAAGACGACAAAAATGCATGAATGAGTAGATCGCTCCTTGTTGTACCTTTGAAATTCTGCAGGCAGGACGTTTTGCAGACACTTGACGATGGCTGCGTGCTCTCCGGACTTTTCCAGGTAGAACTGGAAGATGTTGACGCTGCAGCCTTCATAACAAGTGTGCGTTTCTGCACTCATGACTTCACCCTGCAGTACACAAACCAAACACTTTCATCCACATTGTAGGCTAATTTAATTTAGATAATGTGAAAAAAAATTACCTTAAATTAGTCTTTTCTTCGGTTTTTTTTTTTTTTTTTTTTTTTTTTTTTTTTGTTGTTTATTTTGGGAGGTAGGAACAGGAACACAATGTGCTGCACCGCTTCCTTATATTCACGCTGCAGGACTGATCCCCCGCCCAGAAGGCTGGTCGTTGCGTTACGTAACTATGGCTCTAAAAAATAAAAAAGAAGTCATCGTATCTGTTCTGCTAACACAGAAATGTGTTCCTGAACTTGTTTGGTCCTTTATGTTTTGGTAATTAAAGGTTCTTGTCAGAAATCGACAATGGAAAACGTGGTTATCTAATGTACTTTTAAAAAAACAAATACTTTAATTGCCATGAAAGTAGTGTTTACTGTCATAAAAGTGTGAATGTCGTATTATGTATCTTCAAAATTAACAGACAAATGTTTCCCACTTCTGTGACTATTATTTTCTATGACTCTAAGAGGCGCTGTTTTCTTTTTCTTTCTGTTTTTCCCCACGCACCAAGGTCTGGTCTCACTTAATGTCTTCTTTTTTCACCACGGAAAGTTTCGCTATCAACCTTGTACAAAATGTGGATCATCTACCAGGAACACTCCAAAGAGCATGAGTTTCTGTAGTGTAGTGGTTTTCACATTGGCTTTACACGCAAAAGGTTTCTGGTTCAAAACCAGACAGAAACAGATTTTGCATGTTCTCTTCATCACAGGTGTTTACTAAAGGTCAACAAGGTTCTGTGGTGTCATGGTCTGCACTCAGAATCCAGGCATCTGAGTGCAAACCTCAGTTGAAATTTTCATGCGTTGCATCTCACATCATCAACTTTGGAACCTCAAACTGAAACAAAGCAGCAAAGTTCAGTTCCTGTAGTGTAGTGGTTATCACGTTTGCTGAACTTCCTGTAGTGTAGTGGTTATCATGTTTGCTTTACATGCAAAAGGTCCCTGGTTCAAAACCAGACAGAAATGGTTTTTGTAGGTTATGCATTTCTTGGGGTGCAGTGAGACAACAAGAGCCTTCCTCTTTCGTGATGGTTCATTTGCCAATCAACTTCAATGTAGGCTTCTTTGAAATCGAAGTTACTTTACTTCAATTACCAATTGGCAGTTCTATGGCGTAATGCACATGTGTCAAACTCAAGGCCCGCGGGCCACATGTGGCCCCCCCAGCATTTTATAGGCCAATGATTGACTTAAAATAGGTTTTGAGCACGAATTGACTACAAACTACATTTCAACCAAAGGTTTGTAATGCGCTTCCTAACCAGACGCTCCAAAGCGTCCGGACCATAACTCTTCAACACGCTGTCAGCTCCCGGTCAGAAAGACGCATTTAGTTCAGAGTCCATGAGATGATATTCAGATATTTTTTAAATTAATTGATTTCAGTTGCCTCTGAGACTAAATCTTTGCGTAAAGTCTATAATGTCTGCCCATGTGACTTGTTTTTATTATTTGTTTTCTTACCTTGAAATACTGATTTAAATATTGTAATTTTTAAACTGAGCAGTAATTTTACATCCATGGAAACTCAAATGTAATATTTAAAACTTCAATACATAAAATCAGTTTAATTTATTTTTAACATTGTATTTTTATACATTTATGCTAGAGGTGCCCAAGTCTAGTTTTCCAGAGCTACCATCTGCAACTTTTTGATGGCTTCCTTCTCTAACACACCTGGACCATAGACTCATTAAGAGCTTCTACAAAACTGAATGAGGGAAGTCAACCTTTTGTCTGGGGTGTGTTTTAGCAGGGATGCACTCCTGATTTGTACCGTCAATGTGGCCCGTTGAGGGGGGCCAATATGCTGCAGTGGCCCTCAGTGAAATTGAGTTTGACACCCCTGTTGTAAATCACTGAGATCTTCTGGTTCTGCTCTGCATCTCCAGAGTCAGAACCAGCATGAGTTTTTAAATTAACTTTCAGAAAACTGAACAAATGCTTCAAGCAAAAGCCAATTTATTTTAATTAGCTTTTAATGATAAATTGAACATTATTGATTTCACTTGTATTTCATTTTTGTAATATAAGTTCCTTTCCTTGATTAAACCATTGCAGTGTAACGTTTGTCTGATGTTTCATGTCGTCATCATACTCAGCTCTTTGACTTGCCTTTGTACAGAAATGTGCAAAAAACTTAGCTTGCCTGTTGGTTGGGACTAATTATTTCTTTAGTTGTTTTTATATAGTTGTAATTCCACTGCCAAAAGTTTATTGATACTCAAACTTACTCAAAATCAGCTGATGGGTTTTTTTTAAACTCTCAGAACATTTTTTTTAAAAAAGGGTCAATTTTGAATTCCTCTTTTCTTGCAATGTAAAAAGAAAATCCAACCAAATTGAAATTCCTTCTCAGTTATTTTAGACTACAAGAAAAATGACCAACCTCAAATTAACATATTAAATATTAAATTAACAATTAACTAAAGCTTGTTTGTCATTTTTGGTTTCTGAAGAGAACTTCAAACTATCCAAAGATGCACAAACTAGAAACTTAAAACACTGTTCATTTTGAATATTTCCAATATGAGATCGTTTGAATTTTAGATCACAAGCAAGTCAGTGACAGGAATCGTTGTATTTGTCCATGACACGCTGATAGTTTTGGAGCATTGGCCTTCATTAGGACAGCTAGAAACAAAGTGGGAGAAAATGGGACACTTTTAGTTTTTTCTTGTATGGGTATTCTCTTTGTATTTAAATAACTAAAGGAAATTTTTCCAAATTAAAATTTCCACTAATTTATCACAGAAAAGGGAGAAACTGCTTGCATTTCAATTTAACATTTTGTATTTCAATAATGAAAATCAAATTCTATAATGATTTATGAAATACACTGCAGCTACCAAAGCACAGATGAAAAAGAGTGTGAGGGGAAAACATACATCTAAATCTGCCTTAGGCTTTTTAAAAATATTCTGCATTGCTCATTGATCTTGCAGAAAACTGACTTATTATATGTGTCAGCATGAGAATCTACAGTGACATAAATTTGAATCCCATGAAATGGATGACAGGGCTACACATTGGTGGCAGTGGGTTCAATAGTGATCCAATATTCTACCAAGTCTGGACTAAAACACATCACAGGGAACGACACGTCATGAAATTTATACATAAATGTAACTGACTAAATTTAAAAAATGCAAAATGGCTGTCTGACAAAATATGTGTTGCTTTATTTGTTGCTCATTTGTAGATTACACAGTCACCAGGCTAAGACAATAAAAGAGCCATTAGTCATGCTGAGGTGATTTC
Organism: Poecilia mexicana; assembly: GCF_051168715.1. Lineage (NCBI taxonomy): Eukaryota > Metazoa > Chordata > Actinopteri > Cyprinodontiformes > Poeciliidae > Poecilia > Poecilia mexicana. The sequence goes on along the minus strand of NW_028263371.1, from coordinate 48,750,834 downwards.
TAGGTGATGGGCTTTCCTGGAAGTGTTGGGTTTCCAAATCAAGTTTTACTTCATGCTTGTCTGGTGAGAACTTAGAACAATTACTGCAGATTAACCTCAGAGAAAACACAAATTAGTGTTGATTATGCAGTTTAGGGTTAAAATTATCGGGATGTCAATTTTAAAGCACAGCACAGTGATCATTTTCCCTCCAGTAACTATTGTTGCCCTCAGGAGGGTGCCAGAGGTTCACACATCTGCCTCAAGGTCTGCATCAGTAGCATTTATTGAGTTCATTGCAACTGTGGAGGGAAAGAAATTCACGGCAATATAAATAATCCATGTTTTATGTGTCTCACATCAAAAACTCATGAACATCTAAACAGATTCCACATTCCAAGAAAGATCATTTTGTGTTAAAACTAAAAAACAGTCGACGGAAGAATAATGTTGCTGCAGTATGAACGGCTGGTGGTGTTGCATCAGTGAGGCTCAGCAGTTTAGATTATAGCACTAAATGTTAAGACATTGTGTTTCACTGTGTGGGATTGCTTCAAATTGCAGAGACATTAAATTGCCGTTATTTATTGGTTCCAAGTAAAATGATAAACTTCTGAGAAAATGAATTTTTTATGTTTTTAACTGTAAGCCATCAACATCAGAACAAGCAGAAATAATTGCTTAAAAATGATCACTCTGGTGGTAATGTCTTTTTATAATGCAAAGACATTACCAGGGCCTCAATAGTGAACTAACATTTCTATGGTACAAGGAGTTCCTAAGATGAGAATCGTAAAACTAGATAATGCAGGTAATTTGAAGGATTCTTCTTTTCTTCGATTTCAAAGAAAACATTAGTGCTGTAAAATACTGAAGTTTTGCCTTTTTCTGAATATTGTGAGTGTGATTTTTACTGATTAATAGAAATAAAGGTGAGAAATTACATTTTTAATACACAAGAACATGGAGTAATATTTCCAGTAGGCAAGTGCAGTTTCTATTAGATTTTGCACAACACTCTTTAGCAGCACAAACTTGTTCTTAGAGGAATTAAAGTAGAGAAAATTTTACAAAATACAAAAGAAAGTTTCTTCAGCATCTTTATATTGTTCCGTACAACATACTTAAATGAATCATTTTGTCTTTTATCCCCTTCCATGTACCAACAAAACCGGTTACTCACCAAAATAATTTATCATTTATGGTGAAGTTGAATCAAAAATTAAATAATAGAGTATTAAAAAAAAACAAACTAAAGTTCTATGTGATTGTTCAGATTCGTCACTGAGAGACTCCTTATCTGAATTCAGAAATACAAAATTAAAGCTGCAACATAATTTTTCTATTAGCAACAAACCCTGATTATTTTTGCAAGTAAATTAACTAACAGCTAAAGAAAAGGCTCCCAGCAGCAACTGTGTTTTCACTTACCCAGGTCAAGTCCTACTGGAAACAATACTTCCAATCATTTTAAAACATAATGCACAATTACTTTAAGCTTATCTGAATTGATTCTCCATGAAAAGCTAATTGTCCAGTTCTATATTTATTTGTACAGTTGGAATAAAACGCTCCCGGAGAAAGCAGCAGTATAATGGGGTCTGGGCAGCAGCCTGCCAACAGCAGCTCATTACAAACTGTAATGACCGGATAAAAAATCTAGTGTCTGTAACGGAGTAAGAATGATCTTTGATGTCATAATAATACAAGTTTAATCATAAAAATTGAAAGCAATATATTCATTTATTTTACGTTAGAGAACTTTAGAAGTCATAAAACATCAACATGTATACAAAACCAAATTCAATACAGGATAAAGCTTGAAGATACTCAATGTGCTTGAAAGTATTTCATCATCATCTAGGACTAATTTGACCTTCACTCTAGCTAAGATCTGCTTTTAATTTGGCTTATCGATGACTATGACACCGAGGTTGTTGTTAAAGATCACTCTGCCCTCAGACTCCATGCTGCAGTCCGGATGCCGGAGCAGCTCCAACACGCCGTCTTTCAGCTCTGGTGACGCCGTTTTATTAAAATCCAGCACTTCGGTGAGAAAGTCAAGCAGCAGCTCCCCCTTTTCATCTCCCTCCGTGAAACACTCGGTGATATCCATTTGAGATGGCAGGTCAAAGCTGTGGTAGCTCACTCCCTTTGAGTCCAGGAGGCTTTTGATGTCTCCCGTGGTCACGCATTGACTTATTTCTGTATTGCAGAGCTCGTGCCTGTATTTCCGCCACAGCTTCCCCCAGCCGCTCTCTCCTTGAACAGGTGGGTCAGAAACAGTGCTAGCGTCAGCATGGTAGCAAATGGTGACAATGTTTACAGGTGTTTTATGTTGTAGACCAACAGAAAACACTGCGTAGTTCAGAAATAATGCACAGTTGTCAAAATTGTTTCACAAGTGAAAAAACCTGATGAGTGTCATGTGGGTTTATATTCAGACGGTTCGCTGCAGCCGGCAGGACTATGTTCCTGCTGGCTTTGCTTTATCTAAACACACAATCTTATTTCTAAAACAGTCCAGGCTCTGTGAAATTCAACGTTAAACCAAATTTGCAATAGATTCTCAATTGGATTGAGGTTTTCGTACCTCCACCTCAGCCTGAAGTCATCTTCTCTGACTAAACTAGACTCACTCAGCTCTGACCATCTCTCCTGCTCCTGCCATGAATGGTAGGTGTGTTAACAGCAATGTGCTGTGTCTGTATACTCCCACGTAGCATTTTGCATGAAGGCACAAAAGTCTGATTTTTGTTCCTTCTGACTATATCAAATTTGTCGTAATGTTTGCTCCGTCATGTGGAAAACTGCAAACGGGGGGTTTTGTCGTGACAGTTTCTTGGTTCTTCTCACTTTATCACCGCCGTAGTTAATAGCTGTTGTCTCCCTCCTGAGCTATGGATCTTTGAAGCTCCCCCAGAGTCATCTTTGCTCATTCTCTGATTAATGCTCTCCTTGCACAGACAGACAGTCTGACAGTGAAACATAATGCAGTTTGTTTGGGGCATCGGAGTGAAAAAATGATGAATGCCATTTCTCATTTTCCTTCCACCTCATATATTTATGCATATTTATTTCACGTTTTGTTCATTTACTCCATGAAACCCTAATAAAATACACTGACATGTCTGGTTCTCACACAACAAAATGTGAAATAGTTTGCAACTGTATTTCCCCTTGAACAAACGAAGCGTAACAGTTTCCTTCACATCAGCGAGGAATAACAAGGACGGTTGTTAATTTAAATTGACGTCAATCAACTCACCAGACACAAGAATAATGAGAAGCTTCCCATTCTTATCGAGGAGACTCTGGAAGAAGCTGATGGTAGCACCGGGATCCTTCACATAGTACAGCATCTGTCGATTTCACCGCACATAATGAGCCTGTAACTGCATTCATGGAGCACCTAATTATATTGCTATGGTAGACAGATGCCCTAATGGGATTAATTGCTGCCGAGTGCCACCTAATGAATATGACCTAGATGTGTCAGAAATACAGCACGAGGGCTGGCAATACTTCAGCACCAACCTGTATCATGTGAATGAAGTCTGCCTTCTTCGTCGTCTCGCTCAGTTTCCAGCGCTCCTCAAACTCCGAGGCCGTCATCTTGTTCCAGGTGAACTTGATGTAGTTTAGCTCAGGTTTCTGCGACACTAAAACTTAAGACAGATATTTAACAAATATAACAGCTGTTTTTTTTATGTAGGGAGGTATAGAAAAGAAATACACTGAGCTAAAAAGTGTACACATTCCAAAATATCAGGTTTTTATGATGTAAAAAAAAGGAGACCATAACAAATAATTTCCAAACTTGTTCCATCTTTAATGTTCCAATTCACCTTGTGTTATCTGAAGAACACACACATTGGTTAGAAAGAGGAAACAATCTGTCCAAGGCAGCGTACAATCTCCTGTTTGCACTCTCCTTTGAGCTGATCCTTTGTGAAAGCAGCTTTTTATTCAGCTTCAGCATCCATCCTTCTTTGACGGGAGTCTGTCAGCATTTCACATCTCGACTTGGAACTTGTCCACTCTTTCATGCAAAAGTTCCCAAACTGTTGTCAGATTTTGTGGACATCTTTTGAGTGCAGCTGTGTTCATGCCTCCACACAGATCTTCTGTCGTTGTCACATGCAGAACATAAAACTAGCAATTGCCAGAAATTCCTGCTGCTCCTTCATTGTTCACGCAGGCCTCCTGGCAGCCTCTCTGACCAGTTTCCATTCTAGCTTTTCATGAATCTTGGAGGACCATCAGGCTCTCTGCAATGCCACTCTGCTTTTTTGATGTCTGTCTTTACTGTGCTTCGTTATATTTTTTATGCTGTAGAACCTTTTTGCACACTTGGCTTGTTTAATATTCTCAGTTGTAACTTCTCAGTAAACTATGACTGTAACTGAAGCATCCAAATGTGCCAAAAAAATTCCTACAAAGCTACATGATTTTATGTTAATTTGATTAAATATAATTGATGGGAGTTGCATAGTTCTGTATAACTAAATGCTGTAATTAAAAGGTGCTACAGCTGTGTATTTGTTTGGGGATGTGCAATTTATGCTCACTATTTATATTTCTTTTTGCATTTTTTGATAACTTGATTTAATTAATTTGCACCAGATGTTTCTAAATAATTTCATTTTAATTTTACAAATGGACTCTTTTTAAATTTGAAATCTAAAAGGAACCATGCCTTCGCTAAATGTTGATGTAAAAGGTTTTTTTTAATAATCCAAAAGGAACTAGGCCAAATGGAACATTTTCTTGTTTTACAAAGTGAAGTGTAAGCTAATTTTGGAAATTTTGTCTTTTCTCAATTAAAAAAAAGACAAAATTTCCAAAAAGGTGGTAAACACAAAAAACATTTAAACTCAGGTCAGAAATTTCTTTCTCTGTTTGGCTGTTTTGTATCTCATAAATGATGATTATTTATTTAATCATCATTTTTTATTTAAACATAAGGCAACAGATCCCTGTATGTGTTTTATTAATGAGCCTTTATGTTGTACAGCAGGAAACATTAAATCTGAGTCATTCAACTGAATCGAGTGACATTCTACTGGCCCCACTGACTTTTTGGGGTAATGTCAAAAAAAAAAATAAAAAAAGAAAGAAATATGCTTTATGTTCCCACAGTGGGAAAATTAAGGAAAATTCAGGAATAGTGAATGCAGCATTTGTATGGATATGGGATGAAAAAGATCAGTCTGTGATTGTCTGGTGGTGTGGCTCCTTTATGTAAACTTTGTCAAGTTGCAAGAGCAGGTACGGAGGTAAACACATGCCAGAACATGAACCAAGTAAGCGCGCGCACGCACGCACGCACGCACACACGCACACCCGATACGCATCGTTCTCTGCTCATTAAAACCCAAGTCTTACTTCAGCCTGGTTTGTTCCTCTGCTTTGTTCCTGGTCTGTCTCCAAAGTTCAGTCCTAACTGACCATTGATTTTAAGAAGCTTATGGATATCTGGAAGTGCAGTAAAGCAAACTAGAAGCCTTAAACTGCAACTGTGTTAAGCATCAGATTGCAGACAACCAGCCACTTGTCATTGGAAGTATGACAAGTGGTCATTGTGGTTCAATGATCAGCTCTTCTCTAATAAGGGAGCAATGGTTTTATTAATTTATTGATAAGAAGGTTAAAGGCAGCTTTAACATAATGCTTCAGCATTAAAAATACAAAGAATATACCCTTTCCAGCCAGAAAATTAAATATTGAAACATCTTTTAGAATGCACGTGAACACAGACACGTTTTGTAAGAAGAGGGTGAACCTTAAGAAGACTGTACCTTTGTAGTTGTGTAGCTGCTGGCTGCTTGGCTCCACCACCTCATTATCTACTGTCACCCCTGGATGCTTCTTATGTAGCTCGTTGAGCATCTCTAGGTCTATCTCACCTAGAAGAAGCAAGGCAGTTAAAAACAAAAAAAAAGAAAAAGTTTGAGGCAAAATGTTAACTTGTTGAAATCCCTTCGTTTTTTATAATGATGTGTTACAAAAAGAAAACCAAAGAAAAATTGTATCATAGGTTAAATTTTAAATATAGCTGACGTTGCCGTTTCGAAAGCTGTTCAGAGTTGCTTTCGACCTGAAATAACTGGAACATTGACCAACATGTACATTTTAGCCACTTTCTGTTTTAGCTGCTCACATGTGACTGTGTTTAGTGTTCAGGTTTCAACTTTTTGAACAGGTTTGTTCTGTTGCACCACTTAGTAGCAAGTCTCACACATCGTTGAGTTTACATGCAGATCTAGCTTTGAAGCCAAAGCTTTCATACAAAAATGAAACAACTTTTGTTAAACAAATGCTGCTACATCTCATATTCACTTGTGTTGACTTTTAAAAACGCCACCACACTTAGAAATGTAAGTTCATCTTTCAAAAGAAGCAGAAATGCACTTCAGTCAGCATAGAATACAAGACAAAAGAAATTTAAAATATCTTTTTTTATATTTAGCTTTGTGCCCATTTGGAGCAAAATATGAAATTGAATGATAAACTTAATTCCATATCCATAGAGTGTATGTGTTTTAAGCCTGTTTGCTCCAACCTCTGTGACCAACTAATTTGAATTTATAAACTTGCATTCTAAGAATGCCATCTACTGAAGGTAAAAAATGTTGTGTTTGGATTTTTGGTTTTATTTCTGAGGTCAAAATTTGAAGCCTATGTATCTACATCAAGGATGACTACTTACATCTGAATGTAGACTGTCTGCTCCACCCAAATTCTTCCTAGTTGTTTAATAGAGCTTCAATTAAAAAAAAAAATAAAATAAAATAATATATATATATATATATATATATCTTTTAGTGCTTGTATAGAAGGAACTGAAAGAAACACTGTTTATCATGTTGTAATGCTAACAGTAGACGGCACCAGAGCATTTAGTGAATCACTCTGGAGTTCTGCCTCGCAGCTACAACTCATTTATGCTGGATGTGACATTACTTTATAATTCCCAACGCTGGGCTCTTAGGCAAGTCAAATACAACATTACGATGTCACCACAAAAAAAGTAGATTAAAAAGTCCCAATTATCCTGTTATGTAAGAAATACTCAAAGTCACAATGGATTTTGATGAAAATTTTGCGTCCAAATGAAGTAACCTCAAAGTCCACATGAATTAAAAACTAGGGCAGGTACTCTAACTATTATTCTTTCAGTATCATTTGACTAAAGGGAGAAAATGTTGTTCTCTTTCCTATTGAAGGTGACAAGTTGCCACGATGAGAGGAGTAAATTTAAGCCATGGAGCCGATGCGAGGATGCAGTGAATTGTTTTACCTTGCAGGGAAGTTTGTAGTCATTCTAATGGATTTTCAAGTCCATTAGAGAATCCATTATGATACAGAAATGACAGCTCGGGTAAAGTAAAAGGATTGGCTTGGACATAAGTAAAGGGTAGCAGTACTCTGAGGGCAAGTGCTCAGTTTGCACAGGAAAAGAAATGACTGTATTGTAATAGAACCTGGTGCTGTAAAGCTACATGGTGTTTAGGTCATTTTGTCAAACTAATAGTAAATAAAATGGTCAGATGGCGACAAAAAGCCTCCACACTGTCTTTTCTTCTTCTCACAGCAGCCATGAATAAACTCTCCAGGCTCAGCAGCAGCCGACTGATTCGCCAACGTTCCCTCACCTTAGCTATCTGCTGCAGAGGTCATTCAGCTATTTACTGTGTCACGCTGCACATAAGCTAAGTTCAGCGGTGTCAGCGTCATATAGTTTGTGCTCTTACCAGCTCCGCTTCCAACTCCAATGACATTTAGATGGGACTTTCCATCTCCAATGCTGCGGGGAGAGCAGAAAAAGCAGAGTGTCTTCAGAGCAGCGACGCCTTGAAATTCACAGCTTCCAACCTGCCAAATGTGGGTCACATCTTTTTGGGCCTGTAACTGACAATTCTGCCCGACACTCGGGAATGTGAGATGTTCTGATCTAGCGACTGAAGCCTCTGCAAGAACTTAGGCTTTGAATGTCGCTGTGGCGCGTTCTGTCAATCAACGTACATTTTTATTAACTCCATTACACCTTTTAATTAACTTGCAAGTCACATCCCACCGGCTTCCTGACGGATCTGCTTGTGAAAACGTCAAAAAAGAGCCGAGTTTGGTTGGGTTCACTGCAGCACGTCAGTCACCTCCCACAGCCTGCGCTGTTGGTTGTGAATTTTTGGGAATTCACAACCATGCACATACTATTTGACTGGTTAAAATATACATTTAGATCGTCAGCCACGCATTGTTAATCTGTGAAACAGACTTTGGACTTAAGTTTAGTTAAAAGTGATAAGCGCCACAGGTGGTGATTATTGATTCTCACAGGTTTTGTATCTTTCCGATTCATGTCTCTCAGAATATCCCTGCACTCCAATTAATTAGATATTTACTTTTTCGTACAGCAAACTGATACGTTCAAATTACATGCATTGCAATGAAATTCACATATTCCGTTTTCCAACAATAAGTACTAACTTGTGTTTCTTTTACCTACCAGTTGCTTAAAGGTCAAAACCATCTCCTGTTTATGGTTCTCCAGTTAATCAAAAACCCTGATGTCACATCACATGTTCTTCACAGTTCACAGCTGCAGGATTTTAAAAGCCAAGATACAGACTTGTCTCAACTTAATCCTGATCTTCAACTGACAACGAATTGCATTTTATTTCCTTCATCAAATGCATTATTGTTTCAAATTATATTTTGGCACCATTAATGAAGGCTTTATGCAACAAGAAAATACATATGTATTTCACAAACTTAAGTGAAAGGTTCATTTGAACTTTTAATCCGAAAAAATATTAATATATTCTATTCCAATTGTAACACAGCTGAAGCAGCAGACAGCATGTTTTTTTTTATGAAAGTCGGTTCCTATTTAAATTTCAAATAATTTATCTGTGAAAATCACCAACCAAAAGCAAGAAAAGATTAGCAAAAATGACTAACCCATTTAATAAAGTTTTGTTTCTTTCATGCAAATTAATATTTTCCTCTTTCAAACAAACTCTACATAATCATAATAATTTTGTCAAGACATGTCAAAATTACAATTATCTTGTCGAGAAATATTCCTCTACGAAATGTTGTGACGGTGCAGGGGAGGATGGTGAAAGTTTGGATGATTAGTATTGCACTTATCTTTGCAGTTTTCACTGTATTCACAATTCAGTTTTTATGAATTTTTATGTGGAATCATTCAAAAATAATTCCCAGGAAATTCACCTATTCACAGATTTTTTATTTTTATTTTTATTGGGCATGTATAAAAAAAATTCTAAAGAAAATGCAACCACAGACCGTAATATTTTCAGTTGTCCATGTGTTAAATCATTGTTAAATGAGCTTTTACCTGGACAGAATGTCAGGTAGTTTACTGTGGATGAAGTCCCGCATGCATTGGTGTTCAGAGGAGCGCTCCAGAAAAAGGTGGAAGGATCTCTGGTACCTTTCATCATCATGAACCAGACTTTTCAGTGGGGATCCCATGATGCCTGTCTGGACAAGAGGCAATTCATTTAGGTTTATACTTTGGCTGGGCCGTACACTTTAATCAAATTCACTTTACGCTATCTCCTGCAGAGAAGTTAGTCCCTTCACCAGGTCTCAAGACTTCTGCAGCCTCTAACAGGTGTTCTTCCTGTATTTAGTTCCATTTATCTTCCACTCTTCAAAAAACCCTGTCCACGCTACAAAAAACATTCCCACAGGATGATGATGCCACTGTGTTTTAATCAAATGTGTCAGACTCAGCTGTACATCACAAAAAAAGCCAAATAAAGTACAGTCAAGCTTATCGGTTGCAAATTATGTAAAGTATATCACATTTCACTTCCAAATAAAACCGGAAACATGCTGTCCATGTTCTGTATGGTGTTTTAATTTGACTTAAACACCCAACAGTACAAACACAAACATAAGATAACATTTGTCCAATGGGATCTACTATTTAAAACAGAGTCATGTATGGTTGAACGTCACCACACCAAAGCGTATTTCTCCATTATTGGAACGCCAAAGCTGGAAATTCATCTGCCTTTTTCCCTTCCCTGTTTTATTACGACAGAGCTGCCCGTTTATTGACAAAAATGACTTCGGCGGCAGCGGAAACACAGAGCGGCACGCAGGCAGACAGACGCTGTCACGTCCCCTCCGACATAATCATGAATACGAACAAAACGCGTCCGTCCTCCGCTCAGTGAGCGTCAAAGAGAGACTTTCATCGTTCGCTAAGATTCCCGTCATGAGCGTGAAAAGCAAATCGTGACGATGATCACTTACTACGGTCTTCCGGCAGAGCAGCGTCCCGGGGGGAAGGTGGAAGGCTGGAGTGACCCCTCCCACATGTGTCACAGCTTCTTCCCTTTAGGGAGGGCGAAAGGTGGCGGAGGAAATCCGCCAAAGAAAATCCGTCTTCCCAAGGCCTGCGCGCTGTCATTTGTACGTTTAGCGTTTATTTCCAGAATATTATCCTATGAAAGACCTGAGCTTCTAATCTGACTTTACTGCCTTAAATTTCATTGTAGTAGTTTTTGTCAAATCTGAGGGAAATTTCATGTTCACAGGCGGTCCAAGGTTCAATGGGGGCTAGAGCAGAACTTCATTTGGAGCCTGATTTGGAGTTACTTTTAAATTGTGGTGGGATTGAATGGTATTAATGTTTTTGTACATACTTAACAAGGTGATCGATAATAACCTGGTTTTGTTCAAATGTTTTCAAAATATACATAAAAGAATAATGTGAATTGTTTACAGTGGAGTCAATAGAATTGCATCTATTAAAATGTCAAGGCTTGAATGCAAAAGATCTATCTATAAAAATACAAGTTACATAATTTCAAAAGCGTCAATTTCTGTCTATGACACTCTATAGTGAAACCTATGGATAAATATCACAAATAATTGCAATATATTTAATTAAAAATATTGGCTTGTTGACATGTTCAAAAACTGAATAACGTAGTGTTTAATCCTATAAGTCTTAATGTAGCAGTTCAGCCAAATTTGCAGTACCGTAATTACGCCACATTTTGCGCTATCTGAAAAATCCCAGCAGTTTCTGAAAGGGGAGACGTTGCGCTTTCCAGCCAAAATCAGGTTATTATGGTAATTTCACTCCCGCTCTAACAGGGAGTGGCACTTTTAATAGACGGTAAGTTGCAAAAATTACTTGCTAGATAGTTATGGACATATGAGCAAATAAATTTACTCACAGGACATTTAAAGAACTACGTACATTTAAAATAAACAAAAAAAACATCCAGGCGGAGATTTTAAATTTACGACATAAAGGGGTAAGTGGTATACATCTGGAGGATGATCTGCTTTTAGAGTTCCTCTGGCACAGATGGTTTCCGTAAGAAGACCAGTTGGAGAGGCAGCAGCTTGACCCACCGTCTCTTGATAAGTCCAGCCTTCATTCATTATTGGACACAGAGTTATGCTAAAGCTGTTATACTGTTAGCTTCACTCATTTTCATTAGTCCTGCAATTAGCTTTTGAAACATTTGAATTGGGAGTGAAACAAACATTATTTGGGTTCTGAGTTTTCCATACGCTTTAAAAAACTGCCAGGTCACTGTTCATGTCAGACTCGACTTCAAAGTCCTTCCATTAATTACACAGGGTTGCACCATCTTATCTCTTTGGTCTCATTGTTTTCCATGTCACCTTTTCTCTGTCAGACACAAAGTTACAGGGTTAAAAAGGAGACAAAAACAATCCAGGGGGTGGAAAAGTTAGCACTTTTCAGCCATGATCCATCTAATTGGAATGAACTCCCTCCTGCAAATGATGAAAGAGATTTTTAGTCTGACTAACTACGTCTAATTCTGTGCCAGATGTTCATTAGAAGCCACTGTTAAAACCTCCCTCTCTCCTTTTATCTCTGCGTACGCACACACTCTCACACCCATCTGCACTCAATAGAAAAATTACACACACAAGTTCAGCTCACAACACTCAGTTTATCATCGTTAATTAGTCCCCAGGCTCACAGATGTTAGGTGCTACAATGACTGTACAGATGAAATGGTGCTTTGAGCTAAAATTAACCAAACTAACCTGCTCAGATTTACAGTAATTGTTTTATCAGATTTATCTCATCTATTTGTTTCAAATCTCTCAGTTTTGAAATATTTTCTCTTTAACCCCCACACAAGACTCTGGACGACTTCCCTCTGCATTTTTATTTTTTGGTTGGTTTATTAGTTATAGGTTGAATTTCTTAAACAACAAACAGAGATATATATATAAATTCAATTCATATCCATGTTCCAGCTTATCAATTTAATTATCTTGTGAATCATTAGATACTTACATTAATTTAAGATTTTATGTGCATTTTTAAAAAAAAAAGTAAATCTGAAAGTATCAAATATTTATGCACATAATCCTATGGGTGAAAAAAAATTGAAGAATAATTCACATTTCTCTTTACAATTCATAAAAAAGTAATTAAAAAAACACACATACCAAAAGCATATCCGTGGTTGCCAAACACTGAGCAAAAGAACCCAAGCAAAAGAAAACAAACAGGTTCTTCTTCTTCTTTCTTAGATTTTAACGGCAGCTTGCATCCATAATTGTTGCTCTACCGCCATCTGTTGGATCCTAATATCTATAAAACAAACAGGTGTCTGGCTGAAACCAAATTAAACCTCCGTAACGTAAGGTGACCACACCTTTCTCTCACTGCACTGCCCTCTTGTGTGCAAATAATATAACTACCAGATAAGGTCAAAAACACAGGAAAGAACACAGCTATTTCATGTGCAACATAATAATGATAATGATGTGCACAATCAGAGAAATTAGAATAACGAAGCAAGTAACTTTTGAGAGCCTCTAAATGGATGAGGAAGCTTCAGACTGTAAGATAAGAGACAAAACGTATTGATATTTCTCTTAGAGGTTTTTAAGAATTGCTTTACTCAGTCTGAAGCACCAGTCCCTCCTTTACCTCTGTGGAGAATGTGGACACTTTTGAGCATGAAGATAAAAATAAGGTAGAACAGTTGATCATTTACTCCTCCACATCAACAATTGTTTTGGAAAGACAGCAAACGCCGATGCAGTTCTAGGCTCAGAGACACCAACATGTCAGTAAAACAGCTTCAGAAAAGAAAGCTTGCAGAGGAGGCCCACATCACTCCTTTTACTGATATGGGAGGGTGCAGAGAGTGCTGAGGTCCTATGAAGGCACTCACAGAGAGGCTACTTAAGGTTTATTGCATGTTGCATGCCTAACTGCTGCAGTTTCAAGATCAGGATTGCATAATGTTAGAAGTGGGAAAGCTGTTAACTGTGAACCTTCAAAATGGGAATAGCATCTGATTTTAGCTCTTGTTCAACATATCCAGCATCTATTTCAGATAATGTAGAATTTATATAAAAAAAATAATTCCTCCTGACCCTTTAAGTTGTAACATGTAAGTGAAACCTATAGTGATAATATCTGTAGAAACTCTGTGTATTTGGAATACGAGAAGGCTTGATGTTCTGACTTAAAGAGGATATGAATTTCATACCTCTGCCCCATGATGCACAGCTCTGTAGGTACGTGGAGGAAGTTGCATGTTTTGTTTCGGACAAACTTCCATGTGTAAAATAAAACCTCAAAGAAAACCGATCACAAAATTCTTTGAACTCTAATCACTTATGTAGGTGCAGAGAGATGTAACAGGCAGGGAGGTTCACTCACTGCTTCTTTATTTATGAGTTTTATGAAAGAAATATGAAATATTTTATAAGTGATATGATGGATGGAATTACATAGTCCTGACTTTGCCTGGAGTTTATTGGTGTTCTGGTTAGATGAGAAACAGAAGGATTGGTAGAAAACGATTAGTGCAGGTTAGCCTGAAAGCAGCACCCTGCTGTGGAGATTCCTTTCCTGTGTGGTCAAAAGATAATACAAGGATAGATGGATCAAAGTTCAAAACGTTAGAGGCTGCAGAAGCACTGAGACTGTGGCGTTGTAGTTACAATGAATGTCCCTAAACAAAAGATATAACGCAAAATATGTCAGTCTAAGATTTTTGGAAAAAAAAAAAAGAAAAAAGTTTCCAATCATGTTCTAATTTGCTTTGGCCAGTAATGTGGAATGCAAATGCAAGTAAAAATTGTGTTTATGAAACCTTTTTAAAGGTGCTGTACAATGTTGGATCATAATTCTCCCTACATGCTCCTTTTCTGGGTTTTGTGCCTCTCATGCAGTCCATAAAAAGTTGACTATAAATACATATGCCAAGGCATTCCACAGCTTATTAAGAAGTAAAATGATCTCAGTTTTAAGTGAGATCATTTTAAAGAGTTCAGTAGTTCATCTGATTAAAAGTGGCTGCAAGAAGTAATCCCAGGCAATCAAAATTTCATATGAATACCCTGAAGGGATGCATAATGATGGTCATCCAAAGGTTGTTTATAAATAAACAAAACTAAACCAGTGATCTGCAGTTGATCACCTCTGATTAAGCCTCTGCCTGTGGTGTTTTTATCTTCTATCATTTTGTGTCAGCAGGCTCTTCACACAATGATTATATATAAATTGAAAAACATCTACTGTTTTAGAAGTTCAAATTATTACATGTAGTGTTTTTTGGGAGACTAGAAGGATAATACTTTCACAGTTTCATTTTCTGGGATGCAGATAAACACCTTTTCCATTTCTAGTTAAAAAAACAAAGCAGTAAACATTCATTGTTTGAAATGGCCCCACAAACGGCTAAGTTTTTTTCTCTCTCTCTCCCAGCTGTGAAGAACTTCACCAAACCATATTTTATTAGAGTGTTCCTGCTTCCTTATAGGAACAAATTTAATACATTAAAACGAGAAGCTCAAACTGTCACGTTGCTCATAAATCCTCACTAAAACCTCCAAATGTGTCTTGAAAGATGCGCAAATGAGATGAATTGGACATGACAAGATTGGGCCCCGTCTTCGCCATGGATCAGATGGCCGTGACACAAGCGTTTTAATTCAGCCTTGTCTTAAGCAAAAGTGACAGGATTAAATAAATGAATTAGATGAGACAAAGATTTAAACTCTGCTTCGCTCGCAGCCCGGGATTATCCTGGGACTATCGGACTGGAAATCTGACTGGAGGGCAAAATGAATCTTATCAACTGCTTATCTGTTCTGGGCTTTGCCTTAGAGTCTGTGGTAATTACAATATATCAGATGTATCAGGACTTGAAAGTCAAGGAGCCATGAAAGATCGTTCCTGGTCTGGAGCTTCTGCCTTGTAAATATCCCTCTCAGAGAGGGGATAGTGAGAGAAACGGAGGCCCTTTTTTTGATTTTCACATGATTTCACAATTTATTTGCATTTTGTCCAGTTCTCCATGTACACACAATAGTAACACAAATAGCTTAGGTACTGTAAACAGTAGGCAAAGATGTTTTTTGATCCGTCGGACACACCCAAAGGAGATCTCATAAGCATCTAAGAACAGAAATGCTTCTAGTTAGCTTATGATATGTTGTCTAGAGCATCGGAATAATTAAAATTTGGGTTTTTCCCGTACCCAACTTTTTACAATGTGTGCTTTTTGTTTCCCAAATTTCAGAAACACTGCCCCAGAAGAGACTATTACTAAAATGTTTGGCAACTTATGAAACAGAGTCTTTTTTGCAAGGCCACTTGGAGCGCTCTCTGCCAAAATAGATCAAGCATGCCTACGTACAGAGACAGCTGCCGAAATACAGTTGTTGTGACATGTAACAACCGTATTTGTACAACCAGAAGGATTACAGAGTGGCTGAATAAATACATTCAAGATGAGGTCACATACAAGAACAGGTGCATCTCATTAAATAAGAATATTAGCGAAAAGTTTGATTATTTCAGTTATTCAGTTACAGGCGATGAAACTGGTGGATTACGTAGATTTGATACACACAGGTGGACAAATGTCAAGGAATAATTTGTTTATTTCGATGACACAACTGCTGGAAAATTAAAATTCAAGTTCTCAGAAAATTGAGAACTTACTGAGAAGTGTGTCCATGTGCTTGTCAGGAAAAGCACTTAATGCTAAGCCTGTCCCAATAAACAATTTATCGCAAAATAAATTGATTCCGATGGTTAATATTTTTTGAAGGGCAATTTTCTTTTACATAATCCATTTTTACAATCTGTTTTGGTTGTGTGTGGTTTTTATTTCCTTTTATTTTATTACTTTTTGTTGTTTTTTTATTTTGGATATTTAAATTGTCTTTCAATTACACTGTTAAGTGTTTTTCCCAGAATTAAAATTTATTAGACTTTGAGAGGGCAAACTTGAGTTATTGTGCTTGAAAATAAACTTTATTGTTTAGATCTATAATTTTAGAGACTATTTGTTGTTAAGTAAAATTTGTTACTGTGACAGGCCTAATATTTGGTCAACGCTGTTTTTGTAACGTGAGTTATTAGATTAATGCAGCGCGGCACGAAGAGAATTTTGAATCTCAAATTTGTGAGCAGGCTTTGGTTCTCTGAAGGCTGTGGTTAAATTCCTGCTGCTTGTGCACTTTTTCTTACACTCAGCTTTCCACTTTGACATGACGCTCTGAATTACCAGCTGCAACCTTGTTGTGGAGAGTTTCAACGAGTTGCCAAGAAGACTGTCAAGTCAGCAGTCTTCACAATGACTGTGTAGGTCGTAACATTGCCATGCCGTTATATTTATGCAATTTGTTTTTTATTATTGATGTTATGTAGTACTCTCTATTTTATGAAGAAAAAAATATTTCATTAGCTGAGAGCCATAATCATTAAAATGAGATTAATATTCATATCACTGTGTCTGATGAATCTATAAAACACGAGTTTACATTTTTTAACTAAATTGCAGAAATAAAGTAACTTTTCAGTTATGTTCAAACTTATTGAGATGCACATGTGAATCTCTCTGATTAGTGGAGGCCGAATGAGAAACAGCTTAATACCTGGTGAGCACCAAAATCACCAAAAGCAGGAAATACGGATCCTCCACTGAGTTGAAAAGGGAAGTGAAGGTGAAAAGGGTTTTAAAATCCACTCAGACTTATTAAAAACCATTGATGCTTGAAGATAGTTAACAGATATTTGGTGTTTGTAATCTTTTCTTCAGGCTGTAAACAAAACATTGACTATTTTTTAGTTAATTGAAACAGTGTATGGAATAATGATTAAAAAATAAGAACTATGAGGAATTTTCTTGGAAACAAATAGACACAGATTAGACATGACATTATGACCATTAAGGTAGTAGATGGTCTCCCTTCTGCTGCCAGAACAGCCTTAACCTGTTGACATAATGAAAACAATGAACTTTTCAACGACTCCACTCGGGCTCTGGATGGATCCTCTGGTATTTGGAGTGAATATGTTAGCAGCAGCTCCTTTCGGTCCTGTAAGATGGAAGGTCAGGCCTCCGTGGATTGGACTTATTTGTCCAGCACATACTGAATTAAACTGAGATCTGGGGATTTGGCTGCCAAGTCAGCACCTCAAACCATTCTTGGTTTGTGGCAGGACGCACTATGCTGCTGAAAGATGTCACAGCCGTAAGGCTGCACCAGTGGTGTCTGCAGCACTGGTGGGACACACATCATACAGCAGTACACACTACCCTGGCCATCCACCTGACACAAAGGCCAGGCCACCTTCTTCTGTTGCTCTGGGATCCAGTTCTCCATTGTTGCCGTTTTGCACATTTTTGAGACTTTGTTTCCACTTTCACGGTTTGACAATAGATGATTTAAAGATAGTTTTTTTGAAAGATATTATTGGTCTCTACTGTAAGAAAATGAGCGTAGGAGCCTGAAATAAACAGAGATGTAGCCAAAAACATATTCATACGGCTAGCCAGGCTCAACAACTGATAGGCACCAGAGTCACTTTAGAGCACAACAACCGTATCCTCAAAATAATTCACTGAACACGAATATTTTCCTGAAGAAGAGTTAAAGGAGGTTTTTATTCTCATTGGGTTTTTATCCTGGTAAAAAAAGGGTAAAAAAAAAAAAAAAAAAAAAAAAAATTATATATATATATATATATAGTCTCATGGGAAAAACCAATCACTTGGCAGGGATCACTGGCCAATAAATAATATCTAAATACCCATTAGGATTTTATTAAGAGTCAGAATCTAAATTTGCTCAGAGTTACAATAAACAGAAACGCAGCAATTGAGCTTTATTGACTACCGTAGCTCATCCGTTGTGTTGGACCACAGTAGCCAGTCTTCTGCCTCGTTGGGCCTCAATCAGCTCACCACTGTCCCCTTTCTGGACCTCTTTTGACAGATACTGACGGCTGCAGACTGGGAAAATCCTACACAAGCTGCAGTTCTGTAGATGCTCTGACCGATCTGAATAGCCATTTCAACTTGGCCCTTGTCAAACTCACTCGCTTACACTTGTTTCTGCTTCTAACTGATGGATTTGGAGGAAAACATTTTCACTTCCCACCTAAACCTCTCATTTAGAGGTGACCTCAAACAGAAAGGGTGTGTGTTATTTATTTTACCTGCCTGTGGTCATAATGTCATGCCTGATACCATGAGTAACCCAGCCAACATCTTTGTGATTCTCCTTTATATTTAAGTGATAAGTGCTGTTTTGCTTTGCATCACATTAAAACTGTGCATGAGGTATGATTTCAATCATGCTGGTTTCCAATCTTTTCATTTGCATGATTTTTTTATTTTTATTTTTATTATTTTTGTTCTAAAATGCATCAAAATGGTATCCTATCGAGTAAAAATGACATGAACTTGTTGCTGAATTTTATTTTCTATGGCTGGGAGTCACGTGAGAACGGAGAAATAGCCAAATTACATTTGCCCTTAAACTCGAGGCAGGCTTTGATTTTGGTTTCCACATATACACAACATATTGCATCATCAACAATACACAATCAGACAGCAAAAATAAATAAATTAAAACTTGCATTACGGATAAAACACTAGAAAAGTCATCCAAAAAAAAAAAAATCAGCACTAACGTAGTGCATACACCGTCTTATTTGTTTGAAAATAAGGAATAAAAGAGTTTATCCAAAGAGCTTTACCTTTCACAAAGTTCAGAAACTATTGAGGAAAATTAAAATACCTTTCAGTAGAATGTGTAACTACAGACTGGAGCATCTCCAAAACAAATTAAAAAAAAATAAAACAAAGAAATGTGGTCCCTCTGATTGTTGACACTTCAAAAACCTCCACAGTGGATTCACTTGTGGATTCATTTTGTCTCTAGTGCCTGAAAGTCTTCTTGCTTCATCATTTGCAAATGGTGCTTGGACCGCGTGTTCATGTTGCAGGCAGTTATAGAAAAAAAGGATCTAGAGGTCCATGTCTCAGTCTCGGCTCAACTGGCTTTGGCTCCGCTTGTTTGATCCGGCCAATACTCGGCGCCGTCAGCGGCAGACCAAATCGCTTTACTATCGCAAACATAACACCGGCTCAAGCAGGTCGGGGTATGTGCTTGGCAACAATGCAAACCAGGCCAGAATCCTGCCCAAGGCCAGTCATGTGACCTTGCTGGTATAGCAGCCAGGTCACATATCCACATCGCCGTCATAGGCAAGAGTCAAGGGCTTCTGCGGTGGAGGAGACGCCTTGGAGGTTTTGGATGGCTTGCTAAAAAAACAGCAAGAGACAAGACACAAAAAACTCAGAAAGCATGTAGCTTGGTGCAGCACAAGGCAGTCCAACTTGATTTCAGTCTTTAAAGAGAATTTCATTAACTGATAACAGGAGCTCACAACAGACAAAGTAGTGTGGAGGAGTATAACTCATACTTGACAAGGTTGTGTTGGAGGAAAGGAATTTCTTTTTGCCTCTCCATGTTTATGCTTTTCTCATACCAAGTATGTGTATGTGAGTGTGAGTGTGTGTGTGTGAGAGAGAGGAAAACCTACAAAGAAGCCCCTCCTTTAACAATCGTATATGGCAAAGAACATTTTGCAGACAGTGGAATTGGACGTACCAGATCAGGAATGACAGCGTGACGATGAAAAGTACGACAATGAATCCAACGATGGCTACGGCATAAACCCACAGCTTCACTCTTCCATCTGTGTGACCAAAAGGGAGATTTTAAATAAAGACATTTAAAGACTGTTTAGGCGGTCATGAAACTCTGTGCCCACATACTGACAAGAAGATATTTAATGTGGTCAAATTATCTTGCTAAAGTGTCCAAACCATTTGCACATACTGACAGATTACAACCCCAGCAGGAGTTTGCGTGACACACCATGTTTGTCAAGTGGAAAGAAAATTATGTCTTTACCAGATTTGCACATAACAGAAAACGTCATCCATTTATCTTTGCAAGAAAAAATAAAGGAAAAGCAAAATAAACCACTGAAAGCCATTTAGAAGTTTTCTTCAACTTCTGAATTAGCTATCAGGATTAAAATCCCAGTAAAATACACATAATCCTGTGATTATGTGAGAAAATGTTGAAAAGTTCTTTACTTTAGAAAATATCTCGTCATTTCTAATTTTAGGGTTTAAGATAAAGATAATTCAAATTCCAAAGTACTTTATTAATCCCAAAGGGAAATTAAATAAACATAATCATAATAATAAACAATAATAAAAATAAATTAAATAATAAACATAAAAGAGGATTTTTATTTAAAATTTCTTTTAAAGTACATAGATTCCAACCTAATAACACACCTAAAAACATATTACTGATACTTTTAGTGTCATTCTGTGTGGAAATTCAGTAAATTAAGTGTTTAATTTGTTATTACAGTATCTGGTCCCTATTCATTTTTATGGAAGGTCCAAAGAGGCTCTTGCTTTTCCTTTTGTCCGTTTATTTTACAGGAAGTAGGGTATTTTTAGAAGCAGGAACAATGTGATTGATTGCTGCAGATCATTTGCATTTCAGTACCTGGGCCAACGGGCCTTAAGGTCCACTCGCTGAAGAGGTCGTTGGACTGAGACGGCCGCGGTTTTAATCTTCCAGAGTTAGTTTTCACATCGGCTTTCTTGCTGTTGTCCACTCCAGGGGTTCTGGTGCAGTAGTCCAAGAAGCCATGCGAGGTCATCACTTCGGTGTAGCCCTTCTCACACCCACACACTCCACTCTGCATGGAAAGTGGATCGTTTACTGCCCAGGGAAGACTGCTGCAATTGTTACCCCACGCTTTACAAGACGTGCCGTGCAGTTGCGTGACGATACTCTTAGGGGCAGTATAACATCGAGCTGTGGCCATTAATTCTCATCCCCCACCCTAAACATCCTCACAGGTGTACATCTTAACTGACACAAACAGTTAAATTAATCTGATTAGCTTCTAGTGGCCTGCTTTAGGAAATTAAAAACGCCATCTATCACGATCCATGCAGCCTCCCACCAAGAGGTATGTGAGCAGAAAACAACACAAAAAACTCCAGAGAGACCGACCACAGCTTCCTGATCGAAACGCAGCAATCTTACCGGCGTGCAATGCGAGAAGGGTTTCGTGCACGCAGGGTGGCAGTGTCGAAGGGTAGTGGGCCTTTTCTGTGGGAAACAGCCCCCTGAGAAGACAACACATTCTTATTTCTGTTCCTTTACCCATTGATCAGTAAATTAATGCTCTGTCACAGCTGATTAATGGGTTCAGGTTCCTATCGGGGTCCCTGATCAAATGGTGAACATTTTAATTCCAACGCAGAAAATTGCATGTCAGAATATCAAAGAGTAATGCCATGGGCTTTTGGGTTCTCTGCCAAGGGAGGATTTCTTTTTTATTTTTTCCTTCTGGTTTCATATTTGCCAGAAATACTTCCTTGGAGTGATAAGATCACATTCGCCTACTATTTACAGCAGATCAAGCCTGCCTAAAGCTTTTTTATTCCCACAACAGTCGTAGTTTTGTTCCGTTTCTCCGAGGCTGGTTTACTTCCTATAAATACAAATGCGTGATTATATTTATATGGATTGAAAGCATCCCAGCTCAGTGCAGTTTATTGATTACTTGCGTTAAAAGGGGAGGAAAAGAAAGAAATCAATTGACCCTGGTGTGGGAAAAGGCAGATCAAATAAAGTGTAAAATGTTCTTGGAGCACTGTACTAAAACTACTCTGTGTGAGTGAATCTTCAAGCACTGGCTGTAGAAGTCAGCTTGGCCAAGTCAAAAGCAAGTCAAGTCTCAGTCATGATCAGTTTTCACAACGCTGAAACAGCAAAGCACGATGCAACTTAAACCATGGCTGATGAGTGGAGATAAGAAAAACTGTAGATATTAGCTTCTGCAGTCGGTTTTCACTGTGATTATTAATGCATATTAACAAATGTTTTTTTTTTTTAACTATTAATATTGGCAAGTATAATCATTTTTCAAGTGGTTGTCAAGTAATTGTGGATTTTAGCTATTTTCGGGCGGCTGTGGACCCTAACGCCTTTGAGCAATGGGGGTCCACTGTAATACATGGAACCAGAACCAAACGAGGAGAAGCAGCATTCAGTTTCTATGCACCACAGATTTGGAACAAACTTCCAGAAAACTGTAAAACAGCTGAAACACTGGGTACCTTTAAATCTCAACTTAAAACCCACCTGTTTAGAGTTGCTTATGGCTAAATTAGGGTTAGAGTGTGGGTTTTGATGTCTTCGATGTTTCTAACTTTACTTTTTATCCATTTATTAATCTCTAATCTCTTTTTTTTTGGTGGTTTAGAGTCCTTGTCAAATGGCGTTTTGACTAAAATCTGGATTTTTTTTCAAATTCCAATCTTTTTTTTTTTTTAAAAATCTCTCTTTCTTACTGTTTATTCAATGTCACATGCTGTAAAGCACTTTGGAATGCCTTGCTGCTGAAATGTGCGATACAAATAAAATTTGATTGATTGATTGATGGCTCAGTTTGAAAGACATCCATCAGGACATTATTATTACTCAATTTAATCATTTACTCAAACGAGCCACGCTTCCGGGTCTATTTTCACTAATGATAACTTGAGACAAGAGATTTTCATGAGACTTTCGTCAGAGTTTGAGCCTGAATTGAATCTGAAGCTACTCGGGTCCTCATCTCCGTCTTCATGCTTGTCTGAATTTGTGACTGACAGAAAGCACAGTCCATCTGCTGGCACGGAAAGTTTCAACCTCCTCTGAGTTTTGTTATATATCTGGAAAAGATCTTATCTGTAGAAGCAAAGCCCACTGACGGCTTAATAGTTTTGGAATCTCTAAAGATTATACTTTTGCAATTCAGCACTGTCAGATCTTTGCAGATGTCACATTTCCTATTATCTCCTGATCCAATAAGGCGCTCTTTTCCTGTAAATGTAATTCAAAACCACCTGCTACAGCCACTTCTGGAACAAATGAAAAATAAAAAGTTTTCAGTTCGACAGTTTTCAGAGATGAATGAAAGGAGATTCACTTCATGTCTGAGCTGCACATTTCATTTTAGAGCTATAGACTTATTCTTTAATGCGCCACACATCCATACGATACAAAATGAAATGGGCTCAACTGTGTCAGCGCAGTGGAACATAAGCAGAAATAGCACACGTTCAGCTGCTGGACTCAGGTAGAAATTAGGCAATATCACCGCTTTCCTAGGAGATATTGTATGTAACCCATTTATGAGCAGTGACTGGAGACTGTAAGGTTTCACCTGTGACATTAACACCATCTGAGCGTTGACACCACACTGGCCTCTCGTTGTTTGTCCATCCCCCTGTTTTCCACTGGTAGCTGTGGCACTTTCCTCCTGCAGCAATGGCAGAGAGATGGACGCAATCCTCATTAGCAGCTTATATTGGGTGTCCACACCTGCTCTCAGGCTCCTGTGGATGTTAACCTCCGTTTCCCTCAGGCCTGCGCCTTTATATTATAAAGCTAAGACATATAATGATTACAAAGACAGAACAAAAAGAAAAAAAAAAAAGAATAGAAACCCCTCAACTGAGGCACCATGCGAGACTGTGGCAACTTTGGACAAAATGAGGTAAAATCGGTTGGAAATATATGAAATGGGCCTCTTTTTGCAATCAAAGCTCTTATTTTCCTGAGGGAGAGTCTATAGAAAGGTTGATTTGAAGAGAAAAGCAAAGACAGAGAGAACTGATTTGCAGGACTGAAGAAAGCGCAGCCACACAAAGCTGCAATTCAGGACAAACTTACAAAAAGAACCAAAGTAACACCACAGAAAGTACAGAACTGAAGTTACTGGGTTACTGCGGTGGGTACAATTTTAAAATAAATATATTTGACTTATGTGTAATTTTAGGCTTTATGTGTTAAGATTAAAAAGAAAAAAGGAATGCTATTATGGTTACTGGGTGTATGAAGGTACTCGGGGCTTTTTCTGAGTACCTGAGCAGCTATTGTGCTGCTGCACATCAGAGAGGCTCCTTCACTACTTTTAAAACTCCTCTTAAAGCCTTTTCTTCTTCTTTGGCCTTCAACAATTAGCTAGACATAATTTGGCCTTGCTTATTTTAATTTGTTGCATTGTATTTAATATTTTACTGTTCCTTTGCCTTATTTATACGTGATTATTTTTTTATTTTTTTAAAGTTTTCTTTGTGAAGCACTTTGTTGCTGCTGCCGCTCTTTTAAGGAGCTATAAATACAATTGCTGTGGTATGAAAGCAGCAAAAACTGACAAAATTGATAATGAAATATAAGAAAAAAATATATATATATATATTTTTTTTTAAAAAGGTAAACATTAAAAACAGTTGTGATTAAAAAAATACATTAAGCACAAAGTCAACAGAAATAAATTTAGAGATGAACTGACAAAATGGGTTTCGAGAACAATAGAATCAAGTTTCCTACAGTAGAATATAACACAAATCATTGTGAAAAAATAAAATGTTCCTCTGGCTCCGCCCAGTGGTCCTGCTGCTGCCATTTGCAGAAACACACGGCTCCCAGTCACAAACAACCAATCAGAATCAGGAAGAAAGTCTTTGCACTGTCAATCACACCCTTCTACGCGATGCACACACCCTTCCCCCGCTCAGTGTGTGCCGTCAAGCTCAAGTTTGCCGGTACGCTGCAGCTGTGATGGTGGAAGAACTTGTTCAGAATTTCAGACCACAGTTTTTCTCAGAACTCCCCACTGCAACTTTAACAAAAAGACAAAGTTGTTTATTTGAGCTTTAACCTCTGTTATTTTCTGCATTTTGAAATGTTGGCAGCCTTTTGGACATTTCCCAGTCAAGGTAGTGACGTACATGCTGCAGGGACCTCTGCATTAGCAATGTAGCTGCCTCAACTAGAGTTCAGTTATGATGTGGTATTATGGACAAATACCCCAAATATGTTGGCAAAATAAAATGCTGCAAATTAGTCGTAAATCATGCAGGAATGGGCTTGAAAAATTGCTTTTATGTACAAAGAGTGTACTCCCTGTAGACTCTTCTTCTGCCAATTTATGTAGCATAGTATGTTCTCTTCAGCAGCAAGTCATGTTTAGTAGTGACTGAGGTAAGTGTCATTGTGTCAGTCTGCTTAAGAAAGTAAAATCCTTGTTTATTTATTCGTATGATGTGACCTTTGACCACAAACCAAACAACAAAAATCTGCTTTCTCAGCAGAAAGGCAAGAAAACACAATTGTTTCTTCTTGTATTAGTCGCTAAAGAGATATCTGTATTGATTAAAATTGGTCTCGGCAGATCAAAGCTTTACGAAAAGAGGAGGCCAGAAATCGGACGTGAAATCCAACGCTTCCCTAAATATATTTTCTCTAATCCTACTGGAACCAGCTTGCTGCCATCGGAGCAGTTTGGCTTCAGGAGCAGCTGAAACTAACCTCGTTATTTCTGTCCAAGTCGGTGCAGACGCTCAGCCATCCTGGGCATTACAAGTGCTTACATATAAAGCGAGCCGGGTTCAGAAGTGAAAAAGCCTCTGGGTTAGAGGTGGGATGTCTTCAAGGAACATGAAAATCCAGCAACTTCTATTTAAGCACTTAGATCTGAAGCTACCTGCGCACTATGCGAATATTAAATATCTGGAGTAAAACTTGATTTAAATAGATTTTTTTGGGTTCAGATAAATGTAAAGCAAACTAAAAAAAGTTTTTTTTTTTTTTTTTTAAATCACAATGATGGCTACATCTAAATCATTTATTGGAGCTTTTTAATATTGCTTGCCAAAGCTTTTTTTTTGCATCCACCCTCTCCCATCACTCTTCCATAAGGTTGCTGATTAAATGACTGGGAGTGAGAATACAAGAAGCATCAGCAGGAGCAAGAAAAAGCCCACGTAACTAACATGAACCGATAATGTCCGATTCAAGCTCGCACACGCAGCCATCAGCTTGACCATGTGTAACTCTGCATGGGCTTTGTGATGAGGAACTTCACTCCGGGGCCGGATACGGCCAAGGATTTTATAACTATCTGAATCTCACGCTCAGCTGGCAGTGAAACACAAACTCAAGTGTTCTGCAATAAAACAGAACAGAAGACATCTACGACCACATGCAAAATAAGAAAAAAGAACAAGGATGCTTATTTTGGAAAAAATAATGAGGAGTGAGATGTAAGTGTAACAACGTCTGGTTAATGAATCACTGAGGGACATTAAAGACATTGGATTCTTGATCAAAAGTCTCTGTTTATCTTTCTAAATTCAACACATGTGGGACATAATACCAACTATTTTCCAGACTCGTAACAATGGCGCTCTTGAGTCTCTCCGAACAATGGCCCTGACTTTTAATTCAGCGTTTTCAGCTCAGGTATTGTCGCGTCTTTTCTCTTCACCTTTTTGAGCGTCCTGGAGTGTTGAAAAAGAGCCCAGTTCCTGCAACTTTAAGATCCAGCTCTCCTTCAAGACATTTGTCTCAACTATTTGCTCTTTACCAGAATTATGTAAAGCTTGACCGCACGCCAAAGAAGCAATTTAGCTATTTGATTCAAGACCAGGGACTCATTTCAAATTGAGACGCCTGCTCTTTTAGCATTAAACGCATCAATCAGATTGATGTCTGATGGGGGATAACACTACAATACAACTCCTAAAATTACATTTTACAATACATCTGACAATCTACAAACATTCTTTATTATATAATATTTTAGTTTATTGTTTTATCAGACAGTTTAGAAAACCCCAGAAGACATCTTCGCTCCATACTGCGTCCTACATGTTCTCTCAAGTAGCAAACACGACTCCATCACTGCAGTCTGAAGGCAGCACTGCCCTGATGCAACCCAATAAACATTTCAGGATAGCTTCAAAGATCAAAGGTTGAAATAGTTTATCTTTATTGCAGCCCTCATGTGTGTAGCTGGAGTTTAATGGACATTTAGTGGACAGCAAAATAAATGCTGTTGTATTCATCTAAATTGTCTGAGCAGCAAGAAAAAATGCAAAAGTTCATTGAAAAATGTAGCAAGTTTTCCAGGAAAGGTATACACACAAAGGGTTTTTTGTTTTAACAATTTTCAAATGTTTAAAGGTGATTAAGGCACTAGTGACCTGTAGTCATTAGTAACTAGAAGGGCAAGTCATGCAGTAAACACCCCAAGAGCCGGTGATCAAACTCCAAACAGCCGTATTTGTTTTAAGCCACTTTTAGCAACAGAAACAAATGTTAAATACAAAATTTGTAAAAACAAAAAAATCAGAACCAATGGATATGTTTGTTTCTATTTTATAAAGTTAAATTAAATATACAATAGCATTTAAAGGCATTCATATATAATAACTTTCAATATGCTTTGGTAAAAAGATTTAATTATATTATGAATACGGTTATCAGTGTTTTGGTGGAAATAAGTGTAAGTCAATCTTCCTTCAAACCTGTACAAGGCTGGGTCTCAAAGACCTGATGGGGGCAGCTGCCTTGGTTCTCCATGGCTTGAATGATCACAGCTCTGGATCGCGCCTGGCGACCGGTGGACTCAAAGCTGCGGCCCTCCAGGCACGTCAGCTGGCAGGAGCTCCAGGTGGACCACTGTGTCAAATGGCAATCACCTGAAGAAAAAAATGATAATAATAAAAAAAAAAAACATCAAGTCACAGACTGATCCACAAATAATCTTCTTCTGTCATATTGTCAACAATATGAAGTACTGTAAGATTTAACAAGAATCAAAAATAACATCTGTGAGAGAGTATGTTCTAAATGCAAAAACAGATTAATGGATATGGCCTTCTCAGTCAGACTTTACAGTGAGACGTAAAACCGACGAAGAAAACTGAAACAGGTCTCCCTGGGGAGGAAATTATTTGTCTGACAAAAGCTGGTTGATGTTGTTTTTGTGTTTGTGAGCCAATAAATGATACAGGAGACTTTCTCTCTTGAATGTCAAACACAAATATCCTTTGTGACGCTTGGCAGGGTTTTCCTGCAGCGATAATATCATCCAAAGCCACCGTCTCCCAGCCTGAGAAAGCCTCTGATTCTCTGCCTTGAACATCCATTAGTGACTATCTGTGGACTGAGGCATCTCATTATCTTTCATCTTCATACGCAGACACTCCATCAGCTCTTGTCTTACACAGCTTCATCTGCGGGAACATGCTGCGGCGGGAGCCGCATTAAACAGCTTTAAGCCGCATTTGCACATGACATCTCGCATGTATGTTCCACTGCACTTCTGCTGGACCTTACATTTCACCTGCTGGCACCTTCACACCAACAAACACAAGCATGCACGATGAAGAGACACACACACACACACACACACACACACACACACACACACACACGTCTGCCCTTGGCATCAAACACTTCTGATCTTCAGCCAAGACTCGCCGGATTGAGTGATGGATCAAGCAGAAGATCACAGAGGAGAGAGATGAGCACAGGCAGCCACTTACTCTTCATAGCAAAGCCTTACAAAGGCTTCACAAGGCAACATGACTGAGATCGCAGGTCTGAGAAGCCTTTTCATCAATGATAATCAGTGTCTTGTAAAGATGACAAGTATTAAAATGAACTAAAATCTTTTGCTACCTGTGCAGCAGCCATGCAAAGATGCACAGTAAAGCTTCATTATAAAGGGATAAACGTTGACAGTAAAGCAGACTAGCTGTCGGCTGGCCAGCTGCTGCCTCTCTGAAAATAATTTAATGCTCATTTTTTGGCTTACAGAATAAATAAAAAAAAAACCCTCCACTGACACTAAATGACATCAGCGAACTGGTGAGATGCTGTCTCCTTGTTTCTATGGTGATTATTCTAATGAAAAGGTGCACAGATTCAATTAGAGAGCATGACATGGATCAGGTGTTTTACGCAACAGAATGATCGAGTTACAGCAAAATGTTTGATTAATTTACAGATCAGTTAAGAAGTTAACATCCAGCTTACCACAGTAAAAGGTCAGAAGTATTCCACCTGGATATTTGACCACTCGTGGTAGAAATCATTGAAAATGGTATTTTCTCTACTTTTTAAACAGTTTACAAAGTTTTAATAAGAATGAGCTCAGACGTAAACTCAATATGTCAGCTTATTTTCTGCTTTACCTCTTTCAGAATTAGCTTTAAGTGCATTTTGGGTCAATTTCCTCCTGGAACACCCAGCTGAAACATCTGAGTTTCAGCTGTGTTGATTTGAGGTCAAGCTGAAGAGTTTGTCCTCTCCTGTCATTGTTCCACAGACTTTGAGCAGAAAATTAGCACAATGTTCTGCTAATGTTCATTGCCAGTTCCTGGCTTTGAAACCGGCCCATAGCATGACGCTACCACCAACTTACTTTTATAAGTCCTTGCTCTTGGAAGCCTGACCTTTTGACTAATTTAAAACATTCTTTTGTCATTGTTGTTTAATGAAGAATTATTTGTTTTAACAATGTTTTTGATCTGTCTAAAACCAGTGATACACCCGATGTTGGAGAAGCAGCTATTCTCTGGTTTATAATCAAAGCCTGGATGTGATATAGCTCCAACACAGGAGCTGATTAGTGGAAGGTGGGCGGAAAAACAAAATAAGTCTGCATACACCATCTTCATGTGAGGAGGTGAAGCTGAAAGATGAACCGCCTTCTCAGATAATTGGACACTGCATGCCAACAGCTATACTGAGCCACACAAAGTAGAGTCATAGATACGGAAGCACAAGTGGGCGGTATGGCAAAAATATCATATGATGGTTGTTTTGTAGTCAGATCACTATTTTATCACTAGTAAAAGAAAAACAAGTTAAAAGAGTACAGAGCCAGAAAAACATGCTGCATCTTAGTATAGAAAAAATAAAAAATGTTTTCATCGTGCTGATTTTGTTCGAAGCTATTCTCCCTTGAAAAAGTTTCTAAAACAGAAATACAGTGAAAATAATCTAACAACAAAATAAGGCCAAATATCCTTTTCTTTTTAATGAAATAATAATACAAAGTGCTATAGAGCTTTAATGATAAAACCATCAAACAATTTAAAAAAACATTCAGAGTGTTTCAATTTGTATTTTACCTTAAAGATTTTTATCTGTAATTACATCAATTTGTTTTACACTGAAAAAAACAGTTTAGACATCAGATACATTTCTTAAACTAAGCATTTAATAGAGTTTCTTAATTTTTTTCTAAATACTCCATATAGTGAGTTTTATCCATTACAGTGTATTTCTGACTTTATCAAGAAACCTGAATGTCTTGTGGCCCAACCAGAGTCCTGACTTGAAACTAATTCAGAATCAGTGAACAAAGCTAAAGATTAGGGTGATGGCAAGTAGCCATTCCAGTCTTATAGATTTGTAGCTCCTCACTGATGAAATAATCACCATAATGGCAGCGAATGCAAACCTTTCCTATTATTACTCAGCAATAATAGGAAAGGTTTGATTGCTGTAATGACAAGAATGATTTTTCCGCTGATGAATGAGGGTTTAAATGGTTTTTGACATGACATTTTTCAATAAAATATATATCATTTTCAAATTTGACAACCCTTTTACACAGTTTTATTAACTTTTGAGAAACGCTGATCTTATTTCCTGTGAGAAATAAAATTGTTGGTTGATTGAATTCAATTTAAAATCAAAATCTGCCAGGGGTACGAACAATTTCAGACGTAACTTCCATAAAGAATAAATTCAATCCAATCTACCCCTGCTCCAGACTAGATTGCTTTTGATGTGGCTTTTATTTTTGCAAATGGAAATGTGTTACGTTCACACACTCTCCCCATGCAGCACTCCCATTGGCATTAATTGTGTGTTTGTGATAAGAGGAATGATTACCAGGGACGAGGTGATTGCTTGAGGCGTGTGATTTGTTAATTATGTCAATTAACACAGAATATTCTTTCATGCTTTATTTGCTTGTGGCTTTTATTACACTAATCACTGAAGAAACAACTAATCTCAAATTATCTGTTTAGTTGTTAAGACTACAGCTAACTTCTAGAGCTCTGTTTTTAAGTCAAAATTCTCCCATTCATTTCTATGAGAGAGAAAAATGGCTTATCATGTTTATCAGGGAGAACAGAGCGGATTATGTTCAGTGAAATGGGCCATTTGTAAAATTATGACTTCTATGAATTTTGCAATTACTTGGAGTCTGAAAATGTCAACTAGTCAAAGGAGAGGGCCATATTTTAGAAAACAGGTACAAATGCTTTAGAAAAAAAATATTGAGTTTCCAGTTATTGGAACAAGTGATGCACTAATAAATAATTTCTCCAGTCATGCAGTTACGTGCCATCTGATTTAACTCCCTAAGCTGTTTGGCTGTTCTTCTAAACAAAATGCCAATACATTAAAAGAGCAAATATGGGAATCCAATAAAAGTAAAGCGGCTTTGCCTGGGCAGGGGACGAAGCACGGCTGCTCCATTTCCTGCTGGAGTTGCTGCCTCAGCACATCTCCACACAGCTCTCTGTCTACAGGCTGAGGGGGAGGAGACTCGTGCCAGTTCCCCCAGTGGACAACACACGACAGGTTTCTTCTCCGGACCCCCTCTCCGCATTTTGCACCCTGCACAGATACAAATACAAATACAAAACATAGATATATATGTATGTATGTATATATATATTTTTTTTTCAAAACTAGTCAGTGTTTCTTCGTCACATTTCATTTTTCTTCTGAGTTTCCACGATGTAAATTAACAGGTGTGCATTCTTGACCACATAATGACTCATGAAGACTCATGAAATATTACAATATTGGGCCATGAAAGTGAGATAAAGTCACATTTTTCCATCCAGGTACATATTTACTGAGTGTTTGCATTATTATCTAAGATCAGGTGATTATTTGTAAGATTACTAGAATGAAGCCTTGAGGAACTCCATGTGAGATCTTTGTATGCTTCTGTTTCTAATTGCTAAAAAACACAAAAGTCCTAAGCTACTAAACAGCAATTAAACATATTATAAGTCAGTTCCACATTTTTCCATTAAATCAGTCAGTGTTTATGATCAACTATTAAACAGTGATATAATCATTAACTATAGTGGGGAAAAAAAACAATGGTATGAAAAGTTAGATTTCTGCCGTTTTTAAAATACATTTCAATGATTTAAAAATTTCTACTAACATATAAAGATTTTTTCTTCATGCACATTACTGACCACACCACTAACTTACTTTTAGCAAACATTGCACTACATTTCTAGCTACATAACACATTTGCCGATCCACGTTTTCCATCTGGCACCAGTCAATTTTTTTCCTCTCTGTTTATTGTTGGTGCATTATTGGCTTGCAGTTTGTTTTTCCCATTTGTAAGTCATTATAATGCGAGAAACCATTAGAACACATGCTCACATATTCAAACTAATTAGGAAAAACCTTTGAAAAATAGTGTTCCACATTATTCTTAATGAGAACAAACAATTCAGTTTAATTACATTCCCTCTTCCACCAAAAAAATAACCAGATTTATTTTTTCTAATTAAAACAGATCTCCAAATGTTTTGTGAATGCGTGCAAAAGTCTAGTAAGAAAAACGTCAGAGCAAAACTGGTGCAATATCCTTAAGATATAAATGTAAAGATCATTTGTGATTTTATTTGCTCACATATTTGTTAAAAAGACTTTCAATCTCTAAAACTATAAAGCAGACTGTAAGCTAATTTACAGCTAGAGCGTATTTATAGTCACCAAATTAGAAAACTTGGTAAAGACATCAATTCTCCAAATATTCGAACTACAATCTCCGGCTTAGACTTCTTGTAAGCAGCTTTGTAGCATTGAACCAAATTAATTTGTGCCCACAAAGCAAGCAAAGCCTCGAAGGAGATAGCCAAGCATTTTCAAGTTGCTGTATCCCCAGTTCAGTTTATAATGTATTCAGGTAACAGCAAGAGCCGCAGAGGTCAAGCTGAGGTCTGCAAGTCCGAGAAAACTTTCAAAGAGAACTACCAAGAGATGGCTGGAAAGAAAATTCAAACCCCCTGCTTGACTGACGATGACTTTGCAGACCATAAAGGGAGGACAGAATGAATCACTGTTCCGGGGCATCGAAATGAGTTATAGAAAAAGTCTGATTTTTAAAAAAATGAGCTTTTAAAAAGTACATTTTACACATGTAGATAAAAGATGGTGGAAAAAGAGATTTAAAAAATTATTTTTTTATTAAACACGTTAACAAAATGGTAAACGTCCTATATAAAAAACTTTATTTTTTACTTGTATGTTTTTCTCATTGGAAATGTAGGCATAATTATTTTCTGTTGATTTCCAAATGGCTGAAAATTATTGTCACATTTTCTGAAAATATGACAATAATTTTTGAATCTAGGATCAACAGGACAACGTACAACTTCTTGTCTTCTTGATATAGTTTTATTAAAAATTATCAGATTGTTTACAAATTTCAATATAAAGGCTAAGTAGATTTTGCAGGCAGTCGAATTGTTTTGCTGTAATTAGTTTTCTTAAGTCCCATCAGACAATCTGTTAAGTCTCCAAACATCAGAACTAAAAGCAAGAAAAGGACGGCTTTGAAGTGCCTTAAGGTTTGTAATTGTTTCCAAGAGTGATAACAAGATGTGACACTTGCAAAGGAGAGAGATACAAAGTCACAGCCTCATTAAGTTCCACGGCTTTAGATTTTAAACTTGTTAAATTTGCTAAACTTAAAGATGGATATTTTTAACCCACTTAGCCATTCAGAGTCACAGCTTTTGATTGCGGGTGGAGAGAACAGTGCGCCACTTTCGTGACTAATTTAAGCGAAATGAACATTTTTTAATATCAAAGTAGGTCATACCTCCACAGCGCACGGAGACCAGTCATTCAGCAGCCACATATAGCACGGCCTTATGGAGCACGGCTTAGTTTGGGAGAGCTGGCTGGGGCAGGGACGACCCTCCTCGTGAGCCTCCTGAAGGATCCTCCGTGTGCGGACAGAGTGACCTACATAACGTCAACACCAACGCCACATTTTGAAGAACAGTTACACGGATCCAGAGAACATCTGCAAGCTGCAGCCTACTTTCAAAATTAAATACTTTCTATGGTTACATCTGTGAGACTCCCACAGCGGTGACATTTTAAAGTACTACTGTATGTTGGCATGAATAAAAGAATCTGCTGGAAATATATAAAGTGTAGTATTTATACTGAACTACATCCAAAAACATATGAAGATTTAAAAACGTGCAAAACCTGAATCTTATAAGTGTGAGTGAATCAAATTGTTCAGAAGTAAAAGCCGGCTCCATCTTCTAGTTTTTACAAGAAATGTTTTTTTTTTTATTACATAGAAGAATTAGCACAACTGTCGAACACATGAGTCATTTTGCCACTTTATCCTCAGAACTAGCTGTTTTCTACCAAAGTGCCTCGTTCAAGAGGACCATTAATAATCTGTGAAGGGAATTGTTGGCAACCAGCCATGGAGTAGTGTGTTGTAGAGAAACACATACAGAAAAAAACTTTCATTTATCAGAGAAGTAACATTTCTTCCAGTAATGATCTTTCAGATACTAAATGTGAGCGTTTGTTTCATTTCAAAGGTAGAAGCCGTCACAGCAGCCGTAAAATGTGGCCCAACTGATAGACAGCTGTGGACTCTAAAGTGGTATATTGAAGTTTTTAGTTGAAAATTCAAATTGTGCACGTGGGTTCACATCTGGACTCAGATAGGACCGTTGCGTTTGTAGCTCAAACTGTGCAAGATCATCCTTCCGCTCCAGCTTCAAACAGGTTTTCTTCTGGGACTGCAGGGTTTTTGTCTCTATCCAGCTTCCCAGCAGCTCTGCATGACGCTGCTATCACTTTGTTTCATCAAAAATGTCGCTACTTTCAAGGTCCATTGTTTCTACTTTACAAGGACAGACGTGACTCTTTATCCGTATAATTTACGTACCTTGATTCCAAAGTCTACAGAATCCTAAGAGGCTGAGAGATAAGCACTGCTTCAGTTGGCAATTCAACAGAAAGTATGTGTGTTTTTAGGGGTTTTGTTGTTCTGTAAGCCCCCAGGCACACACACACAGTAAAGAGCAGTTCAGCTCCACCAAAAAAAGAACAGGGAGAAAAAATAAAAGAATCAAACCAAAAACACTGATGTTTCCCCGGTGTACCCACAAAACAAAACAAAACATGATCTTTGCATCGCCTGACACAGATATGACACAAATCCCTCATCAAGGCTGAAAGACGTATTTGTCTATTTGTAAGAAGGAGCTGGGTGAGCGGCAGAGAGCGTCGCAGCGGCCGTGACAGAGCTTCGGGAGGCACAGCGAGAGAGAAAGCCTCCGGTTTAAATCCCCAGCCGAGAGCAGCTGCAAGTGTGAGCTTTAGGAGCAAGGGGTTAAGTTTGAGCTGACAGACAGCCAGTGACAAATTAAAATTAATGAACTTGAGGAGGCAGCGCTGAGTCCCTCTAATTAGCTGGATAACAAGCTTCCTCTTTGGGAGGCTGACTTTGGGAAGCCAGGGAAACAATATATGGATCCAGGTTAAATCATTACTTTTGTATATTGCATGAGGTCAAGACGCCTCTCTCAAAAGCGATTGCCGACAAGCCAGGCTGGTGATTACGGACTTCATCTTTAAGCATGCTACATAATTTATGGCATCCGAACAGGTGAGCTGCATGGGATTTAGCTGTAATTAACCTCGTTAAATATAAACAGAATTCAGAGGTTCGTATGTTAATAAGGGATTTCTGATTTGTATGCTATAATGACAAACTGAGACCAAATCCTAGAAGAAAATACAGTGGATAGTTTTACTGCGTAATAAGGCTGTGGATTGCATCAGCTTGCAAATATTTCAATGCATTTAAATGTATTCATGCACAATTCAGCATCTTGGTGACTGCCTGAGTAGATGAAGTAATTAAGTGCTAAATATGTGGTTCACCGCAGGTCTGCTCAACAGGTTGCATTTATTGCAGATTTTTTTTCTTTAACTAGGTTGAAGTTTGTTTTCTCATAATGCTTACCTTGGGTACCGCAGGTGTGCGAGCAATCCGCCCACGGCGACCAGTCAGAGAGGATGCAGCTGACAGGACAGTCAACAACGCAGCTCTCCAACAGCTGCAACTTGTTGATCAGACCAAACTGTAGGAAACAGGAGCCGAGCTGAGTGGAGGGCCTGCTAGTTATTTCCAGCAACAACAAGAAAAGTAAAAACAAACAGCCAATTTTCACATTTCAAATGAAGCTCCGGCTTACTGTAGGATGGTGGAGATGCAGCAGTTTAATGAATCCAGCTAATTTTAACTGTGCCTTCTGATAAATGCAACTCAGGCCTTTAATATAAGTATGAATATATTTAACATTGAAAAAAAAAATCTTGCGTTCCTCTGATCTGAACTCTAAGAATAATCTGGCATAGATTTATGAATTAAGACTTTTTTTCTTTCAATGATTACTGAGAAAGATATAAAC
Source organism: Poecilia mexicana (assembly GCF_051168715.1). Taxonomy (NCBI): domain Eukaryota; kingdom Metazoa; phylum Chordata; class Actinopteri; order Cyprinodontiformes; family Poeciliidae; genus Poecilia; species Poecilia mexicana. The sequence continues at coordinate 48,714,094 of NW_028263371.1, read as the reverse complement.
AACTTTCAACTTGCTAAAAAATGATTTTGGATTTTAATTTTAACTCTTTATTGCTAAAAAATAAAGTTATTAGTTGAATGAAAAACACGTATGAATGATTTTGGGTTTATTGGTCCTTGTCCAAATCATTTACTAAAAAATAAAAATCTGGCCTCTGTTCATTCTGTTTGACAGAAAGTCATAGATTTCTAATGAGGAGATCCCACATTCTTTGACATAAAACTAATAAATATTTAAATTATTTTATTTATTTTTAGTGAAAAAGAAATCAAATAAAATTGGATGGAACAAGAGGTACAAAAGGTAATAAAGTTATTTTCTTCACTGAATAAATGCACTCCAACAAGCCTGAAAATAAACATAAAATTATGCAAAAAAAAAAGCAACTTTTTTTTTTATTTTATACATATTTTTTATTAGAACTCCCAACAAATGTGCTGTGTCTGTTAATAGTTGCAAATCCAGAGTGGGATTCTCTGCTTTTTGCTTCATCGCAGTGAGAAAACCATTTGTCTTTCCACAATTAAGACAACAATACCATTAAGCTCTGTTGACCTACTGGCAAACTGCTTCCTGAAACATTGGTTCCAAGATTAGAAGCAACATTTACACCTGAGCATGAAAGACAAGCCTTTCAATAATGTGTAATCTATGGCAGCGGAGCAGCTGTTATGTATTAGCTGCCATCAGCCATCACACTTATTCTAATGCTAAAATATTCTGTTAAACAATTCAATGTAACAAAGTAAAAGATTGTTGCAATTTGATTTGCTTTGCAGTTGTTTGGCTTTAACTAGATATAAATAATAAATTAGAAAAAAATAAGGATTCAAACAAAACCTTTACCTAAGCCCTTGTGTCTGTATCAAAGAGAATAAGCGAATATTTAACATCCACAAAGTGTGGGCTCAGACAGCTTTTACCTGCAGGCGTGTTATTTAAGGCTCTTTATTCTTTATAGGACCATTACCTGTTGGCACATCTGCAACGCCACGGTTTTCCCATCACTCTGCACACAGTCCAGGAGACGTGACCGTGACCCCTGACCACAGATGGCATTTTCACTCAGCTGGCAGGTACTCCAGTCTACACACAAAGCATCAGTACATCTGCATTAGCACTTTTTCTTGTTTTTTTTGTTTTGTTTTTTTTTTTGGCAATGAAGGCTTACAAAAAAATAAAAACGCACACACACCACACGCACGCACGCACGCACGCACGCACGCACGCACGCACGCACGCACACACACACACACACACACACACACACACACACACACACAAAGATGAGTAACTGAAGCAGGTACAAACTTTTTTTAAAATCTTTTATCAATAGATCAGACAACTTTTTAGAAGGAATTACAGAGACAAGACCCAAACACAGTTATTTAGAAAAATAAATATTAGGAAATGGAGAAGTGGAATGTGTGATAAGAAATACTTAAAAAAATGTTTGTGATAGATATCTACTATCAAGCTATATATTTGTTAGAGAAAGAAAAATCATCTTCAGTTGCTGCTGCTGCTAAGTTTGTGTGCTAGCATACAGTAAAAGAAAAATGAAAGGCTACTCTGAAATACGCAGTTTTATCACACAGCATACTGCCAGAGATGTCACAGGTTTTGAGGGAACATGCAGTTGGCATGCCGAGTGCAGGAATGTCCACCGGAGCTGCTGCACGTCAACCGACTGTCCATTTCTCTACCACAAGTTGTCTTCAAAGGTGAGTTTTGGCAGTAGGAATTTTATTTACATCAGTGTATGTAAACTTTTGGATTTGAATAATTGCTCTCAGTATTGTGGCATTGAAACACTTACGGCAATCTTAACTCACCTCAGACATGAAGTGTTTGGCCTGTGCCACTGCAGACGTCAAGACAAAAAGCTTATCTGTCCTTAGTGTGTAAATATTTAGCTTTAGCTGCATGTGCGGCATACATAGGCATATGAGGTAAGCTGATGCTGGAGCATCATTTATCTAAGGCAAAGGATATTTCTATGCCATCAACATGCAAGAGATGGAATTTTACTTCTAAAAAGTGGAATTCGCAACTAACAAAACCCTATTTGCTCCTGTTTGATGCAATTTATAGTCTTAGTCAGCCACTGTGGCTCAAACGGCCATATAACGAAGATGGACTACAGGGCAGCTGCTCATTTGGAATTTAAGAGAGTATCCACAGACATGGCTGTTGAAGCAGGTAACACTTAACCCTTTTAGGAGCCACCAGGGGCTGCAAACCTGAATATTCATCCAGAGATGCACACTCTGATCTATGGAGAAAATAAAGACACAGGAAGCAAGCGTCTTTCTAATATCATCTCCAGACACATGGGACACAAAATTAGATTTGAGAGCGTAAGTAAATGAATATGAGATGAAAACAGATTGCAAGCAGATGTATATAAAACGTGTTTCATTAGTTTCACAACTTGATCAGGTATGTGTGGCTCACCCTACCTGAGACTCTGTACTGGTATGTGAAACAGGTACTGTTGAGAAGACAAGGTTCTGATTGGAGCAGGTCAGGACAGGCCGCGTTCTCCACGGCGGGGAGGCGGAGGATCTGTCTGCTTCTGTTCCTCGTGCTGCCAGCGTCGCACTGCTGCATAACAACGACGGCACCAAAAAAAAAAAAAAAGTAGCTTAGTTTAAGAGACAACAGTTGAAGGATGAAGCCAGCTGAAATTAAACATGCTCTCCGCCTGCAGATTTATCACAAGCTGGCTCGAATCTTGAAAAAATGCCTTCGAGAATCACTTCAGAAATCTGAGAGAAAGTGCTTTTTAAGTTTCTTAATATTCTCTAACCCTCCATTTTGGGAAATTCACTGCAGTTGCGCTGGGATTAGTAGGTAATTTAGAAAACAGTGTGAAGCAACAAATGATGAATTCATCCTATCAAGATAACTGTACTTTACTGCCATAACTTTAATTTATTTCTATGGTAATTTGTCACAGACCTTAGGAGCAAATCCCCCTGATCCATCATTTCCTTACAGAGTCTGAATACATTTTCCTGCTGCCATTCTTTTTCTGAAGAAGTAATTTTCAAAGGACACAATATAATGAATTGTAATGATTTCACTCTTGCATTTCAGAGAAAATCTATGGGAAGAAACCTGAAAATAAAAACAAACCATGTTGCTATGAAGACAAGTTGAACTGAAAGTTAAGGATCTGAATGACAAAGAGGCACTTGTAAAGATTAACATTCTAGAAAAGTGTAGTCAGTCCAAAGAACAAGCTACTTTCAGATGAAAAAGTAAATCTTTACCACATTAATCAAGTCATCATATTAAAAGTAAACGGTTTTAGTTCTCCCAGCCTAGCTGCGGTTTTTGCAGCTTGCTGAAGATCTGTCAAAGTTTGTAAAGTAAAAACTTATAGCACTATGTGCAAAAGAGTGATTAAAAGGTTTTAAACATTTAATGTCTTTTCTATACTGTAAAGCTCTTTTGCTTGTATTTTATTTAGCATAAATCCTGATTTAGTCCTAAAGCTAAAAGCTTCTTCAAGACAAACAAAGACCAAACCAGACATCTACCATCTAAGACAACTCAAGTCTCAAGTCATTGTGGTTTAAGTGAGGAATATTTTACAAACCTGTAAATTGTCAGTATATAACAGATAAGCTAATATTTTTGCACATGTAAAACTGAGGCTGTGGACAGTGTGCTAACATTAAACAGGTACTCTGAAAGTACGAGGTAACTTTATCCCCACAGTAAGATCACTGGGGCGCACCTCATAAAAAACTCTATTCAAACATTGGTTTCTGTGCAAATTCCAGATCCTCATTTCAAAATCCCTTATGATCCTTTGAAAGAATTATTTGAAAAGTAAACAAATACATCCCCCTAAAATATTTGTGTGTTTTGCATTGTACTCTGCCTCCTCTTTACTTTGCATTTATGAGCAGCACATTCATGTATACAGAGATGTTGATGATGCCTGTGATTAGACCACACCCAGGATATCCTGAGCATCAAGTTTCTGAGCTGCCAGTATAAACTTCAGCAGCAATACAAAAAACAACAAAACTCCTTCTCATACCTAATGGGGGTGTTGCATCATCATTAATAATTAAACTATCAGCTTTCACAATCACATTACCACCAGCATAAAGATGAATAGATGTAAGGTTTTCAGCGCAGAAACTCCTCCATCCTTCTTTCTCCCCGTCATCCAGAAGGCCTGGCCATGACGAGAACAAATGCTCCATTCTTGTGTATAAAAAAAAAAAAAAAAAAGTGAGCGACGGACAAACCCAATTGGTTGTAGTGAGATTGTTGCAGTCACACGGTGTGCAGAGAAGCCACACTTATTCCTAAGAAAGCCGAAATGGGGGCCTGAAGTGCTCACAGCAGACGTTCTGCTGGCGTTTGTAGGCTCCAGGTCATATCAGTGCCTCTACGTTCCTCTGGCTCCACCCAGAGCCCTGATACGGTGGTAGCATAAAAACACACCACCACAACATCATTAACGACGATTAGCGCTTGTTCAAAATCCTCCACAACTCGTCACCCTCCATTAAAAGCAATGGGGAGCCTATTATGACCCTAAAACACCTCAAAAAGACCAGCTGGCTGACTTTCTCCAGCACAGAGTAAATCCGACGTGCAGGGGTCTTAAAGCGGCGAGGGATTAGTTTAACACTGATTCATATTGCAATACGAGTAGGAAGCTCTACAAATAATTATAAGACTCTCAAAATGTATTGGAACAGTGACTTGAAAGTGCAGCTGAATCAGCTTCTTGAGATTAGGAAATTCTATTAGACGACCACACTGTGAACATTTCTTACTGAAGAACTAAATGTGTAATTGTTAATATTTTTAAATCTAATGTACATAATTTGGAAAGTGCAGAGATTTTATTTTTTACTTCTCTTGACTGAATCTAGCTTCTTCGGATTGAGTTGAACCTGCTATTTTTACTGCATCACTTTTGTTGTCAGATACCAAATTAAATACAAAGGGACATTTTTAGTGACGTCTTATATTAGCATAATATATACTCGTACGTATTTAAACAAAAAAATTCTCAAAATTATTACAAGAGTCACTGATACTAATCTGAGGTAAATCTCACCATCTGAGAACTTTGCAGCCAGATGAATGTGAGGGTGATAATTACCTAGGGAACAACTGTCACAGCAGAGCACAGCCCTACCTAGCATGCTAGGATAAATTAAAGTCCCATTAGTAGAACATGGAAGTCGGTTGCCAGAGGAAGAGGCTGTGCGGATCGAACCTGGGCTTCTGATTAAAGAGGAAAAGAGTTCGCAGTATCTGTCCCTCTGCACCTGACTCACGACTAGATGCACCTCAGTCAGTGTCACCGGTTAATGAGAACTCTTCTGTGTGGCTCTCATAAATCAGACAGAGTCATTGTTCTGTTTGTGTTCACACTGTCACAGCCTCCAACTCACGCATTTATTCTCTCTATGCATGGTGTTTCCTGTACAAGGTGCCACAAATCCGTCCTCAGCCATTAAATAAGACCATATAAAGCCAAAATCAATACAGCTACAAATAAAAAAAATATTTTTCCATTATAATTTCTGTACATGTACATATTCCCATTTTAAGCAGAACCTCGATCAAATTTGCTGAAAACCCCCCCAACAGATAAGCAAACACATGTTCTTCCATTTCCACGTTTTGATAACTGTAATTAATCCAACATTATTTTCCATCTGGTGCAAACTGCTTCAGGACAGATTATAGCATAATTTCTCATGTCTTATAGTGCTGCTGAAGGTTGCAGAATGAATGCCTGAATGAGATAACATGTCTGTCAGACCAAAACGTAAAAGAAACCCCTCAGATTAATTAAGTGATCTCTATTGTTCCTTTCTCTTTATTCTGTTCTTTCTCCAACTCCAATGTTCCGGTTCAGTGAACTGCTGTTTCTGACAGAAAACCTATAAAGTTACTGCATGGCCGTGTGACCACTAGCCTGTGGCTACGACACTGGGGAACATGCTGTGTTAAAGCCTGAGGCCTAACTTTCAGAAGAGAATGAAAACATGAATTTACTTGCACCAAAAATTATGGAATCTGTGTTAAAGTGTGATTTCTTGGTTAAATGGATAATAACAGTGACACCATGTTGAAATATAACATCTGTATAAGTTGTACTTTTCAAGTATAAAATTCCATTCTGCAAAAATTTGATTTAAAATCAAAGATGTAGACAGAAAAGTGAGATCAACTGTGTCCTGAAATATAAATAATATAAAGTTTTGCAACAGTTTTGAATGAAAATCTGTTTTGAATTTTTAAACATACAAAACGTTTTAACGATTCAAGGTTTTAAACACACACAACCTCAAAGACATACAGATGATGGTTACTGTTATACACATCTGTAAAAGAACGCTTCGCTTTCAGAGGCTCAATGAAATCCAGCATGGTCCAGTTCTGAAATTTCCTTGCTTTTAAATATTCCACATTCAACTGACTTTTTCTGAAGGACAGGAACTCCAGCACAAAACAGTGGGCTGTGCAAAATCAGAGTTTGCTGACGCTAAGGCACACACTGTTCAGAAGTTGACAAGTTCTGCACAGTGACTGGCTACAGACCTCCAAGCTTCACATGGCCTTCAAATAATGGAACGAGCAATGCCTAAAGAAATGCAATGACTGTGTTTACACAGCCAAGCAGCTGCACCCAAGTCTTAGATCCCCCAAGAACAATCCAAAGGATCAGATGCAATGGTATAAAGAAAGCCACCAATAGATTCTTGGGGATTAAAGACTGATTTATCAGTTGGAAAGAGAACAATTTTTTACTTTGTGGCTTAAGTCAAGTGTAAGGTTTATAGCTCACGTTTGGTGCAGGACTGTTTTTTAAGAGTTGGGCTTAAATCCAGTTCAAGTTCTTGTAAAGGGATGTCATAATTCAGCATATCAAGACATTTTGATATGCTGAATTAATTTTAGATTATATTGATTTATTTAGTTTTATTTATTTTCCTATTTAAGACACATGGTAGTAGCAAAACGTATATATATACAATATATGTGTGTGTATATATATTTATATATATATAACTATGTTTTAACTTTCTACTAAAGCTCAAAATGCACCAGGAAAAACAATTATTGGCTCTTACCAGAGGGCAGTTGCTCCATGCCCCCCAGGCTGACACAACGCAGTCATTAGGACAGGCTAAATAGCAAAGCTGGGCCCTGGGAGGCATTTCCTCTGGATCACACATACTGTCGTCTGGGCTGCCATCCTCCCTGCTTGCTGTTCCCCTCATCACACACCTATAAAAAAAAAATAAAAACATAGCACTAGAAGCAGCTTTATAACAAGTCTCGAGGGGCTGACATCTCAGTCCACATGGACTGAGACTCATCTTAAAGATTTTGACTCAGTGGATTGCTAAACATTTGAAGTAATCTTATTTTAAGTGTTTAGTTTATATCAGGCCTTTTGAGTTTTCTCTGCTTTTTTTTTTTTTAAATATATTTTTTATCAAAACTGAAGCACGAGGTCAAAATGTTTATTTACTTTCCACATGAAGCACTAGAATAATTTATTCACTCATCGATTTATATTCCCGTTATGTAAATAATTCATAGTGTGCTTCTGTTGAGGCCTGGTAGTTTTTGACCCAAGGGGAACAAGTTATAGAAATTTAAAAAAATCACATTGATCATTATTATTTATTATTATTAAGGACTATGCTATTATCCATTTGACATTTGGAGAGTGGCTAATCATAAACAAGTTTGCAAGAAAGTGACTGTTATTACTTTTCATAGATATCACTCAAGGTTTTGTTTTCCATATGATTTCATCTAGAATCTTCCAGTCTCAACAACTTATTATCTCCTACACAGAGTCTTGCCTGGCATTTCTGACTGCTCATTATCTAAAAAGTTAGTTCCCTATTTACTTAGTCATATAGAGCTATTTACGTCTCTCTCGCTCGTCATTGAACTTTTTATATTAAAACTTTTTTCACTTGGAAACCACAAACTTGACTCTGGTCAATGATGATTCCATTACTTATAAACCAACACAAATAGCATAAATAGTTCCAAGTAGATGCAGAGTGATACATGTACTGGAACTTATGATGAATACAAAACTGTGTGTCAAAAATAACACTTTTTTTTTGCAAGATGTGCAGAAGGACTTGTTTGCCGTAAACCACATAGAAGGACGTTCTCTGGTCAGTTGAGACAAATATACATGGCTATGTGCTGAACTCTATTTCCCTGCAGAAAAACTCATCATAAACTCGCCACTGACACCTTGATACCCTAAGCATCCAGCCACAGGCACAGTTCCAACAAATCATATTAACGTGTTAGAATTGTCGAGTCAAATTCCCAACCCTGAAAATTGTTGTTCAGAGATGCTCTTCAGTCAGGCTGAGTGAGCTTAGGGTTTGTTTGTTTTTTTGTTTTGTTGCAAAGAACAGACTAGAGTTTCTAAAAGGTTTCAGCTCACTGAAGTAAATGCAGCTCTGTGCAGTTTTCAGCTTTTTTTTTTTGTTGTGATAAGTATCACTGCACCAGAAGTGGCACATTTGACCTTGTATATAAAGAAGGTTTTGTCATTTTTATTCCACTACGTAATTACACATTTTGTGTTGGTCTATTACAAAAAACAAATCTCATAAAAATACTGTGGTTATAACAGTAATAACAGTGGTCTGTGGTTGTAATATGAAAATATGCAAAACGTTCAAGGGGAATGAATGTTTTTCTTAGATATCGTAGATTTTGTTTCTGCTTCTTTAAGAACAGCCGTAATAACAGTACAGCTTTATTTAGGTTTCTGTTTCCTCTGTTGCTTTCTAAGTGCCAAAGAAATGCAAAGAATGTGAAAATTAACTATCAGCATTCATTGTGAAGCAACAGCTTGTTGTGACCATTTCTCCTTAGTGCTGCGAGTGTGAATGACAAGTGAGTGAGCGTGCTGCACTGCTGTTGCCAATCCAACTTCTCTGGTTGTGTGCTGCCAAAGCAGCCCAACAGACTGCCAGGCCCATCCTGCACACTGACCTGATCTTGCGACTCTGGACTCCCTCTCCGCAAGCTGGCAAGTCGTCCACAGTGTTGATGGTGCAAATGGACCAGGGCTCGATCCGCCACTCGTACTGGCCGCACTCCATGTTGCACGGCACAGCCTCATACACCTAAATGCATGCATGAGCAAACAGACACACACACAAACACAGATGTGAGCAGAATGAAGGAGAAATGCATGAGAAATAAAACCAAAATATGTGAGATTTAAAAAATAAATCATGCATATAAATCAGACAACATAGACATATAAGGTATCCACTTGTGTCACTGTTTTATGTTATGAGCAGAAAATATTCAACAAGACTTTCAAAGATTTTTTTTTATGGAATTGATCAGGAATGAAAGACTCTTGCTCTCAATAGAGGCCGTTTCTTCCAGCCTAACAAGAGAGCTGATGCCTTTAAGAGCCTGTTTTCTGTGGCATGCAAATTCATAAAGCTCAGAGTGTAAAGCTATGTTTCAAAGGCTGCAGTAACTTTTCTTTTCTGTGCCACAATGTGGAATGAAATGTTGCAGACCTGAACAAAACATCTTCACAAAGACATCTCAGTCACACAGTTCTTTGTGCATTTCATTTCGATCAAACCCCTAAATGCAAACCAGTGATTCTTGAGAACAGGGACAAAATGGGTTTTAATTTTCCCCATTTTTTTTATTTTTTATTATTTCTCAACCTCATGTATGCAATTATGACAAATAATGTTTTGGAAATGTAAAGATGCTAAGGTGCAGGCTCCCAGTTGCAACATTTTTTAAAAAATTTAATTTTTAATCGACCTGACCCAGAACTTTGTCATCACCATCTGACAAAAATAAATATTAATGACCCTATTAGTGATGTTTTACTCATTTTTACAGAGAAATGCTTCTCAAGAAATAAAAATTTTTTTTATTTAAAACAAAAAACAACAAAAAGTCCATCTGACGGAGTTGACACAGAACTGAAGGTGGTGACAAACTAGTGAATAAAATAAAAAAACTTGATACATGTGAAGTAATGCAATTTATGTAAAATATATTAAAATGAATTAACTGCACATTTAAGTGAGATTTGTCAACAATTTCACTGAAAGAGTCACAAATACTCTGACGGAGTTGACGAAATGCCAAACTACCTCAATTTATATGATGTTATTCTGAAGGAGGTCGTAGCTTGTCAGGTCCATGAAATCTTTACAGTATACTGAAATTAAGCTTTTATTTCACAAAATTTCATCAAAGTTTTGTAAATTGTCAGTTATGGAGTTGACACATCATGGTTGTGACAAACAACTTAGGAATAAAAAGAAGAAAAAACTAAAGAATAACTTAAGCTAACCGGAGCTAACTAGCCCTCCTAGCAAAGGAAGAGAAAAGACAACGTCATGGGGTCCTCAGAAGTTCTGGTGCCCCCCAATAATGCCTGATTTGTTTTACATTCTTTTAATTTCTGACAGTGTTGACAAAAACTAGGGACAAATTACAATGGAATTGGAAAATATATAAAAAAAATATTTTTAATTCAATGTATTGATACTTTTATAATTATTTGTATTACTACTTATACTTAATTGTCATAATATATGATTTTAGTATTTCTTTAATTGTTTTAAACTCCGGGACAAGGGATTTTACAGGCATCGTCCACCGACTACAATGTTTAAAATAATTTTTTTTTTAAATTCAGCAAACACCAGAAAAATATACATTGTTGCGCTCACATGACCCAGGTTAGTTTAGTCAGATATTTGAAAAGATTATATTTTGTGTATATTTTATTCAAATTTTGTGCTTTATCCATAGGACCTGTTTTGTCCCTATTCTCAAGAATCACTGAAACACATATTGATGCAATTTTGTTTTTTAAATCTTCGCAGGATGTAAATGTCCCAAGTATACATTTTGCTCCTCACACAAATACTCTGGATAGGGATAGAAGTGTATAAGTTAGCCTGCTGCACCCCCTGGAGCCTCCTCATGCTGCTGCCGTCTCCCAAGATGGACGCTCTCTTCTTTTCCTCGTTAAAACTTCATAAAAAAGATGTTGTATTAGTCTTTTTTTTTTTTTTTTTTGGTCAAGAGTCATGGTTTTCAAGGACTGGCAGAGAGAGGTTTGCAAAAAGTGGAGTGGATGCTGAATCATCCAAACTTGTGGGTGTTGTGTCTGGTCCAAAATGTTAGGAAATACCAAAAATATCAGGGTTTATCATAATTAACTTTTTATTACCCATAATTATGTGTTGCTTCATTAATATTTCTGATTGCAAATCTCATTCAAAATGTAATGACATTTTTGTTAAACTATGTGTTTTTAAATGTTTTGCAGGGGGTTTACCTCCTTGATTTTGTATATAAATAAAAATAAACTGAATAGAAAAATTGGTTTTACACATTCAAGTTTCCATGATGTAAAATGTCTGCTTATTCAGGAATCCCAGTAGGATTCCCAGTAGGCATGTTTTGACTTTTGACCAGAATTAGAATCTCAGCCAGAATCCTTTCTGCATGAATTTTAAAAATTTTCTAATGCATGACGCACCGTGAATATTAAGAAGGTACACAAAATGGATGGATAGATAGTTTAAAATGAATATATCAGGGCCTTCAACATTTTTAACTTTGCATTTTCTTCCATTTTTTTTGAGATGCGCAGAATTAACAACAAAAATCCAACAACTCTTCCCAGTTTCAGTTCTTTTTTGTGTTTTGAAGTTGCTTCTGCCATCTGTGTGCCATTCAGTCAGGGGTCTTTTTGCTACTCTGTGAGAGATGTCTGCAGTGACACAACGTGAATCTTCTGATTCCAAATGCACAGTTCCGACTAGTTTAGAGAAAATTTGTATTTTTTGCAAACATGTTTCTTGAGCTTTCACGTCAAATTGTACACATGTGCTAAAAGCTTTCTTTTTTTTATTTTTGCTTTATGGTTTATTAGATAAAAAAGGCAGAATGAGGCCATTTTTATCAAAGTATGCATGACTGTAAGGAAACTCTAAGATATGTTTTGAGATGCCAAAATTAGAAGATGAGAAAAGCCCTGCAGAAAGAAGCTCAACGGTCCCTCTGAGTCTTAACATTCTGCAGCAGCAAGACAGGGATAAAGGCCATTTTGTCCACACCGAAGGAAACCTATGTAAGACATGGCAAGAACAGCATGGGGTGTGTGAAATGGCAATGACCATGGCAACAGCCCCTCCAGCCAACGATGTAATTGGCTGGATTTTGAGCTCATTCACTTCTCTCCTCTCTACCGATGAGTCTGGCGCGTGTGTGTGTGTGTGTGTGTGTGTGTGTGTGTGTGTGTGTGTGTACGCCGGGGAGCAGTCGGCACAATGCTTCCGTAAAACACATGTTTACTCTCAATCTATGTAACTGTCTGCCACGGTAAAAGGTACGCTCTTGAGGACAGTTTGTGGGAAAAGCTATGACAAGCTGTAATGCGTGTCAGCGAATGCGTGTGCATTTTGAGTGTTTGTGTGCTCAGACTAGAGAGTGGGAATGAGAGTCGAGTATTCCCTTCCCTGCGGGCCACACAGATGCCTATTACACACCGTCATCATCTCCCATCTGTCCCTGCAGATGCCCCTGCTGGGAAAACTGGCAACTTCCCTACTCCCACTTTCACCACTACAACTGCATATAGACAGTTTGTAAAAATCTGTAAAAAAAAAAAAAAAAAGAACTTTTAGTCATTTACTATAAACATTGTTTACTGACCACTAAAGTCTGGATTTTGAGAAACACCCGTTATGAAAATGGCAAGATTTGAATCGGATATGAAACGGGAAACATCGTTATACTTTACAGCCACAAAACAGAAACATTTTGAAACCATTTTATTCAAACGGTATAACAAAGCTTAAAAAAAAAATACCCAAGAGTCATGCCCACTCCTCCTTCATATACTGAGAAAGACAAAATCTCTGCTAATCTGTAAACCTACCACAGTGTTATAAACAACAGGAGCATTTTTTTCAGTGGAGAATGTTCAATGAATCTGTGGCAACACAGAAAAGGAATACAGTAAGCACTTTTGCAACAAAGATTATGCAGGAGCTGCGAGTGAGCTCCGCGGTAGTAAACAGCAGGAGGACGGATTTCTCCTCACCTAACAAAAACAGCCTCTGTTGGAAAACACAAGAAAACTTTCATACTAGAGAAGGAACAATCCAAATCTGTTGGATGACAGCAAAACACATTTTATCCTGTGGCTAGGAAAGATAGCTTGAGCAGGAAATCAACAGCCAGACCAATAAGGTAACTGCGGGTGTTCTTTGTGAAAATGAAGCCTATCATGTAGGTGACTATTAACGTATTTTTTTTTTCTTGTGTCTGAGCTTAATGGAGAGAGTACTTAGCTGTCTGGATATTTCAACTACTCGTCTATAAACTACAGATAGCATTGGCATTAAGTAACTTTTAAGGGCCAAATAAAATGTTGATGCAAGAAAACTTAATCTTAAAATCTCAAGTCTGAGAGATATGATAGACATTATAATGGGAATTTGACAGATCCATTACTGGAGTGCAGATAAACCCTCATTAGCAAAACAATGACTGATTACATGAAGAAAAGTGAGATTTACAAAATCACTGCATGTATCCATCATATAAAGATAAGTGAAAAAAAATTACAAGTGCTACAAAAAAAAAAAAAAAGGATTTCTGACACAATGGACATCAATTTTATAATGCTGGTTGGAACAGCAGCAGGAATTACAACTTCTGTCTGAACCCTACAGTTTTTCTGTATTTTGAATCATTTTTATTCACAGGTGGTTATTCCCCACTGTGATGAATCCCAGACTGACTCAGGCTCACAGGATGCTGTTTCCTTAAATCTACAAACTACTGCACACAGGCAACAGTTGTGACATCTTCATCTTAACTGAATAAATCACCATATTAATTTTGACTTTATTAACTCAAGTTCAATCTGGGAGATTTGAAACCACTGCTTCCTTTGAGTGTGAAATGCGTTTATATATATATATATATATATATATATATATATATATATATATATATATATATATATATATATATATATATATAAAATGGTACATATGGTAATTAATATAAATGTTTTATTCTACAATGCTGAACATAACAGAAAAGGGAGATGTTTTAAACAAAATCCTGCACACTGGTGGGTTAAGGTTGGTGAACTACAAAGACTGAGCAAAACCCAGAGAAAAATGTTGGTTTTTCTTCCAAGTACATCAAATGTTACATTTACAGAATAAAGAAGAATGGGCAATCAGTTATATTCATCAGACCCTGAGTGTCTCTATCCTCTGCTCTTTTGTTCTCCTTTAAAATGTTCTGGAATCAATTTTCTTTGATAAGCAATACTGGTCCTCTACCCTGGCTTAGTTTCTTTGAGCTCACTTTCAAAAACCTAACTGGCAATTTAGAATATAATGAAGAACTAATATTCTGAAGGAGATTAAGAAAATGTAAAATGAATACAGAGACTATCGAAGTAGGTTTGGTTCGAACTATTCCTTAAGTTTCTAAGCTTGTAACCAAAGGACCGAGAAGACAGCAGTACGGGTGAATTTGACAGATCTGACATGCATTTTGACCTCATTAGCTGAAGCAGAGAATATGTACACAATGAATGGCACTGACCTGAGCCTGTGTGGATGTCCATATGACAAGCCAGAAGTTGAGGAGGGAGAGAAAACAATATGATCATTAGTTTAGATTTAGCCTGCAGTGACATAAATGTATAGCTTTGCCTTATTTGAACTTTAAAAACTACTGCATTCTGCTCAGTGCTTCGTTAATGAGGGCAAAGGATGATTAGGTGCTTCATCAGCTCTTTTGGTCAAAACAGTGATTCATACTGCTGAGAAATTTCTGAAGAGCCACAGTTAGCTGCAACAGCTGTGCGTTGGCTGTGCCTGCAGTTGAGGGGCAACTCCAAGAAACTAATTTGTCTGGAGATAGTGAGTGTGAATAAACATATGCTTATATAGGCTGTGTGCTCTCTTTAAAAACAAGGTTCCCAGAAGTACATTTGAACTGGGGAATCTCTACTAATTAACTTCACCGCTATTATGGATTGTTTTTAGCGACGTACAGGAGAATTTATGTTTGTAATTATGTTGTTTTCTATTTTATACTTTATACCAACTCCCTGCATGATACAATTCTGTACGGAAGTTGACATTAATAGTCAAGGACACAAACTTTCTTTGCACATTTCTGGAATTATTTGAACTGTTTTGTCGTTGAAAACTGAAGCACATTGAATTTTCAACCGTCTGACCCAAACATTTAGATGACAGAAAATTTGTCAGGATGTTCAGGGACAATCTACCAACCCAAAGGCTCCACAGTCCGCAATGAGCCTGACCTTGTCATCGCTTTCCTCTGCAAGTTTGCTAGATTCTCATCTTCCTTCAGTGCTCCCTCTGGGATTTCTCCCATTGAACTAAATTTTTGTGTTTCAATTTCAACTGGACCAATCAGCAAACAGGAGTAGGACTTATGAACAATGTGATGACAATTTTCTGAGCTGTTTAAAACTTGTAGTCTGCCATGGTTGGCAATGCAAGCAATCATTTCTCAAAGCAGAGGGTCCAGACTGCTTATGTGAAGCAAAGTCCAGAGCAAATGGCTTAAGCTGCCATGAATATTAAATCAGAAAACCCCAAACAAAAAAGAAGCATTTGCTCCGAAAGAAAAACCTTCAAGTATGACTTCAATTTCCAGCTGTAAACACTCAGTCTGGAGACGTTTTATGATGTGATGAGAAAAAATAAAACCATCTGACAAGATGAAACACTGAAGGGGTCAAACTGAGGCAATTAAAACTGACCACACTCTAGCAAGTGTCTTTAAAAAGAAGAGAGGAGCGTTTTGTTGGCCTTATTAAAGTCAACAAAACATGTGAGGTTTCTCTGCATTTAACCGAATGTTACGTCTGTCTGTAATTCAGACTGTTTTAATTGATCCTGTGTGGATCCAAGAAAACCCACAATAAATGTACATTTGTATACATAGTTCTTGGTTTTAAAAGTAATTAAAATTATTGGCTGATTATTTCATCCTGAAAGAAGAATGGTTTAAAGAAAATTTGACAAAACCAAAATAATATGAAATAAGTGGTACTGTCATCCTAGAAGAGAACAGTGAGCAAAGTACCAGCTCAGAACAACATGATCAACAGTGAGACTTCAATGAAAGACCAGCAGCCTAAACCAATCCACAAATCTGCCCCCCTGCAGCACACCAGCACTGTGAGATCCCTTTACTGTGCAGATCAAGGATGCCTGTTTGTTTTGTAGCTTGTCACACTGCTTTGCAATCACACTGTGTGTCTGCACAGATACATGGGTAGTTATGCAAAACAAACCTATACAATACCTACATGAAAAGTGCAAACAGGTTTCACTGCTGGGTTTGTGTTTCAGTGCAAACACAGAAAATGGGACACATGGATTTGAAGTAGAGAACTCCCCTTCAGATCTTTGTCTCTGTGACTTTGTGCTTCTGCTGTAAGCAGGATGATTCAGAGGAGAAAAATACCCCTGGTGGCATCTATTCTCCAGCAATGATGGCTTCTCAACATAATCAGCAAGATAAATCATTTAGATAAAGCTTACAGAAAATATGTACATTTGAGTTCAGAGCAAAAATGTTCCTGTGAAAATAAAACCTTTTTTTTTTTTTTGCATTTTTGTTTGAAAGCTTTTCACAAAGTTTGATAATTGTTTTCATTAAAAAAACATGTCATAAAGGATCACAAAAGTATCATCTAATTGTGAAGTGGTATAAAAATTATGAATGGAATTTAAAACTGTTTTAAATAAAAACAGTTTTAATATAACCCCTTTACTCTGAAGTCCTTAAATGAAATGTAATGAGAAACTAAGCAGATAGGTCTTTTTACTAACTAGTGTTATGTGATCAACTATATTTGGCTGTATGAGTGACAATTAGGATTTGAGAAGGCTGTACGTCACTGGATCTAAATCGGACTATTTGGTATCAAAAAGAAAGACATACATTAATCTATACTGAATTTAGCTTTTTTGGATTTGATATATTTGTTTTAAGTTTTATGTTGTGAAGTTACTTTACAAAACTGAACTCTACTGAAAACTGAATAAAATGAAGACTGAAAGTTATCTCATAGTTTCCCAGTAACATATCAAACACTATCTCAAGTATTTATTTTACAGGTAGTAAGAACCAGCCAGAATGCACAGCGTTCCAACCCTCATGAATTCATAAATAACGTTCTGTTCTCGCCTTTGGCCATCAATTTGCTTTTTGTCGTTGTGTTTTCTATGTGACTGTCTCTGCTTCATTGCTGTCTTCCTGTCAGATTCGTCATCACGCAGGATGTCGAACAAACACGGGCCAAACACCATTTACAGTATGTTCAATATATCCATATCTGCTCTCCAGCGAGGCAACAGCATGACTTTCTGTAATTGCAAAAACTGATTGGCTATCAAGCCTGGAAAATAATTCCCCTTTCTTGTTTGCTTTTGAATTTATTATGGCGAGTCAGTTTAACAAGACCAGAATGCATTAGCAAATATAGTTTACAAGCACTTAACCCTGTAGCACGACGGCGACTGTGGTCAAACATCTTTAACGCATGATGTCAAGCCTCCCCGACGTTTTCAATTCAGCTCAGCAGAAACACCCTGACTGCAGGTTTTCCTTCCTGGAATCTATCAAAATGATATAGAAGTGATATCAATAGTTCTTCTACAACTATTGATATAATTGAACTATTGTCCAGTGAGACAAAAACTTTCAGTTTTTGTCTCATTTCAGAAACAAAAACTGAGTCAGCAGACTGGAACCAGCTCCAGTTCACCTCTGGATCAATAATCAGATCCAGAGATCTGATTATTGATCAGATCTCTGGTTTATTGATCAGTCTGATCAATAAACTGATCAGACTGATTCATCAGCCAGCAGAGGAATCAATTCAGCGGAACTGATTCTGGCTCCAATGTCTTCTGATTGGACCTGGACCGTCCCTGCTTTGACATTCAGATGGAAACATTTTACTCTCACTGGTATTGCCTCTCTCAGAACTATACACCTGTACTCTCCAGTGTCTCCATCAGTGGGCCGTGTCAGAGTCAGACTAAGGTCTCCAGTCTTCAGGGGGTCTTCATCCATCCTGGTTCTGGTCCTGTAGATCTGGTTCTGTTCTCCAGGCTGATCAGAACCGTTCTGATATACATGGACCTTTATCACTGGTTCAGGTTTGAGGCGCCTCCACTCCACTCTATCTCCTCCCAGCAGGTCAGGTGTTGTTGTGAACGGCAGCAGGACAGACTCCGCCCCCTCCTCCACCTCCACCTGTTGATGTCTAAACAAGAGTTTAACTTTCTCCTCCATAAGGATTTCTCCATCTCTGCTGTAGGCTCTACAGGTGTAGGTTCCAGCGAGTGCAGGATCTCTCAGAGTCAGACTGAGATCTCCAGTCTTCAGCAGGTCTTCATCCATCCTGGTTCTGGTCCTGTAGATCTGGTTCTGTTCTCCAGGCTGATCAGAGCCGTTCTCATACACATGGGCCACATCATCATCTCCATCTCTCCACTCCACTCTAGCGTCTGCAGGCAGATGATCTGTGGTTCTGCATGGCAGCAGGACAAATTCCTTCCCTGAATCCACCTCCACCTGCTGGACTTTGACCTTCAGATTGAATGTTTTTGCTCTCAGTAGTTTTCCCTGTCTCAGAATGAAACATCCGTACATTCCACTGTCTCTCTTTGTGGGATGTTTCAGAGTCAGACTGAGGTCTCCAGTCTTCAGGGGGTCTTCATCCATCTTGGTTTTGCTCCTCCATAGCCAGTCCTGTTCTCCAGGCTGATCAGAACCGTTCTGAAATACATGAACCTTTATCACTGGTTCAGGATAGGAGCGCCTCCATTCCACTGTATCTCCTCCCAGCCGATCAGTTGGTACTCTGAATGGCAGCAGGACAGACTCTGCCCCCTCTTCCACCTCCACCTGTTGGACTTTGACCTCCAGCTGAACCTGTTTCGTCCAAAGGATGTTTCTTATCCAGCTGGAGGCCCTGCAGGTGTAGATGTTTCTGTCTCCATCAGTGGGAGATGTCAGGGTCAGACTGAGGTCTCCAGTCTTTCGCAGGTCTTCACCTATGTTGGTTCTGGTCTGTAGCACTGGTTCTGTTTTCTAGGCTGATCAGAACCGTTCTGATACCAATGGACCATCCTGTTACTGCCGTCCCTCCATTTCACCTTAACGTCTTTAGGGAGGCGGTCTGCTATTTTGCAGGGCAGCAGAACAGATTCCTCCCCTGAAATCACCTCCACCTTCTCCTTCTCCAGCTCCATCTTTGTTTCCGAGAATAAACGATGCCGGAAATAATAAAAAAGAGCTGAAGCAACATTTAGAACAGTTAGAATTAGAACCAGGAGAACCGGGAGTTGTTTGGTCCAGGATGAAGATAGCTTTTTAACCAGCAGCTCTTCACTTCTAACTCTCTGTTTTCCTCTGTCGCTCCTGACGCTGCAACTGTAGGTTCCAGTGTCAGACGTCTGCAGGTTGGTCAGATTCAGGCTGAGGTCTCCGGTCTCCAGGGCATCAGTCTTCATGGAGGTTCTGCCTCTGTACAGCTGGTTCTGATCCATCAATTGATCTCCTTCCTGCTGACGTTGATGGACGGTTGAAGGACTGAGGTCAGAGCGGCTCCACTCCACTGTGGGTCGGTCCATGTCATCTGTTGGAAACTCACAGAACAGCAGGACGGATTGTCCCTCAAGCATCTCCACTGCTGAGGCCTGCCGGGACACGTGCAGGATGATCCCAAACACAATCATCATCTTCATCTTTCTCTCCAAAACAACTGTCTTTAATCATCTTCCATCAGCTGATTATCTTCACAGTCTCTTCAGGATCCAGCAGCTCTCACCAAGTTACTGACACAGATCAGTTCTGAGGAAAGACGAGGCTGTTCTGTTTCCTCATTGTTTCACACCTGAATGAAGTCAAAGTCCAGCTGAGGCAACTGTTGCTGAGCAGTGATTGGTTGTTAAGTTGATGAGTCACAGCTGATGAAGTCAAAGTCCTGACTTCAGGACTTTGACTTCATTCAGAAGTCAAAGTCCTGACTGAATGAAGTCAGGACTTCATTCAGATTACCTGGTTAAACCTGTAATGACAATGATAATTTTAATGTATAAAAATAATATCCTGATACATACTGCAGCTTTACACAGTGATGTAAATGTTTGTTCTCAGCTGCACTTTGCAGAGCTCTTTCTCCCTTCATCTTTCTGTCTTTCTGTTGGAGAGCATTTCTCTCAGCTCTGTATAAGAGCGCCTGTTTTGTGCTTGGTTCCCTGAAATGGATCAAGGATAAGAGATCAGCGTTCTGCACCACATGTCAAGCTGCAGGCTGCTTCTCATTTCCAAACCCCCTCCTCTATTTGTACAGGCCTTCATCTCCACCAATGCAAGATTGTGCACTCAGTCGCCAGTTCATTCCATTCCAGCCACTATTTGTTGTTTTGAATCTCCCTGTGCTCTTCCTAATCCCGCTCCTCGTTCTGCGACCACTTTCCACCAGCTTGACTCCACTATCCCCCACTCATCCTCTAAAACCATCCCATTCCTCTTGCTGCTCAACTTGATCATGGCTTCCCCCTGCAATCTGCTCAGCAGTAACATCTCTATTCAGCCGAGCTGTTTTCCTACATCTATTTGTAAAATCAACAAATAAGTGCTTCCCAGTGCCAAAGCATCTCTGAGATTAACTAACCTTAATAAAAAAAACTATTTTTTATATTCACACTAACCATTATCTGAAGTTTTCTGCCTATTTTTCTTTGCATTTGTAAGAGGTGTGTCTGCTATCTCTGGTCATTTTTATCGCCACAGGTGTGAAGTAGCTTAAAGGAGAAGATAAATATGTTTGTCACACCTACTCACAACATAAAGGTTTCTAGGATGTGATAGTCCTACCAAGAAAATATGTCTGTTTGCCTATGTATATATTTGTACACATTTTTTATGTATTTATTTTTTGCTTCTGCGCAATCTCTAAGAAGAGAAATAGGCAACCATTTGCATGCTCTCTCACTTTCTGTTGGATTTAAATACACTCTTTATTTATACTGTACATAAAAATTTAGTATCGACTATTTTTGCTTATTCTTTTATACATTTGGGAGCTTGTAATTTATAAACAATTTCTGACAGAATTGCATACAGAAGGCTCGGATAGGATTTTTTTCAAAGCCATAAATCTAGCTAATTCTCCCATTTGTATGCATCTAAAGGCCACACACGGTAACTGAAATGCACAGAGAGACGAAGCTATTATGGTAATAAAATACAAACACTGAGTGCAACATGATATTAAAGTCAGTGATGTTACTTTCCTATGTTATTTTAATATTCACTCCTACGTGTAATGAAATGTGTTTTCTTATTAGCACATAATAGAAACAACTGATCTTTAAAGCAGAGACCAGAGCATTAGAGAAGCACTAAAGTGTAAATATTCTGAAGAGCAAATGTCAGAATTATTCTAATTTGCATGTCTTATGCCTGTAGAAAAAAAAATATTTTATTAGCTAGCAAACAGAAGGAAAAGGTAACATGCCTTCACTAGTGTCTGTCACTGCTTAATATCACTACACAGCTTAAAATGTACAATCATTTTAGACAATTTAGACATTTTACACAAATAATCTGAACATTTTTGGTCAACCGCATAAAATGAGGTTTTAAATAACAATAAACATCCAATATTGTTGAATATAAGCTTACGCAATTTTCCTGTATAACATATTTGTGTAAATGTAACTTTTTTCGGATGTTTACTACAGCACATTAGCTACATTATCAGTTTACCTGGCCATGTTGAGCTAACTATAAATTAAATGATGAATAAACCGGTGATGCCACCTGAACTTTGGAGCAAATGAAGCTTGGATAATGTTATAATCCTGGAGCTTTGTGTCTATTTCCTTTGTTTTGTTATCATCCCCCGTCATGTCTGCTGTGCTAAGGAAGACGCACAAGAATCCAAACAGAGAAGGTCAAGAGAAAATGTTGGACTGCTAAAACGTACAAATAGGAAAAAGAAATGATGACTGTCATATTTCAAAGCAGCAGGAAAGAGCCGCTTCTTCCTCTGTAGGTGGTGAAATGTGGCATAAGAGCAGCTGTCAAAAGCACTTCTTTCTGCACATAGTAAAAGAAAAGTGGTGCATATGGCTGACATGTTTGTCCTCTCTGTCTCTCACTATGCATTTAGGATAAAAAAAAAGCTGATATATTGGATGTCACAGCTTCCCAAGACATAAGGTTTAGAACAACATTTTAGTTTTTTGTGCTTTTTACCACAGAGTCATATGTTTTATGCAAAGCAGACATAACATAATCCACAAAACAGGGGAAAGAAGTATCAATGTATTAAAAGTGAAGAAAAAAAATAGTCACATGATTCAGTGTTTTGTATGATGAGTCATATTTGCCTGTTGTCATAGTAACATAACAAGACACACTCGATAGCTTAGAGATTAAAAAGTCTAAAATTACTGAATTTGATATTAAAACTTAAGAAGTTTTAGAAATAGACAGTTTGGCTGCAGAATAAAAAAAGACGTTTATTCTTCAAGAATTTCCAGTTTTAGAATCATATAGAAATATGAGGGAAAAAAAGGACAATTCTGCTCTAAATCTGGGTTATCTTTTTCCACTTATGAAATTTCGCATTATTGAGCTTTTTGTAGCTGTTTAAATGCTTGTGGACATTATTTTTCTTTTTTATGTGTTTACATCACACAGTCATGAAAAATTCTATATTTTTATGTTATCTCTAAATCTGTAGAGTTTCCCTTTAATTTGCAGTAAAGCACGTTTATGTCGGTATTATATTAAAGGTTGAATTTTTCAGAGTACCTTTAACAGATTGTTCTGAAGGAGCTCTGCAAAACTTGTGAGAACCAATTTGCACTTGTAATTTTCCATATTTCAGACAGTTTATTGAAAGTGACCACTTCATTCACCCTGTCAGAGCAGGAAAATTGTTTTGTACGATGACTTGGAAATCCTACCACTGAACTCAGAAGAGTCTGTCTCTCTGATTTGAGTCATTTTAAAAGTTCTTGATGTTCTTGACTAGTTAGCATCACAACACCAGAGCTCTCCACTTAGAATTTATACAGTTTATTATAAAATAGCTCTGACAGCAGACAGTCATGACTTCAGGAACATGTTTAAGCCCCCATTACAGTAAAAACAAAAAGACCCGTCTATCGTCACAAAAGGATTTTAAAGAACAATATAATCTTCTTCTAGACTGGATTCCCAACCAGATTGCAGTAAATACACCCATCAAATTCAGCAGCTTTGACCAATTTGCACCTATTTTTTTCTGACAAACTGAAGTTCCTGTCCTAATGAAACTTTACTTGAAACACAAAAAGCAACATCTGTCAAGAGGAATCTTGCCAAAGGACATTTTCATCAATAGGTGATGATGGAGATTTTGAAAGACAGAGAAATGCTACATAACTTCAATAGAACCAGTGAGAAATGAAGTGCATTGACTGTTAAATAGGTATTGAACCAAATGCAGTCTAAACAAATTGCACTCAAAAGGTTTGTCCCGAGTCACAAGTTTATATTCGAAGAAAGTTACAAAAAGATCTTTAAAAGTGATCTCACTAAGTTTCCTGGCATCATTTTGGTGATTCTAACATAAAAGTAGAGAATTATGATCTGATTTAACCTCAAAAAGTGAAGAAAAATGTGTGTGCATCTTTTTATTCGTTGTATGTAAATACCTATAACATAGTGTGGTAAGATATAAACTAAATAGAGGGAAGATTGAAACTGTTAAAACATATGCCTTAGAAATGACAAAAACAAAACAAAGCTGGTAAAATTGGTTAAAGGTATTGATGTAGAAAAAGGATTGTTCCTCTTTGTGGCCTTAAGGCAGAATCATTTCATCTGTGAGCTATGCTGAAAATTATACACCGAGTTTGTCCTTGGCTCAGCACAAAATGATCTCAAAATTATATCTGTGCTAAGGAAATAACACAACAAGGACCAATTCAAAGAGTAAATGAATGGAATACAAAACCAGAAATGCCTGAACTGCAACTATCGACATGGGAGCAGTTGTTTGTTACTGCAGATCTAATATAACGCTTGAAATGATGTGTACTGGTAAATGTTTAGTGAGTGTGTGTTGATGTTTTGTTTGTGAACATACCGATGCTTCCAACATTTTTACCCACTGCTTTGATCGCTGTTTAGCAAAAAAAAAAAAAAAACATCACAAAGGCATAACCATGACATAATCAACTATTACTGCGCTGAAGATGACTTGCATGAAGATGACATGCCAAAGACTTAAATATCAATAAGCTTATCTTTAACAGAGCTTATTACATCAGCCTGCTACACAAGAACTTTCCCCAATAGTAACAGAATAAAGATAAAAATGACAAAGAATCATGTATCAAAGCAGAATATCATCTCGTCACAATTAAACAGCCTCATATTTCTTCAAAAGAAATGTTGGATTACCAAAAATCTATCTATATGACCAAATGCATGACTTTCCAGGCATGTTGTCTTGTAACTGGAAACTCTGCCAACAGCACCAACAGCCTCAATGCTCAATTGCCATGCACACCGACAGCCCAGTGAAGGGAGCCAAGACATCGAATCATGACATGAAAGCACCAAATGCTTAATTTGTTGATGCAGGGAGATTGACAGAGGACTGTTGACAACAGACATACAAACAAGTAGGAAAAATAATAAACCATTCAGGCACATCAGCAAAAACCCAAAGGTATCAACAGAGAAGTTTTAGTTTGTGAACAACCATAATATTAGATCTGTCATTGCTTGGAGTCACAGGATATTGTGGAGGAATATGTTGCTCACACATGATTATTGCCACCATGGATCTGTGCTGAAGTGACATGACAAGACAGGAAGATCTCAGGCTCAGTCAATAAAGATTTCTGAAGAGGAAAAAAAAAACAAACAAGCAGAGCAAAACTACCTTAACACATCAAGAAAAGTTTGTTGCAGCCCAGCATAGAAAGAGACATGCTGCGATTTGTGTTTACAATCTGAGATGTGTAGCAGAGATACTGTGTCAAAATGCAGAATTTACAGTCATGTGAAAACGGTAAGGCACCACATGACAGTTTGGGATCTTTTGTTATTGCAGGATTTATGGAAATTTTATATCATTTTCAACAATATGTAAAATCGTATCAACAAAAACAGCAATATATCACTATGCATTTTGTGAAATGGAATAAAAATATTAATTCTATGAGGAATACATTTGTAAACCTTTTACATTTATTCAAAATTAAAAATGCTAACATTACATGTAAACATACAGCATAAAAACATCATTATTCATCATTGTTCATGCACATTTATGTACCTTTCAACATTTTACATCTGACTGTATGTTGAGATCTCTGTTATGATCTTTAAAACACAATTCTTTTTTGATGAAAAAAAAAAAGTGTGGCACAGCTGTTATTTAAATCCTAAATGTTAATTGTGGATAATTATGATCGTTCTTCCAAAATAGAGGCAGTGACATTTAGATCACTGAAGAAAATGCAACAGAAAGGTTTATATGCAGAAGAGTCTGTTAAATTGCTTCTCTCTTGCAACCAACAGATCATTATATAAAGGATAAAACTTCAGACAAATCAGAGATGTTCTAATGCTTTACAGTAGTAAACCTTCCCAAAACCTCAAAAGTGCTCCTGATAAATTCGGTTAATGTTGTCTAGTTCACATGTGAGTTTCTGGGTGTTTTGAGCGAGAAATGATCAAATGTATTGCAACTACCTCAAACTACACCGTGCTTCCATAAAATGGACCAATTTTGAACATTGGCATCAGTTTTAGTTCACATTGCTACCAATAAGACCTCCCTACTGATGTCAATGGTAAAGTGACGTAATCCAAACTGATCCAAGGTAGCGAGATAAAGAAATACTCTCTCTTAGATATTTCATAAATACATTTCACAAAGAACCTCAGAGTGAATGCTAACCTTTCTAACTTCTGTCTCCAATTACAGTTCATCCAATTGACATTTGCAAGTACGTACTCTAACCTGCACCACACTAAAGTTGGCACACTGCTGCTAGGTAAAGGCCTATTTAAACGTATTCCACTGCTGAGTTGAAAGCATTGAATCAAACACTAATGTGAATATATTTTTAGACAGGTTGAAAAGATTGCCAGGTTGGAGGTTGAATAGCACTTTCCCTATCACAATGGCTCAGGAAAAAAAACATGCTTATCATAATTTCCTGTACGTACTTTGTTGTGATTTATGTTTCAGCTCGAATTCTGCAGAGGATCTACGCTCAAAAGTCTGCAGATTACATGAAGTTTAAACAAACAGGCAACACTGTTTTACAGTAGAACTGCTCTGCTGTACGGTACCACCTTCTTCAATAATATCATTCTTCACTGGGATGTTATGAATTCTACTTTAGCCCCAATTATCCTCCTTAAGACTCTCCCATTCTGGACCTAAAGCTAAGCAGTAGGCGTGCGGTCATGTCGTTGTAGGATATTCATTTTCACTCACCTTTCACACACAGCTCAGACCACCTGACCTGCTTAGATGGGTAACCTAGTGAGTGGTTACAGAGAAAACGCCACACGTTTTTGCAGACAGCCTCCTTTGGGGACAATGACTTTGCATTTCCCATCCATGAGTTTTTTGTTTTTTTTTTTGGTATTTGATCATCTTTGAAGGTATTTTGTGAAGAATCTTACAAATGTGCATAAGATCTCATCGTGTCAGACAAATGCTCCTTTCATGCAGTCTCTGGATCCAAAAACCGTGTAACAGAAGTGAACTAGATGAAGTGAAATATCATTGCCGTTTATGGGCATTACTGCATACAACAAGCCCACAAACTTCCGACCAATCACACAACACATCACACAGTGCTCTGCACAAAATAGTTCAACCAAACTTGGTGCTCAGAAGGGGAAGCAGATCCCTCCTTGCGAACAAGACAATGCAACTTTTGTCACACAACTAGGTCAACGAGAGCCAATTTCTACAGTTCTGGTGAAGTACAGGAGGGCCTTCAGTTTTAACTATCTCAATATAACAACTACTTGTGAAGATACAGAGTTTAGCAATCTAGCTGACAGGGTGGGTTTTTTATATATTTTGATAATAACACCAAGACTACAAACAAAAATAAACATGCAAAAAAAAAATCATTTTTACTAGATTTTTAATACTGCAGGTATATTAATGATAATAATACAATCCATGATACGATAATTGACTGCTGGAGTTGATGGAGAGTCAGTGTAGGTGTTGTAAAATGGAAGAGATGGGATGGAAGGAGGGGATCTGGGTGATGATACGGGTGGCAGACTTCTGAACCGTTTGAAGTTTATGGAGGCATTTCTGTGGGAGACCGTAGAGAAGAGAATTACAAGACTGGAGGTGACCAGGCTACGAACAAGGACAGAGATGAAGTGAAGGTCCAGGGAGGGGCAGAGGTGATTTATGGAACAAAAATGGAAATAAGCACATGGGACAATATTATTAATGTGGGATTGAAAGTAGACGATACCGTCATGGATGATACCCACACCATATACCCGAGGGGGAGATTGAGGACTGTCAATCGGGGAGAAGTTATTGGTTTTAAAGAGGGTGGACTGCTGACAATTAGTAAAATTTCAGTTTTATCTGAATTTATTCCTGCATGGCAGAAAAGTACAGGTGGTAACAATTTCAGCCCATATTGATGATTGCATTGCAATTTTATTAACACCAATATCAGTGAAATCTTGATGTGAACTGAAATGTTGCAAATGTGAAATCATATGAGAAGGGAAGCAACTGACAAAACTCTGTTTTACATATAAAGCATGATAAAACCATAAAAATGAAAACTGCCTTTACAGATTTATCCAACACGTGAATTAAAAATCCAAAATACACAAAGACACAAACTCAGGTAACAAACAATGAATGTTGCTCAGCTGGGCAGTTCCAGGTTGGATGGAGCGCAGGTATTAACAGAATTAAAAAATAACTGTGTGACTGGCACAGAGGCTGCCAGACAGTGCAGACAGTTCCTTTGTATTATGTGGAATGTGCATCCGCCACCGGATAGCTGAGCACTTGACAGGAAACACATGTGGGAGTTATGATGAAATTCAAATGTCTCCTGTAATTATAGTTCCAATTTGTGTGTTTCTCTGGGAGCTCAGCTTTGACATCTGTGAGTCTTCTGTTACAATCTCTCAGGGCATCTCCTGGCTGCTGATGGTGGGATTGTAAAAATAAGCGTGTGTGGCCTAAATTTGTACGCCAAATGTTTTGTGGGTCTAAATTGTAAAAAAAAAAAAAAAAACACATTTAAGAAAATCATTACATTCTGAATAATCTGAATCCGAGTGGTGTTTTTTCTCGGCCATAAGATTCTCTTCGTGGATGATCCTCGACACTCAACATGCGCTCACTTCAAATAAATAGGGGCTTTGCAGGATCATGGACCTTGCTCAGAAAGTTGTGCACAGGATTAACGCACAAAGTAATTGATTTTGTAAAAGTGTGCACGTCCACTTGTCCATGCAAACTTTCCTCAATGCATCATAATCAGTTTAGAAACGAGTGCACTTGCTGGCTGTGTGCTTTATAGTCATTTTTACCAAATGATAAAAACCAGCCGGCATGTTATCACCTGGCAAACAGCCTTGTAACCGGTGCATATGCATTGAAATCATCCATGTAATGTTAAAAAAACATACCAATAATCGTCGTTTATAGTGCAGTGGGAGAAGGCCGTTTCAGCTAATATGCACTCATGAGGTCAAGCAGAACAAGATCAACTACTTTATGTGACATGTCAGATTTAAGCTATTTTAAAACTAGTAAATAATGGTTTGTTGTATGGGTGCGAAATGCAAACACAAATCAGTGAAGGGGCAAATTGAGAATGATAGAGATGGCATTTTGGGGAGAGCTTTAACAAAGCAATGGAAACTAAAAGAGATGAATTACAAATTCTCTGCCTTACATCTTTATAAAAATGATTATATGCTAGAAGATGTGCTTGGCAGAATTACAACAATCCCTAAAGTTTAGATGTTGGCTTGAAATTTGGTAAGGAGTGCAGCTCTCGTTGTGAACAAAATCAGAATCCTAGACAGAATGACACTGCAGAGAAGGATAAAAAAAAGTCCAGGCCTCCAGATGCTGCCCTCTTCCTCATTGACCAGCAGCAGAGCTTTGAAAGGCTTCATGGATACAAGTTTCACCACCTTAAAAGTGTTCAACATAGACATGTTCTAACTCAGAGTAAAATAAGACACCGGTAACATAAATCCTGGACCTGATTTCAGGTGGCATGCAAATTGGGGTTTCCGTGTTCTTAGGCATTCATTTCTCACACGCGTCTAAAATTAACCTGTATGCCGACGTCTTCCTACTGTTGAACGTCGTTGTCAGAGCAGTCTAAATACCACCACCCGGGTGAATTTATCACCTTTGTGAAATATATTATCACTTTTCTGCAGTGTAATTATCATGCTATAATGTGATAGTGTTCAAAAACACACTTATTATCTGTGACAGCAACTCAATGAGGTAAATAAGGTTATTTATTTTTACACTTTATTACATAAAACTATTCAAAATTTATACTTATTTTTTTGTTCAGCCAGGATTACCCAAATTATTTCTCTTTCCTAAATAGTACACAGAATAGCAAAATTAAACAGTAGTAAGCAATGAGAAATGAGATGGAATGAGACGGATTGAGAGGAAATGAGATGGAATGAGACGGATTGAGATGGAATGAGAGGGAATGAGACAGATTGAGAGGAAATGAGAGGGAATGAGAGGGACTGAGACGGACTGAGAGGGAATGAGAGGGACTGAGACAGATTGAGAGGAAATGAGATGGAATGAGACGGATTGAGATGGAATGAGAGGGAATGAGACAGATTGAGAGGAAATGAGAGGGAATGAGAGGGACTGAGACGGACTGAGAGGGACTGAGAGGGAATGAGAGGGATTGAGAGGGAAAGGGAGAGAATGAGAGGGAATGAGATGGATTGAGAGGGAAAGAGACAGATTGAGAGGAAATGAGAGGGAATGAGAGGGACTGAGACGGAATGAGAGGGAATGAGAGGGACTGAGACAGATTGAGAGGAAATGAGAGGGAATGAGAGGGAATGAGAGGGACTGAGACAGATTGAGAGGGAATGAGACGGACTGAGACAGATTGAGAGGGAATGAGACGGACTGAGACAGATTGAGAGGGAATGAGAGGGAATGAGAGGGACTGAGACGGAATGAGAGGGAATGAGAGGGACTGAGACAGATTGAGAGGAAATGAGAGGGAATGAGAGGGACTGAGACGGAATGAGAGGGACTGAGACAGATTGAGAGGGAATGAGAGGGAATGAGAGGGACTGAGACGGAATGAGAGGGACTGAGACAGATTGAGAGGGAATGAGACGGACTGAGACAGATTGAGAGGGAATGAGACGGACTGAGACAGATTGAGAGGGAATGAGAGGGACTGAGATGGAATGAGAGGGACTGAGACAGATTGAGAGGGAATGAGACGGACTGAGATAGATTGAGAGGGAATGAGACGGACTGAGACAGATTGAGAGGGAATGAGAGGGACTGAGATGGAATGAGAGGGACTGAGACAGATTGAGAGGGAATGAGACGGACTGAGATAGATTGAGAGGGAATGAGAGGGACTGAGATGGAATGAGAGGGACTGAGATGGAATGAGAGGGAATGAGAGGGACTGAGACGGAATGAGAGGGATTGAGAGGGAATGAGGGAATGAGAGGGAAAGAGAGGGATTCTGGAGGTGTTTTTGTATTAAATGTGCATTCAAGACTACAACCAAAACACCCAGTGAATGTGATGGTTAAAGCTGGTAAGTAAATCCATGAGTCACATACCGAGTCATGTACTGACATAAGCTAAGGTGACTGAAAAAAGAAAAACACCTCAAACAAAAAATAACATTCAACTGAAATCTTGAAGTGGCATCTAAAGACATCAGATAGGAAGTTAAAGCGTGGGCTCAAATTGGTCTTTTGAATAAATAAGTAACCTATGCATACAGTGAAATCAGTTACAAAGTGGCTTAAGGAAAACAAGGTCAGCGTTTTAGAGAGGCCATCATAAAAACCCTCAGGGCAGAGCTGGAAAGGTGAAACCTGTGAAAGAATATCCAAAAGGTTCGACCAAACTCATCCTGTTTAAAAAGGCAGTTTTAGAAAACAGCAAAGAAACAGCAGGAAACATTCTGAAATTTAAGAAAGTAAAAAAAAAATCTCAATATTTGTAGTCCCATCTAAACTGAAACTGAGAAAAACATGTATGTGATTGTATTTAAAACAGTTAAAAATCTCTTATGAAACTGTATGTAAATATCTCGTTTACACTGTCAATAAACTTTCTTGATTATTATTTTTTTTAACAAAAACCAAATGTAATGTCTTGCCCACAGTAGACAGACAGCTTTGCTCTGCCACAGAAAGTTTTCCTGGTTTCTAAGATAACAGCAATGTTGCCAAAAAATTATGTCTGAACTTCAGAAAGCAAAAACAACTTTAACGGGTGAGTTAGTGAAATTAGGAAAAAATGACATTTCGGTAACCTTCACAAATACAACTAACTAATTTATGCAGAATCCGGGGATACAGGCGGCTTGTGTATTTAGTATTCTTCTACTAAAGTTAGCCCTTCAATTATTTTTCTCTCCATTTGTCAAAGAAAACCTGAGGGGGCGTTTCACATAGATGAATTATTCATGTGGATTAATTGTCTGATTTTTACTCCTGGAAAGAAAGAAAGAAAGAAAACAGACCACTTCATAGAAATCTCATTTTAACTCAATGCCTGTCTTCCACACAACCCTTTTAACACTGTAACCATTTCTGCTTCTTATTTCTATGTGGCCCTTCGTCTCTCCAACTCTTATCTTTCTCCTAATCTTTCTTGCTCACTCAACCATTAGACGAGAGGATGACTTGTGGTGCTCTGTAAATTTCATCTCTGTCAAGCCAATCACTTCTGGCTATGGCTCAAGGAGGAACATCTGCTGGTGGGAGGGACTCTAGTCTTCGTACGATGACTGCTTCTCAGTCAGCAAAAGCAGAGCAACTGTCTGAAAGACGAAGGCAACCGTTTGTGATAGCAATATTAACAATCACTCCAAAACCATAAGAGGGGCCGACTGTAGACACTGAATGTCGGCTTGAAGTCTGAGCAAATTCATTGATATTTCAAGCAAGCTGCTTCCTCTTGCACCCTGTTGGGCCGCCTGAGGGAGGTCCTTGCTTAATGTAACAGAATGGACAAATAACCTTACAGATCTTTGCTTAGTGCATTAGTGTAAAGGTTGCACTGTCTTTCCACCCACGTCTCAGGGAGATGTGCTTAACTCCAAATAGCCAATTTGGTAATGTTAACAACATGCTGCACTCCACCCTCAGGATATCGCTACGAGCTCAAGGGCAGCAAAGAGCTCCTGTTTCAGGAGGAGGGGCTGTTACAGGGCATTAAAACAGGGCCCACACAGACATTGTTAGTGGGCACTTAACCATCTGTACACAACTCTCCACTGGAACGCGTCTGAATATTTCTCACAAAGCCACGCCTCATCTCCATATTGACCTCCACGAACGCTGGCGTCCTTTTCCAGGCCATCCAAGCATACAGGCAGCATTCATAAAACCCTTCCTCGCTTTAAACCATGACCCCCATGAGAGAAGAGCTGTTGCGGAGTATTCTGAAAACCTGACTGTGGAATATCAAAACCTCCCATCTGTCCACTTCTCTCCTCACTCTCTGCGTTTTCCCCGTTCTCATGTCACAGGAAGGGCAAGTCCTGCAAGGCCAATGATTTAGTCTGACTGAAGACTCCAGGAAATGAACAGGTCACCCAGGAGTCGCACTGTCTGACGGGCAATAAAGCTCGTCATTGAAGTGTGAGCAGAATGCAACAAGTTCACTGAGATAGCGTTTGGATTCCAAACAAAGAGGATGAAGAAATATATTCAAAGAACATACTGCAAATATGTCATGAATTTGGATGGAAACTGATGTATATGCCATATTAATGTACTGGTAAGATAAAGTTATGCATGTCTTTGTAAAATATGATGTGCGGACAATTTTAGCATTAAGTAGGCTTACTGTCTGTCCTATCTGGATTCTGTTGCATGGATTTTAGGAAACTATGTTGATAAAGAAGAGAAATAAATAAAAAACAAACTTACTTTACTATTTATAAGCTAAAATCTTTAGTTTTACTTCGCTGTAAGAAAAAGACAGAAACACTTTTGCAAGTGATTTGTAAAAGAACCTTTTCACATTAGGTCTTATTACATCAATAAAAAAGTAACAAAATAATGCATAATTACAAAGTGGAATGAAAAGGTTGCGTATAAATAAAAGTCTAAAACGTGGAGCGTGCATTTCTATTACTCAACAAAATCCTGGGAATCCAACCGTTCTGAAAAAGGCCCAAGAGGCTGGTTAGAATTTATGACATAAAAATGTAACATCCTGAATGCTGAGTAACACACCAGACAGGTCAGGAATAACGTTCTGATGATAGCTAAAGCAGGGTTTGATAAGGTAAAACCATTTCCAAAATTATGAAAACCTCACTGAAATGTTCAAGCAATCATCTAAAAAGGAGTAAGACATAACAGGAAAACCTCGTCCTCCACTCAAACTGACAGACAGCTGACAATAAGCTGTGAACAGCTTGGCCTTAATGGAAGCATGGAAAGAAAAGAAATCATTGTTGAATGAAATCCACAAATAGACCCACTTATTACTTAACAGGAAACATTTTCAAGGAGGTACTCTGAATCGAGGCTTTTATAAAAAGGCCAGGTCTGGCCTAAAACCAACACAGCATCCTGTAGAGATGTTTTTGTTCATCAGGGATGGTTAATGGGAGATGCGGAGCTTATCATAGGCCAACTGAAGAAAAAGATAAAGGGTATAAAAGTCTTGAGAAAGAGGTTTCCTTCCAGCAGCACAATTACTCCATGCACACAACCAGAGCGACACTGGAACTGGTTTAGATCATGGAATGGTCCACTCAAAGCGTAGAACACAAAAGAAAAGAAACATAAAATCTATCTTAGCAGAGAATATTTCAATCTGAAAGCAGACAAGCTATTTTGTAAAGTGAGAGGTGATTTTTCAAAGTATTGTCAATGGCAAGTGAAGATGAAAGCTGAACAAATGAATGGCACACTTTTTAGATTAACATTTACAAAAATGTCTTGGATTCCTTTCACAGCAAAATTATGTGGTGCATAGTTTTAGTCTGTCACATTAATAATCTCTGTGGAATACGCAAAGGTTTTCTGAAGTAATGTTTTAAAACAAAGAAGTTCAAGAACAACTGCAATAATGAATAACTGTTACCATGACTGTTTTATTTCTGTATAAATGACGTGTTTTATAAAAGCTCAAAGCCGTCCTTACCTGGTTCTTCAAATCCAGCTTGGGGCAGGGCTGTCCGCCGTTAAAGGCTTTCTCCCTGAGCCACTTGGACCTGATTTTCAGCCCGCTGCCACAGGAGGAACTGCATGCCGACCAAGAAGACCAATCACTGAGCTTACAGTCCAGGGGGCAAGGGATGTGACAAACCTCCACGATGTAGCCTACAATTGAACAAACAAATTCAGCCTGATTCAGAATAAGAAGGAGCAATCAAATCCCATATTTTTCCAGACTGATGGTTGGAAAGAAAGCTCAAATTCCTTCCACAAGTAACAACTTCAGCCTATTGTTTGCCTAAAAGCTGCACTGGTAGAACTAGCAGATCTTGAAACAGTCATCTGGAAAAGAAGAGAAGTTGGAAACCCTCTATGAAGATCATATAGTAGATAATCTTTGAAATTCAATTATACCTGAGTCTGTGCAGAGCGCGGGGTTAACCAGGCGTCCCCGCTGGTCAATGCAGGCCACGGCTCTGTACCGGAGACCTTGGCCGCACTCTTTTAGCTCTCGGTGCCTCATCCAACCGTGCAGCGACTCGAAAACCGGAGGATTTGGAAGGATGCACGCAGACCAATTCCCAAATGGCTGAGACAAAAACTCATTACAGGGACAAGTCTGGTTCTCTTCCAGCGGGTACATTTCCTGATTCAGGCAACGCTCCTTCTTTTTGCTACGGCCTAAGCAGAAAATGGACAAAACAATGAAAAGTTGTGACAACAGGAGCAAGATTCAAGTTTTAATGAAGTTTGAAGAAAACTCTGCCCCTTGTACAAAAACGGTATAAACTACTGAATACACAAACTGTTTATTTTTAGAGTTTGTATTCACTGGTAGGGAGCTAACAAACACTGATTTTCAATTGGGGAAGACAATTGAGATAAAATATTTATAACGATTTGAACTACACCAACTTGCTGCTAAATTATTCATAGCCATCCATCCTTAATATTGCAATGTGGGCAGGTGGAGAGACTAGAATACACATCAGCAACTTTTTGATGGTGAAATGTTTGTTTAAATTAATGCCACTGTGGGAAATCTCTCTACAATTATATAACTTCTACTTATTTAATATGTCCACTGAAGCCACCTGTATTTAATTCTGACTCGGCTAATATAATCTCCGTGGTGAGAATCACAAGTTCTGCAGCAAACTTTGTAAGAATGTGGAATACTTTGGATACACAGCTACTTCACATTCTCAAACTTCTCGAAAATTTAAACCACATCTGAAACTCGGAAATCCATCAAAAATGTCCCAGGAGGCATAAAATGTGTTTCTTATGTTCATGTCGCTTAGAAATTTGCATGATGCATTTCAAAGAAGCAGTGTTGCATTAGCATCTTAAAATAAACATCCACTAAGATCTGTTTGAGTGAGTTTGTTTGAGTGGATCTGCGTGCTCGCTGTCGAATGACCATCAAGTCATCTGAAAGATTTGAATTTTTCTGCAGCAGATGTTGGAGTGTAAGTGTTGCTAAATGTAAATCAAGTTCTTTCAGTTTCTTGGTGGCATGAAAAAATGTTTGTCAGTTTGTTCAACGATCAACTTTACTGCAGCTCCTATCGCCCGAAATTAAATTTTTTTCAGCAGAAGTAGAATAAATGAATTCCAAATCAGTTTAGTGCATCGTAATTAGGTGAAAGAAAGCATACTTCCTTTCTGTTGGATCCCTAAATAACCTGAGGGAACAACTGGTGTTGTTCGAAAGCATATAAAATTTTAATTTTCAATTTATGCTCAAAGCCCCAAAGGCAAAAGCACATACTTGTTTTCTTTATGTTGCTACACCACAGAGAACTGGAACCACGGGGATCCAGAGAATTACTTGTCTTGTTGCATTTTGTTTGTAGCTGACAATTTTTATTTCTTTGTCATGTAAATATTCTTTACTTTGTCAAAAATTGATATAATCAACAATGGAAATATGAATAAATTCCTTATTTCACAATGATAATAAGTAGAAGACAAGAAATTATTATTTTTTTCTTCTAATTGTTTTCAGCTTTAATTTCTCTCCGTTGTTCCCCTCAAGTTGTAGTTTATCAGTAACGATCAGAGACAGTAAAAAGTTTGACTGTGTAGATTAATAGATTCTTGAAAAAGAGTCAACTGTCAACATTTGTTAAGAATTGGCTCTATATATATTAACTGAATTGAACTGAATATCTTTGGGAAGACTTAAATTCAAAAGACAAATTTAACTTTATTAGTATTTTGCAACCTTCAGATTTTTTGAGAAACATGTTTTCTGTAGATGGAAGTCTTAATCATCAAAATTTATAGAACCAAACACTTAGAATGTATCAGTCTGAGTTATTTATCTGCAAAGCTTTTTTAATATCAATATATATACATATATATATATATATATATATATATATATATATATATATATATATATATATATATATATATATATATATATATATATATACAATAATAATAGATTAATTTCAGAAGGAGTTACCAAAAGGCATTTGTGATAAAACAGAAAATAACTGCATAAATATTTTTTATTCCTTTGCATGTCTCAACTATGAATACTTTGTTTAATTAAAATATAAATAAATAGAAAAAAAAACATTATTCTGGCATTATCATGCATTAATATTTATAAGTGTAATTTGAAAACATGTGTCAACATTTTTAATGCATCTTGGAGAACCTGCAATTTTCTGTAGCCTTTTAATTGACTTAGCCATGAATTTTAAAGGAGATGATTATAGAGCATCCTGAAAATACTTGTCAGCAATGTCAGGGCAAAGTGCTGTTTGGTTAAAGAATTACCAATAGGGTAATTATCTCAATGCCTGCAGGAAGAGGTTCTGGCTTTCTTTCTTTCTCTCTCCAGGTCCTTGGGACTCAATACCCTTTATGCCTTTCATGTTTCCCTGCTTCAACACAAACACATTAATTTGATGGCTCATTATCAGAGGTCTGCTGAACTGAATGACCTACTGAGGGGATATTTCAACCATTTAACTCCTTCAAAATAAAAAATTTTCTGTCTCAGGATTTACAACAAACTGAATGCAGGCATTAAGAAACTTGCAGTCATTCCCAGTCACTACTGAAATTGATTGAAAACACTCGAAGTGTATACTGGCTTCAGTAACATAATTTGATATATTTGACATAATTAAGTTTCTCTTCTCTCATGAAACATACACGTTTAATCAACAACATGAGTCTTTTATAACGGTCTTTGTGATAAATGACTCCAGCCATGTTAAAATGATTACAGAAACACATAGTCGTCCTGCAATTAGAACATGGTGGGTTTGATTTCAGTTTTCTCTCGTCTCTTGTTAATGTGTCCCTGGGCAAGGTGCTTCACCTTAAGTTGTCTGGAGTGCTTTGAGTGGTCAGAATGACTAGGAAAGTGGTGCATTAATTCAGTTCATTTATCATATTAAAGATGAACAAAGTTATGAAATAACATATTGGGATCTCACTTCTTTACATCATTTTTACCAGTGTTGATTACACTTTTAATACTCCCTTAAAAGGCTCTGGCAAAGAAATAAACATAGTGACATTGAAATGTTGCATAAGATGTTCAGAATTTTCTATACAGTTAAATTTTCCTACATGTTCTTCAGCTGCGCGCTCTGGCTTAGTGTTCTACAGAATAAAATACACATCAATGCACACAAATGACAGACATGCTGCATGGTTTTTATTTATGAGTATCCTTCATTCAGTGACACACTAAGCCTGTAAGGCAATGTTTAAAAAACTCTGCTGTCATCTCCTCTTCATGTCCTTGTCAATATTAAGCAAATAATTGATTTGATGAAAGGACAACACTCTCGACAGGGTATCAAGACTCTGCATAGCAACCAGCAAAATCATGCAACTGGCTCAATTTGACATTGAAAAGCAAAATATTTTGCCACAGGCATTTATTCAACATACGGTAATGCTACGTTGTTAAACAGATTTCTCAAAATATCCCCATCAAAAAAATCCCACAGGAGAAAGACATGAATAAAAAGTCATTGGCATTTGTCCTTGAGTAAACTAAAATAAAAAAAGTGTATTTTATTTTTATTTTTAAAATAATGACAATAAAAAGCATCACATATTATTATTTTTTTTGTTTATTTTCAATAAGAATTGAAAATAGACATGATTTTTTGCAGTTGTAGCGTCTCTTGTTTGGACCCCATTAAAATCTAGAATCAAACTTAAAATTCTCTATCTTAGTCATAAAGCACTCAATAATCAAGTGGATTGTTTTATAAACAAACTGATCCAACAAATTTAATGTTTGCAGATGAGATTTGAGACACATCTCATGAATGAATGAATGAATGAATAAACTGAAATGAATTGTTGCCGTCATGGCAGGCAACACCTAACTAACTATAATATTGAATGCATTTTAAGACAAATGTATAATCGTCACCTAAAAACTCAAGAACCCAGCTGTAGAAAAATTTCATTTAGGCCAACACCAACCAAAGTCCTGTTTAGTAAAGGTACTAAATAGCATTTCTAAGTTACTTTTGGAAATGTCAATATGTAATAAAACAACCGTCATTTAGGATCTTTGTGCTCATTTCTTGTGGTCAAAAATTCAACCCATAAACAACAAACACTGAAATAGGCTAATTATAATGCAAAATCATGAATGTTATGTCGATTGGTAGCTCTAACTTGCACTTATGAGTGAGTGTCTGCTTGGTTGTGTGTCCTGTTTCGTCTTTCGATTGGCTGTCAACTTGTTAAGCGTCTACCAACCCTCTAACCAAATGACTCTTGGATATAAGGACCAACCTCTTTGCTCCTCCTCAGAGATAAGCAGGTATTGACTTTGGAAGGATTATTATGCAAATACGGGATTTCTGAAAATATGTTAATACAAAAGCCAATTCGGATGGGTCTTTAAGAGTTTGGTTACAAAAAAATAAAATAGAAAATCTATTCTAATCCTCATGATGAATAGCAGATTCTCACAGACTGACGTGTGGAAAATAAACACTTTGATCTTTGTTTTGACTCTTTAAAAATAAATCAAAGTTTTGCCAGTCAATAAATATATATTTTTTTGTTCTCTGGAGTATATGTTGGGGAAATCTACTCTTCCATTTACAGAAATAAGCTAATAAACGATCTTGTTTTAGCCTGGGGGCTGCACAGTGGCACAGTTTGTAGCACCGTTGCCTTGCAGCAAGAAGGTCGCGTGTTCCCGGCCTCTGGCCTTTCTGAGTGGAGTTTGCATGTCCCTCCATGGGGAATCTCTGCATGGTCTAGTCTACATCACTAATGTGATTTATTTACCGTCTAAATCAACTCATCCATCCATAACATATTCTTATAAATCATCTTTTAGCCATACCAGATGTAGAAGTAGCAGTTTTATTCAGAGCGGGTTTTTAAATCCTGTAAAAAACAATACAACTATCACCAAAAATTTAAATTAAACTAAAGTCCATATTTAATTGGAACAACTTGTATATTACCTCAGCAAAAAAAAAAAAAAAATAAAATAACTAAATTAAAATGTTTGTCAGGATGCTGCAGACTCTCTACATTGTTCTTGTTAGAAGAGACTGTCCTAACTGGAATTTCTTTCACCAATGGGAAGACAATACCCACAAAAAAGTGAACCCTGCATTGTAAATTCGTATTATCAACATTGACGTTTCTTTGAACATTGTGAAGGTCAATGCTGGACATATCTGCTGAGAATATCTGACCGGAGCACGGAGATGGTCACATGACTCACAGAATAGGAACTGCAGGAGCCTGTAGAGTCTTTCAACGTTTAAAAACCCTTAAATACTCAATTTTTTTAAACCTATGCTTATGAACATGGGTCATACAAGGGCTCATATTCCTTATCCTCTCATGCATCATTTAAAAGTGCCTCTCTTGACACTCTGAACCAACACCTGGGATTAGATCAGTACACCCTCCACCTGTCCCACACACACAAACCAAAGCACAATAACGCCACTGTAACTTTACAATAAACAAGGCTATAAAAGCAGCTTCTCTTGACCTCTACACCCTTTACACCCAAACTGTTTTTCCCATTGCCTGAATGGGAAACAGATGAAAAATTAACTGCTTCACAAAGAAACACCAGATGGCATTATATCGTTTGCTTGCTGATACACTGTTGAAATGGAGATAGTTATGGACTGGCTGTGAAGTTAAAAAGAATATCACATACCCATTAAAAACCAAATAATAAGAGCTTTAATGAATTCAAATCCCTTAAGAATATATTAATTACAACATAACAGTCACAATCAAAGTAATTACTTTGTGTACTGTAAAACAAACTTATTTGAACATTTCTAGGCCTGCTCCAGACGGAAAGAGCGGATAGAGAAGTGAAAATGTGAAAGAGTGAAAGAAGTGAACTCTTGCTCCTCTCATGCAGCCGTATTTGTCTCATGGAGCCAGGGTGTTGTCATCCTCTAGAGTTTGCAGCCGCTGAGCTGCCCATCTGTTTCTGAAGCGGTTCTGATTGCAAACATTCCTCCCAGAGCGAGAACACGCTGCTGTCACACCGCAATCCACTAACAATCTGTTCAATCTACACCGCCGCTGGTGGCTGATTGAAAAGTACCAGTGCGACATTACTTCACTTCGACAAGGACATCGACGGCGACCGCGTCACTTCAGGCATCACAAACAGTCAGCGTTAGAAATCAGCAATTTTCAGCTCATTCAGAAACTACGTGCATCATTTCTGACTTAAATTGCTCAGGTGTGTTCGACTAATGCACAACTCACACCTGGAAATCTGCAGACCTAATTATGTTTAGCCTTGGCAGATGAGGGTTTACAAAAAAACAACACATCTGTGAAAGAGGAAAGATTGTGGCCAAGAATAAACTACCTTACAAACAACTTAGACTGGTGTGACAAATATCAAAAGCTAATTTATAAATGTCATCGGTTTTAAAATTTCTGTGCTGTTTAGATAATGAATAAAAATTAAGATATGTGGCTTTTGCTTTATGATAATACGACTTAAATGTTTTGACTACATGCCTAATGATTAATTGACTCATATTATACGGTCACAACATAGTAATAGTTTTAACAAATATGAAAAACATTACCTACAAATGTTTTATGTATTTGGTACCATAAACTTTTACTCTTAAAATGTCAGTCTTCTCTAATCAGTCTCATATAGAGTGATAAAACCGTTCAAGCTCACATTGTGCAAATTATTTTCTCAGAAGAGCATTTCAAAATGAAAGTTTAACATTTCATCAGGTTACCATCAGTGCAGTACATCACAAAGTAGAAAGTGTCAATTTTGTAACTTAATATAAATTTATAACGAACACAAGAATTTCAAAAATATATTTGTACATAAAAATATTTTTGTCACAATGAAAACAATAAGTATAACCATTAGAAAAACAACAAATTAGGACATAAAATTTAGTTAAATGAAGGAAGTTACAAACCTAAATGGGATGGTGTCAGTAGCATCTGCAGTATTTCTAAATGCAACTATTCTAGCATAATTCAGATATTTAAAAGCGAATTCTGACTAAAACGACTAAGAGCAATTGCAAACAGCTCCAATGCTGGATAGATTAGTTAAACCATTTATCTGCAGCTAAGCTCCAACACGCACACATCTAATC
The DNA here is from genome assembly GCF_051168715.1 of Poecilia mexicana. Taxonomy (NCBI): domain Eukaryota; kingdom Metazoa; phylum Chordata; class Actinopteri; order Cyprinodontiformes; family Poeciliidae; genus Poecilia; species Poecilia mexicana. Next base: position 48,671,864 of record NW_028263371.1, on the reverse strand, counting down.
TGTGATCAGTGGGAGACATAATTCCTGTTTGAATCATGATGCATCACAACATATTGCAGGGGGATATGGCTGCAGATCAACAAGTGTTTGGAAACAAAATATTCATTTCTGTGTTTGTCTTAAAACATCCTCAGTGTCTGATCAGTTTACCATAAGCATACATCTGAGTATTTAAATATCAAAGATATGCAGTCATATTCAATAAATTAGTAAGAATGGTTAAATAGGTTTTAAACATTTATTTTATTAGTCCCATATTTCTGTATAAAAATTATTTTTATTGATTCTAATTTTTAATGTTTCACTTTCATTGGCTGTAGTTGGAAAAATCATCACTATTGACAGAAATAAAGGCTTGAAAACATCGTTCTGTGTGTAATTTGTATATTTTGTTTCCCTTTATCAATTGAGATACAGAAAAAAAAGTTCAATATTCTAAGCTATTAAATTTGACTGTATAACTTTGTACAGCTTCATTAAGACCTCAATGAATAATACTAAACACAGAGAGTCATATTTTGTTGCTTCTGACTGTTTTGACAAAAATTTTAGGCTGTCAAAGCTTCCAACTGTAGCCAAGCTTCCATCCAATAGTCATGCAAATTTTGAGCGAACATTTCCATTCTCAAAATGAAGAGGCTGCAAAGTAGCATGGCCCACACATTTAAAAAAAAAAAGAAGAGTCCTCCCTTCCCAGCTGGGAGTTAGGGCTTTGACATGAGCTTCCTGCCTCTAAGGTACAGACCCACTCAGGGGCTTTCCACTCAGAGGTTGTGTTAACAACACATTTTCCCTATTTGACTATTAAAAAAAAACAAAAAACAGTGACATAAACATTTTAAAACCATCATGAAAGCCTCTTTGCTTTCTTGAGGCTCCATCATGTCTGAGTTTGTTGCCTCTAAGGCACAAACCCAGCAATAAATTGGAAAGTTCACTAAATCAGAACGTATTCGAAAAAAGCAGTTTCCATCTCTCCTGTACGGCACTAACTCTTTTCAAAAAAGTTAAAAACTTTTAAGCGAGCTTAAAAGCTTTTTTGTGAAATTGGGAGTTATTGAAATTTCTTTTCATCAACCTTTTCTAATGCGAAACTTTAGTGTGAATAAAAAACCATTAACGGAAACATGGCTTATGAGTCACAATGAAAGGGGAACAATGAATACTTTATGCTATTTTTTTTAATTTTAGCCTTTTCTTCTATAACATAAAAGCTTTTTCACCCCTATTATGGCGGAATTTATTCAGTGTAATTACATAACCACATCAATGTCAATTAAAGATTAGATTTAACCTATTTCGTATTTAACAAGCAGTAAAACACTCCCCAGCACTGCTACTAATGAGCATATACACACTACATAACTGCAAATCCATCATACATATATTAATGTATCACCACCTACAGGCAGCCATACATTCATGTAATTTGCATGTCTTTAGGCTTGGAGGAATCGGAGCCCCATAAGGCATCAACATGCAAATTCCACCAAGAAAACCAGCAGGTCAGAAAATGACTGTGCTACTCTACCAGACCCAAACAGAGCTAGTGTCTGACAGAGAAAGGCATATACTTCTATTCATGCCAAATGTAATTTGTGGTTTTTAATTCCCCAATGCCTAAAGGCTGAGGTACGGCTTCAAAAGCGTAAGGTACAAGGTCAGTGATTTATGTGTTGTTTAAGACATGTGGGAGAGCAGGCAGGTGGATGTGTCAGAGGTTGACAAAACACAGAGCAGGGGCGGCTGCTCATTTTGTGTTTTTCCTTCTTCTTTCAGGCCAGGGCAGTCTGTTATACAAACTGTGGTTATAACGAATATGACAGCACACAAAGCAAAACGTCTGTGGTGGATTAGAGATCCACGGATTTAAAACAGTTATATCACAATTAATCTGTAGGTTCTAAACTTTTATAATAAATTGATAATGTTAATAATGCTATAGACATCCATTAACATATTTTGAATTATTTCAAGAGGTACTTACCACAAAACTGCCTAATATCTTTCAGCAGAGCATAACTTCTAATACAGTCAGTGTTCTTATAAGCAGAATGTAACAAAGTGACCTTTTTGTTCATGTTTCTTTCTTTGGTGGCTCAAATATTCCTGATTTTTTTTCCACTGCCAACTCCTTATCAGTGGTAACTTTATTTTAAAATGGCAAATGTCATCTATCAGAACACTAACTGCACTACTTGTTTTTTCTTGACATCCTTCAACAGTTTGAAAAAACACATTGAGTTAACAGGTAAGTCTATTATTTTTAGTTTTGAGTGAACAGGTGCAAAGTCTTTTGTTTGCTTAGTTTGTATGTGGCAAGCACTTCTGTTTCCTTCATATTTATCTGACATGACCACTGGAGGACCGAAGTAAATGGAGAAGCAAATAAATCAAAGAATTTTTTTTTTTTTTTTTTTTTACATTTTTTAACCTTATCCATGTTATTTTTAGATCCTGAATTTTCTGTTTGAATTTTTTTTGGATATCTCTCTCACAGCTTTGATGTCCACTGAAGTACACCGACTTACACTGACATTTATGAAACTGAATAGTCTTTTGTTAAAGAGCTTTTTGGCTCTAAAATAACTTCCACTTCAGATACAGAGAAAGCAGTCAGCATCGAGCTCAAGGAGGCTTTACAAAATAGATGAAGTGTCTAAGCGTAGGCTGCCAGCTTCCTTAACCATAGACTGGAGCTTCACAAAAAAACAGAGCTCATCCGCCACCCATCAATCTCTGTGACAGAGAAATTTAAACAAGCCCTGAAATTTGGCATAATCAGTTTAAATGCTCATAACACCTTTTATAACCAGCACAGGGTAATCAGAAATAGAACAAATTATTCCCAGGGAAACCCATCGGAAAGCAATGTCTGATGTCATGTGTTAGTTTCTCAGAGCGTTATGAGGGGAGAGAGGCTAAGTTTACTACAACCCCTTCAGCATTAGATTAAATATTCATGAGGACAAATAGTGTCCAATCTGGTCTGCAACCATGACATGTAAATCATAATCTGCCATCTGCACAGAAATTGGGGATAACAAGCTATAAAGAGCTAATTTCGACCTGGTGAAATGCTAACAGGGACGGTGTAAAGTTATAGTAAGACGACCTGAATTACAGCCGAGGCGACGCTTACTGAAAATGGTACAGCAAAGTCCACATGCTTTTGAGTATGTGAGGAATATGCAGCAATTAGTGCTGTCCAAGGAGCAACAAATAAATCCCGTCTGCCGCTGCCTTGGTGAGATCGATACGGATCAGGCTGTCCAAAGGCTGCCAGTTGTTTTTGCATGACGTTAATGTTCCCGAAAGATTAAAAGTAAAAGAAAAGTCCGTACCTACAAGTGAACGCCTGCGAGTGCGTGAGCTGCCACATCCGGTGCAGTCAGAAAACCTGGACCAAGCAGTCAGAGTGCAGTCGTCCTTGCACGCCACCCGGCATTCTCTAATCTGAGAGGGAATGGGTCCAGCCCATTGCAGGCACTCTGTCATGTTGGCTGGCTCTCCATCTTCCCCAACACAACTGATTCCTGCAGACACATGGAGAGGAAACTATTCCAATTAAAATGATTAATATTCACACAATAGCTGGTTCAGACTTTAGTAGGGCTGAGAAAGCAGCGTAGGGCACAGAAGTTTTGCGGACCCAAATATATATATATTCAGTTTGAAATATATTAAGTTCTGGAGTTAACCAAGTTCTGGAGAACTTTGAAACTTAAGTTTTGACTGGGAGAAACTTTTTGATCCAATTCGACTTAGGGCTTAGCAGGTGGCTAAATATTAGGGTGATTGAAAAGAGGCCCTCCAATTTCTGACACTTTGAGCTAATATAGCTAAGATATACTAAATGCCAATATACTAGAGGAAACATGCAAAAAGTTGGTCAGCAATTTAAAAAAGTTGGTCAGCAATTTAAAAAGGCTTTGCTTGCTGTAAAGCCAAAAATAACAATTTTAAAAAATTAAAAACAGATTTTGAGAAGGGCAGAAATAACTTTTTGTAATCATTCTGTAAGGCATATAAATAATGTTATGCTTAACTGTAGCAGTGGTAAAGATGTTTTATTTTTCTCTTTATTTCACATATTTGAACATTTAAATATTTTTATAAATATAAAGTACTCAGAATAAAAATTATTCATGGTCATATTTGTATGCAAGACGATTAAAAAAAAAAAATTTCAGAAATTTGAGTTGAATGCAAATGAGAGAGATGCGAGTCGTGCAGCAGAACAAACCTTCTGGAAGAACAGGTTGGATTTAAGTGATTTTCTTTTTAAGTAACTAATTAAAGTCAATATCTTGAGGCAACATGTATATATATATATATATATTTTTTTTTTTCCCTCTAATCCTCTTCTATACATTTGTATTGGAATATAAACATTTCCCTTGATAAAGATGATGTGATGCCACATAACTTTTTTTTATTAAACAGAAACAGGGTATAGATAATACATATTTTATTTTTGCAGGTAGTAAGATCCAGATGTCTTTGTCAGTAAATAAGTTAATTCTGACATTGAGAAATAATGACACCTGCTCCAACCACCGAGTTGAATCAAGTTTCTTCAAATCCAAAACAGAGACAGTACAGGTAAGTAGAGTCCTGCCTCATGGACATTTGATAAAAAAATAAAAACACAGTTGAGGAAAAACTTATCCTAAAACTTTGATGCCTTAGAGAATTCACTGACAGGTACAAGCGCACAACCTACAAACACACAATCTATTGTATTGATTCATATCTGACTTTTAAATTTCACCCTCTGACAAAAGCTGTGTGGTTTGCTGTGGGTGCGTGGGGCGGACATTTACATTGAAAGCCCAGCAAAGGCGATAATGACCGTTATTAATGTCCATTTATGTAACACTAAAAATCACAGCTCTAAAATCAAAAGACATTTGTTAAAAAAAGGGAAAGTGATAGTTGCTGAGGGAGCTTTATTCCTCTTTTTAGTAAAAACTTCATAGGAAGAAAGAAATTCACAAGCTGCAAAGAAGTCGTCCAGCTATTATCACTGTGACTGCTTTGTCTTCAATCACATTTATTTCCATCCTTTCACCTGTTCACTTAGAGAGCCAACTCCACCACAGACAGCCTCATTCTGTCATTCTATGTGACTTTTATTAGCATTTCTGTTCTGACTTTCTGACTTTGAACTGTCGACCAGCCAACTTAAGCATAATTATCTCTGTCTGTTACGTCAGCTCATTTGTGTGGCTTTCAAAGAAAACTCTCAGCAACTGTGATACTCTTGCCATAATGTCTTCACCAGTGGCAGGGATCATCTTTTACTATAGACTGCTAGACAAAGGTAAGCATCTTGAAGGAGGTATGTTACCAAATCCTGCCTATATCTTTGTGGTATGATTGAGGAGTACACATAAAAAGGTATTCTTTAAAGATCAAAGCCAGGTTTCCTTCTGTTATCAACCAAAGATCCATTTCCTAATATTACTTTTAATAGGTTTTTAATATTCACATTTTCGCCATCAAGCGTAATTTCCATTTTAATTCCGTGTGAAATGTTCTTCATAAAGTATTGTGAAGAGTGATGTAGACCGGAATTATCAGAGCCATTAAGCCACATCTTTCCTGCACATCAGCAAAACTCATTTTCCACTGAATAATCTTTTCCAGGAGCTGCAGTTCTACCAGGAGAGGTTCATAGTACATTTTGCCAGAACTGACAGTTTTGGAGTTGGATTGTGACAATATGTTGGAAGTTAACGGAAAACCGAACTCTGCAAAGTTGTCGGTTGTTTAATGAAGATTTTCTTGAATTGTTATCTTCCAGATGATTAAATTTGGCCAGGACCACTGGTGCATCCTATATGTATCTGGCCTTTGGGAAACTTAAAAAAGCAAACGGTGTTATACAGTCTGCAAAACTAAAATATTTATTCAGGGTTTTAATCTGAATATTTTTAAAATGCACCGGTTAATCCATTATGTTTTATCATAAATTTAGCAGTAAAGTTCTCCTTCAGGATTCTGTTTCGTTTACAAGATTTCTTAGAGTTTTCTACATAAAGTTGAACTATGACATATTTTAAATGCCTGATATCATAAAGCAATCATGATGTCAATGTAAATGTGTTAGAGACAACACATTTTATTCACATTTTACAACATTTTCTTTTAAACACAGAAAGTAAAGTAAATGAGCTTTAAAAGGTATTGAATCATGTTTTTTGTTTGTTTTGTTTTGTTTGTCAGGGTGTTCCTCTTTAAAATTACTTCCTATAAAGGTTTATCTAGTTAATGTGAAAACTTGGCGTTTAAGCACCTTTCTAAGAAAACATACAAGCAGCAAGATGGTTCCTCACTGTGGGGTCAATAAAAGCCACTTATATGATTTTACTCTATTAGCCTCCATCTATTCTAACGTAGAAGACATTGGGACCCACATACACTTTCCTATACTTGGTCTTCCAAGCCAAGTTGAGCCATTAGGGCTGGAAGGTTTGACTATCTGGCCTCCAAACCAAACAGCCTGCAAGGGGGAACTGGGCAGTCAGCCTCAGCTCATTAACACTATTTCTGCTCTTACACAGACGGATGGCAGCATCCTTATGTTGGGATTCTTTTCTGCCTCTTGGACAGCGCTGTGAGATGGAATTCAACATATATTTATATATAATGCATTGCAATTCTGAGAGAAAATCATCCCTAAGATTAGGATAGATTTTACATTTTGGCAAGATAATAGCTAAGAATACCAAAACAAAAGAACACACAGCCTAGCCTGAGGAAAACACAAAAAGTATTGCTGTGCCTTCACATGTTTTTGAACATTAAGGAAGTGTGAGGTCTTTTGGGAAGATTTGCACTGAACCAAGTCCCTTTGCTAACTTGTTGAGTTTGATTGATCTGCCTGAAACAAGTAAGAAAAAAAAATGTGCAAAGCTTGTAGACTAACACCTAGAAAGGCTTGAGGCTGACAGTACGGCTGAACATGCTCATTCCAGGCATACAGTACAGAAACCTTAAGGTTAGTCTGCAGCTGATGTTACGCTCTAAAGCTCGAAATGCAAGGCTGACATTGATACTTGACCTTGTTTTGAATGGAGTAAACCTCCTGCAAGACGGAATGGCTGATGCAATTGTTTACTGAAGGAGGAATGCAGGAGAATTACACTACAGTTCATTTTACAGAATAAAATAAGCTTGCATGTCTTTTTATGTAAAAAGTAGCCACTTTAATAGGTACACTGTCACTCCGAATGTCAGCTATAAGTGGAAACTGATGCTATAATTTTTACAGCATCAGTAAAAATCTTTTACTGTGGAAAATCTTTTCCAAATCTTCTTTTCAAGGCCTTTTTTTATTTTATTTTATTTTTTAACACACTATGCGTTGATTTCAAGTCAACATGCACTAAAATCTCTGATAATTTACTGCAATCATGAAGAGTTCAAGACATTGTGAAGACTAAGAGGGGTTAAAACCAGAACTGGTAAGGTGTACCTAATGGCTCATAAGTTTTTATGGCTGCTTTACCAATAATCAATCACTATATCCCTGACATGTAGATTATTTTTTTCTAACATGTTGTTCACAGCCATCTTTGCTACATAAACCATGCATTAGATACTATGTTGTGGGTGAAATATGTGAACACATATTTGCAGGAGATTTTTATGGATGTCAGTAACGGATCGTTTCTTTTCAACATCTCGCAGCGTGGGAATACAGTAGCAGTAACAGAGCTTTCATGAAACAAAGATTTGTGCTCTGAGAGCTTTTGTGGCTTCGTGAAAACAGAGCTGCTACTCAGGCGATTTATCCTCTCAAGTTTTTATTACTACGATCAACTTCAAATTTTAGCTATTTGGAGGAGGAAGTGCTTCACAAAGACGGACATAATATGTTTCCCACCTGATTAAAAAAAAAAAAAAAAAATCTGCAATTTTATATGTCTTAAAACATTGAGTCTGTATAGGGTAGAACTTTTCTGAATTAATTTTATTGTTTTATTTCCCCGTCATTCCTCTCAGAGACTGCTGTATTCATTTATGCAGGGGGGGGGAAAAAGAAGACTGTTAAGAACAAAGTTAGAAACAAATTTATACTGCAAATGAAATCATCTTTTTGTTACTATAATGAGAATACGGAGCATTGTGTTGCTGTGGTTTACCTGTAGCAATGCTATGTTTTAAATATTCTTTCCCACAACTGGGATTTTCTATCCTCAGAAAGTATTGAAGGATAAGAAGTGTTTTTATGGTTGCAATTAGATAAGAACGGGACTTTATCAAGGATGCTAATCTCTCTTCATACAACATCCTGCTGGGTTTCCCCCCCCTGGAGATAACGAGCTAACGCTTGGCTTATTTTGAGAAAATAACCATAAAAGATATTGAACATTGTCATGAAGCTATGTTAGGCATAAATACTTTGTGTTGCAATTTGTCACACAAAAAATATATATTTTTATGCCCTAATCAGAAAGAGAATTAGTGAAAGGAAATTCTGTTTTCTGAGAAAACAGAACAATGTGTGCGTTTGCATTGTGTGCAAATATGCACACACTTTATAGAGACCCAAAGGAATCTGGTCTTTTGTTAACAACTATGCATAATTTTACATTTTTTTCCTCACACCAGAGGTCTGAAATATAACATTTGTTACTTTTCTAGGTTCTCACACACTACAAACATCAATAAATATTCATACAATAAATACAATCGCAGATAAACAAAGTACCGAATACCACCTATATAATGTAACATTTTCAAATATACAGAGGTAAGTGCATAGTCGTTAAAGGTCTGTGGATAAATGAAGAAGTCTGAAGTCTTAAATACGCCCTTGTCAATTGTTTCCTTCCTGTACCATGGTCCTTTTCCCAATTATTATGCCCTAATTATATATCAGTCTGACATTAATGTATCCTTGGCCAGTGAATTGGTTCTGCCACCCATGGAGCAAAAGTAACTCAAAGTTCTTTGCCATTCGTAAGTCTATATTTAAATTCCGTCTTTCTACTAATTACGAATTTTAATCTCATACTTGAGTTTTTTTAAAATGTCACAGGTATTTAACTTAGCCATTTTCTAATCACATTCAAATAGGATGCTCTAAAGGTCGATGAGGCTTGCTCTTAACCTGGGAACGCTACAAACACTTTCCGTCGTGTGCTCGTTAAAAATTCACTTCAGAAATGTCAGTCATAATTACAAAGGGAGACGCTCGCTGAGACCGGAACTGCTCAAGTTCTCAAGGCAACACAGAGCGAGGCTGCACACTTCATTGAGTCGGACACATTTAAACAGAGCCACCTTCTGCAAATGTGTTACTGGACGTTTGCTCACCTGTAAATCCATACAGTGTTGCATAATGGTGTTTTAATTATATAGAAAATGGGAACAACATCCACTGACAAATCTAAAATGCTAATTAAAAACCTCTTTACTCTGGAGCAAATCGGCAGCGCTTTACAATTTTCAAAGCAAGGAATTTTCAGATCAAATGATCTAACAATTTCGACTGGCAAATGCACTTTCCTTCTAGTACACTTTAATGTGGCGTAATCATTTTATGTGTTAGATATAATAAAGACACAGTCTAGCCTTAGACATCTAGTTTTAAAAGTATAGTCTATTCTAACAGTCTTCTTAACAGTATAATAAAGAACACTTATGCAATGAGTTTATTTGGTAACACTTTATTTGAAGGGGGTTGAATAAGACTGTCATGACACTGTCATAAACATGACATAACACCTGCCATGAACATGAATAAGCCTTCATGAATATTTATGACTGTTGCCATAAAGCGTCATTCAGTAAATTATGACAATACAAAGTTGACATTATTGAAAATGTCTTTGTTATGACAACTTGACATTAACCAGGAAATCATTACAGTTCAAACTTTACCTTTAATAACATAAAGTTACCTAATTTTTAAAGTGCAATCAGTAATACTTTTATAACAAATTTATATCAGTAATGATTTCTTGTAATTCAGTGTCATTACAGTCTTATTCACCCCCCTTCAAATAAAGTGTTACTGTTTATTTCTATAAAAGGCATCTATTAAAACACATACAATTTTTCATAAATTAATGTCAGGAAATGTATCACTCACAGGTCTAAAAGCCCAAGTGATGAAATGGGCTATTTTCAGCCAGGGTGTGTTTGTCTATTTGGTCTGGACCAAATGCAAACTTTGCTTTTTTTGTTTTTGTTTGGTGCAGGTTGCATTCACATTGTATTTTTTTGCAAATTAACCAACTTGTAAACAAAGCCATGCAGGTGACGATCATTGCTCTCATGGGGTGGGAACGAGAACAGACAGAGAAAGACAGTAAATGTGGAAGTTCTGTCTAATGCCGTTCTGTTACTCACACTTGTGCCGTTATCACAACTGCAACACAATTTTGAATGTTGAGAGAGCAATGTGATATTTATCATTTTGAAACGCAGTCAGCAAATGCGTGTTGCAAGCTGAAAGAGACAAGGTGCTCTGTGTGTCCTGACCTACAACATGCAACACTGAACGAATAATGTTTACCATGATAATAATAATAATAATACATTTTATTTAGAGGTGCCAGCAACTCAGGTTTTACCATAGAAGAAGCCAAACAAAACAAACATAGTTTGGATGGATTGCATGGAAACACTGATGGTTTGCAGTCATGTTAATATCAGGTAAAAACATGACATCATATAAATCAAATTTAATTACCTAAAACAAGAAAATGCAGCTTGCTTGCCTTTTTTTATTTATTTTTTTTTACTGCACAGTAGTTTTTGAACAGATTTTTGACAGTTGGTATTCCACTTTCTTCCTGAAGTCTGTTTATGCCTGGAAGTTAAATCTCTCCTTACAACATTTTGATGTTGTTTTATATAGCCTGGATATGCAGAATAAAATAACAAAATAAAACAAACATATATCATATATTAAATGTTATTATTTGAAGATGGTCCAATTAACCTGAGTATTTATCCATCCTCCTGCAACATAACAAGAGAGTGCGAACAGTGCTGAAAGTGTAACTTATTAGCAGAATACATTATTGGAAGCCAATTCAAAAAAGTTGTCTACTTCTTTTCCACATCATCTGTTCAAGAAGCGCAACAGGAACAGATATTTGATCTTTTTTAAACAGGCAGTTTAAGGGTGGAACAGTGAAACACGGTGGCAGCAGCTGTGTGAAGAACAGAAAGTGTGGAAAAGACAATAGGTCAGGGTTAATACTTGCCTCTTGTTTCTAAACCATTTCCACAGGCTTCTCCTGATCCCGATAATCCCCGTCTAACAGAATCGGGCACCAGGGTACAACTGTGCCACTTGTGCATCCTCCACCTACATAGGGAGACAAACACAAAGGTTTTATTTGGTAAAGGATGAATGCAGTTTTGTACCATAAATGTCAGAACTTTTTATACTCAATTTGTAGTTTGATGCAACTTTGATGAAGCATTGTTCATCTTGTAGAGATTAAACAGAACATTATTATTGCTTTTAAATTAGTTTGTTTACATATTCTCTGTTTAACAGAAAAAGAATTACGTCATACATATTTTATACATATTCGTGATCAAACATGACATCAAACAAACACAAATGCGTTTTGAATCTCTTAACCAACTAACTAATTTGCATGTATATTATGAAGCATTGTGCAACATTGTAGAATAATTAGTTAGTATTTTAAATAGGCAGATAAACAATGAGAACCAATTGTGAATAACTGTTTTCCTTGATGTTTTATTTCTCATTTCTCATGTTTAGATTAGCAGGTGGTAAATTATAAACGCTCCAAATTAAACAACAATAAATGAGATTCACAGTTTAATGATTGGAGTCATGAAACTCCCTTTAACTACTGTTTTTCCCAACCTCTTTATCTCAAGCCTCATTTTCATGATAAATCTGACTCAGTACGGTGATACTGTCATTAATTCCCAATACTAACAGCAATAAACTTTTTTTAGATCATTTATATATCTTGTTCCAATTGAAACAGCTAAAGAGTTTAAACCAAGAGGTAAGTGTTGTTTAAATATATACACAGATCACTATGACCATCCGTCCAGATTGGGCTTGTTTGAGCAGCGAATCACAGAAATGGTTGATTTCGCAGGAGAGCACAGACCAAAGCGTTACCCTGTCTCTCTTGCCATGCTTTCTTCTTAAATTGTTTTCCACAGGAAGGCGGCACACACATACCTGACCAACCAAGTAAATAAAAACATCATCTGAGCAGAAAAACCTTCTTCCTTTGAGTCAAGGTTGAGTTCTGATGATTACAGGTCGATGAATAGCATAGCGAACCTGATTTGCATAGGTCAAGAACAAGAGCTGCAGTGTTGCAAATATTTAGTGAATACATTGTTTAACCATCACAATTTGGACCAACTATTTTTCCTATTTAACTTGAGGGAAACTGAAGAAATTTTTATTAATTTTAGATAGAGGTGTGTTGAGCAGGGAGGATTTTTAATGAGCCAGTTATGCTAGCTAACAGCTAGCTAGCTAACAGATACTCTCCAGAGTAGCTAACAGATATTCTCCAGAGTATCCAGAGTATCTGTTAGCTAGCTGTTAGCTTCTGCAAAGAGACTTTTCTTCAATTATAAGAAAACTTGAGGTCAAACTTTATGTGTGAACACTAAATGAAAAAAGTTGCAAATTTTGTTAGTTGGTTGTTCTATGACTATTTTTTTTTCACCAAACAATATCAGTAGCTAGCCTAATTATATAACTGCATCAGGATCTTGACATTAATTTGCTAAGACTGGGAGCTGAGCCCGTCTAATCCAAAAACAGTAACAACGTCAGAGTGAAAATGACTAATTGTGAAAGTGAAGCTGAAATGCATTTTTCTGTGGAAACGAGAGGACATCTGTTAGACCCAGATATCCTTGACTAAAGTCCCTGCTTGAAGTAGCTGCTTGCTTGACTCCCCTATGAGTCATGGTACCTGATTCTACAGAGAAGGATTGGTCATAGGCCCCTTTTACTTTTTTTATGATGAATATTTATGTACCCTTACGACAGTGTATAAGCTGTACGTTTAACAGCCAATCATCAGTCTGTCCACCCTAAACTTCAGTTTTACCTGATTATCGACCTGAGAAAGAAAAGTGTAGCCTTTTTAGAATGCACCAATGAGTATATAGTGTAATTTAGAGATTGCTTTCCTGCGTGTTGGATCAAAGTCAGATTCACCCACGTTGCTAGGCCATATCATCAAAGACATTATGGCTTCATCATCTGTGACCTTACAGATAATGTCATCAGTCTGGATAAGATAGCTGAGGCAGCAGGCAGTGGTGCTCACTGAAATAACCTACTATGACATCTATATGGATGAACTGAATCTGAAGTTGTTTTTTAATGCAGCTACATAACATGACAAACTAAAATATGTCTTTATTCAATAGGTTACTTGGATTATCTAACTCACTAACAAAATGTAGCTATTGAATATTTCACATAAACTAACTCTTACAACAAGAGTTTTTTATCAGGTTGTTGCCCTTAACACGTTCCACAATGCATTACAAACACGGTGCATTACTCTAAGTCATGCTGATAAGAAAAGAGAAAATATTTAACTATAAATGTAGTTTTTACCTAAACACCGGACACACACGAACTGAGTCACACTCCCTTCCTTCGTACAGTGTGTCAGGGCACTCTTGACCTCCATTAGCAGGCGTCTGAATGATGATTCTGTACCGAGATTGCATTGCAGCAGTTGAATTATCTGTTCAACATGAAACACAAATTTCACAAAAAGTATCTTCTTACAATGCAGTACACAAAAAGTCTAAACAGGTAAACGAAGGAGACCCTTGTAGAGGACAGATAATTTAAAATGATGAGAGCACAAGTTTCTTATAAATGTCTCCAATGAAGACCAGACATCGTCTGACATCTCAAAGAGACAGCCAAAGAAACAAGTGATCTCGAAATTGATCCGACTCTGATTAGCATGCCCTTGATGCTCGTGATGTCCTCCACTTCACTGCAGTCTGTTTTCGGACACGCCACAATGTAATGGCTTCATTTGGCTCGGGCTCCAAGGCTCATTACACAAAACTAATTACAAAACATTCAAAATGCTGCAATTAAGAAAGTGATTAGATCGTCAGCAGGCCCAGTGGACTACAGCATATTTACAGCAACGCTATGCCTGCTCACTTCTTCAAAAAACAATTACATATTTTTTGATTTACAAGATACTACAGTACACCTGTGGAAAAACCATTAAATATTCATTTTCCTCTTGATGTGTCAGCTTAATGTAATAAACACTTACGGGCATCATCTGCAATTAAATGTAATTATTAAGCACACTGGACCAGTTTGATGTGCCAGTTCATTCTGCTTTGTCTTGATCAATTGTTCCCTCACAACACAACAACAAACTGTTAATGAAGAAACTCTCAAATTGTGCACTGGTAGGTTTAAACTGATATTTATTAATGAATATTTCCACATCATATGAATATTATTTGACAAAGTGTGGTCAGTCTTATAGGTAAATAACATCATCCTTCATGCAAAGACCTACCTGAGAGACAAGACGCTGGACATGCTGTCCATTCGCTGAAGGGGGTCACCACACAGTCCTTCTTGCAGGGAAACAAGCAGGGCCGGGTAGTTTCTGGGCGAGAAGACTCTAAACACCTGCAAATGTGGACAAGAAGTGTCTTTAAATTGACCTTATCCCAATGAACAACGCACAACTTGGTTTTCATTGGCAAGAAAGCAATATGGTGGACCAGCTGTTCTGTGCTTCACAGATTTTCTTAATAAATGAGGCCGTTCATGCGTGCGAATTATAAACACACACACACACACACACACACACACACACACACACCCCCACACACACACACACATATTTATATATGTTGCTTTCCATCCATTGCCAAGCTCCTGCGGTAGAACAATCCCATTAGCAAAATGAAACCTGGAGATGCAGGTATTATTCATTTAGATCGTCTTTATGCAGAGGATTGGAAAAGGCACATGGCAAAGCCAACTGTACCGAGTATAAAGCTTCCAAACCCATTTCAAATTACCTGATGATCAGTGGGGTTGACAGTCCTCAGAATTGGCCGCCAGTTCAGTATGTGGACATTTACAATTATCTCATTAACATAGGAGCCGATTCTTGACCCCGATTCTGCAGCACCCACGTGTACCAGCTAAACCAGTTCCCCTACACAGGGTCAAATAGAGCCATCTATCTCATGCCACACGCAG
The DNA here is from genome assembly GCF_051168715.1 of Poecilia mexicana. Taxonomy (NCBI): domain Eukaryota; kingdom Metazoa; phylum Chordata; class Actinopteri; order Cyprinodontiformes; family Poeciliidae; genus Poecilia; species Poecilia mexicana. The sequence continues at coordinate 48,656,611 of NW_028263371.1, read as the reverse complement.
ACCTGTTGCCGTGGTAACCGATTGACAACACCTCCGCTAACCCAGAAAGCTGAGGTTACATTTGAGTGTATCGAGATTCAACACCAAAAAACATGCAACATTTCCCACGCAAAAAACAGAACATTCAGTTCTTTACAGTTGATTTTTATTTTGGATTATTGTTAATAAATAATCAGCAAAGGTTGATTAGCTAAACAATTGTGCTACGATTAATCTGTCAGAAAGTGGGTGTTTATAAAAATTTACATTTTTATGTAAAAATTTTTGGTAACTGTGCAAAAGCCCACTGAACTGCACATCTTAGTTAAGGTTATTAAAGTTAAGCTAGCATAACTAGCCTACTTCCCTTTCTCACGCTATTTCTTATATTAAAATATTTTACTGACCAGTAAAATGTGATACCTTGCTGTCTAGTTGTCATAGTGGTGACAACTAATAATTCATCCATCCATTTATCTTTTATATATCATGCGTAGATTTAAGGTTTAGCACAGTTTGTTGACAGCTAAAAACAATGTCATCAACTTTTCTGCCGCCCAGCACGAAGCTGGATGGGGGGAATCTTGTGTGTGTGATTTCACATTTAGTATTAGATAGCACGTATCATATTTTAAAATTAACACATTTACTCTAAAGTTGGAAAATATTAAGAGCTTTTAATCAGTAATTCTGTTTTCTTGCAGTGTGTGACAGAAGCAACACAACTCGTTACGAATGTCACATTAATCGTTCTGCATCTAGATTACATAAATATAACAGGTTCACCCCTGAGTGCATTCATTCTTTCACATTTGAATCTGTCCTAATGATAGTTTCTTTGTAGAGCTGCAGCAGATTTTCCTTGGAATTAGGCCGATCTGTAATTGTGCCTCAATTTGAAGTATAAAGTCTAACCTTTCAAAAATTTATTTTTCTTCCTCTTCCTGTACTCGGATTCCAACTGTATTCTACAATCTGCTTCTCCTGGTCTCCTTATTTTTCACTTATTCATGCAAATCCTAAAAAATGTCAGAGAGCTCAGTTTTGAAGTAGCAATGAATTTGCTAAAAGAGGTAAAGAGATATTCAGTGAAAGCCCAGTGACATCTCACCTTATGCAAATCTTCACCTACTGGAGCTTTACCCAAAAAAACTAAGCAACTTCACTGAATTATACTCTTAACACAAGACCAGTGAAAATAAAGGAAAGCACATCCACCAGTAATTGCACTCCCTCAACTTTGAACTAATAACATTTGTCACTAATGAATTCTACTGCTAATTAGAGGACCAGGATAGCTATTACACATTTTTATCATGTGAGATTGCCTAATTGTTTTTGAGATCAACAACCACTGCCTCCATAATCCGATGAGGCACAGTATAGAAGGAGTAAGTAGCAGCTCTCAGCGACATTTTTTTCTTCTTCTAAAAATACACTTTGCTCCACCTGTGTCAGAGATAAGAAACAGGATAACGCCCAGCTGCCAGAAGTGTGCAACTCTAATAACAAGAAAAGCAGATTTAGCATTTTGTTGGAGTGTAATCTAGGAAGCAAGGGTTAAAACCAGGGTGCTAATTAAATTAGAGAAAATGTTTCAACATGAAAATTGCATAACAGTACGTCATCTCTGACATGTTAAAGGAACTGTTAAAGTTTTTTCAGTGCCTTCTTTCTCTAAAAAAAAAAAAAAAAAATCTTTTCATGTTTTTTAGGTAAATTAATTTCTTCTGTAACGGATCTTTAACACCCCACAGGCCGTGTTGTATTCTCTGAGTTGTAGAGCTTTAACATGATTGGGATTAAAACACTCTGCAAAATAAAATAATTCATAAGCTTTGATGTTTTGATCAACCAACAGGCAAACCCCTCCTCCTTGGCTGAGTGACTCCTTTCCCCCCCCCCCCCCCAACAACCAGAAATCCAGGATTCACTGGAGCCCCAGCATGGTGCCACATCCCTCCGACTGCACAAGCCAACACAGACAGGAATGAGATCAAAGTATACCAAAGCATGAGAAGGCAGGATATATAAAACCTTTTCCTTCCCTGGCTTTATCCCCTCTCTTCTCTCTGCCTTTTTGCACTGATGCATGCCAGAGGCAATGGCAACGCAACAAAGCAGCTGGGGGAATATTGTGGGATTTGCTTAAAATGAGGATGTCAGACATACAGTTAAGGCAATGAGGTTCAGCTGTGACAACAGTGTGAGGATTGGAGGTCTTTTAGACATTTCTGAAAATGTAGAGAAGTCAAAGACCAAATTAATTGCTGTCATGGTCTAAGATAATCCACACTAAAAAGATAAATACTCTTTATATCACCACAGTTTCCATAATTATTGAATTTATTTAAGTTCTCAGAATGACTGTGGATATTGATTTTCAACAGTAAACAGAAAACTGCACTGAAATCAGCCTTTGTAGGATGGACTCCAAATTAAAGGTGGCGCTTTGAAGCTGGATGACTGAACATTTTTACCTTGTGGAATATCCACATTTGTTTCTGTCTTCTCCTGGTTTGTCCTGCTCTGCAGACCCTTTTGTTGTTTGGTAGCTTTATAAAATTGGAAATTATCTCTGTAAATTTGTTTGAAAACAACATCTAGGCACAGTCACTGAATATCACAGGATTTTACAGAGTTTCTACTTAAACACACTGATCATAAACACCAATCTTAGTGGGATTAGTTAATTAAAGTACACGTCAACGTTTTAGTGTCTCCAAGGATATATGGAGAAAAATGTTTTCATCAAAACATAAAAGATTTTAATTGGTAAAGTTGGAATATTTGTCAATGTTTATGTCCTGAGAAACATGAAAAAGCCATCACAGCTGCCCAGGGTTTTTGATCACTGATTTTCAGTTTGAATGGAGCAGAAACGCTGCTGCTGCCACAGCATGTGCATCGTTACTACTCCCATGACACACATCTTACCAAGATTAAAGATTTTAATTCCGTTTTAGAGCTTAGCTGCTGTTAAATTGTATTAAATTATTACTTTAGTTTACTCTAATCCTGTTCAGAGCTCTTTTTATTTTCCCCCTTTCATTCCAAGAAATGCGATTGGTGCAGCTCATGTAATTCACTCCATCTACACGTTTCCCTCACTGTACAGTTTGGAGAGGCTTTCAAACCATAACGGCTATGAAACAATTTGAGGTTAATACATTATTAGTCTGATTTCACTGTTTAAATTTTGGACTCCACAGCTGCAGTGGATGGGGATCACAGCTGGACTCCAGGAGTAGCAGGAACTGCTCTGTGTCAGGTGATGTAATCCACATAAGCTCTTGTTAAAAATGCATGCAAAAAAGAGTTTAAAAAGATGTTCAGGGATACACTCGTCGTGCCTTATAAAAAGGTCAAAAGTTTAATTTTGACGTGACTAGAGGTCCTTCCTGGTGCCCTACATGGCTTGTGGCAATCTTTAGGAAAGCCTTTGTATTGCTTTCTTTCAGTGGCTTTCTGGTCTTACCTTTTCCATAAAGGCATGCCTTTTGGAGACTGAAAATAATACTTATCCTTTCAACTAAATGTCCACCTGAGTGGTGGATTCTGCGTCTCCACTAGAATTACCATGTACCTCTTGGCTGCTTTTCTGACTAATGCTTGTCTTGCATGGCCTGCACGTTTAGCAGGTTTAGAATCACACCAAAGTCTTTCCAATTGTTGATGACAGATTGAACAGCTCCCTGAGATCTTCAAAGCAAAGGATATTACTTTATAATCCAACCCTGCTTGGAGCCGACTGTAATTTTCCCCTGACTTGTCTGGAGTGTCTCTTGGTCTTCATGGTTTTGTTTTGATGGCAAATTGTGACAGAATTATTTGTTTAAATTATTAATCATGACATGGAGTATGTTTTCTTTTTATTTCTCATACATACTGCCCTTGTCAGGAAATGTCGCCACTGAGCGCTATTTTAAACATACATTTGATCAAAGTGTTGAAATATTGAATAGAGTTCACAGGTGTGTTACTACAGATGCTATTCTCGGGATGTGGAGAAAAAGAACAGAAATAAAACTGAAAATCAATCAAACTTTTTCCTGCAGGCTCTGGGCTGATACCAAGGAAAACCCACTAAGCTTTTGGTTGAGCCACAGATCCCTGCAGAGATTATTGCCCACCATGAAATGCTTAGGTGTTTTGCTGACTGAAGGAACCTGTTTTTCACAAAGAACATTGGTTTTTGTTTTGAAATGTCTGTTCAGAAATATTGAAGACATTTCCAGTTGAACGTTTGATCTCAAGTAGAAAAACAATGTCGTCTGATGACGGCTGTGTATCCCTAAGAGTCTATGTGCCTCATTTAATTAGTAACTGGAAGCACTAACTCACAAGTTACTGACAAGACACAATCATCGAATAGCAACATGCAGGTCTAAGTTTTAGGTGGTGTTCCAATAAATGAACACTTTGCAGGGATATGAGAGAGGCGAAGTGATTAAATTCACGGCACACTGTACGAGCGAGATCTGTTGGAGGAGCAGAAATGACAGCTTTCATTAAAGCTTTTGTGGTGGCAGACAGGACGCGCATGAGAAAAAAGCCTCTCCATAATCCATTTTATGGCCCTGTCAATAATATGTTGAGCTAAAGAAGGGCAAACTTTGTGAATTATTTATAAATCTGTCTTTCTGGTGCAGGCTTTAACATCATTAAAGTGACAGCACAAAAGCCCTTAGCAGTGTTTGATATTGTATTGCTGAAAGAGAAGGATAATGGGGGAGCAGATGCAAGATGAATCTCGGGTTCACATACTCATATATATATATATATATACATATATATATATATATATATATATATATATATATATATATGTATGAAAGAATAGCAAAAACACAGAGTGAAAATATAAAGGAAGAGAGACACTTCACAAAACTCTTGGGATGTGAATCCACAGAGCATCCCGTCCTCTGAGTCATCTTTAAATATCTATACGATACTTAAGTTCAGACATGTGTTTTTTTTTTTTTTTGTTTTGTTTTTTTTGGGGGGGGGATGAACATTGTTTACAAATTAGTCTACAAAGAGTATTCATATATCTGACTATTTGCACATAATTTCCCAAAAATCTTTAAAAGGTACAGATTACTTGTGACTAAAAGCATAGAAAGAAAAGATAAAAAGAAAATATGACTTTCTATTCTAGGCAGAAACACATTTGTTGGTTTGTAAAGATCAAAATGCAGGAATAACCAAAGTATCTATAAAATTCAGAATAAAGTCAAAACATTGAAAAAGCATGAAATCTTAGTCGCTCTCTTGTCTATTGCAAATCTGGTCTAGTTTCTAGTCCAAATATTTTAGTACACTAAAAATAAGACAAAGCTACCTTACAAGTAACTTTTCAGCAAGATATAGAAGCTTGTTTTAACTCCATAATTCCTTAATAATAATCTTAAAAAAGAAATGTTTCTCATGTTATAACTGAAACAATCTACCGGTGGAACTTGTGCTTTTTCATCCAGTAATTATTGACTTAAAACAAGCTCCTACATCTTGCTGAAAAGTGACTTGTAAGTTAGTTTGCTGTATTTCAAGTGTACTGACAGATTCACACTAGAAACTAGACCAAAACACTATGGTAAGATTTAGTGTTTTTGTGGTGAAATGCTTTAAAAATGTCCTGATGACAACAAATTTACCCGGTGGCAGAGAGCATACCTTTTACTTATGACTGGAGCAGCATTCATCCTCATGCAGCTGACGTTACGGCTCTGAACACCAACAGGGCAGGCGGACGTCTCATTGCGGGAGCTAGTTTCATTGGTTTTAGAAGACGCGTCCTCAGTACAGGGCCCCCATTCTGAGGCTTCCCAGTAAAACACAGTGCAAGGATGGTCGTTGCAGACTCGCCATTCCTCTAGGGCCGGGGCTGCTGGGCATGTTTTACCATCTGGAGGTGAAATATAAGACAAGGAAACATAAAACAAAAACATTTCACAATCTAGCATTTCAAAAAGTGCAGATTGAGCCGCCGTCTTCGGACGCAACCCAACAGTTCTTTCTTGATTTGGCTCAAAGCGGTTTAGCTGGCAGTCATACATCTGCTGCATCTGCCTACAACAGTTCTAAAATCTGAAATTTCCACCAACAGCTAATAAATCCTTCAACTAATCACCTAAATTTCAGAGGGTTTTTGAGCAAGGATGAAATAGAGCAGAGTCAATAAAATACCCAGCTGCCTTCGGCCATGACAGATAAATATTCAAGTTTTTAAAACCTGGTGTGTATTTCACAAAAGATGAAGAGTCTTAGCACTTTGAGAAAATATTTTACACTGCAACTGCTTAGTAGCAGCCAGATGCTGCTTATCACTTGGTTAACTTATGCTCAGAGAAGATGAATCACCTTTATGCATCACTGGTTTTGACAGTTTGAGGGTCTGGAGCTTTCAGGTGTGTGTAACACAATGGTAAGCAGGAAACACATTAAGAAATACATTGCTAAAAGAAGCAACGGGCAGCTGTGACAGTTAGTAAACAGTTTTGCAAAATGCCCTACGAAAAATAGCCATAATTCACAGCCTTGTTTCTTTGCTAATGTTTAGCGTAAGCCATTGCTTCATTTCCGCAGCTTGTCTTCCCTTTTTCTAAAATTACCTGCAGCTATTTTCAGTCATTTTCAAGCACAATTTGTTTTACTCAACAGTTTTCATTTTGGAAAAAACATAATGCGTTTTGGCTGTGATCTACATGTACATAAATGTACATACATATGAGTGAGTTTCCCTCTAAATGAACTGTGTGTATGTAATGTGTGTCAGATCAGAGGCAAGGTTGGTTTGTTTGAGCAATTTTTGGAGCAGAAGATTATAATAAAGAAAGATTGGACATATTGCAGTCAGTGAGTTGACACAAACTTCTCTGTAAACCCAATTACTCTGCATTAAAAAACGAGGTTATGTTTTGACATATGACACATGATCAAAGTCAGTCATTTATCATGACAATGATCCCAAACACTTCTGAAAATGTCACTCGGTAATTTTCAGATAGCAGTAAAACAATAGATGTCCACTAACCTCAATAAACTGAAGCAGCTTGGTAAACAATGATGCAAAAGGACTTCAGAAAATTGATCCAATTCAAACTCAAAGGCAACCCTGATGCTAACATGTAGCAAAGATGGCTATAAAAGCAAAATAATCAAAAAGTGATTCTAAATTCTAACTTTCACTTATTTTCTAAGGACATCACTGAGACTACTGTCTCCTGTTGTTGATGTGAGTTTCTCTGTTTCTGACTACAAGGACTCCTCAATCTGAATGGAATAAAATGATAAAAGCCTAACTGATGATGAGCTGAACGTGTTAATTGGAGAGTGTTGAGGACCACAGCAAAACACAAACATGACTTTTTCACCGAACTACAACCAAGGAGATCCTTACGGTTTCTGATCTACTCTGCATTCCACAGCTGTACTGAGGTTTCACACAAACTGCTCTCTTACAGCCTCCTCTGCCAGCCAACAGATATCCAGCAATTGGGTTTAAGCTGCAAGATTCTTTCATCAGCTGTTATTGCTGATATGTGTTTAGTTACAGGGATTAATGGGCAGCAGCCGCCTGCCAAGGCAGCCAAGGCTGTCTGACTTGAAAACATGAAGTACACAGAGAAACACTTGCCAGAGGAACAGCTCCTGATAATGGATGATCTGCTCAAACCTCAAATGTTTTCTGAAATGAAAAATGTCTGTATAACACTCTTAAATCTGGAGAACCAGACGAAAGGACCGCGATGCTGGTGAAACCACGCTGATAAAAGCTTCAGCTCAATCAATCTTTATCTACTATTTGCTGAGCTTAGTTTTCAGTTAATTCTGAAACTCTTCTAAACATTTTTACTTACAAAATAAAGCTTAGACACTGCACTTTTACTTATGGATACATCTTATATGTTTTTCATACATGTTGTTATACGAGTTAATTTTAATATTTAATTGATATTCAGTCTTAGTAAATGTAAATTTGCCTATTTTTAAGGAGGACCTATTACCCAAAATGGTAACACTTTATTTGAAGGGGGTTGAATAAGACTGTCATGACACTGTCATAAACATGACATAACACCTGCCATGAACATGAATAAGCCTTCATGAATATTTATGACTGTTGTCATAAAGCGTCATTCGGTAAATTATGACACTTTTAATACAAAGTTGACATTATTCAAAATGTCTTTGTTATGACAACTTGACATTAACCAAGAAATCATTACTGATATAAATTTGTTATAAAAGTATTACTGATTGCACTGTAAAAATTAGGTAACTTTATGTTATTAAAGGTAAAGTTTAAACAGTAATGATTTCTTGGTCCTTGGTCAAGTTGTCATAACAAAGACATTTTGAATAATGTCAACTTTGTATTAAAAGTGTCATAATTTACCGAATGACGCTTTATGACAACAGTCATAAATATTCATGAAGGCTTATTCATGTTCATGACAGGTGTTATGTCATGTTTATGACAGTGTCATGACAGTCTTATTCACCCCCCTTCAAATAAAGTGTTACCCACAAAATTTAAATTTTGCACATTTTTGTGCTTCCCTTTAGGTCTTAAATGCTTCTAAAAAACAGACCAACTGCTTAATAAGTTAATGTTGGCAATAAGTTCATGTTTTTTGGCGTCTGAAAAATGATCCAATTCAAAAACCACTGAAATTTAACGTCACAAATCAGCAGACACCGCCTCTCACCAAACAACCCAACCTGAGCTTCAGTACATGTGAATGGCTGGTTCTACTACTGTATATGCTTTACAATGGCTGCTGGAAAACACAGGTGTTTTGGTTTTGACTTCCAAGCCAGAAACCAATTGCAGCAGTCTTGTTGGTTGTGCAGGAGGCTCTACTTTTGCTTTTCAAAGATGTACAGTTGTATAACTGCACATCTGTTCGCAGCTGTTTTCATGTCCAAGTGTAAACGTTGAGTTGGGGGGCGTGCCTTATTTGGATTTAAAGTGACAAGAGGCTATAAAACGGCTGAAAGGACTCAAAATAGGTAGAACTAAACAGACTAAAATCTTATCATCTGAGAATGAATTTGTGCATAAAAATTAATGAACATGTTTTGTATTGAACATAGATCTATTGTTAATTGCTGCTTTGTCATTCATTGATAAGCAAAAAAAAAAAAAGAAGCAAACTGGTTGAAAAGTAAAATGTGTGGAAGAAATAGGTATTTCATGATTATTTAAAAGAGGATATGGAAAAGAGTCAAAGTAATCAGAGGGATTTTCAGGTTACCTTTTCCTGGGATGGCTAATACTGTGCGACTGCGGCTCTGCTTGCCCTCTGTGGTCTTTGTGGTGCAGCTGTGTGAGCAGGAAGACCAGGAGGACCAGGAGCCCACCACACAGTCTGCAGAACAGGCAACATCACAGGCCTCCTCAGTGGGTGGAGGCTCTTCTACACAGTGGCTGTCGGGCACATCACCTCCTAAACATGGCATAGTAACAGAGCTGAAATTAAAATGTTGGAATTGTGACTAAATTATGACTTATGTGCAATAACTGGCATTCATTTTATTAAGGCAATAAAGGGAGAGAAAAGGTTGTTTTCGGTTTTTATTTTATTTGAGAGTTGACAAAACAGATATAAGAGCGTCAACCATGTGACACCAAACTCAACGGTAGATTATTTTATACTAAAACGCATAATTCCTTTTTACTAAACGAAATGAAGTGACAATAAATCAGTTTGTGTCCAGGTGTATGTGTGCATATATACATATGGACAACTTAGGAACTATTAGAGTTACACAAACTCAGCTTTTATTTTTCAGTATCAGCAATATGATTGCCTTCACTAACTTAAGAAATGCTCATTCTTATACATTTGATAAAGCAGAGCAGGTAAACTAATCTTTTATTTTTTCTCTTAATTTCTTTTGCAACTTTGAGTTCCAATATATCCAACCAGTAGGCACCATTGATAAGAAATATATAATATATTCTGAAAATACGTTTGTACTGGCTCAATAATAACATTACTTAACCCTAATAATCTGCATAATGTGAAGTGGGTCAAATTTGGCTTATTTTTCTTTAGTATGTATTTATATCCATAAAAACACTGTTATTAGGCTTCATCTTAAGAAAATATCACTTTTTACAGGTTAAATTGTTATTTTCCTATAAATGTATTTTATTTCCCATGAACCAACTTGATTCTTTGCGTGACTGTATGTGTGTGAACTAAAAACTGAACAATGGAAAACAATGGACAGGGTGTGCAGGTGTAGTCCTGGAGAGAAGGGGTCTCTGAGCTGCATCTTCAAGCCATGACCTTTACAGTGCAGTGGAGTGGATCACAGCCAAGTGGAAAAAGGCCAGGATCAGAGTCAGCTCCTCCAGGCCTGAGGCTACGCTTCTCAAACAAAGAGGCTGTCAGTCCCTGACCCAGTTTAAGTGACTTTGTGTCAATAAGTATAATATATCGCTTGATGAACATGATACTGACAGCTAAACACGGTAGTGGTAGCAAAATGCTCGGGGCTGTTTTGCTGATTCAGGACTTGCAAGAGTCCTGATGGCACCAAATGTACAGCCTGCCACTGGTATTAACTCATGTTATTTCTGTCTGATGACAAAATTTGCTTGATGGCCTGAAACATGTCAGCATGGCAAGAAAAGTAAAAAACTGGAGAAATCTGTAAAGGCGCCAATATGTTTTCATAATAATGTACTTAGCATGACGAGAAACAGTGCGACACCAGCTTAACTCAATTCCGAGTTAATACTTCAGCATTAATCTTTTTAGAGTTCATTGTTGGGAGTCAGGTTTGTTAACATGCTTCTTTAAAAAACAACCGTTTCCAAGATCACAAAGAACCAAATGAAATGTAATTCTCTCTGTTACAACAAATATTACATTCAATCCAGCAGTGCATGGCATTCATGATGTAAGTAAACCAAATGATTTAAAATTACATTGCACACAGGTATAATGCTACATTAGTAATAATAGATTTACAGAAACTCTAACAACTTCTTGTAGTTGACAGAGCTCCCTTCAAAGTTCCTGGTAAAACAGAAAGAATGTAGTCAGATCGAAAAAAACAGTCTGTTGTGTTACGTTTCTTTTTTTTTTTTTTTGGTAATATAAGATAGTTTTTTTTAAGTCATCTCTCAGCTTGCAGGCATGTAGTGAAATATGTGAACCTCTCAATTAAAAAAGTCAAGCAAGTAAGTCAGTAGAACTATTGACTCAAAATAAACTAAACATTTAACGTGACTATTCATCAGTATTGCAGTACATAAAACCTTCCTGAAAATAATATCTATTTTTTAAATGTTTGCGATTGTCTCTATAAAATGAGAGAGAAACAGAAAAAAAGTGGGATGTCGTCAACTTGTCCAAACAATGCCAGCAGCAGCCCAGGCATCGTTTTTATAGATATACACTTCCACCGCGTAGTGTCATTAACTTTGCTGAACTACAACAAGATATATAGTTTAACAATAACAACTCTAGGGCATATTTGTTATCAATTTGTTGTTGTTTTTTGTCCCCATGCACTCTTGGAGGATACAGCTAATGCAGAAAAATACGAGCCGTGGTAACGCCTCATGAGATAAATGTAAAATACTCCCTTAGGGAGTTTGAAAACCTTTTGCCCATAGAGTTAAAGCATCTAAAGCTACATCAAAATATCTGACATGTGTGCAGCAGAAGATTGTCTAGAATAATGGAGAAAAGCTAGGGGCCACTGCATCCAGTGATTTAGTTATAGCACACTTTAGGAATGTACTGATACACTTTCCTCCAAACTCAGCACAGCAGGTTCTACAACAATAACAATATGTGATCTTTTTTTTTTTAAGCATAAAATACTTATTTTAGCATGCTAATGGTGCTACAAAATACTAAACTTAGGTGGTAACACAAAGTATTTTAAATAAATGCATTTGCAAAAAAAACACAAAAACTCAACATATGACAACATATTACAAGAACATATCACCGCATTTTTTTGATGAAATAAGAATAGGAAAATAAGTTAAAATTTAAAGCAGACTATATTTACACAACAACAGCAATGTAGAGATGTAATGTGAAAGGTCAGAATTAAGTCTAAAATCAAAGAAAGCTGTGGAAGAAAAAGTTTACACTTCCTCTCATGCATACATTTCCAAAGTGCAGCTAACTAAGCAGTGATCTGGGGGCTGCAGCGCCTGAATCGAAGCTGAGTTTAACATAATTGTTTTGAGCTGACTGAGATTTTACGCTGCGTGGGAATTCATTGTCATGGTTCACCATCGCGCCAACCCAGGTAATTATTTCAGACTGGCTTGCTTTGTACAAAGCGAGCGTGAAATAAAACACTGCATACACACATTTCTATAAGTTAACCTTCACATTTGTAAGATAAAAAAAAACAAAAAAAAACTAGATATAAGAATGAGATGCAGCCAAAAGTTTAAATGGGAAAAACAACACAGAAAGTTTTATTCTCTTAACTTTTATATAGTTCTCAAATGCATATCAGTGCCACTTCATTTTGGGGTTTTTGTTTTTCCTTTTTCAGTTCATGTTTTAGTTTAGTTCCTGCAATGAGTTACTGTACCAGACTTTTTTTTGTGCACTTGGCCCTGTGCACTCTGTTACTTTTGAGCGTGTTTATGTTGATACTTTGTCGTCTAGTCATGTTCGGTCAAGTTGTTATTCATTTGTTCCTTGTGTTCTCCTCGTGATTACATTTGTTTTATTATTTCTCCACTCAGATCCTCCAGTCAGTGCTTAACCCCGGCTTTTCCACATTATGTTAATCACTCTCACCTGATCCAGTAATCACCCCTCGTGTGCACATACAATGATTTACTCTCTCTTTCATTCAGCAATTTCCGTATTCTCCCGTTTCCTGTTGATGCAAGTCCTATTTAAAAATAAAATGTGATTTTGTCTGCCTAGTGCTGACATGATGACCCACGTATAAGAAACTAGTTACCTGCCAGATGCCATCTGCCATCCTGTCGTCACAAATGTCACTAATACCTTGCTAGCTCTACCTGTGAAACAGTTTTACAGAGGTGAGGCAGAATTTGCGTTGCACTCCTTCATGCTCTATCCAGCAGGAACAAATTAAATTCCTTTGTTTCCTAATTAAAATGAGTGAAAACTGAAAGAACATAATCAAAAATGTTTGCCATTTCAAACCAAAACGTTCCAAAACCTTGGCATATCTTGACACCAGGATCTGACCCATGAATACTCTTGCTGATCTCCCAGAACTGAAAGCCTAATTCTATTTCCAGCCACTTTGCTCCAACACAAGATGGGAATTAGATTTCCATGAGTTGGAATTTAATCGACCTGAAGGCCCTCGGCTATCCAGCATGCTGTGTTGTTATCGTGTCTGGAAGGGCACAATAAGCGAGTTTACTCTTAGATAAAAGACATATGCAAGGTTACCTCACATGTTTGCACTCAATATTACACACTAAAAAAATGTTCTGACATATAAAACACTAGAGGCTAAAGTACAATTTTAAGGACTCTGTGGTAACATTTTATGGATGGGATTATTTTTTCTTCTTTAATAAACTGTATAAAAACAATTGATTTATGAATTACTCTGAAAACAAAAGGGCCTAATGAGTATAATAGCAAACAAAAAGCCACAAAACTGTCTGGAACCATCGCCTGAGGACAAATGACATAACAGCACGAAGCTACAACTTGTGTATGCGTGTGTGTGCGTGCTTGTGTGTGTCTGAGGGTGTACTGTTGTGCAGAAAGACGGCTGCCCCTGGGGTCCTCCTGCATTATTAATACAGGGATCTGTAGTTAGGGCTCTTACTCAGAAATAATATCGCTGCCTACTGCATGCAATTTCAACATGATTTCTGCTCTGCACGCCCACCGACCAATTAATCTCTCTCATTGTTATTATTCCGCTCTAAATCCATAGAAAAAAAAAATTGGCATTGACTTTTCTTAAAAGTTAATAATCACATATTGGGGGAGCTTTAAGGTGAACTGGACAAAATCCCAGTGGGTTGTGACAAACTGGGCTGGATGACCAATTAGTGTCTGGGCTACATCAGCTTGCCAAGCATGTTCCTTTACAATTTTACCTCCTCTGACATCCATACGTCCATGTTTCCAGTGGCTTTTCTGGGCTCGTCATTGACTACATACTGTTGACCAGTTAGGCGGAAAGAGGCAGGCAGTTGGAGAGAGACACTGTTGTTGTTATTGTTAGTTTCACAAATGTCAGAGAGTCTGCAGGCTTTGGGTTAGTCACCATCCAGTGCAGTACATGAGGTAGAAAATCAGTCATGTCAGCCATCAGTTACACATATACCGAGTATATTTGAGTCAGCAGCCTCCGTGATCGGTGGCATTGACTCTGCAAGGAGAAGGAGCTGAACGAGGTGTCAAAACAACTTCACTCAGCCTTGGGCAAATACCCGGCGGGTAAGCCATCTCAGCAGTTATTTATGCTGGTTTAGAGCCTCAATAATCAACAACAATATATCATAACAATATGTAAGCAAAAGAAAAAGGGGGGGAGGGTCTGTTAAAATTTGTTGTCCTGCTCTTGCCTAAACAATGTTTTGTTTGGTCAAGTGGTCTGGATCTGTAACTGGAACCCCTAATTTTAAAAATACAATGTAAACCTAAACTTAGTAACTCCATAATTCTATATGAAGTAATGTTTTATGGAAACTGAAAGGGATGTAAAGATTTCTTAAGTAGTTTTTGTAATTTTGAAATTTGGATGATTCAAGTTGTTATAATATGCAGATACTCTTTGCTTGATTTTTAAAAAAATATTCTACACTGTTGTTGTAGTCTGTTTTTTTTTTATTATTATTTAATTTGAATTGATCAATTCCTTGATTTTCGTGCACTAGATTTTAGCTTATGACATCTCTCTGTGTCCCTGATTTACCAGACCAGTACATGTAGACTGAGGATTTCTCCTTGGTTGCTAATAAATCCTTGCCTCTCTTATGTTGTGTGAATGCATTATCAACTCTCACGTTCATTCTTGTCACGCTCAGCAGATTAATTTAGATTCTGTGTTCTCTTGATTTCCTGGAACTGCAATGCCTGTTGTTTTATTAATAAAACCTTATTATTTTCTTTACTTGACAACCTGCAGACTCCCAGTTTGTGTTTATGTCCAATGCGTCTCTGCAGCAGAACACTTTCCCTTCAAAGGTTTAACACAACATTTCATCATTCGACAGTTTCTGCTCCTGACCAGGTATTAACTTTAGTTGGGGACAACAACAGGGGTCAGAAAAACTATGTCCAATAAATAAAAGATGTAAGCCCAACTATGGCAGTAAGTAGAGTTGGACTGAAAAGTAGATTGTATAAATAAGCTTAGCATTTCAACCAGGAGACTGCCAATTGCTGTGGCTGCTGGTTTGGTGGAAATATGTGGGGGAAGAAACATGAACTGGAGACTGAAGCTCCACGGAGAAGCTTTGGGTAAACAGCCAGGGCTTTGTGTGAGCATATATTTCTCAAACATGCATGAAAGAATCAATGTTTTGGTTCATTTTGATGAAGAAATGATATTATAACATGACATAAAGCTAAAAAAAAGTCAATTTTACATCATGCCTCCACTTTACCTCCCATCATCAGTAATCTTTATGACTCCGATTTCCCATTTGGTGAAAATCTTTTGGTTCAAATCAGAGTTTCTGCAAAAAATTCTTAACATTGCTGCTCCAACATCAGGTGAACTTCAGACAGCTAATGAAGAACGCTACTCTCTCATTCTCACACTGTCATGAAGAACAGCTTGTAGAAGTTTAATATCTGTTTTAATGTGACCTGGTGATAATCCAACCAAAACTATATGCAAGTAGGGGAAAAAGCTGGAACAGTTGGCGATTTCTCTTTCACTTTAAACGTTCTTGTAAAGACTGGAAAAGATCTGATCTGACTGAATCAACAAAATAATACGCTCATAAAATTATACAGTTTTAATAGCCACACATGAGAACACAGGCTGGGATTCTGACAGACTGGCAGACAGACAGAGACAGACATCAGCCTTTTAAATCATTAAAATACCGATTAGTGCAGAATGCCTGTCACTGATCCAAAAGGACATCCCACTTTGTTATTACTGTTAATCATCACAGACAGTTTTTAGACATGTTTGAGGTTTTTAAACTTCATTTGTAATATCAACAAACAACAAAACTCTTGAGTAAAGCAAAATCCTTCAGTAAGCATGTTATCTTTTTTTTTTACAGTTATTTCTCTCAAATATAATTTTTTATGTGTACAAATGGAGTTGTAAATGTTGATTGTTTCATACAAATAAGATTTTATTATTACAAATGATATGATTTTTTTATCCAGAGAGCTAGAGTTTGACAAGCTGGTGTTTAGTGTGATGCTTTTTAGTTATGCAAGTTCTTCAGTTAGCATTACGTCTCTCTAGCTGAACTGTAAAATGTCCTTGAACAGCTCATTTTATTCCATCTCAGCCTGAGTATTTCTATGAATTACCATATCTAAGCAAAACAACCCGCCATTTTAGTAATGGGAGATGATTTCTGACCTCCATCAGCTGAAGTTCGTTTGAGAAGTGATGCATCTGTGCTCCTCAAAAGCAGAGACATAGACAAGTTCATACCTTTACAGGTTTGAAAAGCAGTCTAGCTCTCTGGTTCTATCCTAGAGAAACTGCAAACAAAAAGCTTACATTATGTGGGAAGATAAAATAGAGAGAAGCCTGCAGGTCTTCAAATGCTACCCTCTGAGTATGATCTATGTAGAGGATTAATCTTTTACTCGTTTCAAATGGGCTTCACGGCGGAAGCAAATTTATTCTTCACTTGACGCAATACTTCAGGGAAAAACACAACATGGAAACAGGTTTTTAATAGAGACGCATTATGTAAACAAGACTGTCGTGAAGAAACGGTCGCTGCTGCTGACCTTTCCCTCAAACACACACACAGGCAATCAGCAGCAGCTGTACAAACCCTGTGCACAATAATTCAAGCAAAAATCCCAGAAAAGGCGTCATTATAACGCAAGGTAAGAACTATCAACAGGGTTTCCGCCGACAACATTTTGGATGTGATTAAATAGTCGCTGATGCAAAGCTGATGTCATCGAAAGGAAGAAAATAATTCTTCACCTGAAAAATTTCAGAACAACCCACTTTACAGTTTTTTTTTTTTTTAACTTTGTCTGCCCGGGCCACACTGTGCTTTGCAAAACTTTTATTTTGTTCCAACGATACTTTTCAGCCGCCTTTAGTCTCGTACTCGCCGTGAAAAGTGCAACCAGTTGCATGCACGTTTTGTGTCTGTGTGTATTTTAATCTCAGTGAAAACACAGCTGTTCTCCGATGCCTCAGAGATTTTGTGAGTGAAACTGTGAGCAAACGGCATCTTGAACACCGATAAGCATAGCAGACGGGTCAGCTGTAAACTTGTGGAAAGGTTAAAAACGGAATTAGTTTCCAAAACAAGCTAGCCCCAAAGTTTGAGCATCTTCTGGAGAACTTCAAACTGAAAGCAACAAAATGGTCAAACTGCAAACCTACAAAGACACGGTCATCCACCTAAAATGACAGAGCTTTGGCCAGGGAAGCAGCAACAAGGTCAATTGAAAATCTGGAGGAGCTGCAGCCTCAGAATGTATTGAGAGTACAATTATTATCCAGGCAATCCAGAATGGCCTTTACAGAACAGTGAGAATATGAAAGACATTGTTGAAATAAAGCTACAAAAGGTCCCGTTTGCAATTAGAAGAAGAGGGAACATCATGAGCTTGCCATCATTGATCATGCTCCAAAACATACGCAGGTGCATCATAAAGTATCACATTATTTTGTCTTTGCATGGTCTGTTCACGTAACATTTATGTCTTTCTCCTTTTGTAAGAAAAAAGTTAACAGAAGCTAAGAAAGTCGCGGGTATACATGCCACGTATAAACCTTGCAGTCAGTCAAAAATATTTCTGCCTCACAACATTGCTTTCTCGATTAAACTGTGAAATTTCTATGAAGTAAGAATAGAAAGTCATTAACAAACAAAACACATCAAGAATGCAGCAAAAATATGATATTACCGGTAAGCTTTGCATAGTTCAGTGAGAGGGGAATAATTGGTGCTTCCAGTCTCTTTATTTCTTAAATTCTCTGCTCGAATTTAATCAACAACCTATAAATATGTAAATTCTAAAAAAAAGTTTTTTCTGTCACACAATAAGAAACAGAGGAAGAAGAATTCTGAAAGTTATTGTCATATCTAGTTTCACTGTGAAATTGTATATAAAATGTTGTTTCATCTTATGATAGGCTCAATCCCTCAGAGATAAAGCAGCAGCAGGAGCTTTAAACAACCCCTGACCTTAAAAAAATACTTGAAATTATATTATTCCAGAGTCTTTGAAACCTTCAAATTTACTTATTCTTTATATTTTTCCAGGACCATTAATGCCTCGTTGCCTTCCTCTCTACAGACAAAGTGTCCATCATCCTTATTTGTGCAACACTTGGGAAAAGGACCTTCAGTGTGTTGAATCTGAATGTGTAGCCAGAGAGGCAATTAGAAGCTGCTTTCTCCAAGGTCTACAAAATTTATATTTCAAGCACAATAGTAAAAAGTGTCGAAAGAATCATCTCTCTAAGGCGGAAACTTGACCTTGGTCAAAGTGGGTTATGACTGCATCCCTGCAAAACTAATCATCACTGTCCAAGTTAATCTATCTAATTATATTTTTCTTCAATGAGTTTACTGCTATTCATTTTCTTAACAAAGGTAGCAGAGCGTTTGGGTCCTTCTTTCTGGCTGTAGCTGTTATAAAACAGAAACATTGCTAACAGTGCGCAACATAACTAAGACAATAGTTAGTACGCCAATGAATTCAAATGGTCAAAGGACAAAAATCAAAAATAAAAAAACACAGCATAGATCAATCTTTCTTCAGCCACAAACACGAAATCCACTCTAAATAATCTCACGAGACTCTTCCCACCAAATTTCTAAAGCTTCCCTCCTCACTCGGCCCGTCAAAACTCATTAGGCCCTTAGGATGGCTAATGTGTTTGGACTTTCATCTGGATTCATGACAAACATACACCCGATCCATTGTGACAGAGTAATAAAACATGGACAAAAAAGGCTCCAATTAGGCCCATAATCAATGGAGATGAGCAATTAATGCCTGGTAGGAAGCAGGGATTCTGACTTTTAATCAGGCCCGTGTTTTCTGTGCCCATAAAGCTGACAGTGGTCCATAATGAATAATGCATGCGCCGTTAATGGTAATGTTCCCGTCACCCACCTTGATGATGCGCCTGAGCACAACGGATCACATCACACTTGGTGGTTCAGGCGTCACAATAAAATTGATGGTGAGGTCTCTCTACATCACTGCATTGCTGGCACCACTGTAACCTTGATGAATTTTATAGCTCCTTATTCATTTGAATTTTTAGGATTAGCCGTTTCAGGTTCTTAGTAGCTTGGATTCATTTAAATAGAAATGACTAGACTGTATAAAATAAACTCTGTGCACTCAAGAATTATATGGATAAATATGAACATTGTTAAAAGTGTAGTTTGAGATATTAAATGCAAGGTTAATAATCATCTCACCTTCTGTGTAAAAATGGAAATGTACTTTAACTTCAGTGTCACTGAGGTTTATCTGTCTAATTAATAATGGAACAACGCATTTCAGTGATGCTCATATTACCACCTTTATAATGGCGTGAGGATTTCAAAATGGATTTTATTTACATTTTATTTAATGGACCAGCAAAAAGTAGAGCATAACTGAGAAGTGGAAGGACAAGTGATACGGGACATGTTATGAAATCTGTAGCGCGGCATGGCTTTGTGTTCCTCCCGTTTACTCTCAAACACCCAAAATAAAATCTAGTTAATCTACATTCCTTCAGTAGCCACCCAAGCAGTGAATGTAGTCCACCTGCATATATTTTAACTTCAACATAAATTCAGAATTTCAGCAAATATTAATGAACATATTTTATCATGAATTGATGAGGCTGTGTAGAATATTTAAACACGGATAATGTTACAAAATATTCCATGCAGAGCACTGTTCATCGTCACAAATACAACCTACTATACGTCGTGACAATGCTCCTTATCTGACAGGCTGGTAACCATGGTAACACAGAAGGAGCTGTAGTGATCTACGTCCCAGGTAAAATGAAGAGTAGTAGTCATGCACTCCTTAGTTATGGCCTTTATGGAGAAGACTGTTAAAAGAAAACCTGAAGAAGTTCTGGTTGCGGTTTGCTACAAGCAATGCAGAGGACGCAGCAAACATGTAAAGACAGGAACTCTAGTGAGGTAAGACAGGTGGGAAACTTTTTAAACCATATAAAATGTGAAAATCAGTTCAAAGATTCAAATACTTTTGCTAGTTACTGTAGATTGAAGCATTTCGGAGAAATCCCAATTCTATTGTGTTATTTATGCAGTAATCTTTCAAATTTTGCTGAAAGCAGGAAGTTTAATCAAAAAACAGACAGAGCATTTTAAAATGGGCCAAAGCAGGTATGTTCTGGTTCCTGAGCATTACCTTCAGCGTCAACACAGGTCACATTCTGTACTGCGGTTCCAGGACCACAGGAGCTGTTGGTGGGAATGCATTTTCCTTTTTGTTGGGTTTGCCACAGGTAGCAGGCAGGATCCTCACAGGGGATGAACTCCATCAGGTGAGGGCACGTCCCCAGAGTATTACTGGACTCCCACAACACCTCTCTCTTCCTTTGTCTGAAACCTGACGGAGGGCAGACAGCAAAGAAAAGCACAGGAAATGTGAGAGACATGACAGACTTTAGGATTAGGCATGTTGCCTTTCTTATAGATTAAGCATAATCTCCTTCAAACCAACAATGATTCTCTATATTTTCACATTGATACATTTTAACTAGAATAGATAGTTTGTTTTTGTAGAAGCTAAGTGTGAGACAGGGATGATAGCTGCCATGTTTCTCATAAAAATAAAAGTGAATACAAAATATGAGTTCCAAAGAGGGCAGAGATGCAACTTTGTCTGCATCTGTAAACTTTCTCACCGTTCTTCAGAACCAAGTTAGCAGAGCAAAAGAGATTGTGTTGTGGAGGCAAAGTTGTTACATCTATGTATCATGCTGCAAACCCAGGAGCAGGAGCTCTTTCATCAGCAGACTGTGAAATTAAAAGGAGTTTTGAAAAAGAGCCAGAATGATCATCCAAGACAGACAGACAGAAATCGATCTCCTGCAGAGGACGTCACTGGATGTGGGATTTTGTGCCGTTTGCCCTAGGAATACCCTCTGAGCGTCAAGGTAACTGCTCTGACTCGACTGTTTATTTTTACAGAAAACTGTTGAGTCTTTTATTCGCGTACAATGAAAGGTTGATACTTCAGTAAAGAGACTCTGTTCATCGAAAGACAGCAGAAGCAGTATTTCGAAGGTGCGAGGGAGGAAGACGGTGAAAATAATAACATAGCAGAGGCGACAGTGTGACAAAAGCCAGGAAGCAGGGTCAAGTTGCAGTGACTGAATATTTTTAACAATAGCTCCCTGTCTTTCCAATTACAGAGTCACTTTTTTTTATTATTATTATTATTACTTCCAGTATTTTTAAACTAAGTCATGATTGTCACTTTAAGCAGTACAGGTGACATTTTCCTAAAAAATATACAATATCTATAGCATATTCTTGTACATTTTGGTCTAACAGCTAATGGGTTCATGAAATTTACTGAATTAAAACCAAACCTATGAATTAAACCAAAGAATCCTCTAATGAATTGAACTGCATGTTGGAGCAGCATGAGGAGGCCGAACTGCAGCAGTTACAACTAAAACCTTTGCTCTGAAGAAACAAGACAGACTGCAGCTTCCTGAACGTAACCGGTGGTTGAAACAAGTGCTACACAGTCATAATATTGATGCATCTCTCGTCTTATTGATGAAACACATAGTTAGTAAGGGAAGAAACCTCTGCAAACACAGAGTTCCTTCCCCTCAGATCCAACAAGAGCAGATCGTTTAATCACTAATGTAAAATGTTTTAAGTTAAAAATACATTCGTTATGGATATAGATTATTTAAACTACTAGCCATATCATCCACTTATTCCAAGAAATTTGGTGATGGATCCCAATGTGCAGGAAGCTTAACACCAGAGATGGCGTTGAGCCCATGTAAATTAACATCTAATTATATGTCAGAGCCAAATCAGCAATTGAGAAAATTTCTCAATTTGGTCAACCGTCCAATACCAAGAGGTACACAAACGCCTTGAACATTTTCTTTAATGTTTACAAATCACAAATGATCCTTCATCCCTGGCTGCTCCGCGTTTTAGGCTTCATGATGCTGTTTGTTCACAAATGTTCAGTAAAACACGTCTGAGGCATTCAGAGAGCAGTTTAATTCATGTTGATAATAATATACACACAAGGAGCCTATTGGCTAGCAAGGCAACATCTGAAGGGGATAAGTTTTGATGAAATCAATAATGTAATATGAGAGTAAAGGGAACTAAAAAACTGCACACCACACTTTTCAGATTTGCATTTGTGAAAAACTTAAAATGAAAACATTTTATATTTTTCTTCCAACTAGCATTCATGACCTGCTTTTTATTTGTTTTCCATCATAGTAAAATCCCAATAAATATTTTGAAGTGTATGGCAGTAGCACAATCAAATGTGAGGAAAATTCAAAAGGTATGAAAACCTTTGTGATCCACTAATTACATCAATATTAAGTTGCCAGACTTTGACAGTGCCGTTGAGATCCAGATCACGTTTATGTTTTTGTGTGGTTAACACAGCTGTCAGTGACAACTACGCCTGTGACAGGTTGTCACAGGTGTCACAATCTTATCAACAAATTACTTCAGCAATATTTTTTTCCCTGCGATTCTTAGTTCTGCCACCTAACAGCTGTCGTATCACCATAAAACCTCAGAGAGAAAATCTGTTAAATATGAATGAGCAAAAATTTGGCTCGAAGAATGGCAAGCACGTCATAAAGACGGGCCAAACAATAAAACGCCATAAAAATTATTGAACGACACGAACACGTCGAGTCATTATCTTTACGCCACTTACCTAGTCATCCACATCACCTTAGTGTCCCGTGATGCCATTCATATTCCTCACTCTACAACATTGATTTTCCTAAAGATGGATTGTTCATAAAATATTCATTTTTCCATGAAAAGGTCTCTATTGATTGGACATGTTCACATTTATAGTTTGAATTGACTTCTAAGCTTTTCCAATTCCCTGACGACAGTACAATGTTCTTGCTGGCAAAAAGCTGACAGATGAAATAGTTATTTCTAAACCCCAGTCTCTCCCTCAGTGACACTTGAGCAGCAGACATGAGTATGTCTTTTCGAGACGTACTCATTTTATTTCACTCTGACTCCAGCTACCAGTTGAAGGGCCCCAAATTATTTTATTTTGCGGGTTGCACCTTTTTAACCCTTAGAATCCTAGTCTGCAAATTACAGACATCTGTCTACCATCTACTGGAGTGAAGCTTGGGTTTAGCAGCCTGATCTGAGCGCAGCTGCCTCTCCAACACCAAAGACACTCTGGATCGATTGCAGAATAGCCCAGAGCACTTACCGCTACTCGGATCCAAGCCACAAGAAACGATTTGGCTAGGACATTAATAATTAAAAGGTTTCTTGGACATACCAAGTTTATTTCTGGAAAACAAGGGCCGAAAGTGTGATTTCTTTTTTTTTTCCTTAATGCACTCTGTTTAAGAAATATACCTTCCCTCCAGCTGTCCAAGTTCCGGTAGAGACATTGCTGAAAGTTCATCCAGTAGCCTCCCGTGTTCAATTGATTTCCCTGTACAGCTGCAAATACGATAGGCCAAGATAACATGAAAAGACGTGAAGCTACAGCAAGACAATCTAAATTTGCAATTTTCCCATGAGCAAAGCTGCTTGGCTCCCATACCCAGAAACAGGGATATAACGGGACTTTCAGTTAGAGACGGATCAGTTTACTCTAAAGCATAAAGGCAGTCCAGTCAGAGCAGGAAATTCTTAGAAGCTCCGGGGCAACAAGCAAATGGATCACAATACAACTACTCAATATCTGCTCAATGTATCGCGGGCAGCACTGCTCACCGTGAACGACTCTGTTGCTTTGCACGCTGCCTGCCGTGTGCTCTGAGTCTTTATAAACGCCATTTAAAGACGGCTTGCCTCAGGAGAGGCTTTCGTTTTTCGCTTCTCCAAATATATTAATGACGCCGTGTGTGTGAGGACTCGGCTCATCCGGAAAGAGATCCGGTGTTTTGAGAGAACCGACGCTGACCTGAACGATCTGCACTGCCGTCGCTCCCCAGGGGGGCGTTCATGCGCATTTACTCACCGCGGCGACGAGGTCATGATGCCCTTTTAACACAGCCCTAACACAATAACGGCTCAAACGCGCTTCACTCCACACACGCTGCCTCTCAGAGCAATCAGATTCGACATGATTCACCTGTGGTGTGAAAAGACAGGTAGACTGAGTGGTCTCATTGTTTTTCATCGCTTCAGTGGTTGATCTACGAAAACATTCATATCCCTTGGTTTTTCCACAGTTTTTCACATTACATGGGGATTTTATGCATTATAAATATTTTTTTTGTTCCTTTGGAAGAAAGTTTTTTTTTGGTCCCTAAAAACTAAACCACCTTCTTCCACATATTTGCTGCAGCCTCTACAGGTTAGCTTGGGCAGGGCATGTCTCACAGTTTTACAACTAAAACTCGCTCTACATTTCTCCACAATTTCATTCCTGAGTGAGCACCTTTTAGTCTCCCAGGTGTTTCTTGGTCTTCATGCTTCTTTACAAAAACTCATGGACACATCTCTGAGACCTTCACAGGATAGCTGTACTTATACTGGGGGGTAAATTACCCAAAGGTGATGTAGGGGTGATTTAAATGTAACTTCTGTTGCAACCAGTTGCAATTGAATTTAAAGGGTGACAGATTAAAGTGAGCTGAATAAATATCACCATAAACTTTATTCTTATTTATTTACATTGGAACCTGTGGTTATAACCTGGAAAAAATGTGAGAAGATTCAAGTGGTACAACCGTTTGTGTAAGACACTGCATGTTGTGCCACATCCCAACAGACTAATTTTGTCCTCCGGCTGAAATATGTTTATAATTCTGACTCAGAGGTTCCTCTGCACCTTTTTCTGTCCGGTCCATTCGGTTAAAATTCTAACTCGTGACCTATGTCAGACAAAATATTCCCCTATCTGACTAGTGCAGCACTGGCAAACAAATCAGAAAAAGGAAATAAATCACACATGAGTAACAGCTTTCAGGGTTATGCAGTCCCATGTTGATCATACTGGAAGTGCTTAGGCAACAGTTTTTATTGATTTTACATACACTGTCCACAATGCAACACAAAGTTAATTGTTGCTCACTGAGATACTTAGGATTTTCACCTCATGCACATCTGTTCAAATAAAGATTCAGATTTTAGGGGATGTTGTAGCTGTATGTATGTCTTTTGGGTGTTTTGCCAAACTTTCTCTATCTGCTTTTTGTTCAACATGTTTCTAAAAAAAAAAAAAAAAAAAAAAAGGAGACCCAGCGTTTTAAAACAAAGCGCTAAACTTTAATGAAGTAGCATAGTTGTACACTGAAAAATAATAAAAATGTCTATATATGGTTATTGGGTATATTGATGTGGTTGGGAAAAATGGATGTTAAGAAACAAGTTACAAAAAAGACTCACTTGCACAATTAACGATATCCCTAAAAATAGCTTTAAAGTAAATAAAACTGGTACACATACAAAAACATATTGTTTATAAAAGTTACATACTGCAGCTTTTAATTATCAAGGAAATAACACTGACAAGGCATTTGCTTAAAATTACATCTCCCATAGTTAATATATGTTTACTTGCTCTGTGGTTGGATTCATTTTAAGCATTTGCCTCAGAATGATTGTGGTCTTTTATATTGACTCTAACCAGAGTGTGTTACATCACACAGATTAATTAAAACTTTTCTGCCTGTCTTTCTGTTCTTATTTATATTGACAACTCTCTCCATGTGACTTGCTGGCCATTGAGTAAGTGTCATGTTGAGTTACAGGTGTTTGTGTCAGAATGCATCTTCTTGTTCAGTGTTTTTGGATGGGAAGTTTCTAATGAGCAATGTTAAAAACTAAAAAGAAAGAACCAGCTACGTGTGGTGGCTGCAAAGCTAAACACACATATGCAGAATCAGCGTTGGAAACATCTCCGCACCAAGTTAGAAAGCTGGACAGAGGAGACAACTGAATAAAAGATATGTAATAAAACGTGGAACAAATTGGACATTAAATGTTACTGAGGCCGGCAAACAAACAAATTGCAGGTGTACTTTTGGAAACAGGGTAGCAGGTGGTGAAAAGAAAGACAGAAAACAACAAAAGACCTTTGGTGGAAGTAGAAGACTGACGATGAGAAAAACAAAATTCCCGAATAAAATCCCAGAACATGAAGATGTACTGGTGCTGACAGCCAAGGGCATTGAATGGACAATAATCTCTTCTTGAACAGAATAAGATAAAGTAAAACAAATACAGCATACTCAGTAAGTATTTGCCTCTCCACTCCCAATATTTGAATTATTTTAAAACAATTCCATCCTTTACTGCAGTGTCTTTGTCTTACACTGAAAATTTCTGAAAAATCCAACCTTTAATTTCAGCACATTTATTGAGCCCAGAAAAATCATACGTTATATTTTACTTACAGGTACAAAGGAAAGAATGTCTTGAAAAAGTTTAATATTTTTGTTGTTCAATTCATAAAATGTAACAGAATTAGGATATCTTAAAACTTTTCCCGAATTTAGGTAATTTTACCTAACCTAAATCAGAAAATGTTTAGGTTGATTTGTGTCTTTTAAATATCAGATCTGACAATTAGAAAATACTTTTGCAAACTTAAAAACATGCATTGTTCTTTTTTAATGGATTCTGTGTGAAGTGCATGTTTTTTGTCCTCATGGAGTTGAATTTTAACTATTCCTTTGAAAGAAATGCTTGGCAATATTACAGCTGGTAATGCCGACACAAACAACTCCCACATACATCTGATGTAAAAATCATTAAAATGCCATTATCTGTTCAATTTCAATCTTTTTTCCCCAAACTTTTGAAAAGCAAAGGCTTGTCTGTTTCCATGTCATGCTTTGTTATTTTTTAACATACCTTTCTTCCCTTGAGGTTCTTTGCAGTTTTCATGAAGGCAGGCACTCCAGGGCGACCACTGGGACAGCGAGCACTGATGCTGGCAAGGAACTGAGCAGTTCTGAGCAGCCAATGGAGGATCATCTCCATCGCACAGCCAAGCATCCACAGGCCTGGACACTGAACAAACAGACAGAGAAAGAGCACACACAGAAGGATAAACCGTGCTCAAGCAAAACCATACACATTCAGCTGCACAGCGTGTGTGTGTGTGTGTGTAAAACCGCTGCCAGGTAATACGTTTAGGACTGGACTCCTGACAGACATGTGGGCCAGGCGATGCGGAGAGAGGGGAGACGATCAAGAAGCCTCGCTGCTGTCAGATTGAAAAGTATTGATTTAATTCAGTTCCGACTTGGAAGACAGGATAGCATTTATTGTAAAAGGCTACCACTTCAAACTTTGCACACTGCGGCGGGAAGTTTAGCAAAGCTTATTAGAGAGTAACAAGTGAAGAGGCCAGAGGGGATCGCTCATCTGATGTCAGACTCGAGAGAACATAAAATATAGGGCAGCTGGCAACTGATGCGAAAACTAGGAGGTGTTAAATCAAGACGTAGTGAAACCATTTTATGACTAAGCAAGGCTGGCATCATCCAAAGATCACAGACAGCTGAACCACCTGTAATGAGCACTGACACGGGGCTCTGCCTCAGAGTAAAAAGGTACTTTTCTGCCTGTCCACAGCAGAGAGATTTCAATCTAATGTTCCATGTTGATGCAGCTTCGAACATCATTGAGAGGCAAATTTCCATTTAAATGAGAGCCCATAGAAAAATTACTTAATGTTCACAGAGCAGTTTGCCGTTTCACCCACCATAATTTACATGGTGTTTGATCTTCTATGTGAAAACGACATGCTTGTTTAAACACAGAGATAAAGTGCAGTGAAGACCTTTTTACTTTATTCCACAAATTGTTTTTATTTAACCGGA
Source organism: Poecilia mexicana (assembly GCF_051168715.1). NCBI lineage: Eukaryota > Metazoa > Chordata > Actinopteri > Cyprinodontiformes > Poeciliidae > Poecilia > Poecilia mexicana. The sequence goes on along the minus strand of NW_028263371.1, from coordinate 48,628,432 downwards.
AGAAACTTCACATAACGACACATGAAGTGAAAGGCTTGCTGAACCAAATCATGATAAGGCCTTCTTGTAACAAATCTATCATTTAAGGTGTTCACATTTCTCTCCAACGTTGTTCAAAAGGCTGGCTTCTCTCAAACACCAGGGCAAAATACAGATGTCTAAATTAGCATACTTTTACTGACAAATTGTTGTATTCATTATGAAGGAAAGAGTGTGATTTGCAAAAAGAATAAAGAACATTTCAATTGATAGTCATTAAAAGGGGCCCACTGTGCTTAATTAAAATGATAAATGGTTAATACTTATTATGCCACTGCCTTACTCTCCTTTTTTTAATTTCTTTTTGTGGTGATGCACACTGGAAGTTATGTAGTTCTGTGGAAAAAAATTATTCATTTCTGAACTTTAGAATTAACTACATACTTTGTATATGTATGATGCAAACTAGTAGGTTATTCTGATGATATGATAACCACAGTTTACAATTCCACAATAGTTACACAAAAAATGTTTAAAATGATCTAATTTATCTAAGACAGAACAGAAATACTTATTCCTTCGGCTTTAATATATGTATATTTTATTTTATTTTTTTATTTGGCAGCTTTTTAGCTGATTATTTCACCTTATTGCAATGCTATTCGTTGTAGAGTCATAGCAGGAACAAATAAAGTTGATGTCTTGACAACAGCAGTTTGAAAATACCGTCACATTAATAAGATTGTATGAGGTCACGTTTTAGTTTCAACTGTTTCATTACTTTGTGTTGTTTCAAGACAGTCAGATTCACCTTCATTGTATATTAGGGAAAGTGTACTTACACCTAAAGGCAATTTATTGTGGCCACTTCATTTAACTTGTGTGTTTTTGGACAGTCGGAGGAAGCCGACAAAATCCAGGCATACGAAAAGAGAACACGCAAACAGAAAGGCCATTACCTGGACTACAATGTTCTGTTCTTGCAAGACAAAAGTTGTAGCAATGTGTTTTACCCTGCGGTTAAGGCTTACAATTGATACTCTAATCCAATACAACTATTTGGGTTTTTAAAGCATTTAAGTAAGCAATAATAAAAGCCTCTAATTGTTGCCAGAAATTCTGGGCAACAACTGCATAAAAATTAATGGCTGCTTTTAAATTTAATCGCATAATCATTTTTTAAGATGTTTGCTTCCTTTCAACAGGCTCTGCCGCTGTGCATCCAGTTTATCCGTTTACTGCTGAAAGTCCTAAATATATTAATCAAGTAGTAAAGCACCAAAATTGTTTGGAGTTAAAGGGTTAATGAACTTGCTCTGAAAAATGCCCTGAACAGCGGCAGTGGCTTTTTTTATTACCACATAAACAATGTAATTCAGGTGCAACTTTTCTTCTAGCACGTGGAATTACATTCATTAAATTATTTTTTTCTCTTTCGTTTTATGACTATTACTTGGAAAAATATTTAAATAAGATTGAAGGCCTGGGAATTAAACTGTTGGAGGAAAAAGTAGGTGTTTTATATGCAGAGCAGGGGATCCCCTGTTGTTCAAAGCCTTCACTATGGCACATTACATGTGACAGTAAATCATACAATGAATAAATTGAAGATACTTGCATCAGGACACACTTATTGTTAGAAGGCATGCTTTCATGCACACAGCCAACCATGATGCTCAGATCACAGCTTTAAGTTTGCATAAATTTCTGTTTCATAACAGTGAATATTTGTAGCCAATATGTGCTTCTGGGAAGTATTGGTTCAAACAGGATGAAGCTACTTGTCTCACCTTCCTTCTTGTAATGTGCTGCTGAATCATCAGGGACTTGAACACAGTAGGTCTTCCTGGTCTGGACTCCACCTCCACACAGCAGACTGATGTTAGCCCGCCGTCGATCCTGCTGGCCCAGTAAGTGTCGGATGCGGCATTCACCCCAGTCAGTGGTCCTCCAGGTGTACCTTAGGAAACACAACAAAGTGGAAATACAACGCCATGCGAAAGCATTCATACCCCTTAAACTTATTTTATATATGTTCATTCTACAGTCACAAATATCAATGCAATACTTTGGGATTTTATGTAATATCCAACACAGAGTAATGCCTAATTGTCAAGTGGAAAAACAAGGACGCATTCTTTTAAAAATGTTTTAAGAGATACAGGATTTCACAAGCCAGATTTGTGAAATGCACAACAGTCCAGTCAGCAGTACTTCTTACATAATCTGTAAGTCTCTACAGCTCAGTAACAGTTACCATGGATCTTTAATTAATGTTCCTCTTGCCTGGCCACTCAGGTTAGGTAAATGACTCTGTCTTGGCAATAGAAATTTGTTTTTTTTTTACAGGTATCATCAGAGTCAAGGGGTCTGCCAGACCGCTCTTCCCTTCTTTCTCTCTTTCTTCTGGGAGAAGAAGCTGTGGAACCATATTTTGTTTTCCTTCCACTTCACAACTATAACTGATATCATGCTGATCTTTTACACAAAAAAACCCCAAAATGATGCATTAAAGTTTGTGTTAAGAGAGGGACAAAAAGAAATAGGCTGAAAAGGTCCAAGTGTCACAAACCATTTAGAAAAGCGCTAGATAACCGTTATGAAGTTTACACCAGAGATGTTTTACATTTGGGTCTTTTAAAAGTAAATCTGCCATACAGCCTGTAAACAAAGATGTAAATGAATGTGAATGAGAATAAACCATTAGGGGGGATTAACAACAGTCAGTGTACACACAGGCTTCTTTCAGTTAGTCAGAAGGAGGCTGCGATATTTTTTCTTTTTATTTCAGAACTTCTAAATAAATGTTTGGTTTCAACTAGGAAATATGCAACGATGCAGAAAGCAATAATATTTCAGGAGATTACTGGAACAACAGCCCCTAGTAATCTATCAAATGCTTAATTTCCGTAATGAGTTTTCCCCTAATCATGTAAATCCGCTGCTCTCAGGCACTCCATGTAAATTTAAAGGGGGGGGAAAAACTAACTAGCAGAGAATGTAATTCTCCACTGAGTACTTTGTTCAGTGCTTGTTTTATTAGCAAAACCTTTTCTAACTTCAGTGGAATGAGAACCAGGCATCTTCTTCCTCCAAGTCAAAATAACTCATCAGGTTAGTTCTTATTGTTGCTGGTTAGAGATAAAACTAGTTGAGTGGATAAACCTGCAAAAATTACATACTTGCTTCTTGCGAGCTTTGTGTCATTCAAGTGTTAAAATGAACTCAGGTGTAGTAGATGAAGTAATAGCAGCTATTTGATCTAAATATTGTAGCCAGAAGATCACAGATGAACAGAATCCTGGTTTCTGGGCGCTCTGAGCATAAAAACAAACACATTCATTTATGAATACCTGGGACATTTGGGAAGTAAATCTCCTATGATGTTGCAGGCTTCCTTTTCTTCAAGTGCAGGACATTGTTTTCCTCCTCCATGTGGGATCTGTGTCATGATCCGTGTCCGGACGCGATACCCAGGGGACAGGTCGCTGGATCGGCAGGTCTTTGAGCAGAAACTCCACGATGACCAGTCAGAGGTCTGACAGTCTTTGGGCATCACACATGCCTGGAAGGTCAGTGGGGAGGTGTCCTTGGTACATAAACTGAAGATTGAGAAGACGTCATTACCAAGTCTGCCGCCTTAAACAGGCTTTGTTACATGACATAAAACCGTTTTAGCTTCTGTTAGAGTTTAGGCAGTGATAGACAGTAAAATAAATTGTCTGCAATTTACTTTGTCTTCATTAAAGTGGCAGTATGTAACTTTTATTAAAGAAAAATGCTTTTTTTAATGCTTGTTTAAATGGTCACTATGTCATAGCAGTAATTACAGCATAAAGTATTTCATTCCATTTACCTTGTGCCAATAAAGCATAATAAACGTGGCTTAATAAAGCAAGACAATTTGTGTTTGTTGATTATTTCTTTGTTGTAACGATACTTCTAATGCAAACAATGTAATACTGCTGGAAAGCCTCTTTATTTCCCCCTTGATGGAGCCTCATTGGTAAGGTTAATGTGTGGCTTGTGCAGCAGAGCTGAGTTTGTCCAATGTGTGTATAAATACCTGTCAAATCTTCTGTGCTAACAACCTGTTCATCTTTGGACTTTTGATTGTTATACACACAGTCATGAAATGGCATCACAATCTTTAACCATAACTTTCCATAGCTGAACAGAGACAAAACAAACATAGTTACATCTGGACCTAAAGAATCAGCAACCACAGCTGCTCGTTCAAAAGAACAGAGAAATCTTCATCAACTGAGAAACTGTGATCCAAAGTTGCTCAAAACAGAAATGTATTAAAATATTTGCATACTTCCACTACTCATGTTGGCACAGACTTATTCTTTTCATCTACTAAAGCAATGTTGTAGTTATTTGTATAGCAACTGCCTGAAAAACACGACTAAAATTTGCCTGCTGACACTCATAATGACATGCTATTTAAAGACTAATTTGACTTGTATAATACATAATAGATGTTTGTATTTCTTCCTTAAAGGTTCTAGCACTGAGGACAGCATAAAAAGATTAAGGATCACGAATTCAAATGCACATAGTAGCATTTTGCATTTAGTGTTTGTACAAGGCCATGCAGCCCTTTTGCTATGGGCCTGCTAGTTACACTGAACTTTAATTATAGTGCAGACCCCAGGTGCAGTTGAGCTTTTAATGGATTAGTGGACATATCTCATTAAGTAACATTTAAAATACCACATGCCTAGAGAATCTACTGAATCTGCTAGTAATAATGAGACCCATGAAGAACAAATTAACTTTGAATCATCTACTTCTGTATTTAAAAAAAATAATCTGTTATTTTACTTTCTGTAAAAAGTCCACCTTTTATAAGAGATTCAATGAGCCAATTTGCTCCTTTAAATTAGTGAAACAAGTTCATTTGTCACTAAATTCCTGTTTAACTTCTTTAATTGGGCAATACAAATAATGAGGTTATTAAGATGTGAGCACACAGCATATTTAATTTAATATTTTGTAATTAAACTGAAGCTAAAGTAAAATAAGACAAGTCGTATTTTGGAAAAAGCACAAGTTCAAAAGCTCCAAATGTATCTAATAGCAAAGCAAGTTAGCAGGTACTCCACTGCAAATGGTCCCTTTGTACAAAACCTGTAAATCCACCGAACCATTGAGAAGGATGACCTATGATTTCAATCTGAGTGAAATGTATGCTTCCTTGGTTCCTTGAATTCACAACCTGACCTGGATGACCAAGAATCCACACTTGGGTTTTAAATTCCCCTTCCAAAGCAGGCAGAAAATGAGAACCACTTCTTACTGTGTATAACCGCAACAGTAGAATGATCAGAAACAATAACTAGAATCAATAAGACAAAAACTGAAATACTGCTGCTGATATGCTTGTCTGTATGGATGGTTGTTTAATATTGAGCTTAACAGCCACTCAAATGTGTCATTATACACCAAGAGGATGGTATTTAGTGGCATTTAGACAATACATCATAATATAGATGCAAAGATTTTCCTCCCTCGATGATGGGGGCAAAAAAATCATGACTGCATGTGTGTGTGTGTGTGTGTGTGTGTGCTCCATTTCTGTGTTTAAACGTGTGCAGCAAAATCCATTCTTATCAAATCCAAATACCAGGGTCAGCTCAACAAGCAGCGGCTGAGGGGAGTACCACTTAACATTTAACACAATAATACCTCACCTCCCTGCCAACATGCTGCTGAAACACGAGCTCTCACATAATCTAGTTATAATGGAATAAATAACAGACATCTGTAAAAAGCATTTTGTGTTACTGAATCCACCTTTACATGAACAAAACAGCCAATACAAACCATAGGGGATCACATACATTGCAAAAACAAGGTCTTTAGCAAAGAAGTGGGTCAATAATTATGTACATACAAAAGTGAGTAGGTGAGAAGATAAGTAAACAGGCTAAAAAAAAAAAAAAACACCACCTGAATTTAACTGAGCAAGTAGGTATGAGCTTCCTATTTGATATTTACTGCACATACAATCCACTTCCAGCAAACAAGTTATTTAACCCCAGCTGATGCAATGAGTAGCTTTTCATTTCTTAACCCCGGTCGAGTTGTTTTGTCCGCATCAAGGTTTGCTTGAGTGTATTCACACCTGCACAAAACATCCGGACCAACGGGGGAGAAAGACTCTGGCCTGCTTAAAGCAACCAAATGTGTCCATTTTTTAAGAGGCCAGCCAGTGAATTTACATTAGTGAACAAGACACAGTAAGTAAACAGGTAAGTAAAATAAAATAAAATGAGGGAAATATGAAGTAAATAATTAAGTTCAAAATGGAGTCACGTGTAGCCAATAGATTATTAAGCAGTGAGGGAAGTAGGTACATAAGAAAATCATGAAATAAATGCATAGCGAGCAAAATAAGGGTAAATAACATTGTAAGCAAGTTAAGTGAGAAAGTCGCCAACATTGCAAGCACTGAATAAGTAAATAAGTAAGCAAACAATCTACTTAACAAGTAATTAATCAATAAATAAGCAAGCAACATAGCAACTAAGCAGTGATGTAATTAGATAAGACAGACTATAAGACAGAAAATAAATAAAAAATTAAGCCATTTATTCAGCCAAACAGACGTACACATTAACCCTTTTCCTTAATTCATTTCACTATTTCCTCCACACATAAATAGTCATAAAGAAATGACCAATTTGAATTGAACACAAAGCTTCTAAAATAGGCAACTCAATTGTTTTTAACAGATTCTTCATAGTCAGGTGACAAACATGTTCTTTTTTTTTTTACCAAGGAATGTGTCATCATACGTCACCTCTGCCTAGAATTTAGCACAGTGAGTCATAGATTTGGTTATGATTTGAAATTTGCTGTGTATAGAAGAGGTAATGCTATGCTTTACCTCTTCTATGCATAAAATAATCTCAAAAACACTTTTTGCAAAACCTGTGGTTGCATCATTACAGCACAAAGTATCTAATGAAGTGTCTAATGTTCAGATCTGTTGCATCGTTGCAGTAAAACATGTCAGTGTGTTACTTAAACTATATGTAGTTACGCTCATTCTATGTGGCTGAGTGAGACTGGTCTTTTTAAACTACAGTTTTTCAATAAACGCTATATGAAGGTCAAGATCACATCTTATGGAGCAATATATTCTTGACAAATAAATCAGCGAGAGTGATGCTCGACTCTAGAATAAATGAAAACTAATAGAGAATGACGAAAGCATCACACTGGAGGTGGATCGTGTTGGTAGAACTGCTATTAAATGGGATTTACCGTGTGAAATAGGCAGTTCGCTGTCAATTATTTTGCTTACATTTTTTTTAACTATATACATTTTTTAAGTTCAGAAGAGTAGTGACAGTTGCTCAAACAACTACATAACAACGTATGTGAAACAGCATCTCCTAATGTGCAACATGTTAAACCTTGAAAGAAATGAAATGAAATGAAATGAAATTTTATTCGAACATGATACAAATATAAAAATAAAATAGTGCACAGTAACAAGAAGTGCATAAGAAAGAAGAGAAAAAGAAGATGAACTACAGTACCGAACGACCGCACTGCCAGCTGGGAACAGGAACACATGCCACAATTCACACAGTCTCACCAGAATTAGACAATAACAGATTGGAAAAGCAAATTCAACATGAAAACATAAATAAATCCTGCTGTGTATTAAGAGTACAGGTTGTTGGTGGCTTAGTGGTGTGTAATTTTATTTTTGGCTTTCTTTGTACACTTTACTAAGCACTAAGCACTATTTAAACTCCACAATCTACCAGAGTAATGCTACTAACCATTCAGAGTAATGCTACTAACCATTATCATACAACCAGCGTACCCATCTCCTGATGATGCCTCTCTGAAGGCTAACACCATCTCTACCTAGCTCAAAGAACATGCCAATTAGTTCACTGTACCGCAATGTGAAGGCCAGACTGATGCAACTCAGTACTAGCAAGGTGAAGTGAAATGAAGTAACCAGTGAAAATGATGTTTTCGAATGTGTAAAAAATGCATTTATAACAAAAAAAAACAAACAAAAAAAAACAGTCTTCTTACCTTAGCATAACATTCTTGCCATCACTTCTCGCACAGCGTACATGTCGTGTCTGATATCCCACTTCCAGCTCCGATGACATCGGGTACCTTATGTGAGCTTGACCATGGTGGTTCTGGTGATGACGGAATTGGTGGTGAGAATCCAGTGTTTGTGTCGTGATAGAGTTGTTCTCATTGGAGCTAACACCAAAGTCCACTGTGGTCCTTCCATTTAAGACGGCGTCCTTGTTATGGGGTAGACGGCACTTACTCCAGGCCCCTACTTTAAGGCTGTACTGGTACTCCCCCTCTGCAACAGGGCAGTCAACGGAGTTAGTACAAGTCCTGGTCTCGGTTAGATTAGGGCAGTTAGCCCCTCCATACATTGGCGCGGCCAGGACGTGTCTAGTCCGATGCTGTAGACCAGCACCGCAAGTTTTACTGCAACTCGACCATGAGGTAAAGTCTGAAACCACACAGTCCTGAGGGCAGGGGATGAGGCAGGCCTGCTCCACAGGTGGCTTCTGGGAGAAGAACTCGCATATCCTTATGCTGACAGTGCTTCGATTGGAAGTGCGAACACAGTGGATATTGCGCTTCTGAATGCCATGCTGTGCTGTAATGCACTCAGTAGTCCTCATCTTGAGTTCATTAGAAAAGAAAGGGACAAGAACACAAGCCCCCCAGTCAGAAATCTCCCATTCAAAAAGATCTTGGTGCCAGTCGCAGACCTTAAAGCATTGCCTTTTGCTTTCTGGTTTTTCCACGTGCTGGCAGTGCGAGTTATGGGTCGTCCAGCCCTCCATGTGGACACACCATATCGTCCTTGTCTGAACCCCACCTGAGCCACACACCTCCCCGACACACTGACCCCATGAGCCTACAAAAAAAAAGAAGACAGAGAGTACATTTTCATTAAAAATGAGTGCTTTGGGGAGGTGGAAGAGGAGAGAGCAATGATTTAAATTGCAGCTATCTGGAGGCTTGCAATCAAGCCCAATTCAAGGCCATTCACTTAACCTCTATGATTGCTTTATTCATGAACAGAAGAAGAAAGGAACAAAGGAACACAAAGTAATCAAACCGGTGGCAAACATCAATACAAAAATACAAGGTCAGTTTCTTGATCACAAGGACTTAATTTATTGGATCAATTTTTAGGCTACCACAGGTATCAGGCCTGTTATATTCCTTAAGTGATATTGCCATATCCTTTCCATAAACCTCAATATATTTGCAAACATGGAAACTATGTCTTTCTTTTAAAAACTAAGTCTTTAGCCTGAAACTTTGTGGGTTCTGTGCATGACACACAAGTAATTACAGACTTGGGAGCAATAAGGGGCATTCAATAAAAGTGTGATCATAGCTCAGCATTTCTATCTAATATGGTTTAGAGCACACCATTAGCGACTTTACTATGTTAAAAGCTCTTGCATCTTTTCAATAAAGTGCAAGCTATGCAGCATTGCTGTCTCTTAAGATGAAGTTTTCCTTCAACGTTAAAACATTTTTTCCCATTTCAGTCACAAACCATAATGCAATGTTTTACAGCTTTATGGGGTAGAAAAACACAAATGTGCTAACAATTGTCAAATGACAGAACTATAATGGATTAATCCTGATTATTTATTTTTTAAGTCATATATGAAAAGTGTGGAGTGGGTGTGTAGTCGGTTTCTCTCACACCTTTTTTTCTTAGGTTTTCTTCCAGAGATATTATTTTTCTCTATGTTGCTCAGAGTTGGTTTTGCATATATAACACATGTTCAAATATTTATATCGGCATGTGAATATTGCATTCATACATTCAGTATTATGATCTGTGTGTTTACATATAAACCAGTTAGGAATAATATTGTGACAAAATGTCTAACTGCGTGTTGTTTCACTTTTTTTGTGCTGATCAGTTGAATCATGCAATGACCCTTGATGATATATTGCTGTATCTGACACTAAGATGTTTGCAGCAGATTTCAAATTTTCTCCAAATGCGAGGTGAGCGTTCATCCTCTTTGTGCAACACGTCGCTAAGGTTGGATTGAGATTTGGGGTATTTGGAACATGGCGGAAAGCGTCGCGCTGCCTCAGCTGGCTTACCTCCATCCAGTGGTGCATCCTGGGTCTAAGTGTTCACCAGATAAGCAACATAATTCTTCTGATCAGGCCACTTTCACATGTTCATGTCCCAATTTTTGGCTCTTTTTTTTTTTTTGTTAGAAACACGCCAGATGAACTGCTTGACAGATCTGCACCTAAATGTGTTGCTCTTGGTATTCTGACACCTTTCACTCAGAAACGGCTCAAACTATTTTAAAAAGTTCAAGCTCCAGTAGCTTCTGCTCAGACTACATGCATCAGTAGGCCATGGTTGCCCGTGACCACTGTGCTCTTCTTGGATCACTTTTGATGGACGCTGACCCCTGCAGCCTGGGAAGACCCTGAAAGAACTAGTTTCAGAGATAAATTGGCCCACCACAACGATTCTCTTGTCAGTCCCAAGGAAATACAGAATGTTCACATGACTCATTAATACATGGTACAGATATTATGTGTCCTATTTACTACCCATCAATGACCTTGGTCAGTCTAACTTCAAGCTGAAAACAAATACTTGCCCACACCAGTGGCCAGTAGAGCCTTTCATAAAATTTAGCACAATCATACCAACAGTTAGAATAAAAATCAAAATATCAACAAAAAAAAAGAGATTTTCGCAAAAAGCTACAGAATATCAAAAGTGATGTCCATGGTCAACTGAGCTGAAATAATATTAGTATAGCAGAAAACCAAATGCACCTGCAAGGAAGGGTAAACTTTTGTTTTGGCAAGGCCATGAAATGTGTGATATTGAGCTGGATTGATCCCAAAAAGGATTTTTTTTTTGATGCAATGTAAGCAGACCCCCCCCCCCCACACACACACACACACACACTTCCAGGGTGCTAATTCTAGAGGATTCAACCGTTCCTCACTGTCACAAAGCTGCCAGCCTTCACTTATTCTCTCCTAACTTATTGTCAGTTTAAGCTGCATGTCACACAAATGAAAAACTGCTGTATACTCAGTTTAAAACATACTCACTTATGAAAACACTCATTCAAGTAAAATGCACACACGGTTAATTTACAACTTACTATGGCAACTTTATATTTAGATATTTCCCATCATATGTGGCTGATGATGTGGTTGTGGTGAACCTCTATTGGACTTGGCAGTCGCTGCTTAGTAGCATCAGCTTTTTCGTGACAGGGGTCTGGTTGTTACATTTTTTAAATCTGCAGTATAGAGGAAAGCAGACTGTGGGCAGAGAGGAAACAAAACTGCTGATACCTTTTTCTGGAAAGACTTCTGTCGGCTTTGAACTGGATCTTGGGATGTGCCTCTTGCAGCAGCTGAAGCTGACCACAGACTTTGACAGAATGTGGAAACTGTTGAATATTTTACACAGCTATGCAAGTGAAGTTATGGGAAGAAAATGTGAACAAAAACAGGTGAGAGTAGGTACAAAATTGTACCTTTTCAGCAAAAGCTTGTGGTCCTTAAAGTAAAACTAAAACTTTACAGGAACTGATCATAATTCTGCCACTAAGAGACCTTGTTTCTTAAAATACAATTCTAACAGAGTTCACTATCTGATCGTGTATGCAATAAATATTGAATACTAAGACATTCATGGTTAAACATGTGCCTAATGTACAACTTAAAACAAAGAGGGACAATAATTCCCATCGAATGAAATCTTACATTAAGCTGTTTGACCTTTTGTCCTTGTGCCTAAAAGAAATAGACCAATCAGTGTTTGAAACCAAAGAACTCTGATCAATTTGCTGATGTAATGTAGTTATATATGTCAGTCTTGTTCATTTCTCAACCACTTATTTTGCAGCCCGCCATGAAAAAGATAATTTGATTCATTTCTTCTAATTGGAATCAAATTGGTGTAATAATGAGGTCCTGCTGCTCCGTAAATTGCTTTTGAATGACAACACACTGAAACTGCTCTGTGAGCTTTGTGTGCCAGAGAAATCTGCTGTTAACTCTTTGTTTCCAGGCTGAGAAGCAACAAGACAAAACAGCTTGTTGTTGAGAAATCCAACAGTGCAGAATTATTGCACAAGTTCCTTAAAGCTTACAGCTGAATTTTCTTCCTCCTGGCTTTGCAATATTAATTAGAGTAGCACAACAACATCAATGCACTCTTGGTGTAAAATATACGATGACATTTGGGGGCTGAAAATTGTGAAGATGTAATTTTAAAAAATACATTTGGAAAGATTTTATCACCCCAACAGCTTCAGTTTCAGCAAGTCATTTGTTTAAATAATTAAATAAAACACTATATGGATGTGATGTTTTCCCAAGTTTGAAAGGTTTGGTTTGGTAAAGGTATAAATTATTTACTGTAACTCAAGCTAAACAATTCCCCCGTGGGTATCAATAAAAACTGAACTGAATCTGGACGATGAGCAAAGAAGGGAAACACAATGGTGCTCAGTTTATGTAAACTTTTAAACTTAGGTGGACAAACACTGATAATTACATATATTATTTTTCTTACCCATTTTAAATACATAAACAGATATTCTGTTTATCTTATAGCCTTTTTTGAAAAGTTAGATTTTAGTTAGTACTCCTGCTCAGGCTCCAAAAACATAAGAATTTCTAATAGGACAAAAACTGACATCAGTTTGCTTTTACTTCTCCACAAACTTCTTTCAGGCATAGTCCAAGCAGGGATAGAGGGGGGGGAGAAGCTTTTCATATTCTCCCTTGTAATTTGAAGCATGCTTCCGCTATAAATTGCTTTGAAAGTAGGTAAAATGTATCGTACAGAAATCTCAAACCAATTATTGTCAGGTCTGTAATTTATGGTCCACACCGTAAAGCTGCAATTTTCCTATTATTCGGAAACATAATATTAACCGTTATGTTTTGCAGTTAAGTTGTGCTGTGGATAGTATTTTACAAGGTAGCAGCAGAATTACAACATCCCTCTTCGTAAGACTTGCCTTTGAAAAGAAAGACTGGCTTTGCAAAAATAAAGGGATGCTGTTCATATTCGGCTTCTCTAAAAATAGGAATCAGATTTTACACAAGACAGAACTCCCTTATGATAAACCTCATTAAAGGCCAAAGAAAAATACAAACATAGTTGGCTGGTAAACTAGACCACTAGATCATTGCTTTCCATTCTCACAGTGCTTGTAAGTTCAGGTCAGAACAGTATGTCCAAAAAAACCTTAGTAGTTTACTATTTTGATATCACTTGCTTATCCAACTTGCTTAATAGATAAGCAAGTTGCAGATTATCTACACATTTTATCATTTAAAATTACCTGCCTGGATATTTGACAACTCCCCTCAACAGAAAAGGTAGGACTTATTTAGACTGATGGCTTCCCGGCACTGACATGATGTTTTAGGCACAGTCCATGAATTTTCAGTCGGGTTAGTCAGAGCTTTGGTAAGGTCACTCCAGACACTTCATGCTAATCTGAGTTATTCCACATGAAGCAGCGATGATATATTTGGGATCATTGCTTCAAATTTCTTGATAGTAATTTGACACGAGTTGATCATTTTTAGGGCAGTACTTCATGCTCTTTATTTCTTTTTTTTTTTTTTTGCAATGCAATAGTACATGACATCATAACTTCTTCAAAGCAGCCCTTGACAATGAGTACAGAGTTTTAACGCCTCATTCTGACTCCTCCAAACACACTGTTTTGTCACTGTGGCCAAATATCTCAGTTTCTATCGCCTTTGATAACACTTTTTTTTTTTTTCCCCCATACAGCATTTGGCTTGTCCGTGCATGTGGCAGGAGTTTTCAACTGGCAGGTGTATGTTTTGGATCAGCACCTCTCAATCCTCTCAGTTGCTCCAAGAGGACAATGATCCTAAACGCACATCACGACTGCTTTTGGAACAGATAAGGCAGGCTGACGTTAAGCTTCTTCCCAAAGCTCTGAACTCAGCCTTGTGAGAAATGTCTGGACTCTGCCTAAAAACTGGGTTCATGACAGGAATCCAACCAGCCAAATCAAATAAATTCAATTCTGCCAGAAGGAGTCGTCTAATATTCAGTCACATTTTCAATGGAAGCTTGTTAATGGCTATAAAACTTATGCCACTGAGGTGCAACTTGCTAGATTTTTTTTAAACAAATAACAGCAGAGGTGTATGAATATTTGAGACATACGTGTATTAGAGAAAATGAAAGCTGTATTAATAATCCAGATGCAGCATTGAAATGACACTCAGGCTGATGACAGGTGCTTGCAAACCTCTGAACAGAAGCATAGCTAATTTTGAAAAGGCTGAAACATTTTCAGAAACGACAGAAAACAAAATTCCAGTTTTGCTGTTTGAACTTCAGTTGATTCAATGTGAACAGACACTATTTGTTGACATCGGAAAAAAAAAAGAAAAAAAAAGCTCACCGCTGTTTGAACAAACATCAATGTGTTGTTTCCCCAAAGACAGATTTTCGTCGCCCACTCGCCCAATTTAACTGTTAAGACGGCTTCATTTTTTTTGAATAATAACATGTTTGGACACATTTTACTTGAGATGCTCAAGTTTTTTCAAATTTTACTCAGAAAGTGAGGTGATTGCCACGAAAGAGACACAAAAGGAATCCTTGAATTATAATCTAAACACAGACATGAAAAGCGGTTCTTCAAAATAAGTTGAGTTGTAAATTAAGGCGTAGCTCAAAGCTTTCTTCAGCTCAGTAGCACCACCCTTACGGTCACTGCTTTCTGATAAGCAACCTTTCATCATCAGGAACACCTTTGCTGTTGTTGCTGGTTTCAAACTGTGAGTGTGCGATTTCTGGAGGTGTGATTTGGACTGATTCGACTCCCAGGGGAGCCAACAAACACAAGCAACAGAGAATCTCTTAAGCTCTGAATAATCACGCTCTTGATCTGTCGGCATCAGCATCTGTTGACCCCTCAGGAGGACCCAGTCCCCCACAGCTCCTTCATTTCTGCCTTATACGCCCCCCAGGGGGCTCTCTTGTACCCGGGGGGGAGGCTCTGCTAAATTTACTATTTATTTTATGTTTGCAAAGCAGAATTTAAATGGGAGGGCAACAGGGTGTGCAGACCTTGCCGCAAAACAGGAAAAGACTGAAATTAAACGCGGCTCCCGGAGCGTGACTAAACACGAATTGTCCTTTTCAGTGAGGTTTGGCTGAACACTTAAGCTGGACAGATTGCACCAAAAGGCAACAGCAAGCAGCACAACGAAAGCAATCTCCACTGCACATTAAAACTAGATAGATCACGGCGGAGAAGATGCAAACAAACGAAGAGTAAACTTTTCAGCCAGCGGTGCAGCGCCAAAAGAAAACCCAATCTCTCGCTGTTAAGTCTTATGCCTCTCTGATCCCTTTAATTGCATTTTCTCAAAGCAGCAGTGAGGGAGGTCTGGTGAATGATTGGAGGATTTCAGGGTTTTATATCTTACTGCTTATGCTTCCTGGTGTTTCTGCACTTCCATTCCGTTGTCAGTTGAAATAAAACAACAGAAACTTTGTCAAAACAAACACATTAATACATCAGGTATTAACGTACTGCTATCCTGTCCAGTTATAATCTTCCCTAATGACCACAGGAGACATGCATCAGCTCCCATGCGACTGCAATGATAAGGACAATGAAATATGTTTATGCTTTCACAGACAGCAAGTTAAGATTTTCTACTTATATTTGTAATGTTGTAAAGGAAATGTAGCTATAAGCTAATCCCCTCTCTCTCAACAGACAGACTGGTCTAGGAGTTCGTCTTTCACTCCCCCGAAGCAGGTAAACACACCTAAAATGAAATCGTTCGGCGGTTGACCTCTTGGTTCCAGAATCCACCACAAGAAGAAAACAGGCCGGTGGAGTCAGAGTCATGATTTGGTCAATCTTTAGTCGTTGGTTGGGAAGGTTTGGGCCACAGCATCTATGTGGATGTGACCCACACACTTATACGTTATAATGGATGCTGCTGTCAGTAGATCTATTTTAAAGTTAATCACCAATGTTAGCCGCCTGTGTCGTCACAAGATAATGACAAGATGAAGGAAGCTAAAACCAAAAAAAAAAAAAAAGAAAGCACAAGTAGCGGGGTTGTGATGTGATTCAGTGACACAAACATCTTTCAAAATTTTAGAATGATCATTTTCAGCCATAATTTATATTCAGATTTATCACGTCCTGCTTCTTCTGGTGGAGAATTATGATGCACGTCTCACGTCAACAAAGAAGCCGTTTTGATAACTATCGGATATGTATTCAGTGTCACGCATGGAAATGGCACCATTTTTGGGGGAGGGTAGAAAGATTGCCATGAAAACATCAGAGACTCAGATATGGGTCTGATTTGCCTGCTGTATGTGCATAACCTTAGGCTCCATATTTCTCAGATCAAAATCCAATAGAGCAGCTTTGGGATTTTCTGGCCAAACAAAGTTCAATGCATGAAGGCCCTGCCCTAAAGGACTTGTTGCTGCCATCTTTAGATGAGAAACCACAGACAGCACAGAGAGCAAAAACCTTTACATCAAATCAGAACAGCCTCTCTTTTCTTTCAGCCAGCCGAGTGCAGCGCCTCAAAATAACAACACCATAACACTTTAAATGATTGTGTTTATATTGTTTCTGCTTGTGTTTATATGTCACCATTTCTGTATTTCTCAAACACCCATTTGCTGCGTTTACCGAGCATCCACCCTCACCTTCTCCCCGTGAGCTTGAATGTTTGGATACATGCTTCCTTTGTCACTGCAGCTTTTAATTAAATGATACGTGTGCTGCCGAGGCCTAATTATGAGCAGAGCCCTCCCCCATGGCACACACCCTCAGCTTTAATTTATGAGTGATGAGGTGCATCGTCAATTACAGCATTCATGTCTGTAGAAGTTCATAAGATTATCATCAGGCAGTCGATCCATCTCCAAAAGACCTTTTTCAGCTCATTCAGAACAGCTTTTTACATGAAATGTTAAAAAAAAAGATACAAAATGAAAGAAAAAGTATATAATCAGAGAACAAAAAATACTGAAAAGCTTACAGTAGCCGGTCTCTATTCCCTCTACCTGAAAATTCAAAATGAGATTTACCCCAGACTAATGGAGGTACTCCAAACATACAATCAACAGTCTTTTTGTTATAATTCACTATTAACCTTCATAACATCTCTGTTCAACAAGCCTGAAGGGATAATTAGTGTTTGATAATCTGTTGCCACACGAGATGAAATCCACATTAATTTGTTCTTGAGAGCAAAACTTAGTCAACCAAACAGAAGGATATAGTTTAAAAATGTGCATCAATGATATGTTTTTAGGATTAGTTCAATTACACTTGTCTATGTGTGAAATTTTAAGAATGAGATCTGGAAAGCGCAGCCGTCTCAAAAAAGTTTTGACAAGCTGAGGATTTGCTCCTCATTTACTCATGTTGCAACCTGAGAAAGATAAACGCATTATCATGAAGTGATGACAAAATTACATAAAAAAATGAAAAGTATTGCAGATATTCAGCCTACCTTCCCTGTCTGTGCTGAAAGGAAAGCGCCAAACTCTTTCACAACAGATATGGTGAGTTAATGGTGATATGCAGTCTTGTTTTTTATTTTATTTTTTTGCATGACATATAGAGGGGATCAGATTGGCGTGCATGAAACATAACATATAACAACTTGAGGTAAGCATGTGATATTCTTCAAAAAGAGTCAAAACCGCACGGTAATCGTGTGTTCATCATGCAACCATTTTATTTTTCTCAACATTGTTTTTTAGGTTTGTATGTCATCAGCATCAGAACGCTAAAATCTCAAGCTCTGCCATGTTTGGAAGAGCTTCAGCTTTCTGAGGAAGCAGCTGCTGATGAACCACCTGATGTGAATCAAACTTCACAGAAACATGGCCTGAAGGAGCAGTGTTTCTAAGAATAATCACGCTGGCTGATAAACAACAACATTGTTCTTCCTGCGGCTCGGAACAATGCTGTTTGTTTAGCTCTGGTGGAAGAAGCTCCACTGGGGGCCTTACTTACTTACAATATTTGATTCTTTCTTGTACACTAAGACTCTTAAGAAAGCAACAAATAAACACAATAGTTTCTTGTTTTATTTTACTGATATGCATCTATTTGGATTGTCTTTGGATTCTTAAAATAATCTGTACTGCACAAATTGATCTTTATGTAACATTCATTTATTTATGAATAGAACAGAACCTCGTGGGTCGTGTTTCTGCAGCATCAGAGGGTGTTGATCTCTTTCAAATTATCATTTGCACTGCATTTAAAAGTGTCCCTCCGCCTAAAGATTTTTGCATTTTGTCGCATTACAATCACAAATGTTTGACATCTTGAAAAGTTTTGTTGAACTCATCTTTTGAAAATAGAGAGACCAAGAAAAATACCAGAAAATAGATCAAATTGATGGTTGTAACCCGACACGTAGAACAAATTTAGGTGTATGAATAGTTTAGCAAGAGATCGCAAGTTTCTCAGGATTCAAATTTTCATGTAAATCCATGCAGACGACATTATCATGTGTTGAGCTTTCATCCAAGAAATCATTGACTCCATATTTTTAAATAAAATCTCTTGCTTTGCTGGACATTTTTCAACTTGACTTCGCTTACGTTCTGTTTTTCTTCGGGTGTTTACTCTGTCCGTGTAACTTTTGCCCCAGCAGTGGGCCATCAGAAAGGTTTCAGATGGGGACTGCTGAAAACACAGGTTTATTTTTGTTAAGTCAACAAAGCAAACGAGTGAAGGCAGGTGTAAAAATGTTTCTGCAGCAGGCATGAACATTATTTTCCTGAGTTTCCCAGGGCTCTGTGACGGACATCTTGGAGCGACTGCTTGAATTTTAATGAGTGAGCCAGACTGATCTTCATAAGGGCGATGTTTCAGCGCTCTCAGATGTTTATTGCCAAAGATTTACTTTCAAACTAATTTATTCATAATAATTAGAGAGGACTAGGACTCAAATATAGGCCCAGTTCAAAGTTTACATTCTCTCACCAGGGATATGAATGTCATTCATGTTTAGATGTTTATAATTTATTTAATTTAAAAGGACAATTCAGAAGAGTCATATTAGCCTGCTTTAAAAAAAACAAACAAACATTGATTTTGAGTTATTGGAACTAGTGGAAGCCAGTGAAACACCCAACTGTGTCCAAGTTTCAAACATCCAGTCGACAGTGACTCAGTGTCTAGAGTAGTTGTCTTGCAAATGAACACTTGAGGGTTTTATTCCAGCTTTCTTGTGCCACATGTGTATTTCCTCTCACAAAGCAACTTAACCCCAAGTTGCCTGCAGTTCTGTCTACAGACAAAAATGTGTGTGTGACTGGGTGAAGTTGACTCCAGTGTAAAGCACCTTGCATTGTCAGAATAGCTAGAAAAACCATATATGAATTCAGTCCCTTTGTCTTTTACTCGAACAGACATAAAGGGAAAGCTAAGGATGTTCAAGAACGATCCGGGGACCATCAAGATTAGAACAAGCCGGAACCTTCTGGGACACAAGAGCCAACGAACAGCATTTGGTCCAAAATGGACACCCTGAAGCTCCACTTAAACATGCAGCTCCTCACAAGTTCAAGTACATTTTTAAAAACGTATTTTATGATCGTATTTTATGATCAAACAAGACTGAGCAATTATGCAACCATAATTACCAGGTTTTTTCAAAAGATAAAGTAAGATGACATTAAGCTTCTGAATGGCCCCGACTTCATCCCTATTAAAATGTATGGAAAAGCAGTACCAGGAAACCAGCCAACTTAAATGACCTATTATGACAGAGATATTCAGTCAGATATGTGCAGGACTTGACTGCAAGCCACGTGGTTTCTCTATAATTTACAGAGACATTTGACCAAATATTAGCAGGGGTGGGAATCTAAATATGTTTTGTATATAAATCTGTATGTAAAGACTCGACAAAACATGATCAGAAATAAATTCTTGCTCCACTATAATCCTGTTTTTAGAAAATCTTCTAAAAGTGTATGCTGTTTTTCAGGTCAATATTAAAAAGAAGTGGTCAAATAACTAATTAAAATCCCCAAAATTAAAATGACATTTATGCAAACCTCTAACTGAAACTATGCTGGTTAAAAAATAGCTTCAGTTAAATTTTCCCAATGTGTTTAATTTGATCAAAGCACAAAAACATATTTCTCAAAGCAATGAAAAAAAATGTATCAATAATAATTACATCAGCAAGGAGTTAGTTTCTTTTATACTCGAGCAGTTATTGAACGTTTTTCACACTTTCTTAGCTTGAAATGTTCTCATGGTCAAACTTAGAATAAGCTCAAACAATTGTGAATAAATTGAAGAAAAAAATAAAAATTATATATATACAGGTGCTGGTCATAAAATTAGAATATTGTGATAAAGTTCATTATTTTCCATAATGTCATGATAAAAATTAAATTGTCATATATTTTAGATTCATTGCACACCAACTGAAATATTTCAGGTCTTTTATTGTTTTAATTTTGATGATTTTGGCAAACAGCTCATGAAAACCCAAAATCCCTGTCTCAAAAAATTAGCATATCATGAAAAGGTTCTCTGAACGAGCAATAAAAATAATCATCTGAATCAACAAAGTAACTCTAAACACCTGAAAAAGATTCCTGAGGCCTTTAAAAACTCCCAGCCTGGTTCATTACTCAAAACCGCAATCATGGGTCAGACTGCTGACCTGACTGCTGTCCAGAAGGCCATCACTGACATCCTCAAGCAAGAGGGTGAGAAACAGAAAGAAATTTCTGAACGAATCGGCTGTTTGCAGAGTGTTATATCAAGGCACCTCAGTGGGAAGTCAGTAGGAAGGAAAAAGTGTGGCAGAAAACGCTGCACAACGAGAAGAGGTGACCGGACCCTGAGGAAGATTGTGGAGAAGGGCCGATTCCAGACCAAATTAAATTTTCATCTCCATAAAACTTTTCAGCAGATGGAAGCATGAAGTGCTCCAAAATCTTCTGATAGCTGCTGCATTGATCCTGCCCTTGATAAAACACAGTGGACCAACACCAGCAGCTGACATGGCACCCAGACCATCACTGACTGTGGGTACTTGACACTGGACTTCTGGCATTTTGGCATTTCCTTCTCCCCAGTCTTCCTCCAGAGTATGGCACTTTGATTTCCGAATGACATGCAAAGTTTGCTTTCATCCGAAAAAAGTACTTTGGACCACTGAACAACAGTGGTCCAAAGTGCTGCTTCTCTGTAGCCCAGGTCAGGCGCTTCTGCCGCTGTTTCTGGTTCAAAAGTGGCTTGACCTTTGACCTGGGGAATGCGGCACCTGTAGCCCATTTCCTGCACACGCCTGTGCACAGTGGCTCTGGATGTTTCTACTCCAGACTCAGTCCACTGCTTCCCCCAAGGTCTGGAATCGGCCCTTCTCCACAATCTTCCTCAGGGTCCGGTCACCTCTTCTCGTTGTGTAGCGTTTTCTGCCACACTTTTTCCTTCCTACTGACTTCCCACTGAGGTGCCTTGATATAACACTCTGCAAACAGCCGATTCGTTCAGAAATTTCTTTCTGTTTCTCACCCTCTTGCTTGAGGATGTCAGTGATGGCCTTCTGGACAGCAGTCAGGTCAGCAGTCTGACCCATGATTGCGGTTTTGAGTAATGAACCAGGCTGGGAGTTTTTAAAGGCCTCAGGAATCTTTTTCAGGTGTTTAGAGTTACTTTGTTGATTCAGATGATTATTTTTATTGCTCGTTCAGAGAACCTTTTCATAATATTCTAATTTTTTGAGACAGGGATTTTGGGTTTTCATGAGCTGTTTGCCAAAATCATCAAAATTAAAACAATAAAAGACCTGAAATATTTCAGTTGGTGTGCAATGAATCTAAAATATATGACAATTTAATTTTTATCATGACATTATGGAAAATAATGAACTTTATCACAATATTCTAATTTTATGACCAGCACCTGTATATATATATATATATATATATATATATATATATATATATATATATTTTTTTTTTTTTTTTTTTTTTTTCCCCTTCTATGCCATTGCATTAATACCAAGATACCAAGCATGGATTGGATGGCCTTTTAGGTTCTATTCAGATACATCAGCCCAACTTTGAATATATGTTGGCAAAAATCCTTCAGAAAAAGAGAAAAAAAATAAATCAGTGCACGCTTTGTGTAATTCTAAGACATAAAAAGTTAGCGAGGAGCAGTCAGGTGTGTGATGTGGCTCTGCAGTGATGAGAATCTTTTTTCAGGGTAATGGCGTGTCTCATGTGGTCTCCTCGAGTCCCTACACTGGTATGTGCAGGGGTGACAAGTAATTGGATGGGATGTCATTCACTCCTGTGTTTCACTGCCTTCTGCTGACCTGGGAGTTCACTTCTCTAAGCACAGGAGCTGAACTAATGGCCATACCTGCAGGCAGCAACCTGAGGGGGAAGGCCTGGTGCTATGATTTTGCAGGCGACCGGGCCATTACCGGACAGAGACAAAGTGAAAGTACAACATGAAGAGAGCAATATATTTATTATTCTGAAAATAGTTTTTGAATTGAATGGTGCATCCATGCCAACTGTCTAAATTCATACCCAAAGGGAGGAAGTGTGTAAATCCCTTCTTTGCTTAACATAACAGATTTTTTTTAAATTATATTTTATTGGCTTTTTAAAAGCAGACCCAGATTATCTGTCAAAACCATTAATAATCCTGTATTTAGTTCCTCCATCTTCCTATATGTTCTGACCATCTTTTTAGTACTAATGAAGAAAATGATCCCACAGACTGATGGTGCCACCATCATGTTTACTGTTGGGAGCTGGATGTTACGTTCTTGCGACTACCAAATTATCTACCAAATTTGTAGATTGTAAGACAAATAGTTATTTGAGTTGTGAATCTTGGCTGCTCTCCCAGAGTTGCCACTGTCCTCTTGGCTGCTTCTCTGATCAATGCTCTTCTTTCCCAACAGGTTATGAGTGGTTCACACGGCAAGATTAAAATTCTTGGTTGATTTAAAAAATATATATATATATCATAGATATAAACAGGTCCTACAGTGTGTGGTGTACAGCCACACAACAAATTCAACACACCACACCGACAGATTTCGCTCACAAACATTCAGATGTCAGATGGAGAATCTCGCCAGAGATCAAACATGAGTTCAGAGTAAATAAACATGGCCGACAAAGAAGCAATGGCGATAATTTGTGGTCAGTTTTTAACAAAAAAAAAGTCCATCCAGAAAGTCCAGTGAACATGATGTTCACTGGACTTTGAACACAATTTCACTTTCTGGCAGTTTTGCCGCAGGATTATCTCCTAAACTTAACCTAGGATTAAGTTTTGAGCCACTGTGACAAACCTAGCATCATTAAGATTGTCAGCAAAGGAAAATCAGGTCAAAAATCAGCACATTTATTCTGAACCAGGCATTAGGTGGATGGCTACATTTTGTGCCCTTCTCTTTTCATGTTATGAGAAAATGTTGACCAATTCTTTGGAATATTGTTTTCCAACTTCTCCACAATTTAAGCTGATATTTTCATTAGACAATTCTTTAACAAATCTCTGAAGTCTTTACATAGAAGCTATGATTATGTTGATACTAAATTGCATATTGGTAAATTACTAATCATGTCACTTGTGAGTTCACTTTGTGGCGCCGCATTTCCTTCCATTTCCTACATCCAAGACTGTCATTTTAATGTGACAAAGTTTGCAGAAGTTGATATGGTATGATTTTTTTTTTTTTTTTGCAAGGCACTGTAACTGCACTGTTCTTTGAATATTAAAATATACAATAGCATCCAGTAGCAGGAAACTTTTAGTGGAAAATAAATTTTATTTTGTGAAGAAAAAAAGGTGAAACTTGGGGGGAAATGGATTCCGATGAAGGGCAGCTGATAGATCTAAGATATTTTCACCAGTGAAATTGTGGATAAAGCTATGGTCAGTCTGCAAAACATACACAGGCTCATATTCTCATGGAAACAAAACCACGTGGCAATTGCCTGAATTAAAAAAAACAGACAAGGCAATGCATCCTTGAGGTAGGCAAGTTGTAATGTGAAAAGCAGGAGTAGAAACATAAAATGTCAGTATTCTGTCTTTTAGATAGCTGGGCTACTAATGTCTTTTAGAGCACGATTTAACACACTGAATCTGTTCAGTTTGTCTAAATGTTGTTCAGTGTGTCTAATTGTCACCTTTTCCAGATTATTTAAGAGTTTGTGCAAAGTCTAGATGAAAGCACTTTTCTTTTTGTCATACTCATTGTTACTTAATATTTCTGATTTATTCGCACTAACAAAATAATTGAGAGTCTTGGTACAAAGTTGCTCCAGGAGGCATCTGTGAAGTGATCAAAGGCCAGAAATCCAGCCCTACAAGGACCTGAAGACAGGAGGGCTCCCCGGGCAGAGCGATTACTCCAGCCGGGGAGCCTGCAGAGTCGAACCTAAAGAGGATAAATACTTTACCAGTTCTCCATCTGTCACTGCCATTCCCCTTTGTCTCTCAGTAATTAATCAGTCACTTGCTCTTTTAATGGTGACCTGCAGGAGGTCAAATTTAAAAATGTCTTGAATAGCTGTCATTTTTTACATTTCCATTGCAGGTTGAGTGAACGTTGCCGAGTTATTCAAAGCAGCACATCTAGGTACCATATTCTGCCACACCTCAGAACAAAATAATGACTCCCGATGGGATCCTGAAAGGTTTTGGAAGACTTTTTAAAGCTACTTTTACTGTGGAAGGTACTCAGCCATAAAAGACAGCTAAACAATACTTGATCTGTATTTATGAAGGATGAAACCAAAACTGAGTTTGTGTTGTTGCTATCAAAGAGCATGTTGGAGGAGTGCAGACTCAAACGCTTCCTTTAATGTGAGGTTCATATAGTTTCACTCAAAGCTGTGAGGCAATCTAATCCAGCTTTATATTATACTAATCATTTTTGTAAAGTGCTAAAAAATGAGGCATCACACAGTTTTGTAAAGCATGCTAAGAAATGACACTATAAATCCTTAATAATTTGGTTACATCAATGTAATTAATGTGTGACAATAGGAAATTGGTCATTTCCATTAGACAGGTAAAGTTTTAGGTCTGATATGGTTTTAAAATATGTTCAGAAAAAACATGTTAAGTATTTGCTCATATTTGCATAAAGGTAATTTTTGGTTTGTAAGAATCTGCAAATTAGGAAGGAAAATAAATGATATAAAGTTGGCTAAGCAATAGCCAACTTGCTTAGTTGGATGAGATGGATGGATGGACAGACAGATGAATGGATTATGTTGTAAACATGTAAATAAAATTATCAATCTGCCTCATCACTGAGGTTATTCGCTGCTATATATTTAGGATGAAGTAATGTTCTCAAAATGTAAACTTTAAAAAAAAAACTGCTGTATATTTATACATATCACAGAAAGATTATGTTTTAGTGAAAAGAGCTTTTCAGATTTTACTGCAGAAAAAAAAGTTCTTATTTTTAAATAATCAGAACTCAGAAAAAAGGAATAAACAACAAGGCACAAGGTCAAATGAATACATTGGATCTTCTCGGCAATAAAACCAAGCCAATGTTTTAAATGCATTTTGTAACATTGCAACCACAAATTGTGATGTGCATTTTTATTCCACTTCCTTTATTATCATACCTCTAATAAAGTCTAGCAGCTGCCTTTAGAAATAACTTAATTTGTTGAGGTAGCAGTGGCAGGAGGTGATGATTTGTCATGTAACTGGTGAGTTATGATGAATAGGAAAATGACTGAATGTACTTAAGGTGTTGTGGAGTCCTTAGACTTGATAAAACGCAGTACAAATGCTGGCCATTTAGCATTTGAAGACTCCAACTGTGTGTAATTTAACACAGATGTCCTCTGAGAGCGTTAGAGATTTTTTAAAGAAAGACTCCAAACCTGTCAAGGTGGCAGGATCGCGGTGATTTTATTTTATTTTTCTCTTTGGAACGCGACGTTGGTAAGAGCTGCTGGTCGGTTAGATGGATCTAAATGTAGGACAAACCTGCATTTAGATCTAAAGCCACTCTTTAGAGGCTGCAAAACTGGAAGACTATTCGTAAACATGCCAGTAGGTGGTTATTTCTCATTTTTAAAAGTTAATTTTCCATATCTCTTAACACTAACCTCTAGTAAATCAGCTGTGTAAGACAGTTGCCAACACCAACATCTATGAGGCATATGTACGTTCTTCTCTGCTTCCAATAATGAGCTGAGCTCATTAGAGGGGCGAACAGGTTTAGGCCTTATATCCCTATGCCATATGCATAATAATGATACATATAAGGTATTTTTATATTCTATATATGTGATCAGTTCAGTTCATAGTCACTGGTTTAGACATATATTGTAGGTGCAACCTTCTCATTTAAAGCCCTTAAATTAGTGCTAGAATTTAAAATAAAGGAGCAATTCATTAAAATAAAAACCTGCAAAAACAAAAATGAATATTATTTTGTAGATAGGTTACAACTGTGTTACATTACGCTATCAGAAAGTAAACTTTTGAAATGACTACAGTTTTCCTGATCAACAGTGAGCAAATTATGCACTAGTCAGGATTAGTCTGGCCAGCTTATTTGATCGCAAAGATACATCGTTTAACCCGTCAAACTAACACTAATTTAAAAAAACCTGCTCTTCCTGTTGACATTTTAGGGTAGACTAAACATTAATCAGGAACATTTCCAGGTTAGTAAATTAGCAAAGGATTTTCTAAAATCCTTTGCATTTCAGTGAGCTTTACAGGCTGAAATGAGTGTTTAGAGTCTCTGTCAAAACAAACCTGTTTGAAGAAATTAATGATTAAAAGTCACTGACCTGTTAAAAAAAAACAGAAAAGACTTCAATAATATTTGCTATAATAGTAGGTAATCCACTGGTATTACTTAAAAACAAGAAACATCTTAAAAATATAAGTTATTTATAAGAACAGGTACAAAAACCTTCTTCGGGAAATAAATGAACTAGAAAAGGAGAGTAAATCCTCTCAATGCCTATTTTTCATTGACAGGTGAAGGCATCAGGTTTACCAGGCAAGACCCCTTTCAGCCACACGCACATTCAAAGTCTGACATTCGCAGAAAGTCAGAAGCAATCAAATTACTCTGGGATAATAAAAGATCAAACATCACTCCACAGATCCTAATTAGAAGTTGACCTGGCTTCTATCATGATGATTAAGCGCTGGGCGTTTCAGGCACGGAAATGATGCATGGCATATCCAACTATTTTAATTACTAGCTAGTTCTATCAGAATTTCATCTTTAGCTTTGACCCAACTTTCAAAGTGAAGTACCAACAGAATCTGCGCTAACTAGTTATCCGATTAAGAATATGCATTACATTACAATGTAAATGTGTAAATTCAAAATGCAGATTTCAATTTATGATTTCATTTTTTAGGTGAAAAAAGGCTTTCATTATGTGATTTCATAGTGGTTATTGCTGTGAAAGGGCGGCACAAGTTATGTCGTTCATAGAAGAATCACCTTTTTCCACATACAGCAAGGTTGCTTTGGATCGCTTTATTTCCCCTTGCTAATTGAAATCCTCGTTTAAAAAACAACATTTTATACTTACTCAAGTTATCTTTGAAAACAATAAATAAGAATTTGTCCATGTGAAAATGTAATGTTTAGCAAACAAGCAACAACAGAAGATCTTCCTACTGCCTCACGTATTTCCACAACAACTGTTATCTTATTGGATGCTGAAAAGGAGCGGAGAATTTAACAAGGCCCTTAGTTTTACTTTTATAATGAGCTTAGCTTGTTGCTCTGACACACTGTGTATCTACATGGTCATCTAATTACAAGGACTCGGGGACATGGTGTCAAACTCTGTAAGTATTAGTATTGTCTTTTTCTAAATGCTGTGCTTAATAAGATGATTATCTGGTGCAAACATAATTACAGCTATGACTGTAAGCCATAGCAGAATTTAACTACATGACAAATGTTCTTTTCAGGTCTTTAAATATGATCTCTGTCTTAGATATAAATTAAGGTTTGTATATTTTGAAACCCGTCTCATTAACTTGTGCAAAATCAACCGTGAGTGAAAAACAAAAGCAGCCTTCTCTCCTATCAACTTTGATTACAAAGTGTTCTTATTTGTTGCAGCTTGACATTGCATCTTCAGCGTGTGGAGAGTCAGGTCAGTTTTTAATTGGTCTTGTGAAATGCTGCTCGACTCAAGTTGATTTATTGATGTCAATGAATTCAGATTGGCAGTGTTCAAGGTCAGAAATGACACCATGAGTTGATTTATTGCCTAAAGGCAATTAAAATGGGGCTTCAAGTAAGAATTCAAGTAAAACATTTGCATATTTCTTACTTTGTTTCAATTTTTCTCATCATTTTAGGATTGTTAGGTTGCGCAGTGAGTCAATAAGTGTAGCTTTGATCATCTCAAAGGAAGTTTCAACACTGTTTTGCATTTTCTACATTAGTTTTCCCATATCGTAGGGTCAGTACCGATAGCATTGTACCATTAATAATTGGAATAATCACTTAATAAATGCAGTTTTTACATAATGACTTTTAACTGATGTTAAATTTCCTGGGGGACCTGAAACATGTGTGGTTGGGGATAAAGCAGAAACAAAATACATACAAATAAAAACCTGGAAAAAGTGAACAAGTATATAATAAATAAACAAAAAAAAAAAAATAATTAAACGTCACTGATAAAACTAAACTTACCAAAATCTACCGTCTTGCATTGGACTTTACACAACAACGAATGATCCAGTCCGCTTTGGAAGAACCAAGCTTTGTGCAAATTAGAACAGTCTGCCTATGTAAAGTACTTCCATCAACATAGGTCAGGTTTACTTCTGGGTGAGCACATGATTTCCCTGAAAGAGCCCAAAAGTCACAGTGACTAAACAGACTGAATTATTCAAATGATAAATTTGATAAAAACAGTAAATATGATTCTCATCTGCTACTGATACAGCCACACAAAATTGTGACTGATCACCGCTGAATTTTACATTTACACACATTTGCCGTGCTTCACTTGATGTTAAGCCCGACTTAAATTAGAAAATGAGCATCTAAACGAGTCGAACTGTGTGCTGTAGCATTCAAAGCATGCTGGTCACTCGTATACATCACCTAAAATCACCAGTGACTCGTGTCAAACTTCTCCAGAGCAGGCTAAAAGCAGCTGGTCAGTGTGGAAGCCGACCTCCTTCACAAGTCCCCCTCTGCTCTTTGGATCATCGCTCCCCATCCTAACTCTCTTTTGTTTTGTCTCTTCTTGCCTCACAACATCTAAGCCAGAGGTGAAACGGGGACTGCAGTGAAAAACTATAACGCTTTAAAGTACATTTACTCTGATGGGCCATTTGTTCAAGTTTACATAATGTACAATTACAGAGCAAACATCAAAACATATGTTTTTGGAAAAATTACCATCTCTTTGAACAAAAGAGATGGCAGGGTTAGGGTTAGGGTTAAACTGAAAGCTTGTACTGCCCATACATTACAGCGACAGCCATGTTGAGCTGCAAAACAAAACCACTGAAGTTATTGTCCATCTGGCAAAACATAATCGCAAAAGTTAGAATATGAGCTTATTTTTGCTCATAAGTTTCTATATCAACAGACTATTTGTAAATCACTTCATTTAGAAAAGGGAGTATATTTAAAAATACCTAGTTTGTAATTAGGTTTCTTCTCATGCACAGGTCTCGTAAAGCCAAAAAAAAAAGTCTCTCTGACAGAAAATCCTTCCTGATCAAGGAAACCCCCCAAGCTTCCCTACAGCAAAACCCAACAGCCCCCTTTTCCCATCATTGGCTTTTTCTCACCGCGTGTTTGTTTTCTCCATTAGTTACGTCTTACTGAAACGCCTCTGTGCAGATGCCTCACTTAAATTCCTCTTGAGTGCTTTCTATATTTTTATATGGCTACTATTATCTGTAAATTGATGGCTGAGAGGACGCAGTCCTGGTGTAAGCCACTTATTTTGGTATTTATTATTTGGTACTAAATGTGCACAAAATCCCTTAAGTACCTTTTGGAGATTATTTAATGTAATTTTATTTTGTTCCCCCAATTCCCAGTTCAGAAATACAAATAATTATGTACGCTTGCATAATTTCACTTTCATGTAAGCTTAGTTTGAATTATGTATTGTTACCGTTTTAAATAGACATGATCCAACTGTTTTAGGTCATGAGTGTATAATTTTTGAGTAGAGATGATACTACTACTACTACTACTACTACTACTACTACTGTACTTCGAAGTTTACACACTCACGGTCATGAATGCCTTTTTTCTTTTGAGATATTATTGGTGCATTTATTCTCTTGTTTTCTCAGCTTGGAAATCATTTTAAAAGTTTAAACGGCAATGAATTAAAAAATATTTCCATAAAAGTTCTGCTTAGTGATTATATTTTTTTATCCACGCATTTCAATATGATACATGCCCACAAAATATATACATATACCTTGCTGTCGCTGTAATTTCCTTTACCCAGTTGTTGTATTCATACATGAATAACCTTCTGAGATTTTAAGTGTTTCTGGCTGAACATTGGACAACTCTTAGCCAAAGTGCTTGGCTGGTGTTTCTACATGGACCCATGAATCTTGTATAGCTAATAGCAGAATCTTGATACTTGCTTTTTCTATTCCAAAACTGAAACTATTGCACTAAAATCATAAATAAACTATAGGAAAAGATGGTTTTTGTCTGTTTTTTTCTGTTGACAGCAGCTCCATTACCATTACCATTACCAGATGTGATTAAAATAATTTTTTTTAATCAAAACATACATAGATTTTGGTCAAAGTAAGTGACGAGGGCAAACATATTTTATACTAATCATTAATTTTCATAAAAATGTTTGGTTAAACCTTAATTTTAGAAATATCCTTGTGATTGAGCAGGTACCCGTTATCCTTTCTGAAAAGGGAAAGAAATTAGATCCAATTAAATTGCTTACTTGTCCCCAGCGAATCAATAAGTTGATGCAGCTCTTCCACTGCTTTCAACAACAAATAATTATCTAGCCGCTTGTCCCCAGACAGGAGGAATACAAATGAATGAAAACAAATGACACGTTGCAGAGACAAACAAAAGTTGTTCAAACAGAAGTTTCTTGCTAATTGGACAACGTCTTATAAGTGTCATTACCTCCATTCCAGGTTTTTGTAGTCAGTAGTACTGAGGTTATTTTATAAACTATTAAATGTGAATGCATAATGGAAGTGGAAATGCAATGAAAGCCTTTGTTAAATATTAAACATGCATGGTGAATGTTAGAAAACAAAGTGTAGCGGTCAGTGTAGTGAGAGAAAGAGTGAAAAAACAGCATCTGCCTTGAGTCAAGTTGAGTCTGGAATCAAGCATCAAGTCTTTGAGCAAAGCTAAAGTGAATTTTCAACTCTTCGTCCATCTCCAGATGTGACCTACACAATATTTTTTTAAGACAGTTTGCAACATCAAAAAAATACGTTTTATCTTCTATAACATAAAACTTTCACATTTGACATTGAATATCTAAAGGAGAGAAACATCTAAAGAAATGAATTCATTAACAAGCTGTCGTGTTGGAGACAAAAATATTTAAAGCTCCGCATTAGGTAACCTCAAAGAAGTGCAACTCAGTGATGTATGCCATTATTTTTTTAAGAGTTTATCTTTTCACTAAGCTTATCCAACAACAAATCCTTTCATTTTCTAATTGTAGATCAGTGGCTTTCACCACTGTTTCTGCTTTGCCACTGATTCAAAGAAGGAATAAAACAAGCGTTCTGATAGGTAGCGCTCTGCAATCAAAAAATGACTCATAGTGGAGAATTTTTTAGGGTAGAGTAAAAAAAATCCCTTTGGCTTTCACCTGACAGCCTCTCCAGGTGTTTCCCATTGGGTCGGCTGAGCAGTAAACAGAGTAAGCTATTTTAACCGGTCTCTGAATTGGATTCTTTTAAAATATAAATAAAATAATTAACTTCTTTTTTTCCCTATTACCACTCATACTACATATCTAGAGTTCCTGTCTTCCAAAAGATCTGTTCACGGAAATGACAGGGTCTATTTAAAGGATTATTGGCATTAATTGAAAAAAATAGAAAACATATGAAATTTGTAGAAGTTCCCTTGTATATACCGATGTCTATCCCTGGGTCTAATGCTGCTTCAATCAGGCTCGCATGTTCAGGCATTTTTTTTATTTTTTAACAAAGCTGAGAGGAGTTTGTCTAATAAAAACAATTACAACATGCATGCAGAGTAGGAAAGGGGTGCAAACAGCTTCCTTTTCTTTTATAAAAACCTGAAATACATGAAGCTTTCCTTGATAAAGAGCATTTATAGAGCATAAAAGCGCTGGTAAGAAAAAGGAGTATGATGCAGATGTAATGATGCTGAGGCTTAATTTATTTTTGCATTGTGCAATAGACAATGTCACTGGCTCTGTCCGTTCATTTCTTACAGAGACAATTTGCTTTTATGTTCTTTTTATGTATTTGACCTTTTCAGACTTTCAACACCCAAAGCGCAAGGACAGCTACATTGGTCTGGAAATTCTTTCCAGTTCTCGTAAGGCATCAAAAAAAAAAAAAGGATGTACTCCCATCCTACTGTGGATTTACTGAATACTTTAAGCTTCAGCAAGTTTTCAGCAGTGGAACGGAAAAACCTCTTGTCAGCAGGTTTACTTCATTTGCATTAAAACATCTCGAGATGTCTAACCAAAGTCACTTGTCCAGTCAGATGTTCACAGCCTGTTTGTTTTAGAGCTGGTAGAATAGTAGGGATGCAAGTAATCCATTCATTAGTTGATCTAAAGTTGACTGAACTTACCAGCTAATGATTGACTGATAATTGACCAGTTTCTTAAAAGTCTGGGTTTTGTCTTGTGTCTGTCTGTGACATGAAGGGAATTTTTTTTGTTACATACAAAGTCTTCAAAATGAAAAGCGGTACATCTTAAAGATTTCTTTGGGTGAGCTGTATGAAATACTGACTGAATAATCAAGAAGATAACCGTTTGCTCGCCACTTTTCTGTCATCACATCCTCACACATTAGTACATTTCCACATTAGCAAGTTTACTAATGTGTACATTTCTTAAACTTAAGCATAAGTAAATTTTGAATGAGAAGTCGACGTTGCTCCAGCATACAGCTCAGCTAAATGAGTGATATTAAGGTGAAACTTAGGGAGTTCATCAAATGTTTATACTTAAAAACAGAACCACATAAGGTGCATTTGGCATCCCACACCGAAATCCGTTTGGATCGTTTAACTTTCCTGTTCCGGAATGATTATTTCTCTTACAACTATCAACAGGCTCCGCTTTAGGCTGCCTCTTCTGAATGGCAGCCACACAACAACGTAGAAAGAAGGTTATTAGTCA
The DNA here is from genome assembly GCF_051168715.1 of Poecilia mexicana. Lineage (NCBI taxonomy): Eukaryota > Metazoa > Chordata > Actinopteri > Cyprinodontiformes > Poeciliidae > Poecilia > Poecilia mexicana. Next base: position 48,594,957 of record NW_028263371.1, on the reverse strand, counting down.
ATTGAATGGAATACAAGTCAATTTAATTAATCATTAGTGGACAATTAATTTGAAGTCAATTACATGTTTGCATGTGTTTTCACAAATTCCACAGAAGGTTGTGTTTCAGTTGTATGCTCAAAATTTACTTTGGCAACTAGTTCTGTGTTTGCCTTCATTTGCTTTTATTTTTTGGTTCTCCTTGAGTTCTCAGAATCTGAGTTGTCTGCCACAATAAAACCTTTTCTCAACATTTCTCTAGGAGCAAGCACTTCCTTCTTCCTTTTTATGCAACTTTTGTGTCATGAAAAACAGCGATTACAGATTTGCTTCAGAGCGTTAGCTTAAAGCAAATACTGTTGAGTTAGCTACAATCTGCTACCATGTGGCTTCAATCAGGCAAAACATCCACAGCTGCCTTTCATGTATTTTAGCCTCAGTATTAATTGGAGCTCTAGGAGCCATTCAGTAACAAAATGACCTTCTACTTTGGACTCCCTTCAGTTACACAGAGGAACTGCTAGCAGAATAATGTCAGTAGTCACAAGAGGTGATTGTAATTAACTCTGTCTCCAATTACAAAGTAGTCCCACTTCATTCCCGATTTCTTCTGCAATCCGCTTATGAAAAAAAAAAAAGTGAGAATTGAAACATTTTGCAAAGTGGTGACGTGAAAGGCCTCTGCTGCTTGAAAGGAACTTCTCATGATAGAGCACTAGCCTTTAAAGTTAACTTTTCAGTTGGATGAAAATTTTAGCATTCCTGTCATGTATCTCTCATAATAGACTGAATCTGTTTTCAGTTTGAAACAAGGATACAGGTTTGAGAGAACAAACCACAAGGCGGTTTGAAGCCAAACATCACAATATGTGCAGGATTCTTTGACTATTAAAAGTGCAATAGGACAGAGGAGAAACTGCTTTTAATTTTCAATATTTATTCAGGGTTTTATTTATTTTTTTATTGATTTAGGTTACTTGTAATATTGGATTTTATGAAACGTGATGTTAATAATGGGGTAGCTTGGCATGTCCAAAAGAGATGCATATAAACATGCCAAAGAATTGACCATTTCTGAAAAAGTGTGTGTGCGCTATGTAACAAGGTGTTAGTGTATTATATTAGTATGTGAAGGTCTGAAAACAGCACCAGATCGCATCAGATTTTTAGTAGAGCAAACACTCCGCGTTTTAGTAAGCACCAATATTATTTAATTCTGCAAGATTTTTTTTTTTGTATTCAAACTGTTGAATAACATTCAACACAATATGGGTTTGTGAGGGAACGTGTGCTTTTTTGGTGTTTTATTCAAGGTAATATGAAAAGATGCTTCTCTGTTATTGAGAGAAGATAGTTTGGTGTGTACAGCCACTTTGTCACTGAAAAATAGAAAAAAAAGTCTAAATGCAGTACAGTAGCTGAAAAAAATCCACTCCTGATTTTTGTGGTTGGCCTCAACTCTTTGAGCGAGGCACACATTTCCTCCATGTTTGGGTTTCCATCTAAAACACAATTATTTATCACCTTATCATACTGTATTGTCTGCTGAAGCTCCCTATCTATTTGTGTCACTCAAGAAGACTGTAAATGTATGTGTGAAGTCACATACAAATGATAAAGCTTTGCACATTAAAGGTGATGACTTGTCAGGACGTTATAGGAGCTCTTTAAAGGCATATTAAAGGTGTCTTACAAAAACGTTAATTAGGACAAAATGCTTCCAATATCAAGAATAATGGATAATACAAAGTCCCGTAAGTCTTTTTTGAGTGAGTATGGCCAATGCAGATGAAATGTGGGGGTACTGAATCAGCTCTGCTAAATTGAAAGCCCTACAAGTAACAAATGAGTTCACATGAAATGGATGAGGATGTTAGGATTACAAGTTTGTTTCATAATTTAAATATTAATTCAAAAGTTGACACCAATTTCAAACTCCCTTTTTCCATTAATTCTGTTTTCCCTCACAGTTAATTCACACATATTTGGTTCAGCTACTTGTCAATACAATTTATTTAAATAATGTAAATTTATGAAAGAGGAGGCTGTGTTTTGGTCTGGTATCTTATTAGTTTATATAACTGCTAAAAGTCTCGCCACCAAACTCACAACCCAGACCCCATCCTTAAGCTGTCAAGGAAAGCTGTCCACTTTCCATCACCCTGACTGCTGGAGCCCTAATTAGGCACCACATTGCTTTTATTAGCATATGACCTTTACATGTGGTTGTCTTTAGCATGTTCAGTAATGCTCTGAATCAAATCGTGTTTTGAGTTTTAAGAAGTCAGGGATACAGCGAAGGATGAAATAATGAGAAAAATGTTAAAATTATGTTTTTGTTATTATTTTAATATTAAATAACATTAAAAAAAAGAGAAAAATGTTACACTTGAGGCAATTCAAATGACATAGCTCATTAAAGGAGTAGTATCAAATGTTCACTTTAGTGTAGAAAGGCAAAAATCTGTATCATAAACTTTCAAATCCAATGTCAAACTGAGACAAAGATTTTTAAATTTGGCTGAATACGCAATTTTTGAAGGTCAAAGATTAGATCCCTTTAATATTTTCTCTGCAAGCATTTTGACACCATGAAGTACTCAGGTCACCCAGGGTCACGTAAGCAGATTTCCTGATTTTTAACAACATGCAATGCTTTTATTTATATCCTTCCTTTGTTATTTATAGTTTATAATTCTTTCCAAAGAAACTATAGACCTACTAAATGCAGCATCCAACATTCACTGGCACACCTGGTAAAAACAAACAAACAAAAAAAAAACCCATTAAAATAAATGTATCTTTTTGTCAGTTGAATAATCTCATGCTGGAAAATTAAGAAAAATCCTACCTTAAATTTGGGTACTTAATTATTTAATTGTGAAAAATATTACTGAAATGTACTAAAAATTATTTACCAAGACATAACATTTAGTTAATTCAGACATAGCAAATGATGAGCAATACTCGTGCCAGACATGATGATGTTATTCTTAGATCTGTGGCCACTGATCCAGAGGCCATGCATGGTCCTATGTTTCTGAGCCTCATACTCTGGACATTATCAGCTGTAAATACAGGTAAACGTTTTCTTTGTGTTAATCTCTCATATATACATGCTGTATAATTCTGTACTCGTGAACAATTGTTGACCATTTTCTGCAAAAAAGCCTAACAAATTAAACTGTCAGTAAGTCGTAGTGCCTCTTGAGATTACAACTTGTTAGATCGTTTTAACATCCATTTACACCAAATAAAGCCAGTTGTTCTGAGGTTCACTGCCCACCTTCTCTAAGCAGTCTGTGATCTTGTACAATTAAAGGAATAGGCATAGATTGGAGCAGCGTATCTGACACTGCATGTGCAGCTTTCTCGTTCTTTAATCCTCACAAGGCAGAAAATGAAAAACTAACATGACAAAACTGAGCATCTCAGAGAAATAACTAAGATGCTTTCAAGAGCTGGAACAGTGGCAATGTTGAACGATATTCATCTGCCGTGGTTGATAAGAGAAATAAAAAATACTTCATAAGCTTGTTGTACCAGAAGTTATATCTCTACCACAAATGGGAAAAAATTGTGAGGTGTGCTGTATATATTTTATTGTAACATGTTATCAGAAATATTTAGCAAATTAATAAATTTCTTGCTCTCAATTCACCTTACAAAACTATAATATTATTAGAAGGTCTTACATTTACAACAGAGTTAATTCAAAGATACATGCAACAGAATAATAACTTCATGAATGTAATTTAATATTTTCTGTCTCCGACAGCTTCTTCTGTGATGCTAACCTCCTCAAAGTAGATTTGATTAATGTGATTTTTTTTTCTTTGTCACCATAAATAAAAAAGATCCCTCTGTAAATTATTCAGTGGTATTTGGTAAAAATTGAATTCCTCCTAGGCTTGAGCCGTGCACACTGCCTTTCGTCAAGCTTATTCAAGGAACAAGAGCAGCTGAAGCAGCACTTGTGTTTGATTTCAGCTTTGATGGCGCAACAGTGAGGCGCTATTTCAAATAAATACACTTTGGCGCTGAAACACAATGTGAATCTTTTTGCCTGACTATCAAAAGATTTAGAGAAAAAGACACCATTACAACATGTTAGAACAGGAACATTTTACTTTAACAAAACAATGAAATTATACAATGTTTTGTTCAATTTGTATATTTTGTTTTTCAAAGAACTGCCCTAATCATTTTCACATCATGACAATGATGTGCTTGAACATGGGAGCAGCCTTGTGTAACAGATGTACTTTAATACCTCCAGGTGTGAGAACGTAAGAGTGAGAACATGCAAACTCCACTCAGAAAGGCCTGTCCATTCAATACCACACTATTAGTTAAAAACAAGAGTAATCTGAACAAATTAGCTAAACTGATACTATTTAGGCCAGTTATTCAAGACAGCAGGGAAGATTTCATTAGTGAATGTATTATAAATTATATACAGTAAGGTGCTGAGTGTGAGTTTCAGAAGATCTCTAAATAATCCACCAGACACCGAGAGGCCCCTAATTAAGAAAAACTTATATTGATTTCTCAATCTTTTGCAAATTATCTTCACTCAGCTAAAGCTTGCAGCTGAATGTTCTCACATACAATAAGTATTTACTTATTCTGCACAGGACTTCTGGCCAGAAGGAATGAAATTTGATGTGCTTTAATAGTCAAGCAAGGCAACCTGTAAAGGAAAACTAAAAGTAAAACTATTTAAATATTTAAAAAGCATGCTTTTAATGATATTGTTTACTTTTCTGCACAACTGTCAGTGAATGTTAAAATCCATGAAGGAAGCTTGCAGCATTTGGATTCCTGTTTTGTAGCAAAAAAAGAAAGAAAAATAACAAATAAAGCTCTTTGAAAAACAAGAACAAGCTTCCATTTATAAAAGCAATTATTTCTTTTCCTGCTCTCTAAACTGAACTTTGGAATACAAATATGACCAAGTTCTGAGAAGTGAAACCCACAAAAGACCATAAACATGGCTCCTGTTGAGAAATCCTATAGTGTCTGCAGTTGTGACTTTTCTGGATTTAGGTGAGGAGAGAAAGCTAAGCAATGTCAATTTGTATTGATATTGTTTGTTATTACCCAACAGCCATCCCCATCTAAACCCCCTCAAATCTCACGGACTGACTATTGACCAGCTCTCCAATTACTGGGTCGGGAAAGTCTCTAGGTCCTAGGGCTTTTACTCCATGGATAGTCTAGAAAACATTCTATTTAAGCTGGTGGCGGGAGGACTCGTCTAGCCTCTGACTGCCTACAGTCCAAAAGTTATCACCCTTTTCAATTATTAAGGCAATTAACCTAGTAAGCTCTCAAGGTCAGCTAGCCCCAATAATCACTTTTGTTAACGGCAGCTCTCCCCCTTATAATAACGAGCACTTGTTGCAGACTAGATAAATTTTAGTCGCTCGGCTTGAACCCCAGGGTGATTATTTACTCATCGCCAAAGAAACCTATGGAGCCACCATTTTCCTAGAACCATGCACATAGACTTTACAATAATCAGTAATTAGTAATTCTGGACTCAGAGTTAATTTCAATGTCCACAATCATCTTATATATATTTTTATTAGTAGCTTTAGGAGGATTAAGTGACAACAACTTATTTCAAAACATTTACCAAATTACAATTAACAGTTTTTAGATATCGGATTACAACCACTATCTATTCCTTCCTTATCCTACCACTAGACTAAGAGGCTTTGGGGAGCAGTCGGACTCATACCCAGTAGATGTAATGTCCCTTGGCAACAGAAATTTTGACGTTCTTGATCAGAATCTTGGCACCAGAATACAATGATGTGATGTCACTGTATCAACCTTTTAGAACACTCAGTATTTTAGGGATACTTTGAATCCCTAAAATCAGACCCAAACATGGAGAAGCAGCATTCAGTTTCTATGCTCCTCTAATCTGGTACAAACAGCCAGAAAACTGCAAAAATGCAGAAACACTGAGTTCCTTTAAATGAAGACTAAAACCCCATTTGCTTAGAGTTGACTTTGTTTAATAAATGAAACATCATAAACCGTTGTCTATTTTTCAATCTCTCCTTGTTTTCCTCTTCATCTCATCTTTTGTGGTTTCAATCATTTAAAGTATTTTGAATTGCCCAGTTGCTGAAAATACGTAGTACAAATAAAATGCCTTGCCTTTATACATGAGGATAGGACAATGCAAGCTAACACAAGCCACTTCTAAAGATGACCTTAACTGCAAACAGGCTGTGGTAAGGCAGTAGGTTTGGGTAGAGACACTCTCAGAAGAACAGAGTCTGCAAGGGTTTCATAATGATAGACAACACTGTCCTGTTCGTGCTTGGTAGGTCACTCCATCATCATGGAATGACACAAGGAAGGAGTATAGATTGTTTTTATCATGTTGTGTGCACTACTAGCCAACACTCCTTTGACAAGATACACCTAAGACAACATGACTGTAACCGCATTAATCACACAACATGCAGGTGAGAATAGATAACCCTGTGCTGGGTAGGTGACACCACTGGTGTGAAGTGTAGCTTTTAAGTTTCCAAGTGACAGCCCTCATAACGTCCTCTCAGCAGTAATGTTAAATCGGAAATCAATAGAAAACTGTTGTCCTTTGTAAAGTAGCACATATTCCCCAACAGGCAACCTTGGTGTTTTTGTTTCCATCTTGTAATACTTTCCATGCTGTCATTTTGTGGTAAATGTGTCAAAAAAGAGGCTAGTGAGGCTGTTTGCAAGAGAACATCTGTGAGCAGTTATCTTAAAGAGATAAATAATAGGTCCATTAGGCACAGTGTTTCAGTGCTCTATTCTGTTCTTAAAGGCACCGATGAAGGTCAAGCATAAATGGCTGCTGCTCCCTGTTTGAGCCGTCGACTCAGAGCTTAGCTACAGCTCTGGGAACTGGCTCACATAAAAGAGTCCGCCAACAATGCTGCTGGCCTAGATAGGCACACCAAACACAATAGTGTGGCTGTGCTAATTTAGAGCAGATCAAACTTTAGGCAATTACATATTAAAAAAAAAAAAGGCTGCTTATGAGCCAAATTTAGAATTCAAATGTGCCGAGTACAATGTAGTTGTCATGGTAATATTGGGTTTCAATGTTGTCTTTGGAATGAAATTAGCTTTTTTGCCTACGTTTTTTTCCTCGTCTTTGTTGCTTTGCTTCTAGGAGTTACATAATTTCATTTATACAAAATATGTCCAGATGGTGTTCTCGTTGTTGCCTGAGCCACAGTGCATTGTTCCTTCTCAACACTACATAATCAACACAGTGCTACCCAAGGGGGATAAGAAAGTGTGCCATTATCACCGGTAAGGTGTCATCTAATGTCGCCGTTATCTGTTTCATTAGAAATATTGTGAGCTGATTGGAAGTCATATGCACTGAGAAGACAATTGAAACTTATGGAGTATTTTAGAAATTACATTATCATGCTGGCTGTCAAACACAGTGGTGCTAATGTGATAATATGGGCTGCTTTGTTTTCTTAGTCCATGGATACCTTCAGTTGATGGAATCAGGTATCTGTTCTCTACCAGAGAGTCCAAGTGGCTTGTATAGCAGTACAATTACCCAGAGCCAGCGCTGCAGAATAGTTAGCATTTAAACTACACAATTGTCCTCACAGTTTGTAGTGTTTACATTCGTCTTAATGCAGCCATTGAATTAGGAATACTTAGTCTTAAATAGGTTGGATCTGTATTCGGGACAAAAATCTTGATAAGAACGTTACTTTGTTTTTTGTTTGTTTTTGTAGCAAAAACATTTTATTATTTCAGAAAATAAAGAAAGTGCATAACTCATTTCAGTTTTTTAATCAAGGTAATTTTGTACTTCGATTAACAATTGCTTGCATCATATAAAATCTATTAGTGGTGCAAAGTCATTTCCTTTTTAAGAAAATCTGAAGCTCAAGTAAAAGTTTTGTTCATTAAAAAAGAAAAACTTGTGAATTTGAGAAAGTTTTGTGGAATTTTATTCAATCCAACATTGCATCCTGTTGCAACACCACACACCAGCTACCCACATTGCACCATATGACTGAAGTTTGTTTTAGAATTTAACTTCCAAGACATTTCAGTACCATTTGTTCTATTCTCACTGCTTCCCTGCAGGCAAACAGGCATAAGTTGGATACTGACTTTCTCTTTCTTGATTCTGAATTGATTTCCTTTTTCCAGTCAAGAAACAACTCATAAGCCATCTTAGCTCTGGAAGGATGTCAAATCCTAGCGCTTGGTGTCCCGGTTACATGCCTTTTGAACATAAGCGCTTTCAAGTGAAATTAATCAATCTCTTTATCACACAGGCAGTGTCATTACCCAACCACAGAGTGAGAAATGAAAGTGCTAATCGCACAGCAAGTGGGGCCTTTGTGTGGAAAGGCCAAGTTGTCCCGCTCTGGCAGCCTTGCAAATGCGCATTCAATTGAGTTTTTGAGGCAAGGAGAGACTAAATTCAGAACTTATTCAAAATTCTTTGTAAAGAAAATTGAAACATGAAAGTGTCTTGGGATATGGTTCTCAGAAAATATATAATTTTTGGGTATAAACAAAAAACTATATGCACATACTGTAGTGTATCCACACTTGTAATAAAACCAGGAAATCTACAATGTAAATGTACTTTTTGTATTGACACATTTCCTAATAAACATTTAAACAGGGTGGAACTTTTTCTCAAACCATTTCAGCAGATGAAATCTGTGCACATAGTTGAGTCTGAAGTTTAACTGCTTCATATACATTGTTATTCCTACTCTGCTTGTCACATGTGGGAGTGTCGGTGCACAGTCACTCAGAAAAAAATATTATGCTAACCATCGAGGCATACAGACCTGCAGGCTTGATGATGTCGAGCAGACTAAGATTTATGCTGAGTGGGTAAGAAAAAAAGTGGTTGCTCTCTCCAAAGAGTGGGTTTCTCTGAAAATAAAAGTACTTTTTCTGATTGCTTAGTGCTTGATATCTTTGTTTTCTAAATATGTTAATGACTCTTACACTTTAGGCAACATACCCAAGAATAGGTGGGTGTGCATGTTCAAATATGCAACTTTTATGAGACATTCTAGACTCAAAGAAAAATGTGTGTTATTGAGTTTTATAAATACTCAGACTACTGGTATTTAAAGTAAATATTTAAGTAAACTGCTTAAATAATTGAATGTATTTTCACACTCTTGGGTGCAGAAGCAGTGGCCCACTGAATGGAGGAATGATGCAAGATCTGTGCCTGGTGCAACCCAGGAACAGTCAGAAATCAGGAAATAGGAACAGGAATAAAGTTCAGGAGGAGTTTAGAGCAGAACTAGGCTATAAAACACAAATAGCAACAACAGAGCAAACATTTGGGAAACAAGTGCTATGGTCAAATGAGGTCAAAACCTTTTTTTTTTTTGCCGACATGATAAACCCTGTGTTGGAGAAAACTGACACTAAAAAACCAAACAAACCCAAGAGAAGCATTATGCTGTTAGGTCACTTTGCTTTTTCAAGGAAAGGGAAGCTGGTTGAAGAAATACATCCCATTCTATGTTTTATTTGAGAAAATAAAATAAAAACACCATTGTGGAATAAATACAACACATTTCACTTTCTAAATGTTAATACCGATTTTCCTTTGCAGAAGAAAGTTATCATAAGTGTTAAAAACAGCAATGGGAATGGGCAACAATAAAATATTTTACCTGCTTTCCATGAAAAATGATGGGCTTTGGAAAGTACAATGTCCGAGTGGGCTGGAATGGGAAAGAGAGACGAGATGAGAAGGAAAAGGCTGAGGAAGTTCCCAGTGTGCCGTGTCCAGGCGCTGACCCCAAAGTCATCTTTCAGAGTCATAGTCCAGCCCATTGCTGCCTCTCTTACTCCTGTGAGGATAAAATGAAATTCATCACTATCTTAATAGGAAATACATCCAGAAACCTGGGCCAGAATAACCAGAGGTGGGAAGGGACTGATCATAAGGGAAAAGATGAGAATGTCACCGAGACTATCTGCTTTAAGGAAATAAAACCAAGAACTTTGAGTTCAGAAACATAATATGGAGTGCCACCATTCAAATGAGGCACATTGTTCCACCCAACGGAAACAGTTTATTTCAGTTTACCACATACATGTAGGGGATTATGCAAGCTTCTCCTGCTAGACCAGTGTTTCTCAACCCTGGTCCTCACCGCCCCCCTGCTCTGCATGTTTTAGATGTGCCTCTATTCCAGAACAGCTGATTCAAATGATTTCATGACCATTAAGTGATGCAGAAGCTTGTTAATCACCCAGAGATACTTTTCAGGTGTGTGGCTGAAGGGAAATGCCTAAAACATGCAGGACAGGGGGGCGGTGAGGACCAGGGTTGAGAAACACTGAGCTAGATGGAAAGACCTACAGAAAAATGTAAGTTTACAAAGTAACAAAACATTTACATGTTTCACTTGTAATTTGTTGTTTCTTCTGCTACTTTTAATTCTCAATTTGTTTGGGATTTTACTGGGAGAGATCCATGCCACTGACTTGCTAAGAACAAAATTTAGTTGCACTGTAGCACATGGTTATTGAGGAATTTGTTATTGCTGATGAGCTTTTCAGCAAAAACTCTCTGAGTGTTTTTTTTTCTTCTCACTTTGCTATTCAGAAATCCAACATAAAAGCACTTTATGTGCCCAACAGAAGAAACTCTTTCCTCATAAACATTGACAAAGACATTAATGTTAGTGTTTACAGAGATTAAAATAATCCTTTCATCTGTAGCTTAATGTTTATCATTTATTGATGGTGACATCTGTGTATATTAGCTCAAAAAATCATTTTATCATACTGAGCATAAAAATAAAACATCTTTACAACATGGACGTCTGCTTGAATGGTATTTGTTTTCAATTTTGCAGATCAAATTAAAATAACGAGTTTACTAAGCTTTTCTTAGTGATTAGAAATCATGAAGAGGATCTAATGGTGGATTAACTACCAAAGAAAAAAAATCTGCATTTGATATTTTAGATTTTTTTTTACATGGTGTTTCTGTGGCAGTCCAAAGCTTTGAATTTCTGTTGCTTGATCTTGTTTGGAGAGATTACATTTTTGGCTTTGGTGATTTTTCTGTGTTTTCATGGTGCTGAATTTTGTTTAATGAAAAAATATGTAGAGAAGAAGATGGCTTGGTGCCTGGACGTGGGGAGCCAGATGCAGTTATTGATGGACGGTCCAATTTTGTTCGAGCTTTGGCGTTTTATTCCAAAGTCATTTTTAAAATAAATTCAATGTGCACACAAATCTCAACATTTGGCAACAAACTTATTAGCAGTAATATGAAGCTGCCAGCCTTTACAGTTCCACCAGCTCTGCAGGTCTGTACTTTAAAGATTTCATCTATTTTACATGTAATTGGAGTCATTTGTATTTCTTCTTACTGCTGCTTTTCTCTCACATTTCTATCACCAGAATGTACAACCCCTGGCAAAAAGTATGGAATCACCAGTGTTGGATGAGCAGTCATTCAGACATTTCATGCTGTAAAACAAACTCGGATCAAAAACATGATACAATATTAAGGTCATTCCAAAGTGCAACTTGTTGGCTTTCAGGAACACTCAAAGAAATGAAGAGAAAACATTGTGGAAGTCAGTGAATGATACGTTTATTGACCAAACACAGGGAAATAAATATGGAATCACTCAATTCTGAGGAAAAAAGTATGGAATCACTCAAATTGGAGGTAGAAAAAAGGACACACCCAGTCTATTTCCTTTCCCTAAATGGACACCTGCCCCAGATTAGATGTGCCCGTTAGTGTGCAGTTCAAAACACCTGCAGTCATGACACCTTGGAGGGCTGCTGGACGAAGTGGAGTGGCGAGAACCATGACTCCAACAAGAGAAATGTCCCTTGAAACAAAAGAGAGGATTGTGAAACTTCTTGAAGAAGGTAACCCTTCACGCATGGTTGCTAAAGATGTGGGCTGTTCACAGTCAGCTGTATCCAAGATATGGTCCAAACACAAACAGCATGGAATGGTTGTTAAAGCCAAGCGTACTGGTAGACCAAGAAAGACATTAAAGCGTCAAGACAAACAACTAAAGGTCATTTGTCTTGAAAACCAAAAAAGTACAACTAAACAGATGAAGCATAAATGGGAGGAAGCTGGAGTCAATGTATGTGACCGAACCGTAAGAAATCGCCTAAAGGAGGTGGGATTTCAATACAGGAAAGCTAAATGAAAACCAGCATTGACACCTAACCATAAAAGAACAAGATTCCGATGGGCTAAGGAGAGGCAATCATGGACTGTGGATGACTGGATGAAAGTTGTCTTCAGTGATGAGTCAAGAATCTGCATTGGACAAGGTGATGATGCTGGAACTTTTGTTTGGTGCCGTTCCAGTGAGATTTATGAAGAGGCCTGCCTGAAGAAAACAACCAAATTTCCACAGTCCTTGATGATATGGGGCTGCATGTCAGGCAAAGGCACTGGGGAGATGACTGTGGTTAATTCTTCTATCAATGCACAAGTTTACATTGACATTTTGGACAGTTTTCTCATCCCTTCAATTGAACAGATGTTTGGAGATGATGAAATAATTTTCCAAGATGACAATGCATCGTGCCATAGGGCAAAAACAGTGAAGGCATTCCTTGAAGAAAGACACATTCAGTCGATGTCATGGCCTGCAAATAGTCCAGATCTCAACCCAATAGAAAACCTGTGGTGGAGATTGAAAAAAATGTTCCACAAGAAGGCTCCAACCTGCAAAGCTGATCTGGCAACTGCTATCAAAGAGAGTAGGCACCAAATACTGTTTGTCCCTCATCAAGTCCATGCCTCAGAGACTAAAAGCTGTTATAAAAGCCAAAGATGGTGCAACTAAATACTAGTGATGTATTTTGAATGGTCTTTTGTTTATGTGTTTTTCATGATTCCATACTTTTTTCCTCAGAATTGAGTGATTCCATATTTATTTCCCTGTGTTTGGTCAATAAAAGTATCATTCACTGACTTCCACAATGTTTTCTCTTCATTTCTTTGAGTGTTCCTGAAAGCCAACAAGTTGCACTTTGGAACGACCTTAATATTGTGTCATGTTTTTGATCCGAGTTTGTTTTACAGCATGAAATGTCTGAATGACTGCTCATCCAACACTGGTGATTCCATACTTTTTGCCAGGGGTTGTACTCTTTGTTCGGTTGACTGAACAACCCACCCTGACTCTTCCACACCCATATGCCAATTAGACACCTCTAGCTGCTGATTACAACCCTCTCTCTCTTGCGGCACCGTTTGGAAAGCATACCTGACTGCTCCTACATTACATCCTCCCTCCAGCCTGTCTAATTTGACTATTCACAGGACAAGCAGTTCTCTCTTTTAGGCTAACGGAGCACATTAGGACTAATTAGGAAACAAGATCTGGAACAGAAACAACCTATAAAACATGCATGTCCTGGAAGAATGCCAGTGTTCATTTTCAGATGGACATTTAATTTAATCCCAGGACCAGATTTATTTTATTTTTTTTGCAAAATGTAGCTGCAAACTTTTTCACATAATCTCAGGCACAGATTCATTCTATTAAATTATCCTACTTACTGCCCCTTGAGCAAATTCCTCAAGCTCAGCCCGACTGTGTCTTAACAGTAGTTTGCAATTAGTTTTAGGCCTGGTCTTTATCAGGCTTTTCTAACTCATAAAGGTGCTTTGATCTATTCTATCCTATCCTGTCATTGCTCTGGTTTATGTTTCGGGTCATTGTCTAGTAGGAATATAATCATTCTCCCCAGTCTCAAATCTTTTCCATTTTCTATTGGGTTTTTTCTCCAGGACAGCCTTTTTCAGCTCCATCCATCTTCCCAACAACTCTAACCAGCATCCCTGTCCCTGCTGAAGAAAAGCATCCCTGCAGAATAATGCTGTTACCATGTTTCACGGCAGAAATGGCATCAATGGGGATGTTCAGTATTGGTTTTCTGCCGCGCATAACATTGTGCATACAGAGTAGAACGCTTCATTTTTCTCTGATTTGGACAGAGAACCTCCTTCCGGATGTTTGCAGTGTCCCTAACTGGCTTTATTGTAAACTGCTTATGGGGCTTATCAGATTATTTTAACAATAGCTTTCTCTTAGCCTCTTTTTGATCAATTTTACATCCTTGTAATGCATGACTAACAGTTCTCGTATCAACAAATTCTTCTGCATGTATTGTGAATCTCCTCAGTTTCTCCAGAGTTGCAACAAATCACTTGGCTGTTCCTCAATTTAATGCTTTCTTGCTTGCTCAGAGTTTTACTTTGGGGGTATTAGATTGAAGGAGGGTGAGTGCAATTACACACTACACTTCATTTGTCAAAGAAACTGAAAGCTTGTTGTTTTTTTGTTGTTTTCTATTTGTAAATTGCAGACCACTTTCTATCTTATTCTATACGAAAATCCCTCCTAAAAGAGTTTTACGCGTCATGTTGTAAGTTGGTTAATGAACAACCCAAATGCAGAAAGGCAGAGGCATAAATAATTATTTAATGAAAAAATGCAGAAAAAAATTTCAGCAGGAAACGCATGAAGCCAGAGACAAAACAAAAGCAGGAATCCAGGGGAAAAAATTACAGTGATTGAGAAAGAGGTGCTTAAGTAGTGGGAGGTTGAATGCTGAAACAATGGACCTGGGCTGACTGGCTAACTGGTTGTAGATGTGAGTGGAAAGAGCAGAAGGCAGACTGAGGAGTGGGAGAGAGAGACACAGTGACACAGGTGGTGAGGAAGAGTACACTGGGGGACAAGCAAATTAATCTTGCAGTAAAGCAAACTAAAAATAATAAACCTGAGTAAGAATAACTAGACACAATAAATTAGCAGGATAAACTAGAATCACTAAGAAAAGACTGAACTAAAAAAACAGCAACAAGACTGATCTAACCAAAATAAAAAAAACTAACAAGTAATAATAAAACTAGAATCAAATCAAGCTACAAAACAACCTAAGATCCTAACATTAACGGTTCCAGGGGTACAGATAATGTCCAAGGCACAATAAAGAGAAACACTTGGATTAAATTTCTTTTTTGGAAAAGACCAGCTCTTAAAGCAGCTAAATATCTAGGTCAAAGGCACCATGCCAGGCTTTCATTGGATGGAAAAAACAGAGATCAGCAGCATGGCTAGGATGATCCTGCGCATCGCGTTGGAAACTACATGATCTGAAGGAATGCAATCTGTCGCCCTGTCTCCTGTGGTCCTCGTTTGGTGCCCACTCACTGGACTCAGTCAGCGAAAATCCTGCAGTTATCATAAGGGAACAGATGCACAGAACTCCACAACCCTCCGTTTCACAGGTGGTCATAACAATTAAGACTTGATGAGATGTTTCCAAATAAAAGAAAGAAGCTAATTTGGTTTGCCAAGGCTCTAAAGAATCAACATGTGATCCTCCAGCCTCTCTTTAAATAAGCCAGACACTCTGCTGAATTCAAGTGGAATCAAACACATTTCACTGCAGCCTGAGATGCAACCTTCATCACTGGATTTCCACAAAATTATTTAGCCAACCACGTCCTTCTGTCTTTACATTCTCTGTTGATATTCACGCTTCTGTTCCTTCAGTACGGTCTGGTTAACAAGGCTGTAAGTATTTTTTCCACATTGTTGTGCATGTAATTGCTTTTGATTGCTAGCAATAAAAACACGGCAACCCATCCTACTTCATCTCTCCTTCACAGATGCATTCACTGAAAGGAATGACCATAAAGCACAGAAACAACTATGATGCAAACTTCAATGTCTCTTTGTCTCGTTTTCTTTTGGTGAGCTTTGGTGAGCTTAAGGTTTTGTTTTGAATTCTATGATTTTGAAGTTTATCGCTTTTGTGTTTTTTTTTCTATGTTGCAATTATATCTCTCTGCTTTTGTTGTTCTGTGCGTCTCAACAGCATGATGTTTGAAACCCAAGATATTCAGGGTTAAAGGAGAATTCAATAAACAATCAAAATACAAATATCATCTACTGTTAAATCAAAGTTTGAACTGATTGCTGGCTCATGTCATTTCTTTTGCAAATCCTGCTATATACAAATATTGTCTATCTCTGCTTTATCCATAAGCTACTATATTTATAATGTAGACTAAGAAAAAGCTAAAAAAAACAATTCAATGGGTTTCTAGATGATTGTGAACTGAAATTTAGTATGAGGATAAAAAAAAAGCTACTGTTTACTTATTAGGGGCTCTTTCTCCCCTCTTGACTTTCATTTCAAAAAAGGATGAGATCAGGATATCGATGAGATCAGAAAAACACAAATGTATTCTAACCTTTTAAAACACTGTCAAAGTCCAAATGAAAATGTTTAATGCATCACATTTTAGATTTGCGCTGTGCATAATGCCTCTTGTCCAGTGCTGGAGATGGGCACCAGCCCTATTTTGGAATAATGCATGATATATGAGACCCACCTGTGCAAGGTGACCTCCAGTCATCCCTTTGGGTGATATTGTTAGTAGAGTTGCGGATGACTCTGGGCAGTCCTTCCCGAGGAGACGTTAGCCGAGCAGAGAGGAGGCGTCTGAAGATGTTAAGTCTGGCAGGGATGGTAAATCGCCTGTGCCAGGCCTTCTGCTTGCAGCATCATGCAATAGCTTAATCTGGTACGAATGAATGCGTGGTAGGCTGGGACTATGTCACACCTCCTGCACCTTCGAGGTGCTAACTCTGTCAAGCGCCCACTCACTCAAGTACCGACTGGGGATGGTCCAACCAGCATGGGCAGCTGTAAAGAGTCTGAGGAGAACAAAAACAGAGAAAAATAAAACAGATATAAACATCTGACCAGAGTCTAGTAAAACTGTTGATATAAACTTGCTTCAGGATAGCTGCAAAGCTACAAACATAGAAAAAAAGAATAAAAAATGGATTGTAGATGATCGTGACCCCTGAGTTCAGTGTTCTTTATTTTGTACACCATCAGCAGAAACTGGATAAAACTATGACTATTTGCAATTCACTCATCCCGTTTTCTCATCCAATATAACGCTTCAGTCTAGTGCAATGCACACACACACAGTTTTGCGCATAAAAAGAAGTATTAATATTACGTTTTCAGGTTTCAGATTTACTGCAGCACTACAGGAGACAAATCATGTCATTTGAGCACCATTTTAATGAAGCTCTGGATGTTGTTTATGAATCTTTTCTGAAGCAGCATAAGGAAGAGTGTCTTATTTATTCCTTAAAACACATTCTGATATCAAAGACAAGAGTTGAAGCTTTGGGGGTTTTGCTCTTTGCTATTCAGTGATTAACTGTCAGCCCTGTAGCCAAGGCTGTTCATCGAGCTCACCCACAAGAAACTGATTCTATTATCACTCTCTGCCTTTAGGTCCCATCCACTTCCTAGTACTGTGAGCAGCTGTGCAGTCTGCTTTCCAACTGACCTGACTGTTCACGGCCCCGAGATCCCCAGATCCCATTGACCCAGAACTTATTACTTAAAGCTTTTAAGGGCATTTTCTTTGCCATTCTATTGTTGTTCAAATTAGTTTGTTCCTGCAGCTGCACTTCTCGGCTTGCAGATGGCTAACAAACAGGATGAATGAAAGCTACTATTGAGGATGGAGCAACAAGGTGAAAACAAACCAATTTCAGCTGTGGACAAGTAGTTAATTTAATGTAAATCTGTGTATTACCATGAAACCTTATCGGTCTCTTACTAATACATTCGTCAAAATTGAAGACAAAACAAAAATCTAGTTTCCCTTTGCTACTTTATACACATGCAAATACTGCATTCATTTTGTTATATTGAAAGAGTGATTATATTTTAAGTCATATAGCACCATTACAGCTTTGCTTCAAAAGTAGTTGTGGGTATTAATGTTATGTTATAAAAAATATGTCCAATCTATCCATATGCTATTAAAATAAATAAAATAAGCCTAAGCTAATATCAATATAAAGCATACCACCATTTATTTGATTACTGATGCTAGATTTAAAGGGCATTTTGTAATGTTTTGTTTTGAATAATGACTGCATCTGACCATGTGTTTTGAGCCTAAAACATTTAGAAATGCATAACTTTACACTTGTTAAATTGCATTCCCATTTGTTCAAGCCTTACCACCCCATCTTAACAGTCTGCATTCAGATTTAGCAGCTCTGCAGAAGAAGAGAAGAATGCAAATAATTACCCAAAGATAATTATGACACTTTGTTTTAATTGTAAATCGTGTAATTATAAATGCAGCGGAAGATGTAAGAATTATAGCAGTATTGCACATTGTGTCACATTGTGTCACATTATGTCGGTTTGGTTTATTTTAGCATACATATTTTAAGCAAAAAGAGACATAAACGTTTAAATAAAAGCATTCTGGGTGGGAACATAAACGCTCCAGCGGACACCAGGCTCAGCCTGGAGCCCAAAAAAAAAAAAAAAAAAAAAAAACAGAACTGCAGCATTTCTACTTTAATTATACAATTTAACTGCTGTGGCTTCACCTTGTAGTCTGAAGTCAGAGAGTTAAAAGCTGGCTTTACTTAATAGCAGAGCGTTTGCTTTGCAGTATCTTTGTTTTCTGTTTCATCACATTGTGTGCATGTTTTCAATGTCGCCCGTCATTTTCTGAAGGTGTCTTTGACTTCACGTGTGATGCTGCTGCAAAACATTAATTCTGTTTTTGTTTCAACTTCCAACTTAGTAACCAAGAAGCTGACAAAATATTCCCACTGCAAAGGTTAGATCTTAGTTTTGAATATGGCAAGCTGTAAAGACAGACAGCAAAGTGAAGCTGATATATTTCTGTAACCTGCACCACGCTGGGAAATGAAGACCTACATTTGCTGCTGAATTAAGAACACAATAGCAACACAGAATTCAAAAAGCATCATTGCAATCTTATGCTCATTTGTTCAATGTATTATAAGCCTGGCGGGCCACCAGGCTTTACTTGTGCCCTCATTAGTATAAGAATTGCATGTTTATTTAAGTCTTTTTAAAATGTTTGCATTTTTTAAAGACCTTCTTGTTCAGGTATTAATCTTCCAGTCTTTTAATAACACATAATTATCTAGTGATATTTTTAAATTTCCTGTCAACTTTAAAAAAATTTAACTCAAAAACATGAAGGGCAGCAGGATTAAAAACTGCCCTAGCACCCAACCACTGGGCTTTGAAAGTTTTCTGGGGGAAACCTTGTCTCAAAACTGTCATATCCCTGAATTTTCAGTTTTGATATTGAAGAAAATACTTTAATGTTTCGGAGTAGCTAAGAAGTATTATTCATATGTAAAAGATGATTTTTGAAATTCTTAAACTTTTCTCTCTTTTTTTTTTTTACAAGACCACACATAAGACTTAGTTGCAATGCTTTATCAAAAAACCACATACAGTTACTGCAGGCCCTTTTTGGAGTTCTTTCAAAGACCAAAAATATTTTTTCCAGCCTGTCGAGATGTTGCACATGGCACTTTCTGAAAAGGGTAGATATCTCCACCCTTCCAGTCTCAAACAGTCCACCTCCCGAAGGCAGCTGCTCCTGGAACTGAGGTTATCAACTCAATCAGCTGCATGTTTATCACTGTTTTTTGAACATACCATGCTTCTTTCACCCTGTCTCCCTGTGCTGCAGGTGCAGGGGTATTGCTAGTTAAGGAAGCAGACAGGAGGAGAATTTTTAAAAAGTTCCACACCTGCAGGCTCACCAACCACAAATATCAATTAAATGAAATGAAACACAAAATCAGGCTGAATAAGGTTAAATGGCTCATACTTTAAAGGTGCCATCTTTTGTTTCCTACATCAATACCCAGCAAAGATACAGCAGAGTGTCATTACAAGCAGGGTGTGCACTCTGGAAGATAGATGCAAATTTATCAAATAAGTTTCTGTTTATTATAAAAAAAAATAAAGATTGATTCCTGGGTTGCAAACTTTACATTACAGGGAAGCTTCTTTTTCTTTTTCTATTTTGAAAATAGAAAATGTTTCTTTTATAGTTTTAAATAAGAGTACCAAACTTGGACATGACGTGTCACATGTAAAGGACTGCCTTCAACATTCAGACACCTCAGACACTGATACAACTAGATAATGCAAAGAAAATGCTATTGCATTTTTAAACTGCTATGTCTCACGAGATGTCCTCTGCTAAGTACTTACGCCTTAGGCAAAGAACAATAACCATGAACAATAGTATGCATATGATGCTATATCTACCATACAATTATGTTTTCCTCTGGGCTGCTTAGTTTAAATGACTCACACTTAAAATAAGTGATTTCAGACTCTAAAGAACCATCCTGCGCTTTACGAGAGGTATGTTGGAATAAGATATTTGTTAGCTTAAAAGCATTAAAGAACCGAGATTCCCATCTTAAAAAAATCTAATGTTACAACTGCCATAATAAAAACATAAAAAGCAGTTTTAAAAATGGCCTATGCTTCTAGGTAATATTTGGAGTGAGTAAGAAATGGATAAATAAAGGGTGCCAGCTTTAGTTCTGCTTCAGAAGAGTAAGAAGTGGAAGCCTGGACTAGAAGTAAGGAGAGGGAAACATCATAATTAAGACAATGTGCAGAAGCACCAGAACGATAGAGACTGATCCCAGCTGAAGCATAAACTCAGGCGTTCCAGGACGGTCAGAAACTCATACGTAAGTGCTTAATTTAAATCAGAATGCCTTACTTTCTGCCTTATTTTTTAAACAAATCACTATTGAAATATTAAAGATAATTTTTGTAGCTCCCTTTGGATTTAGGTACTGTATTTTCTTCATATCATCACCAGATGTTGTCAACATCTGCACTTAGTTTAGGCTTAGATACTTTCCATTGTAAACAAGTGCAGTATACAATACGCTTATGTTATTTTACTTCCCAAACAGTTTGGAGGCAATTGTAGGAAGGTACTGAAATACATTGCTCACTTTCATCGCAAAATACAAGCCCAGTCTGCATCAGAAATGCTTATGTTAGTAGCTATACAAAGGCTCTTGGATGAGCTAAAAAATTAAAGATGTCCTGCATGATAAGATTAATTTAAACTACAGTTTGTAAACTACTATCAGTATGTCTGCTCACCTGCCAACCTCAGACTGGCAACAATCTGATTTACCAGCTAATATCAGGTTGTCAAAAACTGCAATCTTAATCAGCATGTTTACTAAATGTACTCAGAATCCAAATAAAACAATCCATCTAATAATATGTTATACAAGCAGCATCAAGTAATGAATACTTTTCTGTCTTAAATTAAATAAGGAAGCTCTTGAGATGGATTTTGTATAACTTTGTGTCATTTTTTCAATGTTGTGGTATTTTTGCTCACTGTTATATCACATAAGTGTCCTGGGTCCATGTCCTCTGAAGACGAACGGTGAAACTGATCACATTAGTCTCATCAAATATAGGAACACGAAGGAAATATTTACGCCACGATGCCTTAATGCATGTTTTATTAAGTCTTACAAATTCTTGTTCAGTCTTGGCTAGTGTTTCACTTGAGGTAGAGACAAATAAATCAAGCAAAGCTGCATTAAAATTCTATCCCTTCTGCTACACGGCATTCGGATGAGGAAAAGAAGGGAATAACTGCCCAGAGTGACTGATCCCAGCTCAGCCGCACATCTTTAAAAATAATAATAAAAAAAAGACTGAAGAAACCCAGAGAGTCAGAAGCAGCCATGCATTTTAAAGACATGTGGATGTACTTCAACGTTAACAGACATGGGTGTTTAAAAGAGAAAAACACCTTGATGCACCAAGGCTGCTTCAGGCATGTTAAAAGGTGTTAAATTACACAGCTAGATAGTCATGCACCATTTACTCTTGTACACACCTTCCCCACTCAATGTAGGCACATGACTCAATGGCCCTTGGAGAAATCTGACGCTAATTGATGCAATGCCTAAAACAAAGTCAGAGAGCACTGTCTCGTTAGCGGCATAATTCTCGCTGAAAATTTTTTTCCCCACCATAAATTTTTCATCAAAGATATGGGGGGGGGGAAATCTGGGATGTTAAAGCAGTGTGGGACAATGGGAGCACCAAAGCTCCACAAAAAAAAGTATTTATCTGTTTTGTGGAATACACTGCCTCGCAGAAGGATAAATTGCCCTTTTTTTTTGTTTTGTCACATAACAAGCACAAACTTGTATTAATTTGGTGTTTTGTGATTGTATTCAGGACATCTTGAAAGGTTTTCATTTGGTTCATATTTTTCTCTATTTTCTTTGGGATGCTGTTCATTCTAAGATGACTTTAAACTTCTCCGCAGTTTTATCTCTTATATATATCATGTGTGATCTTTGATATTCATGATGCCTTTTGTTCAATAATGTTCTGAAGAAACCCATAGAGTCAGAAGTAAACCTAAAAAATTATTCATAACAGTTGCATCCTATAATGCCAAACATATCACTGTAATACCAGTGCTTTTTTTATTTCTGCCTCCTTAATAAAGATTTTACTTTTCTACAAAAAAATTGCTGTTTTGAGTAAATATTTTATTAAATGTATTTTACCCATTTATTGCAAAAATGCAATATGCTAAGAATAACAATTGTATTTAATAGAGGTGTGCCGATCAATCGGTCACCGATCATAATCGGGCCGATTTTCGTGAAAAAGTGCATGATCGGTGATCGGCGATCATTGGCTCTTGTTGCCAATACCGATCATCTCATTTCGCAGCCTACCTGTGCAGCTGGTCTCCTCTTTCCTTCACTCTGCGCAAACGCGCAGCAACAAATCCTAAGCGATGTGGAACTATAACGCACTGAGTGAATGGGGAAGTTTGCGTGTTGCGGCGGAAAATTAAAGCACGTCAAAATGCATCAACACAATGAAGCTAATACGACATAAAAACAATGCCATACGTGACGGAGGTTGGCTACATCGAGGCTCACTGCAGTAAAAAAGACATACGGAGGATCAGATAGCAGGTAAAGCAGCGCACAGCTACAAACACTCACCCGGATTAGCATGACGGTCAGAAAACTAAACAAATAACCCGCAAAATTATTTAAGTCTTCGAGCTGCGATGTAAGACGCTGGTTCTGCTCTCCTGTTGAACTGCTGCTACAGGTAGTAATATTTCACAGATGGAGCTTCGCTCCTGCTCCACCTGGTAGTGACTCTCACACCGAACCTCTGCTTAAAGCTGCAGCATCTAACCTAAAAAATACATTTTATATACGTATTAAAACTTTCGCTGTCCTAACATGAGACAGATAATCTCTAAAAAAATAATCGATCTCCTCCCTGATCTGCATAATTACTCCGCTCAGTCAGAAACAGCCACTCAGAGCTAGCAGTAATCAGCTAGCCGCCATGCTATCAGGAAGTTTTCATTCAGTAACTCTGGATTGTTTATTGTAATGGATCCTGTTTTTGCCTTTGAATGTTAAGTTTTATACTTGAATTTTTTTGGCAATGTTGAGAGGTTTTATTTTGGCTCTTTGCATTATTTAGCCTCTTCAGAGCCTTCATATGTTATCAGTCTGTTAAAGATAGTATTATCAACAGCAGTACAATTTGCACAATGCCTGTTTGGTTTAGTTTTCTTCTTGAAAAAAGTTATTAAAAACAAGTTTTTGTCTAAATTAAGGTGAATTCATGGTTCCTTTTTCCACATAATGTAACCGGTAGTGTTTATGATAAAAAAAAAAATAATAATAATAATAATAATTATGTGATCGGTATCGGTGATCGGTATTGGTGTATCGGCCCTCATGGGTGATCGGTATCGGTATCGGCAGGAAAAAACCTGATCGGCACATCCCTAATAAGAATATAAATGTAAGCCATGCTACTGAGATATTTAATAGCAAAAATAAAAAAAAACCATTTCCTTCTACTTTACAATTATGCTCTGCTTTATGTTGGTGTACGACAAAAATATATTAAGATATGTTTTTGTAGTATTAAATACATGTGTAAATGTTTTATCATTATATTTTAAATAAGTTGCACTAAGACATTAAACTGAAAATCTATCTAGCTCCCACCTTCATGAGCCCAGACATAATAAGACAGGATATAAGGAATGGCTAAGGTAACAGTGCTACAGAATTAGTGAACAAAGTAGAAGAGAATGTTGGAAAATGACAAATTGAAAGAGAATCAAGACGAGTCCTTTATG
The DNA here is from genome assembly GCF_051168715.1 of Poecilia mexicana. Taxonomy (NCBI): domain Eukaryota; kingdom Metazoa; phylum Chordata; class Actinopteri; order Cyprinodontiformes; family Poeciliidae; genus Poecilia; species Poecilia mexicana. The sequence continues at coordinate 48,570,848 of NW_028263371.1, read as the reverse complement.
TTGTGCAGCTGTTTTACCTGGCTTCACTGCTCCAACCTCCCGTCTCATTAAAAAAAAAAAGCTTATAATTACCACAGAACAAGCTGTAATCCTGGTCACTCTATCTCCATTTTTTTTTTCAACTGATAGTCTCCTCACCTGGGACTAGAGCATTCAGGTAACCGTATCTAAGTCCCAAGTGCCTTAGATCCAGAAGGGATTGTTGCCCAGAAAGGGAGCCATCACTGTGAGCAAAGAGGAGCAGCATGACAGCGTCAGGATTAATTTTTGAGGAGGCCTGCTTGCTGAGGCTGGCAGATAACATGGGTCAGTGGTCTCAGAGACACCTGGACCCTGAAGCAACGGGTGTCCCTCTGGAAAATATCTGTTAATGCACCGTGGGTGGTGGCGGTGATGTGTATTCACGGGTACACGCGTGCGTTTGTGCGTGCAGTCGCATACGTGTGTGGGTGGGCTGGAGGAGGAGCTGATACTTGCTTAGCCCGGAGAGGCTGAAACCTGGAAAAAGTCAATATGCAGAGGGGAAAAAAAACTGTGAGCAAGAAGGGAATCAAGGGTGAAATTAAAACCCTGCTGCAAGTGATGAGTAGTTGTGATGTGAAGTCTCTTTATTTATTCAAAAGCAAGGAACTCTGTGGTTTAAACCCAGGTTCCACCATGTCAGAGCAAGACAGCGTTACATGCACATAGGGGAAATGAATCCCTCACTTCATTGTTTATTTAAAGAGAGTGCTGTAACTTAGTTTTTTTTATGACATTTATACTGTTACGTCAAGCCTCCTATAATTTTACATTTAGAAATGCCTTAGCTAAACTGTACCTGTCAAGGGCTCAATTTGCACTTGTACAGTTTGCACTTGTTGAGTGCAAACTGTACTTATTGCACTTGTTGAGTTGTCCTCAACAAGCACTTTCACATGAACAAATATAGAGGTTTTCTTTTGCAAAAAGACTAGTTGTTTACTTTGGATTATATACAGAAAAAAATATTTGTGGCGTAAAATATATCCTCAGGCTAGAACATGGAAGAGAAGTTGAAAAAAACGTTTACAAGCAAAAAGTCCTTCAATAAGACCATAATAACCTAGGCAATACAACCAAATTTCAATGATCTAATCAAATTTCTATACGCTACTTCTCTACTGTCAGGAAATGTGGCTATGTGACTCCAATCAATTGTATCTACCCACAAAATGTCATTTAAGAGCTCATTTGGTTGGTCGAAGGTCATAAACGCTAATATCTCATAAGAGTTGAGTTATCCTCAACAAGCTCAGAACAATAATCAGGAAAAATCAGGTGAACAGAAGATATGTACTAAAATGAAACTATGTGGGGGATTTAGAAATTTTATTTATCCTAATAACTTATGAATTATATAACTACAAATAAAATGAATAGACAATGGTTTAAGTACATGGGGTTCAATGGCAATTTGTTGAAACTAACTATAAGTACAAAGGGGCAAGTTAACCTGTAGGGTAACTCCAACATGGATGAATCAAACTGTGAGATTGTGGGAAAAAAAATTACAGCTCATTCTCACTTAAACTAAAGTACAAATTATCAGAGGATCTCTAATTTCTCCAGTAAAAAAAAAAAAAAAACTCTTAGCATTATCCAACAGGCGCACTAATCATTGTGACAGAGAAAAGTTAAAGGAAACCATCAAGGAAAAAAACAAAAACATTTGACTGAAGATCAGTTTAATTCGCGCAGACACGCAATGTTTGACATTTCCACCTTAAAAGGTGAGTCTAAAGCTCTGCGGTTCACAATTTGAGGGATTTAGTGGGAGCACAGTGGAGCTGTGTTTTAAGGAGGGCTTGATATATAATTCTACCAAGAGATAAGATCTCTGAGCACTGAAGGAACCGTGCACTGAGAGACTGGATGATAAGTTTGTTGTTTCAAAGATTAAGATAATAGATCCATGAATATGTACAAGAAAGCCTGTTTAGCTCCTTTTACTGGGAACTATGGTTTCGGGCAGAAAGAGCACCAAGATAAACAACTTACTGTATTGACTGATGACTGCCAAAGGGTTCAAACTTTAACCTCATTGAGCCAGCTCACGTTAAGAGAATCAACTCTTCAGAAAGGTTCAATACGCGTCAGGAGGAGAGACTTAACTAAGAGTTACACACTTATATTTCCCACTAAATGCAGATAAAATGAGATGATTTCTTTAAAATAATGACAAATCCTGAAATAGCACAAATGATTTGCCAGGTACCAAAGTGAATTTAAATAGAGATTATTTTAAAAGCAGTGCCTGACCCGGATGTAACACACAGTTGATATGCTCTACAAGAAAAAAAAAAAAAAAAAGGCATCACTGCAAGTTTCTCATCACTCAAGAGTGTCAGTATCATCCAACGCTGATGAGCAGGAAATGGAGAAGATAGAAACCAATTTGCCACTCACTATGGGTGTTTATATACAAGCGTAGCAAGAAAGAGAATAAGTGCTGCGTTTTGGCAAAGACAATTAGGCTCTTTTCTGTGTGATCAAATTCCACCGAGCAGTATTCGTTTCTCAAACATATCACAAGAATACACAATAATTTGAGAAGTTTGTAGTGATTGCATCAAATTCTTCATGTCTCACATGACTTAAAAAACAAAAGCCGGCTACATGCTTTGGTTGAAACACCCACTTAAGCACATTGTGAAGAAAATGAGATTGTGATGCTGATAGAGATTTTTAATATCAGTTCCTCAGGACTAAACCTAGTTTTTACTACACTAATCAACTTTATATATTATAATTAAGAGTTTTCATTTATATTGTCACTAAGGTAATGGTTTGCAATGTGTGTTGGCAATTCTACCATATCAGTTGTGTCTTAAAAATGCATTATAACACAAAATCTAAGATTTTATGGGATAGATTAACAGTTGGTAACTCACAACTGCAAAGTGTGAGAAAATCATACATTTTTAATCAATCAGGCTGAATCAAAACTGTAGAAACACCTTAAATTGCAATGACAGCTGCAAGCCTATTGGGGTTGTTCTCTATTGCATTTGCAGACTGTACATTTTCTCCATTTTTAGAAAAATAGCCCATTTCAGTAAATTTGGATGGAAGGAATTTGAAGACCAGTTTATAACCTTTGCCACAAATTTAGGTTTGGCCATTGGCCAGGCTATTCAACCACAAAATATACTTAGATATGAATTATTTTATCTAATCTTTGCTTGTATGTATCTCAAACTATGAAGAATTTCAACCAGTTGACCATCCAACAGTTGTCAACAAGTTCTCTGGCTAAAGAGATTATGCACTACTTGGTGTGTTTCACGTAAAACCCCATGAAAATACATAGACGTGCATGGTTGAAACATGACAAAATGGGAAAAAGTCCTAGTGGTATTAAAACTTTTCCAAGACATTGTAAGTAACAGTGGAAAAGACTGGTATTAGGTTGATGCTCAAATCTCTTCCTTTTCATTCATCAGCACAGCAGGAGCACTTGTCTGGGATTGCAGATGCATCATGTTAAAGGGAAGCTAGGAAATGTTGCATAAAGTTGCCTCTAAAAAAACGCCGTTCTGAATTTATTCGCTGTGCTTTGTACATTTTGGTCAGGATGTGACGTGTGCAGGAACCCTTCCCCTGCATTTGAGCAAGTCCCAAAAATTGAACAACAAAACTAAGACAAAATCAAAGGAAATGCCAGCAGTTATTGGAGTGAAAGTCAACATATTACATCAAGAAAACAAACTAAGCACATCATTCTCCCATTCAGTCAGATGTAGGAAGGGTATTACACTGATTGAGGTTCACTGTCTTGTTACTCTTTTAGTGTTATTCAGATTTCAAAAGAAGATAGGACTCTAGTGAGAAAAGAAAAAAAAAAAACAATGAGGCCAGTCACATTAAATTACTCTGACACAAGAACAAAATCTCCAACACTGTCTTGAAATGTAATCTATTGATCTGTGGCTTGGGGCGTGCCAGGCCGCTACCAGACATTTCTCATCCTCGCCTTCTTCATTACATCCATATTTTTTTTCTTTCATTCACAGAGTGCCGTGCAAACGTTTTGAGTTCTACGCTATCTCGTTGTCAAAAATGGACACAAAGGGGGTTTAGGTAGAGTTTAAATTCAGAACAACTGTCATAAAGAAGACAACAGGTTTTTCTTCTGTCAGTAAAACAACATTGGTAAACCTTTACATTAGTACAGAAATCTTTTCTCTTTTAGGTGCCCATCCCCTATCTACTAAACGTGCAAACATGGTTTATTTTTGAAAAGAATCTAGGATAGACGCACATAATTACATGGAAGGTGCAATTAGAGTGGCCTACTATCCTAACAAGTGTGTTTTTAGACTGTGCGAACAAAAGAAATCCATATTTCACAACCGTTTTGCAGGATATCACAAATTAAATGCAGATGCAAACATAGCATTAATTCAGCAGATCAGAACAACTGTCACGTACTTTAGGCTCTGCCTTTCTCATGCCTCATTCTAAGGGTTTGGGTTATCCTGAGCCAACTCTGTAGTTATCTATAGGTTTAGGCTGCTGGAGGACAAACATACCACTTTTCCATATGTCCTTCTTATAGAGAGCTATAAAAAATTAACTGAATTGAATTTTGCATCAGGTTGCAATTCTGTACTCAGCCACAAACACACAAGATGCAGTCAAGTTGTCAAAAAGATTATTTTAAGATTACAATAACATTGCCTGATCTGATAAGGCTTTTCTTCTTATTATTATTTTTAAGAATAATATGTCTCAAATTAGTAATGCTGGAAGAAATGCCTTTGTAATAATTAGTGAAAAAAAAATCTTGCCTGGGTTGATGTGCCAATAGTCTAGTTAAAGACTGTGGTTGAAAATTGGATGAAATGAACAGTAGAAAAATGACTACAATTCTAAAACAATTTAACAAACGTCATATAGCAAAATAAAATAAAGGGTTAGAGGAGTTAAAAGTAAAATATACATACTAGCTTGCAAAATATTTTATCAGGTGCAGCCAACACTAAATCAAACTAACAGCACCAAGCAGCAGAGGCCTTCCTACCTAAAATAACTAACACATTGGCATAGGATGAAATAATAACATTTATTGCAGAAATCCAAAAGACTTAATCAAATTCTGCTGGAACCACAACACCAAGTAAAGCCCTGGATTTATCTGACTATTAGAAGCTCAGCAACATCTTACAAATATCACTGTCCATAGATCTGGATCAGAAACAGGACTTCAGGTCCTACAACACCACATCAAATGGCCAGTTGGCCATTTTACCCCGCAAACAAAATGATATCAACCAAACATTAACATTGTAACAGCAGCAGAAACTCAAATTAGGCAACAATAGTGTCATAATTATTAACAATCATACAAAAAAGAAATCTTAGGAACATTTATCCAGAGCAGCATCATGCTAACCAGAGTAATATAAACATCAAATAAACCACAGCAACTGATTGTCAACGAAAAACAAATTACAGCAGTGATGAATAGAAAAACTAAACAACGGAAAACACGAGCAGAGAAATATGGTAGCTAAAACTAAACTTACCGATCGTATGTGAAATCCCTCGACCACCGTCGTCAACTTTATCACTGGCGGTTACTTTTTCTCCCTCTCCACATCAGTGAGGACTGCGCCGCAGCGCCCCCTATGGACGAGCCGCCACTGTGCCTACGAATGTGACTTACCCAACCCACTCTACTGTGCCACCAGGACAATGCACATAATTGACTTAATTTCTAACCATATATTAAACAATCTATATTAAGAAATGGTTTAAAAAATGGTTTTAATTGTACAAACAATAAATGCTTCTCCTCTAATCTTATGATCAGCAGGCACCGCCCATCACCTAGCAATGAAAACCGAACCCAGCTCCTCACCTGGCAACCCAAGCACAGCTCTGTAAGCACGTTTGGTCAGCTGATTTTACAACTGTATGCAATGTACAATTGGTGCTGGAAAAGACAAATGTTTTATTGTTTTCTTACCCCTGCCATCTGGCAAATCACTGTCCTCTTTAGAAGTTTTAACTATAAAACTATAAAACTGGGGCAACTGTAGTTTTAACTTCAGCTTCACATGTCCTGGTCAAGGCACTTAACCCTAAGCTGTGCATATTGGTGTATAAATGTGTGTCCAAATGGCTGAATGTGACTCTAGTGTAAAGTGCTATGAGTGGTCAAAATGAGCAGAAAAGAACTAAATAAGTTCAGTCCATTTACCATGCAGCAGCTGTAAATTCTTTATGCATAAATTTTATCTACTTGTAAACTTGTAAAATATTTTAATGTTTGAGGTCAGTGCAATAGTATCTACTTTTGAGCTGCACATTTTCTGCCAAACTGGCAGATGTAAAACATGTAGCTCAAAAGTTTTCTCAAACTCTGTATCTCACACATGTCAGTGCAGTAAACCTAATACTAAAGTATGTCACACCTGGTCTTTAAGAATGTTTGTGCCATCTGCTGGCAATATATTTCCTTGTGATAAAGAGCCAGGAGGGCATTGGTAGAAGATGTCTTACATATAATTTAATTCTGCTGACATAAATTTTTAAGTTGGGTCATGTTGCTCGTGCTTCTAAAATCATACTAAGTATTCAGGCTGATGGGAAAAGTAGGACTCCCTGCATCAGACTTGGATATGACATCACGGTGATCCAACAGCATGGAATACAGCAAAATATGGAACAAGCACGCATAATCTACATCTCTAATTCAGCACTCATTGGGAGTGATCCGCAACATCATAATTCTTTAACATCGCTTCGCTCTCAGGATAAGCCAGATTTTCGACAGATCTTTTTCACGAAAGCAAGTCTTTGTATAGAGAAATGCTTGTGATGCCGGTTATAGAAGACAGAACAATGCCAGCACTGGGTTTATTGTGTTCAGAAGCAACGCGGTTTTCTGATTCATGAGAATGACGTACTGATCTCCTGCCAGTAAACCAGAAACGCTTGGCTCCCCCAGTTGGAAGTGAAAATTGGAGGATAATTTGTGACTCTTTCAGGTGTGAGCATTAAGATGAAAAATTGTGCTAGTGCAGGTGCTGGAGACATGTGATAATTCTGAATTATTCTACTGCAGAGTTTATAAATACAAATATGTAAAAGTATTTATCGAGTGGAAGAATAAAAATGAACTTCCAAGCACATTTTTGAAAGAAAGAATTGTGTCCAGATCATCAATGCATAAATATCTCATGTGAAGCCACACAACCATATTGCACACACATAAAAAAAAAAGATAGTTAGATAACAGGAACACACAAAATCATAACTTTAAAGACAAATATTCTCCAATATATGGCTTCAATGAAAAGTTAAACTGGTTGAATACTTGGCAAATTGGAAAAATACATTCAAGAATGTTCATTGCAGCCAGTGAAGTGAATATCTGAAGTAATATAAAAGAAGAAGATATAAAAATGAAAATCTAGCATGAAAAACACAAATAAACCTGCATGACTTATTTGTGTTTTGGTAGCTCACTCTTTGGTGGTATACAGCCTGTAGTTCACATTGATCATGATTAAATATACTATGTTACACTTTCCACAAAAATAGCTGTCCTGTCCTCTACCCCATTGAACAACTGTCAGAGTTTATGTTGTTGTGATTGTGACCAACATCATCTCATTAGCTCACAAGTTGAAAATGCTGGTTGAAGAATGGATTTCATCCCATAACAATGTGCTAAGGGGGATTTGACAGGCTTCTGCGGTTGTTTACAATTATCACACACAACATTGAAAACCCTGTTTGTGATGTGGTTAAATTGTTAACTATTTAATTGCAAATATTTAAACAAATGTTTAGAGTGCAGACTGTAAACCTATTATGTGTCTATGTGATGAGATAATTATGTAGTTATCCATATTTAAAGGAAATGTTAACTTCATACCTTTGAGAGTTCAGGGGGAATTAAAAATAAACAGGAACTAATGTCCAATGGCTTCCTTTTATACTCCTTGGACAGGAAAAAGATCAGTCTTATGATTTCTTTTTTTAAATATTATATAATCCCAGTTATAGATCATAACTGATAAACAGCTTCTTTGTCACATTAACATGATGGCTTCACTGTATGGTTGATTTTGTTTGTGTTTATAAGCTTGTATGTTTGAAATAAAACATTGGTTGATTGATTCATGGATTCAATTTGTTCATTTATACATCCACAGACATTCAATTTTGCTGGAACACAAAACAAAGGAGAGGGATAAAGGTGCAGTTCCCTTCATTAACCTCCCATTCCCATGTAGATTCTCCAGAAAAGATTCAGGGGTTAGAACAGTTTTTGCAATATGACTCATTGACTCTGTGTCTGGATGTTGTTTGTGCATGCCATGCCAGAATCTATGGCTTCACACATGGTGCTGAAATATCAGCACCCTAACTGGGTTGTACACTGATAAATCTATAGTGGTGTCCGTTGTGCTGATCTAGCAGTCGTTTCTGTTGCCGTGCCATCTTTTACTGCCAGCCGTCCAACAGCCTCAGCTCTGATCTTGTTTTCTGAACTATCTACTATAAACATACTTTCCAAAAAATGTGAGGCCTGACTTGTTTTACTGGGTATGTTATTGTTGGTGAAGTGTTGAAGAAAAACACAACATTTCTCAATTAGACCAACAGATGCCTTTACTCTGACAGAGCCAATGTTGTTGTTTTAAAAGATCAAATCCCAGGGCTGATGCTGCATAAGGCTTTGTACTTAATGAGAATGTCCTCATCTGGTCCCAAGCATTGGGTCCTGATTAAGTATCAATTAAGTTAGTGGCACCAGCGCTCTTTTTTTACACTCATATTCAATATATGTTCTGGTAAACCATTTTGTCAGATTAAAAGAATGTTTTAAAGATAACAACTTTAAGCAGGTATTAAATCTAGCTTTCAATAGGCCCACATTTCTGTATCAGAAATGTGTATTGTTGGTCTCATGTAATGTTCTAATCTTACATGGCAGAAAATTATCATAATTAATAAAGAAAGGCTTATTAATTGTGTATTTTCTTGGAGCGTAGTCTCATTTTATAGCACAATGAAGTAACAGCGTTACCTTGCAATTCCACTAGGTGTTTGCTAATTGCTGCTGCTGCCGCTAGTCTGGTGGAGTTTAATGGGGAAGGTCTAGGGGAGGGGTGAACTGTGAGACAGAAGGTCAGGTGGGGCTGCAGCCTGTTGTAGAAATAAGTGGTGAGAACAAACATTTAGGCACCCCGAATTGCTGCCAGGGGAGAATCAGGGATTCAGGTACGTTTTAATAAGGGAATAACATGACAACATGGTATAAAGCTCAAAAAAGTTGATTTTAGATAATACGCCCTCTTTAAAATCCACAGTCTGTGTATAATTAATCTATATAAAGTGTTTCACTTAATGAATTGAGTTACTGAATTAAATTAACTTTGTAATAATAGTCTAATTTGTTGAATCTTACTGCAAGCCGAAATCCCAGTGATTGTCATCGTTGTACTGTTTATGATGATCCCCAGCGAGCTGTTTAGCCACTAGTTTATACAAGTCAGTCTGTCTTTAGATGTATTTCGACTGGAATCAGACAATTTTCAGCATCATCAGTTCAAACCTGTCATTTCCGCTTAATGGAGCAATAATCATTATCCATGTGGTTTTGTTTACTAAATATAATCTGCTTGCACAAAAGTACAATGTGAAAGCAAACCACACCAAACAAAAACAAAAAAATAATAATAAAATCAAATAAACTTTTGGTCTGGACCAATCAAGCAGACCAAAGGATTTTTTTCTGGTCTGAATACTCCCTAATGTCACAACACAACCTGATCCCTTTTAACTGCATAACCATCTGTCCAGTTTTGGAAAGGTTTAGGCTACGTTACTATCAACTAACATTTAAACTTGTGACCATTACTGCTAAATTGAAGACTGAAATTATATCATCATATTTTCCTGAATTTTAACCGAAGCAAATGTAGCATAAGCATCGATCACACACATTAAAGGATCACCAGACAGCTAGATGGATGCTTGGAGTGAACAGCTCTCAACATGGCTGTTCTCTAGTCTGTCCCTGCAGTCTGTAATTTATCACAGAAGGTAAAAACACCCTTGCCTCCCTGCAGCAGTCTGCACAGCTGGGCAGATTTACTCTGCCAAACTAGCCAGAGTGGACTGAAACTCGACAGCGAACTTTCACAGAAGGTGAACAAACCATCCTTGTACTGAAAAGGGAGACAAGCACAGAGTTTGCTGAAAGTGGCTAAGATTCAAAAATATAAGTGATTTGTATAGAGTTGCCTCGGGTTAGGAGGTAATTAATGTCTTAAAATTTATCTAAGTAAACATACAGAACAATGTCAACATCAGACTGTATTTCTTATTAATGACATCAACCCAATGTTACAAGTTAAACACTGAATTTTGGTGGCATGATTCATGACATTAGTTCTTTACTCTAAGACAACAAAAAGGCTTTGTTGCAATTATACTAAGACAGGAATAATTAAAAGTATGCACACTTGAGCTCAGCAAGATCAGTTTTTACATCCTGCTTATATAACACGGTCAAAGTATATGTTTCAAAACATCTTATGCAATAAGAGCTGTTGAGTGACAAATAAAACTTGCAATAGTCCAGATGTCTGATAAGAAATTAAAATGCAGATCATTCAATGCATCAGTAAATGTTGTCCAATAAAGTGGAAGTCATCTGCAGAACAGCTGGAGAGAAACTGTGCAGTGGTGTACCTTGGGATGCTTTTGAAGGCATGGAATCCTCCTCATGCCTTTTGAATGTCTAATCCTTTGGGTTTATTGATCTAAATTTCATATTAAGCAAAAAATGATGATGCCCAACTCATGCAGTAATATTCATGTTCTTCAATGAATAAGTTAGATCTCCTGGAAAAAAGAAATTAGGTTCTACTCATTAATCAGGTTGGCACTAATGCAGGTTGAGAGAGAGCATTGCCAAGCTGGTATAGAAAAGGAAACGGTTTATGCAGTCATACAAAGTACTTCAGATTTTGTATTTTTGGGTAAAATCCACATATTTCAAAACATAAAACAATATTTACTTTAAAAGTAACCACACTAAATTAAAAGAAGGAGGGTATTATGTACCTTTGTCGTTTTATAATGGTTTTCCCTAAACAAAAACATACTTGGAGATTTGCTTTAGTTCTTTCATGAATCTTCCATCTATGAACTTTTTGTTCATACAATGTCCCGTCTATTCCCATAATGCTCCTCCTTGGAGCTGAAACAGCCAAGCCGACGCCTTCCCCACTCAAATCCACTAGACTAGCGGCAGCAGCAATTAGCAAACATCTGCTGCTGTGTGCAACGCTCCTAAGAACGGTTGTTAATGCTGTCTTGGAGGACCACTGTTGTAGAGATGTGCTGAAGGTGGAGTATCGGAAAGAGCAGGATCTTCTTAAAGAGACAGAGGCCAACTTCAAGACTTAAAAATGCAAAATCCAAATTCTTTTAAGTTGTTTTTGATATATGCTGCATTTTTATAGCAACTGAAGGTAAAGTAGTTATTATGCTAAAAATGAGACTATGTATCTGGAAAATATACAATACCCTCCACCCTTTTTATATTTTGCTGATTAACTGAACAAAAGCTATTCAAAGCAACCCGAAGTGATGTTAAAATATAAGTTCCTTCCTTATTAAATCATCAACTCTGACTCTCCATGTATGTTTTCGGTAGTGGTCTACTTTGTGTGTCTTATGGACCTAAAGGGCATGCTCCAGACCCATCCATTCTTTGTTCCCACCCATTTATCCCTGCAGGGAGACCAGGGGTTGGTGACTATCTCCAACAGCCATTGGGCGACAGACAGGGTACTTCCCCTAACTGAAACCATGAATTCTGCTCTTTACAGAAAGAAACATGTCAACACTAACCCAGTCATCTTCAAAAGGATTAACCCAACACAAAAGGGATATGTGGATATGTCAGCCATTAATTTTAACATACAGGTACATCCAAGGAACCATCATGAAACTTGTTTTTTCATTACATTTCTAACGCTAATTCTTACAAATTAGAGATAGAACATCCTGTTGTAGACCAACCCACTTCAGAAAAACCTTTGAGATGTGAACATTTTGCAGAAGCTCTCCGTGAAATCAGTTTCAGCCTCGGAGCGTAACCTCAGAGGGGAGCTGAAAAATGTCCAAGTATATTGTATATAGAAACACACGGGCTGTGCATCAACAGAGTGCTCCATCTGACCTTCCCTGCTGTTGAGCCCATTACACTTCAATTAACGACAGCATCCTGCTGCGACCAGAAGGAACAGCTGTGCAGCCCACATGGTGGTAATTCAATGAGAGCTACAGACAGGGGGACATAAAACCTGATCTACCAATCAGACACACCTACACACAAGGGGAAACAAATTTACTCTGCTGCACTATAAGCTTTTAGAAGGAAGTGTGAAAAGTATGGCACAGACACTAAGATACTCCAACAGTGCATAGAATCACATCAGAAATAATGCTGAGCTACGTGGTAAAAGTAATTTAATTCCACATGCCACAAAAAACCTGATTAGTGGCTATGTGCTTACCTAATGGATCCTAACAGTTCATGTTAGCTTCACAGGGATTCTCTGTCATTGATGGAAGAATTGCTGACTATAATCTAATTCTTTAACACACTCTGATCCAGCTACTTTTACCACTGCAATGTGATTTATTTAGTCTGGAAATGGTCCAATGAATTGGGACAGATGGAGCATGCAGTTTGAAGAACAGACGCAATTACTGCATGTAAGCAGTATTTCCATCTGCTTGCATGCAGATATAAATACTGGATAGTAAATAGATAATATTACAGGCTTTAGGGGAGAATGGCTAGATGATTTTAGATTATTTCATTAATTGAATTGATCATTAAACCAAGGTTTAGGTGAGCCCAGGAACACAGTTGGTAGAACTGTTGCCTTGCAGGAAGAAAGTACCGGGTTCAAATCCGGGCCTTGGGTGTTTCTGCATGAAATATGCATGTTCTCCCTTTGCATGTATGGGTTCTGTCTGGGATCTCCAGCTTCCTCCCACAGTCAAAAAATGGCTGTCAGGCTAATTGATTTCTCTAAATTGTCCTTAGGTGTGAGTGTGTTTGTGTGCACGTGGCCGTTTGTCCTGTGTGTTTCTGTGTTGCCCTGCGATGGATTGGACACCAACCCACTGCCAAGATAAACAGGTATTTATACCAAGCAGTAGCTGCCATAGCATTTCCATGTTTGAGGTGCGCCAAAGGAAAATAAACTTTCTAATTCAAAGGTTAAAAAGCTTTTTTGTCTTTGTGCGTCATTGTGACCAGGAAAAGTATTATTACCCTTGCATTATTGGCAATATTTCATTATGCTTAATTATTTATCATTTATAGATAAAAAGAAATTGCACGACTAAATCATTAGCAATGTTCAGTTTGGGAGTTTTCACCTGCATAGTAAAGCTACAAAGGTTAATTATTTCATAACCCTTAACAATGTCATTGCCTGTCATTAAGAAAGATGTTATGAGGTATTATTGCATGATGCTTTATCAATGCGTGTAATTATTAAAATACATAGACTCAGCAAAGTATTAAACACAAGTTATGAAGATTTATCACACCTGACTTTAAAGCCTATATTTTGTAATCCAAAAAGTCACCTTGGAACCTCATGCTCATTGATGCAAAGCTACACCAAATCTTGACAACGTAATTAACATGAAAAATGTGAAACAGTACGTTTGTACAGACAAGGTTTCCCCCAGCTCCTAAAAATGCCCACACCTTATCTGAAGCTTCACCAGGATGCTTGGAGAGTGTAATTACACCAGCCTCCTCCAGCCTGGCACTGCGCTACTGGCCTGATTTAATCTCACCTTGACTTGACCTCTTCAACCTGGGGTGACTGCAACAACTGCCCACATGGCAACCAAGAACAATGCATTAGTTAATCAACTGATAAAAGCTCCAGATAAAAGTGTCCAGATCCCATTAGTGCTGGAAATAACTCCCCAGTCTTGGCGGTTACTTTTACTGTTGGTAAAGATGTAGTGTTGCATTCTATAGTGCAGGTTGTAAATGAACAATTTCCTTTGAATGCAAACTTTGCAGAATTTGTTCAGATGACAGATAAAAAAAAAAAGAAACGTTCTTCTTTGTTTTTCTTATCTGCTCTTTTCCCGATTATATTGCGTTCTTTTTCACAATTTGTGTTTCCAAGCAGAAGCTTTTGGAGCTCATCTTGATATTCCTTAAATTGTTATTTAGAAAACATAATATGGAAGATTGTTTTATATTTGTCCCTTTGCCACATCGTTTTTAGATTCATATTTAAATGCCTTGTGCTAAACTTTAACATAACTATTTTTGACATGTACTGTCAATGAGTGTCACTCTTTAAAATGATCCTACATATTTCTAAAATGTGCATAACTTATGTACTTCCCCAATCAAAAAATGCCTCCCTGATTGTCCAACATTTGATTGCTCTTACTGCTGTCTACTGCAGGCGATGTGCTGCCAACTTAAAACTGGTCTATCATATTCACACTTTCTCACACATTGATGCAGAACATCCCGGTCTGCACAGCTTCCAAGCAAAAAAAAAAAAACTGTATCCAATTACAAATCTTGAATAAGCAACAAATTTTAAAATGAATTTCAAGCAACAAATTAATTCCAGAAAAGGTGGATGATTTAGCCTGTAAAGGAAACTCAGAGAAAACAGGGTTTGTAGGACGCCAACAGCATGCAGCTCGTCTCCGTCTCGTCATTGTGCCACACAGGGAAAGATACATCTCTGTCTCTTCAGGAACTGTAACGTATTCAGGACCTTCAGTGGCAGATCGTCAAGACGACTTCTTAACAACTGTCAAATTTAAATAATCACATCTGAAACAGGAAATGGAGTCTTGGATCAACACACAGCAGACAGTCACTGCTGCACTGAATAATGCATACCTCATGAAAACAATGTGGCTCAGACATGTGAGACGGAGTAGAGGAGGGCAGTGCCTGTTGTGAATTAGGCAGTAATTGAAATCTTGACAAGTAACACGACTATCGATACAGCACACACAGGTCTAAAATACAGGCACTGCAAATCAGCAGCAGTAAAAATGATTTATGCTGCCATTTGCAATGTTGCATTCTTCATTAGAATGTAATAAAAGTTGCTCATTAAAATGAAATACTGTCAAGTTTTGGTAGATAATTTCCTTTCCAGAATTTCTTAGAACTTTTGAGTAAAATCAAATTAAGCTACAAACAAAACTGTGTAAGAATTGTGGATTACAATATATTGTAAAAGACATGAAACAGAATTCAAAGATGGGGAAAAAAATCTTTCTTGTGAAATGCTCTATTGGAGTCTTATTACAATAAAGATTTTAAGCTCTGCCCTGAATAAATCAGCTCTTCAGTGAGACTCACAACACCTGTTTCTTTGGTCCTGATTCAGTGTGAGGAGCATTAAACTACACTTGTAGGACTCGGAACTACAAGTGTAGTTTTTGCAAACTATCTTACATCTGCACACATATTTTTCTTGAAAACCAACCTAATTTCACTTCATGGTTGTTTCTACACATCCACCATCAGCTTCAGCCGTCCTCTGAAGAAGGAAACACCAGGACCTTCACATGCTTATTACCAGCTTCAGGGGATGCAGAAGAGGATGTCCAGAAGTTTTGCAGGGTATATCATTTTCCACAATAATTTTACACTGGAAATACTGTGTGCGTGTAAATACAGCTCTGGAGAAATTAAGAGGCAACTTTAAATTATCAGGTTCTCTGATTGTACTTTTTCTAGGTATGTTTGAGTAAAATGAAAATTGTTCTTTCATTCTAAGAACTACTGACAACATGTCTTGGAAATTCCAAGCAAAAATTTAATATTTATTTCCAGAAAATGAGAAATGGTCAAAATAGCAGCAACAACAAAAATGCAGTGCTTTCAGACCTCAAAGAAAACAAGTTTATGTTGATTTAGAAACAACAATACTGATATTTTAACTCGGAGAGAGTTCAGAAATCAATATTTGGTGCAATAATCAAGAGGTTTTCAATGGGGTTCAGGGCAGTGCTCTCTTCATTTTTCCAGAGCATTATATATATTTTTAGTTCACTGACTACTTGATGCATCCTGAAGAGGCCACACCCTTGGAGACATCATACATGTTCTGGCTAATGTTTCTCCTTGTAGTGCTGTTTTATTCTAATGTAAGAAAGGCCTTCCTTAGAAGTATCCATTTTTTTTAAACTCTGAACTACTGTTAGGACTAGTAAAAACAGCTACCAAAGGCTATGGATTCTGTTACAGTTTCACTAGAAAAGTTTTAAAAGATCAAGCAGATGTGGTTTGGTGTGACAGAAATGACATTTCCATATACACATGCAATTATAGTGAGATGTGCTGACATTCATTAAATATGAGCCTCTCAGAGAATAGTCCTGCTCTGTGTGCCTAGATTAGCTGTTTACCTCTTTATGAGTGATGTCTTTGAGCAGCTTTTGGAAGAAGAAATGAGACATGAGGATCAAAGAGTGCTTAATAATGTCTGTACTCTTTAATGTTATTTGTGAGCTGATCTGAAAGGATAACATCACACTCAGTGACCCAGTCTAAATATATAGATCCAGCCACTGCCAATTGAGCCTCAATATTCCCAATTCATTTCAGTGAAGAGAAGTGCCTTGCTGTCCCATTGAAGGATCCTCTTTAGCATTCTGTTTTAATATTTCAGTTAAGATGTGTGAAATATTAAATCTTTCTTTCAGCTTCAAAGAAAAATCCATTCAGAAATAAGCTGATAATACAGAAATTGTTCAATTGAATTAATGCATCCAGGAAAAGAAAAAAGAAAAGAAAAGCTACCAGATTATTGAAAAGATTGAGCCACAAGTGGACATTGAGGCACTTTGATAGAAAGCCCTCAGGACTGTATTAGCCATTGATAACAATTAAAAGAATATTTAACCTCCCACACTTCAGTCTAATTGTTGGTCTATCAACTCCTGGGTAAAAAGACACAGTATGACAAATGGACTCGCAGTGTGAGTGCTCTATCTTCTCTGCTGGATGAGGCACTTATCTGGTCGCGCTTCCCAGATAAGAGAGGGAGGAGAAAGGAAAGGCCGAAAGTGGGACTTTATTGAACATTTTGTCTCTGTGGAGGATGCCAGGAAGGCTTCAGAAGCAGAGACCTCACAGTGGCGAAATCCAATCAAATATTTTGGAAGGTGGCAGCTTCAATCTGTCATCGTCTAGTTACCGCTCACCTTCAATTTAGGAAGCCAGCTTGCAGTTAAAGAGGTTCCTGAGGAAATTCGGAGCTGGGCGAAAAATAAAGAGCACCAGTAATCAAAGTAGCATCAAACCAAGTAATGTCTCTCAATTCTCTGTCTCTTTTCTTACTGCTTGAAACATCATACATCAAAAATATTTTCATCATTCCTGCAAGGCAAATTGCTTGCAACACAACTCTCATTTTTATTCCTTTATGGTAAAATAAAACCCGTTTTTTCCTTGCAGAATATCACACAACAGTTTTGCTGGGGCTTCACGTAAGAGTTTTATTATCAACTAGACTCATATAATGTGTAAAACATTATTAAAGATCTCTGTCAAAACACCAGAAAGAGCCTGATTTCTGTCAATGCAATCAGAGATTTGGGTGACTAAAACAAACTTTTTTTTTCAGCTAGAAAAGGAGACAGAATGCATCATTATGGGATTCATGATCATTTCTAAAATAAAGGTATTTTCTCCTCAAAAGATTGCTCTGGAGCAGGATTTAGAATTTTGCTATCAAAAACAATGAAATAACCATACCACTTCACAAATAAATGTGTCTATTTTTTTGTTAACGTGTAAAACATTTAGCCTCGAGTCTACACTGGGTGGCAAAGAACCGAGAAGGCCTTCATTTGACCTACTCCTTGTTTTGTTTAAAGGCTATGATAGTATATTTCTCCATTGTTTTTGTTTATGAGAAAGATGTAATTGAGATTACAGCTAATATAAAGTACTTCTAGCAAAGCTTTATTTTGGTGTCAACAGTTTGCATGAATGCTTATGGATTTTTTTTTTAAATGACAGCAGATGTGTAATGAGCATCCAGACAGGCATACAAACCAGCAAGCAAATAAAAACAGTGAAGACGCAGAACACTACATGCATAATTATCCTCACATTACCTCTTGGAATTCAGCCCTTATTAAAACCCAGAGATTATGTATGGTTAAGTTAAATTCAACAGGTTCTTCTCCAAAACACTTCACACTAAAACCAATGTTTTGCTAAATAAAAATAAAAAAATGTCAGCAGCATTTGTACCTCCCATTCACATGCAAACACACCAAGATTTTCCAGAGAAGATTCATTGTGTCCATGTGGGATGGATCGCCACGTTGGACCCCATATCCCAAAGCAGACCGATCAAACTGCGTCTACCAGCATCCATACTGCTGGAGGCCATTTTTCTCACATCACACACTTTACAAATATGACCACACTGCAGAGGTAAAAGGTCTGAACAGACAAACTCCTGTGAAGACACGCCCACATCAACTGTTCTTTCCTAGCCTGCGGGATGGAGAAACAACCT
Source organism: Poecilia mexicana (assembly GCF_051168715.1). Taxonomy (NCBI): domain Eukaryota; kingdom Metazoa; phylum Chordata; class Actinopteri; order Cyprinodontiformes; family Poeciliidae; genus Poecilia; species Poecilia mexicana. The sequence goes on along the minus strand of NW_028263371.1, from coordinate 48,552,237 downwards.
TAAAACCTGCACGCCGTGTTCCTTTTTATGCTCGAACTATGACCTGTGGGAAAACATCCACTGAGCCCAGCGCATTGCAGACGTTTTCCTGGGAACTGCTTCTTTCCATTCAACTCAAGGTTCTTCTTGGGTGGTAATCCCATAACTGAACCAACAGAGAGCTCAGCTTGTTGCTTGAGCCATTTGTCCTATGTTAGCCCTGAGGCTGATCGCCTCACATGTTGGTTTTGTGTGTTTGTTTTCCACTGCTTTCTGAAGAGTTGATGATTTAATATTGTGTGATTATTCTTTTCTCCTTTTTGCTGTTACTTTTGCCATATGTTGAAATGAATGCATCCAAGAGCAGAGTTTGAATAATTGCACTAAGACTTCAAACTGGTCCTGCTGTTTCTGGTAAAGGGGCCATTTTCTTAATATTATGGCTGTAAGGTTGATCTATTTTCGTTAATGAATTATCATCCCTGCAAACAGAAGTTGTTTGTGCTTATTCTGGTGTGTGTGTAGTGCAGTGTTTACTGTCAATATGTATTAATAATTTTATGAATAATAAAATAGTAATAATTACTAACAGTTACATAAGACAAACATTGACGCTATCACTGTTGCACAACACCAAATATTGTTAAAAACAATTATGTGTATTATGGTTTTACTTACTGTGTCTTGCCTCTTACTATTAAAATTCAAAGGTAAGCTAAACCTATTGAAGAGGTTTTGGATTGAGAGAGAAATTATGAACAGTCTCCAAAGCAAAACTACAGTTGGGAATATTTGTCTGAATATCTGCTTTGGCTCTGGATCGTCTTTGAAATTCTGATCTCACCTACTGACAAAACAAGGCACTGCAACATTTTAAAAGTACCAAGTTGACTTTAACTCCAGTGTTGGAGTCGACTCGCCACTTCTGCTCCTCTCCTCTGATGACGGAGCAGATCAGAGGTGAGTGAAATCACAGTGATTGCAGCAGTGGAGGTGACTGTGGCTTGAGGGAGCTGTAGGCTGACACATAACTTTAGTCCACTAAGAGCACTTCAGTGCTGAAAGAGCAACTCCATACGCACTTGAAATAAAAACTTCTTCTGAGACAGAATAAGCACGCTCACATCAACGTAAAGGGTCACCCTTCCAGCAGCTGGAGTCCCTGCTGCTTCTGTACGGGAGACGGTTGCCGTCATGCACGTGGTAATCATTCGGCTAAATTCCAACCTACTGCTGCTTCAGCGGGTGATGAAATCAGCAGCAACCATTTGTAAAGATGGTTAGATTCAGATTAATGTTGGTTGCAGCGTGGAGAATAAAACAAATGATTCACCGTTAGGTCTTTGACATCTCACAACTTCATAGGTCGAGTGGCTCTGTGGTAGAGCTGGACAGGACGAGCCCTGCTGAAACATGAAGATCAATTACTGTTACATAACAGTAAAGGCCTTATTTATCACCCAAACATGATTAATTAGTGACACAATGACTGGAGTAAAATCAAAATATCGACCACTTCTGACAACTTCTCAGGTACTGTACTCAGTCAGTTGTGAAATTTGAGCACATGGTTTGTACTCATGAACACAAACTGTTTTTCATCAGGAAATCGACAGCTGAGAAGCCCTCCTTTCTCTGTTCCTACAGCATAATCAGCTTCCTGATTGATGCCACTCGTATTATCTCTACACTTGTTGCATTAAAAATAAGCATAATCGATCAAAGCATAATCAACCGATAAGACAAAAATACTGTGTGAACCAAATGACAAACCAGGTGGGTCTGAAGATAACATTCCAAGTGATGGCATCTATTTTACTTGGCTTTCAACTCCAGCGGGATCTGGTTTTAAATTGTATGTTTGCTTTTAAACTGTAAGAATTGATTTTTAATTATGTTGTGTTTTAATGCATCAGCTGTGGTTGTTCTAAAGTGCTTTATGATTAAAGTTGGTTTGGTTTAAGGTATAAAATAAATGTTTCAGTCAGGGTTGTCCGTCCCCAGTCTTCAGGATAAGATGTCTTCATGGTTACGATGTTCAAACGGTTCAACACAACTGAGTCAAATTAATGGTTTACTGCCCGGCCCTATGAAGAACATAAAATCATTCTGAGTTGGTCTTTCAACCATTAATTTAATGGGCACACGCTGAACCCATGGAGAGCAACTCCATTTACTCTGGAGTTGTGGCTCCTTGGGTCAGATTGATCTGTTAAAAAAAGCCCAGATGTAACCAGTTCAGGATTGGTGGAGAGACTTATAAATCTATTATCACAGATGATCTCCAATCTTACTTAAAGAACAGAGATTTCTTTGTGTAATAGGGAACTTCACATCGGAGACGACAAAATCGCTTCACTTGACTCCAACCTGACTGAGTTAGAGTAGTTTTGCAAAGAAAAATGGGAAAAATGTCCGTCTTTATACGTGCAGAGCTGGCAGAAACCTACCCCAAAAAACCCTCAGCTGCGATGGTACGATAATTGGGTATTGACCCAGGGAGGCTGTAAACAAATACCCAGCACACTGTAGATTTAATTTATCAGTCTTTGAAAACTGTGTATCCCCTTCCTTTCAGTCCATAAACGTGACTTACTTTGTTGTTGTTTTTTTCTGCCACAAAAATCCAAATAAAACGCACAGTGACATAAAACGGCAGAAAGTTCCTTTTCGCAAGGCGCTCTATCCAAAGGGGCAGTGCTGAACCCTGTTTGAAAAGATTTTCTTCTGTGTGCTACAGACAGAATTATATGCACTGAATTTTCCGGAGCCCAGAACAGTTTAGTTTTCAAATGTCTGTCAGAGTTATCTAAATATTGCATCAAAGAAATAAAGGATTTATGAAGCTTTGAAAAGACTTGCTCCAGGGAGTACACAGCTATTTGAGGAAGAATCCACAGGGCTCCATATCTGAGAGACAGTCTAATCCTCACATCTCCATATGAGTTACAGAGGTTGGCTATGACAGTCTGCAGATTGCTGACACAATAAATTAGGATTTGGCTTCATGTGAAGTTAAATAATTCTTTAAAATGGGCTGGGTTTTTTTTAAAGTTACATTCACTGACTGGCATACAATAGAACATAATTCTTCTCTAAAAACAGCTGCAAAATGGTGTCTCAAACAAAAACAAATAAAAAAATAAGTCAAAATTTTTGCGTTTTTTTTGTGTGTGTGTGTTTTATCTGTGATGAAATTAAAAGGACAAATGTCCAACAGGTAACAATAAATCTTTCAGCCATTTCTTGAATCAATAGTATAAAATAATTGGTAAAATTCATTAACATGGGAGTGGTGCATTGCCAGACCTTATTTTTTTTATTTTTAGGCAACATTTGAATAATGCAGAGAGTCTTGGGGAAGTGTTTAACAGTTGAAGGAGCATGCAACACAAAGTGCCTACACATCTACAAGTTAATATCCATAAACAGGACCTGGCACTCTCAGCTGTACTACAAGTGATTCCTACTTCAAGGCTCTGGTGCTTGGCCAGGAGGCAGCCGTCATAACAGAACCCGCCAGCGCCACTCGTTATCCCGTTGTTTGCTTAGAGAAACACAGCCTGTCCTAATTAAAAGCAGAAGAGAAGGAAAAACTGTATCTTCAGTGGCTCTGAAGACGAGGATGGAGAACATCCATCTCATGAGCTGCTGTTTCTGGTTCGAGGGCAGCGCAATAATGAAGTATCACAGGCTCCACTCCTGTAAAACGTGAGTCACATCAGCGGGCAGCCTTTTAAAACCCTCACCCACTGTGGAGCGCAAAAGGCCATCACAAAAAAGACTGATTCTTGCACTCTGGGTGTCGAGGCATGAGGGTGAAAAGTGATCGATAAACATTGATCCTTACGGCAGCTCATCCGCACGTCCTTACAGGGCCAAACCAGCAATAAACAGAAAGTGGTACTAAATAAAAGCTTCATGATCTTCAAAGGATGGGAGGATGTTTATATGGATCTGAGTGAACTCTCTATATAGGGTTCTCAGGAGGCATGATTTCAGTGTCTTCAAAGCAAGACCTGATTTCTACTTTGACAGAATGTCACAACAACTGATTTATTTGCATTTTATGAGAGCCTGAGTATTTCACAGCACACTAAACAATGAGCTCGACCACCACGTTCTGCGTGTTTTAATTTTGTTCGTCAGTCAGGTGGCGAAGACTCAGTCTTCACTGTTTTTGCCTTTTAAAGAAATCTGTGGTTTCTCATCAGTTTCGCCAGCAGATTAAAGAGGATTTTATATTGTTTAAATATCAAAATTACTAAGCCAGAAAATGAGGATTTTACAAGACTTCAAAGCATTTAAAATAGACATTGCCACCCTGAATACTCTCTCTCGCTCACCCATATACATGTGTGTTAGTCACATGCAGTAATCACTACCCCACTTCATATTACTCCCTCTCAGTCTTTCCTTTGTCACATCTTCCTGTTTGTTCCAGGTTTTCTCCCTGAAGCCTGTTCTATGCATTTCCTCACGACATGATTTATGTTTTTCTTGTGTTTCTCTGTAGCTCTCTACATCATTCTGCTATGTCACCTTCCTATCTACAACTGGACGGTGGTAGCACAATAACTGTGCCACCCGACCATAAAACATACCTCCCAAAGACATTTTTAGCAGTTTTTCTTTGGCAGTTTACTCCCTCTCAGTCTACGTTTATGATCAGCGCTGTGTTCCTGAAGGTTTAGCATATTCAGTTTATGATCTGCTTGAATCTGGGTGATTGCTGGGTTTTTCTTAAAGATCCTGACCAATTTCAGATGTGACACTGGACGACTGAAACGTGCCAAAGACGGGGTTTTCAGGCGGAATAATTTAAAGTGGTTTTGGAAGGCTTAAATTAGAGAACACTGAACCAAACGCCAAACATTTGCTACTCCTCCTGAGAGTCTCTTTCACTGCCAATGGTAGTGGTGCATTCCAACTGTTGTTTTTAAAACAAATCATTTAAGTTACATGTTGTGTGACCTTTTCACCATAGAAAAAAGAACAGCTAAAATTAATCATTAAGTAAATTAATATTTTTAGTGTTTTAATTAATTTGTAAACTTCTATCCTGCACTTTTTAAAATGAAGGATTGTTAGAAAAAATTATGACATGCTTTCATATTCATATAAGGTTAAAACAGATTCAAATCGAAGGCAACCAGACTTTCGCTCAGTTTTTCCTGAAGACGTTTCAACACCTATGCAGGAGTCTTTTTCCATCCTGGAGGATCAAAGTTGACCAACTTGGAGTTGGGAGTTGCTGCTTTTAAGCCCAGTTAGATGTAAACTAATGTACAATTCATGTATGAAGACACATACAGGGATAATGGAGAGAGGGGGACAGGACAGATTGCCATATTTTACTTGTATAAGAGCCTTTATAACTTTATTGTTATACAGTTATAACAGTCACTTTACATTTTTCCAAAACCATTTTCTGATCATCACCTTGTGCTAAATAAAAAGGTGTTTCCATAGTCCGAAAATGTAAGGTTTTTAATTAAATTCAGTATATGTAAGTGTGTGGTTGTGCATACACTTAGTTGCATATCAGAAATGTGGATTGTGTTTAACTGTGCATGATTAATTAGAACAGAAACCTTACATCCACAGTAGCTTTTAAACAAAATAAAACATTAACCCTCTTGCTTAATGCCATCAGCATGCTCCTTTCTCCTTTCGGTGCAAAATTCAACATTCCTGCACATCTTCCATGTCAAAATGTCATGCTTTGCTAGACTGAAACATCTGGATTTCTCAGACTTGGCTGGAGGGAGGGAACTCTAGAAAATGATAAATAGATTGTAGCACACACTGAAAGACAGCACACCTTAATGTGATCTTCACAGGAGATGGTGACCACAGTCAGATAACTTTCCTCTTTACTAGCCCTGACTAAAGAACATTAACTACTCAAACATTTTGATGAAAAAGTTGTTGCTATGGGAAGAATAAAAACCATTAGCTATGTTCACAAAGGTATTAGAAAATAAAGCAGAGAAATAGGAAATGTGAAAGACGGTATTCAAACGAAACTACTTTGTACTTTAAAAGAGAGAACAAGAGATCATCAGATTGCATGAAAGATGAAAGGCAGTATTACTCTGTTATATTCTTTATTTATTTTCCCCCACTTTGTCATAAAGCAAACAGGATTTGGAAATGTTGTCAGCCTTTTTGGAAATGTTGAGGTTAAGGTAAGAATCTACATTTCCAGGGGAATTCGCATAGAAACATCCATAAAAAAGACTTAAAAGTCAGTTTAAAATCTTCAGTCTGTTTATTAAAAGATGCACCAACACAAGGTTTGGTAATGGGATGGTAATTTTCCTTGTCTGACTGGCTGTGATTGGTGACACACCACACAGAAACTAACAATTCAATCTTTATCCGTTCAGTGCGATTTGTGTATTACAGCAGAAATTGCTGTACTCTGCCCACGGCCTTGATTCCAATATTTTAAAAAATCAAAATTAAAAGAAAGTACTGCCTCTATATTTAAATAAGCAACAGAAAACTGTTCTAATCTAATATTGTTTTCACTCCCCACCCTCCATGCCAGGCCATCCTTGTTAAAACTGCTCAATTTCTGTTGGTTTTGGGTAAAGTTAGATTGGGAAATATTGTTTTTAGGTAATACACACAGGAACTGGTGAGCTAAAAATTTTATGTGTTAAAAATGTGCACTGCTAAAATATACTGGTGGAAAGTATTTAAAAAAAGATTCCTCTTTTTAAAATATCTATTTCAAAAAATGATGACCACACACATTGGGAGTGCTAGAAAAACCTGTTAAGTGCTGCTAATCAAAGCTTTTGAACAGAAATCAGAATCACTTTCAATGCAATATTGGCGAGTTAAAGTATTTTACAACTGGAGACCTCTGGAGGGCAGCAGTTGAAATCTGGTTTGGTTTTGAAAGTCCATTTACCTGATTCCAAAACAGACAAAAGTGGAACCATACATTTAAGTAAAATAGCTTTATTTGCAGTATAAAAACACTACGTACTTTCAAAACCACAGTATGTGAGAGGGGGGTTATTACGTATTTTCCAGGTAGTGTTATTAGATGTTGTACAAATCAAACATAGCTTGGAAGAACTATGACTTCACATTCCAGCCTTGAAATTTTGCCTCGGTCTCTTTCAGAGCCCTCTGCCTTCAGCACGTCATCACAGTTTACAACGGCATCATTCATGGGAGCCTTTTACTGAGAAGTAGTTCACATAATAAGCACAGCAGACACGGCGCTCCACCAGGTGTTTGCAAATTGTTGCTGCCGCTAGTCTGGAGGAGCTGAGCGGTGGAGGGCTGATCCGTGGGGTACTTTGACTCCAAGATGGAGATTTGGGTAAATAAGAAACCCATTGTATGAGCAAGCAGATAGGCAACCCTGAAATACTGCTACTAGGGATTACATATTTCTAAAGCATGCATGAAAGAATCAAAGCACCGGTCTGCGTACGTTTTTGATGAGGAAATAACATTATATCATGATTTCAAGCTTAAAAAAAAAAATTCTACATAGACTTAACCCCCCCATTTACAATTATAAAATACAAATTGGTCAACAAAGGTTAGCTCAACAAGGTTCAATAAGCAGCTTGTAAGAATCAAAGCAAATTTTAAGGAACAAAAAAACAACCCCCAATGATACTGACCTACTTCTTCATGAAGAGAAATTAATTTTTTAGATTGTTTTCAGGTGCCATAAAGCCGAGGTTTGAACCACAATCCTTTGATCTTAAGAGGTTAATCTAATATTATTGAAAGATGTAATGCCAACCTAATCCTGATTTCTGCATCTGTACTTTTTTTGTGGTTCCTTCTCCTGTCCTTCAGCATCAACCTGAGGATTTATTTTAATTTATCAAGCAGGTTAATTATTTATGCACCCATGGTGTAGCATTGCTGATAGGTTTCCTTACATGTTGTGTGTACCCTGAACACATCCAAAAAATACAGTCACACTATGTGTGTGCCAAGTCTGGAATGGGATGTTAGAGCCTTGTAGGTAAAATGCTGTAGTCATGCTGCTTTGGTTTTTCTCCCCAAGTTTTTCAGCCCCACTCGTCTCTTTATGTTTTTCTTTTTGGCTCATTGGCTAATTTAACCTGATCCTCTTTCTTTTCTTTTTTTTTCCAAATTCTCCTCAGTGTACAAAATTTGCACAAAATTTTAGACTAACTCAGTCTGACGTTTCATTACCAAACTGGCCATCAGGGCAGCTGCACATATATATGTAGTTTGGACCAATGCTTCTATCGTTTTTTCTTTCCCTTGACCAATACAGTACAGTTTCTAAACTGTTCCTGGTTTCTGATAGCAGATTGTTAACTCATTTATGTATTTTTCATATGTACAGAAATAGCTGCTGGTCAAATGCTGGTCAAACTGTGCCCAGTTTGAACTCAGGACATTCCTGCTGTAAGCCAACTGTGCTAATCATTAAAATATTATGCTGCCTATTGTTACACATATTTACGCCTCTCGCATGATTGAATTGGGCATTCCATTGACTTCATAGTTGGTGGCCTGCAACAAAAGGCAACAGGAAGCCTAACTGTGTGGCAAACACATATCTAAACCCCTCTGGCTCACCACATAATGTGAAAGCCATTACACATAATGCTAAAATATTAACAGCATGTCCTATGAATCCATTAAGATTTATTTTTGACATTTGCTAATCTAGTTCGGATGTCTTTCCTTGAAGATGGCTGCCATCGCTCTGACCTCTCACCTTCACATCACTAAGTCCTGAGTCACAAACCTTTTCACCTGCCAGTCAATACTTGTGACATCCCTTTATGTGTGATGTATTCTGTTTCTAAATCCAATAAACACAAACATTAGCTTTGAATTTCAAAGCTGCTGCCAACCCTGAAAAATCAAAGTGGGAGAGCATCAGATTTTACTGACTGCATCTGTACGTTTCCATCAGCATGATGGCAGTAACACGTTCTCGCTATAGATAATGTTGTTCGCTTCAGGTGAACAACTCCTTTCCTTTCTCTCATTAGACGTAATTACTGCTGACACTTCAAACATTCGAGGAGAATACCAAAGAAATGCCAACGGAGACAGAAGGTCTGTACGGCAGGTGGACAAAAACACACACGTTTGGCCATTAGGAGGGAATTGTATTGCTGCACTAATTCCATTATGTGCAAGGATGATTTGGAGAATACAGCCAGTGATCCGAAGTTAATAGGAGTGATGGAGGCAGGGGATCCGAGCTAAAAGGCCAGTGGGCGATCAAGAGGTTGACCAGGTTCCGTGACAGCCTCCTTCAGCTGCCTGACAGCTGGATAGCTCTCAAAGAACAACCTGTGTGGCGAGTCGGAAAGAGCAATGGACAAATAAGCTGGCTACTTGACAGAGACCCTCAAGATAAGCTCTGCTCAAGCTCCTGCATTTGTATTACAAGTGGGGTAGGGGCTAATGTAATTGAAAAGTGGTGGGGTGTTGGGGTCAGCAAATTTAATAGACTTTAGAAAAAAAAAAGTGTTTTGTGTTCTGAGTTGCAATGTGGAGCGGCAATAGCCCAGCTCAGCATTATGATTATCTTTCCCAAATAACTGCTTCCATCCTGTTCTCCATTAGACCCACGTAAAGCAGGATGTGGGAGCGTGAAATCATGGCCACAGACCATGTCGATGATAATGCCGCGCTGAGAGAGGAACATTTCTCTAAGTGGATTCAGCTCAGCGGAAGCTGCACGGGACGAAGGTGGAAACTACTTCAGCTGGTCTGTGGACTGTCCTTTGTTGTCTCTTAATTAAATTAATCGCATTTATGCTTTCATCTGAAACAGAACAAAAAACGAGTACTGCTGCTGCTAAAATAACATTAATTTGTGATTATCACAAATTTTAATAATGTAGGATTCAATTATTAATATTTTGACAAACAAATGTGAGAAAATATGATATAAAAACACAAAACTTTTAGAGTCCACAGGAGCAAGACAAAAGGCAATTTCAACAATATTTTACATAATATATTATAATTGTCTCAATTTGAGCTAGACTTGGTCCAAGAAGACGTTTTTTTTGGGAGGGGGGAATAAATTGAATAGATCAGTGGTCCCCAACCTTTTTATTATCGCGGCCCGGTCAAGACTTTGAAATTCTGCTGCGAGCATTTTACTTTTGTGAAAATTTTAACTCACGATAATGACTAACGGGAGTCCTTAGCGTGTTTCTCTGCATCGAGACGGTCCCATCTGGGAGTGATGGGAGACAGTGACACCCGAAGTGTTGCTTATATCCACAACCTGCTTGGTCTCTACGTGGCGAAGCAGTTTGGAGCTTCATTGCCTCATTAGCAGCCGGTCGCCGCATGTTACGCAGAAACATTCAAAACTGTTTGGAACGCAAATAAATTAACAATTTGAAAAACTGTACTGTTGATAAGTTAACACTATGGCAAAATCCTTTAAAAAGGGCATGACTGAAGCTCCCTATAGAGAATATTGACCTTCTTCAGCTGTCAGCTGGATGTTTTACTGCCCTGTGTCAAGTAGAGGTAATGAGATCAAGCAATCCCAGGTCGCTGCTATCATGGTTAATCACTTGGTGAGCTGACTCTTAAAGTAGATTTCAGCCTGGAACAAAACCACATTTTCATTGATGACTATTATTAGTGTGCTAAGCTCCACAGTCATTAAAATTTGTGTGGCGGGACTTGATGTTCACTCAAATTTTAATACCGCAAGGGCAAATAGATGTGAAAATCAAAAGAGCTGTTGCTAATAAAATTAACAGATTTATTCCAGCATTATTGTACTGAACATTTCACTAATCCTAAACCATGTTAGGCAGGATGGATGAGCTGAATATTAAAGCTGTGATGTAATTCAGAGTCTTTCTAGGCAGTGCATTTACGCAGTGTGATTCCCATGTGATGAGAGGATCTTTCCTCAGTGGGAATGAAACATGAAAACATTCCTTGGTTCAGTTCCAGGTGTAACCTTTCATTGTTTCCAAAGCTATTTTTAAAGAAAGAAAAGTCTAACTGGAGGAAAATTGTATTCCTGAAGGTAACAGTCTTCAGTTGTTATTCGAACATTTTTTTTTTTAATGAAAATGTGTGAAGTGCTTATTCTGGGATGATGCCAGCTTGGAAGTAGTTTAAGATGCAATCTTAAAAGAGTTAGACAAAGAATGTGTACATAAAGAAGGTAGATGTTTAATCTCTGCCTGTCCTCCAGCTTGAATGACATGTTTTAAAAGATGCAGTTTTTTGTGAGACTGGGTATTATCAGTTATGGAAGTACATAGTGCCTTACACACACACCAAAGTACATGTACAGTGAAATAATCATTCTAATATATATTATACACATCATATTATTGAGAAGAACCTCCATTGTCCCCATCCCCCAGTGTCCGCAGACCATTAAGCATACCATCCAGATTGTTTGCTAGGAAAAGGTTAACTGCTGAGGGACTTTTTTTTCTAAATTTTTCATCATTTGCAAAAATTTCATCTGCAAGAAAGGTTATCTACCAGCACCATGAGCCCATCCAGCAGGATTCCAGTTCCCTTCCCACCAACTGTTTTACCATTAATGTGAAAACAAAATTTTAGCTTTTGAGCTAGAAATTCAAGTTCAAAGGCTAAAAATGAGTTTGAAATTTGATGTGTCAAACAGATGTGGAATATTAATCCAAACTCTTAATAAAAACGTAAAGGAGAAACATAACATCCCATTTTTATATCTAAGCACATTTTATTTTTGTACTCATTGGACAAAGAGCCCAATATTTACATCGTCTGGCACATAATTTTGATCAAGGAAGCTTATAAGTAAGAATTAAGAATCTCAAAAAACTGAGCTTCAAAACTATTTAGCTTCAACTTAATCTGTTGTTTGCACATACATTAGTCAGCCATACGAAATCGGACAACCTGACAAACACATCATAGACATTTATGAGAGAAATTGTTTGACATTTCATTTGCCAAGATGTGTTTTGAGCCATTTATTATGCTTTGACAAACATATTTACCATAAGGAATGCTTTGAGCAGCTTATCATTTGCATCTCATCATTTTGGAAGAGAAATGTCATTGACAAATAGCTTCCTATTTGTTTTGTATTTTCAGAGGATTCGGTCAGAATAAAAATATAAAAGCTCCTACTATTATACGTGCAAAGAATCAGCATTTATCCCTTAGTCATTTCTGTTCTTTCATTTAACATCTAAGATGTTGTGTAAACAAAGGAGGTGGTTAGAAACTTCACTCGCAGCCAAGAACACCTGCCAGCAGTTCATGACGGATCAGGCAGCAACAGCTTTCAAATCACACAAACTGTCACTAAAATCTGAAGATCGAGTGTGCTTTGAAATACCCACAAAGACTTTTCTCATTTCAATAATGCAAAGGTTGACTCCAGGAACGTTGTAATCGGATAATCTGCTGATGATTGATCCAGTGATACTGCATAAATTAGACTGCAAATATTGTGATACTGCTGCTGAATGCCAAAGGCAAAGTAAGATCTATGTGAGCTAAAAATTAGTTTATCATAGGGCTAAAAGTCTCATTTTCTATTTTTTTACATTATTACTACTTTTTATGTCATATTTTATTCTACCCATTTAGCACTTTAGTTGTAAGTTCATGGAGTTTCATAAATCACTCGTTAAGCTTGTCAAATCTGAAAAGCTACCTTACCTGCAATAATAGAATTGAAAACAAAGTTAGAATTATTTAGTAAAATCCTAACAGCACTTCATAACAGACATGACTTTAAACGAGTAGTTGAAGGGTGCAGCACATCAGTGTATCTCGATATTGTGGTTGTGGTCTTGTTGTACCCGTCTTTGTTCAGTAAGAAAATAAGCCGTCCTCTACAGGACGGTTAGCATCGACCATGTGTCAGCTCATCTCCACCTCTGGGACATTTTGTACATGTTTCAAAAACCAATTAGGTTACGAGACTAGTACTTAAAATCTACCTACAGAAAGTCACACAGTTTTGTCATAAAAACAAATCTCTTGTATTACAGAGGATATGACTGTCCAAATTAAAACCATATTTATCGAAAAGTGAAATCAAAATATCTCCAGAAGATAATGTAAGGTTAAACAAATCATTAATGGAACATGAGCATTTTATTTATCTCGGTTTTCTATCAAAATACTCAAGAGAAGCAATGGTTTGCTACAAAATGTGGGCACTAATTGGCAAAATGATCGCAATCTGTGACTTTAAAAATGAAATTCTTAAGATACTTCTTTGACAGTTCCAAAATACCGGTTACCATCCTCTTCTCTATGCATGATCAGAAGAAAGCCATAGCTCCATCCGGTCTTATTAGCTACAAGTACATGTTTTTAATTTTTGTACATGTAGCTGTGGTCAAATAAGTTGAATTAAATGGCCGTTTTCAGAACTTCCTGGACCGGCCATGTCCTTGTGTTTTCCAATTTTGAAAAGTTGTGAAAGGATGTTATCCTGTTACATTTTCCTTTTATTCTAAGAAAAACAGAGCAACATGCTCAAAAGTGAAGGATGAGGTACTTGTGGTTTAGTTCCATTTAACTAAGCTGAGAACATTTCACCTGATTAACAGGAAAGCCCCTTTTATTCATGAACAAACATCTGAGCACCATAATACTTAACAAGCTGTAAATTCATGCAGACATTTTGGATGATAAATGGATTCAAGAGATTATAATAAACTGAAAAGTTCATCTGTCTACCGTCTTTTCCTGAACAGTCTGGCAGAGAGTCTATTTGCCAAGAAATACTGCACCCTACTGTACAAACTGTAATGTAATCCATTTGCTTTGGCTTGAGGTTATGTGCCCAGATAACATTTTAAAAGATTAATCACACCAGTAAGTCTCCAATATTAACACACAGTAAGATGCATACATGTTACTGTGCAAAGGCATTGTTCTGATTAAAAAAATATTAATTTTCTGGAATCCTAGTAGTGATTACTCACACTCCCGGGTCGTGCTGGGTAGAACTTGACCAGCTGCTGAATGGAGCACAACATGGCATCCAATATACTGCCCCTCATATTTCAATCAATAATCAGGTTGGGTTGCAATTAGCAGGTTGGAGGGATCACGCGAGTCACGTGACGGATCAATCGAAGGAGAAGGTGGCACACTCATTGAGGTGATTTACAGCCCAACAGTTTGTCCCACCCTCGGTCTGAATCCGTGCCGTCTATCTTCTTTATACGAACCTTTCAAGGCTGGAAATATGCATCTGTCAAACGTCCCCCATTACTCCGGCTGCCTGTCACACCTGGGGCAGCTCACAGCCGGGCGGAGGGAAAGGGAGAGAAAAAAGACGGAGTGCAGCTGTCAGCACAGAAGCCTCGGTGGACTGAAAAGGCACCAGCTCTCCCATTTCTCGGGCTCTAATTTCCTCAAATTGCAGATATTTTTGCAGGTCTCCGACTGAGTGGTGGGTTAATGACAAAGCCTGTCAGGCAAGTCGCTAAAGCAGCTTCTTTTATTGCTACGGATAAAATCAGGCTTCGTCTTATATGGAGACATTGTGCACGGCGTCTCTGACGGTGCATACGCCACAAAGCATGAAGGAAGCAACACTTATCTCCGTTATTTTGCAGCTCAAAGTAAAGAACATATCAATAATGGGCATCGCAGAGTCCAGTGACTGTTCGTTACTCTCAGAGCTGCGTGCAGAGTGGGATGCAACACCCACCAAGTGACATAAATCCCGCAACTCTGTGGACTGTTGCCTGTCGGGTAAAGTGAGAAAGTTTTCTGAGTGGCTCCTCACCATTAAAGTGCTGTTTCAGCTCCTGCTGTTAGTGTTTCCACTGCAGTGAGTGTGGATGTTCTCTCACCTCAACAACCAGTGTCTTTTCACATCACAAAGCTATTTCTCTCATTTCTCTCCGTAGCCCAAGAGAGTGCAGCAAACTATGTCATGAATGAAATATAAGCACACCGCTGTATTACTTATGAGACCTAACGCAACTTTTGCTCAGAGCTATTTTCAGATTTCATTTAAATTCATCAGCGTGATTATTCTTACACCACAGACCACAGCCGGTGGGGCATTGGTCCTTCAGAAAAATATTAGCTAAAGATGAGCTTCAGAGTTTACTTATCAGCCTGGACCACCTTTCAACTGTGCAATAATTAAACATCAATCACTGTATTAAAAGCCATCTTGCAAAGCTTCTCTGTAAAGCAGTCAAAGCCACCAAGAGACATGATCCAAGTGAATGTGCTTGCTGTTGAATTGCAAATGTGAATTTACATTGACCTATTTGTTTATTAAACAGTTAAAGGAGATGCATAATTTGGTCATGAGACTCATCTCTAATTTCTAGAAATGAGGGAAGAAATAGAAAGCTTGTAGTTTGAAGCGAGTAAAGAATATGTAGTAGCAGTTTAACAGATAATCTGCATTGGTACCTTAGATTTAGCCTAGGCACTGTAAAATGTTTGGAGATGTAAACATTAATGGTGATAATGAACCATGAACCCAACAACAATGTCAAAGTCTGGAGGAGAATATGCCAAGATCCTGAGAGCTGTGACTTAAAAAAGGGTTACTTATACAAGTACAGATTTCTGAATTTTGAAGTTTAAACTCCCTGGTATCGTCTGAAAATAAACATTTTTGTGTTTTTTAAAGTTTAAAAACATGGCTGTATATTGGAGTTGTGTAGGACCCTTTTGGAGCAGGAAAAGTTTAATTTATCACAAGGAAATACAAACCCAAGCCATTCAAAGGACATGCAAGGGTCCAAGAGCAGAGAAACATGGAGATAACAACTCCAGCAATCCAGCAAGGAGTGACTGATGGAGACATCTCATACTCTGGGAGGACTGAACCGTGGAACAATGAACGGTGAGTCCAATTAAGCGAATCTGCTACAGCTGAGGGTGGAGCGTGAACTGAATAAAGCTATATGAACGTGGCTGAGGATAAAAGCAAGCCAAGTGAACACAGGGGATTAAAAGAAACAAAAATGGAAATATAAACAAATTCTGAGCACTAAGTAAAGAAGCAGAGGAGTAACTCCAAACAGGAGAACCAGTAAACGGAAAAAATGTGTTCAGAGTCCCATGGACATCATGGCAACAGCTTGTTTTTTTTAATCATTTTCTGTAAATAATATGCTGATAATACTGATCATTTAAGTAAAATTTAGGAAAAATCTTACAAATAGTTTATGTAATAAAAATATGTACTTTTTAAAATTTTCCAGAGTTATATATGCTGTATGTAGAGAGAGAGAAAAGGAGGGAAAGAGAGAGAGCCAAGATAAATATCTTCCATCAGTCTCTCTGGATTTCCCCTCAGCTTACTTCTGGGAGCATGCCATCTTCGAATCAATAGAGAGTCCGCTTGTCCCCTTCTGATGTGTGAACACTTGAGCTCAAGCTCATGGTGCAACTCTTCACTTACTTTCTACCACCAGCCACAGAAACAAGCACATCTGCTTACCTCTATTTATCGTTCCTAAATTACAGTATTCTACAGTGTCTCCTTTTGTTTTAGTTAACATTAGAACCTCCAAAGCATGCCTCAGTAACAACCTTCCAGTTTAAGCCTGATTCTTCCCAGCTGCAAGTGCATCAACTTTGCAGAAATGAGAGTGCTTAAAAAAATCAGATATAAGTGCAACAAAGGTATGAAGCAAGTTAGCACCCACTGCTCCGCTTTAAAGCAGTCAGAGCTGCACTTCAAATTCATCACTGCAAAAAAATAAAAAAAAACTGAGCGAGGAGAAACTACAAATGTGGAGAAATCAATTTGTGCACAACTGAAAGCAAGCAATCAAGGTTACTTGTGTTTGTTTTCCAGTGTTACAGATGCCCAATTTGAAGTGAACAAATAACAGAAGAGAGACTTACCTGAGCTCTTGATGTGTAACAGCTGCGGCGTGTAACAGATCCTATCTCTCTCCCTGTGGGGCAGAATCACAGAAGGAGAAAAGAGGAGTGGAGGTGGACAGCAAGAAAAAAAAAGATGAGGCAAGAAAAATCTGAGAGACGGCAAGAGAGAGCCCGTGGACAACAAGAGAGGAGCGCAGACTGAGTGGAGGGAGCAGTGATAGCGCTCTCACACAGCGCACCGACACTCTGAAGGGGATGTGCTGGCTCTGGGAGGTGTTACAGCTCAGTCAAATGACATCTGCCTCCCTCTTTAAAACCATTGGCTAAGAGGTATGATTTCCTATTAAGCCATCCCCACTGTCTCCAAGAGAGCACACCCACTCCTCATTTCTTACAGCATATGCATATGCAAATGCATGCACAACCTCACAATCATGGTTTTTTTTGTCTCTTCTTCTGCGCAGTCCAAAAAAAAAAAGTCTCCGTCAATCCTTTGTCCTCACTTTCTTCTTTCAGCTTTTTGACATGGTGGCATCTTTTTATTCTCTGAGGGGGTCCTCCATAGGTGCATTGTCATTTTCCACTATTGTCGGAGAAAGTGTAGTTGTGTTTCAGCTAAAAATTGCTTTCCCCTCCAATTTTGTCTCACTTTATAAGATATTTCCAGCCTTTTTCAAAAGACTGCAAACCAAGAAAATGTCTATGGAGAATTTTTAACCTTTGCAGAACATTTTTTAGCCACTATAGACGATAATGAAATTCAGTTTTGAGAAGATTAATTGATTTTTCAAAAGGCCATGTAATTATCTTTGATAATAGTATGTCGAATTATTCTATTTATTTGTTTACTTCGAAGTTCCATGAACTTTTGACCACCTATTAGGCGTAAGGTAAATTGCTTTGCCTCACCCATCATCAGTGTTTAGCTGCTGTCTCAAATGTGTGGGAGGCAGAATTTGATAAATAACCTGGTGTGAATCAATTTATTGTTTCAAGTGGCATCACTGAATAAAATCAGTAATTATGAGTAATATGTCGCCTACTCACACATTGACTATTATTGAAAGATATTCTGGAGAACAATGTGTTTTTTTATGTAAGACAAAATAAAAATCATACATGTAGTCGATGAGTTATGATGCAGGTGAGCAGCATGACATTTTGGTATATTGCAAAAATTATTAAAAAGTTAACCAGTTTTAGTAATTCTATGAAAAAAGTCAAATTAAAATGGATTTAACAGAAACAGTACACTGAATTGCAAGATCTCATTTCTGTTAATTTTTAAACTTTAGTTTATTCACAGGGCAGAGTCAGCCCACATTGTGAACAAACTCGACTTCATGCTGAGTACGGTGACACAGATTATTTGCAGAAATTCACAAAACATGAACAACCAAACCAATGCATACATATAAAGAAATCCAATAAACGTACTCTGTACGTTAAATGTAGCCTAACAAAGTGGAATGGTCAGTGAATGTATCCAAAACAAGGACGAGAAAAAGGCATAGAAAAGCTAAAATATGAGAAAAAGCCTTAACTTGGCAAATGTGAATGTTATGTTAAATTCTCTTGGATTTAGTGTTTTTATGAGAAGCTTTATATTAATTTTATGTATTTGTTTTGTTACAAAAGCAGGCATTTTTACTTTTGTGTAAAATTTTGATCTCATTAATTTTTACTTCGCACAAAAACAAATCAACAAAACACTGATGAGAAATGTACTGAACAGAACCATAACAGACACAGAACCAAACTCTGTAACCAGTGCAGCTTCTAGTTATTTGCCCCATTTGCTGACAATCAGTCCTGAGCAGGGCGGAGCCACTGAGAGTGAGAGCTGAGCAGCAAAAGGGAAAAAAGCAGGACTCTTTTGACTTACTACAAAGAATCGGCTGTTGATTTTGTGCTTGATTCTTCACTGCGGCACAGGCAATCATAACGAGAACCACAAGGTGCTACGAAACAAAAAGCTGAGACTAATGCTGGAGGCCCTCCACCCTAAAACAACAAAATCTGGACTTTGGTCCTATACCAGTTAGTGTATTTTTACTTATCTATGAAAAGAAGTATATATGTCATCTTAAAACAAGAAAGACAATCTTTATTTTATTTTTTACGACAGCATATTTTCTTGAGGAAACAGTTTTTAACTTGAACTCGAAATGTCAGAAGAAACATTGTTAAAAACGAACTTCCAATAAAGTGAGTATTGGCAAGATATGTTGTTATTTTTTAGGTTCAGGCAGTAGCTGCTGGATGTATCTAAAGAAATAACTTATAATCTAATCTAATTACTTTTGAAATGAAGGACTCAGTAGAATAACAGTTTTTTAAGGAGCAGAACTCCATAGTCAGATTTCTTCTTCAGTGTATTCTGTCACGATGCTTCTTACATCAGTTGTAAATGTTTATTTTATATCACTGTTTTGAGAACAAGCTTATATTTCTGTGGCATTTTGTAAACTCTGTAACTGAGTTTTTAAAGACTCCCATTGGTTTGACCCTTCATTTTGTCTCTGACCCTGTGGAAGGTAATTGTCTGTGTTGATAATGACCCTTCTGCATTCTTGTCATTCTGCCCTGACATGATTTGTACCATCATGACTAAAATGGAAATCTAACTAGAATAATTGAGATTCTTTTTTTGTGCTCTGTCAACTCACCCACTCTTTGGAAACAGGAAACCTCCATTTGACAAGAGCCACAGAACAGCTGACCCATAACGCTTTAGAACCGGGTTTTTAAGAACAGAATAATTTTAATTAATTTGACAGCTAAAGAGCCTTTCTACTGTGTGAGTTCATGGGGTACAAAATACTTCACTCCCTCAGATAGGAAGATTGCTTATTTATGAACTGGAAAGAACAACAGTGCAAAACCATCTTCCTCAAGCAGTGATTGGAAAAATCGGAGCCGTCCTCCAGTGTCGTCCCATCTCATTTGTTATCATTAAGAATTTCACTTTGAGCTTCACGAGTGACTAGGCTTTGTGAGTTCAAGTCATTCCTGTTCTTGAGGTTTTCCTTTTGAAAAGGGTGCACTGAGAGAACTCCCATCGCTACACAAACAGTACAACATCCTCAGTCACAAACTGAACAGACACATACCGAATGGAAAGCTGGTGATGGCATTAATCCTGACAGTAAATTCAAAAACACCCAGTGCTGTCGGAGCTGATAGTTGACTCATTGCATCTCCGCCTGGGGATGCTCTTTTCTTTCCATGGAAACGCACAAAGTACGACGGCTGGCTGGCTGCAGCTTACTATCTCACTATGCATCTTATTTAAAGCTGTTCTTTCCAACTCCCAATCAGGTTTTTTCATCAGGTAGCCTGTCTGTTTTGGCTCAAAAGCGTTTACCCTCAAATGTCAATGTCAGCCAAAGGAACAATTCTCCATATCTTTAAATGGCAGTGGTTAAATTCACTTATCATATTAGGCACTATGGGAACTCCTCGCTATCTGTCTCTTTGTGAAATTAAATAGTTCATCAGTTACTCACCAGCTTACAGAGATAGCTTGTCTACTTATAAAGTAGAACACATCACCCAGCCCTTGACATTTACAGGAAAAATTAAGTCCAAGCTAGAGTGCAAGTAAAAATTAGGTTGCCTTCCACTTTAGCAATAAAAAATACAAAAAAATGTTATATGTGAATCATAAGATAAACGCATCAAATAACGCCGTAGCTTAACTAAGTAAGCAGAGCACCTTTCTTGAACTTGTGTGGTTTCATTCCCACTATGAACATCGCTGCCTCTGTCTCTTCTCCCCAACTCACATTGTTTCTGTTTAGTGAGGTTTCAAAACTTCCTCCTCAGGAATGGCCTGGAAAGATTTTTCATACGGTGTTGACTAATACAGCACTGATAGCGTTTTACGATGCAAACCAATGAATTATGGTTTAAGACGGTATTTTACCCATCTGTCCATCTATCTACCCATTAGAGAAACTCAAACATCCCTCCAGCTCATTCAAGGGAATCCCAAGGCATTTTCAAAGGCAATATTTCCTAAACCATCCGTTCATCTTAAAGTAATTCCTATTGTTAGTCGTAAACAAAACATGATGATATTTCAGTTCCTTTGCTGGAAGCAGAAATGAACTTTTACTGCACTAGCATGAAATCAAACCAAAAATAATGCTGCAACCTTGGAAAATGTGTCCCACTTTCTTCTGCCTGCCCTCTCTTTATTGTTCAATGTCAGCAAAAAATATGATTGTTGCTCTAATTGTAAATCATGCACAAGTTTAGGCAAATATTTGTGTGCTGCCTTACTCTCTTATTCAGAGCAATCTGGCTTTTCTTGTCTTTTCAGGAATTATTAGGAGGCAACCAATGGCACAGCATTTGTTTTTACTTCTCTAGAAAGTAATTTCTAATATCTAAACATCGAATGTTTCTTCTGCAATTAATAAATGTATTAAAATAAAAGAATGGAAAAAAATCAGTGATAGAATATGATAAGGCAGTTAGTGCAGAATTTATTTTCTGGCTTTTTACACATCTTTACCAGGATTGCAGGCAAGTTTGGAGAGTTTTTATATGATTGGAAAGTGATTGCACTCTGCAGGATATTGTAAAAGTAGGGTGCTGTAATTAGTGAGGCCTGTCAAGGAAGCTAATTTGATCTCCATTTTGCTGAGGAGATTTAAACATTGTGAACGCTTTTACACAACAGTTTGCTGAAGTCTGATTAAAAGTGTTTTATGATGATTATGAGCAGAAAGGTAAAGATACACATCAGGGGAAAAGTTATTTTGGTGCAGCACCGAGAAATATGAATTGCTGAGTTTCATGTTTCAGCAAAGGCATGCAAACAGTAGCGCTAACGACTTGAATGTTTGCTAGCCAACATATTGAGCGAGCAGTACAGGTACTGTGGTTTCCTCCCATAGTTTAAAAATTCACTAATTTTTTACCTGCTGTGTGTCTTTGTGCTGCCCTGGGATGGATTGCTGACCTGTCTGGGTTGCACCCTGCCTCTCATCCAGTAACTGGACCCAAACCTCCCAGCAGCCTATAAGGATAAGCAGGTGTAGACAATGGATAGATTTATCTCAAATCAGTGATTCTTGAGAATAGGGACAAAATGGGTTTTAATTTTCCCATATTTTTTTTAAATTATTTCTCAACCTTATGTATGCAAATATGACAAATAATGTTTAGAAAATATGAAGATGCTAAGGTACAGGCTCCCAGTTGCGAATTTTTAAAAAAAAATTACATTTTTAATCGACCTGACCCAAAACTTTGTCATCACCATCTGACAAAAATTTTTTTAAAATACCCCATTAGTGATATTTTTACTCAATTTACAGACAAATGCTTCTCAAGAAATAAAATAAATATTATTTAAGATAAAAAACAAGAAAAAGTCCATCTGATGGAGTTGACAGTGCATGACGGAGTTGACACAGAACTGAAGGTGGTGACAAACTAGTGAGTAAAATGAAAAACTTGGTACATGTGAAGTAATGCAATTCATGTAAAATACATTAAAATGAATTAGTTGCACAATTAAGTGAGATTTGATAACAATTTCACTGAAAGAGTCAGAAAAACTCTGACGGAGTTGACATCTGACGGAGTTGACGAAATGCCAAACTACCTCAATTTATATGATGTTATTCTGAAGGAGGCCATATTGTAGCTCGTCGGGTCCATGAAATCTTTACATTATACCAAAATTAAGCTTTTATTTCGCAAAATTTCATCAAAGTTTTGTAAATTGTCAGTTATGGAGTTGACACATCATGGTTGTGACAAACAACTTAGGAATAAAACAGAAGAAAAAAACTAAAGAATAACTTAAGCTAACCGGAGCTAACTAGCCCTCCTAGCAAAGGAAGAGAAAAGACAACGTCATGGGGTCCTCAGAAGTTCTGGTGCCCCCCAATAATGCCTGATTTTTTTACATTCTTTTCATTTCTGACGGTGTTGACAAAAACTAAGGACAAATTTCAACGGAGTTGGAAAATATCTAAAAATTATTTTTAATTCAATTTATCGATACTTTTATAATTATTTATATGACTACTTATACTTAATTGTCATAATATATAATTTTAGTATTTCTTTAATTGTTTTAAACTATAAGAATGTGTTGAGTTCTGCTCCTGGACAAGGGCTTTTACAGGCATCATCCACCGACTACAATGTTTAAAATAAAAAAATATTCAGCAAAAAAAAGAAAAATATACATTGTTGTGCTCACATGACCCAGGTTAGTTTAGTTAGATATTTGAAAAAAATATATTTTGTGTATATTTTATTCAAATTTCATGCTTTATCCATAGGACCTGTTTTGTCCCTATTCTCAAGAATCACTGAAATATTTGTTAAAACATGATTCATACAGCTTCAGCCATTATAAGTTTGCAGGCTGGTCTGAAAGCTAAATGACATATACTGTCTTTCCACTCTTCTTGATAGCCTTTTTAGTTGTTTATTGTGAAATTTCAGGCTGTTTCCAAAGTGCGTGTAATGTTCCCCTGAGAAAATCCATCTTTTTGAAGAGCACTTTCAAAGTTAAAACATAAAGAGAACAGTAACTTACAGAATGTCAGTTAAATGCCACAAAAAAACACCAAAGAACAGTGACAGCAGTGGAAATAACAGGGTTTATTGGTTGTTTTACAGGACAGCCAGACAAGAGTAAATGCCTCGCACTGGAACTGCTTCCTATTAAATGCATGTATTAAATACTTCTTGCCATTCAGGATGTCCTTAAAGTAACAGGCACTCAAAAATGTATCAGTGAACCAAATGGAAGGTGACAAGAGGTGGCACTGCTTAGATCCTGTCTCTGAAGTAAAACTCTTGTGACCCAGATTATCACTATTTTTGTCCTACTTCCTGAAAAGCGAGAGCTCAGAAGTCCTCAAAAGGTTTCCCTCTGAGCCTTCAGGATGGAGTACATCCTGTGTAGGTCAGTTTCTGCTAAAAGACAGTTATCGCTTTTTCTTTAATTTAATTTGCTTTCTTTATAGAGAGAAGTTAGAGTTTGAGCTAACACAGTGTTAAAAATGATAAACTAATTTGTTGGGCAAAAGAAGAGACTAGAAGATCATAATTTTTTAATAGGTGTCATTTTGAACAACAACCTGGTAAGTCTTCCCTGAACTAGTTTTTTAAACTGGTAATGTGACATTTATAAAAACAATTTTTTTAGAAGGAAAAACTACATGATTGCACTAATTTAAACTAATACTTTGTTGAACCACCTTTTAATTCCGATTCACTTCAAGATGTGCAATCAACATTGCACATCTTGATTTTACTACCATATTTTCCGGACTATAGAGCGCACTATACTATAAGCTGCACCTACAAATAAAAAAAAAAACGGAAACGTATATATATAAGCCACACCGGGTAATAAGCCTCTGGTATCTCCGCTGCTCTTGGTTTTCCATAAGGACGCAGCAGAGGGCTGGGTCCTCAATCCGTCTCCAACTCCGAACCATGGATTCGTTCACGCCAAGCTTATGCAGCAGCTCCCTCCTGTACTGCCAGATCGATAGCCCTCAACTTAAAAGCTGCATCATAAGAGTTTGAAAATATTTCTCCATCGAGCCTGCTGCTAGCATACATGCACGTGCTTGTTCTAAATTAGCACGTTCTTCTTTGATTTCCAATTTTGACTTCCAATGACTCACTTCCTGCTAAAGAGCCCCCTGGTGGTTGAAGAAAAATCCACAGAACAGCCGCACCGGGCTATAAGCCACATGGTTCAAAGTGAGGGGAAAAAGTGACGGTTTATAGTCCAAAAAATATGGTACTGACTTGAATCAATTATTTTGTTGGTATAGATTTAAGCTGAGACTCACCTTGATAAACCTGAAGGTTTTGAGTAATGATAACTGGTGTTTGGGGTTGCTCATGATTTCACAGATCTGAGAAACACCAGAGAATGACGCTGCTGGTACTGCATTTCACTTTGGGCATGGGTTGCTTTTAGTGTTTGTTTGTCGTTTGGATTTGTGGCTCAACATTTCTAGTTTGGTTTCATCAGACCATAACAAATCTTTTGTTTGGCACATTTTAACCAGGCGTGGATGCTTAACGTGCAACACAATGTTTCTGTTTTGCATCCCTACCCTTTAGTCAAAATAAATGGAGAATATAGGTCATTTTGTGACATGAATCCCAACAGAATTTGGTGAAATAAAATCCTTGCAGCTCTTCAGTTTCTGTAATGTTACTATTGTCCCATATTTTTACAATTGATTAATTACTGTTTTTACTAGTTTTATGTATCGCTGCCTAGTCTAATTTCTTCTTAAATGATATCTTGGTAAAAGTTTTGTCCCAAGATCAAAAGATCACCTCTCTGCAAACTATGGCTTTGACTACAGGAAGAAAATGTACAGAAAATCAAACCAAAAATGAAGCTAAACTTCATTTTTGGTTTGTCAGATTCTTTAACATTGGTGGTGGATGTTAATTAAAAAAGACAGAATCCTAAAAGAGTTTCAACAACATATTGGTTTAAGAGTGTGCACATGTATGCGACTATGGGTTCTGCAGCTTTTTTAAATTTTTCTGTAGTTTTCCTTTTAAACAGACTTTTATGTCTTTCAAGAGATGATATGATTCTTGAGAATAGGGACAAAATGGGTTTTAATTTTCCCATATTTTTTAAAAATTATTTCTCAACCTTATGTATGCAAATATGACAAATAATGTTTAGAAAATATGAAGATGCTAAGGTACAGGCTCCCAGTTGCGAATTTTTAAAAAAAAATTACATTTTTAATCGACCTGACCCAGAACTTTGTCATCACCATCTGACAAAAATAAATCTAAAATGATTTTTAAAATACCCCATTAGTGATATTTTTACTCAATTTACAGACAAATGCTTCTCAAGAAATAAAATAAATATTATTTAAAACAAAAAACAAGAAAAAGTCCATCTGATGGAGTTGACAGTGCATGACGGAGTTGACACAGAACTGAAGGTGGTGACAAACTAGTGAGTAAAATGAAAAACTTGGTACATGTGAAGTAATGCAATTCATGTAAAATACATTAAAATGAATTAGTTGCACAATTAAGTGAGATTTGATAACAATTTCACTGAAAGAGTCAGAAAAACTCTTTACGGAGTCGACATCTGACGGAGTTGACGAAATGCCAAACTACCTCAATTTATATGATGTTATTCTGAAGGGGGCCATATTGTAGCTCGTCAGGTCCATGAAATCTTTACATTATACCAAAATTAAGCTTTTATTTCGCAAAATTTCATCAATTGTCAGTTATGGAGTTGACACATCATGGTTGTGACAAACAACTTAGGAATAAAACAGAAGAAAAAAATAAAGAATAACTTAAGCTAACCGGAGCTAACTAGCCCTCCTAGCAAAGGAAGAGAAAAGACAACGTCATGGGGTCCTCAGAAGTTCTGGTGCCCCCCAATAATGCCTGATTTTTTTACATTCTTTTCATTTCTGACGGTGTTGACAAAAACTAAGGACAAATTTCAACGGAGTTGGAAAATATCTAAAAATTATTTTTAATTCAATTTATCGATACTTTTATAATTATTTATATGACTACTTATACTTAATTGTCATAATATATAATTTTAGTATTTCTTTAATTGTTTTAAACTATAAGAATGTGTTGAGTTCTGCTCCTGGACAAGGGCTTTTACAGGCATCATCCACCGACTACAATGTTTAAAATAAAAAAATATTCAGCAAAAAAAAGAAAAATATACATTGTTGTGCTCACATGACCCAGGTTAGTTTAGTTAGATATTTGAAAAAAATATATTTTGTGTATATTTTATTCAAATTTCATGCTTTATCCATAGGACCTGTTTTGTCCCTATTCTCAAGAATCACTGATATATTATTCAGTTTAAAAAGAAACATCTTGAAATAATTCATAATTTCTGCATCTGTATAAATCACGAAATTTAGCATTTTAGCTGGGTTTAGTTGGCATTTCAGATGCATAAAGATAATGATGTAATTTGTTGAAAATACCATTATGACCTCTTTTTTACAGGATGTTTCTGAAGCATATGGGCACCGCATGTAAAAGATAGCTGGCCTTTCCTGCCACAAGCTATGTTCCATATTCAAATCAACATAAATGGGTAATATTTCATACAGTATCTTATTATAGGCATGAATCTTATTACCCAAATTCTAAGTGTTGCCATGAAATGTCTTATTTTGCATAATGGTTGCCCAAACAACACTTGTTACTCAAACTGCTGCCTAAAACACCAGTTGTTGTCCACATTCAACACTGGTTTTAGTCCATCTGAAGGCTTTATGCTCTCCATCTTAAACATAACTAGCGATTGCAATATATATGATTTTGTACAACTTGTTAAAAGTAACACAACATATATGTATAAACCATAAGAACATTCCAAAATATATTGTTCAACACCATAGACCCTTCTTTCCCTGTTGCCTATGCTGGCAACCATCAGCTTCTCCAAAATACAGTGCCACCTGCTGGTCACCCTTGTCATTACATTAACATTTGACTCCATATCAACACAATGGCTACCTGCGTTAGACATTAGTCACTTTAAACTGGGTGAAAGCAACAGCCCCATCCTGCTGTGATCAGTCAACCCGGGCTGGGTTGGTCCATATTTTACTGGGTTAGCAACATTACCTAAATTAGGTTATTTTTAACCCAGTAATGTTGTACAGTGTGAGAGGCAGCAGCTTCTTACGCTCTTCTTACTGCCTGGAGGATCTACCTTTATATGTTTGAACAACAACAGTGGAATCTCTAAATAAACTTTGTCTAAATGAGATATATATGATGCCCCAGAACTGATAAGAAGGTAAAGCCTGCCAAATTCCTGTGCAGCTTTGAGACGTTTAAAGTCAATAGAGAAAACACATTTATAAATGTCATCATAACTAAACCGACTAAATTAGTCTTATATAAGATAGTAAATGCATCTGGGCACCCTGACATCTGTCATAGCCCTCCAGGCCTTCAGTTTGCTGCTGGAATGTCAAAAAGGGTATCAAATCAGCAGCGTAAACAGCACTGCTTTTATTTTATTTCATTTCATTTTGGGGGCTTACTCTAAGGGTGTAATGAAAGCAGTGCTGGCAAGAGACAGTGAGTAATTGCAGGCTTCGCCGTCTTATCCACTACAGCTGAGAGTATTGGGAAAAGGATAAGCTCACCCAGAAATGCTGCTCCTATTTACATTTAGACTAGCCATTCTCAGACGCCGTACACTCACTTCCTCTTGAAAGACTTAACTGTCTTTTAATGTTCTGTTGACAGACAGAGTCGCATGAGTGAAAAGCTGAGGTCCAGGATGGTGTACTGGACAGCAGTGAGCCTGGTATGAAAAAACAGTTACATGTTTAATTTAGTTACCTTAACAACTTCTCTCATTGTTTTTCAGAGACGCATTAAAAGCATCTTGCATAGACTGTGGTGCTGATGCATGCAATCCATCATTATAAACACCTGCTTTTACAGTTTTACGAGCACAATGGACAGAATCATCAATAATCATTTCAGGTGCAGTGACATCACATTATGAACCAGATTGCTTTGAATCTTTATCATAAACCTTTACGCTTAGATGAAAGATGTATGTTGTCGTCCTCGTCTGTTTCATTTTACAAAATGGAAATTGATTTGTTGTATGTCAATGCTAGAAATTAACTTTTCTGATGCCAAATTTATTTTACTTTTTTTTATATATTCCATTTCATATTCCAACATATCTTAGAAGTCAGCGGTCACCTGGAGGGACGTCCAGGATTCATAGTCGTTTCTTATCCAGGAAAAGTCAAGAAAAGCCCGTCATAAAAATTAAAGGAGTTTATAAAAGCTTAAAAAGATTTTATCCGACTCTAAGGTACAGCAAAATGTGTTGCAGCTTTCCTTCTTTGCATCTTTTATGGTGTTTCGTGCTCTTGTCCTAAGTCTACTTCTTCTACTCCTTGTCAATCCGGAGGACTTTTTTAAGCATTATGCAGTCTCTCTCTCTCTCCCTCTTTGCAGCAGTGGGAAAAAGAGTGTGGAGTAAAAAGCGATTTACTCCTCTGTCTGAGCCTTGAATGCTCCATCCATGCTGCCCACATGATATGAACGTCTCTTATGAATTTTCAATAATAGTTCACTAAATACAAAGACTTTCATAATTTAGAAATTCTGCATGAACATTCAAAATGGTACGACCAATTATTGCCCAAATGTTAGACAAAATAATAAAGTTTGGATCTCCACTGTCTTTAAATTTCTGTGTGTTGGTAAATAAAAATAATTGCAAAAGACAAACAGCTGCAGCCTTTTTTTATTTTCACATCTTTCCTCAATGCTTTCTAATGTCTTTTCTCTCTCCCTCTATATGGCAAACTTCCATATCCTCATGCGGTATAGCTTACGTCTGAGCCCTTCAGGAGACCCTGGACACATCAATGGATAGTTTTCAAAGGTCCTGAAAGCAGCAGGGGTTTGTATTTGCTTTCAGCCTCAGTGGGCTGTAGTTTACAGTCGAAGACCCAGATATCTGTTTCCTGAATGTGAATAATTACAAATGTGTTTACAGCAAAAAATCTCCAGGCACTCCAATTAATCCAATGTACCAGAAAATTGTTTGTATTAAATACCCACTATGTCTTGCGAGCATAAGCGCCTCAGAATCTAAATGTCCTTCCTATTATTGAGAGAATTAGTGTTTCTTAAAAAATTACAGAATATGGTCTTATTGGGTCCATATATGGTCCCCTTAACATCAAAGCACTAGAAGGTTTCAGTGGTTTTGTCTTAAAACACCGTACGACTGAGCAGAAATATTTAATAGACAGCTATATGCTATTCACCTGAAGGGTATTTAAAATTTATCAGGCTAGAAAAAACATGTGGAAATCTACACCAAAGTTAAATTAAACCACAAAGAAATGCACATATTAAAATACAATGATTAAGAATAACAAGAAAAAGTGCAAAACAAAAAGGACAGCTGTGAAATAAATAGATAAATATGTCTTAATGTATGCAATGAAGTGATGTAGTAATTTACCTTGTAAATAATCACAAAATGAGTGTTGTGGCTTTCTGTGCTTCAAGTCAAATTTCAGAACACTTAAGATGAGATTATTTGTGTGCTGAAGCCTCAGAAGTGACAGACTGTGATAGTCTTTTCACCATGAATCAGCGAGGCATTCATATCTGCAGCCTAATTTGTCCTGTCAGCCGGAGCTCAAAGTGAGACCAGACCAGAAAGTCGTCTTTCCTGAGCTGAACATGCAATTTCTTGCAGGAATTTTCTTTGATTCTTTCCATTTAAAATGTTGTACATTTAGAGCTCCCCTTTGTTATTAAATATTTACAGTACCTTCATCAGGAATTACAGTGTGACTTTTCCTCTTCTGCCTCCTGCTCTCCGGCTCCCCATTACTAAGCATTTCATACGTTTAGCTTTTGCCAACTTGGGCTTCTTCAGTGTATGTCTTGCTACAAGATTTGTGTTGGAAAAGTAATAAGTAGCAACTAATCAAACAGTGGAAAGGAAAAATTAAGCGTTAAGCTCATCTGGTGCACAAAGAAGACAGCAAAAGGAACCAAATCATGTTTTAGACGAGTTCATGTGGGACCAACCTAGTATTTGACTCTTCTCATTTGTTTCAAAACGTTAGCTATTGAAGACGACTCATTCACACACATCACAAGTAAGTTCACTGAAGTTAGCTTTTAAAGTGTAGCAATAAGACGCACCTTTATAGTTAGAACTAGACACTCGCTGTATTAAAAAAATACACTCTGATCAAAGATCTGGTCAGAAGATTAATGTGGACTGGCGATAGTTCAAGGTTTTCAAAATGCAGTCTCAGAATCCTAATGTTACTTTTTTGAATCATGACTGAGCTGGTAAAAAAAAAAAAAAAAAAACAGAAAAAAACTTTGCTAAATAAATTTTTTTTGGATATGTTATGTAATTTTGGAAAAACACTTTTATACACTAATTTTCCCTATTAACTCAAATCACAACCACTAAAACCACTAAGCTTGAAAGAGACACAATTCTAGTAATTGAACTAATCCTGATCTGAGAAAGCCAGAAAGTTATGTTTAATCTCTTTGGTATTTAATTCAAGTATTCAAGTTCATTATTTTATCCAAAACACCAGGAAATATCATGATAAGACATCCCGTAAAGCAATTTATACTGCTTGCCTGTGTGGACCATCAAGCACAGTTTTCATACTTTCTGTAAATACAGAACTTGAATGAAAAGAACATCGTTGCATTCTGTTTTTATGTAACTTTCTTGCAAATCGGAGCGTGCAGCATGTGAAGAGCTAAGAACAAAAATGGAATAAGTTGTGACTAAATGTAACCACATGCTGCAATGAAAATGAGATTGTTTTATCCCAAGCCCTCCACACAACAACAAGCTTTCCCCACTCAGTGGATGTTTTATGTTACTCCACGCTCTGCGCTCTATCTTGAAAAAATATATTGCTTTAATCAATGTCCCTGAAGAACATCGGCCGTATCGGCAGATCCAACTTCCCCTTTTCCCATGATAGTTTCTGGACAACTTATTGTCCCATTATTTCATTTCTGATACGTTCCTTGTATGGTTGTGCACCACTGCAATATTCACTATCTGAGCAACGAATGGGTAATCTGGGACCAGCTAGTGAATGTGTGTCTGGAAGAAAGAGTGACAGGTGAAAATAGGACAAAAATATAAGGGAACAAGGTGTGATGCCACGGTGTGGAGTATAACACACACTGGGGACAAGCGTCAAACATGAAACTAAGAGCTCACATGGAAAAAAAACAATCTAGTTGACTGTGTGAGATCACATAAATTCCTGCTGAACAGATGGTTGAATTACAGGATAAATATTACCGACTTTTTCAACAGGCTGCTGGGTGAAGCCAGATGTCCACATATAAATTGTACTTTAAAAGGGAATTTTAAATATTAGCTATCACAGTCATTTATATGTTATTCGAGAATATTACTTTGTAATTGTAACATTCAGTGAGGTTACCTTTTGACGCAGTTATAAGTGTAGCATTAGTAACATCAGCAATGTTTCTACCTTTATAGCATTGAACACTGAACCATGGGGGAAATTATTGTAATCATTTTTTAAGAGGTTTATCTTAAATATATTTGAACTCTTGGTTGAAGTCCAGTCCCGAACAGCTACCGTCCTGCAAAGTTTATGAATTCCTTCATCACCACACCTGAATCAGATGAGCCGCTCGCTACCAGGCCTCTGCAGAGCTGACTGACTGCTGATGAAGGACTTCACACACACAAGTCATGACATCATCAGGTACAGCTCCTCTGTCCTTTTGCCTTTCACTTGAAATGAATCAAATACTCATTTCAGCAACTCCAAAACAGTCACGCAGACAGGCTGTGACCTGCACAAAACGCCACAGCAACATGCTAATATTTGTTTCAGTAAAGCCAGATGCTGAATGTTCCTCATTTACTTGCAGACAGCATAAACTTTACCTTGAATTTAGCAAGTAGTGATGGGTGCTGCTCCTCTGGATGTGTTATCATGTTCGATGTGTTGCCTCCCCTGATCTCTGCTGTCTTTAAGTACGCTTTGCACATAGGGCAACGATCTTCCTTCTAGCTGCCGTCTGACTTTCTACGATAACTGAGGCATCGCCATATAGTGGGCTATTTTCTTTTAGATTACTGTTATTTAAGACTTCATTGTTATTGCCTGACTGTTGCAGAAGTACCTTACATAAAGTCCTTTATGCCTTTAAAATGAATGAAAATGAACCAAACACTGGAGACTTTATAGGCATGGCATTTTACCATGAAAATTTAATAGAAACATTGATATTATCACAGAAAAAATGGCTAAATGTGTTATTTACATGCAAACCTAATATAATACAGTCTTACATGATGTACCATGAAATTAGCTAATTCATTGAAGCTGTAAGACAGAGGGTTTATTACAGCATCTGCTTCAGGTCTCCTGTTTTGCACCTGACAGCATTCACCATTAGCGATAATGGATCACAATGAAAAGACGTTAAGCTGGACATGGCATCTGCACCCGAGCCAAGGCGCCAAGGTGTTGTAAGATTACAAATGTGGCATCTGAAGATGCCAATTTATAAATCGCAGGCTTAAATTTCAGGACGTGCCCTTCCTGGTGCTACTTCACCCTGCCAAGGCTATTTCCTGAAGAAAAGGGTGGCAGTAAATATACTTAATGTGCTGCAGAGGCAATGTTACACCAACATGCTATTAAACAAGACAGGAGATGTGATTCTTGCCACAATTGGGATGTAAAAGTCTGTATCATAAACCAGACTGGGAATGGATTAACCACAAGAGCATCACCAAGTGAGCGAGCGCCGAAGTCTTGCATCAGAAGAAAACCAGAAGGAAGCGATGCATCTGTCAATGTATCAGTTTAAATAACTTACAACATGCTTCAAGCCTTGCTACAGTTCAGGAAGTTTCTGCAAAGTATACAACAGCAGATGAAAATCATGTATATTAGCTGCACTGTGTTTCAGCAAGTTGATGTTGAAAAGCTCAGCAGGGCGGTTTCTCCCAGCAAAGACAAAGGAAACCACAGAGGTAAGAGATCAGATGTTCCGCTCCATGCTCCCTGTAGATGATGCGCTGCGGTTTGGGATTTAAATTGGCACCGGGATGAATAATCGAAGCCTAAAAAGTCTCACTGTGCTCTACACCATTGTCAGGCATGTGAAATGTGTTTTGAAAATGGGCCAATTTTATTAAGAAATGTCAATCAATGTACATTGTGGCATTTTCAGGTCTTTTTTTTTCTTTAGTCTGTTATAATCTGAAGTCTAGCGTATCAAATTCACCTGTAATGAAGCAACTAATCCTTATATTTACAGACAGACAGGATGGAGCTTGTCAGATAAGGAGGAAAAAATGGTTCATGTCTAATTTGATTTACACAGACGCTGCAGTGGCTGTGAGTAACTCACCAACGTGGCTATCTATCAATATCACTCATGCAGTTGCACTTCATTTTTCAGACATCTTGCTTTGAAAATGCGTCGAACCACCTGGATTAATGCGCTGAGCAGGAGTCACACGAGTCTTTAAAAGACGGCACCGGTCTGGGTGTAACCCTGTTTACCTTTCAGGAATTCCAGTTACCCCCACTTTAGGGGTAACTGGGTAACCATTAATTGAAGTCTGATTTTCTGGAAGTCAGAAAACCCTTCGCTCAAGTATTGTTTTTAAAGCTCAAGGCAAAGCCTGTCTCTGGATTTTATAAATTCCTACATTTAAGGAACATGTTGACAGACATGTTTCACATGTATTTATATTTAGGAAAGGTTTATTTTGATTTAAACTACCAGAAGTGAAAATAAACTGTACTGCTGCCGTTATTGTTGTGTTTTTGACAGACGGCAGCCATATTTGATTTTCAGCCTGGGGTTTCTTTCTTGTAAGATAAGAATGCCGTAAAACAAACAACTTCAAAAAACAAGCCTGCTGCTGGATCCAGGGAAATTTTGAAATGCACCTAATAGTATTTTGGTGGAAAACTTTATATGTAGTGAATATTACATGTTTAAGAACCACAAATCTGTGGTATTCTGCATCCAACTCTGACTGGTCACTGAATATAAAGCCGTTAGTTTCTTACATCTTTCTTACTGATACACCTCCTTCCTGTTATTCACACCAACATATCTGTGCATATTAGTTTTCTTTTCTCAACCTCATAAACCCTGAAAAGCATCTGTTAAATGAATCTGCTCCCAAATAAAGATTTGGGAGAAATTTGTGGTGATCCACCAACACTTTGATTTATGAAGCAGGAAGCCCTGAACTAAACTCTTAGCCTTCCCATTGACAAACAATTTCTCCTTCCCTTAAACCACGGCCTTAAATCAGCCGTGTCCGAAGTCAGATCTCGAGGCTTCTGGTCTGCATGTTTTAGATCTTTTCCTCGTTCAGCAGCAGATGAATCGTTCGCTGCCAGGCCTCTGCAGAATGCGATGACAAGCTGAGGACGGAATTAATTATTCATTTGTGTGAGAGCAGGGACACATCTAAAACATGCAAGACCTTTTTTTTTTAAAGTTTTGTCTATC
The DNA here is from genome assembly GCF_051168715.1 of Poecilia mexicana. NCBI lineage: Eukaryota > Metazoa > Chordata > Actinopteri > Cyprinodontiformes > Poeciliidae > Poecilia > Poecilia mexicana. The sequence continues at coordinate 48,517,305 of NW_028263371.1, read as the reverse complement.
CATAATTAAATGGAACTGCATTATAATATTTTATGAGCCAAATGATCAATTTGCAATAAAAAAGCAGAAACAACATACAGCTCTGGAAAAAAATTAAGAGACGACTTTAAATGATCAGTTTCTCTGATTTTACTTTTTATGGGTAACTGAGTAAATTGAACATTGTTCTTTTATTCTATTAATGACTGACAACATGTCTCTGAAATTCTAAGCAAAAATGTTGTATTTATTGGCAGAAAATGAGAAGTGGTCAAAATAACAGAAAAGATGTTTGGCTTTCAGAGTTCAGGAATCAGTATCTGGTGGAATAACCAGGAGGTTTATGGGCTCTTCATTTTTTCCAGAGCTGTATATTTTATGAAGATGGCAGCTTCATGTTTTTAAACAAATAAAAATCCCATCTAAGCTAAGTAATGTTTCAGCATGTTTGTTGCTTCCTGAGTATTATGTTGGAGCAGAATTTTGAGACCGACTTGCAGAAGCTCCTGGTTGTGACAGAATATCCGTCACTGTCAACAAAATGGATCCGTCCACATCCAGAACCTGAGGGTGTTCAGTGGGACACCATCACAGTATGAATGTAGATCATGCAATGCTGCTGAATGGTAGTCTGTCATTTACCTCCATCTCAAAATGATGGATGGATTGTCAAGTTGGAATGTTATTAACGAGTACACTTATTTTCGTAATTCAATTCATTAAGACACGTTATCGGGCTCAGTTACACACATGTTGTCGTTTTAGAGCCTCTAGTTCTGTTAGTTAGAATTACCATAATGCTGATCTAATAAAAACATGACATTTAATTTCTTAGACTAAACGTCATTTTCAAAAATCCTCACTGAAACACATCATTTATTGAATCGGACTAATTGACATGGCCTAGCAGAATCTACAATTTATCAGAATTTTTCTGAGAATATAAATGAAAAACAAAACAAAAAAAAATGTTGTTCAAGGAATTGAAAATGCCAGATAACAATTTTCACTCTTTACTTAGAAGTTAAAATGAGAGAATCTGTTAAACGTCGAGCCACAGGCAGGTCAGGCAGGCCAAAGCAGTGGAGTTACACCTGCTAGTTAAAACTTTTTGCAATGAAAAGAAAGAAAGACCTTCAAATACCTTCAGCAGAATTGGAGAACCTGAAAAAAGAATTGTGGCTGTTTCAAAATGGACAATGAGAGGCACTCAAAGAAAAAATGGACTGTAAGGTCAGTTCGCCAGACAAAAGCCGGCGCCGTACAAATACCATAGGGAAGTTTGTTCGCTATGTAAAGCCTCAAAACGTGATACCTCCAAATTTTAACTGTATGTTCTCGATCATTATATTTGCATTAAGAGAGGAGTGAAACTTTACTGGAGGTGGATTGCTACAGCCTTGGGAATATGTGTGCTGTAAAAGGCCAGAGAAGTTTTGGTACGAATGCATGAGGAGTCCAGCAAGTTAGGAGAAAATACTGGAGGAAAGGTTTTACTCCAAAAAAAAAAAAATCTGACGAAAGCTGTGTCAGTAAATTTAGCAGGAAATGCTTAAGAGCAAACTGTAAAGGACATTGATTTTATTCAAGTTAATGTAATATTAGTGGTGGACCCAGTGTCAGCAAATGCCTGACCCTAAATAACTGGGAAGCTAAGAGAGTTGATCAGGATGTTCCTAGTATCAGTTTATGGAATATAGATTTTTAAAGAGCATTTTAGGAAATAGAAACGTATTATGACCTTTTTTATGACATTAAGACATATTTGATTGTTAGCTGTGTTTTCTTTAAATGTGCCTCTAATACCGAAAATGCTTAAGTTGGAAGCTAAAGATGAGAAACTGCTTCATGAATTACATTTTAATTTTTGCTTGTGAAAAAAATCTCCAACATTGTAAACATACTAAAAAACCGTTTCGCAGCTGATTGTTGCGCTGACATTCGTGTTGTTGTAATTGCCTGGCCACTGAATGAACCCCGAGATGCTTGATAACTTCTGCGCAACACAACCTGGTTCATTTCCCAGTGATGTTGCCGTGGCTCCATGAGTCATGCTTACATTACGTAACTTATATGGGTGAATATCAGCAGCTATTCCTGAGGAAGAGAAAGAAAATTTCTTGACTCACGGTGCATAGTTAATTCCAACAATGACAGACCACAAAAAACACCAAAAATCACTTTCTCAAACTATTTCCTGACCAAATCTCTGGCAATATCTTTCAAACGTGTTTGCATATTTATGTAAAGTGCTTCGTGTTCAGCACAGTTAAATGCAACTGTGAGATGATCAAAAAGAAGAAAAAGGATAAGTCCCTCATCTTCTGAACGCAGCACTGTTTGGGGTGACAGCGACGTTAACCCTAGCTGTGCGCGCCATGACAGCCGTCTCCCTCATGTTGGCTCTGCAGCTGAAAACACGGAGCTCGGTGACAGAAGACAGATGGTGTTCAACACAGATCACACAAGCCGCACATTCATGACTTCTCTCCAGACGGACAATTCTCACCGTGTCCACTGGTTCATTATTCATAAACTAGAAGAAGTGTTACAGGCAAATAAAAAAATACCACCTACTGGGGCTTAGAGGTGATCAAATTTAGGTTTCGGGATTTGTGTTAATGGCTCAACAAATAAGAAAGTGTGGCGCAGCATATTGCTGATGCACATTGAACTATTGTCATTTCCTTCCATTTCATCATAAAGTGCGCCACCTGACCTGAAATGATCTATTCTTTTTTTCATATAAATGAAAGACTCTCAGGCAAAGTAAAGCTATTATGCGAATATTCCGTGTAAAATATTAAGCAAAAACAAGAATTTAAGCTTCAGTTTATTAAAACACAGCAGCATTTTCAATGTGGCAATGACCAGAACTAAAGATGATTCTGATGAGGAAAACGTTCAAGGTCCAAGCCAGGAACGAGTTAGAAAAATATTGAAAATTGTCCTTGTTTTTACAGCATCAGTCAAGGAATCTCAAAGGTTTCACTGAGTTTATTTAATAAGTTATCTAGGTCAATGCTACATGATCAACACACCTCAGGTGGGATCGCATAGAGCTTTTTAAAAGTGCTCATATTTACAAAATTCTAGAGGAGCTGCAGAGATATTTACCAAAGGTGGTAGAATATTAAATATTAAAGTGGAAAAGAGGCAGGGAGAAAGTATTGTTGAAAGGAAACCATAAAAAGTATATTCTGCAGTTTTCTACAAAAAGCATTTAGGGGAGACAGAAAACTAGCAAAAGAAGGGAGTTTGGTTAGTCAAACTCAAAATGCTGTTCAGATTCAGAATCAGAATTTTTTTTTGTCATTGTGCACAAATGAAGCAAAAGGAAATGTAAAAGAAAATAGCATCTCCCGGAAAAACACAGAACTGGGATGTCAACAATAAATAAATAAGTAGATGAACGTTTTAGATGGATCAGCTGTGTTCAGGGCAACAGCAGCTCTTGGGTAGAAACTGTTTTTAGTCTGTCAGAAGTTTGAAGAAGTGGAAGCCCAACTGCACATAAACCTGAATGCACCACGTGAAACTTGGTGGCAATGCTTTTCTTCAACAGGTGCAGGGAAGCTGGTCAGAGAAAAAACATTTGTGGGAAGATTGACAGAACTACAGGAAACCTGTTCGAGGGTGGAAAAGACTTGAGAGCAGGCCATAGGTTGACCTTCTAACAGAACAACGATGCTAAATATTCAGCCATATTCTGCTGTCAGACTGATGTTTTCCATCCAATTTGACTTGGCCTAAGACATTTTGTGAGGAAGAGTTATCAAAAGCCTCAATCTCTTGATGTGCATTAGCGGCACTACCTCTAATGACTCACTGCTGCAGTTATTGTAGAAGGTAGTTTGATAAAATATGGACTCATGAATGCCACACATTTCAGAATTGAATTGCAAGAGATTTTGAAAACAATGTAATTGTTTCTCATCATAGTAATGCAACAATAATTTGTGTTAATCTATTGTGGTTGTAACAAAACAAATATATATAAAAACATTTGCATTTTATGTCAGTGTTTATTTATCAATTAACAAGCTACTCCAGGGATTCCCCCAGTGGATTATAAGCCTGGCGGGCCACCAGGCTGTGCTTGTGCCCCCACCAGGCTGAGCACTGTTTATTTATTTTAGTTTGTTTTTAATGTTTGCCCCTTTTTTAAGAATTTATAGTTGGTTTTCAGGTATTAACCTTCCAACAACAAATTGTTATGAAGTGATATTTTGAAATTTCCTGCCAACTTTAAACATTTTAAACTGAAAAAAAATAAATAAATAAATAAAAAATGGCGGTCATCCTGCAATTTATCACCGGGTTTACAAAGTTTTCTGGGGGAAACTCTGTATTCTTAACAAACTGGTAGTCTCCAGATACTTTTAGCTGCAATAGAGGCCGTTTGCAATTATGCCAGGTAAGGTTTGCAGCAGTAACTTTGCTATTCTTTTGCACAGCAAAGAGACATTAAAACAGCTGAATCTGGATCTGATAAGAGTCCCTACAGCGGGTGAAGGGAGCAAAAGGGGGAATGGGACAATAACAGCAAATAGCCACCAGATAGATAGGTGAGATAAGAGGGGAGCTATGATGATGGCAGACTTTTTGTTCCCAGCTGTCCGTGCAGCAAGGGCTCCATTCTCTCTTCTCAGTCTGAGGTCCTTTACCTCCATCAACAGAGCAGATAAGTACAAGTCCTACAGAGAATTGAAAGAAGAAACAGATTAGAGAGAAAATCTGATGCGCAGCAGTGTCAGTCGTTCTCCTGGGACACAGAGGGATTGGTTTACTGTCAGGCCTGCACCTCATCACACTGGAAAAGGAAAATTATTTGCCAATTCAGTTTTAAATAGATGAAGTAAAGTATTGCAAAAAGGTTTGTGCACATACTTTAAGCAAATAATCAGAGAAATACATACAGGTCAGGAAAGGTATGTGCAACCATGACCCTTCTGTTAGTTTCACAACCAATAAAGCATTTAGAGGTGGATCAGAATGCAGTTTCTTCATTTTCCTATATTTTCTTCTGCTAATGTTTAAAGAAAATGTGTGATGTTGCTATAAACCTGGTTGTTACAGAGATGGTGATAAACGGAGAGCAACGCAATGACATAAGGCAAAGATAATATGTATGTGCATCATAACAATAATGCTGAACGTTTTCCAAGTGTGTAGACAATTTACTCAACTTACACAAACCACTGGATAGGAACGATCTGAGGAATTTTTAACAGAAATCGAGAACAATGACGCCAGAGCCAATTGTACGAGAAATGGGGAAGAGTAAATATTAACTCATCGCACAAAGTTTATATATTATATTTGATAATAAAAATAAACATTTAGACCCCCCAAAAAATAATGTTTATGTCATTGCCAAAATGTTTGGCTGTGGCTGCCACATGATCCATCACTCTTTGCTATGATTTAACCGAAGTTTTGAATAATTTGTTGCTCTTTTCCTGTTTTAGTGCATTTTTGTGTTTTATGTTAAGTTGCTTTCTCTTTCAATCACATTGCTTTTCACTTCCTGTATGATTGTGACTGAAAATCTGTTTTCAGTCACAATCACTGACATAAGAGAAACACGTTTCTTAAGAGAACCATGAGAGACATGTTTCTCTTAGGTCTTTGTTTTGGATTTAGTATGCTACAAATCATTTCCGACAAACTGGCTGGTGTTTGGGTTTGAGAGATCCAAACCCAAACACTGTCTATCAGTTTCCTACGAATCATTTTCCAAATCATAAAATTATATATATGCATCGTATAGATTAAGATCACCACTCCCAATCCACTTCCTGAACTGCAACTTAATCAGCTTCCTTTCTTTGAATTTATTTCCACAATGTAATTTCACTTAATCCTTACGGGAAAGTATTGCTTTGCAAACAATGTTTTTCATTAATGTATGTAAATGTAAGGCGTTGTGCAAGAAATGTTCTACCCAAGTCAAAGAGAAAAAAAAGAATCTCTGAGTAACACCATATAATTTAGTCTCAGGCCTTCTTCACTGACACTTATTATAAGGCTTGAGCAGAAAGCAGCATCACTACCTTCACAGGTGACGGACTGTCCATTTACATTTATATTCACCTGCGACAGAATATAAGATTTTGCAGCCTGGTCATCTTGCATTTATCTGACATGTCACAGAGGTTCAGGCCTGGCAGAGGCTCTGTAATGCCTGCAGCCAGCTCCAAGCTTCACTGGGGACAATCTTCCCTGAGCAAAACCACAAAAATGGACAGCTTCTATTATACAGTAAATGTTTAAGCATCGTTTTTTTTCCCCCATCGACTATATATATATATATATATATATATATATATATATATATATATATATATATATATATATATATATATATATATATATATATATATATATAATATCCAAAGGATTGATTGTTATGTGACCTGTTGCTTTTAAATGTACATTTATATTTAAAAGAGTTTACAAATATATTTGACTGAATGCTGAGCTTGAAAACAGATAGCTAAACCCAAATATCATTTTAATGTGAAGAAATATTTTGGGGGGGGAAAGGAGAAAAAGAAGAAAGTGCAATAAACCGTGATGACTTTTGTAATGTATACAAGTAGAGTGCAGCAGATGTAGAATCTCTGATTAGAAAATGTAAAGAACTGTGGTTTTAAATGGTTCCTTTCAAGGCTGAGACAAAAAAAAAATCTTCCTGTAATCCATTAAATATGAGTGGGTAGGGCTGCAAACTCCCATCGCAATAATGTGGCAAGCCTGACCAGATAGGAACAAAGGGACACCAACACAGCTAATTTTAGTACAAAAGCTTGCAATGTTATAACAGTAAACAAGATTAAAACATAATCGCTGTTTAACATCCTCATAGTTATTATTTTAATAGCACTCACAGATGTTGTCATCTAACCAAAAGAAATGGCTCTGCAACACAGAAAAGGCCTGAGAAAAACGTATCCTTCTCACCAAAGAAACTCAATTATCCTCCTGAAATGCACATACAAAATCAATATTTGTACATGCTGCTCTTGCATACATTCACAGATGTCAAAGCACTCACATTACAGACGTCAACTGTGACCCCTTTGGTAAAAAAAAGTGGATTATAACCTTTTGCTTTGCAGCTCCAACCACTTTTTCTCCATTGTTAAGGTTGGCCTTTTTTACCCTGAATAAAAGACTGCATCATAAAAAAGCATTATATCCATCAGCGCACTTGTTACCCTTGACATTCTCTTGAGTATGGTCAGTTAAAGCAGAATGGATTGAGAGTCTTGTGTAATAGAGCTATGATAATTACCTAGCTGCTCTGCATATTTTTATATGCCTGTTTTAATGCAGCCACCAATGTGTACTCGATTTCCTAAGTCGAATGCAACCCTCTCATTTGTGTGAAATATAAGAGAAAGAATATCAAAATTTAATGCCTGATTTTTATTCCATGAATAGCATGTTCTGTAGAAATAAATCTATATATTTTATGTTTATTTTTATATCAATTGGCACTGTTGCGTTCGCCTGGATTTTGTTTTTGACTTTATTGGAGTCTCTCAAACCCCAACAAAAAGACGTGGAACATATACTTTATAATCTTTGCATCTCCAACATGGTACTGGTAACACAGGGCAAATACAGGACACAGATGGAAGAAAATGTGAAGGACATACTATAAAATATTTGAGATTTGAGGTTGCTCTTTACCTTTGAGCAAAATAACTACACCAAAGATGCAATCAAGTAATCAGATAAAGCATACTCAATGTTACGATGATCCAGTCAAAGTGCAGACGTCAATTCATTCAGAAATAAACAATTAATGTTCACAGACGCTCAATTCAGTGTGACTGAGCTTAAGCCATTTTAAAAGAATAGGCAAAAATGTATGAGAGTCAAAGCTGTGAGAAATATTTAACTTCAAGTATGATTGCAACCAAAGTTGGTTTCACAAAGCCTTGTGTTTTGCATTTATTTAAAAATTATACAGTACTTCATGTTGGTCTGTCATGTAGAATAGCTTTAAAACACATCTACGTTTGTAGTTGTAACATAAGAAAATATGAAAATGTTCAATGTTCATGAATACTTTGGCAAGGCCTTCGAAACTCAGACAAACATGTTTGCTTAATTGCTTGAGCAACAGAGTTTCGTCCTCTTGTTGGCAGTGCAAATGCCATTCCATTAGGTTGTGAAGGTCAGCTGTATCTATCACTCTTGTTGAGTTAAATAATCAATTGTGTGGCAGCTAAAAGATCAGTCACAGATGAAACACTCATATTAATCTGAAAAGAAAAGTTCATGAATATAAGTGCCTCAAAATTTGTTATACTGTCTTTTTAAAAAATAAAATCTGTCTCTGAGGGACATCTATATATTTTAAGCTTTTAATTAGCATATTAAATGATTCACTTCTAAACTGTTTACATAATTACCAGGTGCCTGCGATAACGCATGATTATCCATTGTTTAGCTATATTAATTAGCACAAGGATGACCTACGAAGAGCTGTTTTTATATTAGTATTACAACAGTGGAATACCAAGAGGAATTGAGTTTGATACTCTGTAAATTCTCTTTGTTTTTGTTGACAGCACAGCTTTGCTCTCAAGGCCACATTCAGATTACTGGTTTGTTTCAAATACTTACAATAAATATGTAAAAGATAAATAGAGAGTATTTTTGCCTGCAGGTGTGCTCTGTAACCTAAACGGAGACGACACGGACACCAGTCGGTGTGAAATCTCCGAGGGAAGTCTAGGTTGGGGAGAGTCGTCTACTCCCACCACCCCCCTACCCCCGTCGACATTTGAATAATGTATGAGGATCTGGAGACATCACTTAGAGATGCTGCCAATATCAGCCAGGGCCTTGCCCACCCGGTCGGCTGCTGCCCTTTAGCACAACCTTTAGAAGGTGGATTCCCCGAATGCAAGACGCATTTGTTTTCTAAAATACCCAAATGATGATTAAAATTAAGCTACAAAAATGCAAGAAGTCTGAGAGAGGCAAACATAGTCTTGATTTATTGTGACGGTTTACAAGGATACTTATATTGTTTTGAAAGGCGTGCCAATGGGTCAACACCTTGTAACGGCTCACCTTGTTGACCTGTTAGTGCAATGAATGACAAAAAGTTTTTATTTTCTTTACACACAAAAACAAAGAAAGAAAGAAAAAAATCTCCCACATAATTGTTTTCCCGTTTTGCATTTTTAAACGTTCACATAAATCCCTTCTCCAAATTTTTTTTAAATGTCTGTAATTCTTTTTTTTTTGCCTTCACAGGGCAGTCATTGGCTCTCATACAAAATTTTACCCCAAAGTAATAGTTGCAAATAAACAAACAAAAAATAAACCCATTAACCTTTTAAATGTTCACAATTATGAATATCACAAGCAGAACCAGAAATCCATTCTCTTCATCTGCACTGGGCAAATGTAACATTTTATTTCTATTACAGAGCACAAATGATTATTTTAGTAATATTAAATTTAGTTTAATTCTGGGACTTAAGAGTAAATTTTGATTCTGTGACGTCACACGCTTCCCAGGACTTCCGGCTTGCCACTCTGGAGATGCTGGCGTAAAGGAGCATACGTTTTTTTCTACTTTTGTTTAGCTTTTATTGGCTACAGTGATGCGATTAGGAACATGCAAGGAATTACACAGCCTCTGATTTTATTGTAATGGACCTTACCAAGCTCCGCCCAGAAACGCCCCCTAAAATCCCACGTGGCTGCATGGCTCACGAACAAAGCCTCGCGGAGCTTAGTTTCTATGTGTAAACATGGCGTCTTTCACTTCGATTGACCCTCTACAGAGTATTTCTGAGTGAATTAGTGTAGCATTTCTGCCGGATTTTCACAAAATATCAGCCACGACAATGGACAGGGGAACCAACAAGTTCATATCATCTTTTTTGGACGACATAAAGATGTTTGAGCCACGCGATGCCTCCAACATTGTGCGCGTCAAAGCGAAATGCTACCGATCATGAGGAAAACAGCAGATCCTCACACCCTCAGCATAAATATAGCTGTGGACAAGATCACTGATGCCTATTGTCCTTGCAAGGCTGGGTAAGTTCATGGTTTTGAGGGTTACTTTCGAAATCAGTGATATCTGTTGTTGGCAAACAACAACAGAACAGGATGAGTGTGCCTAGGCCTGACGCACTGTACTGGGTGCTAGCGTGGCTAACACGATTACAATTTAGTAAAAAAGCCTTTTCAGGTAAAATAAAATCTTTAATGTGTGTCAGATACGGTACACATTGCATATTGATCTGTTCAGCTAACGTAAGACTGTGTAACAGACAGGCTTCAAGGTGTAGAAGTTGTATCGGTACTGCCATTATGCTGTACTTAGCTAAAAGGTTTTCATAATGGATGTATTAATTATTGACTTTCTTTTTGTCATTCACTAAACACAAAGAAAGCAAAGCAATAATACTTACACCAGCACACACTCCTTTGTTCTTATTGATCCTACGACGGTTGAGCTGCAAATGCGGTCGTGCACAAGGATAGCATACATGCAGTTAGTACGCATTAAGAAGTCCAACCGTCAGTGGAGTTGTCAGTTCAGCATACAAGTTATGACGAAAATAAGTCATTAAATTGTTTATAATATCATATAATATGATAACTAGATAAATATACATGCGTTGTCGTGGTTTCAAAGTGTATTTAAAGCAGGTCTGGCTGCAGCTGCAGTCAACTACAACACACGCCCGTGTAAAACTCATTAACCTACTTAACCGCTAAGTCAGGATGCCATACAGCTGTTCATAACAAAGTGTATGATGATCTACGGCATGATTCTATGTTGGTGATTAAATAAAATCAAATGGTAATGACCTGATGTCAGTGATTGTGACAGAAAACAGATTTTCAGTCACAATCATACAGGAAGTGAAAAGCAATGTGATTGAAAGAGAAAGCAACGATTTCACCCGAAATTGTTGTCGTGTAAATGGGGCAAAGGGCGTGAGTGGTTTAGAGTTGATCGCCTGTTCGGGTTGTTTTACCTTTTTTACCTTTGCTGTGGGTCATTACAGCCGCTGTAGTTTCTGAACGTTCAATAAACGACCAGCTTGGACTAATTACCTCGTTCTTTGTGAGTATAGTAAACAACAAACATCAAACACGGTAGATATGTTTCATTAAGTATTTAACAAACAAATGGCTTCTACCGCAATAATTATTTGAAATTAAATTAATTGTCTAATATAAAAAATAGTTTGGTGCTGTCGGTGTAACGCGTTACTCGTTACGAGTAACTTGTTACAACGAGTAACTTGTACTTCGTTATAACAAAGTACTTCGTTACCACTGGTTAAGTTAAAAGCTCATCTTCGGAAGTTGGGATATTTTCCTCCAGCAGGTTCCAGAGGAATCACCTCAAACCAGATGTTGGACTGGATTTTATTTCACTGTCATTTGTGAATGTTAGCTTCTCATTTTCAACAGTGAAGCTACAAAGGTTGAAAAAGGTTATCATTTTGGAGAAAGCCTCATCAACATCAATATCTCCACTAAATAAGAGGCAAAAAAAATTGTTTGATAAATTAAAAGCCTCTCAGATGCTGAACCGTTACAACAAAGTACAAGTACTTTGTTACTGTACTTAAGTAAATTTTTTGTGTATCTGTACTTAAGTAGATTTAATAATGGATACTTTTACTCCACTACATTTGACAGTAAGTATCTGTACTTTCTACTTCACTACATTTCTACAAAACTGTCGCGTTACTCGTTACATCCAAGTCGCGTTGCGCTTTTTGACGGTTAAAATGTGAAGTTCAGGGTCTTAAGGTGGCGCCGTAAAATCCAAGCAATAATGTGACTTATGTGCCTGTTGTCACCCATCGCCTCCACTTTTACTCGCATGCGGAGCTCCAGACATGCGCGGTGGTTTCCTCTGAGCGGGAGAAGATGTCTGTCTGATCGTCAGTAATATAATAGCGCTGCAAAAATCATAAGATATGGTGACATTTAAAATAAGCAGCGCTTCGCTTTCACAGACGTTGGGGACTTAGTCCAACTTTTAGCGTCACTAATTTATGTCTAAATTAAGGTGAATTCATGGTTCCTTTTTCCATATAATGTAACCAGTAGTGCTTATGATTAAAAAAATAATAATTATGTGATCGGTATCAGTGATCGGCCCTCATGGGTGATCGGAATTGGCAGGATAAAACATGATCGGCATATATATATATATATATATATATATATATATATATATATATATATATATATATATATATATATATATATTTTTTTTTTGTCATAGTACCCCCTAAGAATTTAAAACTACTTTCACCCCGGTATATATATATATATATATATATATATATATATATTTTTTTTTTTAGAATAATTGTATCTGAAGCCTTGAAATTGGCCTCTGTCTCTTTAAATCTTGCCACAATACAGTAATAGTAATTGCATTTTTTAGATTAAGTAAAACATTTTATAAATACAAAAAAAATTTTTGAAAACCATTTTAGAAGAAAAAAAAATACTTGAAACTGTCATTGAGAAGAATTATATAATCTGCTGTCAGAAAATCTGTGCCTGACACCTCAACATTATAATGGTCAGCCACAATAAGCAGATCCGCTTTCTTACATTTGTCCAATTTTACCCAAGAAGGTGAACGTACAAAGTCATCAAGGGAAAATCCCTTCTCCATAATTCCCCAGTGCCCAAAATACAACTGCTAATCAGAAAAACAAACACTTACCAAACAGAACGAGAGAAGACACAGAACAAAACACCAATTCAGATTGGGAGTAGTTTAAACGGACGAGCCCCCAATTCATGTTACGACCAGTCTAGGGGGAGCCAGGTCGCAACATGAAGGATCCATCCTCCTCTGATCTCAACAACCGACACAAACAAATTTGATCAGTTGATAATTATTTATTTTAAAAAGATGTATTTGATAAAGATGTTCCCACTGGAGTACTTGACTTCAGAGTGAGCTATCGCCGAAAACAACAAACAAAAGGAAACTACCTAAATAGTAACAGAAACTTACCTAATCGAAAGCAAATAAACCAAAAGACAAAAACTTACCTTCCTAACTAAGAAAAACATGAGAAAACTAAGGAAACATAAACGGCAGCTCACTCCTACACTCCAGAACTCCAACACAGACAGACAAACAAAGAAAAGGGGTGTGGCCGGTGGAGATAAGTCGAGGATGGAACACAGGAAGTCCGCTTCAGCAGCCTTTATATCCGTCACCTCCGGAAAGCAGCCAATAGGACATCTCCGTCGTCTTCTTTGAACCAATCAGGGACGGGCACCTGCACACTCATCATTTAATAATTGACTTTACGCCGTCAGTCGTAACACTGACCAACACAGATTTACACAAACGTGTTGAAATATTTAACTCATACGTGTTATAATGTTATGTTCATTTTAACACATCGTGTGTTAAAATGAACACAAAATGTGCATTAAAGGTAATACATTTTTGTGTTTTTCAACATATCTTTTTTAAGAGAGTTGGTCCTCGCACCCTGCTGTGCCAGGCCATTATCCCCAAGGGCCGCTGACTCCCAAGTGCGGCTTTCAGCCTTGGTGATATATTACCAGCTGAACTGTCTGCAATGGCCATCAGCTAAGCCGAGCTGCATTCAGCCTTAAAGTTTGTTTTCATTCAAACTTCAGTAGTTTTCTAGTTGTTCTGTTGAGGTAGTGACATCAGTTTGTGACATCACGCAAATTGATGTCACAAAGAGTGATGCATTGATGTCACAAGGCTGCAGTCTTGAATTCTACGGTCTTACAAACAAATTAAGGAAAACGTTGAACAGTTTTTGGATTTCTCGATACATAAAAAGGATAAAAATGAGTGAGCATAGTAAGGCGTCATTTTCTTATCCGGAAAATGAGAAAATTAACTCAGTTAGTGAACCATTAACGAGACAGGCAGAGAAGCTCTTTGGAATCTTAAAAAAAGTCAGCATGGTGTCCAATAACAGACAGGCTCCATCGAAAGAAAATGAGAAGATGATTCAAGTTAGGAATGTAGAGCTTCCTGTATCTGACAAAGACAAGCTGCTTCTGGAGAAAGATGTGGAATTAAAAAAATTAACCAACAAAATCAGAATTTTAATGGAGGATAATACCACACTGGAAAAAGAGAAGACCGCTCTGGAGCAGAATATAACTGTCTTGGATCAGAAAATCACCACCCTGGAGCAGGAAAACACCACACTGGAGAAGGAGAAGACTGCTCTGGAGCAGAAAAGCAACATCTTGGAGCAGAAAAACACTGCCCTGGAGCAGGAAAACACCACACTGGAAAAGGAGAAGACTGCTATGGAGCAGAAAATCACCACCCTGGAGCAGGAAAACACCACAATGGAGAAGGAGAAGACTGCTATGGAGCAGAAAATCACCACCCTGGAGCAGGACAACATCTCACTGGAGAAGGAGAAGACTGCTCTGGAGCAGAAAAGCAACATCTTGGAGCAGAAAAACACTGCCCTGGAGCAGGAAAACACCACAATGGAGAAGGAGAAGACTGCTCTGGAGCAGAAAAGCAACATCTTGGAGCAGATAAACACTGCCCTGGAGCAGATAATCACTGCCCTGGAGAAGAAAAACACAGCTCTGAAGGTAAAAAGCTCTGAAGGTAAAAAGCATCACTCTGGAGCAGAAGAGCAGAAAAGTTCATTGGAGCAAATGAACACCACCTTGGAGCAGAAAAACACTGCCCTTGGCCAAAAACTCACCACCCTGGAGCAGAAAAACACCACACTGGAGAAGGAAAAGACTGCTATGGAGCAGAAAAGCAACATCTTGGAGCAGATCAACACTGCCCTAGAGCAGAAAAACACCGCCCTGGAGCAGGAAAACACCACACTGGAAAAGGAGAAGATTGCTATGGAGCAGAAAATCACCACCCTGGAGCAGGACAACACCTCACTGGAGAAGGAGAAGACTGCTCTGGAGCAGAAAAGCAACATCTTGGAGCAGAAAAACACTGCCCTGGAGCAGGAAAACACCATAATGGAGAAGGAGAAGACTGCTCTGGAGCAGAAAAGCAACATCTTGGAGCAGATAAACACTGCCCTGGAGCAGAAAAACACAGCTCTGAAGGTAAAAAGCTCTGGAGGTAAAAAGCATCACTCTGGAGCAGAAAAGCAGAAAAGTTCATTGGAGCAAATGAACACCACCTTGGAGCAGAAAAACACTGCCCTTGGCCAAAAACTCACCACCCTGGAGCAGAAAAACACCACACTGGAGAAGGAAAAGACTGCTATGGAGCAGAAAAGCAACATCTTGGAGCAGATCAACACTGCCCTGGAGCAGAAAAACACTGTCCTGGAGCAGGAAAACACAGCCCTGAAGGTCAAAAGCATCACTCTGGAGCAGAAAAGCACTGTCTTGCAGCAAATGAACACTTCCTTGGAGCAGGAAAAGACCATCCTAGAGAAGAAAGGCACTGTCTATAAGCAGTTAAACACCACCCTCAGTCAGAAAAACATCATCCTGAATAAGGAAAAAAATACAATGAAGCAGGAGAACACCGCCCTGAGGCAGAAAATCACCGGCTTGGAGCAGGAAAAAAGCGCCCTGAAGCAAAAAACCACCACCTTGGAGCAGGACAACACCACCTTAAAGAAGGAAAAGACCACTCTGGAGCAGAAAATCACCACCTTGGAGCAGGACATCACCACCTTGGAGGAGAAAACCGCCGTCTTGGAGCAGATAAACACTGCCCTGGAGCAGGAAAACACTGCCCTGGAGCAGGAAAACACTGCCCTGGAGCAGGAAAACACTGCCCTGGAGCAGGAAAACACTGCCCTGAAGGTAAGAAGCATCGCTTTGGAGCAGAAAAGTACTTACGTGGAGGAAATGAACACCGCCTTGGAGGAGGAACACACTACCTTGGAGAAGAAAGGCACCATCTTTGAGCGTATATACAAAACCTGCAGCTTGAAGTGGAACAGTTGAAGAAAACGCTGAGGGACACAGAGAAGCAGCAGAAATAGCAGCCAGTAGTAAGTCACCACCAGATGTGTGGTTGGAGCCTTCTCCACTCACTTTTGAAAATACAATAAGCAATATACTTCTCCAACGCTTCATAGCAAGTCCCGTTGGTCTCCTTTCTGACTTCCAGGGCTTGGTAGCGAGTCCTGTCGGTCTCCTGCCCGACTTCCAGGGTTTCATAGTAGAGTTTGCATGTTCTCCCCATGCATGCGTGGGTTCTCTCCGGGTACTCCGGCTTCCTCCCAAAGTCCAAAAGCATGACTGTTAGACACTTGACGATCCTACCCATCCTAACATGACTGTTAGACACCTGACGATCCTACCCATCCTAACATGACTGTTAGGCACCCTGTCTGACTTCCAGGGCTTCATAGCGAGTCCTGTCGGTCTCCTGCCCGACCTCCAACGCTTCATAGCGAGTCCCGTTGGCCTACGGGCTAACTTCTAGAGCTTCATAGCGAGTCCTGTCGGTCTCCCGGCTGACCTCCAGGGCTTCATAGTAGAGTTTGCATGTTCTCCCCATACATGCGTGGGTTCTCTCCGGGTACTCCGGCTTCCTCCCAAAGTCCAAAAGCATGACTGTTAGGCACCTGACGATCCTACCCATGGGATCACCAATCACATCATTAATCACGTGTTTTGCGGCTGTTTCAGACCAGCCACAAAAGCAGTCACCTGTATTCAGACGTGTGGTCGGACACCACACATCTGAATACAGGTGAATACAGCATTTTCAAAAGTGTAGTCACTTTTGAAAGTGTGACTACACTTTTGAAAATGCAATAAGCAATATACTTCTCCAGGGCTTCATAGCGAGTCCTGTCGGTCTCCTGCCCGACCTCCAACGCTTCATAGCTAGTCTCGTTGGTCTCCGGTCTGACCTCCAGGGCTTCATAATTAGTCCTGTTGGTCTCCTATCTGACTTCCAGGGTTTCATAGTAACTGCATGGAGTTTGCATGTTCTCCCATACATGCGTGGGTTCTCTCCGGGTACTCCGGCTTCCTCCCAAAGTCCAAAAGCATGACTGTTAGGCACCCTGTCTGACCTCCAGGGCTTCATAGTAACTGCATGGAGTTTGCATGTTCTCCCCATACATGCGTGGGTTCTCTCCGGGTACTCCGGCTTCCTCCCAAAATCCAAAAGCATGACTGTTAGGCACCTGACGATCCTACCCATGGGATCACTAATCACGTGTTTTGCGGCTGTTTCAGAAGCAGCCACCAGACGTCTACGACCACCAGATGTGTGGTCGGAGACTTTTTGTTTTTTACTTGTCCGCAAGAGGAGTCTTTAATCCTTGGAAAACATTCCCATATACAAGTTTTGCCCTAAATGTTATGGTTTTATAGCTATTTAAAAACAGTTGACGAGATTTAAAGGTCTATAGGACATGTTGTAGTTTTATAAAACACACTTCGTAAACAACAAATTTAGTTGTTGACCGGACATGTCCGGTATCACGTTACACGGGAGAGACTGACCTTTCAAGACATCATGTGATCGTCTTTGTAAATTCACTCCCGGGTCAGAATTTTAACTGCGTAATTTGACACCCTGCCCAGGTGGCAAAATACATGGCTGCTTGTTCAGCGCTCATCTCTTATCTAGAGAACTACGGACCAGCTCCGGCTCCAGACGAGTTTAACAGGGGGGCATCGACTTATTTTGGGGGGGCAAAATGAATCTACGTAGCTGAACATAGACAACAACATCAGTGGCCTACAGGCTACGTGTTAACAAGCTTAAGGTGCTGTATTATTAGCTAGTCATCTGTTAGCTATCATTCCTGTATCCAACAGCTTTACTCAACTCAGTCGGTTAGTTTGGGGAGAAAACTGTGTGAAGTTATTTGCGTTTTGCTGGTTTGCTGCCATGATCCTAACGCACACCTGAGCAGCAGCAGCAGGTCTCCTTCGCTCTTGCACAGGTGTAAACCCAGCGCGAGCGTCTCAGCGTTCATGTTGCTTTTGAAGGCGACTCGGACAAACAGGTTACGACTTGTTAACAACGGATTAAATTGTTTTAACTGCTGAAAAAGGTGACAGAGAACACGATATGGGAAATGCGGAAACTCCTACTGTATCAATTTGATATAGGAATAACAGACTGTTGGCCATTCCAAGGTAAAAACAATAAACAGCTTCCAGTCGGGGGCTGGGGCATGGCTGACTCTGTGGGTGGGCAATGCCTCCCAATGCCCGCCCATGCCATGGGCCCGCTACGGACACCATGAAAGCTCAAATAAGGTGTTTCAGCAAAGTTATCCCACTTTTTCCAACTGCATGCGCCCTAATCAGACGCACACAATGCGTGTTTTCTCCCAATCTATGGGAGAACGGTACCTGATGGGGAAACGCGAATCCACGTGCCTTCAAGTACAACTTTTTTTTAAACACGTGCACTTAGTTTCAAAGAACCTAGCACCAACTAGGCGCAGCGAGAGCGTTACACGTTTTCGATGTGTACCGTTACTGTGTAAACAAAGGGGGCGTTTACACGACAATGATCCAAATAAATTGAATTTTTGTTCCGTTTTATTTCATTTACATGAAAACTTTCTAATTACAATCTTGGTGTACACAGTAACAGTACACATCGTGTACTGTTACATGGTGGATTATTTAAATTTAAAGTGACAAGATAGCCTAAAACAGCTCATTGTGATAGGAGCTCAAGATGTACTGAACAGAGCAGACTAAGACCTCATTATCTAAGAATTATTTGGTATAAAAATTATGTAATTAACATGTATTGTATAGTCCGTAGATCAGGGGTGTCAAAGTCAAATGGACGGAGGGCCAAATAAAAAATTTAGCTACAAGCCGAGGGCCGGACTGATCGAATGTTCATTGAAATTTTTTTAAATGACTCATATAGTCTAGTGAACCTAATTGAACCTACTGAAAACCTAACAAATATATTCCAATATGATCAGATAAATAAAGCAATATTTTCTTATGGCTCTGTCAGTAATCTTTAATTTTCAACAGACACAACTGAAATATTTTTAAAATATAATTGGATTGAAATACAATAAAATAAAGTGCAAAAATCTATTAATCCACATATGTCAGAGTCAAGGCATTTAGATGTGTCGCCGGCGAATTACGGTACTGCAAATTTAGATGTGTCGCCGGCGACACATCTAAATTTGCAGTACCGTAATTCCGCCACACGTAGCGCTAAGTGGAAAAATTCCAACGGTTTCTGAAAGGGGAGACGTTGCACTTTCCAGCAAGTATCGGGTTAATACGGTAACTTCGCAGCTGCAGCTGCAGAGAATGTAATTAATCCGGGGGGCACTCGTTTAATAGACGGTATATTTCGGCAATAACTTGGTGGATATTGAAAGTTCCGGTTGTTATGGATACATGGGTAAGTACATCATCTCACAGAACATTTAAAGAACTACTTACAGTTCAAATAAGGAAGATATTTTTTTTCAGACGGGGTGCCGGCTTGCTGCGGTCTGCGGGCCGGTTCTAATAATAAATCAAGATCATCCCAGGGGCCGCAAAAAACCTTCTCGCGGGCCGGATGTGGCCCGCGGGCCTTGACTCTGACATATGTGCCGTAGATCTATCCTAACTTGTTCAAAGACGCATACTAGGTCACCTTTAATACTGAATTCCCAGGATGAACTCTGACTTTTATGCTCTTAGTAACCTGCGAAAGATTCTCGTTGTAACACAGAATCTGGTTGTTCCAGTAAAATATTTAATTACAAAAACACGTTTGCATAGAAATAACATGGATATGCCTTCAGCTCGTTGAGACGGTTCATCTTCTAACTGGTACACTCAAACACGAACATATCTCACCTGTTCCATCATCTCTCTTCTGGCAGCAGTGTGCCAGAAAATTAATTTTCAATTCCTCCTCTTGGGTTTCCAGTGCATTAATAGTCTTGCTCCTCTGACCTGCTTCAGCCTTACATTTCACTAAGGAGCCTCAGCTCTGCTGACCAGCTTCTGCTGGTTGTTCCAAAAAGTACCAAAGTAGACTTAAGCTCAGAGGAGATCAACCTTTTTTAGTCATGGCTCCAGAATTATAGAATAAGTTTCCATTAAATATTAGTCAGGCTTCTTCTCTTCAAAACACACTTATTTACAGTGCATTTTAATACAGTGTGAGTTGTTTTCTACTTATTATTTTACAACAGTCTTTGTAGTATGTTTTCTTCAGTTGTGAAAGTTTTTTGTGGTAAATCGAATCACATTGTTTTGTATTAAAATTAATTTTGAAAGCTTCACATGGATTCCTCCTAGCGTACCCATATTGCAAAAGCTGCAAATTGAAGTGAAGCATGGAAGTGACAGTTTTTGAGTTGACAGTCCTTTTTATTCTTTATCTCAATCCATTTTAATGTATATCTTGCACCACTGTGGACACTAATGTTTAAATACGTTCCAGTTACTTTCGTTGTTCTTAAATATCCTTACCAAGATCTTTTAATTAAAGGTGGAGCCTTTGTGTCTAAAGGTTGAAACCTTGACACAAGTCAAGGTTTCAGAAAACAATGCCTCC
The DNA here is from genome assembly GCF_051168715.1 of Poecilia mexicana. NCBI lineage: Eukaryota > Metazoa > Chordata > Actinopteri > Cyprinodontiformes > Poeciliidae > Poecilia > Poecilia mexicana. The sequence goes on along the minus strand of NW_028263371.1, from coordinate 48,496,781 downwards.
AAAAAATACATTCTAACTGCAACAGGTTGGTATCAGAAAACCAGTCATTTATATGACTATCATTTATATGGTTTATATAGTAAACTATATTTCATAAAATTGAATTGAACTTTACTAATTCTGCCAAGATGAGTGATCAAATATTCATCCAGAATTATCCCATGAGCTTCCTGATGGCTACAGAAAGCAAGCGGTTTCTCTGCAACTTAAAGCCTTAAATATTGATAAAGGTGTGAGTATATGATTGGGCTGGAATATGCAGCTTTGATCTTCTGAGTATTACAGAAACCACTCAGTTAGGTACCCAGTTCTCGTTTTGAAAAATCATTGAAGATGTATGTTTTACCATCATTCCGACCAGGAAAAAGAGCCATTAAAATACACTAACGAAGGCTTAAAATGATGTTAATGAATGGATGAAACAATTTGAGGGTTATTTTCTACATAAGTTCTGCAGAAATAAAATTGCTCTTGATTTTTTTTCATTGTTTTATCCATGAACACTAAACCATGTGCTAACATTCCTATGTCATGTAAGCAAAATACCATTTATGATTTTACATCTTTTTTGTCTGCAGATTTTAATCTTCTTCACAACTCAAATCAAAGAGCCGATTGAGATAAAACATTATGTAACATTATCATTTATGTTATTGCTAAGTCATATTACTACATTGTTTCTCAAGTGTGTAACGTTTGGTTTATGGGAGAGAAACATTTTTTTCTTTCGATTTTTCTAAGATTTAATTCACTTCCTGCAACTTTGCTCGGAGTTTTACATTGATGAGTATTATCTTGTTGCAAGCTGCAGCCTGGTACTTTAAGGTCAACAGCAGTGATTGCTCATGAAGATTTGATCTTTTCAGGGTTATTAGTTTGATGAACTCCTTTGCTCTTAGTTTTCTGATTGCACTTAATTAATGCATGACTTTAGGGAACCTTGAGGCGGGCTTAATTTCAGTACATTTACAATCAAAGGGAGGTTTAGATGAATCACGGCAAGGATTAATCATTTTTCATGTTTTCTTTCTCTGTTTGAAACAGATTTGTATTTATTCTTTCAATGCTGCATGGGACTTCTTTGCAGGAGTATTTGTTTGACCGATTTGTTTTAATTGGCAGGTATTTGGGTGAAAGCTGGAAAAAGCTGCTGTCTGGCATATAAACTCTAGAGAAACAGCGGAGACAAACGTCTAATAGAGCAAATTCACCAAATCCATGTAAGCCACTGACAAGGAATCTAAATGTTATCAGAGATGCAGACAGTTTGAAATGGAGCTTTTTACTGTGTGGCATCCTCTTTTCTCACGCCACATTTTGGGGGCAATGAAATCAAAGTGCAGCTGGTAAGTCATGCCTCTCAGTCATAAGCCCCCACTTTAAAGCCCTGATGTCTGTCAGTGTGCAAAAAGTGATGAAAATCCAAAACCACTTCAGGTCTATCAGAAAGCCATCCATCCTATCTTGTCTCTGTGTTTAAGTGCAGTTATGCAGCGTCTTCAGGGCCATTTGTAAAGCTTTTCAAACGACATTCAAGTAAAAGCTGTAAAGTATCCCCAGCTCCCACTCTGCCCCTTTTGAGCAGCATGTCGTTTACTCATAATATATTCAGAGCCGGCACAAGATTTCATGGGGCCCGAAGCAGAATTTGATTTAGGAAGTCCACCTGCAGTTAAGCTTATCAGTCACCAACCACAACATCATTATTAATGGTGTCGTGTTAGGCATTTAACACCACGAGTTTCATGGTTTACTAATAAGCCAACAGCGAAATTGACAATATTACAGAATGAATTTAGCTTGCGCCTTACAGTAGCTATTTTACATAATTTAATAAATAAACAGTTGCAAATGAATCTTGGAGACACGTTTATTTCTCTGGTTTACTCTTTTCTTGTGGCTGTCATGTTTTGTGCAGCTTTTCAACACAGGCTCTGTCTGGGAGAAGGGGGTGATTGGTGATGGTAACAAAGAACAACATGAAATTGTGAGATATTTAGATTTATTTGCTGTCGTTGTGAAGATTAAATATTGCAGCAGACAGGGAGCAGAAATAGTTGTCACTGTTAAATAGCTAAACCTCTGTCTCATTGCGGCACTAATACATCTCACAGTTTTTTTAAACCTTAAACTGATTTATTACACTGACTTATTCTAAAATTAAAAAATATATATATATAAAAAAACCTAAATGTAATACTTGCAAACTTTGAGAGCAACGTTTCTTTGCATGGTTTTTTTTTATTATGGAAATCAACATTTCTACAGATTTTATTACATTACCACCAGTAACAAATTGTTTTACGTGGACGGATCAACAAAGTAAAACATTTTTTGTAGCAAATCTGAAAATCATGTCAAATTTGTGTTTCTCTATTCTGATAAATGTTTTGAAGTTGGTGGTAAGAATAATAATAATAATAATAATAAAAGTTAAAAACTGCAAAAGGTGTGAATATTTTTGCAGATCTCTGGTGACATAATTCAAGTATTCTTGGGCACTTTCTGTGACTCTATAAGGATAAGTAGCAGGTTTTTAATGTCATCATGCTTTGGTTCAGGTCTGCATAAGATGTCACATAACATTTGCTTTGGAAAAGTTCTCAAGAATAACTTCACATTTATGATTTTACTTTTATATCACATTAGTTGCTGGGACTGCTGGCCTTCGTGGAGAACTTAAAGCTGCCCTAATCACAGCTGCACCGGTTGATCCGTCCTCTGCAGTGATTAGCATGTGGCTGTAAAGACGAATTAAGAACATCCTGACTCACCTGTCAAACACAGTTTTACCAACTGTCTTGACAAATTGAGAACAGCAAAAAAAAAAAAACAAGCTGTATAATGCCGTGAGATGGTTTTGGTTAAATAAATACCTTCTGCATCTCAGAGGTATTTTTCAGACAGCCTCACAAGAAAAATCAAAGTATTCACAAATCAAGCCTTCACAGAGGGTTTTATTCATCCCCAGGCTGTACAAACTAAGTGGAGATTCATGCAGAGCAAAAAATTAAAAAATAAATTGCCCTGCAACTCAAAAGCATACCTTTCTTTGAGAGGTCTATGCTTTTCTTCGTGGATAAGGTTAAAGTCTTTGTGTATGAAGCGGTTACCAAATTTCTCCTTGCTGTTCGCTTTATTACAGGAGAGCAAGCTTCCATTGTGTGAGTACTCACAATGTCGGTTTCTCATCTCGGCGGACATTTCTTAGTGGCTGTTCTTGAAAGTGAACAGTGTTAGGATAAAGTGCAAACTGTGTCCAAATTGGTCCCTGACTGTCTTTTCCAGCCAGACGGATCCGCGTAGCTGCTTTAGTTGTAACAAGCATGCTGCTCTCGTTTTAATCATCAGCCAAAGCCGTCGGCTGTGGCTGCAACAAAATATCAAATCAAGAGAGCAACAAGGCGACTTCCGGGTGGCGCCATGTTGTAGAAGGCAGGAGAAAAGACTGCTCTGTTGGACACGATTAAAACTAGCGTTTAAACAAGGTAAAAACGATAGAACATAAAGAAAACTCGCTCTTAAAGTTATATAGAACACCCATGGAAAGTATGGTTAAGAAAGGAAAGAATACGGAAGAGAAAAGCGCAAAAGAAAAGAGTACCGGAATGGCGAAAGCACAGAGCCATGAAGTGGAATACTCAGATCCGCCGAACGAGGACCGTGACTCGGCCATACTTCTCGAGATACGAGGGCTGCGGAAAGAACACGCGGAAGCGGTATCAGACAATAAGAGAGCACTAGGGAGGCTCGAAACGAGCATTGGGGAGCTCATGGTTAGGACAACATCCCTGGAACAGAAGGTAATTGATATGGAGGAGAGAGTGGGAAATAACGAAGACAAGACGACGCGGATGGAGCGGGTGGCGACATTTCTGCTTCGGGAAACGACTAAATTATCAGAGAAGTGTAATGACTTGGAGTCGAGGATGAGGCGCAATAACATAAGAATCCATGGCATTCCCGAGGGAGCAGAGAAAAACGACACCGTCAGCTTCATAACACAATTTATTAAATCTCAGATCCAAATCGCAGCCGGGAGGGACTTGTGTATTGAAAGAGCTCACCGTTCACTGGTGAATAAGCCAAAGGACAGCACGGCCCCCCCGAGAGCGATCATTGTACGCTTCTTGGACTATAAAATAAAGGAACAAGTGATAAAGCAGGCCTGGAGCCAAAAGATTTGCTATGAAGGTCGGATTATTTACTTCAACCAAGACTACACAACGGAGGTCCAGAAGAAAAGGAAGCTGGCGAGAGAAGTCATCAAACAGCTGAAGGAGAGGAATGTGAAGGCGCAGTCCCCCTATCCGGCCCAACTCAAAGTGTTTCTGGACACGGGAACAAATATATTCAGCACAGTGGAAGAAGCGGCGCCTGTGCTGAAGGAGATGGGCATCAAGGTGAAGGAGGACAGAATGGAGAGAATCCACCACGTGATGGCGCAGACGGCAAAAGGGACCAGACACGGGGGAAAGAAGGGACAGTCCGAAATCACAGAGGCGGATCTGAGGGCACTCCTGGAGTGAGAAATCATCTGTAGCGGCATTGTGACAATGGTTAACATATGTAAGTAGATATATAAGTTTATATAAAGAGAGTAACTGTCATAATTTGCAAAGAAAGGAGTGTGTTACTCATCTTAGTAAACAAACAAACAAACAAAACAAAAAAAAAAACAAAAAAAAACGCTAGTTATAAAACGACGTACTAGATTACAAGATAATCGTGTCCACTAGAGAGTAAGATTGAGGAGTGTTAGTCTTTAGGGCTTTAGACAACTACTAGAAAGTTGTTGATGCACAAAGTGCTTGTTCATCGGAGAGAAGGCCACAGCTCTCTGATGTTGAGACTCTTGGAAGACGTTTGTCCATGTTCCAGTTATTGTTTGGGAGTTCTTGTCCCAATAAGTGTGTTTACATTATGTTTCCGTTCTTCATGTTCGGTTAAGGTTGTGTCTTGTGTAGTAGTTACTTATTTATTTCTTTGTCAAAGAGGTGTCAGGTACAATGCAGCTCCAGATATGGTTGTAATATGAATGGGCTAAATATAGTATCTTACAATGTTCATGGTCTGAACCACCCTATTAAACGGAAGAAGATTCTGACTCAATTAAAAAATCTACAGTGCTCAATAGCTTTATTACAGGAGACACACCTAACTGAGAATGAACACAAAAAGTTGAAAAGGGAGTGGGTTGGTCAGGCATTTTATGCTACATTTGGTAAAAGGAGGGGGGTAGCAATTTTAATCAAAAAAGGGATATTATTTGAAGTTAAGAAAGAGATCAAGGATAAAGAAGGAAGATATGTAATGATAGTAGGACGAATCGGTGATATGACAATTTCAGTAATAAATGTATACTTCCCAAATGAGGAGAAAGACAGTTTCTTGAAAGAAATAGTCGATATAATGACTAATGATGCGAATGGATTGATATTGATGGGGGGAGACTTTAATACGGTTCAAAATAATATTCTAGATAGATACCCTTCTGATTACGGGCCATCGACAACAAAATCTAGAATGCTGAATAATATAACTAAAGAGCTTGGTCTTGTTGATGTTTGGAGAAATGCCAACCCCCAAAAAAGAGACTACACTTTTTACTCAAACCCACACAAAAGCTACTCTCGAATAGATTATCTATACATATCTCAGCCACATATACATAAGGTATCAAAATGTAACATAGAAAATATAACTATAAGTGACCATGCACCTATAAGGCTAACTTTAAATATAAATAAGGAATCCTGTTTCAGATATTGGAGAATGAATGTTTCAATCATGTGTAATGAAAATATGGTCAGAGAGATCAAGGAGTCACTTAGGGAATACTTTGAAATAAATGATAATGGGGAAGTTTCACCAACAATACTATGGGAAGGAGGGAAAGCAGTGATAAGAGGGAAGATAATAGAAATATCATCCAGACTGAAAAAAGCCAGAATGAAAGAACAAAAGGAGTTGGAAAATAAGATCAAAGAATTGGAAAGGGAGCACAAACTAGGGAATAAAAACATAATGGGAGAGCTTAAAAATGCAAAAGATAAGCTAGGGGAGATACTAACTGTTAAAGCAGAAGGTTCTCTACGCTTTACAAATCAAAGATATTACGAGATGGGCAACAGGGCGAGTCGCCTCTTGGCATTTCAACTTAGGAAAGCTCAAGTAAATAGGCACGTCCCCAAAATAAAACACCCATCAACTATGCAGACTAAAACACAACCCAAAGAAATAGCTGAAGCATTTGCAGACTATTATAAGAAATTATATGATGACTCAGACAGAGATACTCAGGATGATGAAACATCCTCTTTTCTCAAAAAAATTAATCTCCCAACTTTATCAGAAGAAGAGTCGATAGAAATGACCCGACCTATAACTCCACAGGAAATTCTGAATGTTATTAAAAAACTCAAAAACAATAAATCCCCGGGGACAGACGGACTGCCAGGGGAGTTTTACAAAACATTTAAAGAAGAACTAACGCCAGTACTATGTAGGGTGTTTAACTATGCACTAAGGACAGGTGACCCCCCTAAAACATGGTCTGAAGCCATTATATCTGTAATCTATAAAGAGGGTAAAGACCCAACTATGTGCGAAGGATATAGACCCGTGAGTTTATTATGCAATGACTTGAAAATACTAACAAGTATAATGGCAGAAAGAATGCAAAAACATATAACGAAATTGATCAACCCAGACCAAACGGGATTTATTCCAGGCAGGCAGGGAGCAAACAACATTAGAAGGACACTAAACGTGATGTCGTATACAAAATCTAAAGTACAACCCTCCCTCCTGATTGGCTTGGATGCCCAAAAGGCTTTTGACAGGGTAAAATTGAGTTTTCTATACCAGACATTACTAAGATTTGGATTTTCACAACAATTTGTTGAATGGGTGAAAATAATTTATAAAAATCCAAAATCTCGAACTCGAATTAACGGATATTGTTCAGAATTTTTTGATCTTAAGAAAGGAGTCAGACAGGGGGACTGCCTGAGTCCTCTATTATTTGCGGTTAATATTGAACCAATGGCAGAAGCAATAAGACAGAATAAACAAATTCAGGGAATAAAAGATGAAGGAGGGGTGGAACATAAAATATCATTGTTTGCCGATGATCTATTAGTATTCTTAACAGAACCACTCCAATCAGTGCCAGCTCTACTAGAATACCTTAAAGAGTATGGGAATATTTCTGGATATAAGATTAATGAAAGTAAGTCGGTAGCAATGATGCTATCAGGGGAATGCCCAAAGCAGCTAAAAGAAAAAGTAAAGTTCAAATGGACCAATAAAGGATTTAGATACTTGGGTATAATTATTACACCTCAAACCTCACAATTATTCAAAGCAAATTATGAGAAGCTGAAGAAGGAAATTATAAAAGACCTGGAAAGATGGGAGATCCTACCACTAACCCTCGGGGGGAGAGTGGAAACAATCAGAATGAATATTTTACCAAGACTATTGTTTGTATTCCAATCACTCCCAGTTTCCATTCCCAACTCCTTTTTCAAAGAGATGGATAAAAGAATATCAAGGTTTGTATGGCAAAATAAAAAAGTAAGAATTAAACTTAAAACACTTCAGTCCTCAAAGAGTAAGGGAGGATTGGGTTTGCCTGATTTAAAAAACTATTATTGGGCTGCTCATTTGAGAGCCATAGCTCTATGGTTGGCAAAGGATCATGAGGCAATATGGGTAGATATGGAGCAGAGAGCCTGCCCAAACCTGTCCCTAGATACACTGCCCTTTACAACAAAGATGATTCAAAGAAATCTCAAAATTAAAAACCATTGGGTTAAGGAAACAATTAATATTTGGTCAAGAATAAAAAAGAGATTCAATTTTCCTGACTCTATATCAAAAATTTTAAAAATAGCCAAGATTCCAGATTTTATCCCAGCTTCTATGGATACAGGGTTTGAGAGATGGACAAAAGGAGGACTGGTATTTATAGCACAGCTCTTTAAAGGGCCAACAATGAAATCTTTTGAACAAATTCAAAAGGAATTTAATCTACAAAAAACTGATTTTTATAGATTTCTACAACTTAGACATTATATCCAGAATCATAGTGACTGGCAGAAATTCTCAGCAGACATGACTAAAACGGAAGAAATCCTATTATCAACAGCAAAAGGTGAATCAAAAAAAGGACTCATCTCAAAAATATACAAAAGCTTGCAATATGAATCCAATGTTAACAATAAAGAAATTAAGGAGAAATGGGAACTGGAGGCTAACATAATAATAGCAGATGAGGATTGGGAAGAAACATTTAGCTCTGGACACAAACTAACTAACAGTCCGACATGGAGAGAGTTTGATTGGAAGGTTAAGATGCGTTTCTTTAACTCTCCAATCATCACATCTAAATACTGTAAAACATCCCAGCTTTGTTGGAGAAATTGTGGAAATGTGGGGGATTTTACTCATATATTTTGGGATTGCCCGAAGATGGTCGAGTTTTGGAAAAATGTCCAAACAGATATAAAGAGTATTCTGGGCATTCAATTAGATATGGATATATCCGTCTATATTCTAGGAATAATACCCTCTGACATGATCAACAAAGATAATAAATACCTGATCAGAGTTCTGCTTCTGATTGCAAAAAAGTGCATAACATGCAGTTGGTTAAGGCCACAACCTCCCAATATTGCACAGTGGCGAGATAGGATTAAAAAAGTCTATATAATGGAAAAAATAACATCAAGACTACAACTTAAGATGGGGGCCTTTGAAACAAGATGGAGACCTATAACTAAATACATAATGTAACCTTGACACCTCTATATTTTTTTTTTTTTTTTTTTTTTTGGTCATGTACTTTTCAAATTTAGTTTGTATTATTCATCACTATTATGTAATCTCATCACTTGAGTTGGTATTCTTTGTATGTCTATTGTGTGTATATGTTGATGTAAAACAGTTATTGAAAATAAAAAGTTCAAAAAAAAAAAAGAGAGCAACAAGGCAAAATTTGTAAAGTGCCCTGCATAAAGTATCCCTACACTTTAAATGTGTTCATATTTATGTAATGTATTCTATTCTGTAATACTAGTAAATGAAATCCAGATCAACCATCTGACATCAGACGTACCCCCAGCTAACAAACAGAGAAGTTTCTTAGTTTACACATTCTCTACAAAGCCCTTGGAAGTGTATTGGTAGAGGTGGCATTATGCTGTGGGCCTGTCTACAGCAGAAATCCAACTTTACCAAATCCAAAGTACATCTAGAGGGTCAAATATCTGGTGAGGCGAAAACTCCAGCAACACTTAAAGTTCAAGTGGGAAACATTTTTATTAGCAGACCGATGCCTCGATTCTATCTTTATCGTCTACAGCAAGTTATTCTTCCACTTCATAATTACATGCAGCTTCAACATGCCATAAAATCTGTGGTTGCAATATGACGAAATGTGGGAAAAAAATGTTAGCGAAATGGGTACTTTAATGATGCATTATGATGCGTTCTTAATGAGCACTTAATCACATAACATGGCAAACAAAAAAAACACAAAAAAACATAAATTTGGCATCTTTCCAACATGGTTTTCCTCTGTTTCACTCATAAATTTCATTTTACTCAACCAGAGAAAATAAATCTTGTAATATTTTCCTTAAAAATCCATTCAGTAGGGACTTTTGGCAAGCTAGACGTTAGCGCAGCGTGGAAGATCGATCAGAGTCATCTGTGTAGGTCTGACAGTTTAACAGAGGCAGATGATTTGGCAGAGCAGGAGGAGGGGTGTGGGGGTTCATTATCTCCTAATTACGGGAGATAGAGCATCGTCTCACGGAGCTGATGCAGGAAAACACCTGCAGACTCAATTGTTCCTCCCCAGATTTCAGCACAGAGCCTGGAAAAATGCTGCTTATTACAAAGAAATATTGCATTTGAAGACAAGGGAATGAGGAAACAAATCAGGATGGTAGTGGAAAGGTAGTGATGGATGTCATCAGCTGGAAGTGTGCACTCAGTCAGTCTGATTGCTCTCTCAATAAACACCTTCTCTTTTAGTCTTTAATACACTGCCCTGTGCATTTATTGGAAGAGTAAAAAGCCTTAACGTTATTGATCTTTTTTATTACTGTATGTTTCACACTGTAATAGGATCTAGCAAAGCCATCCCTTATTCTTTGTTTTCTTCAGTCAACCCAAATGTTTCCTTTAGGACTTTGGTGTGGAGGCCTTGTGACAATTTTGTTTATTGCAAACTAACTATGTTGATTTAGGTATTATCCTGTTGAAAGACCCAGTGATCACACATTTTTAAGTTTTCTAACAAAGACTATTTGGTATTTGTGTAAGAGGAATCCACCAGTTTGGAGGTTATTTGGAAGGGTGCTTGTCCCATAGCATCTGCTTTACAGAGGGCACGAGAGGCCAACCCAATTGTTTCTCCAACAGGTTCAATCATGGTCTAATCTGACTGAAAGTCAGAGTAATAAGTAAAGTCATCGAATGGCCATGGAAGAAAGTTAATTTCAACCCTGGAGAACCAGTTCTGTGTTAATTTGGTCTCATATTTCAGATTACTATCCAGCTTAAAAGCTCAGTGCTGCAGAGACAAGCAGAATGTTATATTAAATGTCCTGACATTTCAAGAAGTACATGGTACAAGTTTCCTTTATTTCATACTATGGTTACTCTTGCCTAAAAGTTTGACATTGTCGATTGGAAATTTGGCACTCATTTCGTCACCAAGTAAATGTCCTCTGCCGACTAAACTTTACATTTTTAAAAAGGATGCTAATTTTCATGGAGGCAGCCACGTTTTTTTTGTTTCCTCAATTATTTCTTTTTATAAATAAACATTGTTTATGGTAGCCAAAGCCTGACACTTATGACCCAAACCCAATGTATGCGCCACTGTTCTGGGTTGGTGTATTGTGTGATTTCTCCTGATGAACTTGACTTATCTCCCAACTCTGAATAAAAGTCAGTCATGCATGTACGTCCAAATCAATGTATGCTGATTCCAAAGTCACAACTCAAATTATCCAGTTGACAACCAGCATATCATTGAGGCATCAACTTTAAGAAAGAATTGTTGTTTCTTCCCGTCCAATCACAGAGCTCTGTATATTCTCAAAGGGTTACTTTCACAGAGCTAAAACTTGGAGGTAAAAAGAAATCTTAGCTAAGGTTATTCAAGATATTGCATAAGTTCCTCCAGTTTCCTTTAGTCAGAAAAGTTCACAGAAAACTGCTTTCTGGGTAGAACTCCTAACTTTACCTGCATGCATTACCCCTGTGGTGTTCTTGCTGGCCTAATATCCAACAGCTCTGCCAGTCCCTTAACTTATTTGCTGCACTTACTGAATATTTTACAAAAGGAGCATAAAAGCAAAGCATTTCACAATGTAACCGACATGAGAGCAAACTCAGTCCCCAGCTGTCAAATTCAATAAATATCATGGAGATTTATCTTTTTTTTTTTTTTTCTTTGAAGATGTTTGGCTATGATAAAGTCCTCACGGTGACAGGAACGATTCTTCATCCACAAATGAGATTGGAAGAACTACGTTAGCTGTACACAAAAGGTTTAAAATTGGATTGCATGGTCTCCTGCGACTGCAGGCTCAGGTCACTGAATTGAGAGCAGCCCCTCCTCGGGTGCTGCTGCATTATGTATGTGCATGATACTCTGCCATCTAGTGGTCAGCTAATGAACAGCATTGTAATGACGACACTCAAAAGTCCGGTAAAGAGACGATCTCTCATTAGAAGGCAGTTTGTTTTTCTTTTGAAGCAGTATTAAATTGTGTTTTTGACTTAAGCAGAGATAAAGAACTAAAAATATGTCTTCCTCAAAAATTTTAATTTATGCAAGATATGTAGTTTGTGCAAACCTGTGGGGTAACTTGGAAACATGATGGAGACAGAAATACAGTGATAGCCAATAAATTAGAATCTATTTTAGTAACTCAGCTCAGTAAACAGTATATAGGTTAATTACACAAGCCTGTATTTCTATCATGATGATTTTTCACTTATTGCTAAATAAGAAGACATTTAACACTAGAATATTAAAGTTGACCAATTAAAAAAATGTTTGTAGAAAGGCAGGTTTAGTGAATATAATGGTATTTTTAAAATGACAAACATGCCTCAATGGATATTCTAACTTATTCATTTAATTTGGCTTCTTATAAATCCCTTTTAATCAGATTGTCCAGATTGTTTTTAAAACCTTTTTAACCTTTATTTAAAGTTCCTTTGGGATTAGATCCTCTTTTTCAAGGGAGTCCTGAACAAGAGGCAGCAAAAATGATGCAGCAACTGCAAGTAGCTACACAATTAAACGGTAACAAAAAATACAAATCTGAAAAGTGTGGGTTGCATATGCATTCATTCCCTCTCACCGTATCTGACCAGCTTTTCTGTGTTGCTGAAGAAAGTTTTTCACTTACCATCCAGAAACCATTTGCCACATTCGTCTTGGTTGTGCAAGAGGCTCCACTTCTGCTTTTCAAAGATGTACAGTTGTATAATTGCGTATCTGTTTGCAGCCGTTGTCAAACGAGTGTAAACATGGCCAGACTAAAATTTCACCATCCAAGAATGATTTTGGGCAAAAAATGTAATGAACATGTTTTGTGTGGCATCCTAACCGTTCAAGGAAGCATAATTATGTCATAGGTCACCTTTAATGTGTCTGTAATGTTCCTTTCCTCCATTCTGCCTGCTTGACTCTTTTCCCTAACAAATATCTGACTCCTTCACAACAAAGCTTCATTTATATTTCAAATTAGATGAGTGTTGAAGGTAAAGGCGGCTGCACACATAAAACCATCTTCCTTACTTACTTTGGGTTGGCGTAACACATAAAAGTCTGTTCAAATACTCTGGAATTTGGAGTAATAACATGACAAAATGTGGAAATGTAGAAAAGATCTTTGCAAAGCTCTACAGCTCTTGCTGTATTGCAGTCATAAATTCGTAATTTCTCTAAACTGTAAAAAAGCAGAGGGCCATTGTCGTCAAAAGACCCTGCAGTCACAGGATGTCGTAATTCATTTAGCTTATAACATACCATTTCAGCAAGCGAAATGACATGTTATGCTGAAGCTGCAGAGGGAGGTATTTTCTATTACTTAATGGAGACTCGAGTTAAGCCTGAGGGAGATATGGAAAACCAAGAGCTATAATAGAGCCCACCTTCAGGCTGATCTTTTTCTCCATATGCATGACCACAGTGGATTTCATTTTGTGAGGCACTAATGGGAAACAGCAGACAGACCTGGGTCACAGAAGCAGACAGAAGACCCAGTCTGGCCTGAGCGTCCAATTAGCAATCATGGCAAAGACTTAGCCAGAGGCTAATGGAAATGTAGATAAGATCCAATGAACAAATTGGAGGTAAGATCAAATGAAATACTAGCAGATGGAGACTGGGAGCACTGAGATGCTATCTAACACACACAGTGGCTGGTGCTACTGCTGACCACGCATTATCGGCCGCCTTTCCTCCGGGAGCAAGAAGAAAGACAGCTAATTATGTCAAATAATAATGAATCACAACGACACCATTTCAGGGAGTTTCAGATAGAGTCCGTTGGCACCAGGCTTCCATTGTAATGGTTTTAATTTGGCTGAGCCCTGGCAGTGCAGGAGCTATTCACATGTCCGCCTCTTTTCCTTAGCAGATGAGTGGAGAATAATCACGAGAGTGGATGAATAAGGGCTGCAAACTCTTTTCCATTACAATGCCCAAAATCAACTTTTGCGCTTGACTTTGGATCTAACTTTCTGCTTAATGCGCATTGTAGTGCAGTGCGCAGATTTCATACTAATCGCACGTGTGGGCAGATGTTGAATTGGATTTGGCTGGTAGAGGCAGGACTGACTAACATGCAGCCCGGCGCTCCGCTGAGTTGGTCGCTGCGATCGGCTCTGTGTGTGTAATAAAGCTCTGGGCAGCTGAGCTGGGGGAAGGAGGTTCTGTCTGCATGCAGCTGCAGGTGATTTGTCACTATGGTTGACAATGTGAGAATAAGTGAGGGGGTGGAGAAGCTTTCCTGTGTGCATGTCCGTATGCAATTCAGAGGTAAGATCAAATGAAACACTAGCAGTATGAAATTCAGAGATGGGTTTTCTCTGAATTTCATCACTGAACATTATCTTCTTTCTGTAAGAAAATATGTTTTCTTCTTGCCATTTTGAATTGATAAAAAGCTACTTTTGAAAAAAAAAAAAGACTCAGTACGGCATCCTCTATAGGACCGGATCTAAATAAAGTCTTGGCTCCTTGTTGATGAATTTGCTGCCACAGACACCTCAGTGCCCATACATTTCCCTGCACACTCAGGAACTTTTCTGTTTCAGAGCAGCCTACAAAGTAAAGATGCCAAATCTGCTGGTGAAAATGGACCATTGCATCTGATTAGGGTAATTAAACAACGCTAATTAAGCTTCCTGAATAAACAGCTAATTACCCAAACTCCACTGTCTGTGAGATAAAAAACAAAGTTGCTCCATCATGAATGGCTCAGCGAAGGTGGAATGATTCGCCAAGTTTTCTGGTGTGATGCGGTTTGCATATTCCAAACTCAGCAGCCCGGCTGCCTCATAATTAGAAAACATCACAGAGAAGACGCAGCTAAGGCAGATATTTACCTCAAGCAGCTTTTCATTTAGTCGTGTCTGAGCTGCATTCAAATCTTCTCTGAGACTCTTTGTTGCCAAGCAACATGAACCCGAGGTACTTAATGGCATTCTAGTTAAAGAGTTTTCCCTTCAGGCTTCGACAATTCATATCTGAGATGTACGCTGACATCCCTATCTTCTGACCTCAACAAAGTCGATCTTCAAAATTAGAGTCCCGCAATAAGATGTGCCACCAGTGAGACTGAAGGATTTTCTGGCAGGCTCAAATAGAAATAGAAACATAGAATCCTTCCTTCTTACACAGATATATTTATATGGTCCTTTGAGGTGAAATCAGATTAGTTGGTCTAAAAGTTAAAAACTTTTTCATGGGGTGGGAATAACACAGCTACTTCCTGCATCGTCTTAGATGCTGCACTCCCAGCGAAATGTTTAAGATGTTGGTTGCATCATGCTGTGGGATGCTTTTCCTTAGGAAAGTTTGTGAGCAGTGTCGGAAGCTGAAGCTAAATTTATGGCAAACTTAGAATAGAAAACAGTTAAGGAAATGCAAAAACCTGAGCCAGAAGCAGAGGTTCACCTTCCAGCAGTGACTCTGAACATACAGCCAGGGCTGCAATAGAAGGGTTTAGATTAAAAGTACTTTCATGGCCTAGCCAAAGTCCAAACATGAATACAATTGTGAGCCTGCGACAGGACATGAAAAGTGACATTTCTGTTTCTAGATGTGCAAAAGCAGCAGACATTCAGCAAAACCAGGAGATGATAAAACAAATGTCAAGATGTGCTCACTAGAAAAGTACGTTTTGATTAATGTAGGTTGAAATTAAATCGAAATACTCTCAATGTTCTTTCAGCTAAACTGTTAGGCGCTCTGATGGCGTAAGCTTTGCTGCTAAACGTAAGCTGTGATGATCTGGCAGTGAGCCAGGCTCACAGGAGTGAGGTTAAAGAGGGAGACTGTGCACACCGAGAAATGTGCTAAAAAATGAAAGTGTGGCCAGCTTTCCCTCCGCACCTCAAGGGCCTTGAGACGAACCTTTGTGGGGCCTCTCAGGTTGTTGGAAGCTGTCCAGATTAATTAAATGCCACTTCCTGAGAATACAGCCGGCGGCCCCTCTGCTCCCCCACTCATCTGACTGGGATGCCGCCGTGAGCAGATACGGATCTGGAAAATCTCGGAGAGCAGGTGGACTGCATGATTTATCAGGGAGGATTTGGAAACCTACCTGCTGAATTTGTAAACAACATTGATTAATCTGGTGCATCTCTTACAAATGACTGCAGTTTCTGAAAATGACACATCATTATAATAAAGGTGCAGGGGACCGGAGGGGGCTGCTAATACGTATCATGGCCCAGAGATAAACTCGTATGGATTCCGTACAGCATCATTGATTTCCCATGCATCAAGAAGAGCAGCGGGGCTCAGGTGAACAATGCAGAAAGTCACGCCAAAGAAGAAGAGGAAGAAGAAAAAAATGGTTGAAAAAGACATCTAGGAACAAACCGCAGCTGCTGGATGCACACAAACCTTTTGTGATTAAACACAAACAGCTTCACGTTTTGTGGTTTACAGCATCAGTTTCTTGACAAGCGTCTAGCCCGCTGCGCCTTTGCCGAGCTCCCTTCTCTGCATATCAGCTTCTTCATCTTTGAACGTGGCATTTTAATACTCTGTGGTGTTGAGGCACAAACTCATAACGCTGCCTGCAAAGACTCAAACGCTCTCGCCTCTGTGCTTCTCTTCTGCGCCACGCCGTGATCGCTTGCTGTCGGAGTTTTGCTTTGTTCAGATTTTTTATATATATATTCCTGCACAGAAACGTATAACAATTCTTGGATGCAGAGACACCGAGCTGAGTAGAGTAACACGGATTAAAACAGACTCATATTTTAAGTACAGTGCATGTACCCTCAAATACAGCGGCGGAGCCTGAGAAGTAGGGCAGTGCTGTTTCCCTCGCATGCAGCCAAATGAGCTGTAATTGCCTGGGGAGCTGGAAATCAAACTCGGGGGCTGCAAGCGGGAAGGAAAAGCTCATTCAGTACTCTGATCAGCAGTGATGAGTGGCAGGTCATTGTTAACATTCAGAAAACAAACAACTCCTGCAGAAGGAGGCTCACTGCTCAGCAGAGCCAGACAATGAGATGGAAAGCACCAGGGACCAACAATGTAGGCATGTCGCAGAAGCTAAGCAGCAGGCAAGGGGATTGAGATAATTCTAAGTTAATTTACTTTGAATCTACAACCATGAAATAAATAAATTAAAAAAAAAAATCACATTATTTAACTAAATGTAGTACAATCAGGAGCTAAATATACTGAAGACTCATTGGGAAAATGTCTGAAAAGCACTTTTTGATTGTTTTGTTTCCATCAACTTGACAAACAAAAAAAGCTGTTACTGATTATTTGCTGAGGTAGTCATGGTTCTGGATCTCATCAGCTGTGGCCTGCCTTACAGAACTTTTCTGAATTTTGTCCCATTACAACCACGAATGATAAACTTTGGTAGGATTTTACCTAATATACTAAAACAAAGTAGTGTGAAGCATGTGAAATGAAAGGAAAATGAGGCTGTGAATTTGTATTCATCGCTCGTGGAACCACATTTCACTGCAATGGGAAATATCTCTACCACTTCTCTAGTATTTCATCTCTGGAATATATTTTTAATAAAACATAGTTTTTGCCAAGGGGGCAAAAACTATAAAATATGAAGCAATAGCAGGACCACAGAGATGAGGATGTGTTTGAAATTAAAGCTAAAAAATAATTTACTTACTGCTTAACAATAAACTTAATTCAGATTATTTTAATCAAATAAATTCAATTATTTTATGACAACATATTGAGTCTGGTATAACCAAACAGTTTGAACCTCATTTAAGACTTTTTTTTACTCCATCCATCCATCCATCGTCAGCTCAGACCAGCCTCTCTCCCTCTTCTGGACAACGACATTCCCACAGCATCATGCTGCCACTACCATGTTTCAGCTGGGTTATGTTGCTGCTTTTATTTTTGTTTATGTTTTCCTCCAGGGTGCAGCGTTACTCCCCCTCACCATGCGAAGGCCAAACATTAAAATGTATCTTCGGCTTCTCTTCAGCTCACCTGGAGCTGTTGGCTGCTTCTCGCTCCATGTTCTGATGATATATTAAACAGTACTCAGTGAGTTTAAAATCATGGGATATTGATTCAAAACGAAACCCAGCCTTGCACTTCTCCACAGCTTTATCCCTGATCTGTGGGGCTTGTTCTTTGGTCTTCATGATGCTGTTTGTTGAAGTGTGGAACAGATGGATTATAACTGAGAATAAATTACACATAGGTGGGCTCTACTTACAACTTAGGTCGGAGTAAATACAAATGCCGGTAACACTTTATTTGAAGGGGGTTGAATAAGACTGTCATGACACTGTCATAAACATCACATAACACCTGTCATGAACATGAATAAGCCTTCATGAATATTTATGACTGTTGTCATAAAGCGTCATTCGGTAAATTATGACACTTTTAATACAAAGTTGACATTATTCAAAATGTCTTTGTTATTACAACTTGACATTAACCAAGAAATCATTACTGTTTAAACTTTACCTTTAATAACATAAAGTTACCTAATTTTTAAAGTGCAATCAGTAATACTTTTATAACAAATTTATACCAGTGATGATTTCCTGGTTAATGTCTAGTTGTCATAACAAAGACATTTTGAATAATGTCAACTTTGTATTAAAAGTGTAATAATTTACCGAATGACGCTTTATGACAACAGTCATAAATATTCATGAAGGCTTATTGATGTTCATGACAGGTGTTATGTCATGTTTATGACGGTGTCATGTCAGTCTTATTCACCCCCCTTCAAATAAAGTGTTACCCAAATGCCTTCCACACGTTTACAGTTTGTGTTTGTGAATGCTCGGCTCCTTCGAATTCTGGTCTAGCTTATAAATTCCCAACAGAACACAATGAAGTTTGTGTTTTTAATGTGGAAAAAAAAAAGTGAGAATATCATATCTATATGTGATCTATGCTTTGCAAAGTCTGGAAAACCCTGCTGGAACTTTTTCCGCTCTCCTCCTGTTGCTTTTTATTTCACCATTTTAACTCAGCAGTAAGTCGTTAGGCTTTTCCTGGGTCTAACCAAAACATGTTCTTACACTTTCACTGCTCTGGAATACATGCACACAGAAGGAGAAGTAATAAAAGTGAAATAGCAGAACAAAGCTCCAGCACTTAATTGAACTTTCAGTATGAATTTATTGCTTCAGCAGATAGTTAGTCAGTGGTGATTATCAATCATTTTATGCTACTTATCACTGACTACTGAAGCAATAAATTCTTACTGAAAGTATAACAGAGTGCAGAAGCTTTATTGTGATTCTTTTGGATAACACTTCTTTGTTACTTCTTTGTGAATAAAAGCTGCAGGTTGGACAAACCCTAAAAGAGTTCCTAAATGTCCAAAGTCTATGTCCATGAAAAGTTTACCTGTTTATATAATTTGATTCCTAATCTTGGTTTTCATAAAAACACAAAGCAGCAGCTTCTTTTCCTGCTGGAAAATGTTGTGAAGAAGAAGAAGAAGAAGAAGGTGTTGTTTTAGATTTACAATATAGATTCTTTGCTGTTTATTTTTTCTTCATTGGATAATTCCTAAAATAACCTCCTTTCGAGCTGAGCAGCAGCGTTATATCTGCAGGCTGTGCCAGCCATGAATGGTAGCGCCGGTGTGAGCAATGAGTCCAGCTTTAAGCGGCACCAGCGTTCAAGAGGAAATATAGCAACAGAGAACAGAAAAGAAGCAACTTCACAAATGCTGCCAGTGTTTTGTTTAACTACATAGGTTTGATAATTACACACATTTCCATTTGCTCTATTCTATAATTTTTAGTTAACATAGACAAAAAGTCTTTGAGAATTATGCAAATGTGCTTATATTTCTTTAAATAAGGCTAGACAAATGCTGAACGCTGTTTACTTAGATGTTATTTTCGCTGTTCTGTAAAACACTGACATATGATTAATATGATCATTTAGATTTTGTCTGTCAGCCTAATGTTGGTATTTTCATCACTTTAAATGCAGTATTTTTACACTGGTATAATCTTAACGTTGCAGTTGAATGCCCTGATCTCTTTACACTGGTTTGGAGTCTGCACAATAACTGGTCATCTTGTACTTACAAAGCACAATCTACTCACACTTTTTGTTTGTCTGTCCTTGATTTAAACTCACTTCTTGACAGTTTTTTACATCTGGAATATTTAAACGGTCTCTATGCACATTTTGCACAAAGCTGACATATCTGGTGATTTTTGCCTCATTTCCAGTTTCGTGTCGGTTTGAGTCACCCGGCATCTAACTGAGTACAGTTTCTTTGGTTGAAGAACCAAAGTATACTGGTATTTTTACCAGTATACCCTCTGGTAAAAAATAAAAGTGCAAAGTTCTGCCTCATGTTTTCTAAAATGTTGCTAACATTTTAGAAAACTTTTTTTTTTACTTTTAGAAAAAAAAAAATAATGCAGGGATTATTAACTAAAATTTCTCATCAAAATTCTGTAATTATCTTAAACATTTTCGCATGTGAACACATTTTTAAATCGTTTTAACATTTTCTAGAGGGTTTTTTATCATGTTTCCCCCCCATTAGGTTAAATTGAAACTTTAGGCTCTACTAATAGACAGTTTTACAAGTATTTGGCTTAATCCTTAATACAACCCTAAGCATTCCTCGAAGATAAACATTAACGAACCACAGTATGAACGAAATGATCCACATCTGTTTGGAATTCAGTGTTCAAATTTTAATGGCCATTCCCAGGCTTGCTTTCTGACAGACCTTCAGACTCAAGAATCACTTAAACAGAACATGTCTGACGACATGAAGTCGGCTTAAAAAAACAAATCACACAGCAAGACGTCAAGACTGTATCTAAAGAAAGTCAATAACACGTGAGAATAGAGTTAACTACTAATCTGAATGTGGTTAAAATTTATTTTTGGTGATTTGTGGCACCAGTGAACCAAAGTGCATGTCGTACTTACTCAGTTTGTCTTTGGTGTAAAAATGTGCTCAATAATCTAAAAACAAAACATATATGTGTTTGATGGGGATTTGCTTCTTTACAGAGTCTTCAGATGAAGACTTCTTCAAATTCACTGTGATACAGATGAGTAATGAGTAATTTCACCAAAGGGAATTTAAGTGTTGTATTTTTGAGTGTGAATTTGAACTGAGTGATACATTCAGTACTGTTCCAGCTCACCCACTTCCATTACTGTACATCCAGTGACAGTTTTGATTCAAGCAGCCCTCAGGATGTCGGCGTCAGCTTCTTTTAATGCAAAACAGTCAGTGCGGTCATGCAAAAATGGCAAAATATGACAGTCAAGCAAAACTGCTCAACCCTGCCAATTTAAAATCCAGCCCACTAACTGCATCTTTGACGAGGCTTGAAAGCTATCTGGACCATGAAGAGCGTCTTGTTGGCAGATGGTTAACAGCTCCTTACAGGGGAGAAGAAATCAAAAAACTCAAGTAACAAAAGAGTCTAGTTCTTATAACTCATTCATCAGAGAGCCTGTGTTGCTCCACTCTGCCTTCGGTCAGCTTATTCTCCACTTACAAATCCAACAGCATCTCTTTAAAGCGAGTCGCTCTCCTCTTACTCAGACAAACAAGCTTAGTTCTCCCTGTGCTCAGCCTGTGTGCAGAGACAAATGGCTCCTCTAAATTGCCTAAACACCCACTGTTAATATTGGCAGGATAAGCTCCAAGAATGATTCACACTCAGCCAAATCATCGTGAACAATAGTGTGTCACACAGGAAAACTTTTTGGCTCCGAGGAGCGCACTTTTGAGCTGTATTTTTGCTCTCTGGAGTGAATGTCATTAATCACTTGGTTTGACACGGAGGAACAATAGTTATGAGTAGAGAATACTCATCATCTCCTGGTTATCTTCACTGAGATGGATATTCAGTATGTTTTGTATGCTGATTATGTCATATTACGGTAATTTAAAAAAAGACTAACGCTCAAGTTGTCAAAATGCAGATGCATCCCAATAAAATTACAATATTATTCAATTTTATTTAAGTAATTCAGTTCAAAAAGGAAAACTCTGATTCAGTTTTCCTGAATCATTGATGCTATATTTATTTGTGTTATTGTTGTTGATTCAGTCAAAGTTATTTTGAGTGATTTTTAATACAGAAATGTCTGCTGACTTTACAGATGTTCAGACATGAATGTCTGCAACAGATCGTTACTCATTCATGTAAAATTGAGTGGAAGGAAAAAGTTTGGTTTAATTAAAAAATAATGCTGCCCACAAAGCAAGAATAACTGCGGTTTTGAAGACATGTTCAAGAGTCTATGAGGAATCACAACTTGGGATGCTTCAAGAGGCACGACACACACACACACACACACACACACGCACACAAATATCCAGGACATAGGCTAAAACATTCACCTTCGATCTGTTAGGCGACTTCTAAACTAAAGACAACTGAGCGTGTTTTACCTGGACTAAAGAGAAAAATAATTGGACTGGAGTTCAATACTTTAAAATATTTAAATCCATTAAACATTAAGATAAAAAGAAAGGGTCAGTTAACAACAATTCTCATCTAAAAACACTTGACAAGACAAAAAGATCTAATTTACATGCAAAAGTATTCAACCAAATCATACTGATAGAGTTACTTTTGATTGCATACAATCCAATTCAATCCCAGTTATTATGAAATTCAATAACATTTTCTAGTTTCCTATCTAAGGTTCGTTCAGCCATCAAATAGTTAAATTTGCAGCAATCCCTCAGTATTGGCTTAGAGGCAGTGAGAAACAACTCACTTTTAACAATTACAGTTGTACAGAAACCATCTACAGAAGAAAAAGCAGGCATACAAAAAACACAGGAGCAAAGGTCCATGAGAAGTTTCTGTGTTATAAATCAAGGTCTTTGAGCCTGGCAGAAGAGAGGAGAGACACAGAACCAAAAATACTTAAAGTCAAACATGAAGTTTCTTCAGTCTGTTATGATTCGGCATCATTTAATTCTTCTGATACTGGACGAACGTGTCTTCATTTCCCTCTGCTGACGCCTTATGGAGACGTTGATTTCGTCTTGCAGAAGGATTTGGCACCTGTGCCAAAAACACAAACACCTGCATTAATGACCAGAGTTTAACTGTGCTGGGCAACAAACTGTCCTGACTTAAACCTCCCAAAAATCTGCAATGTCAAGAGGAAGAAAATAAACACCAAAGCCAACAATCCAAGTTAGTCGAAGCCCAATATTAAAGCAAGCTGGACTTATTTCACAGCTCAGCAGATCCACAGTCTGATCACTTCTTTGCCATTGCACTCATGCATCAAGAGCCCAGGCCAGTAAATGGAAATAGTCTTCAGTAAATCAACATTTATGTATTAAGATTTCATTTTTTATGGTTCTTATAAGATATTCTAATGTTATGAGAAACTGAAATTTGAATTCTCATCAGCTGTAAACCGTAACCATCCTAATTAACTGAAATTAATGCTGAGATTAAGCATTGTGTGTAATAAATCCATATAATATGTTGTTTTTTTTCATTCAGTGACTGAAACAAATCAGAATTTCCAGGATATTTCCATATATTGAGCTGCGTGTGTAAATTCCTTACAAAAAAAATCCAATAAGAAATGTGTCATTTTTTTGGACAATGTCTTATAACAAAGAGCAGTTAAAGTTTTCCCTCCGCTGGTCTCATCAGACTTCACGATTTCCTCAGGAACTGTTTCAGAGGGATCCTTCCTCGCATTCTCATCTCCAAGATAAATTGGCTGCCAGCCATCTGGCCTGGATCGTTCTGGTCTAAATAGGGAGAGAGACAGCAAAGACGGCTTGTCAATTTGTTACCAATATCCTGCCTCACAGTGATCCCCGACCTGCCCACTTCAATCCTCAACACTATTAGGAGTGTCTCAATCCGAGCGGAAAGCAGCAAAGCTATTACAGCAAAGTCGTGTCAAGACGTTCGTCTTTAATTAATCACATATAAAAATTAAACTCCTGATAAGCAAGACCGCAGATTTCAGGTTGGAGTGACTCCACTGATGGAAGAGAGCCTGTTTCCTCCGCAGTAAATTCTGATGCTTGATTTATACGCAGTCGCTTTGGCATATACGTGTCACTTTTCCATTTTGTTCAAGTAAATGCTCCTGGGGCCCCTTCAGCCATTACTTTATTCTGCTTTCGGAGACTTTATGGCAGTTTAGAGAGCGGCCACGGTGCCCAGACACAGTTGTCTGGACCGTGAAAAATGAGTGCCATTTTCTCCAACATCTGATTTAAATGTTGCTAGCGTGATTTAAAAGACCCACGCAGTATTTGACAAAAGCGAGCGGTAAGACAACCTTTCTGCAAATAGCTTTGCTGACATTAGGAGAAACAGTCTGTGTTTGCCTTGATTTGTGCAGAGCCGTTTCCTTGGACAAACTGCCTGTTCCCGGAGATAAATGAGTTAATCCTACCAATTCTCTTGTCCTTTCAGTGAACAACGGCTGTAAATAATCACGCACGAAGGGGTCATTATGCACTTAAGATATTTAGCCCTCCTGAATGCTGGGAGAAAATGAGAAAGCTCTATCTCAATTGTGACTGATAAACACGGAGAGCTGTTTGTGGAAACAGAAATAAATGCCTCAATGAATCAGTCCAGAGGACCCGTTTGGATTACTCAGTGTATCAGTGGCACTTACAGTAGCCACTTAGTGTTTGTTCATGGTTCCACCAAAGCCGGCTAATACTTCATAATTATGTGATGGAAACTTGGTCTCTTTCGCTGTTACCAGCTTGACTTCCTCTCGCTGTGCAGTTTTCTCCAAATAAATCCAGAGATCTTCAGCAACACAACCAGTGGACACACAGTAACTTGGAGGAAAATGAAAGTTGTTGTGATGAAAACAAATTAAACCATCAGATATTGTATTATATATATATATTTTTCTTCTAGTGTGACATAATTCTTGGATTATTTTATCAACAAAGATAAATAATTCATACCAAGAGTGATATTTGAGATTACTTTTCTTCAAATGGAATTGTTTTGTTTTTTTTCCAAAGAGGATGAAATGAAGAACAATCCTATACACCATTCAGATTTTACTCCAGAACTTTTGGCATCTGATAGAAATCTGAAAACAAAAAGGGAATTAACTTTTCAGTATCACAGTAAGTCATAGCATACATTTAAAACAACAACAACAAAGGATTGTTTTCACCAGCTTTACTGACCGAAAATCTGTGCGATCAGCTCAAGAAATCTGTGGAGAAGAAATGTTCTCATAATCTGAACACAAGCGAATATTGGAACTGGATCAAAATGTGGTTTAGTAAAGTATTAGCTTAAGTCTGCATGTTTTTTTTTTAAGTCACAAAACTTGCCATTTTAATAGAGATGTCACGGTAGACATAGTATCTCAACAGGGGTGTGAAGAGTTTTTATATACATGATGCAAATACGTAACTCAGTCATGGAACTAGAAGCAAATCAGCGATTTCAGTTTGTTCTATGTGTGAAATGTAATTATCTAAATTTAAATAATTTGAATGAATAAAACCCTGTCAATCTTGACTTAATCATCAAAATTGCATGGGTGTGTGTGGCAAAGGAAATACTTTAAACAGCCTATTGACATCTCATTTTCATGTCATTTTTGGACAAGTTTCCAATAATTTAATTTGACACAATTTGCATAATTACCTCTGCGTTGCATTTTATCTACGTTGCTATAATTCAAACAGTAGTGAAATTTGCCGCTTTGCAATTCCATGTTTAAACAATGTCAATCAAACGTTTTAGCCACAGCCAGGAAGAAAAGAAAATTCAAATGTTGGTCATAACTAAGCCTGGATAGTTCACTGGTACAACGATCATGTGCATTTTTCACATTAAAACCATAAACTTTAGCATTATAAAAGCTGCACATTGTTTGTGACGTGCCAGAAAGTTAACGCTGCAAATCATCCTTAAAACAACACTCCCAAAATGAAACTGGTGGTGGCAGTATCATACTGTGATGACACTTTTTTGAACAGGGAGTTGAGAGGAAGACAGATGGAGCTAAAAGCAAAGAAACACTCAGCATTGTTTATAGTAGAAGTGCAGTTGTATGTCCTTCTGCTATTATCCGTTTGTTATTCTTGCTTTTTTTAAAGAACTCCGAGTATCACATGTGTCTGTTGTAATTGTATAAGCCCACAAATGTTTTATTTGTTTGCTTTCTGTCGATTGATAATGTGCCCAAGAGACTCTTGTATTGGATTGTCAATAGCGCCGATACAAAAAACCCAATTCACGTTTACCTCAATGCATTGTTCATTTCCAACAAACACTTGCAAACTATTATGCTCTTTGTGTGTGAATTGAAATTAATGGACCCAGTGGGCAACAATGGACAGCCACAACAAAGCAGTATTTTCTCCATGCGGCGCATTTCATCATGGCTGTTTAGTAATAAATTACTGCTTCACAAATGGGGGTGATCAGATCTAATGAATGCTTAAGTTTGAGTGGCCATTCACGCGAAACTGTGCTTATTGAGTGAAAATAATTGACCATGAGAGTAATCTGTGGGCAAATTCATCTCTGTAATGACGCACATGTTTCCACTAGATGGCCCTTGCACCCAGCTGGGTTGCCTCTTTGGGAGTCATGTTTCATTACCACTTGATCTGATTGCTACTTATTATTATGTTTGTTTTCTTTTCTTTCTTTCTTTTTGCCAGAAAACCCCCAACTGACTCTAATTTCACAAAGACTGGAAATTTAAATGAAAGGGGAGCTGAAGTCAAAAGGGGGCTTCTTAATGTTTTGAAGATCATTTTAGAAGTAAAACAACTTTAACCTTTGCAAGTTAATTCCAGCTGCCTCCAACTCTGATGCCCATTGCTTTTCCTTGCTATCAGACATCAAAGCATAAAATTGCATAAAATCATAAACAAATGCTGTGCGAAGGAAACGGCTTAAGTGCTTCTCGCATGAAAACATCCCAAGCTACGCAGTTAGACAAAAATAGCCACTGTCATTGAAAAACAACCTGCCAGTGTTCAGCAGTGTACAATATGTTCTCCCCATTTGAGGAAGTGGTTTGCTCACTAGACTGTTTCACACGCAATCCTCTAAGAACGCCTGATATTGAAATCATTTCACTTAGTGGCTGTAATTATCTGCTCTTTGGAAGAAATCGTACTGCGCAGAGGCGAGCAGGTCGAGCACGGTGAAACCAGAAGCACCACACTGCAGGATAGGAGATGTCAGTCATGTCTCATGTTGGACATAAATTGCTCTCCATGCAATGATGGATTTCCCTCCTGAGCTGCTTCATGAACACCACCGAACCAGATGCATATCCACACACATTACAAAGTTTCTGCTGTTTGGTCTTTGGGTAAACTGTGATGTAATTTACGCATGCAAGGCATGTAAATCATATGTCATGTTATAATTAGTCACACTGTGGGCACAGTTATTGGGGAAGCCTTATTTTTACTAACCAATAACAATATTCTTGGTCAATCCAAAATGTTAATAAACCTCAAACGTGAATGTTTAAGAAAGTAAAAGTGAGTTTTTGACTTTCTCTGAAGAATAATGTGCACAATTATTGGGCAACTGTCATTGTGGAGAGTTATTACACAACTAAATGAAAGACATGTTTTCCCATCTCACTTTTTCTATTTTCATCTCTTTAGTTGAGAATTATAAACTTTATGTATGTCCAATCAATATTCCTAATATTTAAAAAGGAAATCAGTCACCAATATAGCCACCATTGCTTTCAATAACATTGATAATCCATCATTTCATGGAGTCTGTTGACAATCAACTTTTTAATCAACAATAACTACTGCCTCACAGATACCATTCAGAGAGACGGATTGTTTTCCATCAATGTAAGAACTGACCACGGGTTCTCAGTTCAGTTCAGGTCAGCTGAGGAAGAGGCCGTTTCAAAAGTTTCTCATCTTTAATACCTTTACTAGTTATACATGCAGAGAAGTACCTGGATGCATGTAAAGGAGCGTTTGTCTTCTTGAAAGATGCAACCTTCTTCCTGCATCATTGCTTGAAGACAGTGCATTTTAACTGGCAGTAGGTTTGGGAGTCCATCAACCCATTAAAGTCCAACTAGTTAATCTTTAGTAATACCACCAGAACCCCACGTCCATCTTGCTGCCGTCTGACTCCTAGTGGAGATCTAGGGCCTGCTACTAATCCATTCAGTCTCATCTGTCAAGAGTCACTGTCATTTCTGTAGTCCATAAAACCTTTGAAAAACTTACTTGTTTAACAATTGTGCACACAGTGTATGACGGGAAAAAGAGAAAGACCAATAGCTATTTAATAAACAATCATGCAGAGACATTATTTTCCTTCAAGACTTCTGTCAAACAGTAGCTATAAACTGTAGGGATGCCAACCACAACATCTCCAGATGCTCTTTGATTCCCACTCACAACCAGAAGTACTATTGCTCCATTGGAGTGAAAATCTCCCAGATCATGATGGTGCCTTCTTCACTGTCTAATGTAGACGATATTTTTCTATGGATCTCCCTGTTACGCCTTCAAAGATGGGTGCTACCAGGACAACCCAGACCGTCTTCCATCATTGATTTGTCCATCTTCAGTGCTATTTTACGTAGTCCAAACTGTGTAATTTAAGTTTGAGGTGCAGAAGGAGACTTTTGAAGACATTTTTGATTTAAGTCCTTTTATCCCATTTCCTTATGGGCTGCAGTCAGCATCAATCACATCAATCCTCACTGGATTCCCTGGTTTAGAACAGGGGAAGTTTTCTTGGGTCCACCAATTGACTATATTTGCCTCAACCTTTGGAAACAAGCATAAAAAACCCCAGAAAAGGTTGGAGTGTATAATTGGAAATAGATTAAGAGGAACAACACTTAGGGAAAATAGTTTAAAAATCAATTTTCACCTTCTTTCTAAATCTTCTGTTTCAAATCTTCATCATTTTGCAGCCATTTTGGCTGGCTTATGATTTATGCTTTGAGATGTGTGTGCATCATTTCTTAAATATTCTGTCTGCCTTTTTTAAATGTGCTTATAGATTACTGTGCACAAATACTTAGTTTACTTTGTACTTGTTTTCTTCCAAGTACTTTCATGTAATCATTCAAAGTGGCTCTTTCAACATTTCGTTGCTGGACGCAACAATGAAGTGCAAAGTTTTCTTGAAACTCTACCTGGAGTTTCATTGGGGAACATGTCTGCAGCTCTGTGACCCATGCTGACACATTGGGACATGAGGCTTCGCAGCGCTGCTCAGGCTTGACATGGCTCCAAGGCTTTAGCTCGGGCAGAGTTGGTACCATTTCTCTCTGTGAGTTATGGGTCGTAGACAATGACGCAAATTGGCTAAATGTTCGCCAAAGGAAATTGAAAACAGCAAGGGGAGTGGGATGCAGGGTCTAGCGGGGTGGAGGTGTTTTGTCTTAATCTAAAATGTCTTCGACCAGAGGGCAGGGTGTGAATGGGAGCATGTCCAGGTGGCGTGTATGGGCTGTCCGGCCTTCATTTGGACCGGGTCAGTTTACCTCTCCGTCCCCACACACTGACCCTTTAATATGGGCTGTTTCTCCTCTCCTTTCACCCTGGCTTTTATGGCCCCATGTAAATCTCTCTCCGGTAACACAACCTTGTCAGCCCCCTTTCTTCTCAACACATTTATCCTCATAGAGAATTCAAAGAGGCACTGCGGCAAGGAGGCGGTATGCGGGCTTATAAGACTTGAAATAGATTGAAAGAGACTGCGGGATGATCAAAAAGGAGAAAGTCCAGCGTGAAACCTTAGACATGGGAACACCGGACACTCGAGTGGGCAAGAAAGCCCCTTTCAGATGAAAGGCAGTCGTCCATCAATAAGTCATTAAAGAAGACACGTAGGCCCAGGAAAAGGGAATGTTGATGATTACAGTCGTCCCCAATTCAAGCGAAAGCACACACGAAGGGAGATTACAAGGTGAGAGTGATCCTTGCCTAGGAATTAATAAAACACTATGGGCAAACTAAAACACAAGTCAAATGAGGAAGTGATGAGCACCATCTGGTGGATTTTGTTTTTATGGTCTTATAACATTTTCCATGTGATGAGAACAAAATCTCCGCTTGGTTTGTAATCATTGCAACAGTGGAAATTAAGTGCAAGGAGGTCGGTAACTGCTTAAATAGGATTTCCTTTTGCAACACAAGGTTCTGCAATAAACTACCAGCCTGGGTATTCTGTCAGTTTTATGCCCTCAGTCCTATTTGTGTTCTATGAATAAATAAAAGAGCTACCATGGATGAATAAACAAACAAAAACAGTCAATTTGCATTGGAGTTCCTCCAAGCTGGTTGGAGTACACTGCTCCCCAAAAGTACCCAGGCCCTTTTGAACTTTCCCACATTTTGTGACGTTGCAAACTCAGCTAGTCTTTGTAGTGTAAAAGACCAACACCAAGCAAAGCAGAAGTGTACATGGAGTTCAGTTTTCACCACGTCTCTATCAGCATCACACATCTTGAGACTGATATTTTTATTTTTTTGAAAATAGTTCGAGCTCAGCCATTGGATGGATGGCATCTGTGAACATCAGTTTCAAATCTTGCCACAAATTCTCATTTCTTGACCTTGACTGGGTTGTTTTAATACATCGCTACAAGCTTCGATCGAACCCATTCCACATCCGGTTTTAGATGCTGGCCCAAAGTTGACGATTCACATTGTATTTACTTGCTGAGTCTTCCATAAATTAAAAAAAAAAAATGCAACAATTAAATCACTCGCTGATGTTGATGTGGTTTTACAAAGTAAATACAAGCAGTCTTTGGGTCTGATTACATTTTTCTCTGCTGTTAAACATTTTCACTAATTTATCCCGCTTGCTGCTGTGAAGTAGAAGAGAGAAGTGCAGTGAGGGAAATAGATAACTTATAAACTACTTTCAGAATGTGAAGTCTAATTACCACAAAGTTATTTAATCAAAACAAATCAATATAAAATACACACTCATGCACTCTGTTTGCTAAGCAGGTGTCTTATGAGGACTGGATTTTATTAAGGGGTATCAGTTTAAAAGGGACTGAATATATATAAACACCACCCTTTCAGATTTTTATTTGAAAACCATTTATTATGCTCTAATTTGAGATATTCTGTTACATAAAACCTCAGGAAATACATGGAAGTTTGTGGCTTTAATCTCAGAAGATGTGCTTTGAAAGGGTTGTGAATAATTTTTGCAAGGCTCTGCTGCGTGACCCTTTCCGTCCTAACAAGATAAGCCCATAACTTTAACACAGGTGGTCCAAGCTGACCCTGATCTGTCTCAGTTAACCAGTAAGAGCCATTATGGACTTGCAGGGGTCACGCTGGCACTCATTCATGTTGCTAATGTCAAACACTGAAAACAGCAAGGTTCTGAGGCGACGCATATAACAAAATTTACTGGGCAGTAAATTTAGCCACTTTGGTGAGCATAGTGACAGCACAATGTTGGGTTTCTTGCAATAAAACCTGTTTTCTGGGAGAGTAAAACCGCAGCAGGGGTGAGGAGGTTGCTACCAATCAAACGTATTTCATGATGTGTCCTAATACGATTGCGTTCGCCCGGCTGTTTCAGTAACAACGTACAATATCAACCCCAGGAAGCTTTAATAATTCAAATACGGGGGCTATTTCTGCTGAATTTGTTTCACACAACCTTTCCGAACCTTTCTGTATTTTCTCTGTGCAGTTGCTGCTAGGTGTTCACCTGAACATTTGCAGCTGTAACTCTCTTGGCCTTTGCACTGAGTCCTAATCATCCAGACTCTCTTTAGCTCTGGGCCAAGTAAAGATTTCGATTTGCTTTATACAGGCAATTATTGTTTAAACGGCCGAGGATGAAAGTGAGTCATTGTAAAGATGTTTACCCGTTTCAGCCATTACTTGCGGGTCACTTTATGGCCCCCTGCCAGGCCCTCTGCTGGGCCGGGGCGGCTCAGGGGCTCTTGGTGTTTTAATGAGCGAGAATTCACTGAACAAACACACAACCAGCTGAGAGGTCACACAGCTCTTCTTGGCCTCTTTCACTCAAGGGTCAGGCTTGTTTGTTTGCGTGAAGGGCCCTTAACACAGAATTTGACACAGAAACACATCAGTCTGCTTCAGGATTAGGGCTCTTGATTAACCCAAGGGTTTCAAAACGTAATTTCTGAAAAAGACTCGGATGCTTTTTGTATTTGTCCTGTAAAGGGAGATGAAAAGCAGCTAATGATCAAATGGTGAATAGACCTTATCATGATTGAAAGTATTATTAATTCAATTCTTTAAGGAATTTTGCATAAAGAATATTTGAATTTAAAGATCAGGGAACATGCAAATAGCCTTTTGCTGTTTTGACATTGTTTTTCTTTGATCGTTTTAAGTTTCTTGATCCATTTACATTACGCTGCTTTAAGTGACAGCCCCACTCGTCGTTGTGGTAGGAGATTTGACGTCTGCCCTCGTTTGCAAACGGGTTTTTGACCTGAATATAGCTTCCTGAATAAATAACGCTGACCTAAATATGAACCAGACTTGCAGAGGACTTGGCCGCCTGGCGGAAAAATGCCTACTGCTTCAGGTGGCTGTGAAGGAATCACAGCAGCATTGCCATTTTCACAACTAGGCCATGTCAGAGAACGAGGTGCGCTCTGGCAAATGGATATCGCTCTATCATCCGCATAGAAGAAGATAATGCAGGCTGGGCGTATTAGGAAGATGCATCTTGAATGACTGACAGCAGGACGCCACTGTAGCTGGTCTTTTCCTGCCCACTGAGCAGCTAATGGTGCAGAGAGCATTTCCCACCGGGGGAGACAAACACCAAGGCCCCGCTATGATGCCAGATGTGCTGTCAGGTCTGTATTGTCAGCAGCAACAAAGCACACACTGGGCTCAGTGCTTATAGTCTATTCGCATTCATGGTGAGATACCCTGCCATTTAGTCCTCCGCTGCTAGTGCCTGCCTGCCCCCCCACTCTGAATAATCCGAAACTGCTATTAGTCCGATGGTCATTATTTAAAGCTGACACTTTTGAAAAATGTGTCGTTTTTTATTTTTCAGTTTCTTCTTCTTATACTCTGCAGTTTAGAGGGATTTGGTGGAGTTTGACAGGTTATGCTGAAGAACTGGCCCAGAACCTCATTTAAATGAGGCATTTTCACCCATTTGGACACCAGCAAAACAGGAAGCTTCTACAGAGAGCAAAAACTATGGCATGTATGTCAGGGCACTTCACTAAACAGAGAGTCAAGTTAGAAATGCTGATCGTTTTGCCTCCTCTTCATTTTTTTGCCTTTACAGTTTTGATCATTTTTGGGGGGGGGTTGTCAATTTGAACCATATGGTCGACTATAAAGTAGTGACCCTCACTTAATGTTTACAGAAAAGCACTGGACATATTCAAATTCTGGAAAAAGAAGTTCTGGAGGGAAAAGGCACAGTCTACATAGAACCAGATAAACTCCCATCACTCCACTGATTTTCATAAAAAGGACTTTAAACATAAAGACAAACTCTCTCACTGATTTTAAATGGGTAACTTTTTCAGACCCTTGGTAAACCTTTATGCCATTAACCAGTCTATGCCTTAATGACATTCAAACATGCAAACACACAAGCATACCCTCCCCCACCGGACTGCCATCTGTCACCTGCAGCAGCAGCAGCAGCACAATGACCAGATCAGAAGAGAGCTCTAATGAGCAGGACTTTTCTCTTTTAATTCTCTACATCTTGCTGCCAAACAATCAGCAAACCCTCCACGCCCCAAACACCTGAGCATCGTAGTTGTGAGTAGGATCATGTTAGGACTCTGGTTTGCTTGTCTCCAAGGCACTGACACATTCTGTTGTAGTAAATATGACTAACTTAACTGCTGCTTTATGTTTTTAAGGCAACACCTCACAAAGGTCAACTGTGAGCCGGCTAAAACATGAACACGCATTAACTGCAAAGGAATTTGTGACACAACACTTTGTAGCTGCGTCAACAGAATTGTGTTTTGACATGGTCTAACGCCAACGCGGCGGCCCGCACAGACGAAAACAAGAAGCTCTGCATTGCTTTATTAGCTCTTTTTTTCCCCTCCCACTCTCACGCAATCGTGGCAAAGGGAAGTCGAGCGGGACTCCTGCACGGCGCCTGATGGCCAGTACCTGAGTGGGTTAGAGGAAGGTTATTGATCTGGTCTCACAGTGGACATCTGTGGCGTCCATCAGGGGTTGC
This sequence comes from Poecilia mexicana, assembly GCF_051168715.1. Lineage (NCBI taxonomy): Eukaryota > Metazoa > Chordata > Actinopteri > Cyprinodontiformes > Poeciliidae > Poecilia > Poecilia mexicana. The sequence goes on along the minus strand of NW_028263371.1, from coordinate 48,462,812 downwards.
TTGTCGGTCACGAGAGCAGGGAAGCAAACCGCATTTTGGTTTGCATCTCTTCCCCTCGTTCTGCCTGTGATGACGCAGGCAGAACAACCAGTGCAAGACAAAAAGGTTCACTAAAAGTTCACTTTGTTTCACTATCCATCTGACATCAGTAACTTGTCTTTTTTTTTTTTGTTTGTTTTGCTGTGCCACATTTTGGTTTGCTTCTGCTCCCCACATTCTGCAATGTGAGAATGAAAGTGTTTACTTGCTCACAAGGAGTTAAGACGTGCAAGAGTTGGGCAAGAAAAGGCAGCCCTAAAGAAGATAAGAGGCACATCGGCTGCTACATTATCATTTAATTATCAAAGCAGAGCAGAAAAATGTGCCTGCATGGGCCAGAAATAAGAAATGATGCCAAAAAACGGAGCACAGGGTTGATGTTACACATTTTCTGAAGGTGGAGCTAACCCACAGGGTACATGTTTTTGAAAGAGAAAATGCTGTCTATACTTGTATAAGTTTATTTTATTATACGATAAGTAGAAAGTTAAAAGAGCTGCGAGTTTTTCTGCAAATCAGTTCTCCGTGGCTCAACTAGGCCAGAGCCGTGTGAACAAACATTTTAAGAACGCCATACGAAGGAATCTTACCTGAAAAACATCACATGACCAAAGGTAGACAGGCATTTCTAACAGTTATGCATCATACAAGTCAATACAAAATGGATGCTTTTAAAAACTTGATTTATGACATCTCAGCGCCTCGTAGTTGCAAAGCCGGTGAGCAATCATTATCTGTGAAGGAGGAATAGAAAAGCCCTGAAGATAGTTCAGAAATTTGACGATGGAAAGTCACAATTTCGCTCAACATATTATTACAGCAGGCAGCCACCGGCATTCAAGCACGTTAAATCTCATGAATCACGTTGGGAGAGGAAAGGAGAACTGAAAAGAAAAGGTGTTTGCTCCATGATGTCGGAAAAGGAAAAAAGGTAAAATGTGGTGCATGAGTCACAATCCCCAAGGTCGTGTCAGTGATTACAGACAAGGTCGGGGGAGGAAGACTAATAAAAAGTTTGAACACCAGAGACATGAAGCAGGGGAAAGTTTATCTTGTGTTCACAGTAGCAAAGATCGCCACCAGAACTTGGAGCTATATGCAGTTTTTAAGGCAGCTGTTCACAAAGTTATAGTAACAATTTCTGACTTAATTCTTACCATGTTTTCCAAGTGCCACCCTCTTGATTTTTATAATGCATCACTTTTTTTTCTGAAACTTCCCCCAAATAATTGCAAGGTCCATGTAGGTCAGAATTCAAAGTATTAAAATAAGAGGTTTCATACCTCAACTGTAACTTGGCTGAAGCATAAGTGTTATATTATCTCTGTAGAAGTACATGCAGATATCATCTGTTCTGTTTTACTGGAAACTGCTGCTTTGTACACAACAGACCTTTGCAGATTCATGAACAGGCTTCAGATGCTACTGATTTCTTTTGTTAAAATGTTTTCTGAATTCATGTTATTTAATAGAGAGGCGTATTAGACCCACCACTGTTTTCTATATATTTGGCAATTTTAGGTCAGGTTATACAGTAATTTGGGGGATTCCTTTCACTTCACTTGCGTAAATAGACTTGAGGAGGTAATAAACAAAATTTTCCAACCACTTGTCTCAGCAGAAACCGATCAGGTGGTTTTTAGTTCAGTAAAACCAAAACATCATCATCATGATTTCACTGACCTCAGCGTCCACTGAGGCCGCTTTGGGTTTAATCATTGTTGCATAATTAATCTGGGATAGAGGTCATTCCCCGATTCATGTTCCTGCTTCAGAGGAAATGCTGATAGAAGTTCTTGAAATTTTCTCTACTTCACTTCTGTTTTATTTGCTGTGCTTGACCAAATCATCTTTTCATGTTGATGTGGATCTATGTTACAGATAACAGATTAGATAACAACTAATCATTGTTGCATAATTAATCTGGGATAGAGGTCATTCCCCGATTCATGTTCCTGCTTCAGAGGAAATGCTGATAGAAGTTCTTGAAATTTTCTCTACTTCACTTCTGTTTTATTTGCTGTGCTTGACCAAATCATCTTTTCATGTTGATGTGGATCTATGTTACAGATAACAGATTAGATAACAACTAATCATTGTTGCATAATTAATCTGGGATAGAGGTCATTCCCCGATTCATGTTCCTGCTTCAGAGGAAATGCTGATAGAAGTTCTTGAAATTTTCTCTACTTCACTTCTGTTTTATTTGCTGTGCTTGACCAAATCATCTTTTCATGTTGATGTGGATCTATGTTACAGATAATTTACAGATAAGTGCCGCTTATTGAGAATAATATTTCCTCAGAGTACTAATAAAGGTAGCTCTAAGCTAAAAAATGTTGCATTTGGAGTCCAAGTTTTGGGGTTTTTTCAAAAGAAAAAAAGTGTAAAAGTGTATTTTATGAAATTTCATATTAATATGGCACAAGCGATTAATGTTTGAAATTACACGGTGCTGGGAAATACTTTTAATTCACTTCAGTTTGTTTATGTAGAAGCAATTCACAACACGTTGTCTCAGGCACTTTACGAAAAGATCTCGATGCAAACCAACAATTCAAAAGTCAAGTACCTACAGAACACACTGAGCGCAACGTCTACGGGGTTTCCTGCAGGGGTTCTTTTTTTGCAGCACCACCTGCAGGTGAGTGGTGAAAACAGACACATCAATTAATTATATCGGTTAACACATGTGAAAGCAAACCGCAGAAAATGTTACAAATGTTACAGTTTCGTTTCCCTACTGAACCGAGTCAACCGGACTGTCAGGTGGGAAAACATCAGATAAACTCTGAGTTGATTTGTAGGACGAAGGTGGCCACATGCAGTTGGTCAGCCAGTAGATTAGTCTAGGAGAAAGACAGGGTTAAACACTAAATACAATGCCAAGACAGATGTAGTTTCCACAAAGGGGGGAAAAATACTGAATGAGAATATTTTCAACAATGCAAATATTTGGAACAAACCTGGAACTTGAACACAGTTGGTTTGGGTTTGATGTCATTTCCAGATCCAAACTGTTTAAATGGGACTGGCACAATCCACTGTTCACTGTTGCCCACTTCAGTCTATTCTGGGTAGTAATTACATTTCTGCTCTGTAGCTCAACATCACAGTTGATTAATTGGTTCTGCCAGCATCAAACTTTCTTCTGAGTAGCTCTAAAAGCAGGCAAGTACCACTAGTGACATTTGTGCCACACTTTGGGAACCCTGGTGTTAAGATCTTGTTAGTTACATAAATAAGTTTGATTGAATTCCCAAATGTGTTTGATCACAATGTTACTGTCTTCTATTCCCAATTCACCCCGTTTTTGGTAAGCACCAAATCACCCAGGACTGCATAAATGCCAAGGATTTACATTTTGGGAAAATTGCTCATTTGCTTTCCTGGGAAAAACAAAAGAGAGGATCAATACTCGGATCCTGTAAGCTCTGCAACTCCTGAGCTGAAGCCAAAGGTCAATTAGCCAGGCTTAGTCTGAATACTGGGAGCAGTGGGAAAGCTCCGAGTGTGACTCTCTTTCCAAACATGTGAGCTATTCGCAGCAGCTCTAACACGGAGTAATTAACTTGTGCAACATTGTGGGAGAACACTGAGCGCACAGTTGTGGTCCAGACTCGTTAGGGAGCCAGCCAAGAAAAGCCAAAGATTTAAGTAACTATACTCATTGCATGTCATGCACTATAAGATATACTTGCAATTAAATTTATTTGTAAAGTCTGCACACAGTTTATAAATACAAATGCCAAATCTATCATTTCTTACTGCTTCATCTGACATCTGTTCAAATCTGAAAATTATCAGAAGAAATGAAGAAACTGATGTTCCATAATTGCTTGAGATTGACTCTTTGAAATGTTTTTTTTATATGTGCAACTCATTCTGGGTCACAACAACCTTATCTTCTTATTGCATTGTTAGCTTGTCTTGCCTTCTGCTTTCTAAACGTTTCCGTCTGTTAATTTTGTGTTGCATAAATGAGTTCATTTTATTACAGTTGCTGAGCACAACTTCTGTTTGACCTCAAATGTTGATGTAACATGTCACTATAAACTGTGACACTTTCCAGAGAGGTCATGACGCCGTAAACAGGAACAAAAGTAGAAATGGGAAGTAATTTTGGTGATTATCCAGGTCAGCTGCCTCAGAGTTGGATGGCAGACGTGCCATGTCTTCAGTTTCACCACCAAAATAAATCACAAGTACAAAACAGAGAAAAACAAGGTTATTCTTTTCCATTTAAGCTTCTTGTTTGGTATTCGAAATGACCTTATTCACATTTTCTTAAAACCACATCTTGCATCTTGGTCAAATGTTAGCATCGTGTTTTCTTTTCAACCAAAAGAAGGACATATTTTTTATAATCTACCTCAATTTTCCATTCATAAATTAATTATTTTGTAGCTGTGTACTTATGCTTTGCTTTAATTTTTTTTGACTATATTTTATGGTTATATTACTGAGTCCTATTTTGTTTTTGAAAGGTTTCTCTTTATAAAAGTCTTTTTCCATTAATTCATAGTTCTAACCTGCATTCAGGAAAACATACTTATAGAAAGTACAACCCCCAGTCACACAAAATAACGATGAGTAACCTCTGGACTAATGAACTCTAGATTGAATTAATTGATTCTGAAAGCAGGCATAAAATCTCTGCAACATGGATTAAAATTAACACAACTTTGTTAGGAAACATCTTGTGGCAGATGACTCCTTTTCAGACATGAAAAAGGCAGGCAAGAAATAAATAAAACTGCAAAAGTTAAAATTGGCAAAGGGGGAAAAATCGATTCACTGCTGTTTGGCACCTTTGCATGTCAGATTAACTAATCCTTTAGAGTTGCAGTGCTCTGTTCTTGTAGTCCTTCACAATTGGTCTGTAACAAGGTGTGAGGCCAAAGAACGGTATTGGATTCAGATTAGCTTAATCAGGGGAAACTGGAGCAGCTGTGAAGGACAGAGAAGAAACAACACAAAGGAAGCTGAATTAGACACTAAGGAGTTACAAACCAAGAGAGAAATTACTTAACTAAATGAGTAAAATGTAGAGAGAACTGGACACAAGAGAATACCTTACTAAAACCAACAAGCACAGAGAAACTTGCTTCATACTCTAAGACAAACCGTAAATCAATAACGAAGAAATGATCAGCACAGAAGAGTATTTTGTGGTTATTTTGTTGACGTTTGCAGTTGTTTGCTGTGATGTAAATTCGGGCGGTTAACAGTTCTGATAAATCCAGTTTTGAAAGACCATTTACTATTTTTACATGCCAAGAGAAACGCCCGTCATGATCCTTAATATTTGGGTTTTCATTAGTTTTAACCACCTGAATTTCCATCACAGTAAACAACTGCGACCATCAACAAAATAACCATAAAATAAACCCAACCCATTTTGTCATAATTAAATAATTGCTTACCTGAACAGACACAAAATGCTCCTAATAGCAATGCATCATTATAAACTACATAGGTTTGTTGTTGTTCTCTGTCTTTTGTGGAGAAAAAACACAACATCTGCTAAGATACAGTTAACTTGTGGTTTGATGGTCCAAGTTTTGAGTGTCACAATATTGAATACATCCTGTAAAAGCATCCTGTCTGACATCTGCTAATATATAGAGAGGTCTATGTCACCTAATTATGACAGAAAACATATCAAACCAGATGGAAAGCTCCCAAGAGGAGAGAGGGGAGCCCTTTTTAACTCCATTATTGCACACACACTCTCTCCCTCTCACACACACACATAATTACACATCAACCCGAGACATAAGCAGCTTGTAGATACCACTGAAACTAGTTCTTAGATTTCCAGAGGTGCCCCAGGGGCAGGAGGCCCATGATGGATCACACATTGATTTGATTTGAAGTGAATGTGAAAGCTGCCGCCGTTGCCCTCTGCCAGAGAGGTGAACCATGATTGAGCAACGGCTGTCTGGAGGGTTCACTCAGGAAACTGTAAGTGGACAGGCCGGACCCGCTGCTAACAATCACCTTTTGTACAAATCGGCTGGAAATGAATTGTTGATTCACAGAGTGGAGCAGAAAAAAGGGGATTCCTTCTGCCAGCTGTTTCGCCGCCGCGACGCTGTCTCTGACCTGCTGCTAAAATCTGTTTCTCCTGCAGTTTCCATGGCAGTAAATAAATAGAAACGATTTTAGAGTTGCTTCATGGGCGATGGAGACCAACCTACCTGTGATTCTTCTGTTTACACAAGAGGAAATAATGCGTTATGTGGCGCCATTCATTTCCTCCTTCTGTGAATGAATCACACTTTCAGAGGGAGTTTCAAATTAAATTCAGATGAAAGAAAAACACTGTGTCTATGCAGACAGATCTCTATTTATCCAATGTTTATGCTTTCTATGACGGAGTGCCAGGCTGTTCTAGATAAAAGAAAAAATAACTGGCCACACGGGAGTAAATTTCTGCCAAAAACTTCAGGGATTTTGACTTTAATTTCACATATTCACAAGGAAAAACTCTGAAAACTTTCAACGTTCTCATAAATTTGCAAGAAAAATGTACAATTCCTAAAATTACTCTTGGATTGAAGTGGTAAATTTAAGAGCATACATTTAATCATTTTAGCATGGATGGTTTTTCACACAAATCTGTTAGTTTTTAACATCAGAGAATACCCGAGTTTTTTCTTGTAAATATGTGAAATTTACCTCTTGGGATTTTTGGCACAAATTTACACCGAGATAGCCAATTCTGTTTTCTTTTGTCTACAACACTCTGTCATAGTTATCACACAAAGTATTAAGGTCAAATAAATCACTGCTCCTGTGCCTAATCACTTTAACTGAGACATGGACTAGGCCACTGAAACACATTTCATTCTATTTTTACTTTTGCTGCTGTTCCAAAGATTATTCTTCTGTTTCATGGCACAGTTTCATGTGAGGTATCCAGTTAGAGAAGTTGCATCTGATTTGACTCTAAAATACTTCCTTACAAAAGGGGATTCTTCATTTACCGAGAAGTGGGCAAAAACCAAATAGTGCTTTTTTAACCCAGACGTTTTTGGGGTGCCCCATTTTAAGATTGAGTTTCTAGCTTCTGACAAACCAAATGTAACAAAAATTTCTGACATTAGAGTGTGACATATTGCAGGGAAACCCCTGTGGTGCCCAGGAAGCAACGTGATTGCACCTGCTATTTCTGTGAAATACAATGCAGAAAAGAGAAGAACCAAAAAGGAAGAAAAAACAAAACAAGAATTAAGTTTCACTGATGCCGTAACACAAAAACAGCAGCACCACTGCAGAATGGAAACATAAAAACAGAAACTTCAATAGGAGACGTGAAGTAGGGAGATTCCCAGGTAATTGTATGCAATAAACACTTCAAAACACACAAACCTGGATGCAACTGGTAAAATGTGACAAGCAGCGAAGCAGCACACATGCTGCTCTCTTTGTCATCCAGATGTTATTGATGATAACCCAGAAGCTTTGTTGACACTCCTGATAATGACACATTCTGCCACCTGCCTGGGGTCTGTCCTCTCTGGTCACTGCAGCTCACAGCACATCCGAGTGTCTCACAGCTCGACAGATAATAATCAGTCTAAACATTACGGGCTCACAGGAGCCACTTCCCACCTGAGGCCTGAAAAACCTTTGTCTGTCCTGAGAGTGGTCGCACTTTATCACTTTCTGCGTTGACCGAATGTGGGTAACTCATGCTGACGTTTCGTGTTTTCCTCCGAACACACTTCTAGAGGTTGAGAAGATGCCTTGCAAAGCATGTATACCACTTAAATATTCCCCATTTTGTTGCATGACAATATTTTGTCAAGGTTTTATGCGACAGGCCAACACAAATTATTGTATAATTAAGAACAGTAAAGAATGGGATGGATGACTTTGAAAACATGAAAAAACAATAAGTTTCTCTCCAGCTCTTTTAATCTGAGAGTGTGTAAAAGAACCGGTGGTTGAAATGTTTGTCACCTTGTGGGTGTGTCAGCCATCTTGGGGCCCTGCTGAAGAGGAAGCCCACCTCAAACCCAGCTCTTTTATAGAAAGTGCTGTGATAAGAGCTGGAGTTTGATTGGTTGGTGTTTAAAGTAATTAAACGAATAAATGATTGGTAAAATACATAAATGTTTGCCTGATATTGCATTATTGAGAAGTAATTGTTAGTGTTTACATTGTGCATGTGAAAGTTAACTTTGTTTCCTTTTCTCCCCCTCTCTGAGGTGATTGGCCAATGTAATTTGAAAAGGCGGGGCTTAAGGAGGATATAGGTGAATGTAGCAGGAGGATTGATGATTGATGAATGGATTGATTGCCATTTCTTTAATCTGCTGTTTTGCACCAGTCTTAATAAACCAGTTTTGTTTGCAGTCAGGATAGACTGACTGACAGGTGGAAAATCTCAGTTTCTCCTCTGAAAATGTAATTAATTTGTCAAAACAGAAAACACTGCCATCACCTAAACGAACAGGCTAGACAAGGCGGGTATGATTCAAAGAAGCAGCCAAGACACCCATAGTAACTCTGGAGTCAAGACAAGTCAGGTTTATTTGTATAGCACATTTCAGGGACAATGCAGGCCAAAGTGCTTTACGTCATACAAACATCACAGTCATCAGTTATGAAGCAAGAGGAGCTGCAGAACTGCAGAGATCAGGTAAGACAGGACAGTTATTCGTTGAGCTCTCTGCAAATCGTCGCTTTGTAGAAAAACATCAAGACTGTTGAATTTCTGACAGATAACCCAAAGAAGTCCTGCTTGAAGTTCCCTGCAAGTCAAGTAAGGAACAAATCTAACCGGTGTGTTAGTGGGTTAGATGAGTTCTCCATGACAAACTGACACATCACCCTAAACACACCATGTGTGGAGTAAAACGAGGAGGTGGGACAGCATTGTGAAGCAATGCTGTTTTTCAGCAGGACAGGACAGATGGTCAGAGATGATGGGAAGAAAAAAGGAGCTAATTACAGGTCAGTTGTGAATGAAAACTTCTTGGGGGCTGCAAATCACTTGAGACCTGAAGGTTCAACTTCGGGCAGGACAATGATGCTTAGATAAATAAGATAGGTAAGAAGAAACTAAAAAGCTCCTGTACTTTTCTATTAGCTTTATTCTCATATGAAACCATTTAAATAAGTTTACATTTACACATTTAACAAATGTTATTTGTAAAGAGAAAAATGATTGTTTCATTTCTTTGCACCTTCCAGTCATGCCCTGATTGCTATTCTCTCACATACAATCCCATTAAATGCACTGAAGTTTGTGTTAGGAGGTAAATATTTTGTGAATCCTTTTGAAAGCGAAGTAAAAATGGAAGCAGCTTGCATTGTTTCAGTCCTGACTGATTGGCCTTTTTGTGGGAATTAAGTGCTTTTGCTTTGCTAAAACACTGACCAGTGCCCAACGCGTATCCTGCCATAAACAACTCCAAGGTAAAACAATCAGAGCCACAGGACTGGAGACTCTTCTGGGTACAGAAAATCCACACATATTATTTTCTCCATGTCTTTGTTTACACAAAAACACAATAATCCTCACAGATTTAGAGCCGTCGGGGGAAGGGGAGCGGGGGGCAGCGCGCTATATCAGCCAGAGGGATCTGCAATCTTTGCAACCTTTAGAGAAGTTAAGAATTCCAATTGTGCAGGGAAAATAAACCTGAAGGCAGCAGCACAAAAGGGAAGTTGGTCTCAAGTGAGCGCCTCAAGGATTCAGTTGAAGAGTTGCTATCAGAGGGCTGAGGGAGCCTTGGTTTGTTGTACATGCTTGTGTTTTTGTTTTTTTTTTACCTGCAAACGGTACCAGTTTAGCTCCATGCAAGCATGAGTACGTAACTGAAACGTTTGACTACTGTCTAAGAGCTTCTTTTGTTTTCATCTGGAAAGCACAAAGGAGAAAACACTCAACCAAACAATGAGTGTACCTGTGCAGGCTCCAGGTAAAACAAAAAGTTGGCTCATAATCTCAAGTGTTTGACATTCACGAGAGGCTCCAGCCTGATCGGCAGACTATGACTAACCGTCTGACTCATAAACTGTGAGTGAAAGCAGAAAAACAAATTTTCATGTTGTACCACCAACTGCTACGTCCCAGAGACCACAGGAAGAAGAACATAAAACGACTATTTGTTCTTGGTTTGGCTGCAGGCAGTCAGCAGAGACGGTGTCATCTTTCAGTCAGGGAGGCACAGCAGAGGCGGCGGAGCATCCCTCTGGCTCCGGCTGATGCATGTTCCTCTGCCTGCGCTTTGTTCCGGTCCGGTGCCGGACACTCGCTCCAGACCGCGGCTTAATGTCACAACAAAAAGATGGTCACATGTGTGCGTCCAGTTTTCCATCACTGTGTTTAAATAATACATGAAACGGGTCCTGCTGTGTTGAGCGGCGCAATCGTTCAGCAAACTGCCACAGGCTTTTACGAGCGCAGGGGTTAATGCAGACTGTCTAAAAGGATCAACTGACACTTCTTTATTTGTGTTAGGTTTTCTCCAATTTGCCAAAAAAAAAAATCTAAACAGTAAATTTACAAGAAACCAACTGAAGTGACTTTTATTATCAATCCATTTACACCATGAGTACCAAATGCAGGCCATTTGTGCAGCAGACGTGCCTGTGAACACACGTCCAAAACTCCTCAGGACGCCACCATCAAAAGCTTGGGTGAGTCTGGAAAAGTGGAGCTAATTGTGTGGAACATCACAACCTACCCTCAAGCTTTATTTATCAAAGTATGTAACACTATTACATTATTATCTACAAACTGCAACATGTTATGTAAACAGATAATGTTCCCTGACAATTACAGCTAGTATTTGCGGAGTAAATGTGGATGATTGGGTTGTACGTACTTATTTTTATTACTTGCCACACATTTATGGGTGAGTCAAACCGAGTTTCTCCCCTAAGTTTTCACTCCTTTGTTAAAAATCCAGGTTCTTTTGATCTTTTTTTTTTTTTACTTATAATGAAGGCAAAACAGACGCCGATCTTCTGTTGGCGTCCCTCACCTTGACGTGGTTGAATCTATATTATTCCGTACAGATGTTTTCCAAATCCAGCAGATTGAGATGTACTGTTTACTACACTTTTCAGGCGACCCCACATTTTATCTGTGAAACTTTAGTCATTATTTTGTTTAATTTAGGATGCTCTCTTGGATTCACTGTAATGCAAATAAACATCTTCAGCTTTCCAGCAGACACTCGAAGGTTTGACTGGCCTTCAAAACGGTTCATAATTTATTCCATCTTGTCAAGATATTTAATTCCATTTAGAGAAAAATTTGGTTTCATCCAACCGAAGCACATTCTTGTTGTTACAGGTTGAGCACATCGAGTTCTCAACATAAATTCCTGCAGCTCCTTCATTATTGTCAGGCTTCTGGTTGCCTCATGAACCTGTTCCATGTTTAAGTCGATTACAAAAAAAATGCCAGATATTTTTCACGTGTGTAAAAAATGTTAGCAGCTTCATGAATTTGTAAATGTCCAAACAATAAAGTATATCACAACCAAGACAAAAATAAACCTGGAAGGTTGCTAAATAAATTTGCATAGATCACTATTGATGGTATGGAAAGCAGCTGCAGTTCTAAAACATGAAATCCTATTTATGATTTTGAATTAATATGAGCTAAAAGTAAAAACTCACAGTTTGTGTCAAGAGAAAGTCCGGATGGCAGCACATTGTTACCCTCTTCTCTTTGGTCATTTGACTCTGGATGGAAAGCCTATCTGCCCTCATCTGGCCTATTGTCCTGTTATCTCAGATAATCGGGTCTGAGCTGGGCCCCTGCTCTGGTCTTTGAACCGTACACAGGCCAGATGGAGGACCTCCACCTGCAGAGCCACTGAAAGACTCACTAAGGTCTCCCAACAGGTTGCTCTCCAAGTAGCAACAATTCAATCAACAAGCTTTTACAAAAAATAACTTCAACGTTTTAATTTGCACATTGATGCACTGAGGTAGTGGCAGTTACATTAAAAAAAAAAGTAGAAGAGGAGGTTGACATCTGAACTGTCATGTAAATGAAGGCATTCAAAGAGGCCGATTTGCATTGTTTTTGTGTAATTACTGTTCAGCTGCCACAAATGAACTCCTGATCCACAGGAGGCCATTCGGCCAGAGTTAAAATATTGTCGCAAGATAAAAACCACAATGGAGACGTTGGTGAAAAGGAAAAGCAACCCCGATTGCATTTATCATGGGCTCATAGAAAACACCCTTCCTCTGCAACAACTGGCTGCCTTTCTCAAGCAGCCGTGTGACTTGTCTTGGATTTATGCCACACGTGGGATCTATTTCTCCACTAGCTGCTCGAGGGCATTGTCACCCTTTTCAGTTTTGTTTTTTTTATTGGTTCATGCCCTTGTGTCTCAGTCTGCATGGACTCCATGTCGGGACAGGCAGCGGAAGGATTCGGGTTAATCAGCGTGAAAAAGTTCAGAGTGGTAAAAAAAAAAAAAAAAAAAAGCCGCCTTTCATTTGTCCCCCAGTGAAGATGCCAGACCAACAGTGTGTGTAAGCTTGTTAGCACCCAGCAGGAATGATAAATCAACCTGAGCGTGACAGTTTTGTGAAACCAATATTTGAAACTGAATTAGATATTTGAGGTTTGATCAGTAAAATCCACTGACGAGGTAACTCCACAGTTTCACAGTTTTGTCCAGACGGCGGTGATCACAGCATTCTGTTAAAGGCAAAGAGCAGCTTAGTGCAGCAGGGCGATATAAAATTAAATAAAAATAGAACAAAACAAACCTTTAATTTGAGAGCTTTTATGCAGAAGGAATTATTTATTTTTAGTTCAAATAATCACTTTGCAAACTCACTGGTATCATATCTATGTGCAGCTATAACAATTTCTTTAGAATAAAATCAACATTATTAGGTACTTTTCATAATGAATCCTTGACTTCCTGTACATATTATGTGACAGAAGCTACTTTCTCTTAGCTATTCATCAAAATGAGAAAGACATGAGCACATTAAGGGGCTTCACATAAACTTATTCCTTTTTTCAGAAACAAATCGAGCAAGTCTCATAAGACAAAAAAAAGTAAATGAGTTTTAAAACATATTAATGTTTTCTCAATAACATTTAATTTAAAAAAGTTATGCTGATGAACTCTTGGAGGTTGGGGAAAACCTCCTTGCCATCACCCCAGTTTGGCATAAACTTGTCCATATAGTTAGAGCAATAATTCAAAACTGAAACTGTGACAAACAACCACTGATGGTAAAAGAAAAACACCTCCAAACCTCAGTGTTAAGGAAGTGCGGTAAAGAGTGGCATCTTGGGGGAGCACCAAGTCTCCATTACCACCATTAAAGGATGTTTACATGCCAATGGGTTGTTTGGGAGGGACATCAGGAAAAAGCCTATTCTGTCCCATCACAGACTTAAAAGAGTCGAGCTTTTAATGGAACTCCACTGGGACTTAAACTGGTGTTTTAGTCAGATGAGTTTAAGATTGTGCTGTTTAGTGAAAACATTCTGGGTGCAATTACTGTAAGGCAAAACACCTCATGGACACTGTTAAGTACAGAGGATCTGTCATGCCATGGGGCTTTTTCTCTTAAAAAAATATTGAGTTAGGCAAAGAATTTGGCCTGAACAACACAGAAATGCTTCACCAGACCTAAAACAAACTTTCTTCCATGGCCGTGTCAGACAATAGATCTAAATCCTTTGGTAAACATTTAGGGTGAGGCGAGAGAAGACGGCATCGAGCTCACAGGATGATCTAAAGAGAAAGAAAGCACAAACCTGCATTTCACACTCAATTCACCAAAGTACTCTGAACTTGACTGGAAGGGTCACAAACAAAGTGTTTAAATAGGCCAATAACACAGAAAAGTAGGAAGTTTAAATGGGTGAAGTCCAAAGATAAGAGGCTAGCTTTGTCCTTAAAAGTGGCTCCATTGTTCAAATCCAAACACTTTCTTTGAACACAAAAATAGATGACTGGCATTCCGGATGCTTTTACATTTTTCGCATTTTTTTCTGCCTACTTTGATAATAATTAATATCTCTTTTCTGCAAACCGAACCACAGCCTTTGCGAGTAACAGCTCTTACACGTCACTCCGAGGTAGAGCAACCCTCCGAGTGAGTTTACAGTCTCCTGAAAAGAAAATAAAAGTTGCGTCCTTTCTTTTTTTAATCTAACTCACTGAGGCTTGATGTGTCGTGTCTTTGAACAAGACAAAACCCAAACAAAGGCGCCAAGCATGTGAGCATGGCTCTCAAATTGGCCTCGAGCCACCAAACGTGCACACAAACACGCTTGTGTTTGTGTGCTTCTGCCTTGAAAGAACGACCACACAGACAGAAAAAACAACAGCAAGGCGGCAGAACATTGTCTGATGAATAGATAAAGGAGATAAGCATTCCAATTGAATAATGAACAAAGTATGCATGAAGGTGCAGGGATGCATTCAGATCATTTAAAGTCATTGGGAAACAGCAGCGTTGACGCGTCAGCTTTAGAGGATTGTGGAGGCTACAGCATATAAGTTATGCCCAAAACAGATTCTGTACATGACTCAGACTGTGTGAATATTAACATAATAATATGAGGTTAACCATACTGATAGAACAACAAACAGAGACGTTCCTGAGTACAAACATTGAAAAACCGTCTCTCACTGTTAATGATGAATATGCAAGTCTTCTTTGCACGCACTGAGCCAAAATGCAAACATGCTTTTCAGAGTCCAGACATGAGATTAAAGGTTTTTTGAGTCAAATCTTTTAGTGCTTTTGTGGCCAACGCCCCAAATCAGCCTGACTGACAAACTCTGGATGTTATTCCCTGTTTTCTGATTTTTAAAAACGCCATAAAGTGATATTTGAGCTGAGCTATCATTATGAAAAATGATCCCGTGCAGACTTGCAGGGATGAGTTGGAACCGGAGAGGTAGTGTTGTTGGCTGAGCAGCTCCGCTCATTCTTCTCTTTATCTCACCGGCACTCTGCTGCTGCCTCGTTTCAATAGCCATTCTTCACCAGAGAGAGCCCTTTGCGGTCATTCACACTTTTCCCGATCTGTATTCTAAGTAGCTTGCAGATCTTTTGTATTCCAAGCCGATTGAAATCTGACTTCTGATGCTGACGCGGGGGGCTGTAGGTAACCCCCTGGAGCCAAAATAAATCCCTTTTACATCTTGAAGTGTGAAATTTGTTGTAATGCAACCAAATAATGTGTGCATATGAAGCTAAGAGGTGATGAAAAAAAATGCAAAAGAGTTTTTAGAACTATGCCAGTGTGGAAATACAATTGTCACTCTTTATGTGTTAAATTACACGTAAATGTGAAGAAAAAAAAATTAATATTAAAAATCACCTGATATGAGAAAAGAAACAAACATCTGTCACTGAGCCATTTTTCACCCTACAGCTGAAATAAAGAAAACAAAAACCCAGTTTTTTGGAAAGTTTTGACTGTTTAAAAGATCATCCAGGTTTTGTTGGAGTTTCTCTCATTTCAAATAGCATCAGAAAATGAACCTTTCAGTGATGAAGGCAATTTGAACAATGTAAATAGTGAACGGCTGTATGTATTTTTGATGAAATGCCAGTGTTCTGCTTGCAGACGGATAATGTAGAAACTGCCTGCCTCTGAATAGAGCTGATAAGAGCATCATACCCATACAGAGGCCTTTCTTTGACAGTTTCTTCTCCACAGGAGTGCAGCTGCAGGCAGATCTGAAGGACGACATGCTCAGGATTAATCCAGCTCTGTTTATAAGCTTCGGCACACTGAATTCAGTCCTTTATCTCTGTACTATGTTATTATATACATCTGTCTAAATTGCTGCACATTCTTATACTATAAAGTTAAAATTGTTTACTTCCACTTCAAATACATACAGATCTTCTCATTTTCTGTCATTTATGAATTGTCTGTTATTGTTTACAGCAACTCAATTGGCTCTCAAACTGTCAACACAAGAACCACTGTTAGCACTTGGGGTGAATTTAGTACTACTCAGGAAGTGTTGGCATCAATTGTCTCAAAATTAAACTAAACAAATTAACTAGCATAGAGAAAATAAGCACTAACAACAGAGTTTTCTGACTGGGAATGACATGAAGTACAACTTATGAGTGTTTTGGATTCCAGACTGAAAAACTCCTGGCATTTGCTAATTAACGTGGCTGGTGATCAAGCTCTAAACTGGAGCATCTTTCTCTTAAACCAGTTGTCCCCTCAAAAGAAAACACAGAGAATGACCAAAAATGATTTTGTTGTTGTTTTACTCCCCCAGACCGGCAGGTGGCGCTAAACGTTGGAGTGAGGGACGTGCAAAAAGCCTCCACTCAAAGTTAATGGTAAACACAACAGGACTGTCGTAATCCATCTCTGTTCTCTTTTCAGTCAAATAGCAGAGAGTACACTCCACGTAATCATGACCTTTCTAGATGTCGGTGCTTGAAAAACTGGTAACACTTTATTTGAAGGGGGGTGAATAAGACTGACATGACACTTTCATAAACATGACATAACACCTGTCATGAACATGAATAAGCCTTCATGAATATTTATGACTGTTGTCATAAAGCGTCATTCGGTAAATTATGACATTTTTAATACAAAGTTGACATTATTCAAAATGTCTTTGTTATGACAACTTGACATTAACCAAGAAACCATTACTGTTTAAACTTTTCCTTTAATAACATAAAGATACCTTATTTTTAAAGTGCAATCAGTAATACTTTTATAACAAATTTATAACAGTAATGATTTCTTGGTTAATGTCAAGTTGTCATAACAAAGACATTTTGAATAATGTCAACTTTGTATTAAAAGTGTCATAATTTACCGAATGACGCTTTATGACAACAGTCATAAATATTCATGAAGGCTTATTCATGTTCATGACAGGTGTTACGTCAATCTTATTCACCCCCCTTCAAATAAAGTGTTACCGAAAAACTTTGGTATTTACCGAGGTGCGATTCAAACCCTGCAAATCACTTTCGAACCGAAAGTGAAAAATCTTCTCTGAAGTTTTAGGGGATTTTAGACACAGCATGAGGGGAAACAGAAAGTGTTGGAACTTTCATCAGCCAAATGATTTCAAGTCATATGATGAAGAAATATGACATAGATCACAGTGAGCTGGAGTCTTTATTTTTTTAAGGAAATACGGTCAGTATTGTCCAGCTCTTCTAAGGAAAGAATTTCATTTGATAGCTGGATTTTTTACTAATCAGCAAGAACAACAGCCTTTTCTCCCTGGAACTTCCCCATTTGTATCTGTGAATTTCACACTCTGAAACAGTGAAGAACCCAGCTTCACAGCTGATCCACGGCGTATTTTTCAAGACCCACTGCACCTCTAATAGAGTCGGTTTTCTCAGATAAACCTCCCACAAACCATTTATCTGTGACATATGTTTTCAGTGCTGCTCTGTCTGATATGAAAACAATCATTATCTGTCTCTTATATCTAATCCCCTACCTAAAGCAGATGCGAGTACATATTTGCAATCTCTCTTTGGGACAAGTGGGATGTGTCAGAGGAATCAATGGTGCAGATCAAGTCGCTGGATCTGTCATTGCTCTCATATATCAAAGACTCAAGTAGGATATTCGGTTTCAAGCAACCATCAGCCCCTGTGTGTCAGACAGAGGAGGGCGGGGAGTTTCGTGTGGCCTCGCTGTGCCACCACTGCTCTAACTGAACCCCGTAGAGCATGAATGCTCAGCACACCGAGTCCCCAAAGCCGTTTTTGAAAGAAACTCACACGTCACTGGGTGTGTGGCACTTTTCACATCCAGACATAACAGCAGTTGAGAAGTGACAGAAAGTGGAATCCTCCTGTGATGAAAACTGTCATCAGACATGGCTATGAAGTGGCTTGTAGAGAGGGAATGTATGTTTGGAAAGGACCCCAAAAACCGTAACATAAGCCTTCACTTCAGGCAGAGATAATGCATGCTTGAGCCTGCAGAGATGAGGCCTGAGAAGCATTTGTAATCTTTAAATTGCTGTGATTTGCATAAAACTTTCCAAAAGGGGCTTTGTTGACTGACGGGCTCCACCGTTTCTCTTCAGCACTTTAAAAAAAAAAAAGACTTTAGGATTCTCTAAAAACTATGCAAAAGTTTTACAAGTTTTGACGTTTAGTCATCGTAATGTGATCGCATGCGTGTTTTGTGCTTGACTGTATTAACAAAAAATGAAATGTCCTGAAAATAAAACTCAGCAGTTTGCTGTATCTGGCTAAATCATGAATATCTGTTTGATTCCCATAAAGTATACAGCTCTGGAAAAAATTAAGAGACCAGGTTTCTCTGATTTTACTTTTTATAGGTACATGTTTGAGTAAAACATGTTTTTATGTTTATTCTATGAACTACTGACAGCATGTCTCTGAAATTCCAAGCACAAATTTAGCACTTATTTGCAGAAAATGAGAAATGGTCAAAATAACAAAAAAGATGCAGCGCTTTCAGACCTCAAATAAAACAAGATTATATTCATTTAGAAACAACAATAGTAATGTTTTAACTCAGGAAGAGTTCAGAAATCAATGTTTGGTTTAATAATCATGAGGTTTTCAATGAGGTTCAGTGCATTGGGCTCTTCATTTTTTCCAGAGCTGTATGTTCTGTACCTCAGTAAATTTATCAAATACTTATGTCCAAATTTGATTAGATTAGTTGGCCAAAATATCAACTTTGGCCAACTAATCAAAGGTTGTTTTGCAAAGGATCACAGAGGATTCTTAAGAAGATTTTAAATAATAACTTCAGTGGAGACGTTTTATATGTGAATAAAACTAGCAGAATAAAACTGCTCTTTTATTCTGAAGAGCAGTTAGAGGATTCTGGTGACAAAGCCAGACTACTACGTATGTTTCAAGTGTTTTCCAAGCGATCTGTTAGTGCTCTGCTAAAAGGTGTTAAGCTTAAATTTATTTCAGCTGCGGATTTTAATTAATATGCAGTGTTGGGTTTGTTCCTGTTTCTTCCTGTTTTCAACAATCTATATGTGGCTTAGGTGAGACAAGTTTGGTCAATCAGTTACAGTGACACCATGGAAAAAGGAGCAGGTTTTGGTACTTTTGAGTGTGTGGGCAGGTGCTAAGTTCTGCTGGAAAAATAAAATCTGCAAGGATGCTTGTCAGCAGAGAGAAGTATAAAGTTTCCCAACATTTAGTGGCTTGATATTGACCTGGATTTGATTAAACACGGAGCACAAAAACAGAAGATGGCACAGCTCCACAAGTAAACATCTACTCTGGAAACTTCACACAGGACCTCAAGCAACTTGTGAATCTCTTCACTCTTCAGATTTTCAAACTTTGATTTATAAAGAAAATAATAAATTCACTGGACAACAGTGTGGTTTATTTTTCTCCCAAGTAAGAGGCTTTTAATGGTATCTTTTTCTAAAAAGTGGCATAACAAAAGAAATGCAGTTGCATCCCGGATTCAGTGAAGCAATGACTAAAGCTACTAATGAAATCTTTCTAAGAGTTACCTCACGCACCTTTTTAACCTACTTTTTCCTTCCATTTAATTTTCAGTATTCTTGAATACAACATTGTGAAAAACTAGTCTCTTTATCAATCATCCTTTACAGCTATAAAATTGAATAATACATAGTTGTGATAAACATACAGTGAAAAACTTTGCAGATATACATACAGGAAATCCTAAATGTATATGTTCATGTAGAAATATGTTCTGTACAAAACTATGGAGATTCCTGCAAGGAACAGTGGGAATACAAAGCATGTATCAGGTTTGTTGGGAGGCATATTGGTCCCAGCTGCTGGGAGGAAAACTCTTTGATTTTGTGGCGTGTCCTCCTTGTGGAGGGTGTAAGTTACTGTCTGCTGATAAGTCTCCCCTCAGTCTTCCCCACAATTGCAAATAACATAACATAATAGCAAAAAAAAACCCCAACATAAAATATAGGATAAGTAAACATTCAAATATTATTTTTTGTTAATTTTTTCGTTGATTTCCTTTTTTTTTCTATTTTTTAGGTTTTTTTTTTTTTTTTTTTTTTTTTTTTTTTTTTTTTTAGTTTTAGTTTTACTTTTATTCAGGTCTTAAACCCCTTTTGCTTTTCGTCTAGCAACGCCCCTGTCTGGGGCCGTTATTTTAACGCTTTAACGTCTTTTTTCGCAGACAGAGAAGTTTCACATGTTCCGCCTTTACCACATGCGGAGTGGGGTTTTATAGTGAAGCTGTTTTTGGAGACCCGGTGCGCGGTGCAGCCCCGCCTCCACATCCTCCTCCTCCCCTGGGAGGCGGAGAGGGGGGGCCGGCTGACTGTGCCTACTTAATGGGGTAGGTCCGCTTACAGATCACCACATCTAATCACCTCGCTAAACGCGAAAACACACGGTCCCTGTTGCCAAACCTTTTCATTATCGGAGAAAGCTAAACATGGCAGAGGTGAGTCTTGTTGTTTTCCTTAATTGATTGGAAAGGTTGTTTCCCTTTTTGCTGCAAGGTGATTCTTGTATTAATTAGGGTTAATTCTAAACGTGATTTACAGCTTTTTTTTTCTTCTTTCTTTTATTCTTAAGAGCAGTTAAAGTTAAGATGGATGTTGTGGTTAGAAACCTGGTTTGTAAACATTTTCATTTTAAAAAAATTAAAACATTTTATTTTCATTTTAGGACGACTATGCATTTGAGTATCCTGATAACAACACCTACAACATCTCCGAGGAGTTTCAAGAGCTTGATCTGTTCATCCCGGAGCCATGTGGCCAGTTACTCAGCAGCAACTTCAACAAGGTCTTCCTCCCAACGGTTTATGGAATAATATTCATCCTCGGGATTATCGGCAATGGACTGGTCATTGCCGTCATGGGCTACCAGAAGAAGGTCAAAACGATGACAGACAAGTACCGGGTCCACCTCTCTGTGGCTGACCTGCTGTTCGTCCTCACGCTGCCCTTCTGGGCCGTGGACGCAGCCAAGACGTGGTACTTTGGAGGCTTCCTCTGCGTTTCGGTGCACGTGATCTACACGCTGAACCTGTACAGCAGCGTCCTGATCCTGGCCTTCATCAGCTTGGACAGGTACTTGGCAATTGTCCATGCCACCAACAGCCAGGCCAAAAGGAAGCTGCTGGCCAACAAAGTGATCTACATTGCAGTGTGGCTGCCGGCTACCATCCTGACCGTGCCTGACCTGGTGTTTGCCCGGGTCCAGGATGTAAAGTCCTCCAACTACTTGTTCGTGGAGGACAGCATGGAGAGCACCGATTCCAGAACTATCTGTCAACGCATCTACCCGGGGTCAAGCAGCCTGATTTGGACGGTGGTTTTCCGCTTCCAGCACATCCTGGTGGGCTTCGTCCTGCCCGGACTGGTCATCCTCGTCTGCTACTGCATCATCATCTCCAAGCTCTCCCAAGGTGCCAAGGGCCAGGTCCTGAAGAAGAAAGCTCTGAAGACCACAGTGATCCTCATCATTTGCTTCTTCGGATGCTGGCTGCCCTACTGCACCGGCATCTTTTTGGACACCCTTATCATGCTGGACGTCGTGCGCTCTTCCTGTCAGCTGCAGCAGGCGGTGGAGACATGGATCTCCATCACCGAAGCATTGGCCTACTTCCACTGCTGCCTTAACCCCATCCTGTATGCCTTCCTGGGGGTGAAGTTCAATAAAACCGCCAGGAGCACGCTCACAAATAGCAGCAAATCAAGCCAGAAAGTGACTCTCATGGCCAAAAAGCGCGGGCAGATTTCTTCTGTGTCCACAGAGTCCGAGTCTTCCAGTGTTTTGACAAGTTAACCGGCAGTTAATGTTGGGAGTTCTTGACTTTACACTCTCAGGAGAGACTTTAAAAAAAAACGAAGCTTTATTTTAAAGAACTTACTACATTTTGTACACATGTAAAAAAAAAAGAGGAGTTTTTTGTTTGTTTTTTTTATACTTGGTTGTTTGTTTGAGTTGAAAACTGCAGTTGTGTGTGTTTTGTTACATTTGTTTCCCAATTGTTCATCTTCTGAAGTAGCATTGTGTCCTGGTCAGTACCGATTTCCCATTCAAGATCCATAATCTGTATTATTCTCACGGACTGTGATGCTCCACCATGGATCTTATTTGTTGTCCTCCACTGGAAGCTGCTTTTGTAAACCTTGTACATAGTTCTGTTTGTAGCATTTGTGTGTGTCGCACTTAAGTTGCGTGAATAAGTGAAAGCTATAATTTATTGCTGTCGTTTACACTGGGCTTATGCTTGATTTAAGAAAGTTTCTTTTTGTACTTGTTTTTTACTGTAAAAATAAAAGTGTCTTGTACTTTCCGTGACTGTTGTGTGATGAGGGGGTTTTACCAACCCTCCCCTTTGGGGAGTTTGTGGGCGAGTAGTGGTGTGGGGGGTAGAAAGTCTCCTAACAAATGCCACCACCTGAACTGGCCTGAAATGCAGAAGGACTGCACAGACAAACCCTGTAATTGCAGGAACATCTGTGCACTTTACATCTTAACCAGACAGTGACACAAAGCAAAAGAAATCTCTTGGAATTAGCATCCATATGGCTCTTAAACAAAGCAATTAGCATGTTAAGTTTTATTTTCTTTCTTTCCCAGTTTGCAAGATATACTGCCTCCTTTACATTTGGCTTGTAAACAAGCAATATCCCCATTCACCTCATTGAAAGGGTCATTGGGTCAGCTTAACCATTAAATGGATCACAAAAACTGAAATAAATGTATTCAGTAGATGCAAATAGCCAGGCATTGTCTCTCATGAGGGGTTTTGTGATATATCATTTGCATGAATTTGCTGCAACAAGAAAACCCCAACATTTGACCTTAAAATGGCTTCTTTTTGAACATTTATCCACATTAATCTCTTTTAACTAAGATATATGTTATAAATGTAATCAGCGCTGAACTGGTGACAAAGACTGATGTTCAAGTTGGGAGACCAAAGGAAGCGGACAACAATTGATGTCAAGGAGAATGAAGCCATCGAATGCCCTCTGTATAATATCACAGCCCTGGCATTCTCTCTAAACTCCCACGGAGATACATTTCCATATCTTTACGTGGAGAGGAAAAAAGTGTGAAGTGCTTTCATTAAGTCAATGGGTTAATGCCTGTTTTGATGCAGTGAAGCAGTTTAAAACAAGAGGAAATTTTCAAAGTTGGGAATGTAGCCACATGAGCCTCATTTAGCATAAAACCTCATCCTGTGCAGGGAGATCTGCCTCACTTGTATCTCTTCAGTTGCATTTATGCTTTATAGACAAGAGAAAGTTTAATTCCCAGCCTGGAAAAAAAAGCACAGCTTTTACAGTTTAAATTAATACAGCAACTGCTGTGGGTGGAATAAATCTCACAAAAGTATTCATGTCCCTTAAATTATTTAATATTTTGTTCTGTTACGACAAACTTTGTCTACAATTAAAAATCTGAAAGGTTTGGGATGTATTTTTAGTCATCTCGTCTTAGTCAACCACCTTCTGCTTTAAGTACTGCTGTAAGTTTTGCAGTTTGTCCTCAGCATGAGTCCTATGTTGAACTTTCTTGGCCACTTTCAAAGCACTACAGACCATAAAACACAGTAGTGGTGGTGGTGGTAACATCCTGGGTTTATACTAGTGACAAGAAAAAAAGAGACAAGAGTTCTGTTCTCAGCTTGACACAATACATGTAGTGGACCCAAAAAGAACACAAATGAAGGTTCTCTTTTCACATGAGACCAAAGTACAACCTCATGGCAGCATCATGCATCATGTGTTTGTCCTCAGCATGGAGAGGGAGTTGCAAGGGGTTAATAAGAAGACAGAAGGAGAACGTGATATATGCTGCAAAAGACTTTAAACAGAGTCAGAGGTTCACTTTCCAACAGCAAAACAACCCCCCAAAATATATCCAGATCTCTAATAAAATGGTGTAGATGAAAAGATGTTCATGTCTTAGAATGGCCCAGTCAAAGCACAAACCCTAAAGATCAATTGAGAAGATGTGCAAGACAAGATATTGATGGATCCTGTCCCACCTAATCTGGCTGAGCTTGAGCTTTTCCAAAGAAGAATGGAAAAAATGAATGATTAACTCAGGGGAGCTGAATACAAATGCACACAACACATTTTAGACTTTTATTGCAGAGTTTTTCTGACACATTTTGCACTGTATTTAATTTAGGGACATCAGAATAAAAAGGACTTACGATGTACTCTTTGCTTTTAAAAGTTTGATTAATAAAAGCATTATCAAATATGTCCAACCTAGTGTTGGTCTGTCACATAAAATCCAAATAAAACACACTGAAGTCTGTCTATCAAACTGTAATCAATTAAAATGATAAAAGTAAGGAGATGGGTGGGTTCTGCTTCTCTACAAACTGACTTTGGTCTCCAGTGAAGTGCTTAAATTTTAGATAGGCAGTCCTGTTAGGAATTCACATCTTGGGTATAAGAATGTTCCCTTCCATTCATTATTAAAGCTTTCATTCTCTCTGTGTAATGGCAAACTACAATATTCAACATCACACATCTCTAGCGCCTCCTTCAAAGGAGCAGTTTAGGAAGTGTCTACCTTCTAAATTTCAAGAGTAAATGCACAAAACTGGTGTTCAGTTTAAATGTTTTAAACTTACATTTGATGAGTCAAAACACACTCATTCAAATATTTCCCTGCAGGAAGGTCGGTATCCTGGGTTAAAGGCTAAAGTTGTTGGGGAGAACAGGAAATTGCTCCTACTGGTGATTCATTATCTCTACACCTCCATATCTGCAGCTTTAAACGTGGATTCCGTAAAATTACTCAGCCTTACTTAACTGTTAATGTGGGGCACTGTAAAAACAGAAAAGTACAGCTTCGCAGACGCCAGCTTAAAAGAACAACAAATAGCCCGAGCTCCTTTTGTGCAGTGACACGCTCCGCAAAGGTTACACTGTTTTAGGGAGGAAAGTGAACGACAGGAAGCCTGTTTCCTGCATCAGGAGCTCCTGTGGTCAGCAGCCTGAGAAAAGCTTTGAAGACACCCCCGCTGAATTCAAACCACCGTCACTCGCTGTGCCAGTCCATTCCTGCAAAGGTTACTGGATACCTGTGTGCACTTAAAGCACTCAAGCAAAGGTGTGAATGTTCAGTTGAATTTTACACTTTCTGTGAGAGTAAAGCAGCCCACACATGCTAATTACCTGCTGTTAGTTGTTTATATGACTTGTATTTCATGTGGACTGATTTATCTATGTCATATAATGAAGTGTAGTTAAAAAAGTGTTTTACATGGTACTAAAGTCTTTCAAAATTATCACTGCTGCACATGGCAGAAGTGTGTTTTCTGAAGTCTCTGAAGCCAATAATTAACTGTGGCAGAAGGTAAAAAACAGTCTACAAAGTCTAACCCCCAGCCCACAAAACAGAAGAAGAACCCCAAGATAAGAGCACCAGCCAACCACAAATGCAACGCTGCAGTTCCTAATGCCTCATATAGATTGGGCAAAGATTTATAACTGAGGTTCAGATGACAGCAGGTGTCTTTTATTTAAACGTATCCATTGAACTTTACATTTACATGTTGCAGCAGTATTTTATCTGGATTTTAGCGGATAGATTGAGACAAAGTAGCACATATCCCAACCAAGGGAGTTCTTTGCCTCATCATGAACATGGAAGCTGCTCAAACCTACTCGGAAGCAAGATGGAGATAAATACATGACAATAAGGAATTCGGTTCACCTTTTCGTAGGACAAAAAGACAAAAAACATGGAGTCAAAATGGAATGACTTGGGTCAAAATATATTCATGACCTAGTCAAAGTCCAAAATTACAATACAACTAAGAACATGATGCAACACTTGATAATGGATGTTCATGCTCTCAATCTAATCTGTTTGAGTCTGACTTATTCTACAAAAAATAATGACAAAATAACATTTTATATGCAAAACAAAAACAAACAAAAAGAATGTTTCATTTTCCCTATAGTGCAATAGAATTCACTAATTGTGTTGGTCCTTAATACAAATAGCCAGGTTTGTTGAAATACTTATTGCTCCTTGACTGGTGGAAATCCTATAAACTGGATGGCTTCATGCAATCAGTTAGACTTTCTTAGACAAATGCCTTTTTATTTTTTGGCCTATGAGAACTTTATATTAAACTGAACTTAATTAAATTGTGTTGCATTCGGAACTGAATTTGATCTGATTCTTACAATTTATTAGAGCGCTTTGGAATGAACAGGTTTTATATGAACTGAATTTAAACCAAAATAGATTCTGCAAATCTGGGCATTAGATGACTCCATTTCTGTAATTTAGTTTGATGGTAAAATTATTCGTTGCTTTGAAGTTCTGCACAGTCTGAGGAAATTACCTCAGACGCATTTCCCTACAGATGTTTGATGTATTTTGTCTGCTCAGGACAAACGCTAATAAGGCGGAACTACAGTCTGCGACTCGTTTCCAGCCGGAACTGTGCTCGGTCAAAACAGCTCCTTCCTTCCTGATCCAGTCCATGCTGTGAACAGCTGATGCGGTCTTTCTTCCTCTAGCAAACAGTTGTAAAAAAAATTTTATCCCAACTTTCTAAGAATAAAATTGGACATGACGAAAGAAGAAGCAAACGGGTAAGAGCGCTGTGAATGTAGCGTTTGCTGTAGCACAGCTCTCAGAGCTGCATTTTGATTTCACCTTGGTGCTAACAAGGCTAGAAGCTAACTTGCAGCGAATTGCATCAGCAATCACTTTCATTTCAGTTTGATAAAGTTTAATTTAGCAGTTTATTGAAATTAACGGAAGACCACAAACGACAAAGCACGAAAAACAACAAGATAACAACATGCCACGGTTTATACATGCACGTAAGCAGGATATTTTCCCTACAGAAACTAATGAAACAGACAGTTGATATGTTGATATGACTTTTACCCGGCTGTTTTCAACACAAAGTTCATCATTGTGCTAAAACCTGATGATTTAAAAAATATTAAAACACCATTATCAAAAAAGTATTTACAATTTGTGACAATTATTGGTCATTCAACAGTAAAATGTACATTATTACAAGAAACGACTGTTGATTCTAATTGCTTCGTTTTCCAATAAAACTTTTCTTCGTTTTAAAAATTAGAAAGGAATCTCGTAAAATTTGTTTATCGTGTGCTTTTTAATTGTAGCGTACACAAAACGTGCCATTATCTAATTATGGCAACAATAGTGATCGTAGTCGCTCCCAATTGTGTCACTGTTTTATTATTATTATTATTTTTACGTAACATTTCCGCCACCTTGCTTGAAGTTTATAATCTTGGGCATTTAGATTGTCGTTAGAGATGGACATGAAGGTTGGTAATGAACGTTTTATGGCTTGTCACCAGATATTTGACAGATATTTCATCTTTGGGGCTCTGTGAAAAAGCTTAAAAACTCAATTTAATTCAAGTTAGTGGATCTAGGTTATAAATCCCATATCTATCATAATTTTGATATGATTGAATTGCTATTTATTTTTCAGAAATTTTAAAAGCACATATTACATTAGTGTTTTTTTGTTTGTTTGTTTGTTTGTTTGTTTTTTAAACTTGACCTTACAGACCATTAGGGATTTAGGAAAAGCAAGCATGGACCAAATCTTAAAAATTTGGCCTTTGCTGAATCTCTGGTGAATAACTGAAAACAGGCCTGATTAAAAAAATGTATATTTTTTTTCCTGTTTAAGATATAAACATGCAGCATTGTTTAGAAGACATTACTACATCCTCAGCTCTAATAATGAATAGGTGACATTTTTTCTTGTGTATATATTAAAGTATTTGCGTATTTTTGATCAGTTACTGAGATAGTTCAATCTGAAATATAATTTAACTTTGTTGCATTAGATTAGAAAAATACAAAATATTGAACTTCTATTGAGCAGCTCCTTTTGTGGACACCCAAACAGGTAAAAGCTACTTGCTAGCTCAACAGCAATCACTCAGATGCAGACTTTACTCTAAAGTAAACTTAGATTTAACTTAATTTTAAAGGAAATGGCTCTCATTCTGTTTGACTTTAGCTTTGTGAACTTTGCTCAAAGATTGATGCCATTTTGTTTTATATTTAACTATTCCCCACCTTTTATTGTTGTTTTATGTGGTTATGTTAGAAATGTTAACTATTTTACAGCAGAAGAGGTGTTTTGTTGGATCCTGGACATGTTATCATAGTTGTATTTAAATTGGTTGAGTTTTTATTTGTTAAATAGTTGAGTCTTTCTGTGAGCACAATATGAATCTTCAGAATCAGATCACTTCTTGAGAATCAAAACAACAATAAAACAACATTTTAGGTTGTTGCATATTACTGCTGCTGTATCTGAACCATTACGTATCACAGACATCCAGATACTGAAGATACTTGGGCTGTTGACTTTGTTGTTAAAGCAGTGGAATCAATGACATGTTAGACAATAGAGGAAGTGCAACCGGGATCTGATTCCTCCCTTGGAAGTCATAATATGTTGCTGTTTTTGACTTTTGTTTGGGCTTTATTGCTATTCATAGCTATCCTCTGCTCCCTGTTATTTCCTGATCTCACAGGCTTCCTTCAGGTCAAGACTCCTGGTGTTTTGGGAAACCAAGCAGCTGCTATTGATGCACCTGCAGATTTAGAAAATAATTATGAGTTAATGGACGAGTCCAGAGCTCAAACTCTTCGGGATCTGCTGCTTTATAGTGGCTTAATTTTTTTTTTTTACTGAATTTTGTTCTTAAATCTAAAAAACAAAATAGAAAGATAATTAGGTTGATATTATTCAGAAAGGAATAATTTACACACTTTGAAACACTAAATAGAAAAATATAAAACTAGGAGACAGAGAGAGATTATTCCAAAGCATGTTTATCCATAATCCCAGAATTGTATCATATTTTACAGCATATTTGATTAGGATTTTATGTGATTTCTTTTGTGTTTGTGATCTTTGAGTTGATTCTCCTCTTGAAGAAGTGCTGCTGGATCTGGTGAAATGGATCTCCACCCACTGCATCAGCAGAATCCATAGTTTGATTCAAACAGTGAGATCGGACCAAAACTCCATTAATGTCTGATTGTTTCATAGTTGTTACAGTTTAAAAGCCACTTACTGTGTGCAGACGTATAAGAATATATTCTACCAAAGTGTGTTGAGAGAATAATTTATGATGCTTTCACGGCCATTGGGCTCTGAAAATTGATTAAAATCAGTTTTATCTCTGAAGAAAATGCAGAGAACTTTAATAAATAAAGCCTCCGAGTTGAGTGTTAAAACATCAGCTGCAGCATGTTTGCTCCATTCAGACAATCAACTCAATCCAAATCAACTCTTCTGTGAAGTTGTGAAAGCTTTAATTGGTATGTCAGGACATAAACACTGTGAAATATTCTATTTATTTCTACAGTAGTTTCTGGAAAAGGTTCCTGGCCTTGAAATGCACCTTCAAAATCTTCAAAGCACCTGAACAAAAACATCTCTACACGTGTTAAAAGGCAGATGCTCTGTATTTGTGTACATTTGTGGTAATTTTGGCTACTCTTGATTTTGTCATGTCACAATTTGTTATCCTGTTTATGCTGTTAATTGTAGGTAAATTTCACATCTCTAAGAGCTCAAGTAAAGAGTTTTTAATCTGGTAAATAAAGACACCTTTATGTTATTTTAATGGGATAATCTGTGTTCTCTACAAACAGCTACAGAATTAGAGGTTGTCAGTCTGTCCACAGTCTCCTCAGAGCTGCAGTGTTTATCTACCTAATCTTACTTTCTGACATCTCAATCTTAGCTGCTCTCCATGCTCTCTCCGATCCATTCATCTCAACTCCAGCTGTTTTGTTTGGAAGAACAATAGGATTAAAGGGAGTTCAGACTTTAAAGCTGGAGGTGGTGATGGCGCAGAATTAATTTTCCCAGGCGCTCAACTACTTCCTCGTGGGATGCGGGAGAAATAGGAGGTGGAAGTTGACTTTCATGTTTATGTTGTGTCTTTCTTCCTGTTTCAGCGCAACGGAGGAGGAGCAGCAGGCTCAGTCAAAGAAAGCCCTAAAGAAGCAGCAGAAGGAAGCAGAGAAAGCTGCAAAGAAGGCTGAGAAACAGGCCAAGCTGGTCAGTGTTGTTATTGCAGTTTTTTTCTGTTTTGATGGTTCACATCCGCCGAAAACCTGTACAGCTGTTGATGATGTGACGTGCTGTTCTGGTGGGCATTGTTGGCCCAGCAGGGTTGGTGAGCCAACAGGGGGTTGGACTCTATTGTTCAAGTATTCCTGTCATTTCGGTCGTGTTTATGTCCACGCAAAGTCTTGTTTTCTTACTGAATAACATCCTACACAGTAATGCTCATAGTTATTAAAGCACGTCTGCGTTTATGACAGATGGATTATGGAGATATTTTTGGATAATTTTAATCACATAACTAAGACTAAGAACAGTTTCTGCAAAGTACATAGATTTTTGTTTACACATTTCTGTAACATGCTGAGGAGCAATTTCTTTGCCAATTTCAAAAGCAAAGATAAACTAAATATTTTTCTAACTGAAGGTTTAGATTGTGTGAAATTAATTACACTGATGGTTGTATTACGTATTATTCAAACTAAGGTCTGTTTCCTGCAGGTAAAAATGAAGCAGAAACAAAATAACATAAAAACACCAACAGTTTAGGATCTACTCCTACAGCTAAGAGATGATTTTATGAAATAGAAATTCATGTTCAAAATATTATACAACTGATTAAAACTAACTTCTCAGAATTTTACTTGGTGGTTTCTCTGTAGTTTATAGAATAGATTAAATGTTTCAAATACATATTCACACATTTATCAGCTCAGAACCGCCTTAGCAAAACGAGCAGAGTTACTTGTGGCCTAATCGTGGTCTGGATGTTGTTGTGCCATGTCTTTGTGAACAGGTCTGGGTCTCTTGACTTGTGAATCTCGTTGTTTCGTTTCTCAGCTCAGCTAACGGGGGCATGCTGACCGCCTGAAGGACATCGTGCTTCAGGAGGTGGTGGCTTATCTGCCCTCTCTGGTCACTCCAAAACAGAATTAGAAACAAAAGTTACTGTGTGGCTCTGGAGGTGTTTTGGGAAAACAAAGTTTTTATTTTTTATTTTTTATTTTTTTCAGAAACTTCATGCAGAAATAAGTCAAAAATAACAAACTGTGCAATGTAGCAAACATTTCTCTCCACTGAACTCTGATAAAGTTGTTGGGCTTCATCCAAACTTGATTGGGCTTCACCTGCAGCTCAGGGAACGACACTGAGCTGCACAATTTATCGCAAATATGTCATCATCAGGATACCAGTGTATGCAATCCTCATATCACAAAGGATTGTTTGGAGTGCAGTAACTCCTGGCTTATATAGTCCAAGTGCTACGACCTCACAAGTGTCATATTTAGCAAGTTGGACATCAGCAGAGGCTAACGGTGTTTAGGAAGTGTTGGAATCAGGGATGAGAATGAGAGGAAAAAACTAAATTGTCATACATTACAACTGATAATACTATTGCAATACTTATCAATATTATCGTCAATGCAATAGTTATTTTTTTTAATATTATACAGCCGTAGGCCTGAGCAACTTTTCATAGGAGGATTTTAGGAGACGTGTGGCATTTCAGAGTGAAACACATTAATCACTATCTAAAGTAAAATTATTTAAAAAGCTTTATTACTAAAATGCTAAATGAAAAAAAATCTTTCATGAAAAATACAGTTTCTCAAAGTCTACAGGAGTTTGTCCTGTAAACTGTGGGTTGGCGGGTGAAACTCCTACTCTGTCATTGTGTCCTTCACTTTTATCAGTTTCTGGAGTGGCTTACAGTGTAGCTTACCTCCATCAGCATGTGAATTTATAAAAGAATATCAATATTGTGGTGCTTTGGAGTCCTTTGGACTAGATAAAACACTATACAAGTACAGACCATTTACTTAACATGTATTCACAAACATTCAGACAAACTAGTTTCATGGTCAAGAATCAGAATGATATCAGTGCAGAATAAGAAAGTGTCTGGCCAGCTGCAAGAGAGTCATGAAGTAAGTAAGGTTCTGAAAGAAAACTGTAAAATGTGTGTAAAAAGCCATATGTAAATGTTCATGGTCATGTAAATAGACCTCATGTCCACTCACATGTGGACTTGTCTGCAGAATACAAATATCCAGGCTCCTTATCTTCTACCAAAGGCCTCTTATAACTTCTTAAATTATAATACACACCTTTGGCGGCTTTTCTCCTTTATTTACTTGTAAGAATCGAGATAGAGGATTTATCCTGTCCACCTTTTGCCATGCAGGAGATGGGATTTTTACTGCTACTGAAGTTTCAACAAAGAGACCATAAACTTCACTTTTTTATACACACACCTTCTGCAGCTACACACTGCTGCGTTCGCTGATCAAAGCATCCCATTAAGTCCTTTTTCATTAGTTTTCTCAGAAGTTCTGTCGTTTCTTTCACATCAAATTTGGTTCTCTTGACTACAGATGTGATTTTATTTTTTAAAGGGTTGATTAAGTAAAAAGGGAATTATGTTCATCAGTTTTCCATATTATTCCTCATCTTTTTTTCTTTTGATTCCCTTCTTCCAAATGTTTCAGACTTGTATGTGTGTTGCTTTGAATTATTATCTTATATTAAAAGATAAAGGGAAACGAACATGAAAGGAGGAATGTGCTGAAAAATGTCACTTTCTCTTTGACTACCTCAAAAGCGCAGGCATGTTTCTTTCTTTTGGATCTCTATGGGTGTGAAAATAACTCATTCAGTGAGGAGTTTATATTAACTGAAGAAAAGCACTCCACTTCTCAGGTTCTGCTGAAATACAACTTCATCTTCTTTAAATTCTCCCAATATTTCACCATCGAAATATTCTACTCCAGCAGTTTCTTGGAAGTTGGATTTTGATTTTTAATTTTTTTTTTCCCAGGTTGTTTTTCTGTTTTCTGTTCCTTTTCTGCTTCCAAAAAATAACCTGAAGTTACAAATAAGTGCTGTACAACCATTATGAAGTGGATATATTTTTTAAAACAGAAATACAAAAGTGGACTGAGAACCGATTTGTGTTTCAAAAAGTCTGGGATTGCAAACGGTACAAGAGCCTCGTAAAATTAATCCAACAGATAAGTGATAGAGAAGTTACAACATTATGGTCCAAACGGTTTATAACCTGCCTGGCTGGCTGCCATCTTTACTCCAGTGTTTGCATGTGATGAGTGTTGTCTTAGTAACTTGTTTTATTTTAATGTACAACTAACAATGAGATAACACCAACAAATGAGTCATTACCAACTACCCCTGGGCAAACTGCAGACAGGAAACATTTAAATATTTGAGAACACTTGAAGTCCTACAACCTTGATTGCTTTATCTGCTTTATTTGCTGTGTGCTGTCGTGAAATGCCTGGTGGGTTATTTTATCATTCCTTCATGGTTATTTAACTGAATTTACAGTCTGTCAATTCTTTGCATAGCAGAAGAAAAACATTTATTAAAGTATCCAGTTATTATCCTTAAAATCAGACTGAAAGGCAGGCAATGTATTCTGTAATCTTATAGTTTGACCAAGGTATATTAAAGTGGGTCTAAATTAGAGATGTAGTTTTGATACAGTGCAGCGCTGTCACAGCTGAGGTGCCTTTGAAAGGTGAAAGCAGTGAAGTGTCGTCTTCCAGTTGAATTAAACCAGTCAGCATCATTTCATGGAGGGAGAGGCTGCTGTCACTGTTAGATTCACCAGCTGCTGCTCACATCACTGAAGCATAGTAGGCATCGCCTCGGGGAAGACCTGAAAGCTGAGTTGAATGTTTATTGAGTGAACATTGGTTTGTTTTTTTTTCTTCTTCTCTCTTTTTCTTTCTTCGCCCCTGCCAGCTCTACGCTCATTCTGCAAACACTTGTCACTTTTGTGAGGCTCGGCCGCTTTCCGGCTAATGCGGGTCTATATTCGGTTGATCATAAGCTGCAATATCATCCATCATGTGACTGAATTATTATATCAAGGATGGGTGATTCCAATTCACTCCGCTGCCAGCAGCCATTTCCGTGCCCCAATATCAATTTGCATAGAAAATGGAGCCACGGCATTGCCAAGGCTGGATCTCATCGCACTCTGGGAGTCATTTGCCTGGAAGTCCATGCAGAGATAAAGAATATCCGTCCACTTACACTGTTTCTATTACATAGCAATATCTCGTGCTGCCATTACTCATTGCCCGTGATGTTTGGGAGCAATGTGTGGAAGAGCGGTGAATTCCAGGGATCTGACGCTCGGCTCTGGGCTTGAACGATGAGCTATTAATTTTATTCAAATCCTCAACAGCAAAAGATAGAAACGCAATTTACTTGAGTGTTGTAGCAAAATGTTTCTCCATTTGAAGGCAAATGTTTTGGTGCATTTTTTTTTTAATTTAACAGCTAGGAAATAACAAGATGACAATCTACTAGCAATGCCCCCTGACATTTCCTGTTGCTTTCCTTTTTCTTTCAGGCAGCTGAACAACAAAGTGCAGATGAAGATGTAAGTATCCTCAAATTACGTCTGGCTCATTTTTTAGGCAGCTTTTTGCTTTTCTGTCTTCTTTTGGTGTTCTGTTGCAACAGCTGGTATGTAAATACCTGCACGCATGACTCTTGAATTCTGTTTTTTTGCTGCACAACTTCTCCCTAGGATCATGATAAGCCCCAGTATCTCTTCTGCGTGTTTCTTATCGCAGATGTAGTAGACAGACAGACGTCATTACAGCGAAGTGGAAAGACTTCCTCAACTGTGATAGTGTTATGTACTAAAATGTGTTTTGTTGTCTTCTTTTTAAAGGACTTTGCCAAGGACCGATACGGGGTGTCGGCTATGGTGCAATCGCAGCAAAAACTTGGTTGGTATCGGAGCTACCTCGACTCACCAGCACATCTAAATGCTCACAATGAATAAAAACACTGATAAATCATCAATTTAATAAGCTGAGAGGCGGAAACCAAAAGTAAATGGCACTTTTATGCTTATGTCTAAATACTGTGTTTCTCACTGTCATTCAAGCCTGTATGTTATTTTGTTTCTGAAAATCGTCTGGCAGACAGTTTCATAGTCTCTGGTAAGGTAGAAAAGCTACATTTTTAATTTATTCGACAGAAATCCAGCGTCTCCACAAAACATCCATGTTCCTGTAACCTTTTCAAATTCACCAGAAACTTTAGTTTATTTTATTGGAATTTTATGTATTTGATAAACACAAAGTGCATGTTTGTTCAATGGAAGAGAAATATGCAGTGTTTTTAACATTTTATTGCAAATACAAATATGAGCAGTTTGTCAAGCTGAAATGGAAATATCCTTTGTTTTCACCCCAAGATGTTATGAGGCAAAGTGGCAGAACCTACAGCTCAACAGGTTGTTGCTAGGTAACCAAAGTTTGGGGCAACCTGAAACTGCATGCTACCAATCAGGTTGTTGCTAGGTAACCAAAGAGTGAGTGAGTTGATGCCACAAACCTTGCTTAGCTCGACGTGAGAGGTTGAGAAGCTAAAGCCTTTCCCCTCTGCCTGGATCCCCCAGATGGCTGTGTGGTTCTGGATCAAAGTTCACCGACTCTACCTCTGCCCTACTTAGTCTAGAACCGTCTCTGGTCCAATATGCAAGATGCATTAACCACAAGAGGAGAGGTGCCAGTTTAAAGCTCTAAGTGCCAATTTCCATTGTTGTTTGTTACCAAGGTGACATTACAAAGTTTACGCACTGTTGTCTTGTCATTACAAAGACACGAGGAAATTGCCTGTCATTGTTCCACACATTTCATCTGTACTTGTTGAGAAATACAGGTTGTGCAGCTGTTTGTACATGCAGTTAAGAGTGTTTCAACCTGTTTTTCTGCATGAACTCTTACAGCCCGGTAGTAGAGCCAGAAGTATTCCAGTCAAGCAAACTGATTAAACAGGCTTGTGATAAACATCACGAAAAACCACGTTGGAGTCACCTCTAGTAGCAATTTCATCGATACCAGAGATAATTAATCAAACTGCCTGTGTTTGAGAACTCCCTAGATGGGGAAAGCAGCAGACAGACCTGTTGCTGCCGTCCATCTGTCTGCATATTATTTCAGCATCAGTGGCAATAGACAAAGTGGGGCCTCCCTCCCTCACCTGCATGCTAAGTTCAGCCACAGGGACGAGGCGGGAGGGGTTGGGGAGCGGAGAGTTGACGGAGAGTTCTCAGCCAAAGGGGCAGCTCTTTCTTTAGTGTCTCTGCATGATTATCAGCAGCAAGCATGCCTCAGAGTGATACAAGTGAAACTAGACTCAATTTGTCATAAAGCCCAGGGAGAATAGCCAAATTTTAGACAGCTTTCAGCAGCTCTTCTACTGTGTCTTATTTATTAGGCATGCCTGTAATTTGAGCAGTTTTACTGCCTGTTTCACCACAAGCACACGCTTGCTTCTTCACATTTTGTTCTACCTTTGGGAGTATAAAGGATAGTCAAGGGAGATTTTTTTTATGCTCAGAAGTTGGGGAGTTCTTTGAACTAATGAAAAATTTGTATGTCTATTTGATCCAGACAGGGCATTGGTCCGAGTCGAAGACCTTACTCCGCAGAAAGTTGACCAGCTGATCTGGTTGCGTGCCCGGGTCCACACCAGCCGAGCCAAAGGTGAGATCACTCCTTTGCCTCTGGGCGCTTTGTTCACCTTTTATATCAGAGCATACAAAGAGACAGGCTGAGATGCCCCCCTTGTGCTTATCCTCGGTGTCCTATACTCTGCAGACTAAATCATCTGGCCCTGAGCCATTTTCCTCCACAGCTCTCCTTTTAGTTCAAGATCAAACAGCAGAGGCAGCCGACAGTGATGTGGACTTCTTGGGTTTCTTATGACCTCAACAACTGACATCACTCCCCTTAGTTTTAATACTTTTACCACCCACTGCTGTCTACATTATGCAAAAAAGTATTAAAGCTGTTTGAATTTTTAAAAGATGCATAAATGAAGAGAAAGTAATGCAAGGTTGTGAAATACAGGAAAAATAAGTGTTTTGCAAATAAAAATCTAAAGTGTGTTTTTTTTCTGGACTCACTACTTTGTAGGACCAGTTTGTGCTGCAATTACAGCTGCAAGTCCTTTGGGATACGTCTCTGACAGTTTGCTTGTCTAAAAATGGAAATGTCTCCTAATTCTTGGCAAATTACCTCAATACTTGTCAGATTGGATGGATGTGTCTATGAACATCAGTACCAAAGTCTTGGGCAATCAAACATATGAACACAGTTTGATCTAAATCATTCCACATAAGCTGCATTTCAACTCTTCTGCAGCCTACAACACATTTTCTAACATGTTTCCTCTAACAGAGCTTTTCTGTCTCTACTGATGGTTTTTGCGACACCAAAAAGTTACATTGTGGTCTCATTTGACCCAAACACCTCCCACATGTTTGCTGTATTCCCTACATGGGTGGTGGCAACCTGCTAATGTTACTGCTTATTGCATTCCCAGGGTTTCCCCCACACAACTTGCTAAGCCTGGTGGTCGGGGCGCCGAGGCCCGACCACCAGGCTTGGTATTAAAAGATTGTCAGGGAATGTATAAATATTACTGGGTAATTATATGTCACGGGATAACATCGCCAGAGAAACGCTACTTAAACCCACAACTAGTCTTAAAAACATCAAATAAAAAAAAATATAGTTAAAATGAATAGCAATTATTTGCTTCTGTTTAATCCAAATTAAGTCAGCAGCTCCATCAGGCCCCCCAGGGCTTCAGGGGCCCCATAAATGCTAATATTTTAACACCACAGATATATAAATGTAGCATCTGTTTATTCAGATTATCAATGCTGCTAAATTAATTTTAATGGTTTCAGCATACATAGATTAAAAGTTTTTAAATTGCTTAACATTTAAATGTAAGATTTTAAGAAGCTTACGTTGTAAAAGTTAAAAGAACAATATTCATAGTTAGATTGGTTTGTTACCATAGCAACAATCTGATGCTATGAGTTTAATCTTTGAGTTTGAGCTCTTTTTGTTCACAAATACAAATTATTAAACTGCAATTATAACTTATTGCTTTTTAGGTTGGCCAATTAAACTACTCCCCGTCTCCCAGATTTCACTAAATCTAACACAGAAGCTGTTAGAGGTGCTGATGTTTTTAGTGTCAAAAGGTGATTCTAAGTCAGATTCTGCTCCAGGCCTCATGCAGCCTTGGGCCGGCTCTGCAGGATGAGTTAAACCTGCTGCACTGCACGCAGAAATGCGCATCAAATTGGAGATTTAATTCAATGCTGCTAATGTGGCTTTAGCAGCTCTTCTATTTCGTGTCGGTTGAGTTTTTAATAAGCATCACTGAAGCTATTCTGGTTGCTCAAGTTTATGGGACGAGTTTCTCAGATCTCCGCCCGGCCGTGTGCATCGACTCTGGCAGACTAAGTGGACAAAGCATTTGATAGGGTTTGATGCATCGTGTAACTGGAAAAATAACACTAAAATAAATTATATAATAATATAAAACCATGGAGGGCCATCAGGCTTATAATACACTGGGGGAAACCCTGTATTCCTTAAACAATGACTTTGTCTGGGCTTTCTTCCATAAAGGTCAAATTAAGGTGCAGTTCAAGAACAATAGTTGACGGATTTTTCCCACCTGATCTCTGGATCTCTGCAGATTCTCTGTAGAGTTGGCATGAACCTTTTAGCTGCTTCTGTGATTAATGCTTTCCTTCCCTAACTTGTTTAGGGAAGGTTTTCAGCTTTGCCTTGCCCTTTCCATTTTAGGACGATTAAATTACAAAAAGATGGACTGTTTACTAGTAAGGTGAATTCTGAAGGCAATTCATTGTGCTTGATTATATTTACAGGTATCAGAGTGAAGAGTCTGAATACAGAAGCACATAACTTTTGAAAATTATGCATTATTAAACTTCACTGTTTGTGGATTAATATTAGAATATGTAAAGATTGAAGGGGTTTCAATACTTTTTAAAAGAAACCGTTAAAAACAAGCAAAAACTTCTAAGATCTCAAACCAAACAGAATTTATGTTGAATTGGACTTGTCCCATTATTTGCCTACAATGTTTCCCTTTTCCCACCCTCTCCTTGTCAAGCAGTTTGACAGTCTGAGGGTGTTTTCTAATATCATTCTCACACTAGCTTATCACTGCCAACGGGAAGATCAGATAACTGGGTTCCAGCAACCGACAGCCTTGGAGCTTTTGAGTTTGAATACAATGAACTGCCTGAGCTCTGCCTGCTTTGTTACTCCTCTGCATTAAACACCCCACCTTTCTTCTGCTTGGCTAAACCTGCCATCACAAACAAACCTACTGACACCATAAACAAACCTGTGATTGTATTTTTTGACTATTTCCTTTCAAGATACCTTCCAGGGTCAAGAGTCGCTTCCTATCCACTTGTGTTTTAATTCTGCGTGCTCGCTGTGGGATGTCCGTGTGAGCAGAACAACATCCTGATGTGGTGTGGGATGAGGTTTGTTTTTTGGTGGGACTCTGGCATCGGTGCTATCCCCACCACTCCCCTCTTTCTCTCACCCAGCAAACATCAAAGTATCTGGGTGGTCCTCCTATGTGCGGACCTGAGTTTTTGTGAGCTCGTTTGTTTACACTCTCCCAAGGTGTGTGTTTGACTTTAAGGTAGCTATCACACTTTCTCCACAAAGTGCTGTTCAAACACAAGGCTTTGTTTGCAAATGTTTGACCCTCTGCAGCTGCAGAATCCAGTCTTCTTTTTTGTTTCACTCAGCAAACCAACCCTGCTTCCAACTGAGTTTTTTCTTTTTCTTTTGTGATAAGTCTGTTAGGCCTGTGCCACTTATTGTTGTTGCTTTGCTTTGCTTTTGCAGGTAAGCAATGCTTCTTGGTCCTGCGTCAGCAGCAGTTCAACGTGCAGGCGCTGGTCGCAGTGGGAGATCGTGCCAGCAAGCAGATGGTCAAGTTTGCCGCAAAGTGAGTACCGAGACTGTTTTTCCTGTCAGTCGGTGCAGACAATGGTGGGAAAATCCTGGGCTCTAATCGTCCGCTGGTCCATTTTCACACATTCTGCACCAGGAGAGGAGGAGGGGGTTGGCAATCAATCATTTTTCACATGACAGCTGAAGCTGGCTTTTAACAGGGTGGAATACGACGCAGTTTTTAATGGAGCACTTCCTGTTAAGATGGCAGATACAGCGGTGTGGAAGCCACACTTAAGTGCAAAACATCATTAGTCATTTTAACAGCTAAATTGTAGCCCATTACTGCTAGTCTATGAATGAAAGCAATTTTCAGAGGACAGAGGAAGGGACACAATAGCTCTGACTGAGGCTCACATTAGAGGTTCACTTAAGAGCTTGATTATAGAATAACTCTTAATGGGAGCTTGAATTATGCTGCATGATGAAAATCATGCACATGTGCTGAAATATGCGCTGATTTCAAAACAAGCATTTTTTTTTACGCCCTGTACTTAGTGAATTTTGTGTGTGAGACCTTAATTATTATATGCAATGTTAATGGCTTTCCTGTGGATGTTGCCAAATTAGTCCACCGGTGACACCCACGGCTGTAATCGACCACATGAAAAAGGCGGTTGATGTTCAGCTTTGGC
Organism: Poecilia mexicana; assembly: GCF_051168715.1. Lineage (NCBI taxonomy): Eukaryota > Metazoa > Chordata > Actinopteri > Cyprinodontiformes > Poeciliidae > Poecilia > Poecilia mexicana. The sequence goes on along the minus strand of NW_028263371.1, from coordinate 48,422,214 downwards.
AATTCAGGTATTGCAGTAACAAACACCGTTTAAGATGCGACCATAGTTCAGTTCAAAAGCGCCTCCCTGGGTTTGTATGCTGTGCCATTCTTGCAGGAAGCCGTTCAAAAGGTAGAAATTAAATACTCTGACTAAAGGCAGTTGGCCAGACAGTTCAGATGGAGCAGAGTCAGGCCTGCTTACTGAACATGTTGAGCTTTGTAACCGTTTCAGACAGTTGCCTCATAAGCTCTGCAGGTTCTGACATCTTCACTGTGATCTGAGCTGGCCTTCCTGGCCTCTTTTTCTCTCTGGGTATTTCTAAAATGAGCAGTGAAAGATCAATAAATACCAAACATTTCAAAGAAACTTTAAACTTCTGTTTAAGGGGCCTTTCTTAAAATCAAGTAAAAGTCCTATAGATTTTTGGAAACCTGCATAATCATCACTTCCATTAATATTCACTATTTGCTCAATGTGTGCAATGATATTACCACACTATTGCTCTATACATTTACCAAAAGGAAATAAAGGCTTGGCTTAACAGTTGAGAAACTTATAACTTCAGTGGAAAAACAAGTAAGACCGCAGCTAGCAATTATTTTAGTAATCAGTTATTCTGACAATTAGTCGAATGAAAATAAAACATTAAAAAGCACAAATACCTGACTGCATCAGTATGCACAGGCTAACTTAAAGCTTTGCTAAAACCCACAATTAGATTCATAGAATTATTTAGTTTTAAATGAAATGATTTATTCTGAGCATTCTCCTCTTGAGACTGTTGTTCAACAGCCGACTGGCTTCAATCAGAAGCTTTTTTAGACCCAGTTGTAATACAGACCTCTATAGAAGATTCTTCCTGCACACGGCCATCAGCATCTACAACAACTATGAGGAAAATTATGAGCTGCATCAACATTTAATTTCCCTTTGGGATTATTTTTTATTTTTTCAAATTGAATTCATGCCAAAATAAAATTTTCTTTTACATTTTTTTAAATTAATTTGCATATATGCCTGGACTCACTGTGTTGCTAACACATAAGTCTTCCAGCAGACATCTGATTTTATGTTTAGGATCTGAACCGTTTTTTGAATAGTGTTTATTTTTATCTGCTTTACCAAGAAACATCATCCATATAAAAAAAAAAAGAAAAATCTACATGACACAAGGCGGCCACAACTGAATATTGTGTTCCTTTGTATTAAGTAGTCCAGATATGTGGATTATATGTAAAACAAAACCAGTATTTGACAGAAATTTGTTGTTAGGCAGCAACTCAAAAAGAAATTCAGCATTTTTAATTAATAAATGACAAATTTCTTGATTTTTTATTTATTTATTTTTAATTTAGCAGTCCTTCTACGCATACTTTACATCTGAGATATGGATCCTCCACAGTTTGTTCTGCTGTTTAGAGACTCTCACTGTAACGATGGTTGTGAACCTACTGATGCTGAGACTGGAGTGCTGACGTCAGCTTCTTCAGCATGTGGCTGAAACTCCTGATGTTTGTTCCAGTTCCTCTTTAGATGACCTTTGGGCTACACTTTACCATGATGTGGGATTAGTGACTCTGCAAAATAACTGATGGTTCTCACGGCCATGAACTTGGTTTGCTCTTTGTTGTCGTGTTAAATCACAGAAACCCATCTCTGAAAAGACTAGAGAGAAATAAAAAACATCTTCAGAGTCCTGAATAATTGTCTCTCTTCTGTCTGTAAAAGCATTTCATCTTCAATCATAAAAAGATCTTCATGGGAAAAAGATCTTGGGCTTAGAAAACTTTGCCTAACATTTGCCCTTCAGTTCATTTTTTACTGGAAAAAAACACATTACGTGTGAGAAAAGATCAAGTAGATAGCAAACAACATATTACTGTTCAGAAAGATCTTGATAGTAAGGGTTGGTTTAAAGATATCCAAGATAAATTACATTTGCTTTATCCTACTAGAGGTCAGTATTATAAAGTTAAAACATTACTCTTCTCATCGAAGCTTATTCAAAGCGCATTTCCCCAAGCATTTATTTAGGTGTTGGTGTATCTGCAGCTCTTACGTCTCACGGTTCCTCAATCTAGTTCTGCAATGTTTGTGGTATGACAGTTGGTTGTGTTGCAAAACTTGTTACCTAGCAACGGAGCAAGTGAAAGTGACGACACGGTTGTCAAAGCAACATGTTTATACTAAACTTTACCGCTTCTCAGAACGCAACCGGTGGGTTTCTGCCCTCCTCATCTTGTTTCACATGCTGCGGTTTGATGATTGACAAGCTGAGTGGGAACCCAGATTAAAAGGAAATCCTCTCATAATCATACCGAGGCCAAAGGTGGCATCGTAGTGGGAAGTCGCCTTTCATTTATCCCATGTCCAGGACATCCTCTTCTCACACAGTTTAATTAAGAGCTCCAGAAGCTCTTCAACGTTTACTCTACTGCCAGCGATGCGGAGCTGGGTGTGAAGTCCCCAATTCAACCCATTTTAGTTTTCTTTCTATAGAATAGACCTCCTAATTCTTTATTAGATAGTTAAAGCAGCAGTCCTGTGCAAATTACTCCACTGATATGTCGCTTTTGTTGGCACCTTGGATTTCTAAACAAATGTTTTCTACCGAGTGGAAACATTTATTAGTAGTTTGTTTGCACAAAAGGTCAGGATGGTTTGGGGAGGTGTGAATGGCAATCCAACTCTGATTTGGTCCCAAAAAGCAAACTGGTCTGCCTAAAATCCTAAGTCTGTTTGGTTGAAGTGAACTCTGGTCTGCTTGGAGATCGCTAATGCGTTCAGCGCCAGAGACCTCTCCAAAAGCAGAAAGTAGACTCTAGAGGAGGGCATTTGGGGCAAATGCAACCAAAACAAACACAAGCGTCTAATGCTAGCAAGAGAAATGGGTCATGGTCTTTAACCAAGGACAAAGTAGAAATCCTACAGCCACCAGCCCATTTTTGTTTACGTTTTTGTGAAGAAAGAAGTTGCGTTCATGTCGTCTTCGGAGGTTTTCATGTTGTTTTCTTCAGATTCTTGGTGCAGCGCCACCACAGGTGAGGGGGTGAAACAGATTGTTCAAAGGGTTTGGTTTGTTGGATACAGTGCAGCGTGAAAACAAACCACACCAGCCCAAAATACAGCAAATATGACAGCTTTAGTCCTCAATCAAACACGGTGTACCAGACTATCGGGTGTGAAAACATCTCAGCTCTTAGGGTGAGCCCAGCCTCCCTGCAGATGGGTCACATTTATATACAAGCTATGTGGTTATTATAGCAGTACTCAGTATCTCATGACCACATGTAAACGTCTTGTGGAGCCAACAGAGGGGGTAATCATGAGCTTCACTTTTAATCCTTTTTTAAAAACCGTAATATAACAGATCAGCGCTCACATTTCTACAGACAAGCTCCAGTTAATCAGAACAAGACTCCAAGATAATTGATCTGTAGTCGAGGCCGGAGCGTGACCTTCGATGGAGCAGACCACTTTCCCCCCTCAGTTTTAAACCACGGCTTCAGACTTGGATTAGCCGAATCAAATGTATTTTCCTCAGACCAATAAAAGTGGCTGGAGACAACGAGCATTTACCGAACCCACGTCGTGGTCAGTTTTCGTCAGGTTGAAGAACGGCACCATCTTGCTTTTCCTTGGGTCATTTACTCAAGTCCGTCTCCCTTCTCTTCTGTCTCATTTCCATGCGGTGATGTCAGTTGCGTGTCGCGTATCCTCAGAGTCTTTGGGGGCGAGCTTAGACGGTCATTAATGTAGGGGATTTATTTATTTTGCTGATCTCCTCCTGGATGGGAAGGACTATGGCGGCAGCTGTCGCGGGGCTGAAGGGACAGCAGTGCCCCGGCGTTCAGTCCCTCATTACTGCTTTTTAATGAGGAGGAGTGACGGATTACAGCAGGTCTCCCATCTGGCCCGGCGCTGTTTGGCAAGCAGGGGGGTGTTTCGCTTTTCTAACACGGTACACTGAGTTTCCACCAGCTTGAATGTAGGGGCCAGAGGTTGGTTTTGAAACCAACAAAGATCAAGTAAAAATAAAAAAATGGCCCTCCTACAAATTTACTTTGAATTTACAGTAGGACAGGAAAATGATCACAATGGGAACAAAACCCAAATGATTTTGTTGAATAGCTGTGTACTTCCTACATACTGAAATATGATGCAGTGCCTCACCCTGATGCTTTTGGGTTTTTTTATTATACACACTTAAAACTATTAAACTCTGAATTTTTTTATTTGAAAATTAAAACTTTGAATTTTTAAGCCGTTAGTGGTTTAAGTACCGAATTATTTGATTATCAGAAGGTTAAAGATGAATTAGATTAATAAAAACAACATATAATCTTCTCAGTGATGTTCAGTTCTTTCTCAGGTAGCTGTTGTTGCAGGAAGTTAGACGACTTCTGCATGATTCTGAAGATGGAAAACATCCTCTTGCTTACGTTAGGTGTTACTGTTGAGTGTCTTCCTTTCAGCTTCTGAGAATCTGACAAACTCTCCATACCTGTTGTTTGATTTCTACTTTTGCTCTTTAAATCTGTGCTTTTGCATAATGTGTGCTGTTAATCTTTCATAGGGTAAAGTTGTTGTTTGGAGATGATCGGTATTGAGTAGATGGAGGTGCTTGTCAATAAATCGGAAAGTCATAATAAGGTTAATGTATTTCCATTAGTCTATCTGGAAAAGTAGCTTCTTATATTACAGGTTCATTACACAGATGAATCACTGATAACAGATATTTCAAATGTTTATTTTTGCTTATTTTTGCTCAGATAAACAAAATACCAAATTTATTTCTCAGAAAATTATAGTACTGAATACCAATTAGAGAGGATTACAGCCAGAAATATACCCTTATTTATAAGCATGTCCTGTACTGTAGAGTAGATGCACTGAATATTTCTTAGTACTCCTTTTGTATTGAATGCCGCATCAGTACGGCAAAATGCTCAAGTTGCTTTAAGCTTGTCTGCATTTTTTGGTTCAGCTCTCTCTCGCCTTCCTGACAGAAACCCTGTGAAGTTTAGGTCAGACTAGTTTGATGGCTGGTTACAAGACTCCCCAAATCTGTAGAAACATCACACCGGATCTTAAAATCCTTGCCCATCCTCTCTTCTTTTAGAGTTTTGGATCTTGATTTTCAAATGCAATACCAAATTTCAGCAATAATCCATTGCTTTCACTCCTTAGCCCAGGTAAGATGCTTAGTTCAGATGTCACCAATTCAGGATTGACTTTACACAATTGTGTCTGCATGTAGTGATTCTTGAAGCACTCACTACTGCTGCAGTCCACACCTTGTAAATCTATCAAATGGACTTTGGTTTACAATAATGTCATTCTGCAGTTATCCCTGTTGTTTGTCTATCTCTCTCTGCTGCAGGCCTTGAGAGTTTTCTGTAATTTTATGTTCAAATACAGAAAATATTCTGTTAACTTAACCCCTGAAATTAACAGAAATGACCCAAAATAAACTAAAAAATGTTTTAATTTATTGTGATTCATTACAAATTGTCTAAATTTGATAAAATATTTTTTATCAAACTACCTGAGGCATCTGTATTTTATTCTACATGAGCTTGTAGGGAAATTGTGCATGCCGCTGCAGCCTGCTGATTAAAGCAGGGGGGGAAATAGAGGAAGGTGGTTTTGATATGAAAGCCACAAGTGCGCGTGGCATCTGAAATACTTCTTCACTATTCCGTAAATGTCAGTTCAACAGTTGTAGTTCCAGCATGATTGAAAGAAGAAAATGACACAATCAAGTCAGAAATCACTCACCCATGTCCCACACGCTTGCCTTCCTTCATGTCTGCGGGTTGAGGTCAGAGTTTAACAGAAATGTGGCTTCGACGCAGGCGTAGAAGTTTGTTTTCTAAGTGCAGTTTGTTGCTTTCACTCTGCAGCATCACAAAGGAGAGCATCGTGGATGTGGAGGCCATGGTGAGGAAAGTGGAGCAGAAGATCGAGAGCTGTTCACAGCAGGACGTGGAGCTCCACATCGAGAGGGTTAGCTCACCTGCACGGCCTTCTCGTGCACCTTTGTTCCGTTTCACATCCAAATAAACACACAAAGTTGTATTTCTTTCCTGCCTGGCAGCATAAAAGCATCCAGACTTTTAGGCCTTTATAGTTCATTTTGCTCAGGCAGGTACACAGCTTCCCTCACAGGAAGCACACAGCTGCTCTTAGAGTAGGCAAAGCAGTGTTTACCTCTGTGTTAAAACTCATTGGGATCATTGACCAGGTAACCCTCGTCCTAGCAGATGTGGAGAAATAACATTTCAAAGCTACGAGACAAGGTGTTCAGGCTCTACACTTGAAGCAGTAACCAAACCGATCACAATAAGCGCTCACGTTTGTCAGCTGGAGTCAGATTTTCACATAAACAGAGGGGGGTGTCACTTCTTATCCGCTTTCACTTTGACGTAGAAGTGTGGAAGTCAGGTACTTTCCATTTTCTTAAGCCCTTATGTAAACATTGCAGCTTTGTTTTAGACATTTTATTGTGCTAAGCTTTGTTTTCTTTTGCTTGTTTTTTTTTTCTCTCTCAGATTTTTGTCATCAGCCAGGCAGAGCCTCGTCTCCCCCTGCAGCTGGAGGACGCAGTCAGGCCGGACGGAGATGGGGAGGAGGTGAGGTTCCTCAAACAAGAATGGACAAAAAGATCTGTAACCTGGTGGAGGTGTACGTCAAAAGAACTGCAATTGCTTCAAAAAGGGGTTTTATATAGGAGGGGTTGGAATACAAACCTTTCAGATTTTTATTTGAGAAAACTTTGAGGAATGATGTCATTGCATTGTGACAAATGTCGGGTGGGGGTGGAAATTCAAGTTGTGTTAGAAAGTTAAATATTGCTGTTGTGCAGAACTAAAGCACCAATTTAACTTTTGGTTCAATATTGGCTGTTCTGACATGATTTATGAAAGGCTTCAGCTTTTCTCTGGTGATAGGATTTCACATGGTTAAAGCATACAAGCATAGTCTTATGATCTCTGTTTTCAGCCCATCCCACAGATTTTCCATAGGCTGTAATTCTGAATGTTTATTCTTCTCTTTATATTTCGGTGTTGAAGTTTATGACACCATGCACATCATGGTTGCATATATTTCACTGTATCCAACAGTGTTCGTTGTTGCACACTAACATTAACAGTGTTACTTAAAACCTACCTTCAGTTTTTTGTTTTTTTTTTGGCCTACAAGCTCATTTACTTTTTTATCCAACAAAAACACTACATTCTACTTAAACTCTACTTAAAGTGGAGTTTAACAAACTGATTGTTGTAGAAGCTTTGACAGCCATTTTTGGTCCCAGTTGCAGGTGTTTTGAACTTTATTTGTCTCTCTGACTGTAACTCTGTCTTCAGGACTCGGAAAGCAGCTGTTTTCTTGTAGCTGTTTTCTAGACTTATTCAGTCCAGCACATATCAGAGGAAGTTGTATGACATTTTAAAGAGAAACGGGCATCTGTCGCGGCATATTTCTTCCCGAGGGCAACAGAAAAACATCACTGTATAATTAGAAGTTCCTTGTTTTTAAACTCTGGCCAACTTAAAAAACAATAAAATAAGAAACAAGGGTGAAGTTATTTATTGTGAAGGGATGGTTTCAGGTTTCATAAATGGTATTTTTGATGTCTTTAGTGAAACCAATTATAGTATTTCGCAGCATGAAACTGGAGTGAAGGGTGAAATTTTTAAAGACTTTTTGGCACATTTCAAACAGGGGTGTCGACGAATTTGTCCTTGTATGTACGCGGGTCGTGCCTTGTTGCAGTGAACACACCTCTTTGTATCCACCAGCTACATTTCACATCTGCAGCAGGATCTCAGGTGTTTTCTGTTGGGATTCAACATGTCAGTCACACATTTGTAGCAGCACCTGTCGTCCCCAGAGACGGAGGCCAGATCGGCTCTGACTACCTAACGCTTTTCCCCCACTGTATGAGGCTGTCTGGGGCAGGATGTGGCAACATGGCTGTTAACTCGCGCCCCAGAGGACATTCTGAGGAAGCTCGGCGTGACCCTGGAAGCATTAGTTCCTCCTGTGATGAAACGTTTACTTTTTCATTTGTTTTTCTTTATATTTCTCCCTTTTCTGAATTGGTTCCCTATTGTCTTGAACAGCAGATGTTTTGCTGCAGCTGAACATTTTCGTTGTTCAATCTGCATCTGACCTTGTTTCCCATTTAGCGCTTGGAGCCTACAGTCTCACAGTCATGTGAAAATGTTAGGACATGTCAGTGCTCAGTTTATTTAGAGTTGTTCATATATTGATGTCACATTTTATTTATCTCAGGGAAAGCAATTTATTTGCACATTAGTGTTTTCCTATTTAAACAGAAGATATTAAAAATCTGTTTTCTGTCTAATGGAAAAACGTTGGTCACCGGGTCACCTAATAGCTAGTGTTAGCTCCCTTAGCTGCAATCATTACTTTATATTCACATCTTTTTTATGTTTTTTGTACATCACAGAGGATGATTTAAATTTTTTAGGCCTTATTAAATTCTCATGAGACCTTATTAGCTGCTGCAATCTTATTTTTTTTTTTAAGTTTTCTGACAGCTCTCAGTCTGACATTTAAACGACGCAAATCATCTTCAGCATACTAAGTTGTGTCACCTTAGTGGGAAAATTAAAATGGCTAAAATCACACACTGGGACAATAAAAGAATATTTCTATGTTATGTAGGAATACATTTTTGGATTTCCCTAATTTATTTCTCACTTGATTTTGCATTTAATTTTTAAAGAAACTTACAAGATGTATTTTCTTTTAATGTTGAAATAGATAAAGAATGTTTGCATGCAAATATATAAACAAAATTAGACAGATTTTCATTTACTTTTTTCACTCGAATGTATTCGTAGAAACAACTCAACACGTCTCTGTTGTTGCAGTTGCCAGTTTGTCTCTCGACAAATTAGAATATCATCAAAGTTAAATAATTCTTCTTATTTGGATGCTTATGGCATAATGCTCATGAAAACCTGCTTCAATTTTTTCTATCACACTTTTTTCTTCCACTAAACATTCCTTTGATAGCCGGTTACCAGCAAGCTTCTTAGCAAACACTTTTGCCACCGTATCCTCCTTGTTTAGGACGTTAATGACCGTTTTACTGGGTAACTTTCAAGTTGGCAGTGTTTTCCATTTTGGTGACAACTGCTTTATTTTTATTGCATAATATGTAATGTTTATGTTTTCAGAAAAAAAGTTAATTTTGAGCTTTATATGAAGCACATCATGCTCTGTATAATGAATATTTGAGTTTAACTGAATTGGTGGAATGAAGTAACTTTTCTAATTTGCTGAGAATTATGATTTTACGTCCTAACATATCCAGATATGCAACACTCCTTATGTTTCATCCCTTGTGAGCTTTAAAAACCCTGTAAAATATTTACACATCACTGAATGCAAACACCCCTGTGTAAAGAACAGCAGCAGAGCAGATCAGCTCTGTTGAATATTTCATAAGTCGAATGTTTGGTTTTGATGTTAAAATGTTTTTTCCCCTCAGGAAGGAAGAGCCACTGTTAACCAGGATACCAGACTGGACAACCGGGTGATTGATCTGAGGGTAAGAGACAACAGAAATATGTCAAAACTATCAGTCGGTGGATCTTATCCTAGAAGTGACTCTCGGTGAAGGAAAAGAAAATCTGTTTACATTCCTACAAGCATGCGGGATGCCGTGTCATTTTCAGTGAAAAATTCAAGCAACACCATTCAAAACTTATCTTTTACGCTCCGTCGTCTAAATTTAGAAACGTCTTCATTCAGACTTTACAGGTTAAGATAAAACTGCCATAGTGTTGAAGCGCGGCACTTGAGATCAAACAGAAAGCAAACTACCTAATAACTTCAAAACCACTGAGCAAACCGCTGCACCTTAGAAGAGAAAACGTTCATCTGTGATTTAGCATGCGTTGTGTGGGAGAGGCGCTAAATCTATACGAGCAGCAGGAGGCACACAGCCGCCGAGTCTTACATTGTTTTGATATGTATGGATGATACGGCTGGCAGGAAGGCAGCAACACCACAGCACAGAGACACGGCGCTCTAAAGGATCACAACAACACCTGTTTCTGTAACACTTGAAGCTCACAGACGAGGGTCTGTCATCACTTGTACACTTAAAGGCCCGGTGAAGCTATAAAGCGGTTCCCACTCTGCGAGACAAACACTCGATGAGGGACCAATAAAGCTCCTCTAAGAATAGTTGAGTTTCTACGAAACTTCTCTCATGTGATGCTTTAACATCAGGTGCTTTGTACGATGAAAAGCAGAGAAAGTTCAGTTGTGTTAATTTAATTTGTGCAATAAAGCTTGGACTTGCAGTCTGTTCAGTTATTTGGAGTCAAATAGCTGCAGAAATTAACTTTTTTTTTTTTTTTTTGACTGAAACAGTGCAGTTCAAAATTTAATTTAGGCTCATTTCCTTTATAGAAACTTTCTTGAGGAACCAGAGTTCATTTCTCAGGCTTTTTCACCCACTTATGTTTTTACTGCACCAGTGTGAAAACGGATCACTGGGTTAGAAATTAAACTCAGAACAAGGCCCCGGGTAAGGAGGTACAACTTTCAATATTACCATGAAAGCTCAGGGTGGAGATTTATAGCGGAAGATGCCAAGCGGCTAAAAACTAATCTAAGGTTCCTTTAGTCAAGGAAACATTTAAGAGTTTGAAAGTTTTACGTCCTGATGTGTATCAACAGATTTTAAATGATCATAAAAAAGAAGCACAGGTTTGCAGAGCTCATATGGGATGTCATGTTGGCATCATGTGATAAAAATGTTTTATTGTTTTACCAATTAAAATTTTTTCCAAAGTCCAAGCAGAGTTTTAGCTGCTGTGTACAACCTGCAGTTCTAGGCCAAGAACATCACCTTTTAATCCTGGTTAGAGTTTTAAAACTTGTTAAAGTTGCACTTTGCTCTGAATTGGCACCAGCTTTAGATAAGATGGAGATAAATAATTGTTAATTATAGATTACTACTGACCAGTTTGACCTTTCTTTTTGTCATCTGCATTAATTTTAGGAATACAACTCTGAGTCAGCTGAGTGCATACAACAAACAACTGGGAAATAAAATTTCAAGATGGTGTAAAAGAAACACCTTTTATTAACCAAACTACAATAAACAGCAAAATAGCACGTATTAAGTTGGAACCTATCCTACTTCCTGTGGTGTCAACATATCTGCATTGCTTTTTAAGGAAGCAGCAGAATCTGTTAACATTTCTAAAACCAAATCTTTTTTTTTTTACTGATATAACTGATGTTTGAAAACAGATAATACACAATATAATCTAGTTTACTTTAGAATATAATCTACTAAGTCTTGCATCTTGAATGTTTTTAAGTCAGTCAGGTAAAACATATTGACACCCTTTAGTGGAAAACGGTGGAAAAGTCAACATTTTCCTTAAAGTCAATGATAGAATCAAGAAAATGAGCAATTATAAAGAAATGAACATGTTTAATTAAAAAAAATGTTTTTAATGATTAGCCAACTGGGTCAGAATATCTTCAAAACCATATAAAGAAGCAATCTTACTGGAGTGGTGAAGGCTCTTTGATGCATATAAGGGGATAATCTGACAGGTCAGTGTCAGAATACACACAGCATCAGTTTGTTGCAAACTGGGCTGCTTAGGGTTAAAACGTAATCTCTGGTTGATGCGTAAATTAAAAGCAAATGTTTAGACATTTATCAATGCAGACGTTATCGACGCGTTTGTTCATCTCTTTCAGCTGTTGAGTAACATATGTACGCTGTTTCAGTGTTGCATCATCATTTTTTACATGTGCCATTAATTTTAAACAGCATTGCAGGTTTAACATTTTTAAAGTATATTTTTGTTTCTAGTTCCTCTATTGGGTGACAAATAATAAGTTGTTTGAATTAATTTGATTTTATGCTTCAACTGCAACAAATGGAGATCATTTAAACAGAAACTCTGTTGAAAACTGAAAACAATGTAAGCAATTTAAAGTTCCAAAATGATTCTGTAGATGAAACTGAGTTGATCAGATGATGGGCGGAAAGATTTGTTTTTGTAGTAATACTTCCACTTATGAACATTTCAGAGCAAAACTGCCTCTCACTTCATCACAACATGCAAGTTTTGAAAATAAACTAATATGGTAAATTTCTGCTTAAATATAACTGTTGCAAGGACATGGTGACTTTCAACAAGAGTCTTCAAGAAAACATAAAATTTGTGAGGACATTGGTGAATGCGTTAATGGTACATTGCAAAAATGGACCCTATATAGTGTTGGAAAAAATAAATGATGATAAATATATAGTTTTTCCCCAAATCAATGATTTAATTGAAAAGTTGAAACATCTCAGTGAAACGTTTTTCTGCTGTTTTAAACAACAACAGTTTGCCAATGCATCATTGGCAAAGTGAGCATGGATGTGATAGTTGTATGATTCACTAATAACTTTGCATTTCTTTAAGATATTGAGATTTTATCCAAAGAAAATAAACTTCTTATATATTTTGCAAAACTTTTTTATCTGTTAATATGTCACAATATGAAATGCAGAAGTTTAACTTTGCAATGCATGTTATTGCATAGCTAAACTTTGCAATAACATAGTTTAACTAGGCTCCAGAGAATTGCAGAATTCTCTGGAGCCGGTTTTACAATTTCTCTAAGGTGTTTCACATCCGCCAAAGACATTAAAAGCAGAATTACGTTCTTGGGTTAACTTCAGACATTTTTATTACTATCAAATTTCAGTATTAACAGTGTTTTAACCATTTTGGAGTCTGTTTGTCACTGTTTACTATAGTAAGGGCAAAACAATTCCCAGATGAATTCTATGCTTGTCTTGCAACGTAGGACTGAAACCGCACTTAACCAGAAATTTAAATTTTGGACCTTGAAACCCATCTGTGGTATCTCATCACCACAGCTGGGTTTCTAAACCGTAGAGTTTGCCTCTGAGTTGTAAGTGATATTCAGGTGCTCTTTATAAGTAACCGCAGCATCAGAAGAGCTGCCAGTTTAGGAGACCGACTGCTACCTACATATCCCCCATCGCACCTTCTCGCTGCAGACTTGCTGTAAACAGGAAGCGCTTTCGAAGGTTTAAGCGTGGCCTCACTCAGACTGGCTTGTCGCTGATTTTTTTCCCAAGTTAAAAGAGGTTCGGCCCAAACGTATGACGCACAGCGAAAATGAGTCAGAGGCTTTCTGCTTCGCAACTTTGCAAAGGTGTTGATAAAAATTCTCAGGAACGTTTTATATCTTTTTCACTTCTTCTTTTTACCAATTGTTCTCACTGATGCTTCAGATTTCAGTCAGACATCCCTGAAGCGTCGTATGTAGAGTTACAAGTTGGCCAGTGCTCACACGCTATCACTTTCCCCTTTCTTGTCAAAAAGCAGTCATGATGTCTATTCAAATTTAGGCCGTCAGTACAGATGAGGCTCGGTGGCAACAGTTTCTCTCCTTTTGATATGTAATAACTGTAGTCGTAGGCCAGTAAACTGTAGAGGTTTGTGGTAATCCGAGATGAGTCAAAGGATTTTAGGGAGTATGCTTTTACGTTTCTGTCTGCTTATTTTACTCAACTGTTACACATTTTGGTTTTGGGGGTTAAATTTTAACAGTAATCTTCCCTGCCTCGCTGTCAGCATTTACATTGATAATGATAGGTTTTGCATTCCCGGAGCTCCCGCCGGGCTCTGATGCAGGTCTCAGTCTCGCCCTTGCCAGCAAATAAATGTTTCAACCTTCGTGCAGACGGGAGGTGCAAGATACAAAAAAAAAAAAAAAAACTGGCAATCTTGTTTTTTGCACATCTGTTACGATTGGGTAATGAGTCCAATGAATCACTCTGTGTGTGGTAACGCTGCTCTGCTTGTGGTTCAATGCTTTATGCGTGCGCGTGTGTGTGTGTGTTTCCTCCCAAAGACGACCACCAGCCAGGCCATCTTCCGCCTGCAGTCAGGAGTCTGCCAGCTCTTCAGAGACACCCTCACCAAAAAGGGCTTTGTGGAGATCCAGACCCCCAAAATAATATCTGGTAAAACTGTTTTCTTATCTTCCCCCAGTTGTGGAAACTGATCCTTTTTTTTTGTTTTTAAAGATATCTCAGTGGAGGCACCCTCGTTTCCATCCCACTGCCCGCAGGTGCCCTGTGAGTCATGAAGTGACAGTTGTAAATCACACTTCCTCTACTAGTATGCATTTTAAAATCATAAACCAAACATTATGTTCAGCTGAATCTCCCAGCGTTAGTCATAAAACCAAAACATGCAAACGTGAAACAGTTTGGAATATGAAAAACTTTCAGGCCGCTCGGGATCTTAAACTTTAAACATTAGCCTCTCTCCTTTATTTTAGTTAAACACCAATTTATATTTGGAAAAGGGAAATCTTACTGTAGTAGTACATAATAAAAAATGAAACAAAAACACAATTCTTCTGTCAGTCATTCAGAGTTCAGAGGTATTTGAGCTTTTCCTTGAATTGTTGATCCCCCCCCCCCACCACCAGCTTTTCCTACCGTAGAGAGCAAAAACATGTTCAACTGCTTAAAGCAAACATATTAAAACTGTAGCAACAAGAAAGTCTCACAACTGTGAAAACCGAGGAAAACACAGCAGAGTTCAGGAATCAGGATGTAAGGAAGTTTAATCCACTGAACACTGTTCAATCCATCATCTGAAGATGGTTAGATACGCAGCCAAAGTGGCCCACGGACAAGCTGTTTGTTCATTCCACAAACCGGGCCTTTACTTCAGGGAGTATACTCTTACGTTTCAGTGTGCTCTTTCACTCAACTGTTACACAATTTTGTTTTGAGGGTTAATTTTTAACAATGATCTGCCCTGCTTTGCTTTCAACTGTAGCAAGAGTTAAGCTACTTTGGAAAAAAAAGAAAAGAAAAAAGCCAAAAGCATAAAAGAAACTGCAGGCCAAACCAACCAGTGCTTGTCATGTTGAACACATTATTCATTCACACTGCAGAAACACAAAATCTTAGTATTTCTGGTCTAGTTTCCAGTGCAAATATCTTAGTACATGTGAAATAAAAACAAAACCAACTTACACGTAGCTTTTCAGCATATAGGAACTTGATATAAGTCAATAATTCCTTTGTATTGATAAAAAAAAAAGTACAAAAGTATAACGAAACACTCTGCCATTGGAACGTGACATTTTCCCCGTGTTTCCCCAAGTTATAATTCTCTTGCTTCACACACACCTGATTTCAATTGATGGACGATTAACAGACTTTTATTGAACTGCAATTATCTGAGTCAGATGTGTAAAAGCAGGGAAACATCTGAAACATGCAGGGCAGGGTGCCTCGAGGACCAGAACCGGGAAACATGTCAAAATCTATTCAGAAGATTGTTTTTGTAGCACCAAACTTTTGCCTCTTCACTTTCATATTTTTTCACACTCCAAGGTTTTAATTAGAAGAAGAAGCAGTTACCAGCTGGAGAGAATATAAAACAAAAAAACAGAAAAAAGATTCCTCACTCTGCATATCAAAGTTCAAATGTACTTGAGCTCTTTGAATCGTGTTTCTTCTCCTGTTGGTGTTTTCTCCTCCATTTTAGTACAAACATTCATCTCGTGCTAAAACTGCTAAAACCTGAGACGGAGGCGGCAAAAGCAGGTTCCGTAAAAAAACCTCCAAAACATGTTGCATAAAAGGGCCGTGTCTTTGTGCTATCCCTGGACTCCCACGTGATTCTCACATTTGACATGAACAGCTTTGCTCTCACTTCCTACTGTGTGGCAGCCAATCGTTGCGTCTTCGCCTCATTTTAAAACTGCCGCGTTTTTTCCTTTTGGCGGCACCTGCCAAACAACATGATGTGCTTTCTGCAAAACCGCATCTTCCTGCCAGGCTACACCCATCACACGCGCAGCGTACAGCTTGTGCTGTGTGAGAACCCCCCTGCCCACGCCCTATTATATATTTTCACTGGAACATCAGATAGAGCCCTCCTTGATGACGTTTGTGTCGAACAGAAAGCTGCAGATGTGTTTTGCATGGCTGGTCGTTATGTAATCCTCAAACTTGTTTTTGAACAAAAACACGCCGCAGTTTTTTTTTGAAGGTTAAAAATAAGTTTGTACTTCATTGTGACAACTTATATATACTTATATAAACTCTATTTTAGCTGAGTTTTTTCATTTTTTTTAATCTTTGCCTTACAAAAAATAATGCCTGTTAAATACAAAGGCTTCATCTAACAAGACTTTGGGAATCCTGTTATTTGAACTGAAATATTACGTGTTTTGGTTGAACTCAACCAAACCCATGTCGGAAAATTTAAGGTTTTTTTCCAATATTTAAACATGAGAGCAGCTAATGATCAATATTTCTGTCCAGTTATTTCTAACACTCAACCTTTCAAATATATCCATTCACATTCGATAGATTTTGCAGTGCTGATATTACATAGGCTGTGTGTAATACAAAAGATGTTACAAACTTTCTTTTTATTATCAGTATTATTATAAGGCTTTGTTATTAGGACAATCCCTTTGAGGTTAAAATCTATTTTGCAAGAGAATCCTGGTCAAGACTGGCAGCGGCGGCTTCATTCCTACCAGGAGCCAAACACTGTTGTTGATTTTTATAAACCTCTGAGGTAAAAATTAGCTGCATGTCTGTTGTTCATCAAAGTATAATCAATAATCAATTTAACAGTTTTTATTCTTGGAATAAGAGCAAAGTTGAGTCTGAGCACAATTAACCGCCGTAGCAGGTTTGTGGTTCACCTTCAGATCAAATGACTCCACCCTCATTTGTCTTATACTCGTTTCTATTTGAGCAAAGATCAAAGTGCTTAAAGAAATAATCTTTAATCTGCTCTTTACTTTCAGAAGATCTCATTCAAAGTTCCTCCTAAGGTGAACTAAAGGCAGTCCAGGTCCCACCCACCGTTGGTCCTTAAATTTAAGTTACAGCTCAAATGTAGAAACTTACTTTAAATTGGCAAAATGGCTCTCCATGAAACATGAGCAGATCTGCAAAAGCGTCATTTTGTGTTTGCTGGAATATTAATTTGAAAATAGTAGAAGGGTGACAGTTTTTCCAGAAATAAAAACAGGAAAATCGTATGAAAATTTTAAGTCTCGTTTTGCATGATCCATTTGTGATTTATGATGATTTGGAGCAGCAGGTGGCCGATTATTTTTATTTTATCTTGTTCATTTGTTCCCACCCCCAGTCAGTCGGTTTTTGTTTTTCTGCTGAGATCAGTTTCTTGCTTATCGAACATCTGTGTTGTGGTGGACAGCAGCAAACTCTAAGAATCATTTCCTGCAGAGCCGCTTGAAGTGTTGGAAAGGGTCAGAAGTCAGTTTTTTTTTAGAAATATCAAAACCTTTGTCATGACAGTCAGATAAGATAATCTGAGACAGAAAATGACTAAGCTTTTAGATGCTTGAATAATCTTTCAACTATTTTCCTGCTACTTTAAAACCATAAATAATTCATGATCAGTAATAACTTTAAAGCTTCTTTTCTGAATGCAACCTTGTCTTTTCCCCTGATAGATATAGTTCAGTGTGTGTCTGAGACCTTCAGTGTTTGGGTATGAAACCATCTCTAAAATGTAAACAACAAGGTTTCAACGAATTCTATATTATTTTTAGCCTCTCTCTCTCTCTCACACACACACACACACACACACACACACACACACACACACACACACACACACACACACACACACACACACACACACACACACCTCCACATACCACAATGGGAGTTGTGGGGACAGCAGTCAGAACCAGTTGAATTTCTCAGTTCTGATCCACGTGGTAAAAATTTTTGTTTTTGTTTGCCATCTTATTCTCTAAAGGTTCCTGCAGGTGTCTTCATTCACCTGCTGTAGACCAGAAGTTGGTTTATCTAAAAACATTTCAGATTTGACTGTGAGTTTACATTTCGGTTCAGAAGCGAAGGAAACCACTGAGACTTTGAGGTCAGAGCCAGGAGAGAGGTCACAAGCCGAACGGAGAGTATTCCTCCACTCACAGCCTTAGAAAGGTCAGAGGTCGGACCTGCTGAGGTCCAAACTTGATTTCCACAGGGAGGAGACTCTGCAGTTGAAGGTGATCTGATCTGATCGACCAAAAGGGAAGTTCTTGGAGTTTATCTAAGTATTGTTCTTCTTCCAAACCTTCCCCCAGTCTGATATTGAGAATCGAAAACCTTGAGTTCACCGTTCAGAGAGTCACTGTTTGACAGCTGCAGGAAGGTTATTCTCCTTCAGGTAGTTTAAGTAGCTACATTTCATGTTTGCTTTCTTTATTTTGTTTCTTTAGAAAATCCCACCAGCATAAACATCAGCAGGTCCAGCTTAAAACTCAAATCGGCTCTTTAATTATTTTTTTTCTGTACTTCTGAATTCCTACCATGAGTAAGTAAAAAGTAAGTAATAAAGTACTCCACACACTATGGATCTGGTAGTAGAGACATTTCAAGCAATCATCATTCATCTTCTGATTTGGAAGACCGGATATTTTCCAGTCCAGATTATAAAGTAGTAGTTAATTGCTTTGAGACCTTCCTAGTTGGAACTCATCACTCCCTAATTTGATTTGATTGAAGTCTTGCAATTATTCCAGCAGCAAATGGATAAATAGAAATCGTTGCCATGCTCACCGTCCTTTTGGTTTCTGCTGGAATCTCGGCTAATTTTGGGCTAATTTGTCAGGTCCAATTTGACTTTTTTTAGACATTTGTTGGCACAACAGTGGTTTGTCCCTTGAGTTTAGAAACCCTTTTATGCCTGGTTCATTTTTCAGTGAGTAAGGGGCTCAAAAAGCACAAAAAGGTCTAAAGTTTGTCAGACAGGATAAAAAAAAAAAGTCAAGGAACTTTGAATTGCCTTCAGACTACTTGGAAAAATAGTTTCCAAGGAAAACTTTAAAACATTACAGGGCATTTCTTTGCTCCTTTTAGGTAAAATATAAAGAAAATGTTCAAGAGTTTTGTAGAGTGCCATACCTCAGGGAAGATTGGGTAAAGTTTTGAAAAGCACTCTCAGCCTTTGCAGGTCACGGTAATCTTTTTTTGCAGGTTGAGCTGGGAAAAAAAAAAATCCCTCCATCACTCCTGAAAATTGTCTTTGCCCTTTCCTAGCTGCCAGCGAAGGTGGAGCGAACGTCTTCACGGTGTCTTACTTCAAATCCAGCGCCTACCTGGCCCAGTCCCCTCAGCTCTACAAGCAGATGTGCATCTGTGCTGACTTTGACAAGGTCTTCTGCGTCGGCCCAGGTAAAAGGGACGCCTCCCGTCTGACACCTCATGAGCTGGCAGAGTCCTCACAGGCATAATAGGAAAATGAGCAGCAGGAGTGTAATGAAAGCGGTGGACCCTATTAACTGAGATGACACATTTAAAACGGCTCCAATTGTGTTTAAGATTGTTAAAGTTTAGCAGACTTTAAACTGTGGACAGAGCTTGTAGTTGGTCCGTTAGTGGCATAAAGGGACTTTTTACACAGACTTGGGAGAACCTGGAGCTTTGTAGCTGAGCAAATACTGCCACCATCTGATTAGGTGAGCAAACACTTTCATCGCTTCGTTGAATGCGTAGCTGGTTTTATACAAAGACGGTCTTATCTAAAACGCTTTGTTTGATGTGTATTTAGTGTTGCTGAGCAGAGATAAAATACATTTCTGAAGGAAGAGAGCACCACTCGGTGGATTGTGTTTTTCGCAGTTCCTCTGCGGCTGCACCTGAGGAATCAAAGGGCTCCAGATCATTACTGCTTCTCAGGCACCGTTGTGCTCGCTGCTGTTGCCGTAGTTACAGTCGTGCAGGTTCAGGATTGATTCGGTATGAAGAAGTGAGCTCAAATGTGCTCACATATCTAAATGGTCAGAAGCTTTAGTCCCTACATCTATGGTGCGCTTTGGAAAAGAAGCAAGTCGAAAAAAGGTCCAACTCCAGTATGGGGAGGAAATGAGCTTGTTGAAGTTTTATCTCCACTGTCACGATGCAGCACCTTGTAAAAGTCTTTATTCTCTTTAAACTGTTTCACTCAGTTATGCAAGTTGTTTTATTTGTGAACATTAGTGAACAACACGATCCTCAGGACATCTGATATCAAGTTGTAAAAAAGTTAAAGAAAGGCCTGTTTGCAAGATATTATGCAGACTGTTAATCAGAGAAGAAGCAAGGAGGAACTTCAGAGGAGCTCAAGTTGATTTGAAAAACAATCTCTCAACAGAACAATTAGCTGAGCACTTCACTATTCCGGCCTTCATGGAAGAAAGGGGGAAAAAACAGGACATTGTTGAAAGAAAGTCGTAAAGTTTTTCCTTAAACCATCAAACATGTAAAAAGATGCTCTGGTCAGATGAGACAACAGCTGGACATTTTGGCCTACATGCTAAAATCTTTGTTTGACTGGAAACTATTACGGCAGATTACATTGAGCACACCATCACCATAAAACATGGTGTTGTCAGCATTATACTGTGTGGTTTCTTCTTTTTTTTTTTTGGAATAATCCAGAGATGCCTGTTTCTGATTTGTTAGTTTGAGCCGATTTAATTTCAGTCTCTAAAGTCCAGTAGAGACGTAGCACACACAACTCACAGCTGTATCTGTAGCAAGAGATGGTTTTGCAAACTATTTACTCGGGAACTGCATATCACACTTTTAAAATTTATATTTGCAAAAAAAAAAGAAAAATTTTTCTTTTGTTTCCTTTAATTATTATCCACTAGTTTGTACCTAAGTAAATAAAAAAATTGTATAACTCTTAATCCACATTCATTTTACCCTCTTCTTCCTTAAGATCCAGTCAGGTTGCATGTTAGTTGGGTCATTTTTAACATAATGACATGTTTCTGTTTCTCCTTTCTTCTTATGACCCTGACATTAAACGTCCGACGTTCAGTTTTCAGGGCAGAGGACTCCAACACTCACCGTCACCTGACTGAGTTTGTGGGTCTGGATATTGAGATGGCCTTCAACTACCACTACCACGAAGTGATCGACTCCATCACTGACACCATGGTGCAGATATTCAAGGGCCTGAGAGACAAGTAAGAAGCCAGACAGGATAGATATCACAGTTAGACGTGCATTAGAAGGTAACAGATGTGCTGAGAAGTGATGAAAACTTTATTTATGTCCAAAGATTATACATAATGCTAGTTTTTATTCATAATGTTTTTGTATGAGCATAAATATCCCAAGCAGAAACCTGAACACAACAGAAAACTGGGTTAATAAATATTACATCTGTTTGCTTAAATATTTCATTATTTGTTTTCACAAAGGGAGAATCGACTCTCTTGTATCTTTACTTTATAAATCAGAAGAAGCTAAGAAAAATAATTTTTTTACATATTAAGAAAACATTCAGATGAAAAGGTACATTCACGTATGATGTATATAAAAAAAACATATTTTTCATCTCTCTCTATATTACATCAGGCGAAACATTTCTTGTTTTAGGCCAGTGAGGATTACCAAAATTAATCCTATTTACTAAATACCATTAAAACAACTGAGACTTTTTTTTTCTTTGTTCAAATTCAAACGTTTATATACTCTAAGGACTCTTTAAGCAATTTGATAAAAGGCCAGGAGACGATACTAAAGCTTTGTAAACTGAATAATTCACAACATTTGGGTTAAATGAAGACATGGAGATTTATTCAACATTCTGCCATCTGTGACTAAATGGGAAATTAAAATCAGCAGTCCCAGATACCTGAAGGGGCCACAGTCATTAGCTTCAACAGTTATTTCCAAGTATAAACACCATGGAAATGTCCAGCCATCATACCATTCTGGACGGGTTTGGTTTAACCGTCTTCTGAACTGTGAAGGATGACGGTACATCATGCAGTCTGGAGGTGTAGCTGCAGGAGGGACTGGTGCACTTTGCAAAATAAAAGGCATCGTGACCGGGGGCAAATGCACCGGCACCCCTGGCCATTCCTGTCAGATTTCTTACTGTGATCTTGATTGGACAGGTTTTTGAAAACCTTTTCATAATCCATGACTTCATGTTTCTTTGGATTATAATTATAAATAATAAATAAAACCCAGTTTCTCTTGGCCTCTTTTCAAAATTAGTTTAATCATTTTTCATTCATGTATGCAAATGATTGTTTCTATTTTTTGTGTGTTTTATTTGTTAAGCTAAAACAAGATGATTTGGAAGACAGATCAAAAATATCTTGTTAAGCCAGTTGCTCAGTGTAATTTGATCCATATGATGTGGCTTTACTGCCTCCTAGTGGTGGAAATCAGTGCAGCAAGAAGCAGGTGGCCAAATGATAGAGTAAATATCACACATATAAATCTGGTGTGTTGCAGTAAAAAGAGAACACAATAAACAATAAAGTCCCACTTCATGAATTACAGATTGAAGCATCTGTCCAGGAAAAGTTGGCTTTACTGACTAGCGCAGCTCAAGTTGCCTTTGTTGGTTTGTTTTACCTTATGACTGCTGTTCCTCTTTTCTCTCCTCGGTGCAGTTTGCTACTTCTGTTCTCATGACTTCCCAGACTCTTTCCTTTGACGTGTGTGTTTATTTCGAGCGCTCGCTCCGACTGTAGAACAACTCATGACTGTTGTTCTCTGGAAACATCAGCCGTCACATGCTGTTTAGAAATAATTTAAAAAAGATTCTTTATTAGAAGATGTAACAGTTAGCATCTGATTCATGTTTTCTGCTTCTATGGAAATAGTGAGGGATTTTCATTTCTTTACAATCCCTTGTAAAAACTTCAAGAACCTTTGGAGTTTTTCACATGTTGTGACATTACAACCACAGACTTTATGAGGAAAAACTAATACAAACCAGGGTATAAAAGGAAAAAATATATATGTTTTTCTTGTTGTTGTATACTTATTCATTTGCATTCAGCTCTTTTTAGTCAGTACAATGTTGGAACTACTCATTGCTGAAGCCTTTTCGGCTATGAATCTGACATAGAGCTCTGGAAAAACTTAAGAGCTCACCTCACTGAACCCCATTGAAAACCTCCTGGTTGTTCCACCAAATATTAATTACTGAACTCCTGAGTTAAAACATTAGTATTGTTGTTGCTAAATGAATATGAACTTGTTTTCTGTACATTTTTTTAGGTCTGAAAGCACCTCAAATATTTTGACCATTTCTCATTTTCTGCAAATACAAAATTTTTTCTTGGACTTTTGGAGACATGTTGTCAGTAGTTCATAGAATAAAAGAACAATGTTTAATTTTACTCAAACAAATGCACCATGCTACCGATACCTTTAAACCATGGAGATTGTGTGTTCAGAGTGATGTGCAGTGTTTCAATTTGATGATAAAGAAAAGCATGAGGTGTGCTAAAACTATAAAGTCTACTGAAAATGTTGTTTTCTCTTAATGTGATGAAAACAACCTCATTTATTCCTGCGTTGTATTTTGCACGTTAAACCTTTGAAAATCAGTGGCTAGTGAAATGAAAAATGTCTGCTGGTTTTTCTGCATCAGCTTCCAGACCGAGATTCAGACGGTGAGCAAGCAGTTCCCCAGCGAGCCGTTTAAATTCCTGGAGCCCACCCTGCGGCTCGAATACACGGAGGCCTTGGCCATGCTGCACGAGGCCGGGGTGGAGATGGGAGACGAAGATGACCTGAGGTCAGGTTACGTCACACACCCTCTGCACGGGATGCCACGTTTTGTCATATGGTTTCATTTGGAAATACAGAAGTCAGGATATGCTTTAAGGAACTCTGTTTATGTAATTCTCGTGATAAGACCAGTTCTCCTGAACTTTTTCTTGTTGAGCAGGAAATGAAAGAATTTGAAAGCTGTGTGAAAGTTTTTGCTGACGGTAAATAAAACGTTTTTTGTTATTCCGCAGCACTCCTAATGAGAAGCTGCTGGGCCGTCTGGTCAAGGAAAAGGTTCGTACAGTTTAATCCAGTCCTCGAACGCCTCCGTCCTGCAGCCTTTTTGGGTGCATCCCTGCTCCAACACACCTGAATCAAATGAACAGTTAATGATGGGACATTTGCTAAACTTGCCGAGGAGTTAATGAAGTCATTTAATTCTGGCCTGCTGGAGCAGCTAGGCATCCAAAGGTTGCAGGACTGGAGCCGCTGGCCACTGCCACATTTAAATCCAAAAACAAAAGTGCTCAAAAAGTGAGCTAGTTGCTTCACTTTTGTGCTCTTATTAATATCCGTTGTTTTCATTTTTCCTCAGTATGATACTGACTTTTACGTGCTGGACAAGTACCCACTGGCTGTTAGACCTTTTTACACGATGCCGGATCCAAACAACCCTGTGAGTTTCTCCTCTACACAAAACACTCAAACACTTACCATCTAGAAAGCAGAAATATGTAATAATAAATCTGCTTCAATACATTTTTAGAGGGAGGTTTTCTGGCAAACCCCTTCAGCTCCATAAATTAAAAGAAAAAAAAAAAGACTGATATTTTCTTACTTTTAGAAAAATATTTTTTTTAAATGTTTCTTGCAAAAGTATTAATAACCCTTAAACTTTTCATATGTTATTTTATAACCACTAACTGATTTTCTTGAGGAGTTACTGACAAACCAATAAAATATCAGGAAATCTAAAAAAAAAAAAATGCTAATTCTTCTATATACAAAGAAAATTTGAGAAATGTGACATCCATTAGTCACACTTGGCACCAACCTGTCCTTTTGTACTGGAATGGTAAATGAATTGTAGTTGTTGACAGAAACAGAGCAAAGGTGCTCTGGACATGTGGGATCAAAATGTAACTTTGTTCTTCCTTTCATGCAAAATGCTGCATGTGGTAGAAAAAAGACAAATTTCCCTGGACTCACCGCTGGGATGCTTTTCTTTAGCAGGAATAATGAAACTGATCAAAGTTGATGGAGATAAATACAGAGCAGAACTGGAAGGAGACCTGTTAGAGGCTGGAAAACATTTTAGACTTTGGCGTAGGTTACAGCAGTCCTCAACGTACTGCCAAAACTGCATTAGAATGGCCTAGTCAAACTCCAGACCTAATTCTAGGTGAGAATCTTTGGAAAAAAACTGATGAAATGCTTCAACTATAGTCAAAGGTTGTTTTACATGTTATTGACTCAGAGTGGATGAACTCAAACGCAGAAATTTTCAGGGGGTTTTTGGTTGGAAAAAAAATCCACTTTGATTTCACTTCATAATTATGTAATATGATAAGTCGATGCATCATATAAAGTCTGCATAAACAACACTATAGTTTGTAGTGAAACTGTGAAGCAGGTTGGGGTATAAAGACTCATTTAACCCTAATTAACATTCAGAAAGTTGTTTACTTATCTCCATATAAGACCTTATATACTTAGTGTAAATATTTGATGCTAATTAACAGATAATATGATTCTTTCCTGGTTTTTCTTCCAACCAGAAATACTCCAACTCTTATGACATGTTCATGAGAGGAGAGGAGATCCTGTCTGGGGCTCAGAGAGTCCACGACCCTCAGCTGCTGACCGAACGGGCTCTGCATCACCAGATCGGTAAGAAGCAAGCTTACACGCATTCACAGAATGTATTTGAAAGGATTTGTCTCCCTCTGCAGACGAGTGGCAGGTATTACAATAGAACATCAAAAGGATTGAGTGTTTGTGGAGAAAAAATCAAAATGTTTAACGTGCTACTTTGTAACAATTCAGTTTTTTTTCCTGATTATTATAGATCTGGAGAAGATAAAGTCATACATCGACTCATTCCGATATGGAGCGCCCCCTCATGGTGGAGGAGGGATTGGTAAGAAGCTTTTTAATCTTTTCTACTGGAAACTTGAATCTGGTGAGTTACCAACCCAAACTCCTTCACAGGTCTGGAGAGAGTCTGCATGCTGTACCTGGGTCTCCACAACGTGCGTCAGACCTCCATGTTCCCCCGTGACCCCAAACGTCTCACACCCTGAGCACAGCGCCTTGTGGAAGGATCCCATACCAACCGGACTCAAAGCTGTAGGTGACGGAGATTACAACAAATCCACAATCCAGAAAGGGGGCGATGAGTGGGATAGAGGGTCACCCCCCGTTTCTAACAGGCTGATACAAGTTAATTGCGAAGAAGAATGAAGCAGTTGTAATAGAAGGTACTTTATTGATTTGTGTGCATAGTTTTCTAACAACAACTAAAAACAGACGCGTTGAAGAGGGAAGGAATGGGCCAGAACACTCCCACAGGAGGCTGCTCATGTGTAATTAATCTTCTAATTAACAAGGGTTTTCTAAGGGTTAATTATGTGGATTAAACAACTGTAACACAAATCAGAGTCCTTTGTATTACCAGCACCAACATTAAATACAATGATTGTGGTTTTCAACAGTTTGCCTGTAACTAAATGTGTTTTATAAGTAATTAATGAGAAATAAAAATGGCTAATTAAAGAAAAAAACTGTTTTTGTTTCTTGCTGGGACCTGGAAGGACATAAATTACCAAAATAATAATTAAGCTTGAAAGGATTAATAATTCAGATACATGTTTGTTTCGTGTACATAAATATCACATTATAAATATTAAAGCTTAAGTGCATTTCTTCACTCATACTTGGCTAAAGCCTCCAGTTTCCATCCCTGCTCCAAAGAGAGCATCAAAGTGCTTCAGTGTTACAAACATAAATAAAACTATAATAAAGTTTACATAAGATTTACACAAATATAGTATTTTTTTTTGATTGGTGCGCATGCATACATGTGACGTTGCTCCCCAAAATACTCTGTACATTCAGGATTTACTGATAAAATGTTGCTGGGCGATTGCTTTACTCGGTTGCCACTCCGCTGACTTGCAGGATGAAGAGGAAGATGTGAACGATATCAACGTAGAGAGAGAGCGCGCCGTAGATGTACTCCTCCGGGCTGATGGCCAGCTCCCGATTTCCGATGAGAAGCTGAGTGTTGTAGACTAAAAACTAAGAAAAGAGGAGAAAACAAGTTTCACATCTGAAACGTTTTAGTGTTTACATGTTTTTTCAGTGTGGGTCTCGTGTTTTAGGCAACCTTAATGAACAAGAAGCAGCAGATGGATCAGGCATTAAGTTGTGGAGAAGTTTAAAGCAGGATTAGCTTATAAAGCATATTTGAACATTTCTGAGAACAAGCACTAAACTGCAAAACCTGCTCACTCTAAGGACAATAACTTTGCTTTTCTTCAGGAATGGACAGAGAAGATGGATGATGCTAAATACAGGGAAATCCTGGAGAAAACTTTTAGACGCTGTGAAATATTTGACACGTTGGCATGACGACGACCCTAAACAGACAGAACTACAAGGAAAAAAAGTTCAGATATCCTGGTGTCAGAATGTCTCAGATAAAGTCCAGAGCAAAACTTAACAGAAAATTTCTGATGGAATGTAAAATTTACTCTTCAGACACTGTCCATCAAGTCTCTCTGAGTCTGAGGTATTTCACAAATAACAACGGGCGAAACTGGAAGGGACGTGATCCGAAAGATGTGTAACAGCAATTGACCTGACGCCACCTGTCAATCAATCCAGTGGGTTTGTCACAATTTGTCCCGAAGTAAACGCCTCTTAGCTGGAGGAACTGGACCTCCGACAAAGAGTCAGGGTTTATCATTAGGAATGACCTACGGCCATGGAGATTTGGTGAAAAATAAAAGTAGAAAATGGTTAAACGTTGTCCGAGGGGAACATGCACTTAAGATGCACTTTATCCCAGAGCATTTAGAGCGCGGAATAAAGTTTATTCCATTTCCAAAACCCAATGAAGTCTGGAAATGGTGGTTCTACAAAGTAAGAACATTTTAAAACAAAGTATCGCCTTTACTTACATTCTAGTTTTTGCTACTTTGTGCTGTTTTATCCCACAGAATCCCAGTGTAATAAACTTTACATTTCACAAGCCATAAATCCTTTTCAAGCACAGTTATAAACACTGATCACCAGATTCATCAATAAGCACCGATACTCTGAGAAATTCTGGTGATTTGGAAATCAAACATTGCATAAAAATAGAGCTGCACTCTGCTGCAATTCCTACAAAAACAACAAACATGCTATTTACCTCTTCTCAATATAGCTTGAAATCAATTGGCCTTTTCCTACTGAACAATATAGAAACACAAAGCTGAAATGATTTGAAATTATGCCGGCGTTCACTCACCAGAGTGTAAACGACGGCTCCGATTGCAGCATAGAGCATGTGCAGCCAGGGGACCTGTTGAGTGACATAGAAAAGGCTCTCTAAATGTGAAAATTGGTCACACATGCACACCCCTGTTGAGCTGCCGCTGAAGCTCACACAGAGAAGCAAGAGCATATTAAAGGACTTGACCAAAGAGTGCTCACGTATTGGAAGGAGAGCACGATGGACGTAACAATCCCAATGACCATGAGCAAAACAGCAGCTATGCAGAGAAATCCCCCGCAGGAGGTGAAGTCCACCTGTGATTAGAAACAAGTCATTAAAAGGATGAAAGGGAGGCAGAACACGCTTCAAGCCACACATAAAGGAGCAGTGAAAATGTATTTTTTCTTTTCTTTTTAGGTTTCTCAGTGAAGTTCCAATAAAAGAAAAAAAAAAGAAAGTTGGCTGGATGTGCCATGTACTGGCCAAAACATGTAACTTATGTATCTGGAGTTGCATCAGACGGGATTCACATCTTATCCCAAAATGTTATAAATATTTAAAGGAGCTCAGCGCCCCATTGTAATGTGAGACAAAGGAGTTCTTTTACACTGACAACAAAGACATCCTCTGACAAGCCACAGGCTGCTGAGCTGCAGCAGAAGAACCGTTTTCAGATACCTTCGTCTGGAAGCAGAAGACTGTTACTGCTATGCACACTACGCCTGTTATTCCCATGGCGATTATCACCGCTTTGGTCTCATAATAGCTGGAAAAACAGAAATATACAGATTTAATTAGAAAAACATTTTACCATGTTTCAACCACTAACTTCAGGGCATTTTATTTGGATTTTATGTGGCAGAAAACGGAAGATTATTATTTGTTTTCCAATTTTATTACGAATAAGAATCTAATTTGATTGGATAACTCTAGCTAAAATTCAAAGAAACTAATGAAACTGAAGTTTTTAACGCTGCGTCACCATAAACCAACATCACTGTGACACATGGTAGTGGCAGAATGGTGATGTGGGCATGCTTTTCAGGCTGAAAGAGCTAATCACAGTTGATGGAGGGAGTTAAATTCAAGGCAATCCTGGAACAAACCAGGTTAAAAGAAAAACAACCCTGGAGATGTTTAGCTTCCAACCTGACCAACAACAGAATGATTTAGATCAGCGCATAAATCCATGTGTTAAAATGGGCTAATGCTAAAGGGAATCATTGGAAACTGCCATTGACAGACACTCTCCATTCAGTCTGGCTGAGCTTGAGTCATTTTTAAAACAACATTTGGCAAACCTTCTGGTGCAAAGCTAGCATAACATACACCCAAAGGACAGTAACCGCAAAAAAATCTGGTTCCACCAAAGTACTGGTTGAGAAAAACTGAATGCAGATGCATGACGCAGCAAACTTCCAAGATATTTACTTCTTCTACTTTGTGTTAGTCTTTTTTAATAAAACACATTGAAGTTTGTGTCTATAACCTGACAGAACGTAAAGAAAAGACTTGTGCCGTGAATTGAAGTGTTCAAAAACAAACCTTGAAACTGTTCCAGCCATATAAGACAGGGCAACAGTCTGCAAGATAAAACACGACGAGATGTGTTTTTTTTAATTAACAGCTTGTTTTACTCTTTCATCTTTATTTGCTGCCAGTGTTTGGCTCAAGCCCTAACTCCTCACCCAGGGTTTGGCTTCAGATTCAGGATAAATACTTACAAATATTCCCAGCAGCACCAGATTCAATGGAAAACGCCTCCTACGCAGAAAACGAAGGAAAACAATGTGATGTCTTCAAAAAGCCAGAATAATTTCTGATTATCTGGAAATGATCCTTGCTTTACCTTGGCTCTTTGCAGCAGATGAGAATGCAATACACCAAAAAGAAAACAGCACTATGGAGAAATAAATCAGGAATGTGGTTCTGCTTGGCTGACCGTCAAATGTTTAAAAGTTTCTTTTTTTTTTTTTTTACAATAAAATTAGACATTTTTGTTAAAAGTTTAGTTACTGTTGATGGAAAGTAAACTCACAAAGAAACCCAGTAGATTGCTGGGTATTGGGTGACAAACATCTTCACTGGGTCACTGTGAAACCACAGACAACAGGGTCACCAACAATGCTTTCTTTTATTCAGCCGCACTAAACAGATAGAAGTGGCGTTCTATTGGACTGAACAGGGAGACTCACACAAATGTAAAGACACCAACGACCGCAAAGGTGAACGCAAGCTGCACAGTCAAAATCAAGTAAACCTGTCCACAGACATGGAGGTCAGATTAACAGAGTGATTACTGGCACACTGGACAACAGAGGAGCAGTCTGAGTCCCTGACTCTGGCAAAGAGAAGAAAAGAAAGTCCTTACTTTTCTGATGAAGGCGTGTCGAATCGACGTGCTTTCCCACTGGTTGCTGAAAAAGTCGTCCATTTCTCCTGCAGAATTGAGAATTGCACACAAAAAAAAGCAATTTAAGCTTCAGAAGTTAATCTGAATTCAGTAGAAGTGAGTGATGAAAGTCGCTGTAAGCTCCTGGGAACCTGGGCTGGACGCAGACAGTCCTGCTGACAGAGTGGGGATGGGCATGGCAGGCGGAGGGAAGCCGGGGCCTGGGCACATGCCGGGACTGGGGCTGTAGGACGGAGGAGGGGGCAGAGGGGCGCCATGTTGTGTCAGGAAGGGGTAATTATTACACTTAGGATCCTTCAGGGCGTCTTCATAGGATGGAGGAGAATCGGTTTTGGAAGACATTTCTCTGGACCACCTTAAAAAGGAAGTTAACAGAATTATATGAGATGCATTTATGCACTAATATTCTGGTGATATACTGTGTGCTTGTAGAGCAATTCTCATACAAATAAGTGGAATAGAAACTGCATTGCACATGTTAAAACAGATAGACTGACATGAGAAAAAAAGTTAAAAATGTCTACTTTAGTAAATAAATTCCTTTTTACTATTGTTTGACAGGTCAAAACAATGGAAACGTAACTGTGTTATGAAGAAATAACTCAAAAAAATTAGTGATTTGAAAATAAATTTTAGTCAAAATATTTGTGATTAATCCAAAATAACAGCAAGCCAAGTAAAATCAAATAGATAAGACCATAAAACTTCATTAAACAAAAAGTTGAATAAATTAATTAATATAACAAATATTACAGAGAAAAGTTTTTAGTTTGCTTTTAACACTAAGATGCCCTCAGACCTCCAGGAAGGCTGTAACCAAGATGAGGGCAATAATAAGAAATCGATTAACTTCAGTTCTTACCAGCAGTATTAAGACAACCTTCTTCCCAGATAACTAACTTGCGGACATTGGGAGTAAACAAAAAAACAAATATAAAAACTTTAATATTGATTCCAAAACACAAAAGTTCACTTTCTGATCACCTTAAACCTTTTCAGGATTTTTGCTGCTGAGTTTTAAAGTAACTCCAGCCAAGCTGTTTTAGTTTTTAGGAGTACAGGATAGCTTTATATAGCCAGTAATATAACCACATTGTTTGAACTAAGGTTTGCATTGATGACTTAACTTTAAAAGTCTAGCAATCCAG
Source organism: Poecilia mexicana (assembly GCF_051168715.1). Lineage (NCBI taxonomy): Eukaryota > Metazoa > Chordata > Actinopteri > Cyprinodontiformes > Poeciliidae > Poecilia > Poecilia mexicana. The sequence continues at coordinate 48,390,556 of NW_028263371.1, read as the reverse complement.
TATTATTATCACAAAAATAACAGATCATATGAGAACATGCCTCTGATTAAACTCCCCACCGTGTCGTAGTTTAGTCTGAATATAACTGAATAAATGTGGAAAAATAGAAACGTACCTTTGTTGGCCTCAGCCTGTGATGGGAGCAGAATGCCCCTCCGTCCTCTCTGCTTAATGACTGTCATCGTTGGAAAATGTCCTCTGTGTAACTGGATATGCTCACTGAAACTCACACTGCTGTTTCAGAGAAAGCATGCCAACTGGTACACACGCTGGTACCCTCATTGTTTACTTAAACAAAATGCAATGAAATGTAAAAACAAACATGAAAAAAAAAGGGAACAAAATTTGAACCTCAAGTTTAACTTTTTCCCAAAATGTTTTCCTTCCTATTCTTTACCCATAATTATAGTTCTGTTCTGGGCAAAAGTTTAAACATACTCACATGATGGGTGTGGATTTGTTTTGTTATTATTATTTTTATTTTTGTCAAAGTGATGTGTAACTTAATGTAACAAAAGCAAAGAAAACCCTAGTTCTTCTTCAAAAACAGAGGAAATACACAATTATTCTTAAATTGTAAATTCAAGTATAATTGAATGTAAATGTACATGCGTTTTTTCCCCCTCATCATTTTAACTGTAAAAACAAGAATCATTGCTTCTAATTATGAACAGTAGCATTTCTTGTTTCTATTTCCTCCGCCTTATTTTGATCAGACAACTAAACTCATGAATCCCGCAAAGGCACGCCGTTCCATCACGGTGACGTCATCACGTTGAGTTCGACGCACAGCAGGCTATGGCGCTTCCTGACTGGATAGTGACATCGTTGGTCGCTGCATCCTTCTTCTGTTTCTTGTGCTTATTTTTTCGGTACCGACGGACCACGTTGGAGTTCTGCAGGAAGCTCCTGAACAGGATCATGGCTCGAACAGAGAAGCCGCTGTTCCGAATCGCGTTAGTACAACTAAAGTTATTAGCAGTTTTGCTGTCTGTGTAGCTTAGCGACGTGTATTGTTTTGATTTCTGTTGGTAGCAAGCCTACATTTATCTAAATTTGGGATGCCGAAAACTTTGTTTGCATGCTGATGAATCGAGTGCTTATTAAAGTTAATTTAATATCTTGTTTATCTTTGAGCGTGGTGACCCAAAAAAGGTGATTGTTTGTTTGTTTGTTTGTTTGTTTGTTTTCCAGGTATACACTCTACACAAGGACCAGACTGGGTTATATATACTACAGGAGGCAAATGAGGAAAGCCAGGGAGAAATATCCTGCTGGGCATTCCACAACTCGTCCTGTGGAGCTCAACGGTACATGGCGCCGATGGGCATTCAGGGATTATTCACATCTTCCTAGCATTGCAACCACAACTGCAGCATTTTTTTTTAGGGTTTGAGTGACATAAAATAAAAGGAATTATGTTCCTAGCATAAATCTGACAACAAATTTGAAGAAGCCTCTGACTGAAGTCACTCTGTTTTTCTATGACAGTCTCACAAAGAGGATTTCTAGTAGCTATCAACTCTTAATACATTTTTAAAGGTTTTTCTAAAGGTTCTGAAAAAAAACTTTTCAGCTCTATTCGAGTTTTGTTTAGCTTGACTGTGGGCTTAAATAGCTAAATTGTAAAGGTTGCAGAGATCCCTGTGCTAAACTCCAAAGTTACACATAACTGCACATAACCATGAACATACATGGTGGCAGCATCATGCTGTGATGCTTTTAAATAAAAAAAAAGGTTAACCTTCCAGCAGAATAACAAGCCTAAACACAGCCTGAGGAACAAAATGTTGTATTATTATTTTTCTCTTCAGAATTATGTTTAAAAAGGTTCAGCTGGTATAAATTCTTCTGTAAGCTTCAGCAGGGAAGTCATCTTATTTTCCAATGCATTTATGGGTTTTGTGTGTATTCTGATCTGTCTTCGTCCTGTTCGTCCACAGGTATAAAAATAATTCCCATCTCAGTTCTGTCTGACAACTACAGCTACCTTATTATTGACACAGCCTCCAGTGTTGCAGTTGCTGTAGACCCTGCAGACCCTCAAACAGTTCAGGTGAGCACACCAACTGCCATTTCTTGTTGATGCAGAAGTGTTTGGACACGTGAAGCTGTATTCTCGACAAATGTGGGAAGTGCACTTTGTCAGGTTCCTGGTAAAAAATCTCCAGGGATGAAATGCTAAAGTGAAAGCGTTTGATATTAGTTTGTTCTCCCAGCTTACATGTAAATGGCACGCTTTGTTGATGTTGTTTCTTTATAACCTTTCAGACGGTGCTTGAAGAAGAGGGAGCAATGTTAGAAGCTATATTATGTACCCACAAGCACTGGTGAGTATCTGGTAATTTTGGCAAGCATATGTTTAAGTATATATATATATATTTCAAGCTTATTTTCAGCAACAAAATAAATCTAAATGAAATAACTGTTTTTGGATGTGTCGGTTCCGGCCTTTATCTTCTCTTATGTTTTCAGGGACCACAGCGGGGGCAACAAAGGTCTGAAAAGGCTTCACAGCGCCTGCCATGTGTACGGAAGCGCAGCTGATAACATTCCTGGCCTCACGCAGTAAGTCCCAGCCTGCACGGGCAGCGCACACACACTTTCAAAGTTTGCCTTTTACTGTAATGAGTCGTGTCTTGTTCCCTCCGTCAGCGCTCGCAGCAGCAGCTGACTTCACAGTAAATTATCACGCAGCGGAAAACTGCTCTTGTTTGTCTTGCGGGGGTTGATTTTAAATCGTAGTCATCAACAGGAATGACTTCCTGTTTTCTTTTTCTGGCTTTTACTTTTTTTCTAATTACTTTAATGGTGATCAGCATTGGTTTTGTGGACATCAGTATGATTTAATTGTATTCTTCCCAGCCCACTCTCACACAGAGACACAGTCAATGTGGGCCGGCTGCACTTTAAGGCCCTGTTCACTCCTGGACACACCGTGGGCCACATGATCTACCTCCTGGCCGGCCCGGCAGTCGGTTCCCCCTCCAGCCTCTTCTCTGGGGATCTGGTGTTCCTCTCAGGATGTGGTCAGTTGCACATCTTTTTTTAATAAATGCTTGTTGGTTTCTGTTTAAAGAAGTTCAAAGCCTTCATATTTATTTTTTCATAATCTTTTATTATCTTTTATTTCAGTGGCACATTGGTTTGAGTTGAAGTTTCTTTGCAGTTGTTCTAACAAACTTTTTGTTTTGGCGCTGAATAATTCCTGAATGCGTTCCTGAAAAGTAAAAAAAAATATTATTTTCTAGACCTGCTTAAGTAAAGATGAGTATGAAAAAACAGTTTTTCCAGACTTTATTTCCTATCCCATTGCATAAATTCTGTTTTCCTTCAATTCTTTCCTCCCTCCCTTATGTCCTTGCTTCCTTTCCTCCTTTCCTTCCTTGTGGTCTTTTAATTTCCTTATTTTTCCATTTTTCTTAATTTACTTGTCTCATTCCTCAGATCCTTTCTACCTTCCTCAAGTCCTTGGGTTCCTCAATCCTTTCTTCTCTACTCGCTTCTTCCTTACTGTGTTTCTTTTTTTCTGTTTTTCTTTTCTTTGCATAAATTAATGTAAAGTTTTGAAAACCTCTGGCAAAGCCAATACTCCTTTTTAAATGTATACTTAAATTACATCAGAGTGTCTTGAAACTTTTAATTTGTAATCCATGACATGCCATTCCCCTGGGGCACAAATATCACATTTCTGTTAGACACTTTCAGAAATGGAAAAGACACATTTTAGTAAAGACTAGAACGTGTCTTTACTAAACTTATAAGTCAGAAGTTGGCTACAAAAAGTAGCTGCTTGTCTAAACTTGTTTATATCTAGAGTCGGAGCAATAACTAAAAACTTCAAAACAGGTGGAACTGTGACCAACAAGGCTCCACTGGTCCCACGTTTATCTTGCTCTCACACACAGTGAGCTTGATGGGAATGGAGGTAAAGTGAACCTCTAAAGCTCACTGTTGGAAAACTGCAGCAAACAGAGACTTCTTGGGATCTCCAAATCCTTAAAACATCCATTAGATGCTTTCTGCATTCCAACCGGAGACTTTAACTAGACCATGAACCTTGAGCAAATGACGCCAAGATGGATCTTTTCAGCATCAAACATTCCAGATTGTTAGTCAATGCTATATTTAGATATAAAGTCTTCATTAGCATGAAGTTATAAGAAAACGTTTAAACTATCATTTATTTGGGGAAAAATCTTTTTTTTTTCACCTTTGGGTGATACTCGTTATTACTTCCTCAGCTTGTATTAAACAAGTTAGGACATGGGTCAAAGGAAAACGGGAGTTTGTGCAATGCTGGAAAACATCAATTTCACAACAACTCAGGTCAACTGGTAACAGGCCAGCTGTTGAAATAAAAGTGAAAAAATGCAAATGGCAGGCTTTGATTTTGTATTTCTAAATACTTTACTGTCGTTTCTGAACGGTACCACTTGCTGTACCTGTTAGGTTATTATTATCTTTTTCAGGTCGTCCTAATCATTTGCACATTTCTTTGAACTGTACTGTATTTTTTTTTCTTATGGTGTTGTAAAATCATTTGCTTTTGGTAATTTTCCCTCTACGGGACAATAAAGGATATTCCTATTATTATTTTTTTGGTAAATACTCTGCATGCATTTCCTGTAACATGATGATTTGAACTTGATGTTTCCAGGGAGGATGTTCGAGGGCAGTGCCACAACAATGCTCTCCTCTCTGGACACAGTCGGTTCCTTAAGTGATGATACTTTACTGTGGCCCGGTATGTAAACTGCTTCAACTGTCAGACAGAAAAGCTTTTTTTTTTTTTTTCAAACTTCAGATTGTAAACTGTAGAAACAAGAGTTGCTGCAAAGTCATAAACTGTTTGGAAATTTCTTGAATTTGATTTCAGCTTTTCCCAGGTCTGGATAAATATTTAGAAATACATTTGTTTCCACACTTTATTTCCTTTTATGGCCTTCTTTCATTTCCTTCCTTTTTTACTTTCTTCCTTGTGTCCATTTTTCTTTCCTTCTTTCCTCATGTTCTTTTCTTTCCTTGCCTTTTTTGTGGCCTTCCATTCTTCTTTCCTTCTTTTCTTCTCATGCCCTTCCTTGTGTTCTTCCTTCCTTCTTTTCTTGTCTTTATTTTTCTTTGTTTCCTTCTGTCCATCCTTAAAATTACATAAAGAGTTGAGAAGTCTAGAAAAGTGTTGAATTCTTGGCTGAAAAACGATCAGATTAAAGTTACACTGTTTAGTTAATCCATTCATTTCCCTCATGTTTTCATTCAGAAGTGTTTGTGAAGCAGCAAAGAGCCACAGTTTGTCCTGTTTTTAACAGCAAACCATTTAAGGTATGCTATGCTGCTGTTACCATGGTAACAGTCAGTTCTTAGGTTTATCACATATCATTAACATGTTAAATGAAACCTTGAACTGCGACAGTAAAAAAGTAAAACACAACAAATCCAAAAGTTGGAAATGGTTCTTCACAGCTCTGTAAACGTCTGCTTCCTGATTGTTTACTTTACGTTTCCTCCTCTTACTGCCCAGCATCAAGCCCCTGGCGGCTAAAAGCTTTTAAGTCTCGTTTACATGCGATGTAAGTTGCTCTGTTTTGTTTTTTTTCGCGTGTCCTCTGACGACCCCGCAGGTCATGAGTATGCAGAGGACAACCTGCTGTTTGCTGCTGAGGTCGAGCCACGCAACGCCGCCCGAGAGAGCAAATATCAGTGGGTGCTGCAGCAGCGAGGCCAGAAGCTTTGTTCGGTGAGAATGATATTTGTGCCATTGTTATGCTCCTCAAGCCCGCCTTCCCAGAAAGGACTCGTGTTGTCCTGCACCGGGGAAACAAGGCTTATCGCTGCATACAGTTTACATGCTGTCAGAGCCTGGTCTGCGCACTCCTGCAACCCTCCTCCCCCAACCGTCCAGGCTTACTGTCGAGCTTCATCTGTGATGCACTCTGCAGCCGGGCAAAGGCTCTCAGTTCAGGGCTTACCTGGAATTTAGATTGCTTTTTACCTCTTATCAATACAACATGACTGCACAGGCTGTTCCATTAGTTTTTACCTCCCGGAGTTTTGTCAACCTCCATTTCCAGAATACAGCATGTTGCCAAAGTGTTTATACCTCCTGAACCTTTGTGTATTTGATCACCTGCATTTCATACTGATTCATGTTTCTTTAATGTGGGCAAGGTGGATGAAAACAACTCAACCAATCAGACGCATCAGCAACTGGATTTTATTGCAGGAAAAGAATACTCTATTATTTGAGTACTCTATCGATTATTGTTACGATTAATTGAGTAATCAGAAAAAAATCTCTCGTCCTCTCTCTCTTTCTGGGAGGAGAAACGCTGTCGTACTCCAAGCACCGCACCAGTCGATTTAAGAATGCTTATTGGTCCCCTAAAAAACACGATAAAAACCTGGAAAATTTGACATTATGCAGTTAGCACTTAGCAACGACTCATAGGCGGAAGTGAGAGCGCTGCCCGACACAAACGATGATCCGGCCGGAACGCGGTGTGCGACATAATGAAACATAATTTAACGAAGCTTTGAGCCAGATCGTTTAATAATCGAGGTGCTCGAATCATTGGAGGAATCGTTCCAGCCTTTAGATCAGAGTAAAAGGACAAATGCTTGCCACAGTTGTCATGTTTCTACGTAGAAAACAATCCTTTTTGTTCTGCACTACTTTGTGTTATAAAATAAGATTTTAATATTAATATTTTTTTAGTTTTTGGTTGTAATATTACAGAAATGTATCAAAAAAAAAATAAAGCTGTATGAATACTTTCACGAGGCAGCGCATAGAAAGATTTTCTATATCATATTTCCAACACAGTGGGCAGTTGTTACTGGGGAAAAGCGTGAACACATTTAATTAGGTGTGACATTGTGTGAGAGCTAATTGGCCCATTATTTTCCTGTTCATGAAATAAAATCCCTACTATTTTACCGCTGCTTCCTGGCATCAGAGGACAGTGTTCACTCATTTCTAATCCCAAAGCAGAGCAGCTTTATGGCAACGTATTCCGTTCCAGGTGTTACTGGCTCCTGATTCGGGAATTTCTTTTGGAAAAGAAAGTCGCATCTGACTTCAGACAGGCGTTTTGGCTTTTCCTGGTAGGGAAAGGCCAGGTGTTACTAATAAGATTAGCGTAGACTCCAGTGTCTCCATGTGTCCTCTAAGCCATGGCAGAGTGATGGTGAACCAGTACGAACAGCGCCAGGACTCTGAAGGAGCCTAATGAGATTCAGGCTCTGCTCATGTTTTCTGTTTGTGGCTGATTTCCATGTAGTCGCATGTCTGCCATGTAAAACGTAATAATTGCTTTTCCCACTTTAAAACTGCAAACTTAAATGTATTTTTGAGGGATTTTATGTGACAGACAAACACAAAGTTGAGCATAGACGGGCCATAAGTTTCCATACATAGAGAAAATAAAGATTTTATTTTGGACAACCGTTTTTATTTTTGTGGGACTCTGTAATCGCTGCACGTGTTGGACCACTTCATGGTTGATCTGCAACATTTCCAGTTTTCTGAAACTTGCAAATAAGTTTTACCACAGTGTCTCGTGTGTGACACTCATTGCGACGCTCGCTCCATGTTTTCTGCAACCATGCGACTGCTTCCCGATCCAGCCATCAGTACAGTTACAATTCTTTGCTCTTTTGTCAAACGCATCTTCTTGGGTATCTGAAATATAAAATACATTTTACATTCTCCTATGTATGGAAACTTATGGCCCACCCTGTACATGAGTTTTTGAACACAATTTTCACCTCCATTGCATAAATATTTTGATTTGTGTCTACTTCTAGAGATCATAATATTCACCCATTACTAAGTTTCATTCCTCATAGACTTTGAGCAGCTTCCTTGACACATTCCTCCACATATTTTCTGAATTGCATTGGATTTAATTAAGGGGCACCAAAGGATGCTGACGACAGATGCACACATTTTGGCTCTGCCTTTACAAAATCCTTATGAATACTTTGGCTAGGAGGTACAGCAAAGCTGAATGAATTCTGGTAAATAATGATCATTCAGAAATATTTTTAATACCCTGGGTACATGTTCTTCAGCTACATATTTAAGTCACTTCGGGGTCCAAAGATTTCAGCTGCAGAAACGTATGAATACACAAAGCAGTATTCGAACTGGGTCAGACATCCACAAATGTAAATCTGAGCTGATTTTCGGCTGCAGGAATCCTTTGCTGCACACATTTCCTTTCTGCCAAAAAGAGAACAAAGTGATTGGAGCTTTCTGAGATGGGATTGTTTTTGTCATGCCCTTCATTGTCAGAGCCCCTCCACCATCGGGGAGGAGAAGCAGTACAACCCTTTCCTGCGCAGCCACTCTGCAGAGCTCCATCAGGCTCTGGGCGTCCAGCAGTTCCTGGACGAAGACTGGACCCAGTTCAGGGCGCGGGTCTTAGAGGAGCTGCGGAAACGGAAAGACCTCTTCAACAGGAGGTAGTAAAGCAGAGGACGTAACGGACAAACCAGCATTTGTGGTTTGAAACTTCATGAATGGGCATTAAGACATTTTGAGCTGAATCTGTGACCAACAGGAATAGAAGTTCATCTTTATTATTTAATCGTAACATGGTAGTCCTACTTTCTCTCTCCAGGATTGTAGGTTAATGATAAATTTGTTAGTGTTTAGAGAATTGCACGTTCATCTTATAGTATCATAATAACACACGTAGTGTAGACCTTCAGGAATAATTATTTGTCATTTTACAAGTAGGTACAGTCAGGTTTCTGTTATGGGTGCTTTGAGTAGTTTAGCTTTCTGAATTAAATAGTCAAAACTCTTAGGACTTTTTGTTAATAATAATAATATGATACACACGTTTCCGTTACAGACCTTGTTTAGCAGTCCAGCTAAAGAGCAGCATGTTTCTCTGACTGTTAACATTTTGGGAATAAGTATGTGTGTGTTTTTTTATGTAAACTTCAAAGGTAATGATGAATTTAATTTACCAAATCCAATGATGGGGGAGTTTTTGGTTGGTATTTTTTTTCCTTTTTATAGCGGCAGTCTGGATTTTTCTACAGTTTGATTTGAGCCAAATGGAAAACCACTATTTTATGTTTGCTCATCAGTGAATATTTTCTTTTTGCTTTCCAGCTGCGTCCACATTGTAGCTTGTTTGTTTTTTTTTCTCAGAAGGGGATGTGTGAAATATTTACAAGTTGTCAGTGTCTTATCTGCAGTAGATGGGAATCAGAAATCTCCCAGAGAAGCACAAAGAAACTGTGACAAATGGGATAAACTATAAGCTGGACAAGGACACGCGAGGCGACGGGGTAAAAGAGCTGCAGTTTCCAGGTTTTGTGCATATTTTTGCCAGGGGTGGCAATAAATGCGGAGCGTGTGGTAGCATGTGCTCAGTTCTTCTGAAACTTTCTGGTGATTTCACTTTTAAACACTTGAGTCCTCGTGTTGGATCTTGACTTGCATACTACACAAATTCCCACCTTCATCGTTTGATCTCCCGTTACTCTTATCGCCGTTAACTGCAGGTAAAACACTGAATTACTTTTCCTTTTCTCACAGAAAACAAGTAATATTTTAGATCCTAAAATGCTTCACTCTATGAATGTGAACAAAAATATGTGAAGGTGTTGTGATCTAAATCCTGTCACCCCACTGAACTGTTATTGAAGGGAACGTTTTGTATGGCAGCATGTAGAGCTGAGACTGCATTTAATATGAAGACTGGGGTTAAAACAAACATGTTTTGCAGCTACATGTTCCAGGTGAGTTAAAAACAAAAACTTTACAGTGATCAGTGTTTCTCTTTGAAAGATGAATCTTCACTGTATCGACTGAAGGAATGTTTCACCAGTTTAAAACTGTAGACACCAAACTTATTTATATTAAAAAATAAGCGTGAAATGGGAAATATTTTGGTACTGAACCTTTGCGGTACAGATTTAATTTGTGGTTATATGAAGCCATGTAAAAAATTAAAAAAAATTGAGCACTTATCCAGAAGAGGATGGATATAAGCTTTTATCGCTTTCAGGTTGATTAAGCTACGACCTAAAGCACTCCACACCAAACCAATGCAGGAATGACTGATAGTAATGATGCACAAGTTAAAGACTAGGCTTCTTGATTTTAATGAACAGTTTACAGAATTAGTTTGCAGTGATACGACGACAGGAAAGGAATGTCCTGAGAGTCAGTTCATAAGTAATTTATGTTGGTGTTTGGCTCCTTTTCCACTAAGGAACCAGCCGACATAAACGCCTCTGTTGATGGCTCTTGAACAGCGCCACCTACTGTAACACCACTTGAATAACTGTTGCCATTGAATTATTGAGTTATGCTGTACTTTTGCATTAGACAATATTCAGTTCTGTACTAAATGTTAATATGTATGATTTTGAGGCCAAATAAGTCAAAACAAACATTTTTGAATGTTATTTTTATTTTATTTTTTTCATAGTGGCTTTGTCTGCTACTTTGGGGACCTATCACTGCTTGGGCTGATTTTATATGTCTGCCTGTCTTTGTGAGGGTTATTTTATGTTTAAAGTGAGTCGAAGCAAAACCGCTGCATTTTCTTTAAAAAGAAATGTAACTGTTGTCTGTTATCTGATCCAAACTCAACCAGAAACACAGCTGTGTACATGTCTTTGGCTTTCATGACCACTGCACCCTAAATATGAAACACATTAAGGGGATAAATTATGTTGAGACAAGAGCTGACATCCTAGGTTTACTTAGGAGCAACCTCCCTGTTGGCACAACAGTGTGAAACCATCAAATCTGTGAGAAATGTTCAATAAATATTATTTTTATTGCTTCTTTCTGTTTGCCTGTGTCTTCTTTTTTTATCTCTGTGAGTTTTCTGGTTCTCCAATTAGATATGTTTGTCAATTATGAGATGTTCATTATGATTTATTGGTTTGAAAAGAAATTGACTTTGTCATTTTATCCCTCATGTACAATACAAGAAATGCTGAAATTAATACATCTGAGCCTGTAGAAACAGCAGTGTGTGTATAAAAGTACCTCTTAACAGTGGCTACGTCAATAATTCATGAACAAAAATCAAATATAAGCTTTTCTCAATGTTGTCATTTATGCTTCGATGCTCAGAGAATTTAATGTTTTAAGCTGTGCATTGTTGTAGTCATGGACCGCCTGAGTTGCCACATAATATTTTTATGGTTCATAAACCAATAACAGCCTCAAAACGTATGAAAAACAAAAGGGCAGTGCATCGTCCTATTCACTGAACAGTAATCATCACATTTGAATTAAAACACTAAAATAAATACTTCAGTTAAAGAGAGGAACCATTAATTAACCTAATATATGCAATTCCTTTTTAATCAAAATGAAATTTAGATTATAAAGATGCAGTTCTAGTTTTAGTCGACCGCTACAGAATATAAAGATGTTCTTTAATGAGGGAATAAATGTTGGAAAATACTTTGTGGGGGTTTATCAGTCTCTCAGAATTGAAAGGAAATGGGCTGGTGGATTCATTTTTACTCAAATCCCTTCATTAATCTGACAGCTAAAAAGAAATATGATGGAAAAAGTTTAGACAAAACTTTGATGTGCCATCTTTCAGAACCAAAATAACTGGATCAGTTATTAGTCTGCCTGTCATTAGTCTTCAATAACAGGCAGAACCGCTGGAACTGAATGTTAAGAACTTAGTAATTATTCACAGTTTGAATCTTGATCAAAACTGGAGCAACCTATAAAAAAACATTGTTTAGAAGCGCTATAAAAGAAAACAATCTGTTAGGCGGAGAAGCAGGCGAATAAAATAAATAAATCTTTAAACTTTAGATAGTTTGAAAGTGCGTCACATTCCTCTGCCTCTCCTGCAACGGATGCCTACACCAGAGCACCCTCACCTCTTGGTGACTGAAACGTTATTGCATTTTGTTTGATGAAAACTCACACCTTATTTGCATATGTTTGAGTTCTGAACACCACCACTCCGGAGACTGTTTTACTTCAGGTTATGTTTTAATGAGGAGGAATGAAAGCAGACTCCTCCATTAGAGATGACTGCACACTATTTGCTGTCTTTATGAGTCTTTCAAACTGACAGCTGAGTTATTTTGCTTTCTGCAATAACTCTTAAATAACAACTTAACCTACTTTGTGTTGGTGCCAAAGACACTCTGAGAAACAAGACACTGAGCTGAAGTTTCAGGTGACAGAGCGTTGTCATGAAATGTTACGCCAAAATCTGGGATCATGTACTCACATTTTGTATCGTTGCCAGGTTGTATGTCTCATTTATGGGAGTCTGGTTACACTCAACATAATTTGTTTGTTTTTTTTCTATTAAAAGTGCTTACAAAAGTGTGAATTCCTTAAATTATCTTTGGCTTGAATCAATTTGAAAGCTTGGTTTTTAATGTAGTGGCTGAGGTGCATATCTTAATGTTTTCTGCCTTTTTGTGTTTCAAGGTAGTGAAAAGCAACAAGGCTGACCAAAATGTTGGACTATCAGAATCAGTATTACTTAGTTGTAGGAAAATTTCTCTTGTGAAAACATAAAAAATACAGTCACTATGTGTTATGCTGAATAATATGAGTTAATACAACATTTAATTTCGCTTTGGGATTAGTAAAGTATTTTCCAGTGAATTGAATTGAAATAAAATGAAATTCAGACAGAAATATCTACAACTATCAAAGATCAGGCTAAAGTATCAAAGTAATCACACTCAAGCACATTTCAGATAACTAAATAATGGAATGATGAATTAAAATTGATCCATTTGTTGGTCTTTAGGCTTTCTGAATATCTTTCCAGATGCAAGGCCTCAAATTCATCATTAAGTGTGTAATCAGGGGACTGGTAAATGTCGCCTTCTGTGTGACTCTTTAAAAATCTTTCCGTTAAATCAAGTAATTTAGTTCCAATTATTTTGCTAAACGCTTTTACTGTTTGCTTGATCCTTTATTTCTCTCTTACTAATAAGTCACTCCACTGGTTCTCTTTAATGAGATTTAAAGGTGGTGGACTGGACTTTTTCTAAAATATGAACTTTACTTTCTGAAATTGTTGGTTTTGGTGAAATTTAGTTTGAAGTAAGAACTGATACACCACATATTATATAATTATAACTGTGTCATCTGCAAACTTCAAAACATGAAGTTTGCAGATGACACAGAGTAATTGCAGACATTGTTCAAAGAAAAATGTCTGCAATTATTTTTAATAAATACAATAAAATTAAATGATGAAAATAACTAAAACTATAAAACACTAGAGCATAAAGAAGCTGATTGGACTTAAGTTGAACTCAAACTAAAACCCAAAGGAAAAAGTGAGTTCCAGGTGGTAACTTAAAGAATCTATTAGTTCTGCAGAGTGAATGCTGAATGCCAAGAAACACAACAGACACGTCAGGATTAAAAATGTGGGGACATTTTCAGCAAGTTTAGGTTGTAAAACAACATCCCAACCTTAAAGCATTTCTCTAAATGGAAAGAGAATATAATAACATTTCCCAACCTATGAAGACTATGTCATTCACCTAACCAACAGGTAAGAAGAGCATTAATAGAGAAATTGTCGACATCCGCAATTCAGATGAGAGAAGCTGTTAATAGGATAGTTGGGCAAGCCACAAATAAAGAAAGGCACAAACAATTTCTACAGTCAAGGTTCATTAATATTTAGGCTGTATGTGTGGTTGCTTTGCAAAAATAATGTTGCGAAATTATTATTTGTATTCATTTCTGCATGTTTTGCAACAAAATACTAAGAAATAAATGATTCCATCTTTCTTGACCTTTGAGATTTGCCAATGGTCGGCTTTATATACAAACATTTAAAGTAACAACCGTTCAAATTATTTTTTGTTTTACTAAACCTTAAGATATTTTTAAGATTTCTAGTTTACAAACTGAACAACTCCTCTTAAATCCCGTCCTGTCACATACTCCGCTCCGGGTTTCCACGGTAATCTCGTAACGTCACAAGTAGTACGTGGATGCGGAAGTGAGCAGCCAGCTGTTACAGGTTGACATCAGGAGGTGTTCTGGCACAATACAGCTCCTCAGTCAACATGCTGAAGGCGGTCATTTTAATCGGAGGTCCCCAAAAAGGTGAGAATCCACCTGCTTCCTGTCCGGTCTCCATAGTCGGTGGTCTTGGTGTAATTGAAGGGAAGCTAAGCTGCTAATGCTAACAAACTGGCTGAGCTTGTTTATGTGACTGACGTGGCTTAATCCGAAGACACAAATCAAGGCGTCTTCTAGTAATTGTTTTATGTCCACACGTTTATGCTCTCAACCTATTTAAAGCTGAAGGAGAAACTCTTTTGAAGTTACACTTGTACAAGATTTATTTTGCCTCTATAATATAATAAATATATCCTATAATCTCCCACAATGGGGAAATTTCTGTGCAACAGCAGAAATATGTCAGGCAATGTATGTAGATTCACTCAGAAACAGAAATATATAAAAGCTGAATAAAGAATAAAAGGGAAACATTTCAGCATAAATACTGTGTAGGTAGTTATAAAAAGAAATGCACAGCTCATAATGTGAACTTTCTAATCGTAGTGAGGAAGAGACGCATCGATCAGCTGCAGATGCCTGGTTGACATTTTAGGCAGACTGGTGAAGACACTATTGCAGTCATCAATGTGAATAAAGATAAACACATGAATCATGTTGGGACCTTTAATCCTGGAGATGGTCTTCAGGTGATGGAAGACCAACTTTGTAACTGTCTTTGTGTCTCTAAAGGTTCAGCTCTGACTCCATCAGTACAACCAGATTTCACACCTGATCGCTCATTTCTGGGTATAACAACCGAATCTGTGTACTCACAGATTCCATATCTATATTTATGCTGACTCTATATTGTTCCTCTTTAGGTCCAAAAGTAACGACTTCAGTTTCAGCTGAAACTGTCACTTTTTTACACACTGACTTTTTTTCCTTTCTTTCTGTGGTAAGGGTTCAAATGGTGACATCGTAAAGTAGAGCTTGGTATCATCTCTGTATTTATGGTACCTGTTCTTATTACTTACTGTAATTTGAGAAAGTGGGAAGATGTAAATATTAAATAAGAGAGACGCCAAGATGGAACCGTGGTGTACCCCTGATGGGATTTATGTTGGCTCTGATGAAAAGTTACCTGTTGTCACAAATAAGTCTCTGTTCTTTAGGTAAGACTCAAATGGGTCCAGTGTTGTACCAGATAACGATATGTTAAAATGTGTTGTTAAACATAATCTGATGCTTTTTCTATTTTTTATTTTTTTTTTTGCTTTTCAGGGACAAGATTCAGACCATTGTCTTTCGAGGTTCCCAAACCATTGTTCCCAGTGGCTGGTGTGCCCATGCTTCAGCACCACATTGAGGCGTGTGTCAAAGTGAGTGCCTTTCTCATCCGTCCCTGGTTGTGTATAGATGTACAGTTTCATCTCAATAAACTAGAATATGTGAATTCTCTCAGTTTTGAGAGCCTGATAAATTGCATATATGTGCACTGCAATTCAACATGAAATTATATTCTTTTGGCACTGACCAGTAATGCACCAACTACTAATAATAGTGAAATAATTATTCCTAAACATTGTAGATAATGGTGATGGGTTAATGGTGCAATTATTCATCTGTTAAATTATCTGTGCAGTTGTACTCTCTGACTTTAATTGGTTTTAGTCATTTAATTATTTAGGTTTTAAGTTGTTCTTGTGGGTCCTGTATCCTCAGAAAGCTTACTATTGGTTAAAACTTGTACATTGTTACGTAACTTTACAAAGTGATGCAAAAACTGACTACATCTTTCCTTTTCTGACCCAACTCCACTTTGTCAGCGAGGTTTGTTGAGCCTTAAAATGATCCATCTTTTATTTTATTCTAGAGTTATTTAAATCAAGTCACAGACAAATTATTATACCTTTGAATTTAAACCTTTCTTTACCAATTGAGCATGTTGGTAGGGAAACCAGCTTTATCCATAATTATCTGGATGTTTCTTCTGACAGTCTTTGTTTCCTTTCAAATAATTTTTTTTAGGTACCAAACCTGAAGGAGATTTTGCTCATCGGCTTTTATCAGCCAAATGAAGAACTGAACCGATTTCTGTTTAATGCACAGCAGGAGTTCAAAATGTCCATCAGGTGAACAAGATCTTTTTTGTTTTTGTCATTTGAGAAATGCAGAAAAAAACAAACAGTGGTAACATTTTTTCTTTAAAACATACTTATCTTTTGTTATTTAAATCTATGGGAAAGGAGGAACTTTACAGCTATAATGCAACAACATTGCCAAACAATTACAGCTATCTCTTTGTTCTCCGCTCTGCACTGCAGGTATTTACAGGAGTTTGCAGCCCTGGGCACTGGAGGGGGCATTTATCACTTCAGAGATCAGATCCTCTCTGGCAGTCCAGAGGCTTTCTTTGTTCTGAATGCTGATGTTTGCTCAGCGTTTCCTCTCACAGAGATGCTCAACTTCCAGAACGAGCACGGCGAGCCAAACAGTTTTGTTATTCTAGGGACAACGGTGAGATTTTACGATTAGCGGCCGCTGTTGTTTTGCTCACTATTATTAAAACTTTTCTGTTAGACTCTTAATGTGAAAACTTCTCGACTCTCAGGCAAACAGGAAGCAGTCCATGAATTATGGTTGCATCGTGGAGAACGAGGAAACAAATGAGGTATTCGCTGCCCCATTTCTGGTCCACCTAGCCATTGATCAGTGTTTAAGCTTTGAGAGACTCTGAAAATGAGACTTTAATTTTTTTGTTTTTTGTTCAGGTTCTGCATTATGTGGAAAAGCCCAGCACGTTTGTGAGCGATATTATCAACTGTGGCATTTACCTGTTTAACCCAGAGATCTTCCAGCACATCGGCGCCGTCTTTCAGAAGAACCAGCAGGACATGTTGCTGTAAGTTGCAGCACTTTTCTCTTTCATGAGGGTCTGAGGCTGCACCACCTTCTCATTTCTTTGATCCTCTTCATTTGTTTACTTTTTTCCATTTCTTCCCTTCCACGTCATGTTTTCTGTTTCCTTATACAATCGTCAGCTATCCGTACGATGGGTAAGTTGGTATGTTTAGGCTGTGTGCTGTGACTTTAGAACAACTAGAGTATGTGGCGAGCTTTAATCCACAAAAAGCTGCGATAACAATGGTTTCTGTGTGAAAGCTTTCCTAAAGCACCGTTTTCTAAAGAATGCTTTGTGTTTGCTGTTGAGACTTTTGTTTATAAGGTGACCCTTTTTTTTTTTTTTGAGTAATTTACTTCAAATCAGAGAAGTGGATATCTAATATATTTTTTGTTGAAAAGAATCCATGAGTCAAATAGATTTTTTTTTCTAAATAACAAATTATCCTGGATTTGTGTGGATATTCTGTCTCCACCACCTGCTGGTATGTTTGTTTCTTTCTTCAAACGGTTGCCGTCGCAACATTTTGATATATTCAGCTGGCTTTAGTTGGTCAGAAAAATCTGGTAGTCTGTGATCCTTCAGCTGGCGCAGTTGTAAGGTGTGTGATCCCCAACAGCCTAAGTGTGAACACCTATTTTTATCTAAACCTCCTAAACTGTCTCCCTAGCTTCAGAATCACTGGCAGTACCTTGGAAAATGTGATATTTTCCTTCTTGTTTAGGTGTTTAGTCAAGAGGAATGACCAAAAATGTCATGTGAACTTCAAAGTGGGACAGATGATTTTAGTAATCAAGTATTCTATCAATTAATCTATTAATCAGATAAAAAAAATGTTGGTGCATTGTACAGATTTTTCATGCAACCACACTGTTTTTGTATGCAAATAAATATTTCAGTTGCTTTTTTAAAATAAGAAAAGAAAAACATTCAATGCAGAAAACGCAATAAAATGCATTCCTTAGTGAAACTGAACCGGGTGAAGATAAAGCTGCTCCACTTGAGGAGTTTTGGGTGAAACTTACAAAGTTGTTTTATCCTAAATGCAAAACATAGATATAATTCGTACAATGTTGGCTTAATTACTGCTCTGAATAAGATGTTCTTTCAGCAAATGGCCTTTTTTGAGTCTGTATTCTCCTGTTAACAGTCGATTACTAAATTAGTTGACGATTAATCGATTAATCGTTTCAGCCCTACTTCAAAGGCTTGAATGAGACAATATGATAAAGGTCAAAAGGTGTGAATACTTTTACATACATTCTAGACTTTAGTATTTTTTATCATTATTTATCTCTATAATTCATGTATAACAACGAAGAGAGACAAACGTATACCCCATGGCTTAACATGTTTTACAAAATGGTTTAAAGGTATAAAATGGAAACAGGAACTGGCAAAGGGGCGAATTGACCTGGAGTGCATTTGTTTAGTCTAGAATAATATTTACAGTGTTGGAATCAGAGTAGGTGAAACTTTGTTACTGATCCTGTTTGCCTTTTTTTTTCTTACTCTTAACTTTTGAACATTTTACCCTCCTTCATGAAATGCCTGCAGCTGCTTACATACGCTTAAACACCACACTGCTCTCACAATGGTACACAAAGGACAGTTAGGAAATCTGAGGAAAAGACAACCTGCACCATGAATAATTCACCTGCTAACATCAGTGGACCTTAACTGGAGCGGGTGCTGAATCAGCAAACTTTGGAGCACATCAGAGATTCTTGATAGAAATGAGAAGGCCTTTACTGCAGTCTCTCAGGGATTGCTCTGCTTCTTCTCACATCCACCCTTCTCTTAGAAAGTCTTCGATTATGGGTCTGATCTTTTAAAATATTCTTTTTCATCAATATTTAAGACTCTGTTTGATCTTTACAGTCTTACAATGCACCAAGTCAGATACCCTGATTAATATGGAGAACGTAAACTCTTCTTTAAGATTCCTTTTGGGAGGGGTTACCACTGAGTAATTAGCTTTGGTTTCACCACTGAAGCCATCAGAGTCTACTTGCCTTTTATGTGTCTCATCTTAAACTGCAGGCTAGATAACAGTTTAATCATAGCTGTGTTTTATTTGTTAAAGAAAAGCGTCTTTCTGAGGTATCTGGGTTTCTGGGGACAGCATGTGACGTAGATGTAGAGCGGGTGCTCCACGTACCGAGGCTAGTAGCGGGTTTGATTCCTAACCTTGAAACCTTTGCAGCATGATCCTTTTCTCTGATTGTCTGTTTGATTCTCGTCGATAAAGATTTTGTGCAACAAAATCTTAAAATAATGGGAGAAAAACTAGATAATTTTGTTAATGTTTTTATTTTGTATACAGGTTATGTCTTAAAAGTGGATAAGATATGTTTTTTTTGTTTTAAGCATTTGAATATAACAATATAATTGAGGTTCCTGTGCAACCTGCAGCTGGATTTGTTTGTTTATTTGGATCTCTATTCACTGTTGCCATGACAATGTGGGGTCCACATCATAAAAATAACATCTATAACACAATTTATATAACAATAGTTTCAAAGCAATTTGTGCAAATCAAAATGTGCAATTTTACCACTTTACATAATAAAATAAACAGGACTCTCAACAACTCTAGCATTTGCTTCACTTAAAACAGGTGAAGAGTTTCATGTTTTCATTTCTCTAAAAATGGCCGCCTTTTGTCCAGCAGTCGTTTTGCATGGTGAAAGAGTAAAACATTTTAAAGCAGGCCTTGTATTAAAAATGTGTAAAGTGTGGTTGGTTAAAACACAATATTTCTAAAAATAAAAAGCAAAATCGGGTAATTTCAACCTAAACCTTTGTGCATACTGATAATATTTATGTATGTTGAACAGTTAAGTTGGACTAATTATTTGGTTATTTTTTCTGAGTTGAGTTTAGAGTGACATCTTCTTCTTAAATTGATGCAAACACAATGGTTCTTGGAAACTGATGCCACTGTAATGTGTTCCAGCACACAACCCAAAGCTTTCCATTGCATGCTTCACGTCTCCTTTGCTTTCTAGTGATTGCTTTATATCACAACATACATGCTTGTCGCAGTTACTATCACAGTTTTAGATCAATTCCTTTAATTTTCATGAAGACCTTTAATGACATAATGCCATGTTTTACAAGGTTTTTAGAAAATTCAAATGCAGAGATTGTTTTGGCAACATTCTGTTTTTGTGTGGACAAGCCTTGAAAACTTTAGTTGACATTTACGTACAATCAATTTATTTTAAGTAGCTTGTGCAGAAGAAATAATAATAAATAAAAAAACTATAGTGGGAAGGGCAAAAATACTCCCTTTAGCCCAAATGCCCACGTTGTCCTAAATCTTCATAAAGTCTTTTATTGGTTGATGCCTAAACTTTTGAAGTTCTCAGCCTCATTCTGATTATCTGTTTGGTGCAGAGAGGAGCCAACCAACGGCTGGCAGAGAGCAGAAGCCATCAGGCTGGAGCAGGACATATTTACTGCCCTGGCCGGACAGGGCAAACTCTACGTCTACAAAACCCTCAGCTTCTGGAGCCAGATTAAATCTGCAGGGTGAGTGACACATTTTTACCTGCCGCATCACAGACGTCGTGATCTTTAACGTTGTCACGACAAATCTGGCAACCCACTCAGTCGTGACTCATTCAGACGAGAATCTGATTTGTTTCTGTTTTTGTTTGCTGTCAAACTATTTTTGTTCCGTTTCACAGGTCTGCGATTTATGCCAGTCGATTGTACCTCAATCAATATCGCACAACTCACCCTGAAAGGCTGGCTCCTAATAAAGAGGGAGGACCCAAAATAACTGGTACCACTTATAAACTTGCTGTACAGCCACCCCAAAAAATATTGACCTGTACACGTCAACTCACACTCACTTTCCTTCTGCCCAGGCAACGTCTATATTCATCCCACAGCCAATATTGATCCCACTGCTGTGGTAAGGACTCCAAATAGAAACACTATACCTCTGTTTAAATGTAGCAGTGGCCAGTAAGACATGAAACACAGCAGAGGCAGACTTAGTCATACTGGGATCCCTCTACTTTACTATTGCATGCATTTCTAACACTTATTGGTCTAAAACCTACTGGTAGGTGATTGTTGCTTATTGCTACAAGTTGGTTTCATCGGCTAAGTTTCTTTCAAAATCTCACTTGTTAGCCTCTTGTTTTTAACGCAATGCGATCGTGGTTCTCTTGATCGAGGTCAGAGGTCAGAGGTGACCAGTTTGTTTTCCCAAAAGGTCACATGAGTAACTTTGATTGTTGTTGAGGGCTTCCTCATTGTCCTTTACTGGTAACAGTCAGTGCAACTAAACAAAAAGAAACTCCAACGTGCCTCACTGGCAGCTGAAACTTTATATTATGTGTCTGTAAACAAACTCTTGTCTTTTTGTATGTTTAGTCTAAAAACTGTAATTATGTAAAATCATTTATTTATTTGTTATCCTACATTATCTTGTATCTGTGGGGAGCATCTGCTGCTGTCCAGCTGACTAAATATTACATCAGTATGTAAAATGCAAGTTCATCACACATGAAATATATTAGCAACAGTTGTTGCATTTGAATTTAATTGCGAGTATATCTATAAAAGTCTAGATTATTTTCCTTTTTGTCAGTTGCCTACGTTTTCCTCATGATTCTGTCTGCCTCTCAGATAATGTGTAAGCTTTTTCCATAGTTATGCAATGAACTGTTGAAATGTTACCCTGCCATGTATTTTGTTGTGATGAGTTTGGGTTCTTCTTTTTTATTTGCTTTTGTATTTATTTTTGCAGTTAGGTCCCAACGTCTCAATTGGAACTGGTGTTACCATTGGCGCTGGGGTCAGAGTTCGAGAATCAATCATTCTTCATGGTGCAAGCCTACAGGTAAGCCATTCTGTGCACTGAACTCAAGTGAAAAGTTGTTCTTTTCTCAATGTAATGTTTTCTTACTGAGTATAAATGTTAAATGTTGCTTAATATTAGGGTGACCTTAGAGCTAAAGATGAGACTGTCTTTACATTTTAATGCCAACATTATCCATCCTTCGCATCTGACATCCCTAAAGTATATCATCACCCTCATCTGTCTCCAAAAATATTGTTGCCACCGCCTGGCACAAAGATGTCATGGTTAACGATTTTCAGGCTGCTGTAATTTAATCCCATGTCTCCTGTGAAGACCAGGGGACATTTAAACTGGATTTATTCCACTGGAGATTTATTGGTTTTCATTGCATAAAGCATACAAGGCCAGATTCTTAGTTGATGTATTCCTCTAAATGAACGCTCCCTGCTGGATGTCTCAATGTTATTTTACTGGATATCTGAAGTCCATCAATGTTTTAGTCAGAGTACAATCAGCTGTTAATTAATTCTTGATTACAAATGATTACTTTATTGCGTCTTTTTTTATGATCTCATTTGCTCTTTTTCAGGATCAGTGCTGTGTTTTGAACAGCATTGTGGGATGGGATAGTACCATAGGCAAGTGGGCAAGAGTAGAAGGAACTCCCAGTGACCCAAACCCAAATGATCCATTTGCAAAGATTGACAGCGAGACGCTCTTCAGAGATGGAAAACTCACACCTTCTATAACTATTCTTGGTAAGCCTAACTGAATCTCTTTGTTTGTGACGTTATGTGACATTTACTACCTGTGCCAGACGCGAATGAAGTGGAGGACTCTGCTTCCTAACTAGGTAACCTCTAAAGGCTGGTTGCCTCGGATTTTATTTCAGTTCATCAGAGTAAATTGCGCTGTCGTCAAATGTTTATTTTTGAAAACCGCTCATCATTTAGCTTCTCCTTCACAACGTTCTGTTGGTCTGTAAGGCTGCGTTCACCCTGCAGCTCGAAGTGACCCAATTCCCATTTTTTTGTCAAGTCGGATTTTTTTTCCAAATATAGGCAACATGCATGTGATCTCCACTGTGAACTGCAAACGACCTGAAAGTGTCCCGCATGCGCAGTAGAGGGCGCAATAGCGTCAGCGTTCTCAGTGTTCTGCCAACCACCGTACAAAGAAGAAGTTTTCAGTGTTTGCGGAAGTAAACATGGAGGCTAACGGTGGAGCTTAGCTTACGATCTTCAAGTTGTTGTCCGACTGGAGCCGCACTTTAACAACTTAACCCTCATTATAGTCCATCATGGTTGTTGTTTTTCTTCCCGTTTGGGCGTATCAGGACGCAGAATAGTGACGTTGGTCGAGTATCAGTGACGTTGAGGTCGGATGAACGCGACCTGGACGTTAGGTCACATTTGAATCGGATAGTATCGGATAACCAAGTGGCCTGGCTCGCATTAAAAAAGAATCCGAGTCTTGAAAAGATCGGATACTGGTCGCATTAGGTCAAAAAAATCGGAATTGAGTCACTTAGGCTGCAGTGCGAACGCAACCTGAGAAAGTGAGTAAAACTTTATTTACAAAGCATTTTTCAAGATCTAGAAATTACAAAAGGCTTCATTATAGGCAATAGTGCATGAAATCCCAAAAGAAATTAATAAAAAGCAGATTAAAAATATGTTTTTAACTGGCTTTTAGGACTGATGACCAGTCAAGTCCAGAGACACAAAAATCACAAACTCCCAATAAGTTAAATTGAATTTGTGGTCATGTGACAAGATGTGCGAGTCATTTTTTAATAGAGCAAAGAAGTTTTTAAGGATCTGCATCCAATTGAATTTTCTTTTATCACACTGACTCATCACTGGGGTAATGATGAGTCAGTCTGATGTGTAATGTTTTTGTTTTCTGCACAGGATTTAAAGCTCTTTTCCTTCTCCTCAGGTTGCAACGTGACCATTCCTTCTGAGGTGATCATACTGAACTCGATTGTGCTTCCACACAAAGATCTGAACCGCGGCTTCAAAAACCAAATCATCCTTTAGTATCTGCTTCACTTCTGTTCCCGTCGACACCGAAGGCTGCTGCTGGCCAAGCCTGGCTCTGATGGAGAGTTACTGTACATAAGATGTTTAAGATGGATATGAAAAGCCTTCATTAAACTGTTTTTGAAAAATACGTTTATATATTTGTTCTTAAGAATTTATGCAACACCAGACAGCCACATGCATCTCGATTTACCTTGAATAATGTCATGCCGGCCATTAAAATATTTATTCTTTTATGCTCTTTCTTCTCTTGGCAATTTTCACTTGTCAACCTAAATGTGAGGAGTAATTCTTTAAAATAATTAAACAGAACCTCTGGTAATTTAATGCGATCACTTTTTTCCAAAACATTAATTGAAAGCTTTTAGTAGCTTCCTTGTTAGACTCGTGAAATTGACGACCATCAAAATAAATCAGCAGGATTTAAGACTTGCACTGCAATCAAGTAGCATCGCCTTTCTAAATGTGGACTTGCTCCACCTCTGCATACTTAAACAGCAGCAATCACTGGAGAAGCTGCTCCAAATTATTCCTTCAGCTTCTTTAACATTTACTTATTAAGCCCTTGAGCTCTCGTGATCACTTCAGCAGTTTTGTTCAAATTAGTGCAACGAGAGTCTCTATTAGAAATGAAGATTTTGGTGCTGCAGCAGCTGCGTAATGATTTAATCATGTCTGTTAATGTACAGTATTTTCCTGTGTTGACTTGAGGTTTGTTTTTCTGGCTGTCTTAATGGAGTTGGCTCTCTGTTGGTCTTTACTGCGGTTTGTAGGAAACTCATCAGCGCAGATGAAACTTAAACGTTAGAGGCAAAACTAAAAACCATTAGACTTTCCCACAATTGTTGAATTACTATTTACACATGAAGTCTGATGAAAATATAGAGCAATTATCTGTGATGGGGAAAAAGCAGGACAATGGTCAGTTTTTCCTTGTTGCAGAATGAGATTCTTAAAACATATTTTACAGCATTTCTTTGGTTGTTTTTGCAAACTTTTTCTTCAATCAATAATTCATTATTCAAATTTTATTCACTTTCGAAATTGCCAAAATAAATAGATTTTTATATATTTTTACGACTGATTGTTTTACAACCTTCTTTTCTTATTCATAACACTGATGGGAATGTCTGCATCCAAACAGGAATAATGCAGGTGGATCTCGAAGTAGAAAATTATCAAAATGGGTGTTTATTTCTGTAATTTGTTTCAAATGTGAGTTACCAACTGTTACATGATAATGAAGGTCAGAGGTCATGTGCCCATAAAGCTGCAAATGTTCTTTAAACCTTCAACACTGGCTACTAATGACTTTTTAAAATATGTAATAACAAACTCAACTTTTAGTGATTTATTCATATTTTTATTGAATAATTGCATCATTGAATTTTTAGTTATGTGGGTTTTTTTTCTTTTAAAAACAAATTTTCTCAAATCTCAACATCACATAGAAATATGTATCCATCCTCTTTTTTTGAAAAAGTTATTTTATTAAAGATAAAAAAAAGGTTCTTTATTTTTCTTTGGTAGATATTTATTAAAAATTATACTGTGATTTTAAAGTTAACATTCGCAGCTCTAATGGAGGTAAAAATGGGTTTTTGGATTGTCAAGGTTAAAAACCAAGGGTGTAGTTCTATAGCCCCACATTTTTGTTAAAAATCTATTTAGTTTTGGTCCTATGTGATGTTCTCATTTTCTGATAAACTTTATTTCTGGTTTCTATTCGATGTAATCAATAAATCGTAATCATTGCAGCACTTTAAATGTGTCACTCTGTTTCATAAGTGTATCGACGTTTCACTTGTTGAATTAGTGAAGTAAATGTAATTTTCAAAGACTTTCTAATTTATTAAAATGGACACATTATGACCAACTTTAGTTGAATCATAACTTGACATCATAGCCTGATAAATGTCTAACTGGGCAAAATTAGCTCATAAAAATATCTGTTCACTTTATTTTAATACAAACTATGAATTATCTGGATACTCAACCTTGATACATGAAACATAAAACACAACAGAGTTTATACATCTTGTCATATGTATTCCTTCATGTAGGTTACTGCATGTTCTTCAGATTTTGTCACTAAGTATAATTTAAGTGATTAATAAATGTATAAACCTTTGAAGAATCTGTAATTTCTTTGATGGATAAAAAATATATATATTTTTGAGCTCCATCAGACATTATTATCTACTTATCTTGATGCTATTTTACATCTAGAAACTGAAAAAGTCACTTACAGAACAGAATGAATGACTCGTAGGAAAAGACAAAGTTTATGTGAACTGAAAGACTTTTCACAGACTCAATATAATCTGAGCTTAATAAATTTTGCAAAGAATAATGAGCAAAAAATCTACATAATTCTCAATGTGCAAAACTGGTAGAGACATAAACCCAGAAAACAATTAAGAATGTTGACTTAGTGAGTCAACACACTTAGTGTGTTGCCCTGCGACAGACTGGCGACCTGTCCAGGGTGTACCCCGCCTCTCGCCCGGAACGTGAGCTGGAGATAGGCACCAGCACCCCTCCCGACCCCACTGAGGGACAAGGGTGACGGAAAATGGATGGATGGATGGACTTAGTGAGTCTTAAATACAAATGTAAGGCCGACTTGTCAGAGTTCTGTTTATAATAAATTTGCCAAAAAACATTTATTCTAGACTGCATCTTGATGTAGCTGTTGACACCGTGAAGGTTTAAATCCTGGCCTTCCTGTGTTTTTGCTGGGATGTTTGTAATATTTTACCTCATGACGTCCCCAACCTCCCTGCCTATGGCTGCTGCAGACGGAAACCCTGAATTTACTGAGTTCAGACAACTGGCAGGTGTTTCCTGATCCTCTCGTTTCTCAATTATGCTCCGATTTATGTTAGTCTATTACATAAAATAAATTTTAGGTCGTATCATCAAGAAACATGAACATGGTGAACAGACGTGCTTTCATGGCTGACTTTTAAAAAAAAATCCCCAAACAAAAACTGAGATGTTTGTGAGTTCAGCAGACAGACATGTCTGCTTGAGACGATGGTGGAAAGATAAATTCAGCACCTCTTTTTACTTGCTTCCAGGGCCGTGTGAGTGTGTGCTAGACTACAGCTCAGGAGGTGAACGTACAACTGGCTGCAGGCAAAGGTCCAGGGATGTTTCCACTCGAGAGGACAGGTGGAGGGTTCCTGTCTGGATACCGAGCGGCTGATAAGGGTGATGACTCACAAAAGCCTACAGGAGTGATAAATGAGCTGTCAAATTGAAGCCGAC
The DNA here is from genome assembly GCF_051168715.1 of Poecilia mexicana. Lineage (NCBI taxonomy): Eukaryota > Metazoa > Chordata > Actinopteri > Cyprinodontiformes > Poeciliidae > Poecilia > Poecilia mexicana. The sequence continues at coordinate 48,363,515 of NW_028263371.1, read as the reverse complement.
ATTTCGCACCGCTCAGAATCATATGGTACAGAGAAATAACACCGGACTGTCATGCATCACCAGCTAAAGATAATCTTTTGTTAAACTGTCCTCTGAAATGTCTGAACGTGCCAGGTAGAAATAGACATTTGTTTCTACCCAGCAGATGTGGAGGAAGGCAAAAAAATTACTGTCTTTGATGAATGCAATGCACCTTCAAACTGAAAAGATATGATTTCAAAAAACTTCTGACCCATTGGGACTTAAACAAGCCTCAATGGATCAGACTTGTTTATCCAGTACATCCCAAAAAATACTGACTTTACTTCCTGGCTTTCTTCTCTTGATGCACCCTGGTGTCATCTTGTGTTCTCCATAGTGATGCACACAAACCACATCCTCCACATCATCCAAAAACAAAGCCAGACTGAGCTGACAGGGCCGCCGTCCTCCATCGGTCTAGTCCAAGGCTGAAGCTTTTGTGATCAGGAGGAAAAAAAATTAAGAGACCACTTAAAATGATCAGTTTCTCTGATTTTACTTTGTTTGAGTAAACTGAACATTGTTCTTATGACCTACTGACAACATGTCTCTGATATTGCAAGCAAAAATTTAGTATTTATTTGCAGAAAATGAGAAATGGTCAAAATGACGAAAAAGATGCAGTGCTTTCAGACCTCAAATAATGCAAAGAAAACAATAATACTAATGTTTTAACTCAGAAAGAGTTCAGAAATCAATATTTGGTGGAATACCCAGGAGGTTTCCAATGAGGTTCAGTGCAGTGGGCTCTTAGTTTTTTAAGGAGCTGTAGGCGCCTTCACTGTCCATACAACAGCAATCAGAATAAGCATTACATTTTCAATAGTTTTAGCTATGGAAGTTCAGCTGGATAAGAACACGGGCCAGCCTTCGCTAAGCATGTTCATCAATAAACCTTGGTTATAAAATGGTAATGGTAATGAGTACATAAATGAAACTGGCCTCTGCAAACTCGAAATTCAAGAACGCATCGGAAATGTGTTTCCTGGAACTCCAGTGAACAACAAAACGGTGAAACCATGAAATAATGGCGATCCTTATCAGGAGAGGCCAGCCTACTAGCATCACCTCCAGGGCACATTGGAGCTCAGAAAATGGCTCAGAAAGACATCTAAAGCACTGCAGGCCTCACTTGTGTCTGTTTAGCTCATTGTTAGTGAAGGTCAAAGGGAATCCATGGCAGGGTTTCAATGCGACAACAACTGGTGAAAAATAACAGATTCATCTCAAAACATCTTGATACTCCCCAAAACTTTTTGGAAAATATTGAGCCAAGAGCAGAAGGTTTGCCTCCTTGTACATCTGGCATAAAACTCACCAACTATTGATTTCCAAAGAAGAAAATAATCCCAACAGGGATGTTGGTAGCATGATAGCCTGGAGCGTCTTTACATGTAAAGAATATCAAGTCCGCCTCTGGACGGCTCAACAAAACCCAAAATTTAGGTTTTTGAGTGACCTAGTCAAAGTCCAGCCTTGCATCTGATTGAGATTCTCAACCATGAGCTTAAGCAGTCCATTCATGCTCGAAACGCAATTAAAACAATTCAGCAGAGCAAAAATTTTGATACAAAGGAGTCATTCCCTGTTATCTCAAACACCTGAAGGCAGTTGCTGCTGCTGAAGGTGGAAAATGAAAAGATTTGCTTTAACATGTTCAAATAAACTCTTTATTCAGTCTGAGAGACTGAATCAAGACACTCCGACATACATTCAAATTTCTGTCTACTGGTTTGTGGTTCTCACAGCTTTAGATAGCAACAATTTGACGTCTTCCTGAAGGTGAGCTGATAAAACCGATTGTTTTTACTGGACTCTGGTGTTAGTTACAGAAGAGAAAAATGTATTTTAGTTCCACTGTCTGTTTTCCTCTCTGTATTCTTTGGCAACTGTAACGTAGAGAACCAGAGCCAAGCCAGAACCTGAGCTCTGAACACATCTTGGTTCCACTTCTCAGCAGACTAAACCTGCATAAACTCTTCTGTTTTTGGTCAAACAGCTCTTTAGCAGAGGATCACACACCAAGTCTGAAATGAAAAGCCCAGGCAGAGAAATGTGTCCGCCCACAACTCCTCCAACAAAAACGTGGCTATTTTTATTATTCCTGCTTACACCGAATGTTCTAATAATCTTCTTAACAGATATGCTTATAATTTGTTTTATTGTAGAGTTAATATTGAAATTTTCAAAAGGATCGCCGCTCCGTCCTGAAGGATAATAACAAAATGGATTTGAGATTTAAAGAAAAAGGAGGATATTTTTGACTAAAGCAAAAGAAAACACTATTAATGTAATTAATCACAGCAGAATTAAGAAAAAGGCGATTTTAACTCTGCATAAAAGAAGCAAGAAATATTGTCACACGTACCCTTAAAAAGCTTCCCATTAATTTTGAACATGTAATTGCTTTTCTTTAATAAATGTGAAAAAACGTGTTTTGTTTAATCCATTCTGGTTCAAATACAGAACAACACGGAGCCCCTGTACTTGTGGTGAATCACAAGCTGCAGAGAAAACCTGCTTTTTGGAGCCATTAACAAGCTCCTGACATAATTCTGCCCAGATGTTTATCACCATATTTAATGGCGCTTTTCTGAATCAGCTGATTTCCTGACACAGGATGACATGATAAGCATAGGACAATCATTTTCAATGTGGTTGGTTCCTCTGGCCTTTCCAGAAGCTTAATATTATTCCGCCTTAACAGGATTTGATGCTTGTGTGGGATCATTGTCTCTACACCTCACTGAATCCAGGATTCAACCGGTGACTTCTGCGCTGGAAAGTGTCTGGACTGTGTCTGAACATCCACCAATTTCCTTTGATTTGATGCTGACTGCTTGGGTAAAACTGTTTAAATTTGGGTCCAATAGGGTTTTTAAACAGAACAATGATCTCAAACACACATCAGAGCTGGCTGTAAGATTTAAAGAAATGACTACCAGTGAGGTCGTTGCAAAGAAACCAACCACTTTCATCAAACTCTTTCAATTTTGCAGAGATGAGTCAATTATCCAGCCAGAAGTTTGTTGCAACTAGAAGTGTGTTGATGGTCTACCCCCCCGAACAGAGATTTTATAAAAGACAGATTTATGAAACCTCTATTTTATTCATGAAAAGGGAAAAAATAAATAAAAATACAAAGAAAAGGTTCAATACTCATATATTACATAGATTTGTTACATATAGAGCAAAATGTTTAAGCATTTTTTTCAGTTTCAATTATTGCTTAGTAAGAACCTAAAATTTAGTGTCAATCAATTAAAAGAGATATGTTAAGCAGAAATGTGATTTTTTTTTTTAAATGACTCATTTGCACTCGGTACTTGATTTTGCATAATTTACTGCACCAATGCGGCGTAGCATGGAGTCCATCAGGGTCTGTGTTGACTTTTTGATCATCTGCAGTGTACGGTCTGGTGTCTCTCATTTTCCTCTCATAGATTCTCCGTGGGCCGGTTCGCTGACCGATTAAACGCAGCAGCAACACAGTGACTGAACCAGCTCTTGGTACCTTTGTGAGTTTGGTCAGGTGCCTTCACCTGCTGAAAAATTAAATTAGCATCTATATAAAGCTGCTCAGCCGAAGGAAGCTGGGTGTGCAGCGCTGCGGCCCCCTGGGGTTCTGCACTGGGGCTGCTGGGTGGGTCCCTGAGGCCGTCGTCTGCTCTTCTCTGGGGAGCAACGAAGAGCAGAGCAGCACTGCTGAAATGCTCACACACACATGTTTGGATTCAACTGTTAAAAGACACACTTGATCTCTGCCTGTGGTTGGCACTAAACTCATCTTGCATTAATTAGTACATTGTAGTTTTCAGTGATGTTGTTGATGTTGTTGCACTGTGGGGTTTCTTTTCTCTCCTTTCTGCAGAAAAGGTTGTTCTTCAGAAAAACATAAACATAATGGCAAAAAAAAGAAATTTTATGCCATTTCTTTTTCCAATTGATTTAAAATACCACATTTCTATCTGATCACATAAGTGTAATATCATTGTTATGACGTAGCCCTCGTAGTGCATCTTTCTGTCTCTATGGCAACACATCGGACGGGGAATACAGACAGGAAATATGATACAGAAGGCAAAAATGAACAGGCTGAGAGCCACCCACCATATCAACATGTCGTTTTAGGCTGTAAATCATTTATGCATTGAATAGGACTGGAATGTAATGTAACTGGAGAAACAGACCAGAAAACAGATTTCAGCTGAAAAGAAACCAGCAGGGGGCCAAAGCTACGAACAGCCTTGAGGTTAACAGAAAAGTTTTCCTCCTCAGCTACACAGAGGAAAACAGAGACAAAAACAGAAGCGGCAAATCAACAGAAACCAGCAAATAATAGCAACAGTGTCTTGCAAATGTTTTCACTCCCCTTTTTGACTTTTTCACATTTTATTGGGATAGTTTGATCCTAAAATGATGCATGGTTTTCAACGTTTCACTATCACCTGCAATTTGTAGGGCAGTTTTCCTCAGTCATGATGTTGGTTGGTGTAGTGCAGAGAGGTGGAGGCAGTAGCTGAGCTAATGAAAATAAGACCAAAGCAAATCCAGTCAGGAGAGACGAGGAGAACACAAGACAGCACAAAAGACGGACAGAAGACAAAAGACTTGATGAGTTAATTGATTTCAGGTGTGAGTAGTTAGAGCAGGAGCCAGGCTAAGGAGGGACAGAAAGTGGCAAAGAGTAACTTTGACAAAAGAAACATGATAACCTGGAACAGAAAATAAATAGAAAAATCATGACTAGAATCACTGAGGAAAAACAAAGGTGGAAAACAGGGCAGCTAAAAAAAAAAAAACATAAGGAACACCAAAAATGACAAAAATAACAAATTTCAACAACCCCAGGTCCAAACATCCTCTGGAAACATTTTGGAGTTTCGTCTCCTCACTTTTCACCAATAGATGATGAAACTTTTGCCCATTTTTACTTTAAAAATATCTGAAGCTCAGCCAGACTGGATGGAGAACATCTTTGAACAGAAATATTCAAGTCTTGCCACAAAATTCCCAGTTGGGCTTTAGTCTAGACTTTGACTTGGGGATTCTAACACTTGAATATGTTTTAGTAGAAGCTGTTTCCCTGTAGCTCTGGCTGTAAGGGTTCTTGTCCTGCTGGAAGGTAAAACATCCAGCTAAAGTCCAAATACTGCGCAGTCGCCAACAAGTTTTATTTATTTATTTTTAGGTCCATCCATCTTCGCATTAACCTTGAACAGCTTCCCTGTTTGTACTGCAGAAAAGCATTCCTACTCAATGATTCTGGCTCTTATGGTTCACCATAGAGATGGTGAATCTTCACATCATTTTGGATCCAAAAAATAAATACATTTGAATTGGGCCTCATCTGATCAGAGCACAATGTGACTTGATGCCTTTTGTTCGCTCATGTTCTCTAATAACCATCATGAAGAAGCTGCATTTACACAATGTGGATTTAATTTACGAATTATCTAAAGACAATTATTTAAGAGCATCAGAGCAAAGAGTTCTGCATTCGTATAATAAAAATAAAAAAACATGCCATTTCCATCCATTTCATAAATTAGACACTTCTTTGAGTTGATCTATTCAAAACCTGTAAATTTCACATACTAAAGAAAATCATTTACAATTTACCCTCCTTAAATTTCTCTTCATATTATTTTTCTTTTTATAAATAATGCAAACATTGAGCTTCTTCTTTACGTTATCAATAACTCTCTATATCGCGATCAAGCCATGGCATATTTACCCTTACAGATAATCTTTGTGAAAAGGACAAAGGTCAAAAGCCTCCATGCTGATAGGCTTGGCCTTGGTAACATTTGGGCTGGAAAGTTTCTTGATTTATGAGGCGAGGTAGATGGACCAAATGTATCCCCCTTGCAATATTTATCAGACATGCAAGCCATCACTCTGCTCTCTGAATGCAAAAGTGGTGGGTGGACAGAACACTATGCATAACATTGCATAATTCAAGGCCATGACACACTAATGGAGGATGGCAGTGTGATTATTTGCATCATTTCCATAAGATCGTAATTTTGCACACTCTGCGCCGCTAAGATTAAAGCATCCGAGAAACGCCCTGTCCTAGGGGGGCTTCTGGGGTATTTGCCTCTGCTGTGCTGTGCTGGCAGCAGCTGTCAGACAGCTCCTGCATTAAAATGGTCTTATGTATATTGATGTCTTGTCAGAAGATAGTTATGATCACCAACACATCCACATCGCTCTCCCTCGGAGTGAGCAGGGCGTTTGGACGGACCACCCTGTGTGTTGACAGAGTGTCTGCGCTATCTGTGCAGGTTGATAAAGCAGCTTTATCACAATACAGCAGAAGTAAAAGGATTTATAATTACATATAGAAACAGAAGTTCCAGTGTGATTGATGATTGGTGAAAATGTCCACTTTAAAAGCTGGGACTCCTGTTTAAGACATGTCTCCTTTTGTAAGTGCGTGTCTCTGCGTCCAGTAGAGGGCACTGTGGGTATTCACTGAGGCCCGTCGCCTGTCTGAGCCTGTGACCACCCCAGTGATTACAGTGTTTGAGCAAAGCCGTGCCATATTTGTTTGACTTTGTGGCACTCAGTAAATAGTCAGCAGGGGTGGCATTTGGGGCCATTTTGTTCTTCTAATGTCGCCTCTCTGTAAAACCAGGAAAGCACACACACGACTATTAAAATCACATTTTCCATCGACCTGTGAGCCTTTAGAGGACGGGAAAAACTCCGAGTCCCCTTAAAACACATGTAGATTTATGCGTAAGCATAACACGTGTGTGAAACACTGACAAAGAAAATGCAACAAGTTTTTGATTTGCAGCCCATTGCAATGCAAGAACAGACACTGGCACTGATACAGTCCAATTGTGTGAAAATCAGTTTCTTCATAAGAATTTGAATGAATATCATAACTCCTCCAACTGTGATGCAAATGACAATTGATACATCAGAGGAAAAGAGTGATTCTGAATATTGTAGGTGAGTCTCCAATTTCCTCACGCAGTCTCTGTGATCTTTCGGAATGAGAAATGGGTTCAGTTTTATCAGCGAACCATGTGGATCCTCATTCTTGTGTAAAATGTAATATATCTTTCTTGCTGCACGACTCCTTTTCCTGCTGACCAGTTCTTCCTCCACCCCTGTTACTGCTAAAAAATATATATACCAACTCGCTGGTTTTTATGCCTGTCCACCCCAGGGACAAGTTGTGATTGTAGAAATGAAAATTTATTTTTCTATGAAAATCTCATGCCTAGGCTCACTGATTAAAAATACAGCCAAGTGCCGTTCTGATGGGTACAGCCCTTCTGTCGTCCTCTCGGCTTTATAGAACATTATTTAGAAAACACTCGACGTTATCAGCAGTCAGTTATAAAACAATGGGTTTACTCAGCACATTTATTTTAATGAAAACAAGTCTATCTTTTTATGAAAAATGCTGTTAATTGTCCTCTTCCACTGTAATTACAGTTTTGAGAGAGGAAATATTTGCTTTCACAAGTTGGATTACTTTGCCTGTTGTTAGAAAAAGACCATCAACCAAATATCAGATGACTGGGAAAATGTTTGCTCTGTTATTTTCCGCCGTTTTACCCAGGCAAATGTTACATTATTTTTCTTACAGCCCTATTTTAAACCTTACAAAGATATAGCAAAACATTTATTTGGTGCATAGGGGGGAATTATGTATTTACTGGTTTCAAAACATCTCATTAAGTTGTCTAATTTTCTCTCTAATTTACAATCTGGAATGTGTGCTTGTCTCAGTTATAAAGGGGCGGAAATCATTAAACAACATTCAGAAAACCTCAAACTCTGGAGGAAGGATGTATTTATTTACCTCAAAGAAAGTAAAAAAGTAAGTATGGCTCACAGCTACTCATAGTTACTAAAGAATCCTGGGATTAGGCAGCAGTTCTGCACAGTAATCTCATCTACCTGCAGAGACATGAAGTATGGAAACACTTGCAAGGCATTATAAAGCTTCATAATAGTTTCCTTTATCACAAAGAAACACAAACTTCAGAGTATTTTATTGTGATTTATCTGATATGCAAACACAAAGTAGCACATATGTGTGAAGTGGGAAGAAAAGGCCACACATTTTTCAACTTTAATCCCAAATAAAAATCTGAAAAATCTGTTGTTCTGTTGTTCAGAGTAGATGGAGCGAGTTGAAAGGCAGATCAAATCACCGGAATGATGAGAAGTTTTATTTTAATATTAACCCGATAGTTATATTTACTCAAAAAAATAATCTGAGCTCATAAAAGAGATCAGAGACACAAAACTCAGCAGGGGGGAAAAAACCATGAACTTCACAATCAAACATGGCTGTCCTAACAAAGGACACACATGGATATAAATGATGGCAGGTCAGATCATCTCAACCCAGAAGGGATAACTAACCAGCATATCACCACTAACAAGGAGAGAAGGGATAACTAACCAGCATATCACCACTAACGAGGAGAGAAGGGATAACTAACCAGCATATCACCACTAACGAGGAGAGAAGGGATAACTAACCACCATATCACCACTAACGAGGAGAGAAGGGATAACTAACCAGCATATCACCACTAACGAGGAGAGAAGGGATAACTAACCAGCATATCACCACTAGCAAGGAGAGAAGGGATAACTAACCAGCATATCACCACTAGCAAGGAGAGAAGGGATAACTAACCAGCATATCACCACTAGCAAGGAGAGAAGGGATAACTAACCAGCATATCACCACTAACGAGGAGAGAAAGGATAACTAACCAGCATATCACCACTAACGAGGAGAGAAAGGATAACTAACCAGCATATCACCACTAACGAGGAGAGAAGGGATAACTAACCAGCATATCACCACTAACGAGGAGAGAAAGGATAACTAACCAGCATATCACCACTAACGAGGAGAGAAGGGATAACTAACCAGCATATCACCACTAACGAGGAGAGAAGGGATAACTAACCAGCATATCACCACTAACGAGGAGAGAAGGGATAACTAACCAGCATATCACCACTAACGAGGAGAGAAGGGATAACTAACCAGCATATCACCACTAACGAGGAGAGAAGGGATAACTAACCAGCATATCACCACTAACGAGGAGAGAAGGGATAACTAACCAGCATATCACCACTAACAAGGAGAGAAAGGATAACTAACCAGCATATCACCACTAGCAAGGAGAGAAGGGATAACTAACCAACATATCACCACTAACGAGGAGAGAAGGGATAACTAACCAGCATATCACCACTAACGAGGAGAGAAGGGATAACTAACCAGCATATCACCACTAACGAGGAGAGAAGGGATAACTAACCAGCATATCACCACTAACGAGGAGAGAAGGGATAACTAACCAGCATATCACCACTAACAAGGAGAGAAAGGATAACTAACCAGCATATCACCACTAGCGAGGAGAGAAGGGATAACTAACCAACATATCACCACTAACGAGGAGAGAAGGGATAACTAACCAGCATATCACCACTAACGAGGAGAGAAGGGATAACTAACCAACATATCACCACTAACGAGGAGAGAAAGGATAACTAACCAGCATATCACCACTAACAAGGAGAGAAGGGATAACTAACCAACATATCACCACTAACGAGGAGAGAAAGGATAACTAACCAGCATATCACCACTAACAAGGAGAGAAGGGATAACTAACCAACATATCACCACTAACAAGGAGAGAAGGGATAACTAACCAGCATATCACCACTAACAAGGAGAGAAGGGATAGAGGAGAGAAAGGATAACTAACCAGCATATCACCACTAACGAGGAGAGAAGGGATAACTAACCAACATATCACCACTAACGAGGAGAGAAAGGATAACTAACCAGCATATCACCACTAACAAGGAGAGAAGGGATAACTAACCAACATATCACCACTAACAAGGAGAGAAGGGATAATTAACCAACAAGGAGAGAAGGGATAACTAACCAGCATATCACCACTAACAAGGAGAGAAGGGATAACTAACCAACATATCACCACTAACAAGGAGAGAAGGGATAACTAACCAGCATATCACCACTAACAAGGAGAGAAGGGATAACTAACCAGCATATCACCACTAACAAGGAGAGAAGGGATAACTAACCAACATATCACCACTAACAAGGAGAGAAGGGATAACTAACCAGCATATCACCACTAACAAGGAGAGAAGGGATAATTAACCAACAAGGAGAGAAGGGATAACTAACCAGCATATCACCACTAACAAGGAGAGAAGGGATAACTAACCAACATATCACCACTAACAAGGAGAGAAGGGATAACTAACCAGCATATCACCACTAACAAGGAGAGAAGGGATAACTAACCAGCATATCACCACTAACAAGGAGAGAAGGGATAACTAACCAACATATCACCACTAACAAGGAGAGAAGGGATAACTAACCAGCATATCACCACTAACAAGGAGAGAAGGGATAACTAACCAACATATCACCACTAACAAGGAGAGAAGGGATAACTAACCAGCATATCACCACTAACAAGGAGAGAAGGGATAACTAACCAGCATATCACCACTAGCAAGGAGAGAAGGGATAACTAACCAGCATATCACCACTAACGAGGAGAGAAGGGATAACTAACCAGCATATCACCACTAACAACAACGTTCTGTTATGTCTGCAATTAATCTGAAACACCAATGAAGGAAATCAAAGCGCATAAAGGTAAAGGTTTACCTTTATACACTAAAATGCATCCATTTGCCCCTCTCTAGCAGGACTCAGTGGTACAGTCCAATTAGCATTCATGTATTTATCTTCTCTGAGCCCATGGGATCAGTCTTTTGTCTGACCAAACTCCCAGAGTAAAGAGCTGAGGAACCAAACAGAACCAAACAGAACCAAACAGAATCTTTGCAAAGGAATTGTTGCATGTTTGGGTTTTTTTACCAAATGTTTTTTACAACATTTAGTTGCATGTCTTTTCTGGACCACCTTGATTTACTGCCTGACTTTAAAGCTGTAAGGAGTTGCTTATTGAACCACTTTGTCCTGTTTTGGTGTTAGTGAGGACCTAAATGCAAACATGAGGATGAGACGGGCAAAACGGGGGGAAAAGGAAGTTTAATAACAAAAATCAGGAGACGGGAACGAACTGGCTGCAGCAGGATGAGGATGACACGGGATATGACAATGGAGTAACTGAACCACGGAGTATTTATAGTGGGGGGCTTGACTTAATGCTACATACCCAGGTAGATGAAGGCACAAGCAACAGTTTTGAGAGAAACCCAGGCAGTAAAGAACATAAAAGTCAGTAAACAAACCAAAAAGATTGAGATTTTATAAGTGAATTTAATAGGACATTTTAATGCACACATATAATTCCTATTTTGTATTCATTACCTCCCTTTTGGGTTTAGAATTAATTTTAAAGTATTAGTGCTCACTTACACGGCAATAAATGATCAGGCACCAGAATATCTGTCTAATCTTCTGACTTAACAGTTTCTCACCCTCAACGTTCTCAGTCAAATCTAAATTTGTTAGTTATTCCCCAAACAGGATTGGAAAATAAAGGAGATCAGTGTGCCTCCAGGGTTGCCTCAAGCTGAATTATTTTATAATAAGTTAAACACTCATTTATGTAGTCAGGGATTTGCTCAGGGTTTTTGCTGGCATGGGGTCTTAAATTTAATGCTTTGTGCATGGGTTAATGTTTTTGTTTCTTAGGCCTAATTAGGTATCATACTTTTGTGTTTTGTGACCTGAGGGAGAAACCACTTTATAAATAAATCATCCATTAAGATTTTTTTTATTTTTTTTCGCAAGATAATGTCTTACTGCTATCTATCTGTAATATAGATATAATATAATATTGTTTTGCATGTAACATTTGACCATTTTTCCAAGTTAAATAAGATTCTCTAAACTGGGAGCCTCCAGAGCGTCGCCTACAGCTGGAAAGGCAAATGACTGCAGACGCTCTTCACACGACCCAATTTTAACAATAACAATAATAATAAAAATAAAAGAACAGTCTCTCTTTCAGAGTTTTCCAGTGATATTGACAAGCCTTTATTAACTCAGCTGTTGACAGCAGCGTTGCTCTGGTAATGGGGGGAAAGCTGTCATACCGGCAGTGGTCTCGTGTTACTATAAATGCAGATGCCAATAAATACCCACTGGAGCCATTTAAGCTGGACAGCAATGACAATTGCACCTTTTTCCCGCCGAGCACAAAAGCCGGATAGTGGGTGTTTGTGGGCTTTTTGTCCGGTGTGACAAGGCCTTTAGTGGCCGTGAAGAACAGATTACAGCCACAGCATAGTAGATTGTGATAAAATGCTTTTCATCACCGCAAGCCCATCAGCCGTTGGGTGACTCATTCCTTTATCTGAAAACATTTCCAATAAATTCCCTTCCAACACATTGCTGCAGGTGACAGCCTACACTTGTGTTTGACATAATCCAGCTAGACAGTGTGACTATTTTAGAATATTTATTTTCTTTCTCCTTGACTGTAAATTGCAGCTGCTTGTTTTGTGCTGAATTATCTGTTAATAATCAATCTGATTTAGAGCGAATGTTTGATTTCAAGGTATTTGTAATGAATGAATTTAGCATAAAGCAACATCTTCACGTTGTTGGTTTGCAGATCAGGTGATGGTGAATAAATCAATAGAAACCATTCCTGCTGTAGCATTTCTTATAGATTCTAGTGAAATAAAGTATCACAGAGAAAAAATAGATTTTGGAGACATGAAGGGTCAGTTTCTCAGCTTGCTATTTTTTAGCTGTACAAAGAGCAATGCTTGTCTTTATTATTTATATTTAAAGCTGAAACTGTTAATTAACAGAATGCACTTCAAAATGGCAGCTGCAATTAGTGTCTCCACCAGAGCAGCTTTGCTAAATCAATTCCACCAGCAAGCAGACAGGTAAAGCTGTTTTGGTCCTAATAACAATTAACTCTGAGCTTTGACTTGAATCTTTTTCAGCGAGAAACATCACAAAACAGGGAGAGACAATTTAAGAAGCTTGTGAAAGAAAAAAATCAGCTACAAGTACGACGCTAATAGCAGAGTGGTTGAAATTATCACTGTCATGCTTTTAATAAATGGGTGAATAATTTATTTCAGACAAATAACATACAGAGGGATTGTTTATTTGTAAATAAATAATCAAGGTGCGTGCGCAACCTGACTGTAGCTGGGCCGGCCGTTAGAACCATAGACATTAATACGTAGACGCCTCTTCGTCTACATTAATACGTAGACGCCTCATGGAGCGCTGAGTCGTACGTAACAGCGTCCGCCATCTTCTATGTGGCAGCAGAGCGATCGGAGCTCCTTAAGTCCTGTACATTGTGGACTTGTTTCAACCGTTTTACGAAACAAATCTTTGTTTCAACCGTTTTATGAAACAAATCTTTGTTTCAACCGTTTTATGAAACAAATCTGGATTCATTGGCATTACCTCTCACAGGTAAGGATGAAAGATCAGAATTACTTGACTTTGCAGCCAGAAATTCACTTCTAAACAGCCGAGAAATATTTAGTATGTAGCTTAATTGGGCCAAAGTAACCGCTGATTGTTAGCGTAGCAGCTAACGTTTTCACACTGTTTTCTAATGAGAGAGAGGTGATGAGAAACCGCTGTTAGAGGAGAAGTTCATTAAAGATCAGGGATTTAGTGAGGAAAGATCAGTCAGGATCAGAGCGCTGAGTGGAGCGGTGTACCACTCCAAGATGGCCGCCCTAAATCTCGTCAGCTCCAATAGGCGAGAGCGGCCCATGAGGCCTTTATCCTCATATTATGTCTATGGTTAGAACGCTCACTGGTTGCCATGGTTACCTGTATTAAACTTGCTGTTTTAACTTTAGCTAGCATGTTTTCAGCATACTACAGATCTTCATCAAAGCGTGAGCAAATAAGTTATGCTACTAAATAGACATTAATGAATGAGATGCGTCTTAATGACCGATAAGCATTAAATGCAGAGGAGTTGATAAATGATGAGAGAAAATTACCCAAAAGTCAGACAACATTAAAGCAATTTGTTCATGGAAAGATTATCATCTTTCAATAAGATATGTCAAGGCATTCTAAACAAAACAAATATATATAGCCTACGGTGAACAATAAGGACACCAGAATAGGGTTTTCCTAATATGTATGCTATTATTAGAGAAGGCACTCTACCTGGGAAAGGGTAGAGTGCCTTCTCCGGGTCAGGGGGGTCGTCCTGCCTCAAGTGGAGGAGTTTAAGTATCTGGGGATCTTGATCACGAATGAGGGAAGAAGGAAGCGGGAGATCGACAGGCGGATTGGCGCAGCGTCTACCGTGAAGCGGGCGCTGTACCGGTCCGTTGTGGTGAAGAGAGAGCTGAGCCAAAAAGTGAAGCTGTCGATTTACCGGTCGATCTACGTTCCCACCCTCATCTATGGTCATGAGCTTTGGGTCATGACCGAAAGAACGAGGTCCCGGATACAAGCGGCCGAGATGGGTTTCCTCCGCAGGGTGGCTGGGGTCTCCCTTAGAGATAGGGTGAGAAGCTCGGTCATCTGGGAGGGTAGAGCGGTGTAGAGCAGCTGCTCCTTGGTCATCTGGTCAGGATGCCTCCTGGATGCCTCCCTGGTGAGGTGTTCTGGGCACGTCCCACCGGGAGGAGGCCCCGGGGAAGACCCAGGACACGCTGGAGGGACTATGTCTCTTGGCTGGCCTGGGAACGCCTTGCGGCAGAAAATGGATTGATGGATGGATGGATGGATGGATGGGTGGGTGGGGATGGATGGATGGATGGATGGATGGGTATGCGCAGTAGAGCGGCTGCTGACGCAACGTGACATCAACGTCCCTGTATACATGCTGCAAGTAATTACACATAAGTATGTAACTCTGTGATTATGTTTGGAAAGGGATATGAATAAGTGAAACTTATTTAGCCATATTGTTTCTTCCTATCGGCTTTAATGTACAAAGTCGATGTTTGGGGCACAGCGTTAGGAGTTCATCCTGTAACCTCTCGCTTTTAAAATGTCTGAAGTGTTTGATTAAAAAAGACGAGTCAGATCTTTCTTAAACGATTAAACGGGAACTTCTCGATGTTCCCGCTTGTCTCTACTGTCTTTAACAATCTTTAACAGTCCTCTTCAAACTCTGTGGGAGAGGAGCCAGATGCAAATTTTGTGGTTCTTCCTCTTTCCTGTCGTGCAAGTTGTCCCATCAACCAGTCATCTAAGTCAGACTTTCATGCTTGATTTGTGACCTAACAACTTATGTAATCAGTTAACAGATAGCCTGCTTGTACATGCACTAATCTAATTTATAGTGATCCTGACCCTCCTAACATTTGTGTTGTCCGTTTGGCTGCATCTTTATTAAGACACTCGCTATATTGACAAAAGAGGAAGAGAAGAAAAAAGCTGTTTGCTGCAGTTTAACTGAGTTCTGTTTTTTATTTAGCACCAATAAATGTCATGTCAAAGAGCTTTACAAGAGAAAGAGACAATTTGCATTCGATTGTGAAAAAGTTCTTTATTTTTTGAGACCCATTTCAGGAAGTGACAAATGTAGATTCACACTAAAACATTTCAAGCCTTTAAGTGCTTTTGATAATTATAGTATAAGCACATAATAAGAGTCCATTGTGTTAATTCAGTTATATAAAACTGACTGTACTGCACCTTTAAAGACATATTAACAGTTCCCAGAAAATTATTGTGTGACAGGCTAATACAAAGTATCACGTAGCTGCGAAAGGAAGTTACACAGATTTTAGCCATTTTTTTTTACAAATAAAATAATGGAAAGTGTCCCCCTCTATTATACATCTACAGATAGAAATCAACAATTTCCTTTGCAGAACAGCTCAGATGGAGATCATTTCCAAATTTCTCTTTTCACGTTTCATCACAATTCTCAGTTAGATTCAGAACTTTGTACTCAACATGAATGGAGATGAACTGAGACACAAAATAATCTGCAAAAACAAAGAGACATACCCTGAAGCTAAAATAAGAAACTAAAATGCATTAAAATAAAAACACAAGAAGAAACTAAACTAAACCGACAACAATAATTAGCCAAACAGTGAAATAAACAATAATAAGAAACACAATTATAGTTATGTTGGTCTCTTTCCAGTGAAATAAAATTTGCTTCTTTAATGTGACAAATAAGAGAAAATTAATCTCTGTGAATACTTTTCCAAATACAACATAAACAAAGAATATTTAACTTACAGGTTTATTACTATATTTAATCAAACAAAAATTTCCTACCTTTGTTAAACAATTAAAGTTCTTGAAATCTCAGTTTACGTGTGTTTATGTGTGTTTTGAGTTTCTTTGCCAGCGTTGTTAAGAAGGTACCCTCTTCCTAGCAGGGAAGGTGAAAGTGTGGCACTTCAGAGTCCTCTGGGAGCCATTACTGGCACCGCTGATGCAGGAAATGGATTCAGTGTGGAAAATAATACCCTTGAATAATTAATTAGATGAGTTTTAAATCAACAGCAAACACACTGACTGCATAAACGGGAGCAGGTCGAATTTCAAGAATGGTGTTAAATGCATGTGAATCTAAAAGATAATCAATACACTAAGGGTATGTAGTTAAATTTAATTATATAGCTTTTAAAGTCTGTAATTGAAGTTTCACAGAGAGGCTCGGTCTTTTAACATAATAAGGATTTGGTAAATCTATTTAGATGTCTGCTGCATGGAATGGTTGTAATGTAATGGAATTGCCAGTGTAGAAATACACCCCAAAAAAATCAAGTAGGAAATGATGTGGAAATATGTTGTCTGGTTTTTAGTTGCCTTTGTTATTGCTTTTACAGTTTCTAAATTGTTTTTCCATTTTCCATCACGATGTGTTACTTTATAGTAGATAAATTGCTACGGTGCTTTTCTGTTTTCTGTGCTGTTTTTCCCCTCAGCCTTAAAAATGGTCATGTGCATTTCTATTCAGTTATTTAGCTGGGAACCCCTAAATAAACGTGCAGTTACTTTGTGTGGTGAAATACTCATGTTCTCGTCCAGACTTTTTTATTTTAATTGGTTAAGGAATATGTGTTTTCTTAGAAATATGTGGCCTGTCACATAAAATCACATATATTGAAGTTTGTGGTTGTATTTTGATGAAGTGTAAAAGTATCTTATCATGAAAATATTACAGCAGTCAAACATGGATGTTGTAGAAGCTGCATGAATGACACGAATAAATATTTTTTTTCATTTCACATCAACAATTTTCCTCCATTTCTTTCCAGATCCTCACCATTTTTCATGTTCTACTCACACAAGACCTTCTGTCTGTTCCGCTTGACCTTTCTGCTTCTCCAAACCGTTTTGTTTTATTTTTTTATCTAAAGAAAATTGCTTCATTACCTGCATGCTACCTGCCTGTTAGTTCTCCAGTTATCTCTAAATCCTTCAGCACCAGTCTGCAAGAAAATTATGTGGAAATAAATGAACTAACATTCAGTGGGCCTCAGCTTTAAGAAAAAACATAAACTACATGTGGCATGTTGAATATTCCAACACATAACCTATTTTTATTGCTGCTGAGACCAAAAACTTGAGTCATTTACATTATTTTAAAGTTGCACATTAAGACCAGCAATCTTTGAAGAACAATCTGCCACTGTGCAGATTGTAGCAAAAGCATTTAATTACCCAGCTCACTTATTTAGCTTAAATTTTGCAGTTTCTTCGAAAATAAGCCTCTTATTTGTAGCAATTTAAGATTAGTTTGGTAGGAGAGAAGTGCAATTAATCTAATCCATCATTCTATAACTGCACCCAGACTTAAAAATATTAATTAGCGGGTTTGTGAAACAATATAAATGTATAACCGCTGAAACCCCGAGCGATGAAGCTGCTAATTCAGGGTAATTTTGACTTGACTCAAATCAAGAGAGATGCATAAAGAAATAAGTCATTATAATTAAAGTTTAGGTGTCATAGATTTAATATTTCTTAATAAAAAATAAACATCTCTATAAACTGTTTTTCCCCATCTTTCTGTTGTTTCCTTGCCCAACAGAACAGCACTCCCTGTAACTTGGTCATTAACAAGTTTTATATCTGAATGGAACAAATGAAACTTCATTATATTTTTGCAAAGATAAACTGAAGATGTAGCTAATAAATTAGTTGATACAAATAACTAAGTGATGCTGAAGGCAGCTTATTGCGACCTTTAAATATAAAATCTTAATGGTTTAGTCGTAGAAAACATGGCTAAATGCCATCAGATGGTGGTTAAAGTCTTTAAGGATCTGGCCAGAGATTTTAATCCCTAATCACTGATGTCTGAAATATAACCTTATGGATTATCAGAACTGCAGAACCGGTTTAAACTGAGTTTTTTCTTTATTTTTTTCCTTTTGAATGGACATCCAGTTTGGTCAAAAGCAAAGCAATCCTGAGGAGATAAAAACAAAAATGAGACAAAACTAATGCTAGGTTCAGCATTATTATGAGCTTAGCATTGTTCTTTTCACGTCTAACTAAATATTAGAATTTGTTTCTAATTTATTGATAATTTAGTTTTGTCAAATCATTTATTTTCCATTATTTAACCAGGTGAAACCCTGCTGAGATCTCATTTGATCCTTAATATAGCAGTCATTTGTGTCAAGCTTTTATAAAAACATCAGTGAACTGACTGCAGCTATAAAGTGATTGTGTGATCTTGGCTCTTCCCTCGGCGTATTTCTGTGCAGTGGATGGTTAGGTTCTTGGTTTTCAGTGATTCCTGGGCTCTGAAAAGCCAATCTCCTGTTCCAAAGGGCTTGGCATTCCTCTCAGGCCTTAGCTCTGCTGATCAACTGTGCTCAACTCAGATATACAGTTTCCTCTACATCCTCTTAGGGACGAGAAAAGTCTGGTTTAAAAACCGTCTGCTCAAAAGTGAAGACCTTAAGTCGCCAAAAAGAATTTTCACACGATTCTTGCCATCATGTGGTTTTTCTTCTGCTGTGTAGGGAATCAAATGTGATTCAAATATATAATTTTTTAGGCTGACCATACAATTTGAATAATTTGTGTTATTTGAGCATCTGCAGTCAAAACTTACCAAAAGAGATGCAGTTCATCTTGCACAGGATTAAGACCAAATTCTCAAAAACTACGGTCAGTTTAGAGCCAACGTGTTTGGGTTCATGGGATGAAGCGCACAGTCCAAAGAAAACCTCCCATCAATGAACAGAAAATTCAAACTAGACTTGATTTTTTTAGCACTATCCAGAGGGTTGCATGCTTTGCAAATGCTGCATATGTCTTTAAAGTTTGTTTTTAGTTTGAACAAAATAATCGCCAGCATCCTGCTAGAGCACGCTATCAATCCAGGAAGTTTAGTTTCCAATTGGGGCCTAATCTAGTAGACAACTTAAAGGGATCCGCAATTAACTATAGCAATATACTTTATTTGAGAAACATTCTTGGCTGATGTAAAAACAGCACAGTGAACATCCTCGTTTATTGTGGGGGTCACGTTCCAAAAATAGGCGAAGACAGCAAAGTAGTCGGCTTTATTTTGTACAATTAATATACAGTACCATAGAACGAAATCTGTTTTCAGGCCCAAGCATTTGTTTAAGAAATAAAAAGAGAAACATTTCTTACAAATAATTATAATAGTTTTTAGGAATACTGTAAAATAATCATTTTAATAATCAGCCAACGAGGTTGGACACATTGTGTGTTTCACAGTTCCTCTGCCTCTTTGTGCTGACTCCGCTCCTCTGTAGCGTCTTTTCCTACTGAAGCCGTTTTGAAGGGGTCTTTATTTTCCTCCTTCTCTTATGAAACGAACTGAAGATTTATTCAGTCTCTAACGGCGGCCTACAGCGGCGTAGCTTCTGCCTTCCTTTGTCCAGAAGTTTAACTTTCTCTGCGATATTTAGCAACTTCCTCTGCCACTTTGGCACGTCTGCAGGCGCCTCTGTCGGTGCAGAACGTTTCGTCGAGATTGTGGGTTTTGTCGTGGAGAAAATTTGCAAACATGTAAATTTGCCAAGCTGAGCACATTTTTTTTTACTGGACAGAGACGAGGGATTGATTGACAGCCAATCAGGACGCAGAACACCGGACTAAAAAAATCTGCAAAACAGCGAGGCTAAGAAAGGTGAAGCGTGTTGTAGCGAGGGTTCACTGCACAGTAGAAGTGCTGTCTTCGTTTTTATGAATTTAAATAAAAGATTGTCACAAAGATGTCGCCATGTTGTTTACACTCCAATGCATCCTGGGTAAATCTCTGATGTTTATATTTTTGAGTCCACTATAATCTGCCTTCGTCATCGGCCCAGCATGCGATGTGCAGGTGGTGACATCCATATCAGAAAAATATAATAGATATACATTACAAACATCAACGATGACTTCTCAGGACTCACTTTTTCATGAACAGGATTCCAGCTGGACTTTCTGTTTCAGTAGGTTTTATTTCCATTTTATCCCATTTTTGGCCGATTTTACCTATTTTGCAATTTAATTATAATAAAATAACACTGTGTGCAAAATGTTGTTTCTCATATTAGTCTTCTAAATTCCTTTTTTATTCCCACTCACTTCTTTGGGTGTTGTTGGTGATTGTCTGTGCTTCAATTATGTTTTCTAATTCATAATTTATTTATTTTTTCTGGTGTTTTTCAGCAGCGTTTTACTCCATACGCATCATATTTTGACACTGGGAAGAGATCACCCTGCTTTAACTGTGTGCCGATTTTCATCCTGAAATTTGCAACAGCACAACATAACCTACCAGTGTGTAGACAGAGCAGACTTGAGCTACTGCCTTTTCAGACTCTGAGCTCTGGAGCTGCAGTTATTCTGTCATTGTTAAAAAAAAATAAATAAAACAATTACAAAACAAATTTGTTTTGCATCAGTGCTTTCAAGAACATGCATTTTGAATCCTTTCAAATTTATTGACGCTGTGGCGGAGAGATCAAATTTAATTGTCAATCATGTGAACTCCCATCTCGCCTCTTTATCAGCAACAGCAAGTGAGAGCTGCATTAGTAAGTGCTCACTCTCACTCGAACAAAACAAGAGCTTTTAATGGGAGCTTACATTAACTTCCATTTTGCATGAACTTTGCTTTTATTTGCTTCATAATGGGCCACACAGGCTTGAACTTGACTTTTTGTTTTTGTAAGTTGAATAGCTGGGGAAAAAAGGGTTTTGTCATGGATATATGTAATGCATTTCAAAGGAAATGTCTTCCACTTTTTGAGTTTTTATTTTTAAATTATTGTTGAGCAAACTATTTCTTGTAAAAACGCCATGCTCTGTTTTATTCATGCTAGAGAATGAAGAGGGACAAAACAACACATTTGTCATTTTTGGGCCTTGGGTGAAACTGATCCAGTGTTTAGTAAGGAAGAAAGCAGAAAACAACGGTTTGTCAGTGAGGACTCATCTGAAGTCCAGCATCGCTGCTGGATGTTTGCTTTACCCACCACCAGCCTTAGAAGGACTGTGTACTATTTTCAGCTCCATCACATCACCAAGCTTAGAGAAAAAAAAATGTATTCGAGAAATCTTCCCCGCTGTTAGCTTCTGCAGCAAATCCACTTAGAAAGTCTGCGCTCACTTCCTGTCTGAGTATCTGAAGGTGATGTGGCTCGCACCTGTAGAGCGTGCAGAGAAAATCACAAGTCTGATGTTTGCGACGAATATAGAAGGTTTATAATACCTGAACGGCGTCGAGTCTCTGGCTCTGGCCAGTTAAAGTGCAGGGAGCGCTGTTCAGCCCGTGGGACTTGGTGGAGACTTGTCGCTTTCAGAGGGCCAGCCACAAAGCTGAAGACTTTCAGTCTGTGAGTAATTTTCTAGCTTTCCTTTGAACTTAATCCTTTCAGCAGAGGTTTTGGCCTTTAGGCTCTCACAGTTGTTCGGGAGATATGAATAAACCAAGAAATATGAATACAATTCCTAGTGTAATGCAGAATCAAAGCGTTTTTGAATTTATATAGAATATATTTTACCTGGTTTCAGAGTGTGGTTGGTTTAATAGTGGGACAATTATACGCCATTTGAGTTTAACATAATAATGATAGTGTAGCTTTTCTTCATCCCTCTTTGGACAGTAAGCAAAACTATTTTCCTGTTTGGTTCCCCGGCATTAATATGAGCATTAAGGATTACAGTTTTAATTCATAATGGTGCGTTTACACCAAGCATCAGGCGCACCTGGTTGACATTCAGAGTCTATGTGGAACATTGTGCGCGTCCGTCAAACGCTCAAAACGCTACAAATGGTTCAAATCGCCTTTGTTTCTCATCTGTTCTCTGATTCGTTCACGTCTGGGGAATGATAGGTTTCTGTTTGAGATCTTTTTGCCTTCTTCATGCTGTCAGAAAGGTTCAGGTGTGTGTCAGAAATCAGGTCTGGATCTGGTAAAACTGAACTCAGCTTTCCAAAATCTGTTAATTACAATTAATTCAAGCAGGAGAATTGTTAATTAAATGATCATTTGAAAGCTTATTTTGTTGGTTCCTCGGCTTATCTTGGTCTTATATGGACATTTGTTTGATGAAATTATACATTTAAGTCTAACAAAAAAAATAATAATAAGATAAAAATATGAAAACAGCATCAGGTCCCGTTTTTTCTCAATATCTCAATATTTTCATTCACATTAAACGTGCAAATAATCTTTCTTGGTGTAAACTGGAAGTTTTTTCCCCTCCTCACCACAAAAGTTGGGTGGATTATTCTGTGGTATTTACAATCTCTGTATATTTGATTAGAGATCTGCAAGCATCAAGGTAGATTAACTCTGCCCCCAAGGTGTAAATAACCCCCACAAATCTCTCCACATTCATGGCAGCCACTCACAGGGCATTAAGTTGTGAAAACTTTATCGATAGCTCAGCTGCTGTTTGGAGGTTTAATTAAAACCCAACTCGCTCAGAAGGCAGCATCACTCCACCAGGATTTCCTCCAGAATGTTTTATCGTGTTTGTTGTATAAATGTCCGTGTGACTGACAATGACAGTGATGGCAAATCATATTTGATAACAGCCGTATTTTGAAGATGTGGTGCCAGGAAAAGAGACATCCAATACTCTGCCAGTGAGAGAAGCCAAGCTGTGAACTTCTTTAATTGACTGCCTAACTGCTCAGAAATAATGATGTGGGAATTAGACGCCTCAGAAAAGTTGCCAAAACACATAAGCAGAATTCAGAATGGTTTACTTTTACATGAAGCAAATATAAAAGATTCAGGAACAGAAGTCAAATGAAAACACTTTTATCTGCAGTAGGACTCTGTCTGGATGAAACTAGATGATGTGAATTGCTGGGAAAACCCCATATATTTAACATTTTTGGGGTATGTTAAGTGCCCTTTGTGACCTCCTGACATACCCAAATTACCTGCAGAACAAATAAAACATTTTTCAATAATATGAATCATTAAGTTTGATACACAGTGCATTTGGAAAGTGGTTAACTTGTTCCACATTTTATGTTGCAGCCCTGTTCTGAATTGTTATAGTTATATAGTTATACCCAAATTCCCAGTTACGACAATGTGGAAAAAGTTTGTGATTTTTGCACATTTCTTAACAAGAGACCACATTTGTGTAAATATTTATAAACTAAATATTGAGCTTTTTTCGCCCGTCATCCATGAGATGTTTCTTCATCTTAAATGGACTCAGAGGTAAATTCATTTGACTGGATTTGATTAGGAAAGTCTCACACCTGGCTACCTAAGGACCCACAGGTCAGAGGTCAAATTCCAGGCATAAAATCAAAGGAATTGTTTGTATTATTTTATTTTCAGCGTAACAAAGAATTAAGCAAAGGCTGTGAATATGGAAAAAGTGAAGCACTGCCAATGCTTTCTGGTTGCACCGTACCAGCCACACCATCACAAACAAAAGTTTCCTAAATGTTTCATTTGTCATGTCAGTTACCAGTTGGTTTCCCTGCATTCGATGCAGAAGACAATGCTAATTATTTTTACGATTCACATCTAAAAAGTATGACTTCATGGGCCTGAATACAAATGCACACAGAGTTTTCCCTACCATGTTCTTTGCCGTTCATAGTTTAGTAAAAAAAAGTCTACTGCTCAATCACATAAAATCCCAAAGGTGTAACATCATTCAAGGTTGCACACCTTTGCACGTTGCTGTGTTTCCTCTTTTCATAGACGCTGATACTGTAAGTTTGGAAAGTATTGTTGGCAAAACCTTGACTTCCTATCCACCCACTTTCAGTTTATTTCAGCTTCTTTGCATGAAGTTTTTATCTTTACATTTAGCTTTGCTTTCCCCTGTTTCTGTTCTCATAACTCCGCCTGGATAATTGCTCCCAGCCCTGCTTGTACCATGTGTCTCTTGGCTTCCCACTTCAAACCCAGCCCACCCAGTTCCTCCTCACCAGCTCCCTCGGTGTCCAGTCTGCTCTGCCAGCATCCGTCTCCATTCCATCTTCCGCTCAGTCTCAGGCTCCAGTCCATTAAATCAGCCTGCAGTTTCCAAAGAACCATGTTTAATCTGTATCTCTCCATATTCCTCACATGTGTAACAGTAGTTTAACCGTTTGCATCGCAGTTAATTCTGCTAGAAAGTTTAGTACACAAACACGGAGGACATGCCTTGAAAGTAAAACCAGCTGCATATTTGTTGAAGCAGAAGCAAATGTTAACATTAAGCAAACATTAATTAATCTTACTAATTAAACCAGTCTAAAGTCTCCAGTGACCTGACCATTGTTATGTGACAGGTAGCTGTTGTACTCGTTACAGATACCTGTCCAAAATGTGGTCATAATTTAAGTTTGTCAGCTACTCAGGAATTTTATTTCATGCAGGAAGCCTCTATTTTAAAGATTAGAAGTTTAAATAACAAGTTTAAAGTTATTGCATATCCCATAAGCTGCTTTATCCAAACCAAAACCTGTTTTGATTTATGTTTTGGACCCTTGTCCTCATTTTAACCATCGAAACCATCTCCCTCAGATGAAAGGAAATTGCTTATGCTGTTCAAATCTGGGACCACAAAGGCTTAGGACTACCATGAATTGGAAACTGCTTAAAAAATAAAAGCACTAGAGTCACTACAGCAAATCAACTTTCACACTGACATGTACCGAGAGAGCGCCAACAACAAAACAACATTTTCCATAACCGACACTTTTCATCTCGACTGACATTTTCAGCTGCCAACATGCATAAATCAAACACTTCCCAGAGATTATTTTGAACAAAACAACATATCCGTAATAGCAAGACGAAAGTGAGACGTACAAACGTAACATTAAACCAAGAGTCATGAATGATGGCGGCAGCATCACGTCGTGGGTCTGTTTTAATGCCACATTTCACAAACATCCACATTCTCCAGTTTCATCTGAAATCAACAATTAGATGAAAGAAAAGTCCCAAACACATTAAAATTTATCCAAACCAGTTTGTGTCAGGTTAAACCGTCCATTTCTCTGCAGTCAAATATCGAGTCAGGATTACAAAAAGCTCTAGGGTTCTGTGTGTTTTACTAAGGAACATTTGGCTAAATTCTGCAGTGAGTAAGTATATATTTAAACCAGTAAAGTTGCTTGTCATATCATTGCAGTCTGGTAGAAGTGGTGTCTAAACGCATATTTAAAAGTCTCTGTCTGACCGGAACTGTTTCTTAATCCTGAATGTTTGGCATAGCAGCTTCTTCGATGGCTGGAGAGAAGACGAAAAAACTTCCATCTTAAGATAAAATGTTGAATGCATGGGAAGTAGACCCTGCAGTCATCTGAATAATTTCTGCTGCCATCCTACTTACCGCCTGATAAGGAACCAGATGTGATTTGGTTCATTCACAACGAGTCCTCTGTACGTGGAGTCAGGGGAATTACATGAAACCAGATCCAGTTCATTCAGATCGGTACAGTCCGTTCCAGTTCGATTATAATCCAGTTAACGTCGCCACAATTACATTCACAAAATCCAAAAAGGTTAAACACTTCCTTTTGTAAAAAGCAATTCTGAAAGAAAAGTTTATTCCCAAGTTTGGCCTGAGTGAGGTTTGTCACAAGAACAAATTTTGATGGACGATAAATTGTCCCAGAGCGTATTACGATAAACGATAATATTGGGGGTTTTTTAGACCATTTTCAGGTATCATAACAGTAATAATTCCATCATAATGCAAGAACACATTTTCAAGGACCAATAAGCTTTAAATTCAAATGGACCTGGAAGATGTTTTAAAAATACAAAATAAACAAAACAGCAGAAACAACAATTAAAATGAATTATGAAGTCTGTTTAAACAAAATTTAAAAAAGGGACTTGAGACCAAAGCCCCAGACTGAAGACTTTTATCATTCAGGTTTTAGTAAAAAGAGAAAAAAGCAAAACAATAAATCAAGCAAATTAAAATTATTGAGTTCCTTTTAATTTATCATGCGATTAATTGATTTATTGTTTATTGTGACAGAACAGATCTGTACAAATCCAGGCTAGTAACAGGAAAAACAAAAGCTTCTTATCTCGGTCTGCATCGCAGCTGGCTACATGTTGTTCACTCAACTCTTTATATAGCTCTGAAAAGTCCAAAGCATTTAAATACCCATAGAAAACAGATGTTTTCAGGTAAACAACTGTATATACCAGAATATCCAGCGTGAAAGTGAGGTGAGAGTTTCTGCACAATCCCCTCTAATACACCGTTTGCTCCCTTATGTTGGACTAATTTTTTTTCTATAACCTTAGTTTCTCACACTGAGGCTTGAGTGCACTTACAAGACCTTCTGTCACGTTGCGGTTTGGTGAGGTGAGGATGAGGACGCAGGTAGACCCAGGATGAAGTGAAAATGATTAATTTAATGGTGAAACCAAGACACGGAACAACAGAGAACTGCACAGGAAAAACAGGCTTCACACGACAAGGATCCGACAAGGAACACTGACAACAGGTGGGACTAAATACACTGGGAGGGTAATCACATGAACGACACACAGCTGGGATCAATCAAGACGACACAGAGACTCACAGGGAAACAGGACTGAACACAGAAAACTCAAAAATAAACACACAAAAACACGGATCCTGACAGTACCCCTCCCTCAAGGGCGGATACCAGACGCCCAACAAAAAACAGAAAAGTCCAAAAACACAACAACCCAACAGGGTGGGCGGAGGGGCGACGGAAGGAGGGCCAGAGTCCAGAAACAAAAAACTACCCATCAGAGTGGGCGGAGAACCAGGAGGCTAATCCGGCGGACGTTGCCGGCGCAGGAAGCGAGTGGGCGGAGAACCAGGAGGCGGGTCCGGCGGTCTCTTCCGCCGGCGCAGGAAGCGAGGAGGCGGGTCCGGCGGTCTCTTCCGCCGGCGCAGAAAGCCGAGACGTAGAGGCGGGTCCGGCGGGCGGCGTCTCCGGCGCAGAAAGCCGAGACGTAGAGGCGGGTCCGGCGGACCGGGGGGAGCAGACTCTGGAAACTCGGGGGGAGCAGACTCTGGAAACTCGGGGGGAGCAGACTCTGGAAACTCGGGGGGAGCAGACTCTGGAAACTCGGGGGGAGCAGACTCTGGAAACTCGGGGGGAGCAGACTCTGGAAACTCGGGGGGAGCAGACTCTGGAAACTCGGGGGGAGCAGACTCTGGAAACTCGGGGGGAGCAGACTCTGGAAACTCGGGGGGAGCAGACTCTGGAAACTCGGGGGGAGCAGACTCTGGAAACTCGGGGGGAGCAGACTCTGGAAACTCGGGGGGAGCAGACTCTGGAAACTCGGGGGGAGCAGACTCTGGAAACTCGGGGGGAGCAGACTCTGGAAACTCGGGGGGAGCAGACTCTGGAAACTCGGGGGGAGCAGACTCTGGAAACTCGGGGGGAGCAGACTCTGGAAACTCGGGGGGAAGCAGACTCTGGAAACTCGGGGGGAAGCAGACTCTGGAAACTCGGGGGGAAGCAGACTCTGGAAACTCGGGGGGAAGCAGACTCTGGAAACTCGGGGGGAAGCAGACTCTGGAAACTCGGGGGGAAGCAGACTCTGGAAACTCGGGGGGAAGCAGACTCTGGAAACTCGGGGGGAAGCAGACTCTGGAAACTCGGGGGGAAGCAGACTCTGGAAACTCGGGGGGAAGCAGACTCTGGAAACTCGGGGGGAAGCAGACTCTGGAAACTCGGGAGCGGGCTCGGACGGATCACTGGGGGGCGGAGGCTCGTCCGCAAACTCGGGGGGCGGAGCCACAGGGAACTCCGGAAGCTCGGGGAACTCCGGAGGCAGAGGAGACTGGCGCCGCCTCGGCGCGGGGACCGGAGGCGGAGGAGACTGGCGCCGCCTCGGCGCGGGGACCGGAGGCGGAGGAGACTGGCGCCGCCTCGGCGCGGGGACCGGAGGCGGAGGAGACTGGCGCCGCCTCGGCGCGGGGACCGGAGGCGGAGGAGACTGGCGCCGCCTCGGCGCGGGGACCGGAGGCGGAGAAGACTGGGGCCGCCTCGGCGCGGGGACCGGAGGCGGAGAAGACTGGGGCCGCCTCGGCGCGGGGACCGGAGGCGGAGGAGACTGGCGCCGCCCAGGGGCCGGGATCTCCGGCGGCTCAGGGCGGCGATAACGTCGGTGCCCAGGGGCCGGGACCTCCGGCGGCTCAGGGCGGCGATGACGTCGGTGCCCAGGGGCCGGGACCTCCGGCGGCTCAGGGCGGCGATGACGTCGGTGCCCAGGGGCCGGGACCTCCGGCGGCTCAGGGCGGCGATGACGTCGGTGCCCAGGGGCCGGGACCTCCGGCGGCTCAGGGCGGCGATGACGTCGGTGCCCAGGGGCCGGGACCTCCGGCGGCTCAGGGCAACAATAGCGGCGGGGTCCGACCCCTGGTGGGCACAACGCCAATCGTGTCCCCCACCAAGGGTTAGCCCTGGCGTCCATGCTGCTGGCACAGCTCCTCACCGTAGTGTGGTCGGATCCTTCTGTCACGTTGCGGTTTGGTGAGGTGAGGATGAGGACGCAGGTAGACCCAGGATGAAGTGAAAATGATTAATTTAATGGTGAAACCAAGACACGGAACAACAGAGAACTGCACAGGAAAAACAGGCTTCACACGACAAGGATCCGACAAGGAACACTGACAACAGGTGGGACTAAATACACTGGGAGGGTAATCACATGAACGACACACAGCTGGGATCAATCAAGACGACACAGAGACTCACAGGGAAACAGGACTGAACACAGAAAACTCAAAAATAAACACACAAAAACACGGATCCTGACACCTTCCCTCAGTAGTTTCTCCCCAAAAGATTTTAATTGTTGCGCTCAGAAGTGTAGTTTTTATGAGTGCCATGACTGGCAGGATTTCATCAAAGTGCACTAAAGAGAGAGTGGCTGTTTGATAATATGACGAATATACCAGAGTCTTTAACATCGGGACAATTTATTGCCTTTGTTTGCATTTGAAAGAAAATAAATGAAAGGAAAAGACAGAATTAGATTATGAAGTACCAATGAATGAGAGACGGTTTCAATGAAAAACCTAAATGCCTCTCGAAAAACATTTTTGTGTGCTATGAGTGAGGTTATTTCAGTTTTAGTTGTATAATCACAACTTCAGGCTTTGACACTACTGTAAAACATCGTTGTACCAAAATGTTCCTGTAATTAAGTATTTATACACGAGGGACGGAGCTAACACAGAAAGAAGACAACTGAAACAACAGAGCTTAACTAATGGGAGTAAAAACAGATCTCATGATATTAAAACATCCAACAATTTCTCATTAATGTCAAGACAAACTTGCAGAGCAATGTGTAGTTGAGCCTGGTGCAGAAATGATATCTAACAAACTGTCAGAAATGGAAATAGTTTGGGAGATTAACATGTTCATCTTCATTAATTAATTTCAGAAAAAAAACATTAAAACATGTTTAATGTTAAAATGCCAGAGGGCAGCACAGCTTTTATGTAAAAGAAGTTCTGATTAATTGGAGAAGTCACACACTGAAACCTGCATTTGGGATTAAACTTCACAAATGATTGTTGAAATCTAAAACGATATACATTGTGGCATCCTGAGCAGAAGAAACCCCGGCTGAATATGTCAGCGTTGCTATGCCAACGTGCTTTCAATCCAGGAAGTTGCAGCTGGGTTCGAATCCTTTTCTGCGTGGATTCTGTGCATGATCCCTGGGCGAACATCTCGGTTCTCTTCTGAAGGAAAAACATGACTGATAGACTAATTGGTTTCTGTAAATTACCCTTAGGTATTAATGCGGGTGTCTATCGTCTTTGTGCGTTTCTGTTACCCCACCTCTTGCCAAATGATTGCTGGAGATAGGTCACAGCCCCTCTGTGACCCTGCAAGGGTAAGCGGCTGCAGACAAAGGATGGATGGATGGTTAATTATGCAGCACTAAGAATGGAGGGTGAGGTATTTACAACACTGCATTTCATGAAGAGGATTAAAAGGAATCCTCTGTGCAGAGTGAACCAGAATGACGTTGAACATAGAACTACAGGACAAACACTGTCACATTTTTCCATTATAGTTGATTATTAAGAAGAATATAAAGTGTAAAGCTGCTGGTTAACATTACATTTTGAATTTAACTTCATCTGGATGGAAGCCACAATAATCTAGTTTCTAGTAAATTAAGGTAGACATTTCTGTGCTTTATAATACACATTCTGTGTTTCTATTTATTCAGTCACTCACCGAAATTGAGAGAAATGTGAATAATTAGGATAAATTAAATAGAAAGCTTCTTTAACATCATCCTCCCACTAATTATAAACCTTCACTACATTTTATTTCTGTGCAGCCGTGTTGGATTTTAAACTCTGAGTTGGTTTAACTTGTGAAAACAACGCAGACAATCAGAGAGTAAATTCATCCGAAGCAGGAAGGAAGAATCGTGGCGGACGGAGATGAAACTATTTAAAATGTTGCCATGTAGGGTGACCATCACTGCTTCCTGCTCTCCAAGTATCCATGGCAACTATAATTTTTCAGGTGGGGCAAGATCACTGGTGGTAATTGTTTCGAACTGATGCATATTTTTACCAAATTGACCTTTTACGAAAACCTTAAGGCATATTAATCACTTGTTTTGTTCCACGAAGGCTTCGGTCTGCCTTTGTGGTTCACATTGATTTATAAACCAGAGTACAAGGAGACACAGGAGAAAAATGCTGGACAATTAGGTGGCGCTATGCCAGGCATTTCAACTGAGTTAATTGATCATATAAATCCTCATGTACAGCCCTCGTTGTTTCACTTTAAATCTAAAGTGAACCTTTTGTAACCCAGGTTTGGTCTAAATGTTCATTTAGCTCATTGGCACCTAAATCAGATTCATATGATTATTTTGTAAAAATGTGTGTACCGTCTTAACATTTTAACATAAAAGATGCACCGACACACAATCTGCACTTTAGACTTTTACCCCTCAGCATACAGAGACTTTTTCTGGTCAGACTGTGTTTCCACATCGGTGTTTGTTGCCCTTCACAGCCCAAGAAGCAAAAACTCTGCTCTTTTTTTCTGATAAGAGCTAAGACAATATTGCTAATATTGCTTTGTTGAGCCTGGGCCTAATAATGAGGAGAAATAAATATTACAGAAAGAAACTTCCTCAGTAATAATCTTATCGAAACCTTAAAGATAAAATATCACTTCTCTACGGAGCTTTTATTTTTTGTCTATTCTTTAAGTCCACATTAACACCAGGGGGGTTAAGTTTAATAAAAGTGGCTCCTTTTGAACAATGGCTCATGCGGATCCGATTCAGAACTGGCTTTGTTCTTTGTAGTTTCTGTACAACAAAACAATTGATCTGCAGATCAATGGACAGATCTACACAGAAAATCTGTTGCAGGACATTAAAAGAAGTAATGGCACTTATTTCTCTACGTTGAAAGAAATGGTCACAACCAGCAGGAGCCTTGCAGGTCCCTGTTTAGTTCATTTGATTTAGTGCAACACGTCTTTGCTTAATCTCATTTGTGCAAATGTGTCGATGTGTTAGATCACTATGATCATAATTAAAATCGGTCTGAAAGAATTTTCATGTTGGTTTTGATGGCTCTGTTACTAAACAAAATCATTTTAAAACAGTCCTGGCACTTTATTCATATCATCTAATGTAATAACTTGATGATCTTAAACATTTAAGCAGGCAACAAAACAAAAACAGGATCCATATCTAAGGAGCAAATTGTTTTGACTTCGCTCCAGGTCAAACACATATCTTCATTTTTGGAAAGTTTAATGTGAGGTGGCCTTTTCCACTGCTGGTTAAAATCAACATTGACATGTTTACTTGCAGTCGAGCTGAAGCACACCGAGAGACAGATGTCCAGGAGACAACACAGACAAGCTGAAAATATTCCATCTTTATTTTTAAATTTGGCATAAATCAATTGCAAGAAAGAATACAAACAAGGTTGCTAACACTTGCAAACAGCTGGGAAAGTTACAGAGAGACAATAAATGATACTTTATTCCATTTCTGTTCTGTTCAGGCTGTTTAAACAACATAAATCTCTCAAGATACTATATTTGCAAACTGTGAAAAATACTATTTAAATTATTTCCTGGTGCACAGTTAACTTCACATTTTCTCTTCCAGATTTTCTTTGCAAAGAATGCAAACTGGAAGTTATTGTGTTGCTTTATAGCCTCAACTTTAACATATTTCATTGGGATTTTTAAAACCGTATTTAATTATGCCAAAAAAAGTGCTTTGCATCTGTATTCAGTCCCTTTGACACCAAATGAAGCCAGTATGTTCTAATGAAGCAGAATTAAAATCGAACTCTTTCCATCCCTACGGTAAGTTCTGCTGGTGGCAGATAAGAATCTGGGCAGACATGATGGAAACATGGATGCACCTAAATACTGCAAAAAGAAATAAAAATAAAGATCTGACAGAAGTTGATAGATACTAAAATGGAGGTCCACCTTTCAGCAGGATGCAGATCCAATCAGAGCCACTATGAAATGAAAGATTATAGTCCATTTAGGAGAGCGGCCCTGTCAAAGTCTAACTGAGAACATGACGACCCTTGAAAAGTGAGCTATGGCACTAAGATTATGGAAACACTTAAGTGTCAATAGCTGTAAAACTGGTAGAGATAAATCCCCAAAAACTCTGAAAACAAAAGCATGCTGCACTTTTCTGATTTTTATTTGCAAAAACTTTGAAAATTATGCATCAGTTTCCTTCCACTTCACTGCTATGAGCTACTGTTGCATAAAAACACGTTGGAGTCAGTGGCTCTATCATGACATCACATGAAAAAGCTGATGCTGTAACTGGACTTGTTGCCTTTAATCATTTTTACAACTATTACATTCCTCAGACATAAACAAACACGACCTGTACTGGTGTGATTAAAGGACTCAGTTTTTTTTATTATTTTTTGAGTTACACAATATGATAAAAAGTGAAATATGTCGTCTCAGGGGCACGAACACTCCACCAACATCCATTACACCCTTTTCCCCGTGTATAATTAGATTGAAATCCCGCACTCTGATCGCTGACAACACATTATCCTCCACGTCAGCTCCAGAAGCGCCATTAGGGCAACTCGCCCTGCTTCATGTGCTTGTCTTACTTTGCTCAGCCTTAGCCGTGACCCCAAAGCTGTTTGCAGAGCAGAGGAATAAAACAGGGATTCACTTAGATGAAATGACAGGCTAATAGCGCTTAATGAGCTGTTTTGGCTTGATGTTGTCCTCCTTAGCTTGTTTGCAAAGCAAAAGCTATACGACGCTGCCCATCTGCAACCTCCAACTGTGTGTTAGTGTAACTCTAATGTGCTTACATGGCCGGGTGTCTCTGTCTTTGTAAGAGTGGCTGTGATCAGAAGGGGGACAGGCTGACACAGCTAATGGAGAGATGTACAGTTAGCAGAACTGGCAGCGCATGAGGGGCTTTCAGCTCCTTAGCCTTTATTCAGGAGCTCAGGAAGACTAATGGTCCAAGAAGACCTCAGCTATGCTAAAATCACGGGCCGAATATGAAAGCTTTAAATGTGTTCTTAAGAGGGAACACATGATTTAAGTGAGATCGTTATTAACCAAGATGAAAACAGACCTCCCACACACAAATACCCATCAACACCATGGAGGTGGCCAAAGTAGGAGACGCGCATAAGTACATCAGCAAGATTCACTTTTCTGCTCATACGGGCGGATCGGAAAGCATCGCCGCCGTGCAGTTAAATTTGCATTTTCAGTTTAGTTGATATTCAGAAGACAAATCACTGTCTTGATGGAAACGCGAAGCATAAGAGAAAAGTTTCCGTTTACATAGAGAAGCTCTGAAATGACAATACACTGATATCTATCCACTGACAGGTTGGAAAAATCTAAAACCCTCTGCGGGATTCTGACTTATTCTCTCTTAGCTTACATTTATTGGCGTTTATTATTGCTCTCTGTCTTTTTTCTAATGTCTTGTTGTTTGGAGATCCAGAATTGCACCTACATTGATAAAACTGCAACACAGTGCCCAATATTTAAAGGCTCACTGCTCTTCCATCTGTTACGATGTGGGATGTGATAGACTAATTTAAATATCTTCTTGTGGTTCTCACCACACTTCAACAACTTGAGAAGAACAATTTGTCACATTAAGTTGTGCTTGAAATGCTTTTGTGCCATCAGTGCGTCAATTTAAAGACTTCATACGTCGCTCAATCTGACTGCAAAGTTTTTCTCTGCAGGTTTTAAATCTTCCACAAAATTCATATATAAACCATGTTAATCCCCCAAAGGCCCTGACATGCTGAGGTTGGTGCCATATATGTTACATTTTTTAAAATCTTCTTTAATGTGCTAACTCTGATTCGTCTTAGTGTCAAAGTAAATACAATTATTATATCGTGGTACAAACATTTATCAAGAGCAGCTAGCGTAAGGATTTGTTTTTGTTTTGCTTTTCAAAATACGACCACATCCAAGTCTTAACAATAAAGTACTGAAGCATTCCTCAAAATTACAGAATCAACTTGTTACGTAACAAATTTGTTAAGTTTGAGAAGATTTTGCTAAATCATTGATTGATGTGACCAGAAATGTACAGATTAGAAACAAAAGCAGCATGAGTTTTCACTAAATCACTAAAAACAAGTTGATGTAAAGTCTGCAGTAGGCAACTTTTACAAAGATGTATTTTTTTTTTTTTTTACATATTTTGTTAAAACCATTATTATGTCCATGTACTAAAATATAGTCTGTGAAAAATAATCCTACTCCCAGACACAGAAATACTCCGCTCCTAGTCAGAAACAGCCAATGAGAGCCAGGAGGAACATCTTAGCAGTGTCAATCATGCTCGTGTACGCGCTTTTTTCCACATACCATCATTCAAGCTAAAGATTTCCAGTGTGTTGCAGCTGCACTAATAGTGTAGAATGCCCAACGTTACCGGAAAAATAACAATTTATCAATTTTCACAATGAAGACAACTTATCAAGTTACGTTTACTAACTTCAAATGATTTGTACTTATAATCTGAAACCATAAGACCCTCATTTTACTCCATTTCATTAAATTTATTTCTAATTTATGGAAATGGTTTGCAACAATGTCAGAGAGACGTTGTGTTAAAAGAGAATGAGTTACTTTTCTTAAACGTCTGCCCTCTTTGTCATCTACAGCTTTGTTCTGCTTCATATCGCCTGCATCAAAGTCGCCGCCGTCTTTCAGCAGACACTAAATAGTCAGTTAATTGTTTGAACATTGTCGTTTGCCGTAGGTTTGAAATGTGAAATGAGTTCAAGGAGTTCGAGGTGCTTTGCTTTGGATTCCTGACGTCTCAGTCGTTCTTGACTCAGTTTTAGCTGAAAAGACACAAAACGTATCTTGAGAAACGTGAACCAAGGAGCTTCTAGGAGTTGAGTGTGATGAGCAAAGACAGCTGATCTATTTATCCTTATCGCAGGTGATGATAAAGGCGGCTGGGAGGAGGCAAAGAGAATCTGTCTAGGTTTTGTGACACACTGATGTATAATATCCTATTTTCAGCCAGGTAAAGAGAGTTTATGTCAAAGTCCTGCTTTTTAAGCTCTGCTCCACTGTGCACAACCTGCTTGTACTACTTCTGATTTGGACAAATGTTTCTTTCTGATTTACATAGTTTATACTTATTAAAGGTGATTTCTATTGTTTGTAGGTACTTAAATATGTACTGCTGAAATGCACAATACACTTGTTTTATCGTTTTTAAATTACAGTTAAGAAAATGATTAATGACTTAACATAAATGGGCTACACTCTTTTTATCATTATTTTTTCTTGATAATCGTTTTCTTGTTTTTTGTTCTTGTTCAACTGTTTGTTTTTTCCATTATGGCCTGAAGGGTATTTAATCTAGTTGTCAGCCCAGCAGTAAAAATGATTTGTTAAACGCCTCACAGTCTAAACAGGTTAACGTAGCTCAGAACAAGGACAGAGAAGGATGAATAAACGGGAGCAATAAAGACCCAGTTAGAAGAAGTTATGCTGTTAGATAAATAGAATAAGTTTACGATAATTACACGATCCAGAAGTGATAAATTATGTTCCAGGTCGTGGTCATTCGTCCATCTCTTGTCTTGACTTGCTTGTACAGTCGCAGTTTGAGGAAGAGGACAAATTACAAGTAGGTTTGATTTAAACCCAGGACCGTCTTCACTTTAAGCAACACTTCATAATTAGGCCCAGTAAAGACCGAAAACTTGCTTTGTCCATTTTTTCAATTGTGTTTTATTGAATAGTTTTACTTATTACACAAATTAAAACAATATTTTCTTGTACTATGCTTCTAAATTACAACTAGCCCTGAAATGTTATGTTTTATCGTAACCTCGCATTTACAAAACAAAGACACTGAGTTAAGAGACTAATGTTTTCATTCCCAGGTTACATATATTAAGATGTTGTGTTTTTGTTTGTTAATCCGTGAGTGTTTGTTAAACAAGTTAAGTGGTCCTCAACCTGAAAAGGTTTGAGAAACACTGGTATTTATTCCCTCCTGGAAACTGTAGATAGACATATTGACTGGTAGGTAAACATATTGATGGATTAGTATACACTTTGACAAGAGTTGCTTAAGCAATCAGAAACTTGCTGCAGGTTTTTATAAAGCATAATAAGCCAACAAACGGTTAAAGAAATAGTGCATTAACATACAAATTACATAATATCTGCAAAAATATTTATGTTGTGACTCTTTTAAGTCCAAAATTTTTCTGAAACAAGATATGGCAATAATTTGTTAACCAGATTTTTAAAAATGACTTGACTTTCAGTATTGCAGTAGACACAGAAAAAAAAAGGAACAGATCCAGTGTTGCAGTTATACATTGGTTTATCCACAGGATTCATTCTGTTTGTCATGTAATTAAGTAAGTCTAGCATACCTAAATGTTACAGAAGCCTCGCCGCCTCAAATTAATTTTCCACGGCCACAGTGAACTTTGAATTTTAATAAGCTTTTATCACATAATCTGCATTATTGTTAAATGGAATAACTACTAAAGATGCACACTCACAAAGGGAATGCCTAATGAGTTTTGCATGACTTATTGTCTGTCTCGCAGTCGGCTTCATTTATAGCCATGCTAAATTGATTTGGAAAATATTATTAAACCTACTGAACCATCCTCTATCTAATTATTACAGGGCAACCTGAACATTTATATTACTATATATACACACACAATGAAGCTGTTTCATTCTGTAACCCAAAGCAAACCTTTCGAGCCTCTTGCTCTCTTCTCTGAGCGCCTGCATGCTCTGAATGCTAAGCTGCTGAAGAATAGAGCCTATTTCCAAGGCTTCCTCCTTTTTCCTTGTGTTTAAACTGGAAAATCACCATGAATCCATCCTTGGTTGATGTTTAACTGGGTGGTGAGGAGCTAAAGGGATAAAGTCCAACCAGCTTTAAGCCAAAGAAATCGTAATATTTTTCAGGGAATCTCTTCTTTGCTGCTCGAGACGCAGAGTAGGAGTGTTTTAATACACAACATTCATTACAAAACGGTTTCATTCTTTTCTTGTTGCCCCTTTGAAGATGAGATTTATTAAGTTGATACTGAGAGCTAGAACATGGTTTGTCAGCATTATTTTATCTGTAAAATAAATGAATACCTGCTGCACTGTGACAACTTCAGATACAGGGTTAGTTAGGGCGACTGACTTTTATTTATCGGCCCAATAAACTCAAAAACTATTTCACTAACTTTTCTAGGCATTCCTCATGGCTGGTCTTTACTCTCTGAATAGATTATCTTTGTGATAGTTGTGCTGAATGCATTATAATGTTGTGATTAGTTAATTTTATAATAAATCGTAAGTGATACACTAGAGCCTTACTGACACCTAGTGGGCATTGTTCACCGGTTCAGAACCGGTCCGGTCCGGCTGTACACACGGTGTCAGTGGCTGTCCTTTAGACACGTTTGCCCCTTGGACATTATTCGTCCTGTATGTTCATTTATTAATTATTATTTCAGTATTGTGTGATATTTTATCAGAAAATGTTCTTTCTATGTTTTCCAACTAAAATTCTAAGCTAAGCTAAGCTAAGCTACATCGTTAGCTAGTTTGTTTGCAGGGGTCTGGTTGCTTTCTGTATTTTGTCTGTGGTGGATGTATACTTTGTTTTGTGTTTGTTAGAGTTTTACAAACAAAAAATAACTTATTGGAAAGAGTTGCAAAATAAAACCAAGAAAAACTATCAAGGACTGGATTATTTTCAACTCAGATGCTGTGCTAGCTATCTAGCTTTGTAAGAGCAACACACGGTGAGGGCAGCATCATAATTCATAAAATGTCAGATTCCGTCTTTATGCAGATGACACAATTATCATCTGCTCAAATCATACTTAACATGTTTTTTTATCAATGACAATAAGCTCCCAGACTTAGAGGACATCAGTAATTCAGATGCTTAAATATCTCCAGTTTCGTTTACTAACATTAACACAAT
Source organism: Poecilia mexicana (assembly GCF_051168715.1). Taxonomy (NCBI): domain Eukaryota; kingdom Metazoa; phylum Chordata; class Actinopteri; order Cyprinodontiformes; family Poeciliidae; genus Poecilia; species Poecilia mexicana. The sequence continues at coordinate 48,324,566 of NW_028263371.1, read as the reverse complement.
TTAAATAGGTAAAAAAAATAAAAGTTTATAAAATTCTCAGCGCCTTCCTAACAATAAAAACTGTTCCAGGGGAAAATGTAAATTTCTTGTCAGTATTTTTGACAGCCTTTCTTCTTCTTAGTAATATCATGTCATACAAACTCTGCTGGGGACTTACTTTTTTATATTTATGTGTTAAACACTCCCCAGCCACAAAGCAGGTAGGTTAGATCCTCTTTTACTTTGTAAGTCCCCAATTCGTCATGAAAACATTCTCTGGTGATTTTGGTTCATGTTGACATAATAGCATCATGCAGTTGCAGCAGATTTGTTTGCTGCACATAAATATTGCACATCTCCTGTTTCAGCACATCCCAAAGGTACTCAGTCTGGAGAGGTGATGGGAGTTCACTGAGCTTATTGTCATGTTAGTTGTGATTTGAGCTTTATGACATTGAATTACCAGACTGAAAGTAGTGAACAGAAGATGGGTAAACTGGGTTATGAACATATAAACATGTTCAGGCTTCAACTTTTTGAATAATGCCACCATCTTGTATAATTACACCAAAATCAGCACCCTGAATCCTTGAGATAAGGCAAAAATGATCTACTCTTTAATGTTGTCTAACACTGAGTTTTCAGTTGAAAGTGAGACTTGTTGGACCAGGCAACTTTTTTCCAATCTGTCGTTCAATTTAGGTGAGCCTGAGAGAATTGCAGTGACAATTTTCTGTTATCTGACAGGAGTGTCACTTGTTGTGGTTGTTTTGCTTTTGTTGCTGTGCAGACCCTCAGATCTGGAGATGGGTTGTGCATCCAGAGACGGTTTTCCATGTTCCTTGGTTGTATTTAACCTACTGTTGCCATTCTGCCATCTCCAAAATAAACAAGGCATTTGTCCACACAGCTGCTGCTCACTAGCTAGCCTTTTCTTTACCAGTCTCTGTAACCCTGAAAGATGTTTGTTCACAAAAATCTCAGTACACGTACAGTTTCTGAAATACTCAAACAAGTCGGTCTAGCACCAAAACTCTCAATGCAAAAACAAAATCTTATCAAGTATTTTTAGTCTAGTTTCTAGTGCAAATATCTTAGTACACTTAAAATAAGACAAAACAAACTTACAAGTAACTTTTCAGACAGTTAGGGGTTGTTTTAAATCAATAATTCCTTAGTATTTATGTATTGATGACAGTAGAAGTTTCACTGGCAGATTATTCCACTTATTGGAAAAATGTCCTGTTATAATTTAAAAAACTTGTATTCAAATATAACTTGTATATTACTTAATATTAGGAAATTATTTACTTAAAACAAGTTCCTATATCTTGCTGAAAAGTTACTTGTAAGTTACTTTTGTCTTATGTTAAGTGTATTAAGATATTTGTGCTACGAACTAGACCAAAAATACTTACACATTCAAAGTCAGTTAAGCTCCTTTGCATTCCCAATTTGACGCTTGGTTTTGATTACAACAATTTATTTTCATATTGCCAAGATGCAGAAATGCATTAATTAGATTTTTATTAAGAAATCACAAGAAATTGACAAGTTTTTCTTGGAAGGGGAATTTTATTAAAATCAGTACTTTTACCTGAATACATGGAGGACATAGTAATGATAAATAAACTGTTCAGATTGAACTCCTTGACAGCAAGTAGTATCCTTGAATTTAGTTTGCACTCATGACGTTTTGATAATTGCAGATAAGACACAAGTTTTGCTCTGTAACTCAGTAGGACGAACATAAATTTACTACAAAAGACACCGGGTATGATTTGTTTCCCTTATCTGTATAGCTGGCTGTCTACAATGTGTGCACTCTAACTGGCGCTGCTGCTGCCATCATTACTGCTGCTATGGAGACAGGAGGGCGGACAGGGTCTCATCCAAATCCATCAGCCAGTCTGAGTTATTCAGCCCTGCCCTGCTCTGGACAGGCTCGAGCATGGAGTTCACACCAGTGGGAGGGGCACAGGGGGCTACTAAATCATTCCACATCAAATGGCGGCTTTAGAAAATCAATGCTTCTCCAATTTTTTATTTATTTATTTTTTTTTTTTTTCTGTAGTCGAAGTTGCCAGGGGTTGAGGAGAGGAGGATGCTGAGTGAAGACGAAATAGCGTCTGGTTGTGAAAGGTGGATATCCTCTCCATGTTAATCAAGATGAAGGGGTTGGAGAGGCATTGAGGGTGAGCAGGAGCCAATTACAGTCAGCCAAGGTTGCATTAGGCGGGAGTAACATGTGGAAACAGTATACGTGGGGATCACACTGAGCCACATGCTCCATAAAGCAAACCGAGGGCAGTCACTGTGGCATGAGTGGGGTCACACTGAGCCATGTCTGATCTCTAACCCCAAATCCCACAGGGGAAACCAACAACGGCTGTTTCCAGGGCTTCAAACGCCGGCCTGTCCACATCCATTAACCAGCTAAAGCTATAAAATGGAAGCATTTGATACTGAGAATTCACGTAGGGCTTCCATGTACACCCGAAAAACTGAACACAGGAGGCACCAACTCAAACTCAGCCTGCTGTCCTGTTTTGAGTTGTTTTCAGTTACTAAGTTCATTTATGTAAGTCAAATCGGGGTAAGCCTGCCCTCATGTGTTCTTTTCGGGAATTGCAACTTAGCGAACTTTTTTTTTATTTGAAACAAAACTTTATAGAACAGCACCAGCAGTCAAGCTGACAACATGGCGTCAATATCCACTTCGTGATGTCCGGTTGGAGTGAATTTCTGCCGCCATCTTTCGTTTATGGTTGCGTTGCCGGTATGTACTGCGGGATTGTTTCTGTGCTACACGTAGCGTAGTAATGTGATATTTGACTGTGGAATAAGCTTCTTTGAAAACGTAACCACGTTTTGTGAGGTTATCAAATATGGCGTCTGTAGTACTGTATAGATTTGTACGTGTAAATGTATTTAGGATGGTGTTGGGCAGAAACTCGGTGTAAAAATGCATTTTATGCTGCACATTTCATATACTTATTGTATTGTTTGTCTTGTTTTTGATTCTCAATAAACCTGCTGACAGCGGTCTTCAGAGTTTTGAGAAAGTATGAGAAAGGTTTAGCTCGCCTTTACATCAGACATGCACCAGTAATGGCACACCTACTTTAGATTTCAGGCTTATTAAACATTTTACTCCTTAACAGATTTTTTTTTCTGGTTTTGCTGCTTTTGTCAACTCATTTATCTTCAAATGCACTTTAATATTAGACAAGATGATTTGAGTAGGTGCAGCAGAAGTTTGGACATGATTATTTCATTGCCTAAAAAGAAAAAAAATTCAATTCATTCTGCTGTTATGTGAAAAAGTAACTAAAACTTATAAACTGGATGTGCCACCTCTTAGAAAATACAACTTTTGTGATAAATAATGATGAGTCTCCTACTAGTACTAGTGGCTCACTATTCTTTGCAGAATTTTTAATTCATTATTGAAGGTTTTTGGACTGTTTAGTAAAAACTGTTTGCATCCTGAATCCACCTCTCAACTCAGGCCATTACGCTACCGCCATCATAATTCAGTAAAACTTTTTATTTTTGTTTGGTTCTTTCTGAACTGAACTGATGAGAATAAGAAACAGGATATTTTCACAAATAATTCAATCTGTATTATTTGGCAGGTGAATTTTAACTCAGCTTTCCAAATAAATTGGTTAAAAATTACTATCATGGTTCAACAAATGCAGTGATTACTTTTTCACGTTGTGCAAGGCTGGTTTGAAACGCTTTTTTAAATTTACCAAGTGACATAATTTAAAAACTACAGTTTTATTTACTCATCATTAACAGAAAACAAGAACTATGTAAGAGAAGCATATATTTTTTCACACAATGTGGAACATGAAACACATCTAAGTTAATCAGATTTTAGATAATTGCATGTAAAAGAACAAACTTGTCACATTCAAAGTGTGGAAAAAATTCATCTATGATAATGTAAAGACGTGAACAGAGTTTGTAAACGCGTCTCCATAGCCTTGTCTTCTCTATGCTGGGTGTATAGAACTTGAAAGGAGCTTGCTTTATTGGAAAGAAGAAACCATTACACATTTGTCAGCTGCCAAGGATGGAGGAGCCATGGGGAAATGTCATGCACTTCCAAAACAACTGAAATGGATGAGTGCTTTAGATTTGTAATTGTATAGAATGGACTTTAGGTCTTGCTGCCTCATGTGTCATAAGATCCAGGAGGGCTGCGCCCATTAAAGGAAAACCTTCACAAGTTTCCTTTGATTTGTTCTGAAAATAGGTTGTTTGGTGCTTTATTTGATCATATAGGAGGAAGAGGTGGGCAGAGTACCCAAAAGAGAGGCACTACTTCAATATAACTATACTCAAGTAAAAGTAAAATGTAGACAGCCAAGGAATTACTCAAGTAAGAGTGAGTGATTAAATTATCAGTCATTTAATATTTAAAAATTACGTCATCAGATGGACCAAAATGTAAAGTTAAGTGGAAATTTTTGGTGTTTTAAGGACGAAAATGAGAATAATTCAAAAATTACATGAGGCAAAATAAAAAAATTTCCAAATCTGTTTATTTCAATGAAAAATTTATGAAACTTTAACTAAAACTGCAGGCATGTGTCTTTATTTGGTGAATTTTTTGGTTAAAGTGTGTTTATTTTTCATTCAGTGGGTTGAGAATCCAGAAATGTTTCTCAAATAAGAATAGAAATATTTTATAATAAAATTACTCAAGTAAAAGTAAAAAGAACAGCGTAGTAAAACTGCTCCTAAAAGTAGATTTAAAACAAAAAAAAAAACGTTATTTGGGTAAATGTAACTAGTTACAAACCACCTCTGATCAGAGGACATATCAATTGGCTTTTTTATTTAGTGGGTAATGTCTTGTTTTAGATGTTATGAAATTGGCCAATGTCACGTTTTGCAACCAGAAACAAACAAGTTGTATTCACAATAAAAATTTACATTCAACTTTCATAAGCCTTTTGTGACACAAAAACCTGATAGAGCTGCAGCTCCATACATGCAGGTCAGGATTTAAACTCCACCATCTCAGGTTTGGTTTGAGTTTGACGTATGAGTGGAGTGGTCTAACACATGGTGTCCCTGTGCTGATGCAAAAACAGAAAGCATGAGTCAAAAAGTGAGACCCCGTTGCTAGCAGAAGTGCTGGTGATGCCCACAAGCGTCACCAGCAACACTGCTGATAAGATCATGGCGATCTAAATAAAGCCAAAATTTTTGTGCTTTGAAAGATTTTTTGAATCTTTGTGGTTCACCACAAACAATTTTTGAAACTCTTAGTAGGTTACATTTTATTAAACCTTTAATCTACTGCTTTTGGACGTTGCAGTTTGATTCTTTCTTCTCCTTAGTCGGCTATACGTCTTCCCTTTATGAGCTCATGTTGGAGTTAGTTTCGTCGTGGGTGGCCATTTTGTCCAAGCTGTCCCAAATGTATTTTCATCACTCTTATATAGCTTTTGGCTACATTTTTATTTTATTCCTTTATGCATAAAATACAAATTTTGTATATATTGTCAACTTTAGACATGAAAGTGAAACTATCCTCAGACCTGAACACATTTAAAGAGGAAAACTTAAATTGTAATATGTTCTTATTAAGAGCATCTGGGAGTTCTGCATCATGAAATCTTAAAAAGAAAACATAAAACATACCAATTTAGCTACCTGTTTTTGATTGTTTTGCACTTAATACTTATACATGTCTTGCACAGAGTGCGGAAGTTTGCATTTATATTAATACTGTCTCAACTTTTATTGATCTGACTGTTATTCTATATTCTATAGTTTATCCAACTTGTTTCTGTTTTGGACCTAAAATGCATCGTAACTTCATTCTGCAGTGACTCCGTGTTGAATGACGGAGATAACCTAAATCTGAAAAGAAGCATTTATCTATTGGAACAAACATTTTATTGTCTTACAGATACATGTATTAATCCCACTGTTAATAGCGGACATTTTCAGAACAGTGCAGGTCCATGTTGGTTTTCCAAAGCAGCGCATCAGAGAAATGATGCTCAACAACCTTTCCAACGTGATCTGCTCTCTCTGTCTTTTGTGTTATTAGTATCACTTCGCTCACCTCGTGTGCCGCAGCTCAGAAGTAGATTTATATCTTTGATTTGGTGTTCAGGCTGTATCAGGTGAGGGAAGGTGGAGACTACGGCCTTAGCAGTTGAGCCAGCAAGCAGGAAAGATAATGGACTGGAAATGGTTTCCTGCATCAGATCGTGACTGATGGCACTGACTCTCTGAGGAGACAGGCCTGTGTACAGCAACTGTTTTTTGTTTTTTTTAAGTTCTGAACTTACAGAAGTTGTACACTGACTTCATGGCACTGTTGAGAATTATCCTTGGAGTAATGTGTGTTATTGAGTAAAGCTGTTTCAGAAAAAGCACGCATGAAAACCATCAATTCAGTAAATTGACAGACCAACTTCTTTTTAGTTAAATGTGAAGAAATAACAACATAGACACAGATTTTGGGAAACAGTCAATAGAGTGGCAGAGATTCTGCATCAACAGTATAACTTATGATGGTGCAGGCTTTTGGGATTCAAGATTACCTAGAAACAATGCAAAACAACAGCAATAACAAGAACATTTATGTTGTACCTTATCACTGAAAAATACTGGAAGTTTAAGGAAATCACCATCAAGGTTGGAAGCCACTGCTGGATGCACAGGACCTTCGATTCCCTTCACAGGTTGCACTGCTTGAGAGACCACGAGGGAATTAGGCCTTCCTTGAAAAAAATCTGTTGTCACTCAACCCTGTCTGACCCTGCATCTAAAAATAATCCCGGCTTGTAATACGAAAGCAGAGGTATCATGAACTAACTCAGCACAGAAGCTTCTAGTTTCCATCTAATGATTTGCACTTATTTTCTGTCATGAAAAACATGGAGAGTTATGAAATGGAAAAGAACGGAGTGCCGTGCGTCACTGTTATTAAAGCAACACCGTTTCTACACCACATTTCAAAGTTATGAGTGGCACGTCCATTAAGCGGCAGACTGCAGGCTCACTGTCCTTGTGGATAACCTGAATAATTTACTAGCTAATATCAACTTCATATACTAACAGAACTGAACGGCTACAGGGTATAATATATGCAATAAGCAGTATAAAACTATTATTACATTGAGTGTGTATTTGTTTTATGCCTTACGACATGTTATAAATAGCTCTATTCCGGTAAAGTTATGGCTAAAACTAGTAAGCCGAGATTTTAGTTGCATGTTTTTTATTTTTGGTTTGAACCATTTAAATCAGAAAGAAGAACAAAAGAATTTCACACAGCTGAATTATTTAAATTAGAAACTTTTAAAGAACACAACTGTGCCGGACGAAAAAGGATAAGACAAACATTTCCTGACCTACATGCAAAACATTTTATGACGGGATAAAAAATTTTCCCACTCTAATAAAAAAATGGCGATAACAGGATGGTGATGTTAAATGCTTTTCTTCAACGGTGACTAGAGAAGCTTGTCAGAGTTTGTGGGAAGATGAATGGAGTGGAATTGTGGAGGAAAGTCTGTTAGGCTGCAAAGAAGAGTTGATTGTTCACCAACAACTATAAACATGCAGTCAGAGCCACAATCAAATAAAAATAACTCCAGAACCCTTGCAGCAAACCTGAGATTGAACAATTTTTCTAAAAAGAATTGGCAAAAACTGAATTCTCAAAGCTAAGAGGAACATACATACAAAACCAGCATCTGCAAGTGCAGCAGAGGGCCGTGTGCATATGAAATGAAATGAAATGAAATGAAATTTTATTCGAACATGATACAAATATAAAAAATATTTAAAAAAAATCATCATGCTGTTCAGTGTTTGTTTTGGACCAAATTGCAAATATGAGGCAGGTAGATCAAAATAAAGAGTCTTTACTACAGATGTTATAAAACTTGACAAAAACAAGTAATAAAAGAAACTGTTGAAAAAGAAAATTAGGAACAAAACAGGAGGTTTATAGAAGGATCAGACAAGGAGCTGAGAAGAGCATGGAGCAAATAACGTTATATACCAGGAGGACGGATCCAGAGCCTCCACTAGGCGGGTGATTAAATGATGCATTGCAGCTATGAGGAACAGAAATCTGAAGGCTGAGGGAAATGAATAATGAACAAAACAAATACACTGGGATGTAGGGAGAAGAAGACACAGAAACCAGGGAAGTGTACAAACTGAGACAAACCAAACATACAGGGACGAATCAAGACACTAAACAAAATGTGACATAAACTCAGCAAGAGGAACTGCAGCAAAACAAGATGTAAAAAACACAAACAAATGTGGATCTCAAGGAAATGCAAATTTCAACGAAGAGCAGGAACAACAGAAGACGCTAAAGTCCACAGCACAGATCAGATGGTGAAGCTCAACCTCTAGGAAACCAAATACGGCATGCAATGTGTGACAAAACTAAAAATCACACAAAATATTCAAAGAACTGTCATGAGTTGGTCATGTTGCTGGTCATTTTGGTAAATTTCCTCCTCTTTTGTGTTCTGTGTTAACCCTTATTGCTCCGTCTGTTTCCTGTGTATATTTAAGCTCACCTCCTCTCCTCTGTAGTGTTCTCCACAGTCGTTCCTGCTGAGATCTCTCACACACTTTGTGCTGCTGTGGCTCTTTAAACATTAAAGAGAGACTTTGTTGAACTCACCAGGTCGTCAACCCTGGTCTTCCTCACCGGTCCGTGTTTTCCTGACAAATACAAAAGGAAGATTTAAATGATTATGACTTTATTTGTAAAAAAAAAAAAAAAAAAAAGTTTTGGAAAACCTTTTTCCATTTTAATAATGGTTTGGAGTCAGATTTTATATCTTTTCTCATGTCTTGATAACCTACAGCTATATTCTTACATAAAGTCCAGTCAGTTATTTGCGTGGCACCAAATCACCTCTGACTCGTTGAGACAGGAACTCTGTGGAGTTTACCACCAAGGACTGGAAGCAGTTTCCTTAAATCCAGTGACTTGCACACACCTTGATGCAACACAATGTAGCACATGACCTTACACCTTGTCATCAGTTCATGGTTGGTCTCCCTTCTGATGAGTGTCAAACTACACAGCTACTCACCACCGCTGCTTCTTACAGGGTTCGCCATCCGAGCTTGGAAATTTGCTCAACCTGCCAGTTTTCTGTACTTCAAATGACTACTGGAGCTTAGTGCTCACGTATTTATTGATAGAATCATGTTTCACTGCTCTGCATCTATGAACTAGGTTTTTAAAAAGCTTTAAATGATGCCCATGTCGTTTGTAAACTGTTATTATTCTGAAATAAGCTACCAGAGGCTGTCCCAATCAGTTGGTTTCTTTCTGCTTTTCAACCTCAGATAGTTTTGGGAAGAACAAACTGTGTGACATTACACCTAATTTAAGACAAAAGCTAATGGGAGAAATGCAAACTTAAAGCATGTTGTGTAGCAACTGATACTAACATATTTGTTTATCACATCAACAAATTTAAAGTTATTTCTTAGTGCTAATTAAGAAAGTAGCAGCAAGTTGATGAGGATTTGTAGCAAGGTGTTGGCAGATTTTTCTCTTTTTCCTTTGCAACTTATTTTTGGTCATTTATATGTAAAAAATACAAACGTTTACATTTGCTGAGAAATTCAAATTGAACACAGAGAAGTTTCTTTTTAGATATTTCTGTCAGTTATTCTATAATTAGTTTGTAACATGGTAGGCTATTAAAAAAACCTCATATTGGCAGAAACACTTTTCCAACAACAAACTCTAAGAATAATAGTCACTATTCAATCCCTATTAAAAGTTATTCCATTATATTATATAGTGTTGCGTGTTTTGGTAATGTGATCGTAAAGCAATGTCTCTGGTCTGTGATTTTTGTGTTTTATCCTCTGCAGCAGGGTTGTCCAAACTTTTTGTAATGTGGACCAAAATCATCAAAAAAAAATTATCTCAGGCCAAAATAAACCTAATTTTAAAATCACAAACACATTACTGCATCATATTATTTTTTACTGCTCAACAATAAACTGAGCATACAAAAAGTTTAACTACACAAAGGTTTTAATTACTGTAGATTCATGCTACTTTTAAAAGGTTTTTTTTTTTTGCAAATTTGCTTTATTAGAAGAAATAAATAGTTTGCTGTATTTTGTCAAATTAAATAAATTAACTCAAAACAGATTTGGGTGCATTAAAGTCTGAGTAAGTCTCACATTATTATTACCCAAATGGGGTAAATTCTCTAAATGTTTCTCTCTTCAAAAACTCATTACCTCTCGTGTTTGAGAGAAGCAAGACTAAAACGTGAAACAGTACTGACCCATAATTTGCCCTGAATATGATCACTGCTGCTGCTGCTGAAGCTGCTGCTGCTGCTGAAGCTGCTGCTGAAGCTGCTGCTGAAGCTGCTGCTGCTGCTGAAGCTGCTGCTGAAGCTGAAGCTGAAGCTGCTGCTGCTGAAGCTGCTGCTGAAGCTGAAGCTGCTGCTGCTGAAGCTGCTGCTGCTGAAGCTGCTGCTGCTGCTGAAGCTGCTGCTGCTGAAGCTGCTGCTGCTGCTGAAGCTGCTGCTGAAGCTGAAGCTGAAGCTGCTGCTGCTGAAGCTGCTGCTGCTGAAGCTGCTGCTGCTGAAGCTGCTGCTGCTGCTGCTGCTGCTGCTGCTGCTGCTGCTGAAGCTGCTGCTGAAGCTGCTGCTGCTGAAGCTGAAGCTGCTGCTGCTGCTGCTGCTGAAGCTGCTGCTGCTGCTGCTGCTGAAGCTGCTGCTGCTGCTGAAGCTGCTGCTGCTGAAGCTGCTGCTGCTGAAGCTGCTGCTGCTGAAGCTGAAGCTGCTGAAGCTGAAGCTGCTGCTGCTGAAGCTGCTGCTGCTGCTGAAGCTGCTGCTGCTGAAGCTGCTGCTGCTGAAGCTGCTGCTGAAGCTGCTGCTGCTGAAGCTGCTGCTGCTGAAGCTGAAGCTGCTGAAGCTGAAGCTGCTGCTGCTGAAGCTGCTGCTGCTGAAGCTGCTGCTGCTGAAGCTGCTGCTGCTGCTGCTGCTGCTGCTGAAGCTGCTGCTGCTGAAGCTGCTGCTGCTGAAGCTGAAGCTGCTGAAGCTGAAGCTGCTGCTGCTGAAGCTGCTGTTGCTGCTGAAGCTGCTGCTTTTGCTGCTGAAGCTGCTGAAGCTGCTGCTGCTGCTGCTGAAGCTGCTGCTGCTGAAGCTGAAGCTGCTGAAGCTGAAGCTGCTGCTGCTGAAGCTGCTGCTGCTGCTGAAGCTGCTGCTGAAGCAGCTGCTGCTGAAGCTGCTGTTGCTGCTGAAGCTGCTGTTGCTGCTGAAGCTGCTGCTTTTGCTGCTGAAGCTGCTGCTGCTGAAACTGCTGCTGCTGAAGCTGCTGCTGCTGCTGCTGAAACTGCTGCTGCTGAAGCTGCTCCTGCTGAAGCTGCTGCTGCTGAAGCTGCTGCTACTGAAGCTGCTGCTGCTCCTGCTGCAGCTGAAGCTGCTCCTGCTGAAGCTGCTGCTACTGAAGCTGCTGCTGCTCCTGCTGCAGCTGAAGCTGCTCCTGCTGAAGCTGCTGCTACTGAAGCTGCTGCTGCTCCTGCTGAAGCTGCTCCTGCTGAAGCTGCTGCTACTGAAGCTGCTGCTGCTCCTGCTGCAGCTGAAGCTGCTCCTGCTGCTGCTGAAGCTGCTGTTGCTGCTGAAGCTGCTCCTGCTGAAGCTGCTCCTGCTGAAGCTGCTGCTACTGAAGCTGCTGCTGCTCCTGCTGCAGCTGAAGCTGCTCCTGCTGAAGCTGCTCCTGCTGCAGCTGAAGCTGCTCCTGCTGCTGCTGAAGCTGCTGCTGCTGAAGCTGCTCCTGCTGCTGCTGAAGCTGAACAAATAATTTGTATCCTACCGGTGATTATTCCTAGATAAGTTATCCCAGACTAGCAGGCTGAGTAGAACATCAACAGGCGTCACAAAACAACAACATGCTCACTGTTTTTTTACTCTGGCTGGTTAGCTTGTACAACATGCTTTGTTTTCCGTCTGAGCTGCGGGGCGGTAATTATGAGGACATGATCAGATCCACTCCAAACCCTGACCTCTGTCACACTGACACATGTTTACATTGGCCAAATGTGAGAGAGCAAAGTGGGCCAGGAACCCGACTGTCTCGTCTCGCCTTACAGCCTTATTTACAGTCATCTCCTACAGCCCTGATTGATAGCAGCCATCTCATTAACAGCACAGCAGTCCAAGGCCTTCGACCAATGTCCTGTAGACACATCCTCTCTCACCTAGACCGCTGTGGTGTGATTAGATGTCCCTCTGGACAGCAACTGTACTACAGAGGAAGAAAAACACAACCTACCACTCTGCTGCCTTGACGTTATTTCCAAAAGCAAGGAGAGAAAATGTAAAGAGGGGAGTAGAGGAAAGGGCACGGCAGAGAGGCTAGAAATACGGTGTTGATTCTGATGGGAATGATTTATTAGTGCAGCAGGACACTTAATAATTACTTAACACACACACACATAGATCACCTTTACAGTATTTCTGTCAGGAGACGGCGAGAGAATGGAAATGATATGTGATTGATGCCAGGAAGCACAGGCACAGCCCAGGGGGAAAGCAGTGCAAGGTCTTACTTATAAAAACATCAATCAGGGAGCATGGTCTGTGAAACCGCAGGTTGTGAAACACCACCAGGTCCCCCACCCCCAGTCTCCACACTGCGGACCAGACTCAAAGAAAAGACGGGCTCTGTTGCTCACTTAATGATGACCCTGACGACATGCAAGGCTGCAATTGAAGGAAACGTCTCACTCCACCGTTTGTCGCCGCTGAAAACACTAAACCGGCCAGCTCGCAGCTGCAATTATTATTTATGAACTTAATATAAATGCTGCGTGTGCAGAAGCGATTCCTGCGTACATGCTGGATCTTAAATGCAGGATATGGAAGACAAGCTCCTGAGATTTTCCTAAAACACAACAAGATTACAGTAAACACGACTATGAGACTTAAACTTTGCAGTAAATCTAAAATTAAACCCATTTATTCCGTTTAGGCACACATGCAAAGCTAACGCACAAGCTGCCTTTGAAAGCCCCTCGACAGAACCAAGCCAAGTCTGCAGCGACGCTAAGAGCTCTGATTCTGTCAACGTTTCCAGAGAGAAAAAATAAAAATCTTGCGTTGAATTGGCTTTGCTTGTAAAGAAAGAGATTATGATTCTAAAGCGTATCTTTGGATTATGGGATTTTTTTTTTATTGGAAAAAGAAACAACCTTTTTTTAAAATTTGCTATGACTGTTTTGTGCAGCGAATATTTATGACTGCGCTGCCAAATTCATGCAGTTTTGGCTAAGACTTTACACACACTCATCTTCCATAGCAATGCCATTTTCATTTCAGACCTGCTTATTTTCATTTTCTCTAGCGTGAGGAACTCGTGTAATAAAATACACTCGAGGTCAACACCACAAAAGAAGCTTATTTCTAGTCGGCTTTATTTGTTTCTGGGTCGCGTTTCCTGAGTCTTTCATCGCCGTAGAAAAACAGGTAAATTGTCTCATTTTGCAATAAAACTTGTTGAACTAATTTGGTTTACTGTGAACAGCAACAACGATGAACCTGACTGCCAATTTATGGAGGGGTTGAGTCTTTGGTTGCTTTTCTTTTTCATTCTAATACTTTTATTTTGATCAGAGTTGAGTCAGATGATTGAAACTTTGATGCTATAATTTTAATCAGTTCTATCTTCTGAAAAAAATTGTTACAGGTTATTAAAATTGGTGGGTTTCCAGCACAGATCTTACAGGTTGATGTAGAGGCATTATGCTAAAGTAAAATAAGTAGTTATTTTAACTTGATAACACATAAATGTGGCTCCTTAACTAGGCGAGGGCAGCTTTCTCTTGCATATTGTGTTATAATTATTTGGTTTAAATTGTAACATTAAGTTAAATCTCAACAATAAAGAACTTAAAAACAATGTTTAGAAAACTTGTCTCTTGTTGTTAAATCAACTTCATGAACTTTAATTTCTGAGTTAAAACCAGAATCGTATTCATGTTGACTTAAATTGCATTTTCAAGGCAGCAAGTGGACTTTCATTTTCAGGTTAAGCCAGCATCAAATGTTTTACAGTGTAACGTTTTGAACCCATCTGTCCACCGTGAAAAAAACTCACATAAATCTGATATTTATCCTCGTAATCACAGGATGTAGAAGTCTGATTATAACTAAAATTGGGGTTTTGATGCAGAACCTTTTTTTCCCCCCAGATTTTGTGGTTTTTCTGTCACTAAGCATCGACAGTCGAGTTCACCACCCACGTTGTCATAGAGCCTCTAGGTTTCGTGTTTCTTTGCAGAATTATTTATAAGCCACTATTCTGCTCATTATTTTTACCTTCAGAAAGGTCATTTGTCAAGCCTCTTTTAATTGGGTTATTTTTTTTATGGGACAAGCACAGCCCTCTGGAGAGTATTTCATTTAAAATGTTGATAAGGTCCTGAATGTTCCTGTGTCTGGCTCCTATTACACCAGGGCAATGGTGAGTCTGGAAATATTAGAGCGTAGAAATGAGCATTTTTGCTCTGACGCCTTAGAAATTGACATGTCTTTGGTGGGGGAAGGCCTCAATGTACTGCCTGCTTCATTCTGAACATTTAATGACTGCATATGTGTCCATCTGTGGGGACATTTGTGTGTTTTGTGTTAATGGATTGTTTTTGTGTTTCGTATTCTGATCATTTCATTGGAGACTTCCTTGAGCATAAATGTAAAAAGCACTTATGTTTTCTCCTGCCAACTATTTGCATTGCATTACAGTGCAGGTGCAGTGGCTGGGGTCTGGAACCATGCTAATGAACAAACTTGTTTTAATTAACTTCAAGTTAAAATGGCGTGAAATTGAAAATGATTATTGCCAAAGTAAACATCCCTAATTAGGAAATGAGGAGTGTAAGTAAATTATTTGATAAGTATTGTTTATTTGGAGCTGTGCATCACCTGGTTTGGGTTAAGAGGTAGTCTCTCCACACCACAAACTGAATACTTGGTGGCAGACAATTTCATTTTAGTGGAATAAATTAGTATTATGACTAATTATTTTTACATTTAAGCTTTTGCATAATGTGGTCTTGCTGCTGCTGTATTTCGTACAGAGAAGTGTCATTAACCCAATGATCTCATTGATCACGAGTGAATCGGTGAGCAGTGACACATTTTAGCAATTTAAAACAGATAATCGATGTTTTTGAGAACAAGAAAAAAACATCTACCATAATTTTAAGGAAAACTGAGAATCATTTTTGTGGAGGAGTAAACATACACAGTTTTTTTTAAAGAATCTGTTACTTTGTATTTTATGATGTGAAACACTTTGAAATGCTGAAAGCTGCTGTACAAATAAAATTTGATTGATTGAAAATTGAAAGTCCAGCACTTTCTATGCTATATAATGCTGTTTTTTTATTTTTTCACAAAGAGAGCAAAGTTTTCATGAATTTAAAACTGTTTTAAATTTCCATCCAGAGTAAAATCACATGTTCGTTCACTGAAAAAGATCGGATTCATTAGCAGTCTGGACGCAATGGGTCGAGTTAAAACCAGTAGAGATTTCTGCATGAGGCCCATTGGAGCAGCCATTACTCATTAAGAAAGGTATTAATGAAATATGTTTTTACAAGCCTTCAAAGTCTCTAATAACAACTAAAAAATGTCTAAATGTATCTCTGGTTGCTTTGCTAGAGGAATCAGACAAAACAACAGAGTTATGTGGGCAATAATGCACAAGTAATGATAATACTACTAATGAATTTTACTGAACTACTTTGCATAATTGCACACAAGATAAAAGCAGGTTTGAATTAGGTTTGCTTGTAAAGTTTTATTTGTATGCATTTAAAATGCTATTTTAATTTTGAGATGAGTGGAGCACAGCAGACAGGTAGTAACTTGCCGCTGCATGATAAATGAGTCTGTCAGCTTACAGACAATTTGATCATGTCTATTGACAAAGTTTAATATCGCTGATCACATCATGATCAGTGACGCATCTACACCCATATGCTCGCTCATCACAGACCAGACTGCCTGTCATTTAAGCCTCCTGACATGCTGTGACAGCCTGTGGATTTTACTGTATAGACAAAGGATTACTGGTTGGACTTATTTTCATTTATGTGGATATTTCCACAAGAAATTTAGTTTTATAACTCTATGCAAATCTATGCAATGACAACATCTGCATTTATCCTGAGGAAAAGTGAAATGGATTATGTTTAAACAGACATTTGTATCAGCAGCGTGTATCCCAATAAAAAACAGTTTCTTTTTTTAACAAACAACCACATTTTGCATAACTTCAGATTTTCTGAAGCCAAGTTCAACATGATAAAGTTAAACTGACTTTGAAGAGTCACTGTAATGATATAGAAGCTCAACGCAGAAGAGTTTGGAGCAAGAGGCAGGCTTTATTACCTATTAACTTAGACAGGAATCGAAGTCTGTCAGATTAAATAAAAAGAAAACTGTACATGTAGCCCATATGTAAGCTCTTATTTTGCTATTTGATTGCAAATAAACTGCTAAAAATAACCACAAACTCCTAAGTTGCATAAGTAAAAGAATCCAATGTACCTGTTTCCAACTGGAAAATCAAAACACCATCCTGGCTTCGTCAGAGCAGATTCTGATCTCATGTCACTCTGGCAACGCGGCCTAAAAAGGTGCACAAAATCCTCCCTGGCTTTTCCCCAAACACTGTGCTGCTCTGTAATTGGTCGCACCCTCACCTTGGACAGCTGCAGCTAGGGACAACATCAATAAATCTAAGCTGACCACAGCTGTGAGCTTTGAGACATTATAAACTAAACTTATTTTAAAGTGATTACCCTCGATGTACGGTACAGTTAAATTCAGCTCATCCACCTGTTGCTCCAGGCGGCTCTGCCTCGTCACGCAGCAGGCTGCCCAGGTGACTCTAGGCAGCCTCTCTCTGGCTCTGTGGGATGAACTAAAGAGGGAAACTAACATTCAGGAAGAGGCTCTGTCAGATCCAGGGAATGCAATTTGAACGGTGTTCCCAGATGTTGGCACACAGCAGAGTTTGGACCTGCCAGGTAAAATAATTACCTAGAAATGACCAGTCTAATCAGAACCGGCCCAAGGCATAGGCGAGCTAAGCGGCTGCTGCCCACAACACCAGGGGCCCCCAAGACAACCAAACTAGCATTACTGTTGTTTTAATAACACTGAGTAATGCACAAATAATAGATCAAACTCAACTCTTCCTGCTGTTTTGTATTGCCTCTGTTGGGGAAATGTAAGATATTAAACATCTTAACTTGTTTACTATAAATTCAATGTTTTTCTGTTGACGTTACTTTCAAATAGTTAAAAATAACTATCAAAATACCAAATTTCAAAATCCAAATTCTAATTTTTTGTTTGCTTCTCCTGTAAGGTTAAAATTAACAGCCATAATAACATAAGTATGATGTACGCTAGATATAAATGCTGCTAAAGATAGCCGGCATGTCACATAGACAGCAGTAGAGTAGCTGAGGAATGATGAAGCATCTGGTGCTGACATGTTGGGACGAGGGGGCCTCAAATGAAAGTATGCTCAGGGCCCCAGAAAAGTTTGGGCCGGCCCTGAGTCTAATAGTTTACTAGCCTGATCAACCCCCATTACCAACTGGTTTAAGATTTCATGTTTTTTTCTCCTTGAACATTGCTGACCATGTTCTTCTGTTTTGGTGTTTTTAGAGTAATCTTTGGGACTATCGTCAATTCTCGTGTTTTAAAGTGAAAGCTATGCATGCTAGCCTGGTAAAAGCCAGTGCCTGTGACGTCTGGCCTGTGAGGTCAAATCCAACAGACCACGGTAGCTCAAACTGAAGAGGAAGTTATTGCTGGCTCTCAGAGAAAAGTGTCAAAATAAATAGTGCACTGCATTTTTATGCAGACCAGTAACTGCCCCTGCTGATTACTTCCAACAACAGGCAGATGTATAGCATGGTTTGACCTTTTACCCCCAGCAGAGGCATTGTGGCGTTTGTACTGCCTTCTTAAGCATCACTGCAGATAATGTACAGCTTTTGGTGTTATTCCTAGATGGCTTTGGCCCCTTTGAGCAAAATAATGGCTCCTGCCAAGAGGCTAAAGCTGGTTAAGGAAACAGTTGGGGAGCTGAGGTTTAGCTGCCTACTTGGCCCCCAGATTTTCCAAATCTCTTTCCAAGTGAGCATCTGTGGCATTTTCTGGACAAACAAGTCTGAGCAGTAGAGGGCCCACCTCACAACTTAATGCTTAAAGAGTCTTCTGCTAACATGTTGGTGTCAGATAAAATCCCACCCATCTGGGGTGGAACAGCGTCTAGACAGACCACAACTGGCAGATGGCTATTCAATTCGATTCAAATGTATTTTATTGATCCCAAAGGGAAATGAAATGTTGTTGCAACTCATATAGTTAAGACAATGGTGGCTACATTGATGGCTGTTTGCAGGAAAGATCTCTTGTAGCAGTCTGTATTACAGTGAATCTGAAGAAGCCTCTGACTGAAGACATTGTTTTCCCAGTACAGTCTCATGAAGAGGATGGTCAGGGTTGCCCATAATTTTCTTTTTTAAATAACTTTTTCATTTTTTATTGTATTGATGTGCAGGAAATATAAATCCTGGTTTTTAGATGAGGACAGAATATGGAGGAAATTGGTTAAATCTTCAGCAACATGTTAACCCTTCCAGACCTAACGGAGAGCCGGCGATCCAGTCATATCTGCAGTACCGTAACTCCACCACACGTTGTGCCATCTGACAAACTCCAACAGTTTCTGAAAGATGAGAAGCTGCACTTTCCAGCCAATATCTGGTTATTACTGTAATTTCACTCCCATCTCATCAGGGAGTGAAATTAATCTGAGGGGCAATCTTTTAATAGATGACAAATTGCAAAAGTAACTTGCTAGATATTGAAAGTTTTGGTTGTTATGGATAAATGGGCAAATATATATTTACTCACAGGACATTTAAAGATCAATTAAAAAAAGCAAAAATATCCAGGCAGAGAGAGGAAATTTGTGCATGCGTACATTACATAGTTATCACACAAATCTGTAGGAGAAGGTTCTCACTGGCATTAGAAAAAACCTTCTGGATATCCACCTCATAATTATTTGCTGGTTTTCTCCGGTTGACCTCGCTCCTTTTTCAGGTGGGAATCAGAAGCTGGACTCGTGTTTGAGCTGCATAAACCCCTGAATCTAATACAAATCTTAAACACTAATTTATGTCCTTCTTTTGGCCTGTACTGACTCCTATAGATGTATCTAGAATAAGTGAAAAGTGTAATAATCAAAGTGGTAAAATTATCCCTGTGTTGGTGCTGGTGGATTAGCCTGAGGCCATTTGTTTCACCGATGCTTTTCAATGCGACGGACCGTTCTCTATTCTCTTTGCATAGGCTTCCTGCTCTGCAGGTCATACCTGATATTTAAGCCATAAAAATTCTTTCCACATATAATGTAAGTTGTTGCAGGTATGAAGCGCACTTACACACAAATACGGGTGCAGTTTCACTGTGTTTAATATTTCTTCAGTACTAAATATTTCATGGGTACATTCTGTGAGCACAGAGGCCCAAAGCTCAGAGGGAGTACGTTACACAGGACCCCAGTCAGCGTATTTGTGATCAGCTTTTGTCATTACACATGGAGCCAAATAATGAAAAACAATCTCCTACCCATTTTCAGATGGTGAGTTTTCCAGAGTCTGAGGAGCTGAAGCCAGAAAGGTGAGTGCACTCTATGAAAAAATAAAATGGAGGAAAACCCTTCAAAGACTTGGTTTGCATTATATCAATATGTTGCCTAGATTTATAAAAAGTAAGACTTCGCTGCTTAAAATGGGGGAAAAAAGGATATTTTCATTCATTCACTTTTCCATTCATTCATTTATTCATAAATTTAAACTAATGTGTTCAAACAACACATAATGAAATAAATCCAAACACAACATTTAACCATAACATGAACAGGATCTGATTTTAATTAGAAAACCAATTAAAATCAGATCATAATACACCTAATACCTCGACATAAAAACCTGGTGGTCAAAGGTGGAGACAAAGTTCAGCATAAGGATGAAGGTGCAGGATTTGTTTCTGTTAACTGAATCCTGATTACAATTAAGAATGTTGTATTTATCTACAGGAGTAATTAGCCGCTTAGCTACAAACTTCTTAGTAATCATGGTAAGAAACTGTAATTTTGAAATTGGTAGCAGTTCAAGAAAGAAGGATGTCTCTTTGGAAGAGGGTCGATGACGGCATATTTAAAATAAACTGCATCACCGGAGATCAGTAAATCATTTATTACAGCATTTACCTTCAGAAAAAAAAAAATCTAATCTGTACTTCTCTTATGTTTGTACTTCCCTATGCACAACAAATAGAACATGCATGTTTCATTACAAATATTAGTTAGAAGCTGTAGCTGTAAATATGTCAAACCAAATTTAAAAGAAAAGTTCATAAAACTTGTTTATGATAACTGAAAAGAATGATAAATCATTTTTACAGCTATTTCAGGGATACTACTTTTTCTTACCAGCTTCCTCGTAGATTTGTTTTCTGTTGCTTTGATGCTGTCTGCAAAAGCTGGATGCCTTTAGTTAGGAGCTTGTTGATTTGTTCTTTGCTCACATGCTGTACGGTTGTCATCAAATAACCACGTAATAATCCCTCTGTGCCGAGTAACACAAGTCACAGGCACAGCTGAGGAAACATGCCATTGGAAACGTCTCAAAGAAAAAATAAATACTGCTCTCACTGAATTTATGTTCGACACAGCTTAGAGACAATCAGATTTCATCTTGGATTGAAGAAAAGTAGTTTTAGGAGACATATGGAGTGACAAAAATATACTTTCAATATACCCTAACAACTAAAATCTTGAAGAACCTGTAAAACCTTCGTAGCAGATTTTGATCAGAAGACAGGAAAACAACATATAAACATTGTGAAAATGTGGTTGCAAACCAAAAGGCAATTTCATGATTTTGTAAAGAATTATATTAATGTGGTTGAAATGTTGTCAGTGTAATTAATCAAGTGGCAAACAAAACTCAATTTGTCCCCAAAAAGCTTGGGCTGAAAAACCATTTATGCCCAGGGGTCCGCCACACGTTGCGCAGTTTGAAAAACTCTGACAGTTTCTGAAAGGGGAGATGTTGCGCTTTCCAGCCAATATCAGGTTATTACGGTAATTTCACCCTTGCCTTAGCGGGGAGTGAAATTAATCTGAGAGACAATCTTTTAATAGACGGTAAATTGTGAAAACAACCTGCTAGATATTAAAAGTTCCGGTTGTTACGGATAAATGACCAAATATATTTACTCACAGGACATTTAAAGAACTGCGTACAATTAAAATGAGCAAAAATATCCAGGGGGAGATATGAAACTTAGGTATTTTAAAAATGGCAAATGAAAAAAAAATGGTCAAAAATGCTTATAGAATATTTCAGGTGTTAATTATTGATGAATAATACAGCTATTATTCTATTCTAAGCTCTTAAATTTGATAGACATTTTCATTATTTACATATTTTTTTGCTAATTTAAAAGCTTCATGTAAGACAGCTGGCTGTTCATGCAGCAGAAGTAACATTCATAACATGTGGCTGAGCCTCAAACTAAAAATCATCTCCTATAATATACAAGTCCCAAAAAATCCACTAAAAGACTTTGACCTGTCAAGACACTGGCTTCAGAAAACCCCATATTTCTTACCCAAAATACATCAACTTCAATCACTGACCACTTGCTGCCTTATATATCCCACCTTTAGACAGCTGCCAACAAGAAGATAAAGTAATGTAGTTATTCAAGTCACCTGTCACGTTGAAGCAGATGGCCTACCTTTCAGCAGATGTCAAAACAGGGGAGCACATGCTGTAAGATCGACAGATAAAAATAAGATAAAGAGCAAGATAAAATCATAGCAAAAGGTAGATTTGCTGAAACCTATTATTGTGGACCAATAATGACAAAAATGGAGGAAAATCTTAGAGTAGTGCTCATCTATTGATCATTAATTTTAGACTTTTTCATTCAATTTATTGTATTAGAAATTCATCACATTTCTGATTCATTTTTTGCTTCCCATTCTGATTCCACGGCAAACATCGAACTTCTCATTTATACAAGTTTTAAAAAGCTTTTGTTGAATTCCTGCAGTCTTTGTGCATGTCTTTAATGTATTCATCATTATTTAAATGCTGATTTAACCCTAACCCTGTTCATTACTAACCCTCTAAAAACAGTTACAACCAAACTTTTAAGCAGATATTGTCACATCTCAGGATTGTGTCCTGTTTCAATGTAAAGAGGAGAAAAATGAAGTTATTTTCCATTTAAGACAGTAAATATTCAGTTGGATTCATAACAGTTTGACTTTCTGGATTCAATGATGTTTGCAAATAAAACAGAAGATTATTATTTAGCGACACTTCCCTCCCCCTTTCATCCCTTTCAATAACAGCTGCTGATTTGCTCCCATAGAAACACATACAGAAACTAATCACTTTTTGAGTAGACATGTGGCTCCAGAATCAATAAGCAACCTGTATCACATCACTGATGCCCTGGTAGGAATGTCATTACTTTTCCATTTTGATTGCAAACACACATAGTCATTTAAAAACCTATTTTATTGCGACTGCTGCTAATAAACAATCACAATTTCACTACGCAGTAGATCTTGCGCTTCAGGAAACTGGGCCATTTATAGACAAAATATATCTGGCACTGCCATAGTGAGGATATGGACACATGATTCAGCCTAATTTGTTTAACAGGGGAAATGTGCACATGGTTTCATATGTATAAGAGACAATGGAGACTGTTTTTAGTTCATGTCATTTTCATTTGGGGCCATTTCAAGATCACGAATGTCCTCAAAGGGCCAGCTGTGGCAGAATATACTAAAACTCATTAATAAACTGCTAAAATACCAATAAATTCAATGACTACTTCTTAAAATAAAATCTTACACATCTTTTCACTATGATATAACTTGGCACTATCCAAATACAAACAAAATCGTATTTAAATCGTGAATATTCTATTTACATGTCCCTCTAGAGCCTGGAGGGCCACACGAAGAGTTACTGGGGGCCGAATTTGGCCCCCGGACCTTGAGTTTGACACATGTGCACTACACAATTGTCCTGCTATAAATCCCAAGGAAGATTAAAAAGCTGCAGCTCTGCAGTATGGCTCTGCAGCTCTTGTTCTAAATTGGTGTTAAGTCTAAGAAATGTTACATTTACTCAGCTGCATCTACTTGTTTCATTATTGGGGCAAAAAGTACTTTTGGGACATTATGATCTACTTCACTCTACTGTTTGGTTTTACTTTAATTAGAACTGTTATATCCAGAACCAAACAAACAACTGGTTTTTATCAGGCTTCCTCTTTGTGTTTCCACTGAAATCTCAAACTTAACCAATTATTAACAAGTCCAAAGCAAGTGGAAGGGTGGAAGAACCACAGTTTTTGTTTTCCATAATCATGCTGTAAACTACAAAAGAAAAAACTTTTTTTTTTCCCAAGCCAATCTCACAATCCTTTTCTGCTTCTGTGAGGATCAAAAGCTCATGCAAGTCAATTTTTTTAACTGGTCGACCAAAACAAACATACGAAAACATCAGATTAAGACCTGCAGATAAACACTGTGATTATAAATTGGTTTGATGATAAAAATCAAACCCTGGAAAAATATTGGAATTGTCTAAATATCTAATTTCAAAGAGTCAAATCAGAACTGAGAAGGAAAAAAATCCCACTGACTAGTTATGGCTTTTCTGGGTTATCTTTTACATTGGGAAGCTGTGATGAACTGCTCTTTCTCGCTCAGTACTCCACCGTCTCGCTGTCACTCAAATAAATTGCAGCAGAATTATCCATGATTGCATTTGAAATGCAAAACAAGGCAAGCTTTTTAAGGCAGGAGGGCTGTTGATTTGCCAGCATTTTACAAAGTAAAGCAAACTTCCCCACATAGGTCTTATTAGACGTCTCTAAACGTACATATGTGTTACATTGACAGCGCTCAGCAGGAAGCTGCATCCTCCATCCGGATCCTCCTATCAGGATCAGGTATCAGTAATGTCATTAGTCTTTCCTCTGAATCACACAAGTTCCAGGGTTTATGTTTGATGAATTGCATGGGAAGGTTTTTATGTTTTGTGTGTGCAGCCCGGTTAGGAATTAGGTTATTTGTCAGAAGCAGGCTACCTAAGATGTTTAGATGGTAGCAGAACAGCAGGTGATGCAGTTGACAATGGAAACGGCGTTGAATCAAGCAGAGAAGCAGCTGCCCTTCAGCAATTACAGTTATGAAGCCATAAATCAGAGAGTAATGGGAGCCAGAGAGGAGTGCTACCTCAAAGGAATTGTCTTCCCATTTATATTCAAAGTTTTTTCCATTTCTTTTTTGGGAGAATTGAAAGAATTCCCCATACATGTGGATTTTCTTCCCTCTGAACATATGCATTCATCCAGCAACCTCTTAGATATGATGAATTACAGAATGTGACATTTCTCCATAGTGGGATGTGTGAACTTTAAAGTTTGAATGAGCTCTTCTTTTGAATAAAAACATCATACATACATTATTCAGAGTAGACGTGCCTTAGTAGTAATTAGAATACAGTTAGTTTTAATGGAAAAACTACAAGACAAAAACATAACAATCCAGTTCAGAGGTCGTTCACATCATCAGGTGTGGGTTCATGCTCATCTTTTTTGGGGATTTCATGCATGTATTTCCACTGTGGGGTCCAGAACCGGACCATTTTGTTCTGTTTGCTCCTGCTGACCGGGTCCTTCTCCTGCATGGCTGTCAGAACAAATCTTCCCCCGCTACGACAGCAGAGTCCAGACGGCCGCTGAAGCCTGTAAAATCTGATCGATAAAGCTATAATCTCAGATTGTTTAAAAGCCCAGAACTGTCACTCTAACCGTGGGGCAGCTATGTAACGATACAGAGGACCTCTGGCTGTTGACACTGAAACAACGTTTTACCCATCTTTCTGTGGAATGTAGCTTCAAAATATACGTGGAAAATTTGTGTATATGTAACTTTTTTCATACTAAGGTATTTAAAAAGTACAGAGAAAAGATATGTTGCTGCTACTTCACACTCTATTGGCTGGCATTTAAAAACATCCAATCAAAGAGTGGCAATCATTTTCCTCTAAGATCAGAAACCAAGAAGACTGTTGATGTTAGGTTCTGTGGTGATGCAAAGATGGCTCCTACTGGGCATAATGATGCATTTCAAGCTTTACCTGGTGTGTGAATTATTAAAATAGGCAGTTCTAAGCATTTTTAGAGGCAATGTCAAGAGTTTTATGGATTTCAGTTATTCAATTACATTGGGTGTCCATTGTAATTTTAATTGTAATCCATTGTTCATTCAAATGAACAGGTTGCTTTAGGCTCCTAAACGTTGCAGGGATTTCCAGCAATAAAACCAAAACCAGTGATTTTATTTTTTAGAATGATAATATGTGGAGTCATTACCTGGGTTCAGTGGCTCCAGTACTTGTCTTGCTCTAAGGTGTTAAGCGGACTATCTACCGGGAAAACAACTAAATTTATTACTTTGATCACAAGGTGTTAATGAAAAGCTCCCTCTGGTTGGCAAACTTTTCTTACCTCCTCACTAATCTAAAACTTTTTGAACAACAAGGATCTCCAAGCACTGCAGTCCAAGCTCTTCTCTGCGATAAGCACACTTGTTATGGCGACATGACAATAACTTTGTTCAGCCCCAGTGTGCGACCTAATAACTCTCTGGATGCCGCCGAGTGTGTCAGTTTTTCCTGACAGAGACGTTTTGTGAGAGGAACAACAAATAAAGTCTGTCTTTCATTATGAACTTGACTGTAAAGGGTGAAAAGCAATTTAGCTGTCTGGAAATTTTATTAAAGATTAACACCTTAATACAGTATACCTGCAAAACTGTTTGACAAACAATGCACATAACCGGTTCTGGTTTTTAAAAATCGGTAGAGGAATACGCAGCAATGCGACGTGTGCCTATAAAATTTGATTGCATTAAAATACTACTCACTCCAACAAGAGTTAGTCATTGATTTCATATTTTTTGCTACTCATGTCCTGTTTATACGCCGTTCAGACTGTGAATTAAGCGTGAGGAGTGTGTGCTCCTACTCCCCGAGCTCCCAGACACAAAACTAGCTGCAGAAGCTGTCTTAGGGGAGGCAGGAATAAACAAAGGTCAATCCTCTTAGACAGGCGAAGGAGAGCAGCTCTTCTGGGCCAAGCCTTCGATGCTTTTATTACCTGAAGGCAAATTCTTCCTTGTCTCATGATAAAGGCTGCTTGCTTAAACGTGGGCTGACACTTGCTCTCCTGGAGTGAAAGGAGATGTAGTTTGAAGGTTTTCATGGAATGGAGACGTGCATTTTACCTTTGTCCTGAAGTCAGCACCAATGTCTGCTGCACATTTTAATTAAAGATCAACTCTCACGCGTCACGTTGAAAGTACATTTCTATTATTTTAGTCTTTTCAATTGAATTTGTGCGACTAATTGCATGTTATAGAAAGCTCAAACTTATCTATTACAGTAAAACAGAAAAGCAGTGAAGTGGCACTCCAACACTATACCAAATATTTCTGACTGATATGAAGTGTTAGGTGATCAAAACAAACATAGAGACGTACTGAGACCATGAGGAGCAAAGGCAGAGATTAAAAACTTTGGATGTTTATTTTTACTTTAAACCAAACAGTTTAAGAATGCAGTGATTATTTTTCATTCAGGAGAAGCTCTAGTAAAAAACTATTAAGAAGAAATTTACACCACACCAATGAAAATTTAATTATTTTAAAAGTTTTCCCAAAACATTTTTTTTTTTCAAACATCATACTTTGTTTTGGATACTTATAGGAACATCTTTGAAAAATGTAAGATCATAGGAAAGTTAAATGTTTTTGTCACTCATTCTTAATAATGAAATTATAGGTTTTTTTAGTTTAAGACTTTTCTTGCATGTAATTTTAATTTTTATAGCCAACAGATAATGAAAACCCAAAATTAAGTATCTCCAAGAATTAGACCTAAGATCACTGAAAGGATGTATTTTAAATAGAAATATCAGGCAACATGCCCAGTCCTTTTACCTCAATGCTTGTTTGGGGATCCTCTTCAATGCAGCATGGCATGGAGGAAAACTACAATATTTTCAGCCTTTGAGCAGCAGCACAAACCAATATTTTATGCAGTTATAAGCTTTACCGTTTTGGAAAATCAAGTTAAAACTGAAATCTACTCCTAATTCCAGATAACATGAGAACTTCAGTAAAGATCTGAACTTTCACTTGAGACAAAACATCATCCCAAAAGAAAAACTGCTTAGGGTCAAGAAGCATAACTGTTGGTCCACAAAAAGCAGGAAAAGTACAAATTAATCAGTGTTTCCAAGTGTCACAAAATAGAGTAAAAACAAGCACAAAGATGGTAAAACACAGCTCTGGAAAAACTTAAGAGACCACTTAAAATTATTAGCTTCTCTGTTTTTACTCTTTACAGGTTTATGTTTGAGTAAAATGAACATTGTTCTTTTATTCTATGAACTACTGACAACATTTCTCTGAAATTCCAGGCAAAAATTTAGTATTTATTTGCAGAAAATGAGAACTTATCAAAATAACGAAAAACATGCAGTCCTTTCAGACCTCAAATAACAAAGAAAACAAGTTCGTATTCATTCAGAAACAACAATACTAATGTTTTAACTCAGGAAGAGAAACCAACGTTTGGTGGAACAACCAGGAGGTTTTCAATGGGGTTCAGTGCAGTGAGCTCCTAGCTTTTCCAGAGCTGTTTTTGAAAACTACATAATGTGCTATAGAAACTCTACAACCACAAAATACACCACTATTTTTGCTTATCTCTAATTTTGCAATGTCACATGTCCATTCATTCAAGTCTTTTTTCCAACATGCTCTTTTAAATATCATAGGAAAAAACTGCAACAAGCTCCAACTAATAATTTTAATGATGGGGAAAAACTGAAGGATAGATCTGTTAACTCATTTTTTCCAAATTTAATTCCAAATGAAACCCTGAAGCTGGTTTTTTGGACTATCAAAGTTATCAAAATGCTCCTCTCACTCCGAGCGTGAGGATGCCAGGGGTAGGTCAAGGGCTCTGATTGTCAGTGTTTATTAATGGGCCCTGCAGAGGGTAGTGACAGCAGGGTGATCGCTGTGATGATGATGTCTTATTGCTTTCCATGAGCGGCTCTGGTACATACATATTTATGATGCGCTGCCACCTTGAAGCCGGCTAGAAATATCTATTTAACACCTGGGGCCGCTCTGATGCTTCCCACAGTACAGCAGTAATCCTGGACCTGTCGCACCCACCGGGGCCTTTTCTGACCTAAATCTAGCAGAAAACAGAGCAACTTCTCCCATCTGTTAGAGGGGGTCAAAATGTGACGGGTTGACGCGTGTGGCGTGTGAACTAAGAGCTTAAACCGGCGCCACGATTAGCCTCACAACATACTTAAAACCTCCAGAGGAGCAGCGTCAGCACTCTGTTAATCAGATGGCTTTTTGACCACCGATTGAATTAATTTGAACTAATTTGTGCGACAGATTGATTTGCGACACTACACGTGTATGTATTAAATATTAACAGCTAACACTTCCCCGGGGACAGATGTGATTTTAAAAGGGCAACTTATGCACAGTCATTTAGTTGATTAATATGAGTCTGTCGTTTTGAGCATGCAAATTTTTCCCTACTTACTTATTCATGTCCTCTGACGGAAACGCTCTCCTCTGTCATGCACTTGTCTTCTTCTGTCACTAAGATGGAAAGAGAGAGGGTTATAATTTCCACGCCTTAAACCTCAGAAAAGCTTGCACACCCTTGTTAAAATCTCACATTTTTAATAAAAGCATAAAGACCAAGACGATACATTTTACAACTTTTTGCACTCTTAATTTGAAGTCTGTCAATTGAGAAACAAACATAAAATTAAAACAGCAAAACCTGGTTGCTTGAGTCAATACTTGAATAATTTCAAGGATATTTTGATTTTTTTTGTGTGGAATCGATCATCAGCTCACATCTTGACTTATCAATTCTTATCGATTGTATGATAAATTCTCCAAATCTATCAGATGGGGAGTACCTCTCTTGTCCACAGCCCTTCTCAGGCGACAACACATTTTCTGTTATTTAATTGTAAACTCTGATCATTTTAAAACTTAAATTTAAGCTAAATCTATTTTTTTGTTGTTGCTGATTTTGAGATTTGTTTGGACTCAGATGATAAAAAAAATAATTCTTCAACTTGATCTTTCCAGCTGAATATAGCAGTGTATGTTTTCAGTCTCTTTGTCTAAACGACAAGCTCTATCAGAAGAAAACAATTACCAAGTCTACTCCTAAGATGTCGTGTTGTAAGCTAAATAACCTATGCTGGTTCTGTAGAGCAACATTCAAAAGTTTACATTATTCACTAAATATGCAAAGTAAAAAAAAAATTATTTAATCAGCTTTAATCAACATAGTCAGAAAACAATTTATTTAATAATTTCAATGTTTTGTACCAACAAAGCAGACAGATCATATTGTGACAAGCCTGGCTAACCCTAGAACATCAGGAAATGTTTCCTTTTGCAACTTTAACCCTTTCATGCATAGCGGTCACTGCAGTGGACAGCTGTCTAAAAGCCATCTTCTTCTGCTTCTTGTGGATTTTTATGTTATTAATGTACACAGACCACTGAAGTGGACACTAACGCATCATAAAATACACAATCAACTACTGGCCATCAGCTGCAAATGCAAGAAATTATTTTTGTTAAATCCAATATGGCCGACAGACAAAACAGCATCCTGACCGACCCGGTCCCTCCTTCTGCTGTAGACGACTCTGGCAGGTAAAAAAAATACTGTGACGTCAGATAACCCCTAAAGAACACTACTACTGATGTGCTTTTCAAATAGCAACTTTGTATTTGGAGAAGATTACAATTGATCACCTAAAAAAAATAAAATAAAATAAAATAAAAATTTTACAAAGATTTTTTTATGCCTTAGGAAAATAAAAAAAAAAAAAAAAATCCTGACATAAAGGACCATAATTCATGCATGAAAGGGTTAAAAATAAACACAAATAAAAATAAATGTAAAAATTAAAGGTTGGTTGTAACATTTAGTAAATAGTATTAAAATTAAGAAAAGTAGTAGGCAAGTTTGTGAAATTACTAAAATGCAAAATTAACTAATTGATAGATTAATTATTGGTAATTATAACAGTGCTGGGTTGTGACAAACAATTAGCTTTGAATAGCAAACATTCTATGCCCACGAATCATTCAACACCAGATTTTATTCCCTTGTTTTCAGATTGAGATTAGAGCTTTTGAATGAAATCGCCTCTGTCTTTAATACATTTGATCAAATAGAAAGTATCCAGTCTGCGAATAAATTGTGGGGTTTATCTTGTGCGTGGTATGTTGTGATTTGTGATGACAGGAGCTGAATATTACTCTGATACTGTATGGCATTGTAAATCCACCGCTTCATCTCTGCTCCTGCTGTCAGATGTACTCTAAAGTTGTATTTCAACCATGTCCAGTAAGCCCTGCGCTCACTGAATAGAGAAATAATGAGTGCTGTCTAGAGACAATGTCACTGTTATTTTAGATCTCCTCAGTCCCTTTCTCTCTCTCTGTCCACGTCCATTTTCTTGGAGACTTCTTCTGCACCCTGTGTGTGTTTTTTTTCCCACATTTTCACTTCATGTGCATCTCTGTCCCCTCAGAGCTGATTCACACCACCCACTCTGAGTCGATTCGCTTGTCTCCCCTCCCCTTTTGTAAGCTGCGCTGTTAAGATGTTGTCACTTTTGAACATGTGCGAAATGTGCACAGGAATCTTGGAAGAGGGGTTGCAGTTGGTCCACGTGACAGTCCTTCAGAGGATAACGGGTGCTTAATAGAAAATCCAAAATCCACGCCTCAAAGACGGGATGCATCACACCATCTGCTGCGGTGCTTTCTTTGCCACTGTCACAATATGCCTCATTACAAAATGATGATATAGATTATGCATCACCTTTCTCGTGCAAAGAATGTGAATGGACTCCTCAGTTTTCAGAAAAACCAAGGATTAATGCTTCCACTAAGTGAGTGCATGTTCACTGACCTATTGGTAAAATATTACCTTCTGATTGTGATGTGAAGTGATGAAGCATTAAACAGTTCACAGATGACAGGATCTCTTTTCTATATATAAAGCTGTTTTGTTGAAGTTCATAAGAAAAAAACACATGAAATAAACAGGCCAGACTGACTGGAGATAAAGTTAGAGAGGTTCAAAGCAGAGCTAGGCTATTAAACCACATCCCATGTTTTGCCAAGCACAGTCCATCGTCTGAAAATGTTACACATTTCAGTACATGGCCATTAATCTGAACAGACAGACGAGGAGAGGAGTTCACTATTTAGCAGCTGTTAAGAAAATAAATTTAAAGTATGCTAGTTTTAAAACTTAACATGTCTTGATTGAAATAGCCTAATTATAGTTTTAAAATCAGTAACTTATTCTGGCCTATTGACCTTTATTTTACCTGTAGTTACAGCAGATGGTTTACTAAGATCGTTTGAACTGCCTTTTGTCTGTGTGGGAAACAATACAGTAGAAGTTAGAGCTTTTCACACTCATGTGTGAAAAGCTGTAAACACAGCAGGAGTTTCTGGCTTGAGAAAGGGTCAGAGATAGCTCCTGGATTGGATGAGCAAAGATACGCCTTATTTGAATACATTAAAGATAAGAATACGCCTTTTACTATAAAACTTTCTACACAGAAGTAACTAATTAAATTTGCTCTCTCAATTCTCCAAATGCGTCTTTGCTTTTCTTTCTTTCTTTTCTTCCTTCTTCTTTCCATTTATGTCAGGTAAATGAATGTATGCCTCTGTTGTTCTGCAGTTTCTGTTGTAATTTTATGCATTGTCTTCTATCGGATTAAACTGCAATTCTGTGACGTCTGCACTCGATTTTGTGTGGCTACATGTGGCCCACCGGGGGAACCTGGGATCGAAGGAGATCGAGCCAAAGAGTTTCTTTCTTAAGAAATATTATAACCTAAAATCTTCTTCAACACAGCTAAGAGTCCCACGGTATCTCTGGAGGAGCGGCAGAAATCGGTATCGTTGGAAGAAGTTCGTCAGATGAGTCACATGAAATGCAAATTGTAACAGAAAATTAAAACTGCAAATTACCCTGAACACACCAATACTCAGCAGTGACATGGAAGCTGGTTAAAGTTGAGAAGACAGATGGGGATGAATAGAAGTCAACTCTATTAATGGGTGTATATGGGCATGGCGTGACGTCTGACCTCGCCACGCCGCCACATGAAAGCTGTTTCTACTGGAGACCAAGCTGCCCCAAAATGTCTTCTGTCACAGAGCAAACTGTCGTGTTGATTAGGTCACGCGGGTCACGTGTAAACATTCTGACATGTGATCAAAACATTACACTTTCTGTTCTCAGGGGGTGTCACCATGCTGAAATCCCATCTTCTCCGACTATGCTGACTCTAACGCTGTTACCTGGGATGAGTTCTGATTTCTGAGGCAACTGGAGCACAGCATAGGAAGAAGCGATGCAGTTGCAACAGGCCTTTGCAGGGTTTTTGCTGCTTGAACCTGAATATACAGTCAAAACCTTTCAGAAAAAAATGTTTGTGACATCCAGACCTAAACCCACTTGAAGATTGTGTCAAGACTTAACAAAAAATATTTTTACAGTGCTGTTCATCCAATATGATTGAACTTGAACTATTTTGCCAAAATGCTTTAGGTAAAAATTTCAACATCTTGTGCAAAGCTGGTAGAGCTGGCGAATTATCTTAAGGGATAGATTTTTTTAAGTATATTCAGAAGCAGCTCATTTCAGTCCTGTCTACCAGGACCAGCATAAAATAGCATGAAAGACATGCAGACCTTTCTTTAATTTCATGGAGCACACAATCTAGTACGCAATGCTGCTTTCTGAGAATCAGAAAATATGCAGAGTTTGCCTTAATATTAAAATTTATTGTGGGAACGAAAGGCAGCAGAATAAATTAAAGGTTCTCTGAAAGGTTCTGCTTACATCTGACTGACAACCATGGTCAATGGCTATGTTCAGATCTCAGAGAAGTTTTGGTATATTTTGAGAATTTATATGTTACTGTAGAAAAGTTAAACATTTCATCTGAAAACTTAAGCCCTTAAGGCAACCTGTCAAACTCTGAGAACTTTGAATACTTTGAGGAGGTTTTCACTAAGAGATATAATCTGAAATCTTTTTTTAAAAAAGGAAAAAAAAAATATCCCTCTGTGTCAGTAATTTTCTTTTACTTTTAAACTGCTTTACTTTTTATGTCATGTCCATGGTGGATGAGGGCGCCCAGCTGTTTTTGCCTTTCAAGCTCTGCATGTTTGCTTTGGTACTTAATATTTATGTACCAAGTGTTTCCAGTTACATGTTGCATAAATAAACACCAACATACATCAGAATTGTTTATAACATGTATAACATGTCTTCGTGTTTGCACCTTGCTTTATGCACCTTT
This sequence comes from Poecilia mexicana, assembly GCF_051168715.1. NCBI lineage: Eukaryota > Metazoa > Chordata > Actinopteri > Cyprinodontiformes > Poeciliidae > Poecilia > Poecilia mexicana. The sequence continues at coordinate 48,290,934 of NW_028263371.1, read as the reverse complement.
ATTATTAAACTATGTACTAAAACTCTTTAGTTCTTCATATATTATGTTCCCATACATGTAGAGACAGGTAGCTTACAAAGTGTCCTGAGCAATGTAAGAATTGAATGACTCGGTTTTCTTGTTGGTCTTCATCTTCATTAACAAACTGTAAATAAAAACATAAAAATTAACCCATAATACTATTATTGGCTTACATGATTATTACCTAACCTACATGAAACTACACAATCATTTATAGAACTTACTAACTAAAATTAAGAAAAACAATATGCATCAGTACTGTGCCAAAATGTTAACTTACAGCTTCTCCACGTCCCAACACAGGCGATACAAACGGAAACTATCCAGCTTTTTGGTTCCAATAAACAAAAATGGCTGACCTCCCCACGTGATTACAAAAAAACCCCACTGCAGTTCCCAAACCAGCCACCAGGAGCGCTGTAACGCATGTGCACAACAGCATACACCGTTTTAATATGCAAAACTATAATAAGGACTGGTCCTAGAAAGTTAAACATCTGTAAACAACTGTTTCTAGCTGTAGCCTGTGTGCAACTAAATAAAAAGCCAACAGAAAATACAATTTAATTTTTTAATATCACACCAAGATGGTAGATAAAAATGTATTTTATATATCATAGGAAAGACAGAACATATTTAATGTCATTTTATTCTGAGAAACTGATTAATTACACACTGAAGACCAAATTATTAACAGACTCTCAAGTGAAATCATATAATTACAAGTTTCAGTTCATATATTGTATTACACTGTATGTAAATATGTGGTTTCAGCTCCAACTGCTTCAAACTGAACATAACTGAAAACAATAAGATGCACATTTATTCAGTTTCCCCCAAAGCCAGGGGGAAAAGATTTGAGTTGAAAGCCTGAGTGGAAACATGCGAGCGGCGCCATCGAGGGAGGTGCCGATGTTTGTCATGCGGTGAACCACAGAATGTGGAAGCAAACACAGATGCTGGAAATTGTCTCAGGCTTTAGGTGCCAGGCAGGGAATTTCTGATTCAAATGAGTGGACCGAACATTTGACTTTGGTGTTTACTTCCCCCTGTTGAAGCTGGGATGATGGGCTTACTCAAGCCTGTGGGAGCTGACCAGTGAAAACAGAGGCATGTTGCGTCTTATACAGCCAGCAGAAAGCTGTTTGGCAGTAAGAAGGCTGAAAGACGGTCTGCAGGGATGGAGTACGTGTTGGTATAAATTATTTGTTTACTATACATGCTATTTCTGTTAACTTTGATTCTGATCTCTGAGCTAGGTTCTTATAAAATCTGTCAAATAATGACCCCTGATTGAACCAAAACCATGTCAAACAAGGATAATAGTTGCTACAATTATTAAATGCAGTCGCATAAATATATTTACTTACATCATCATAGAAACTTAGTTAATGCAAAAACTGGTTAAAGAGCATCCCCAAGGCAGATGCTAATTGATGCATTGATGGTGCAAAACAAACTCTGAAAGGCTGCCTCTTTTTTTTTATCCCTGAAATAACCAAGATTGTAAAGGTAGAAGTTTTATAATGGCAGAAGGGTAAAAATTCTAGATTTATTGCTATATTTAATGGGTATTTAGACCCACTTGTCTGAATTTCTTCTAACTATTTTGAAATATTTGCCATTTTGGCAAAACTGCTGTGTTTTATCAAAATATTGTCCAGTGAAAGACTGTCAGAAAAGTTACAGGAAGCTAGTTTTAGAGCCTGTAGAAGCAAGAGATTGCATCTGTTTCTAAAGGTGCAATTCTTTATTGTTATCAGATGAAGGACTGAACTAGTACACAGCTTCTGGTTTGAACTTAATGTAAGCAGGTATGTTGCCTTCCAAAAGCCAGACTTTTCCTTTTATTTTAAAAAAAGACAATAGTTTTCTTTACACATGTTCAATGTGTTTATACGTTATAAAAACCAAGATATGTCTGTTTACAAGGCTAGCCCAATATGCTATTTGTTGTTTATATTATGTTAACATGATTTAAAATGTTAAAAAGGCAATAAAATTGCAACTAAAAAAAGATACTGGCAAAAGTATGTTTTAGTAGTTGATGGTTTATCTAAAGCCCAAATGAAAATGTTTTTTTTTCTTTTTTTGCCTTGCTAAGCACTTCTTCAGAACAATCAACAGGGTTTGCCACTGATTTCTTGTATGAAAGTGACTTTGAATGATATCTTTCACTGGCACAAACAAAGATAATTTAGTTCCTGCCTTATTTTGCTTGTTTTAGTGTAACCCAAGGCTATTTAGAATGGATCTATCCAGCTCCACTAACCTAATCTGCCATTTGTAGGCTGAATGAAAGGCTGGTGAGGAAAGACATTTTGCTTTGTGATTGGACAAAAAAGGAAACCTAGGAAACCATACAGCGTTAAGTGTTGTAAATTGGCTAAAATGAGTTTATCTGTAATTTGAGCTGCGAGGTGGTTGAGGTAAACATGATCAATCAGCAACAGTGTCACAACTCAGTCTGGAAAGGTTGCCTCTTTTTTTGCTCCCATTGCTGAGCGAGGAGTGTGTTTTGAGGTGGCTTTAAGTGGAATGCACAAACTCCAGGAAGAAATTTAGAACATAATTAAGAAAAGCATTTCAAAGGCAGCCTCATAAATAATGCAAAATTCTTTGTTAAATGTCCCTGACAGGCAGTGCTGGCGCTGCAGAACGTGGAGTTGGAGAAAGGCTGAGCTGGTCTGTCTGGTCATCAGGTGCCTCCCTCGGAGCGCCATAAATTGACAGAAATGGGAGACAGCGCAGAACAGAGGAGATGGATTAAATGAGTAACACTCCCTATTAATAACATTCTTAATGTGACGCCATGCGACTCCAAACTGGGACATGCTGTGAATGGTTAGTTCAACACAAATCATACCATGTGCTGCCTGAAGGAAGTCTAAACTAATTTGTATTGCACATGCTGTTTATAGTGCTCTTTATAGCAAAACCAGACAAAGGCAGGACAATCTCATCTTGGTCACTCAGCTCATCAAAATGTTGCATTTTATCAACAATTAAACATGTATCAAACCATTTTTTAGTGATTAAAAAAATAAAGCACTTTTGCTGGGAAAGATGTAAAATGGTACAAAATAGACGGATAATCATCAACAGTCAACCAAAACAACCGCGAGACCAATAAGTTCAGTAAATAGATTCTTGGCTCCCTTTGCTGCTGCAGCCCTTTTGCCTTAATCACAATAAATCTGCAACAACCTCTTTTGGACCACTCAATTCTCTTCACCACATGTATCAAACTGCAGGCTCGGGGGCCAAATCTGGCCCGCCATAGCTTTTTATGTGGCCCTTTAGACTTCAAATGACATCAGAAAGTCCCTCCAGTTTTACACAAGTCCTCAAAATTCCCACAAAATCAACAGATTCCCACATTTTACGGCACTTTTTGTTAAGTTGGTCAAAAACGTTGGGTTTGATTTACTGCTGTCTCAGCCTTATGTGGTGTCAAGTTATAGTCCGTGATTTATTTGCCAAGTAATAAAATGCCACATTCAACCTCATATGTTAGCGCGAATATCATCATAATTTCTTATAAATATTTCTGAATTAGCACCACAAAATCTGTGATTGTGATTACAAAAAGCCACAAAAAACAAGCACAGAATCCTGGAGGGACTGCTGTTTATTATCATCTTAACAGCTAAATGGGTTTTATCAATACACTCTGGCACAACTGGCCCTTTAAGAGCATTCAGAGTTTTGATACAGCCCAAAATGACACTGAGTTTGACTCCCCTGCTCTAGACCAAAACTACCAACCATTTATTTTCAAAACTGTGGAAAGAAGTGATTTTGGACTTTATTTATAATCCAGAATATTTAAATAAGCAAAATAGTGTTTTTATTATTATTATTATTATTAAGTCCACCTCAGTGTAACTACTCCCTTTATGTTGTGATGTTGACTATTATAAATTTCTTGCCAATGACTGAAATGTCTGAGTGCGTTTGAGTTCTTCTCAGCTGGAAGGCTCCACTTCGGGGCACAGATATGTAAAATTTTTCTTTGACTTCAAATACATTGGAGCCTCATTTAAGTCCCTGTCACTTGAAGTTTGCTTGTTTGTTGTGTTAGAAGCAAATTTCTGCACTTTTCAAAGGCCATTTTTAATAAATGTGCAACACTATGTTATGATTTCATTTCTACCACCACCATGAAGAAGTTTCAGGCTCAGGATTTTTTTTTCTCCTTTTTCTTAACATTAAGCCCTGTAGTGAATCCTGTCTCTACTTTTATTATTTTCCCTCCCATTTTCATTTTTCAGCTTCTTGGTTTTCAGTCACAAAGAGGATTTAAACCGTCCCTTCTTTGTTTTCTTTATAACACCAGTTAATTTTTTTAACTAAACCCCACACTGAACCACTGATTGTCTGTCCCAAACAAACATCCTGATTGGCTGAGGCTTGATTGGCTGAATTGTAAAAACTACAGAGGAAGAATCGCATTAATTGTTACTGATTAAGCTGAACTTCCCTAATCAGGGGGCCATTTTTTGTTTTATTCTCAGATTATTTAAAAGATAATGTTATTTGTAAATTTAATTTTTCTTTTGCACAGACATCTCAGATACAAGCAGTCCTTGAAATCAAGACGCCCAGCAGAAGTCAGAACCAACCAGAGAGTTTTTTCCAGCCTTCCCAAGAGTTGGTTTAGCCCAGAGGTCTGTGACGGATGAGGGTGATGTCTCTGCCCCACATCTGCAGGACTTTGTCCTCTTTGATATTCCATGTCTCCAGGGCTTGCATAAAGCACATTGAGAGAGGAGTCAAGGTCACTCCCACTCTGTCGCTGGGATCTCATGAATATTGTGATTAATCAGTGTTTTGCCTCAAATTTTTATTGAGATAATCAGAACACAGCTCACAGATTCAGGCCTGCTTTTCAAAAACTGTTTATGTTGCCCTCCTCACGAACCCCGTGTTTCTTTTCTGTGCCGCCTCTCAGAGAGCTTGCTAATATCACTTTTTATTCAAAGGCAAATATAAATTGCATCTTCAAACTTGAAATGTGTTTTTTCCATTAACCTCACACTTCGTCCAAACTCCTAATTGTTTGATTACAATTGTTTAACTCCTTCGTATAAATAATCATGTTTCTTCCATATGGACAAATAATCTTTTGTGTTTCATTACCCAATCAGGATATTGTTTTAAAATATAATTTATTTCTCTGAAAATCATTGACATAATCTAAACTTTAGGTGTTTTTATGTTGGCAGATTTTATTTCTTTCCTTTTCTTTGGGTCGATCGCACCTCCATCATAATGAAAGGCCCTGCGATATCACTGTGACCTCACAGATTTTTATAAAGATCATGAAACACCTGTGAAGATGGGAACATTGTGGCTCTAATTTGTGATACTGTGAAACGAAATGTCCGACATCTGAGGAGAACTGTTCATTCAATCAACACCAAGAATTAGTTTTAAATGAGCAAAATGTATTTAAAGTCACAATTTAAAAGAAATCTGGGGGTATTTAAGTAAGACAAGTTCTGTTAAAAGGGTTTTATTATGTATTTTACAGGCACATAGCACTAATTTATTGCACAGTCACATATGTTGCATTCTGTTATTATAAAATAACTCAAGAAATTTGACTTGCAGTTTGAAATTGGTGTCTGTCTCTTTAAGAAACTCCTGCTGTTTCCGACACTTTGCCTTCTTCATGTCATCACACCAAAGTTTCCACATTATGCCGCTGGACAGTGAAGATATATATATACTGCTCAAAAAAGTAAAGGGAACATTTCACTTTAATTTTGTGTGTGGCTCCAAATCCAGGCCTCCATTGGTTAATAAATTTGATTTCTATTGATGATTTTTGTGTGATTTTGTTGTCAGCACATTCAACTTTGTACATAACAAAGTATTCAATGAGAATATTTCATTCATTCAGATCTAGGATGTGTTATTTGAGTGTTCCCTTTATTTTTTTTGAGCAGTGTATATATATATATATATATATATATATATATATATATATATATATATATATATATATATATATATATATATATATATATATATATATATATATATATATATATATATATATATATATATATATATATAAACACCAGAGCAATAGAAGCTCAGATCTACCACACCAGACAAGACCCAAGGTGTAGGTTGTGCAAGGAGGCCTCTGAGACAGTCCAGCACATAACAGCAGGGTGCAAGATGCTGGCAGGGAAAGCATACATGGAACGACATAACCAAGTGGCGGGCATAGTGTACAGGAACATCTGTGCAGAATATGGACTGGAAGCCCCGAGGTCAAAGTGGGGAACACCCCCAAAGGTGGTGGAGAATGACCGAGCTAAGATCCTGTGGGACTTCCAGATCCAGACAGACAAGATGGTAATGGCGAACCAACCGGACATTGTGGTGGTGGATAAAGAACAGAGGAAAGCCGTTGTGGTGGATGTAGCAATACCAAGTGACCACAACATCAGGAAAAAGGAGCATGAGAAACTGGAGAAATACCAGGGCCTCAGAGAGGAACTGGAGAAGGCCTGGAAGGTGAAGACCACAGTGGTGCCTGTGGTCATAGGGGCCCTCGGGGCAGTCACCCCCAAACTGGAGCAGTGGCTCAAACAGATCCCAGGAACAACATCAGACATCTCAGTCCAGAAATGTGCAGTTCTAGGCACAGCCAAGATACTGCGCAGAACCCTCAAGCTCCCAGGCCTCTGGTAGAGGACCCGAGCTCAGAGGATGAAAGAGACCACCCACAGAGGGTGAGAAGGGAATTTTTTTTTTTATATATATATATATATATATATATATAGATTAATTACACACAGAGTGATGTTTTCAAGCCTTTCAGTTATTTATGAAGACGTTCTGCATACTTCTAATGAAAACGAAAAAATGTAAAATGATGATATTACAGCAGTCCAATAAAAAGCATTTTAATGCAGAAATGTGAGGTTATGGTTTTATGCCTGCTTACATTATGTTACTTTAAAAGGTATTGTTAATTTGACAAACAAGTCTAATTGGATAATTGCATATTACATTTTTTTAGGGATTTTCTTCCCCTGGTACTTTGGCTTACAGGTGGATATCCTTTTCCACAACATGATGATGGGATTTATGGATGGAGCTAAATACAGGCTAATCCAACTGGAAAATCTGTTAGAGGCAGCAGAACGGTTGGGACCGGGGCAGAGATTCACTTTCCAGTACGACTACAATGCTGCAATCTAAACAAGCATGCATAAAGGACTCCACGTATATTTGTGTTAGAATGGCCCAGTCAAAGTCCAACACAACTTGAAATTTACATTTTCTTTCCTTTGGATCTTACTGCATTTGAGTTAATCCAGTCTGTATTGTGAGAAGCTGGAAAAGTCATACCTCAAAAGCTGCAACTGCAGTGTAAGGCGGTTCTATATTATTACTGACACAGAGGGGACTGAAATGCACCCCACACTCCTGATTTTACAAAAGCATGTATCATTTCCCTTCTACTTTAAAATTGCGCTCTACTTTTCTGGGTCACTCACATAAAAATACCTCGGATAAAATTGACGTTTGTGGCTATAAAGTGTGAAAATGTGAAAAAACAGCAGTAACAATATTCCATACAAAGTGGTGGAGTCTTTCTAACAGTCACTGCAGTAGTTGTGGTTGACAGCAAGACACCTTTAGCTGCTTATTTACTGGGAAAAAGTCCCCTGGAAAAAATAAGGACCTGAAAACCTGAAAAAGTTGTTTCTGACAGAAGTTTTTGAGGTTGTTTGAAAACAGAAATGTTCAGGAAAATGAAATATTTTCATCCAGACTGGAGTAGCTCCTCTAGATTCCCTCTTTCATTTGGAGAATTTGGGAAGTTTTCTCCAATATAGAGTTGGAGATAACTTTAACATTTTCCCCACACAGAGTTTTTTCCAAATGTCTTTTTTTGCCTTTTTCTATGGTATGAGAGGGGGAAAAAACACAAAACTAGTCTGAAAAAGAACCATCAGAAATGCTGACCTTTAATTAGAAAGCCTTTGCTGTGGGCGACCTTAGCTTCTACTGAAGTTGACATTTATAAATACCGAAAAGTCCCACCGAATTGCTTTTTATTGAAGTTCAAGAATAGTTGAGATACCATCAGTCCATTTGTCAAATACTGTAACCATTGGAGCCAAGTGTGAGCAGACAACAATGTGCAGCTGATTTAACTGACCACGTATGTAGAGCTCAGCCCTGTTAGCAGAGAGGCTATCATTCAGCATGGCGATGGAAAGCCGAGACGCTGCTCCAGCCTGCAACTGTATTTGTGTGTCTGGGACACAAAAATCAATAGAGCCGGTTTCACAGACTGTTTTACAGTCAGGGCGGCTCTCAGCCTAAATGTTTGTCTGTTTTATTCAATGACACAGCTCAGCAAACTATTACCCAAAGGGAGCGGTGAACAAACGGGAAACAAATAAACTGGCAACCCATCTCAGCTTTGTTTGCACTTAGAAATGAAAATTGTGCACTGGGGGAATTTTCTTTACAGACGGTTAAGGGACAATCTATCAAAGCTGCGATCTGGACCATTATATTACAGCCTCGGAGGACATATTACCTCCAGGCCAGGTTGTTTTATTCTTGATCTTCCTGTCCACCTATCGTCGCAGGGATTCAGAGTCATCTGCGGAGACACGCGGCTTCCACTGCCGCTCCGCTGATGAAAGAGGGTTTCACATCTGATATGTAGGAAAGGTTATCTGGATCGCAGTCATGTTTCTGTACAACATGCGCTGGTGAACAACAAAAACACGACACAGTTTCTTTCCAAAACTCATTTCGGCTCTGCTTTTCATTAAGACCGATACAAGCATTCAGGAAAACTCTCCTTTCAGCGAACCTGGCATTACCCATTATGGCCTGAAATAAGAAATAAAATCTCAGGGTGATTTCAGGAAACCTTCAGGGTGCACTTTTAGCTGTACTTATGCAGCAGGCACTGTACACAACAACAAAATTAAATAATTGGAAACTTGCTCAAACTGTCAGATTACTGCCACAAAGTACTTCCTTAAATGTGTAGTAGTACTTTCACAAATAGTTAGAGTGGAACTGGATAAATGTGAATTTAAATAGGATTATTTCCCCTCTCCCTCCCACCCCAAAAAGGCCTAGTCTTATTTTCCCACTTACCCAGAATATTTTTGGAAATTATTCCCTGCAATTTTGAAGCAGAAAGCTTCGGCTTCCAACAGCAAGGCCCCATTTGACAATTCAGTGTTAAAAAGAAAGAGAAAGGAGAGAGTGGTGCCTGAGGCTGAGTAGAACAGACAAGCAACAGCTTCACATCACTCACCTGGATTCAAAAAGGACAGAAATAGCACTAAAAGCACCCACTCTCACTTTGTAACTGTTCTTTTGTTTCCCTGTCTGCTGCTCTGTGCTGCCATCACAGCAGCCCGAACTGCCTGCTTCTCATGTCCCCAGGGTCTATTTACCAGCACATTACAGCCAGAGGTCATTTGAGGAGCCGGGACTTACACCGCGTCTGGACAAGCAACTTTCTACAGTTCAGTCGCTACATGGCTGTAATTTAAAAATTAGGGGTTTGTTGGGACAGTGCCACTTATGTTTGTTGGCACTCCTGGTGAATATGTTTAGGAAATATTCATAAGATTGTTCTTATGATAGGAGCATGAAATTTAGATATTTTTTTTTATTATTGTTGACATACTTTACATAACCACACTTGGTAAAAATGTCGGTACTTACTCAGACGTAACATTTTGGAGCTAACAGAGTGAGACATCTTTGATCATTCCTCTTTGCATAAATTCTCAGGTTCATTCTAGGTTCTTCTGCTCCCCAACGGCTACAGGACTTAGTTCTAAGGAGCGTCAGAAACATTTAGGTTGGTTTTACGTTTTGGAAACTATTTGTGTTTAACTTTGGATTGTTATCCTCCTGAAAGACCCACTGACTTTCCATGTTCAGTTTTCTAGAAAAAGCCATCAGGCTAAGATATTATAAATTATGCCAAACATCTTGAGAGAATTTGACAGCTTCAGTTCTATACCTTCAGCTACACACAATGCAGTTGCCACAAAACATTCAGTAAAGTTTCCACTGTTGATGTCGCTGGAGATCATGTTTGCCTTTATTCAACACCTGGTAGCAGAACTCTCCACTGACTCTTAACTACAATGTTTTTCATTATAAATATTACTAAAAAGGTTGTCCACTTTGTCCTGGGCTTGAGGCGCTTTTCCATATGTTGAGCATCTGTTTCATGCCAAGGAGAACCTGCAGGGTCTATTGCCAATAAAACAAACTTTGTTCAAATACCATCTAGCAAACTCACATACTTCTGTTTGTCTTGGTTACACGGGCAGCGTGTTTGGTAAGTTTAATGCAAGACTCTTTAGGACCTTTCAGGGCCATTATTATTTAAATTAACACTAGCATAAATTACAGAAACTGAATAAATCATATTTAATGCACATAAAAGAAGGACACTATATGTAACATTTGGTTTACTTTAACTTGTAACTTAAGTGATTTTACACTTAGGTCACCTAATTGAATTGACTTCTTTCCATTAGTGGCGAAATACATGGCAGTTACAATTTTCAACCCAAATTTGGGGGCATTTAATTGTCTCAACATGCTGTGAAACAATTGTTTCAGGAAAAGAAATGAATTTATTTTAAGAAATAAAAAATGGTGGAATGAACAAGCACAAAATTTAAGATACAATTTAACACCGTTAGGAGTAAATGGTGACTTGTCCAGAGTGCAACCCCCACTGCATAGATAAACTTTTTAAGATCCTGCAGAGACCCTGGGCAGAAAAGATTTTTTTCAGGTATCACTCCCAAACAGCCGGTCGGCACGTAGATAGCATCTTAGTGACCCCAAGATGCCACACTTTGCTGCAGCGAGCTTTGGAGATTTTCTGCGTGCTCCTGATGCATGGTGACAGGATAAATACGGGTACTTGTCCAGCGTTGTGGCCAGTGGCTAAAAGAATGGCCCACTGTGTCCTGTCAAATCTGTTCCCCAGGGAAACAAAATGTCATGGAGTGTCAATTAAAAGTTCTTTGAAAGTTCTAAAGAAAAACTGGCATAGAAACTGAGAAAGACAGAGAAAGAGATAGGAGGACAATAACTGTCGCAATAAAAATATAAAACGGTTAGTGGAGTTTCTAAAATAACTAGTAAAAACTTTCAGCGTTTCAGTAAAAGCTGAATTTATTTTAAGTCTATTTTTTATTTTTCAACACTATAGGGTTTAGGTTGCTCAGGATAAGCATTTTACTTTTTGTTGTTTTCAGTGCACATTCATTTAAAAAAAAAAGAGCCAGAAACAAAGGTAACGAAGATTATATCTGAACAGGTGGAGCTAGATCATCTGGCTGATGCATGACTGGCATCATGATCTATGAGCATTGTGCCTCACAGCTGCTCTGGACTCAAACAATTGGATTTCATCACATGCCTGGGCTGAAAAACTTCACACTCTCCATTATGCACATGCACTGATGCACACGTTTGTCTGACTGTGTCTGAACAGTTAACCCCACAAAATCCTGAGGCAGGGTAAACTTATCTTAAAGGTTGGGGTAGGTCTATGCGCTGTACAAAATATGTTCATTACATTTTTTGCACAAAATCATTCTTATATAATAATATTTTACTCTGGTCAGTTCTGCCTATTTTGAGCTCCTTTAAAAATCCAGATAAGATGCTTCTGGCCCAATTCAATATTTACACTCACGTGTAAAAATGGCTGCAGAAATATGCACAATTATACAACCGTACATCTCTGAATAGCAGAAGTAGAGCCTCCTGCACAATCAATAAGAATGCAGCAACCGGTCTCAGAACAATAAGTCAACAACCAAACTCTTGTTTTTTCCAGCAGCCATTATACAGTGCATGCAGTGGTAAAACCAGCTGACCAAATATGCTGGAGCATGTTTGGTCAGCTGGTAATGGGGCTTGGTAATGGGGCTGTGCTTGACCAGGGTTGCCAGGTAACAGTGTAGTGCCCTTGAAATGTGACTTTACAATTGTGAGGTTTTTGAAACGGCTTGTTTTCCAGACACCTAAAACATTAACTTGTTGCCAAAAATTGCTGGGTGTTTTTTTTTATTATTATTTATAATGTTTTTACCTCAAGCATGATTGCCCTCACAAGGAACAAAAGAGTCAATATGCTGCATTTACAGCATTTACATTTACACTAATGTAAATAGCATGCATTTACATTTGGGTAAATGCCTGCTATAAAATATTTCAAAGGGGTCTTAAGCAGTTGTGATGACTACCTTCGGCATCATTTGCCACAGATTTTTTAAAGTAAATAAATGTGACATTTTTCTTAAAATAGTGTGTCAGTCTTCAGTGACCAGAACTGCTGTTTCTGGATACAGTATGTATTTACATGGGATTCTGTCAAATCACCAGTCATCCATTGTCTGGACAAAGATGTAGAAAATCAGGCTTGGTTAGCTCATCCAATCAGCTTTGTGAAGTTTTTGGACACATCCACTAAATGTGGATAAAACTAGATGCAACTGAAGATTAATCAGACTTGAGTGTTGAAATTACATGAGTTTCATAAACTAATTTAAATAAACAAATAACTTTAAGTTGACAGATTTACACTTTCCACTCCTCAGCTGTGTTTACATGTTATTCAAATGAAAGGCAAGCTTGTCTTTTTCCATTTCTTTTCAGCACAACTTCCCTTAGGGAGACAAATTCATATGTGCATTGCAGCAACAGCATGCAAGGACATAGAGTATGCAAGTTCCTCTCACCAGCAGCAGAGTGTCACATACCATCTCAATCTGAAACACTGCCAGAACCTGTTACCAGAAGCAGTGAAGGCTGAAGACAGAACCAAGTCTAATGTCGTGTCAGACACCTCAAGCATTCAGCGGAGGAAATGCTCTTCAGGCAAAGACTTTACAAGACTCTGTAACATTATAGCTGGATTATTACTAAATTACAAACGGGGTAAGAATTTAACTTTTGTGGAACTGGAAAAAATGAAGAGCCCACTGCACTGAACCCCACTGAAAACCTCATGGTTTACAGCAGTAAACCTTTAGAGAAACACCACTACCAGCTTTTCACCGCTAAAGACTGAAAGTTTTCTCCATTCTTCATTGAAAACAGCTTAATCTCAGTTATATTAGAGATCAAATATTGCCACAGATTTTCAATTGAAAAGGCTTTAATATGAACAGGCTGTATCTCTGGCTGTATATGAAGCATCGTTGCCTCTGTTCCAGTTTCAGGTTATTTTTAATGTAACAGGCTTTCTTAATGCATTTAGATCCATTTATCTTCCCAAACTAGCTGGTTCTGACTACACCGTGCCATGTTTGCTTTCTCCCCATGCAGTATTTTATATATATATATATATATATATATATATATATATATATATATATATATATATATATATATATATATATATATATATATATATATATATATATATATATATATATATATGTTTTAAAATGGGTCTTTTGTAGTCGGTAATTACAACAGTACAAAATGTGAAAGGGTCAAGAGGTGAGAATACTTTTGGAAAATGCCGTATTGATTCTCTTAGAAAAGAGATGATCTTTTCTAAAAACCCACCTAATTCAAAACAGTAAGTATTACTTAAGACTCTGTTTTAATGTATGAGCTCTAAAATGTTACATAGGTTATACTCTGGATTCTGGGTTAACTTAACCGGTGATTAAATATGCGGTACCATTGCTGACTGATGTTATACGCTATTCACTCTGCGTTGCAAGAAATTTATACTAATTGGCCCTTATTGGGGGGTTTTAGTCAAAGTAAATAGATCATATATATATTATTTGTGATTTAGTTCATACCATAGAGTTACAACTTCTAAAGTAAAAATAAGGATGAATAAAATGACCCCATCACTGCATGAATTTCACGTTCCTATCAGATGATTTGAATTTCATACTGCATGCTTTCTCATTAATCTGCAGAATGAAAAAAGAGAGAGAAAAATTATTGGCCTTTAACACATCTTCTTCATTCAGCTCCATGCCTTCATCTGCCGAGATGGTTTTTGTCAGGTAAGGACGATTATGAGCTGCTGGGAGCTTTACGTTCCACTGCTGTTGCAGCCAAAGCAATCACTTGTTGTGACAGGGGCAAGGAAGCTCCCTCTCCATGCAGGAGGCTGATTGATTGGGTAGTCAGGAAGTGGCTAATGTCCTTCACAACAGGCACCAAAGGACATTGTGTCCAGGATACTTCCACTTAGCCCCACAAACTTTACCTTTTTCTGGACTAATCCCCTCTACTGACGTCGAAGAACTTCAGCGGACATGTGAATTAAATCTTTTCTGTCAAGCAAGATGGATTGATGTAGTTCACTTTTATAAGGCAGTGCCTCATTTTTTAAACATATTTCTTACTCATCCAAAACAGCATGGCCTTAAGAGTGACATTCTCGACAAATTCTTTATTTTAAAATGTCCACTATTGATAATATTCTAATGGTTGTAATTTCTAAAGTGCAAGTATTGCTTGGATTGTGGATAAAAATTAAGATTTTTTTTTGTTTCAGTTGTTCAGTTTAAATAGAGAAACTAATTTAGTAAAAATATAAAATGTTCAACTGTGTCTTAGTTACCTCTAATAAAAACTCAAAATTTGTTTTCTCAAAAAGCAGGCCACTCAAATTAAGTTAACTTAATTGAATAAAAGAAAATACTCCAGATTCAACTTAGACTTGTGGTTTAAAGATTTGAGACTTGACTTGGACTCCTGGTCTGAGACTCGAGTCTTAGTAAAAAAATTTTATCTCAAGAAATGGTGAACTGTAGCTGGTCTGTGAGCTCCAGCCTGAAGCTTCTCAGTATGTTTTGAAAGGATGTATTTGGGTTCTCAGTGTTTGAAACATGCAATTTTTCTATTATTTTATATTTTATGTAAATCAACAGTTAAAAAGAATTGGCAAACATTTTCTATGCAAATACAAATAAGTCACACAAGTATTTTTGAATTTGAAATGTGTTATCTGTACAAAGCATGTACCTTTTTAGATTTTGCTCTTTTAGTTAAAGATTTATGCTTTTTCTTTTCAGACAGATGCATTTCATCATTATCACTGAAGTGGATGTTGCTTTTAAATAGTAATTAGATTTCCTCACGTGTTTTCATTATGTTCAGTCCAAATAATGTGCTGCACATCTTTCCGTACACTTTCAAAATGCTTTCCGAGATCCACACAATTATGCTGTGTTCATATACCTCCCATATAAAAGGGGAGTACCGTTGTGTAATTTTGTGCATGGTAAAGGAGAGTGGACTGTTTTTGAGTAAGGAGTCTTTATTTCCACTCAACAGAGTGCATTAGTGGAGTCCAGGATGCATGAATGTGAATATGATCCTGTTAAGTTCTCTAAGGATGTGACCCACTTTGTCACTCAACCTAAACCATTATTCTGTTTGGTACATTCACTCTTCTGAGGTTGTGCTTCAGAGCTGATTTTGTGGTTGTGCATCCTAGCTCATTGAATTAGCAGCTGCAATTGTGCTTACATAGGGTCACCAATTAGTCATTAGATGTTACCTGTGATAACAAGGGGTGGTTCGACAATTTTTCTATTTTTAATGCCAAAATACATCACAAAGCGTTAAGCATTTCTTGATGTTGAGTACCAATCCATCTATATTCAAATTAAAAAAATGCTACCGGTAATAAACCTGTTCGTTCTTTGTTAGGATTGTGATGGTGTCCCACACTGGTCAGTCAATACAATCTGTTTTCCCAGGCAAAACGTATCAAAACAGACCCAGAGTTTCCACAGGACAGCGTTAACCTGGAGCCCCTTCTAGCGATCAGCCAAGTTAAAAACGCTATTAAGCGTGTCACAAAGAGTCACAAAGTTTGCGTTTGCTCAATATTTTCTTTGCCTTTTCATGTCTGTAAGGAAGGAGCGTCTTCTGTTGGTTGAGCAAAGGATCACTATTGAATCTCCGGAAGTGACGTCACTTATAAAAATTCCCCCCGCTCCGCCATGACGGTCGTGAAAACAGCCAACGGGTTCGTGTAAAGCCAGCCTAATGTCGCTTTTATTTTGTTGATTTCGCAGTAAAAATGGTGATAGGATGCTGCGCTGTCGGCTGCAGAAACAGACAAGGATAGAAACCAAACTTGTCATTTTATTTTATAACTTTTAGCGAGGAAAGAGGCATCGGTGATGGATAGCAGCCGTTAATCATAATGACTGGCAGCCCTCGGTGTAGTCGCGGATTTACAGCGTACACTTTTTACAAGGTAAGAAAATTAACGTTCATATACTTTATAAGTAAGTATGAAATATATCACATATATATGATATATAACCTGTTTCCATGGTTACGCGTCTATCCGTAACCATGGAAACAGTGTCCCACCGTCATGTAGCCTAGCATAGGGAAAAACTGGTTAGCATCGCGTCTTTTGTACCTTTTTATGTCTGTTCCGATTTAAAGGGAAACGCTGTTTACGACATGGTGACATAAATCGTGTGGTGAATTCAGGCAAAGTCGGTAATTTGATCAACACGTTAGGAGGGAGGAGGTATGAGTCGGTTTCTAAGCTAGCTGTTTCAAGCTTCTGTAAATATCGCCCTCTACGAGCCCCAAACGGGTGTGTTACGTTCAAAGACAAATTAGCTCGACGCTAACAAGTAGAAACCACAAATAAACTGACAAAACAATTTCAGTCGCTCAGTTCAATAATCTAGATTCTCATTTCCGGCGTCCATCATTGTGCTTCGAATAAGTGACTAGTTGCAAAGGATCAATATATAAATTGTTTGCTGCAGTTGGCATGACGTTTTGGAACGTTGCATTTGGTTTATGCCAAGCATGATCTCTCTTATGATAAGCTGATAGTTTTATTTTGCCATTATGATTGATGGCTTGCACTTCCTCCTTCTTTGCTCCTTTTCAATTCCTTTGGGATTTGTGGCTTCTGTTGTGGTAATATTTTTGTAATGTTAATCAGCTGTTCACTGTTGTAAACCACCTTGTTCCTATGGTTATGCATCATAACAAATGAATAAAGTATTAAAAGATTGAACAAAAATTCATCCAGCTGCAAAGCATCCAAAACCACAGAGAACAGTGGTCCAAAAAAGCAAATTTTCTGCCAGAAACGCAGGAATGAAAGTTTAAAAATAGACTAAATCTGAATAAAAATAACACAGCTACTCTGTGTTACACCGTAAGTGGCATAATTCTATAAAAAAGCTCATACTTTTATAAGGTGTCCTAATTCTTCTCAAGTGACTTCATGACAGAAATAGGTTACAAACTGCAGGAAACAATTAACAAGTAGTTTTTCACTCAGCGTAAAAACCCTACTTACTGTACTTTTGTGTTGTTTTTTTCACTCATTCATTGAAATGCTTTCTCAACATCGTGTCTCCAAGGGTTTCGCAAAGAAAAACTTTGTAGAGTCCTACAAATTTCCACAGCAATTCCCAAACTGTGGCTGATAAACAAGCTAGGAAATCTGTATAGGTTGAAACTGTAAATTGAAGCAAACACATAGGCTTTACCTTGGCATAATTTTTGCTTGCAGTGTAAAACCTTATTTAGCTGGGACCCTTTCTCAAGTTTTGTAATAAAGAATTGCATATATATTCCAAGAAAGTCATACTTCTGGGCACTTAAACAATGCAAAATTCACAAGATAAACAACATGCATATTTTTTTAAAGAAAGTATCGTCTTCATTTTTTGAGATTTTTTTTCTTAGATATTTTCCTTTTTGTTACGTATTCGGTCTGTGTATGCCATCAGTCACCTTGTGTCCTTTCGATGGAAGCTGGTAGTATAGTATGACCTCTCCCCTGGCCCAGTCTGCACTTTCATTAATGATATAGATATCCCCAGTGTTGTTTTTTCCTTCAGCTCGTCCAGCTGTATATCACTCTGTACTTTGAAACAGCCTGTAGCTTAATAGTCATACAGCCTGATATATGCTCTGAATGCCAAACTTATTTATACCTCTCAAACCTTCTCAGTTTGTTTCATTGCTACCACAACTTCAATGTATTTCATTTGTATTTTATGTGAAAGAAAGTAGTGCGTAATAGCGTAGTGGAAGGGAAATGGTATGGTTTTCAAAAGTACATAAACTTAAGTAAATTCAGTACAATTTAATTCAAAAATACTTTGGTAATTTCAAAGGGAAATGAGTTGCTGTTGTAACTTACACTCATCGGCCACTTTATTAGGTACACATGTCCAACTGCTCATTAACGCAAATGTCGAATCATCCAATCACATGGCAGCAACTCAATGCATTTAGGGATGTAGACATGGCCAAGATGATCTGCTGCAGTTAAAATCGAGCATCAGAATGGGGAAGAAAGGTGATTTAAGTGACTTTGAATGTGGCATGGTTCTTGTTGGTGCCAGATGGGCTTTTCTGAGTATTTCAGAAACTGCTGATCTACTGGGATTTTCATGCACAACCATCTCTAGGGTTTTCAGAGAATGGTCTGACAAAGAGAACATATCCAGTTAGCGGCAGTTCTGTTGACCTTTTTGATGCCAGAGATCACAGGAGAATGGCCAGACTGGTTCGAGCTGATAGAACGGCAACAGTAACTCAAATAACCACTGGTTACAACCGAGGTGTGCTGAAGAGCATCTCTGAACATACAACACGTCAAACCTTGAGGCAGATGGGCTATAGCAGCAGAAGACCACACTGGGTGCTGCTCCTGTCAGCTAAGAACAGGAAACTGAGGCTACAGTTATTGTCACCATAATTGGACAATAAAAGATTAGAAAAACGTTACCTGGTCTGATGAGTCTCGATTTCTGCTGCGACATTCAGGTGGTAGGGTCAGAATTTGAAACATGAAAGCTTGGATCCATTTTGCCTTGCATCAACGGTTCAGGCTAGTGGTAAGTGCAGTGGTGTGGGGAATATTTTCCCACACCATTGCGCTACTGGCCCATTAGGACCAATTGAGCATCGTGTCAACGCCACAGCCTATCTGAGTATTATTGCTGACCATGTCTGTCCCTTTATGACCACAGTGTTCCCATCTTCTGATGGCTACTTCCAGCAGGATAACGCGCCATGTCATAAAGTGTGAATCATCTTAGACTGGTTTCTTGAACAGTGAGTTCACTGGACTCGCATGGCCTCCACTGTCACCAGATCTCAATCCAATAGAGCAGGTTTGGGATGTGGTGGAACAGGACATTCGCATCATGGATGTGCAGCCGACAAATCTGCAGCAACTGCATGATGCTATCATATCAATGTGGACCAGACACTCTGAGGAATGTTTCCAGTAGCTTGTTGAATCTGTGCCACGAGGGGTTAAAGTAGTTCTGAAGACAAAAGTGGGTCCAACCTGGTACTAGCAAGATGTACCTAATAAAGAGGCCAGTGAGTGTAGTGCAACTTTAAGGGGATGCAGCCAAGTATGGCTGATGGTGTATGTATAAATACTAAAATAAATGAGTTGTTTTCTGTTCTCAAAGGTTTTTTATTCCTTGCCTGTTGGTAAGACTAGTTTGCATCATTTCTGAGACTCGGTTATCCATCCTGACTGAGAATCCCCCGCCTAAGGGAGATCACCACACCATCACCAAAGTCAGCAACACTGACACCGCTGCAGACTGACATGTCCTGTGATCTTACAGATGTGACACAGAGACATGACACTTTGATTGGACTTGCTGCCTACCAGGAAGATCAGCTGATGCATATTTATAGGGCGCACTCTTTGTATCAGGGAGCAGTGTACAAGTTAGGAATATTTAAACAGTTTTATCCAAGCTCTTCTGTACATGTTTCCACCATGTCAGTGTGCTCTGAAAAACTTTGCTAAGTAATTATTGTGGCTGAAGTGGTAAGACTACAATGGTTTTAAGTGGAAATTGAAAGCAAATTACTTGATGCCTTGTTGCCTTGGGAACAAAGATGCCAAGTACGGAGTAAGAAAACATTGGAAACTGCATCCGCTCACTGAGGAGGCAAAAATAAAAAAAGAAAATGTAATTGGTTTTGAGATTCTACCATAAGTGACCAGAAGGCAGCTTTTGTAAACATCAGATGGAAACAGAAGTATTGAAAAAAAAGTTTTCCTAATCTGAACTCACCGGAAATAAGAAGTGATTAAAACCACGTGCAGGAATATGCTGCCTTAGCCTGCGAAGGCTATTCGGATCAGGAGCTTAAGCGTGACACAATGTGCCTATACAAAGGGTGGATCTGAAGTCTTGGGGATCTGCAGAGGGAAGCGCAGCCATAACAGAAATCCTCACTACAAAGAAAAAAGGTGAAAAGGCAGTTATTTAACCAGATGCCCCACTCAGCAGAGAGAGGATTAAAATGCACTACTGCTTATCTGGCATAAAGACTTGACTTTAAAACAGCAGGTTCCCTGTTCATGGTGTGAAGGTCGGCCTTTATGAGATGCCTTTTGTGTGCTAATGAGAATACAAGAGGATTTTTATGTCACTCCTTTGTTCTTCTACCTACTTGAGGCTTCAATATAAAAAAAAGTTGCATCGGCACAATTGAGTCTTTGTTTTCAATCTTTGTGTGGAGTGAGTCTTGATTGCAAAGAAACTACTTTTAAAGCAGCTGTTTAATGTGAGCGGTTGACTGGTACATCAGCTCTCCAACATTACTTCAGATGGCTAAGGATTAAAAAAAAAAAAAAAAAAAAAAGATCAATACTTGGTTTAGATTAAATTGTACCCAGAAAAATATATGTCGCCTGTTAACCTGGTTGTAGGGAAGCTCAAGATAAATTTGCAGTGAGAAATAATGTTGGAGTTTTGACCTTTTCATTATGAAAGAACTCATAATTCAGCCAAAATAAGGCATAAAATAAAAGAAAAGGCAGCTGTTTTGTCATTCTGTATGTACAAAAGTGACCCGTAGCTACGTGGCACCCTGATAGAGATGCACTTGATGGAGACAAATAAAACACATTAGAGAAAATATATATATGTATATATATAAAAACAAACTTTTATCAAGTCCTCCTGCGGCAGAGAAAACTGCTTGCTAATCACAAACCTACAGCCAACATGAAATCCTATCCTACAAGCAAAACCTGCTCATCTCACAGACTTCCCTGCTGCTTGTCACACTAAATTTAGCAAATTATTGTGAACAAGCTTGAAGCAAATGCAAATTGGAGTCTGTACATATGTTTAGTTAATTCCTCAGAAGCAACGTTGTGTCGTCTGGCAGTTTAGTTTTCTCCAGAGAGTCTCAGATAGGCGCTAGGAGTCGCACAAAAAGGATCATGTTACAGACAGTTAACCTGTTTGTTGCAGAAGTTTGAACTCTGAATGAGTCTCAGATGTCAGGAAGGAGGTTTCTGCAAACTAGACACAACGTAAAAGCGAGTCTCTTAAGGATCTCAGAACACTTTGTTGTGTGGTAAAATTTATTAACATGGTCTGTAAATGAAGGATTTAATTTAAAGTTTTCTGTCATTTTTATATGTAACTACAGAAATGATTAGAGCCATTGAAAAAAAGAATTCTGACTTGTTTCTCAGAATTTTGAGATTAAAGTCAGAAATCTGAGAAAAAGTCGGAATTCTGAGATTAAAGTCAGAATTTTAAGATTAATTTTTTTTTTTTTTTTTTTTTTTCATTGGGCCTAATCCTCTTCCATTGTAGCCTCTCAAGGAACATTGAGTAAAACATTTTTTTACTCTTTTTACTCAAGTAAAAAGCAAGTTTTTTTACTTGAGTAAAAAAGTAAAAATCTTTTTTTTACTTTTTTAAACAAAGTTAAATCTCTTGTGCCCACCACGAGATCTGGTGGGCACAAGAGGGATAATTTTTATTTTTTCCCTTCATCCTGTAGCTACAGTTTGCTGCTACAGTTTGAATTAGTGACTGTGAAAAGGACAAGAGCATCTTCAAAAGGAAGGAGATTGAAAACTGTCAAGTCTGCAACATGTTGTAGGTATCAGGGGAAACAGCACCAGGACGGTGTAAAAACTGTAAAAATCTGGTTTTGTTTTCCCTAATATTTTAAAGTTGGTTTTACTTTCTCTTGTTCTTGTGTATATTCTGAGGACGTTGTCCTGTTGGTATTCTGCTCACGTGCCCTGCAGCCTGTAAGCAAAAGACACTGAATTAAGGTTTATTTTAAAGGTTTGCCCGCAGAGCAAATAAAACTTTTATTTGCTGTCAATAGAGTTGAAAAGGTGAGAACAATAAAAATTGACTAAATCTGAACAAACCACTAGAAAAAGCTGTAGAAATTTTCTTGATAAATTTATTTTTAACTCTAAATAAATGTTGAATATACAGCCTTCATATTCAAACCTATATTTTTTAATGATTCTGATGATGCTGTTATAATGAAATCTAGGATATCAAGATTTATGTTCTGATTGGCTCGCTATCTAGCTAGGTCCATAAAAATGACTTCTTGAACATGCAATAAAAATAAATGCAAAGGTTAGAAGCACTAGACCCAACGCCTGTAATGGCCTAACAGCTTAGATGAAAATTAGTATGATCCTGGCAGCCTTTTGTTCAGACATAATGCAAGCCCTTGAGTATAATCACAGCCCTGTGCAGCATTTCTCAGAGGTGCCCAAGTTAAGTGGAAATCCACATAATGAAGTTTTCTTTGTTAGTAAATAGCACAAGGTGGTTGCAAGAACTTTTCTCTGCACTTTTATCTTCTTCTAAACTTAAATTTGAAAAAGAAGGAGAGCGGGGAACATTTAAGTTATCAAACAAATATGAAAAACTCAGGGATTAGGCTTTGTTATCATTGTTGATTTTAACTTCTGTTGTCAATTTGTTCAGACATTTTTTGTTACAGAGTTAGAGTAAGACACACAAAACCTAAGAAAAGCAATTTTATCTCTACCCTGCTGCTATATGTTGGAAATATTAATGTGTATTTCTGCTCTCCATGAGATGAGAATAAAGTTGCTGAGATTTGCTGTGGTGGTCAGGTGATGTGTTTAGTATCCTGCAGGTTTTTTTCTCTGGAGGTCAGCAGGACAAGAAGCTGTTCCAGTCTTATTGTAAATCAATGCTTTGACCAGTGTCTGAGAAAAGTTGTGTCCTGATCAGAGGCGCGTGTAGTCCTGCTTCCCAAAGAGGAAGAGTCCTGCTACATTATTTATCTCCAGAGTGACCTGCAGTCACATCAGCTGGCCTGTTTCCATCCTGGGTCATGACTCGGTTGTGTAAAATGTCCATGAGGACGTGGATAGCTTGCATCCATCTGCAGCATTTTTACAGATGAGTAAGCCAGTCTGTGATTGGCTTACCCAACCATTGTGTCAGGTTGTAGCGAAGAGAGAATTTTAGAAATACTGTGAGCCGTTGAAGGAATAATTTTTTAGCTTTACATCATGTTATAATCCTATCCTTTTGTCAAAAACAAATCTGGAGTGTTACTTTGGTTCTTTTGTGCATCTTTGAGAAATCCTTTAATCTTGGCAACCACTCAGCTGTGCAAAACGCCTGAGTGGGCGTAACTCCGCCTTCGAGTCGCAGATCCACTTTCCGAGCTTCCGCCTCACAGAGCAGCTTTCCCCCGCGACTCCTCCACTCGACTCCTTCAGACTAGCCAGTATCAATTAGCAAACACCAATTAGCAAACATCAAACGGTGCATCTGCTAAGCTCATTATATGAGCTACTCCTCAGTGAAACTTTGACAAAAATGTTGTTAAAGAGGGTTAATAGAGGACCGATGTGATGATTTCCTGAAGGCGGAGTTTCAGAAAGAACAGGAGTTTTTAAAGAGACAGAAAACCAATTTAATCTACAAAGTGACATTTCTTTTCAGTCATATTTGACATATAATTATATATTTTTTAACAACTGAAGGTGACACAGTTACTTGACTGTTCTATAAAATGACACTATGTAAGCGTAAAACATATAATAGTGCCCTTTAAGTACAGATCTACCCTGGAAATCATTTGGGAAAGACCTGTAAGAGTCACTATAGTGGGGAGGGATGGGTTTCCCAGATGGACTTTTTAACCAGAAAAAACAGATTTTCATGGTTCTAACATACATATTAGGTTAAGTGTAGTAGCTTAATATCTCATGTCTACCGATGGTGCCCATCTACGCCTGGGAGAATGGCAGAAAACCCAGACGATTTGAGGCAAACGTTCGTATAAGAAAATCAGACCACAGCTACAACAAAGATGAATCCTGTAATGTTGGAAAAAGTAAAGTTGTGTGAGTTTTCTGATGTCAGTGTAGCTGGTGGTCTCATTACCTGCACAGATCCATTATTATCCACAAATATAATAACCTCTAATGATTCAACATGTGGGAACGTGTGACCTGCACAGGGCTTATTCCTGTGTAGGTTTTTCTAGTCAGTGTGACTATTTATTGTTAAAGTTGACTTGTAGACTTTTCCCACTTGATCCCTAAATGACTTAAATTCTTAATGTCAGTGTTTTTCTCTTTGGTTGGCTTTTACCCCCTGAGATTAAAAAGCCTCTGACATATTCAAAACCCCAGAACTCATTCCTTCTGCTGAATAGTTTCCTTCCCCTTTCAAGTCCTTGCCAAAGAAGGGGAGCTCATGCAGAAAGGATTTGCCCTATCCAAGCATTGTACCTGCTGTAAATGATAGATTTAGAAAGAAGCAGAGAAAAAAAACTGCAAAAAAAAAAATAGTAATCTCTTTGACGTAAGATATGACAAGTGAATAGACATAAAGGGGAAACCAAGCACACAGAAAATTGGATTTTCAAGACAGCCTTGTCTGGCAAAAAATGACCAGTCAGAGGGTGTTAGTGAGGCACACTGGCTTTCATTAGCCTGCTCATTTGGCATCACTGAACCATAAAGATGGTTAAGTGATATTATGTTAACCTCCTGTTTTACATCTAGAGTCGAGATTAAATGTAATTAGGTGGCTTTTGTACTTCCCACACAGACTTGTGGGTAATTGATGAGTGGCGGCAGTCTTTTACTGGCTAGCTGTTCTATTGTTCTGATCGCAACGCAGCTGTCTGCCATTTTCACACACGCTGACCGCAACCTTGGAGATTTGCCCGTTTCCACGGGCGTCGGCCGTCCGTCAGCGTGGAGAAATCGAAAGGAAAATACTTTGTTCTGCTATTCATGGAAGCTGCGTTTTTATTTCGTAGTTCGGATGAGATGAACATTGAATTACTCAGTGAAAAATCATCAAATCTGCACAGAGAAAAGTGGAGCCAAGCATTCCAGCTTTGTGTCTGGCTATGTTTGACCTTTAAGCTATAATTGATGAATCTGATTCTGATTCTGGTGGCCTTTTTGCCAGATGCATTTACTGTGGCAGCAGAGAGCATTTTTACATTTTTATTATCCGCGTTCGCACAAATGCTTGCATTTGAACGAAACGCATCAAGATATCATGTCTTAGTGGAGTATTTATATAAAAACACACCACACTAACACTGTAGTAAGTAAAAAAGATAAAACTGTAAAAAGATCACATTGCAAATCTAAATGAAATCATAATGCTATAAGGTTCTGTTCACCTGAGACTTTTAATGACGTTCATATAATATGACAAGAGGTTTACCAGCCCATTAAAAGGTAGATATTATACTGGGAGCATTTTGTCCTTCTAAAGGTCAGTTAAATTAACCCTGAATTAAAGCATGCCCTGTTTAGCAGCAGACTTGTATATAAAAAAAGAAAACGCATCTGTAATGTGACGGGAATCTATTCAAATTAATATTTTTGCAGTCCAGCTCACTGCCCACCTTCCAGACCGATATAGTCTTTCATGTTAAGCATATTGTTCGCTGAGATGAATTAATTACTGAGAGCATGTTTCAACACGCTGTTGGGTGTAAATAAAATCCAAACACTTAGACATGCAGCCTGCTTCTACTTACATTTCTGATAAAATGGGTTGTTCTTAGGAGCTCAGTGTATTCCAGCACCGTACCATGAAAGGATTAATTCCTATCATGAAATTGTCTGGCCACTAATGGAACCAGATATGTAAAATTACAGAGTGGGTTCAGCTTCTGTTGAATGTGTGCAGAGGTCATCAGTGGCTTTGAGCCTCCAAACTTCCCGTTAGATCTGCAGAAAATCAGTGCATGCAGAGCTTCATGGAATGGATTTCAATGGTTGAGCAGCTCAATTCAAGCTACAGCGATGTATTAAATTAGAACAATTGTAGATGGAAAAAAGGAGTAAATGCCAAAAAACTCAGAAATTTTTGGATTAATCTGAGAAATTTTCTGAAAAAAAATAGGAAATTTCTGAGCTTGAAGAGCCACAGATTTGCTAGAAAAAAAAAACTCAGATTAGAGATTAATCTATATAAAAAAATTTATTTTTCTGAAGTTTAATAGGAAAAAAAAGCAAACTTTGGAACTTAGAAATTTTATGCTTTTTCTAGAAAATTTCTGAGATTATTATTTTTTTATCTACAATTTCTACCTTGAAATTGTTACATTATTTTCCAAATTCCAATTAATTTCTTTCCCCAAATTTCTGCTTTTTCAATTTCCATTTTTCTTAATTTCATTTTTTCCTCATCATTTTCAGTGTTTTGCTGTTACTTTAATGTTCCTGCAGCTGAACACCCTTCCTGATTCCCTCTATGTTTTACTATCAGTTAGGCATTTACCAAAACCTCACTTCAACTCCTGAAACATTTCCTAAGCAGCTGGTTGAAAATGAAAAGTGTGGGTGCACTTTTTCTGATAAATTCAGGTTTTGTTTGCGCTAACATTGTCACACCTGATGAACAAGAGCTGTGTCCGGGTTTTTTTTCCGTTAGTAAAACTTTCCTACAAGCATAAATGCTGTAAAAACCGAAAGAGGCTTGTTGTCTCTATACTCGGCATCATCAGCTACACTGGATAGTTAATGACCTCCATATCAACAGCTCCTGAATTCCCCTAAGAAACGATGTCAGACTTCAGAACTGCTGCAGGCGAAATATAAATCCGTCCAGCATCAGATGAGAAACCCAGTAAACCTCACTGACACGCTCATCTTCTTTTGCCTTTTTGTTTATTTTACTGTCTGCTTCCTTTTGAATTTAAGCAAACAGGAAAAACTGTTCTGGATAAAATTTAAACATACGCAGTATACCATGCTGCGGTTACACATAGGGATTTTCTAGCCGTCTATTTTCTAGTACCAGCGTAATCCATACAGGGTTGCAGCAGATGGTGCCAGTTTCCAGTGACATGCACATTGTTCCGCAGTAAATCTACTTTTTTATTTTGTCGTTTCTCCAGTATCCTTATTTTTGCAACGGTATTATTTGTGAAGAAAGGCAGCTAAAACGCTTCTCTGATGTTCAATGCCTGTTACTTCAATTTAATTCTGGTTATTGACCAATCTTGCTATCAGAATTGGTGGAGCCCACTTATTAAGAACAGGTTTTAACGAGATTTAAAGCCTGGTCTCCTGATTTTAATTGAAGCCAGTGCAGAAACATGACGTTAACCTGCTTTATCTATTCCAAAACCGGTTTTTATTTGTGTTCGGGGTGATGGAGGAGCAGTCAGTCAATGCTGTGTCTCGCTGTTTGTTTGAGGTAAAGTTGAAAACATTGGAGGTTATGTTTGTCTTTGAAGCCCTCTGCATGATGCTGCCACCACCATGCTTAGCAACAGAGAAAAATGGCTTCAAATAAGTTAAAAACTGACTGATTTCAAGTTATCATGGAAGTTGTGACACTTATTCACTCAAAAAGAGTTTTTATATGATTAGCTCATCAAAGAGGACCATCAGGAACCTGATCGTTCTTCTATGAGCTTTTGCCAACTGTTTTACGCAGGAATATAATGAACATGCTATTTATTTCTTTTACTGATGATGAGTTGTCCTGCAGTTATGAAGCAGTTCAGCTGCATTGCTGCCCCCTACAGGTCAGCTGTGAAAATGAGCGACATGGTTAAAAATGGCACTGGATCTTTTTAATTTGCTTTCTAATCAATAAAGTTACCACATTTTAACAGTGGTTGGAGACATTCTCTTCCGCTTTTCTATGATGTTTTATCAGAGTCTCACTTAAAAAAAAATCTGAAATATGCCTTTCAGATTCTTACGGTCACAGGGTTGTGTTTGCAACATGCAAGCCAAACATAAAGATGACTTTTCTTTTAACTGCTTGGCCCTGTTTCAAGTTTCAGCTTCATCCTGTGAACATCCTTTTTTTTGTTCTTCATCCTTATCATAGTCTATTTATAAGCTGGGTCATGCTCTTGAATGTAACCCCAGATACATTATTTTTGTAGGACAGAGTTTATCCACCATTTCAATTCCCCTCAGCGCTGTCTCTTTCCTCTTGTTTCTGCCCTGCTGGACAGTGATGATGATGATGATGATGATGATGATGATGATGATGATCGCCCTTTGGGCTCTAGAGGCAGATGGACCCTCAGCCTCCCTCCTGCCTGCTGCTGTTGTGACCTTTCTCCCCTGAAAGCATGATACCTGCGCAGACCCTGATTATGTCCCAGCCGTGCTGCAGAGGCCCACAACCCCTCGCTGTGCTGGAGTGGTAGAGTGGACATGATTGGTTCTCACTGTAAACCCTGCTGGAGAGCCGCGTTCCAGTGGAGAAAGGCCGACAGATAAAGAGAACGGGAGATGAGAGGGAGAAGAGGGAACCTGCCCTGCATTCTCTGGCTAATTAAGTGTTATTATCCTGCACAACAGGAGGTACCTGAGAAATAATTGGCTACAGCGACGGCTAAATGTTCCAATCTGGAGGTGAAGCCAAAAGCCTCGCAAAAGGTCATGAGGCATTATGTAATGTTGTGATCTTATTAAAGCTGCAGATTGTCTCATCTTTGGTTCACTGGTTAAAATACTTTTTAGATTAAAAAAAATATACCCGTTCCTTTGATTTAAAGTTTGCATTGTTCGGTGCAGGAAATGAGATTTTTTCTTCAATTGATTTTTAATCTGTTAGTCGGAGAGAAAGAGTCCCCTTCAGTTTTGGTGTTTCATGCCCACATACCTTGAAGGGATTGTCTCTTTTGTAGTGCTAATGTAAAACTGAAAGACAAGGAAAAAATAAAGGCTCTGCAGCTTAGATCAAAATATATGACCGTGTAAAAAATATTAAAAAGACCAATAACCTGAGCTGTAACGTTCTCCTTCAAAATAAACTCAGTTTTTATTTGGGTTTTGGACAGAACTGAGTCTGAGCTCTGAACTTTATTAAAGCTCTTAATGTGGCACCCTGGATCAACATTGGCTCCCCTGGTAAAGTTGTTGTCAAAAGCCTTAAAATAAATGGCTGTTGGAGACTTGAACACAAGAAAAAGTCCTTTGTGTTGGGATTAGGGCTGAAACGATTCCTCGAATGGTTCGAGTACCTCGATTACTAAAATTCCTCGAGGAAAATTTACCTGCCTCGAAGCTTCGTTAATTTATGTTTTATTAGTTAGCGCACCGTGTTCCGGCCGGGACTTCATTTGCGTTGCGCGGAGCTCTCACTTCCGCCTCTGAGTTGTTGACAAAAGCTAAGTCTCAGCGGCATAAAGTCCAATCTTCAAGATTGGCCCGTGGGGATTTTATTGATTGATGATAATGCCCGACTTTTTATCGTTTTTGGGGAACCAATAAGCATCCTTAACATGACTGGGGGAATGCCTGGAGTACGGCAGCATTTCTCCTCCGGGGCTGCTGGTTGAAAGCGAACGGCGGGAAGAGCGCTGAGGTGAGCGGATAGACTGAACAGGGCGGGCGGCTGAGTAGCTGATGCTTACCGTGTAAATGTAGCTTTACCGACGAACCGCACAATAAATTTCATATCCCGGTCTGAAGAAACGGGTGGCGGAGCGCATCGTACATGGCTGGTAGATGAGTTTCTGAGTGTGACCAGTGAAGGTGTCGTAAATATCCCGTATTGCTTCCCCCCGTGTTCGTCCCCCGGTCTAACGGTTCGTCAGTCCGCTGGTCTATTTCCTCCCCTCCACCCCATGTTCGTTCATTCGCCCTCTCCTCGCACTCCAGGCGGCATTTCCCGTATTTTCAAACCCAAAGCGTGACAGGTTAGGTGGCAAGGTGAGTTTAATTAATCTATTAAACTCACTGAAGATGAATACATAAACTAAAAGCTGGATTGTAGACATTTTTTATAAGCATATTTGTGAGCCTGCCTCTTTGTTATTAAATTCAATATAATTTCAGATTTTTCTATAACTTTTCTTCTGGTTAACTTCGAAAGTGAGCTATTATTGTTACAGGTTAGTTTTCTAAACTACAAAAAAGCAACTGTTAGGGATGCTCAAATATGAAAAATTGGACTGATATTGATATCTGATAGTAACACCGGTATTATGCCAGATTTACCAATATTTCATTTTATAATTTTTTTTTATCCGATTACTCGATTAATCGTAAGAATAATCGATAGATTACTCGATTACTAAAATATTCGTTTACAACAGCCCTAGTTGGGATATATTTACACCAAAGCAGAAAAATGAAGTCCTGGACAATCAGATCAACTTTAAAATTCAGTAAAAATTAACGATTTAGCAGTAGTGTTATGGAGGCTGGTGCTTACCAAAGTTTAAACAAATATGATGACATAAAAGTGAATGCTTTATCGTTAAATGATTGTCTGTGAGATTTATAGTTAAAGGAAAAACGCAGTTACTATTTTGACCGCGCTGTTTCTTAAAAAGAAATGCTTGAGGAATAATAACTGGTATATATCGATGAAAATGAAATATACATATGCATCTTTCTTTACCTTTTTTTAGCTGAATTGTGTAGAGGAAATGTGTCACCTCCACCTGAGAAGGCAAGAGAGCAATAACACCATGTCATTAAATGTGATGTCAGTGAGTCGACTGTCAGACGGCAGAGGAGAAAAAAAAAATCAGTTTCTTTCACTCAGCCGCTCTCAAACAGGTAGATGAAGAAAACTGACAGCCATACAGCATAAGCATCATCAGAAGGACTCTAATATTGACTATATTATCTTCAGTAATGTGAACACATTACCAGATGTATGGTGTTTGTAAAGGTTCAGATAGATTTCCTGGATGTGTGGGAGCCTCAACATCTGGCTCAGCGTATAGGCCTGCAGCTGTTTGAGGTGGTTTTTATGCAAGAATGACTGCTCAAACTACAGCTGTTAGGCAAAAATCCATGTTGGATAAATAACAGTAAAGCAGAGCAAGCAAGCTTCTTTCAACAAACATAGTTTTTTTTATTCTTCAGGATCTAATTGTTTTAATTGTGTAACGATGTTTTAAGAAAAATTCAGTTAAAATAAAGAGGAGATTCACATTCATTTCTTAGCTGCTTATCAAATGAATGTGAATGTCATCTTTCCAATTAGAATACTGTAAAACATTTGAAGGTGGTTTAACTTGAAAATGAAAGTCCTGCTGCCTTAAAAATGCTATTTAAGTCGACAATAAAATTATTTTGGTTTTAACTCAGAAATTAAAGTTCATGAAGTTGACTTAACAAGAGATAAGTTGTCTTGTTTTTAAGTTCATTAATCTTGAATTGTGAGTTTTAACTTATTGCTGCAATTTAAACCAAATAATTATTTCACAAGATGCAAAAAAATAAACTGCCCTCACCTCGTTAAAGAGCCACATTTATCTATTATTTTCGCTCACAATGTCAAGTTAAAATAATGACTTATTTTACTTTAGAATAATTTAAATTCATGATTCAAACTGCATGAACAAAATTGGTAGACAACTAAATGTGGCTCAATTCAGCATTTCATTTACTAATAACGATTTAAGAGGAGTCGAGAGGCGCTGATTCCAGTCGTGTCGGGTCCAGTGGGAAGTTTCCACTCTCACTGATAATCTATGGAGTCATAACATTTGCTGGTGTTGGGAGTTTTTTCAGCTCCTACCTCAGCAGAGCCACGTACCAGGTCATTTTAGAGCACTTCATGTTTCCCTTTGCTCACAAACTTCATACAGATGCAGGTTTTGTTTTCCAGCAGGATGTGGCGACTGCCCACACTGCCAAAGCACCGGTACCTGCTTTAATACCATGGTATTGTTCTGGAAACCCAGTGTGATCAGAACTACATAATAAGAAGGTAAATACCTTAAAACTATGACTAATTTGGGTGAAATCCCACAGTACCTGACCCCTGGTGTGTAGCGGTAAGAAACAAAGGACCAGAACAAGCATGGAAACCATTTCAATCATCCACATTCATTATTTTAATTAAAACCCAAGAGTATAATGTCTATTTTTAGGTGTATGGTTGACTCCAAAATGTCAGGTCACACAATAATGAGCCATGTCAAAAGTGCTGTGAAAGGCTCTTGTTACGAGGCAGATCAAGGTGGAACATTTTTGGCCACCTGTTTTATTGAACGCCTTCATCTGAAATCAGCTTTTCATCCACGGCATCCAGCCAGGTCCTCTAATTAGGCCACTTTGCATCCACTTCAGAAACATTTTCATAGGAAAACTAATATTCTAAGAGTTGTAATAATCTGTAATGACAGTTTCTGTAAAATGCTAAACTTCTCTAAAACGAAATGTTTGAATTTACAAATTATTATAAATTGTTGAGCTATAACTAACAAATACTAATAAAATTCTTGGTAATAACTTGGATTTGGACGAGCACAAAGTCAAAAGGAAGCAGGGGAGCAAGTCATGAAAACACACAGTGTCTGTGCACTGACAGCAAAACGATAAAGCAGAACTAAAATCTTCACTAATGATTAAAGAATAAAGAAATAACATTTTGGAGTGGGACTCTTTGTCCCTGCTGTGAGCATGTGTAATATGAATTAATCAGCAACTAGTCGCACAGTGAGCGTTATCTCACAGAGGGCCCCGATGAACCGGAGGAGCCGTGGCAATACTTTTAATAAAAAGCATTATTGCTTTCTTTATCTTTGCGGCACAGAACAAAATAAGAATCGATGTGCATTCATAACCTGACTGAACAATGCTGCGCTGTTGTCAGATAGCTGAACATCACACTGAATAGCCAGATTCTGTTATTAACAACTGACCTAGAGCTGCATATTATTCAAAGAAATAATAACCAATGCCCGTCCTTAGAATTGACACAGCAGATGGCTGATACACAGACTCACAGAACAGTGTAAATTGAATTGTGTTTGCAGTAGAAAGAAATTCATTACTGCTTTGACTATTTTGCATTATTAATGCCTTGTTTGCCCTTGATGTATTAAAACTCCTAACCGCAGCTTTTGTCAGCATATTACTCACCTGACGCTTATGACAAGATGTAAGCTCAACTGTCCCTCTGATATTTTGCCTGAAGACTGATACATTGATCGCGTATGATTGATCGGGGGATGGATGATACAGCAGCATCACATGATTTATTCAGGTCCTAATATCGTGGGTCAGAGTGGCTCTCTGGGAATTAGTTGTCAAGGTCCGGCGTACTTTCATCTTCTGTCCAGGTATCAGGTCTGACTTACAGACCACAGCCTCCAACATAGATGACGGTTATTCTACATAAATCCCACCACACACAGGCACATATAGCTGTGACTTTAATAATGTTGATGCTGCTTTTTGCCTTCTCTCTCTCGTCTTTTGTTCCACTCATTAACATTCTGTGGAGAGAAATAAAGCAAGCCAATAAGCAGATTTCCATTTCTCCAAAACAAGCCTTAACCAAAACAAGACAATCCAGCCCAACTAAAATAACACATTAGTATTCATCAGCTGGGAGAAGTAATTTGCGGTGCATTAGACATACTCACGACACATGTGGATGCTTTACTTATGCCATTTGTTCACAAAACCTCACAAAAAATTCAGAGCACACCAAATCCCAAACTGCCTCCGAGTGGCACACGGGGAATTTGTTGTGGATCTTAGCAGAGCGGCGGTGCAGACATTAAAAAGTTTCAGACAGTAAAACGCTAAATGTTATGAACATTGACGAGAGAAATTAATAATTAAATTTTGATTAGCATTAGATCATAAACTTTACAGTAAGAGTATATAGCACTATTATTACAACAGACAGTATTGATACTACACATTTAATAGATCCTGAAATGCAAACATGTATTTAATTAACCCACTTTTTAGGTCATTGACAAAGAATATAGCTCAAATATTACAGCGTCCTAACCCATTTTCTCGTATAGCAAATATAAATGTTGGAGCAGTTTAGTTAGTTGACAGAACAACATGTAGAAGTGCACAATCGTTAAAACCATTTGTAAATAAATACCTGAATAAATAAATAAATATCTGAATTATGAAGAGTTGGTAACACTTTATTTGAAGGGGGGTGAATAAGACTGTCATGACACTGTTATAAACATGACATAACACCTGTCATGAACATGAATAAGCCTTCATGAATATTTATGACTGTTGTCATAAAGTGTCATTCGGTAAATTATGACACTTTTAATACAAAGTTGACATTATTCAAAATGTCTTTGTTATGACAACTTGACATTAACCAAGAAATCATTACTGATATAAATTTCTTATAAAAGTATTACTGATTGCACTTTAAGAATTAGGTAACTTTATGTTATTAAAGGTAAAGTTTAAACTGTAATGATTTCCTGGTTAATGTCAAGTTGTAATAACAAAGACATTTTGAATAATGTCAACTTTGTATTAAAAGTGTCATAATTTACCGAATGACGCTTTATGACAACAGTCATAAATATTCATGAAGGCTTATTCATGATCATGGCAGGCGTTATGTCATGTTTATGACAGTGTCATGACAGTCTTATTCAACCCCCTTCAAATAAAGTGTTACCAAAGAGTTTTAAAGCAGCATTAGATTAGAATATTATGCTCTAAGCTTTGAACATCTTAAAGAGCATCTATGAATCCAACAACTAATCAATTAATCAAAGAGGTTTTGTTTCTCAATTTGCCACAAACTCTTTAAAAAACATAACTAACTTGAGGACCAAGATGTACCAAATTTTACTTTTGTTCTTGAAAATGCTACATAAGAAAGAAAAAAGTGGCACTTAACCCTGAAAGCAGTGGTTTTGTAGTGACAGCACCATGCTGTGGGATGTTTCTCTTTCAGTGAAGACATGAAGTAAAACATTGGGCAGCGCTGATGAACAGCTGGAGGTTCAAGGCAACAACTCTTAACCTGCAGCTAGAGATAAAAAGTTTAGATCAAAGCACATGCATGACTTGAATTGTCCCAGTAAAAGTCTGTTTTTAATCCCAGTTGCTGTTCACCTAGGCTCACTATCTAATCTGACGACACTCGACCTGAAAGCCTCTAGATGAGCAAAGCTTGTGAAGATATTCCTCAAAAGACCTGGAGTTGCAGCTGCAGCTACAGACTAATGAGTCATGTGCTAATTACAACACTTTCTACACTTTTATTGTTATCCCTCTCCCCCATTTCACAAATTTGTGCTACTTTCTGTTAGCCTGTCGCCTAAAATCTCAGTGAAATACATTGAAGTCGGTAGTCAGTGGTCATTGGGCGCATCACAGGAAGTGAAAATGTTCAGATGGTGAATACTTTCTCCAAAAGAACATGAGCAAAATGTACACAACCTGTTTCAAATCTCTTAATCCACATTGGCAGAGCCGGAGATGAGCAGTGTGAACATGTTCATAATGCTAATACAGGCGGACGCTGCAGAATTGGAGGGAGGGGGGAAGAGAGAGTTTGCACAGATGCATGACTAGAGATTATTCTCGCCTGAATTACTGCTTTCTCCATATGTTCCTTCCAGTGGACAAACACCAGCGAGTCGTCTGTGTCATTCTTTCAAATAATGTAATCAGTTTATTCATTTCAGAAACTGGTTCCAGAAAAGCCGGTGAGAAATTATCATTAGGATTCTTTGTATATGTTCTTTTCTTTCTTGATGAATAGCCGTGCTTATTCCTCCGCTTGCAACAATCCGAGCCCTCGTGAACAAGAAGTCCTCCAGTGGTGAATAAAGGATTTGTTCAGGCCTCAATGGGCCAGTGGCTCAAGCTGTTCAACATAGGCTGCTGTAAATCACGCACTGTTAAGAAGCTGGAGGGTAGGTGAGCTTCTGTCAAAGTCGAGGATGAAGCAGAATCATGATATGTGTGGCATGTTGTTGCTGCAGCTGACGGGGCGGGGAAGGGGGTCACGGGTACCTCTTGGGCTACCCGTCTTCTCTCTCCAGCTCCCATCTGTCCTGCTCCGACTGCATGTGCAGAGAATAAAAACGCGGCATCTGCCCAGTCAAGAAGTTCCCAACTCAGCTTTAAAACACCAGATGTTAGTGGTTGCCTTACTATAACAATGCACACTCAACAATGTAGTTATTATAATCACATGCAAAATGCTCTGAATGGGATTCCTTCTTTGGCCTTAAATGTGCTGCTTACCAACAGCGGTTGGTTTATGGAGGAGGCAAATCCAGACTGTTAAGATATAATAATGTGCTTTTATGATGTAAAACAAAACGGCAAGAACATTTTATAAACCAGAGTTTCTCATAGAGCAACAGAAACAGGTTGAATTTAAGGTGTAAACAGGGAGATCTTACAGTAAAGCGAGGGAAAACAAAGGGTGCGTTTACATCAGCCCTAACTTTAATTTCATTTTAATTAGCTGGAAACTGGTTCATTTGGGGAAGTGTGCATGGACAATCAATCTCTGATGCAGACCAAAAAAACCTAGAAGTCTAGATCTTGGTTCAGTAGAAGTGAACTGTGAAAGATTTAAAGCCAAATGGACCACAGATCGCTCCAAAAGCAGGAAGCAGCGGCAGGCATTCTGATGCAACCAGTGATGGCATAGTTACTTTGAGAAAACAACTTTAATCGGATTACTGACTACTCCTTGAAAAAGTAACTTAGATTAGGGATTACTTGATTTGGAAAGTAACTAAGTTTGATTACAAGTTACTTTATTAGTTACTGCCCAGATTAGTCTCGATGTTTGCAGTTTTCTGGAGCGCATTGCTAAGCTCGACATCATTAACAGCAAATGCATTAACCTGACAATAACAAAAACACAGCATCATCCGGGAAGCAACTTTAGAAAAAACAAGCCCAAAGTCGCTTATAACATTCGGACTTGGCGACAGAAACTCAAAATAGTTCCTGTTTTTCCAGCACCAAAATGTGCATCTCTCTCCTCCTTCCATTGTTCACATGGAGGGACTGTCGCATAGAAACTGCGGTTACTCCCCAAGACACAGCGGAAATAAATTACATTTCTGGAGAAAATGACAAAAAATAGTACCGTACAGTGACTTAATCTGATTACTGGATATTGAAATAGTAATGCATTGGATTACTTGTTACTTAAAACAGTGGTCTGACATCACTCTATACAACGCTAGTGGGAGAAATTGGTCACAGTCTTTTACCAACAATAAAACAGAAATCCTACAACCGCTAAAATCTGACGCTATTCTTTTATGTTTACATTTTGTGAAGGAAGAAACTGAGCTCATATCTTCTTCAGAGGTTTTTGTCTTGTTTCCTTCAGTGGTTCTGTTTTGGGAGGAACCGTTTCTGAAAGGATTTGGTTCATTTGACAGTGCAGTGAGAAAGCGAACCGCACCAGGTGAAAATGTAACAAATGTTGCAATTTTGGTCCCCAATCGAAGTGAGTCTACCAAACTATCATGTACGAAAACACCCATAGAGTGTAAGTGCTCCAGTGTGTGATAACTGAGGACAGCTGCACTGACTGGAGATGTGGAGAAGCTGAACAACCGAGGAAATGGACAGAAATCAGGAGAAATTAAAACAAAAAATCACTAAAAATACAAAATCTGAGCATCATCACATCACAGAACCAATCTAATACAGTTTAAATTAAATTTTGTTATAAATGGATAGATATTCAGCTCTGGGTAAAAATGAAGAGCCCACTCACTGCATTGAACCCCATTGAAAACCTCCTGGTTATTCCACCAAATATTGATTTCTGAACTCTTCCTTACTGCGCTCTTCTTGGTGTGAAAAAGTATTTTCCCCCTCCTGATTTCCTTTTTTTGTGCATGTTTGTCACACAGAACCAATTTAAATATGTAAAAAAGTAAAGCGATTGTCCTCTGAACCTAAAAACTGTTTGGGCCACACTCCCAACATGAAAAGGTAAATTCACTGACAGAGTATTAGGACGGGTCCAGACAGCACAGAGACTGAAAGTACTACAAAAAGCAGATGTGAGAAAGAGGCATCACATCATTCTTTTGCTTACTGTCTGATGTGATAGCTGGCAGGAGCATCCTCCCAGAACAAGAGCGAAAGACCATCATGACAGCCATAATATAATATGGCATGGTGCAGAGAGCTTCCCTGTTAAAAGAAGACAACTGGAGGGTAAAAGAAAAAGTGGAAGGCTCTCCAAAAAGCTGCAGAGGAGGGACAGAATCTGATAGTTGTGGACAGAAAAAAGACAAAAGATCCTGCAAGACCTCGAAGATCTTTCAGTTCACTTACAGTTCAGATTCAGCTAATTGGGAAACAGTTTTGCAAAACACTCAAGATGATTTTTAAAAAAAATACAGTTAACTGTGATATTGCTGTGAATTTGTTAATGAATAACTCCTCCTTTGATCTACAGCTCTGGAAAAACTTAAGAGTGTTTGAGTGAAATGAACATTGTTCTTTTATTCTATGAACTACTGACAACATGTCTGTGAAATTCCAAGGAAAATTTAGTATTTATTAGCAGAAAAAGAGAAATGGTGAAAATAACAAAAAAGATGCAGTGCTCTCAGACCTCACATAATTCAAAGAAAACAACAATACTAATGTTTTAACTCAGGATGAGTTCAGAAATCAGTATTTGGTGGAATAACCAGGAGGTTTTCAATGGGGTTCAGTGAGGTGGGCTCTTAAATTTTTCACACAGCTGTTTAATTATTCAAATAAATACATAAATGATACATTCATTTATTTATTTTGAACAGACAAAAAGTAAAAACAAGAAGAAAAAAAAACATTTAAAACAAATTATTAAGGAAAAGGAGCAGGTAGAAGACACAAGATCTTAATATGAAAATCCAATTTCTTAAAATTGAGTTTTTTTTTTTAATATAATTTATTTGCTTATTTCCTTTTTTCTGCCAGAACGTAACTCCACAAATACCTTACACTAAAAAAACAACCTCTTAAGTAGCTATACATAATAACATCTTTGTTAGACCAACAATTAGCTTTTTTATATTTTTGATTTAAATATTGATGGTGTGTGTATGTTGTTGTGCTTCACAGAACGGCATGCTGAGAGTGTCGTTGAAGAGAAGTGAGCCTGAGGGCTGCAAAATAAAAAAAAAATCACTGAACCCTGCTCTTTGCACTCATGTGCAAAGCATGGCAATTCCTCAGTCCACTGCACAGGCTTCCCATATTTCCTCATCCCTCCAGGCTGTGTGTTCTTACATACACAAAAAAAAATGGTCCGCATATGGTCTCTCAGAAGATAGCTCAACCCTAATAATAAGAGCTCTCATTAGGCAGCGGAACCTCTGACTTTCATCTACTATTATAACATGGTAGCAGAATTTGTGCTCACAGAGGCTGAACTAAGCCACTGAACCACACCATGTCCAATCTCAGCATTAATGCAAGCTGATATGTTACCTTGCGAGCCACACCATTTCATTTCAGCATTTTAATAAAGATGAAAGTCGCATTATAACTTAAGCGTTCTGCATTTTCGACGAAGCAGCGACCGAACTGAAGGCCTTTTCATTCCATTTCATTTCCCGGCTGTGGAATAACGTCAGAAGCCTGAAACTTAATCACAAACGGACGTTGAGACAAACCGTGCAGGTTTATGGTTTATGTTATATCTCTGCGTCTTGTGACTGCGCTGCATCATTTCTCAGTAAAACTCAGGCTTTGGATTAACTACATGTAGCAATATCAATGTATAGGATGAGGGGGAATTATAAGAAAATTTGAAGAAACAAAGAGATTCTGAGAATTTGTTGAAAAAAAATTCATAATTAGGATCTAGCTGATTTATTCTGTTAAAAGAAATACAAATAAACACAATAACAATGCTAACTTATCCCAAACTAATACCACAATCTACAAAATCAAAGAATTTATCAAAATAAGAAATTAAGCTTCAAAATAGTATCCAACCTGAGCAAAATTAACTTTTTTTGCTAATGTATTTTGACTCTTTCTCTGCAGTTCCAACAGCCTAACTTTGATTTATGATATCTGAAGGTAATTTGAGAGGAAGAGGTTTTGGTAAAGTATAAAGAAAGAAGAGGAATTTAGAGGAGGAACAACGTTTGGGTCTTTTAGCTTTTGTAACAATAGAACCTGTCAGAAAGTCTCTGCATTGATCGGGCGGCTATTTATTGTCCAGACTCCAACTTGAGTTTCACCTTTGACACGATGGCAATTAATGCATGAATAGCAACCGATTTGTGATATAGTGCCAAATGTTACATTTATAAAAATTAAATGGGAAGAAATTATAAGTGTTTTTGTAAATGTAAGAATCCTCCATTTTGGTGTTTGACAAACAATGTTCTGACAAATCAAAGCTGTTTTAAAAAAGAAATATTAAAATCAGTCAAGGTTTCACAAGGTTTTGTAATTTTGATGCTTGTCTAAGTCTATATTTGCCTAAACTGGAAAAGGATTTCAGACATTTTTTTTCTGTATTTTATAGAATCACAGTTCAGTGTATAATCCATTTCAAGTTTGACCAACATGAGATTTTTACATCTTAAACAGCAAATGATCAAAGATTCCTGATTCCAGAAAAACAAGGAGCCAGACATTTAGCTTTGCTACAAACATTAGCGTCTTTATGTCCTACTCTCTCTTTCTTTCAAGAAAAACAAATTTGCTTGTTTTCCAATTGACCTGTAACAGAAGGGCGCCCTGGGCAAAGAGCCATGTCAACCATAACAAAAACCATCTCTGTTTTTACATTATTGCTCATGACAAAAGAAACAAAGAAATTAAAACTGTAACATACGTAGCGTACGTCGCTTAGTTTCTATGACATTCAAAAGCTTTCAGTTGTTTCCCAAAGTTCTCCACCTCTTTGTAACTACATAAGGCAGCTGGAGTCACTTGCTGCTTTCGTACTTGTTTTCTGACAGTGTTTACAGCTTTTTTTCTCCGTTTCTCAGCACCAGTCTGTTTTGAAACAGGAAAACAAAGTTTACACTAAAAATAAAGCGAGGCACAGCCATCAGGTACATATTATGTGGATGTGGCACTACTGAGAAGTCGTAATGAACTCTTCCCCCAGGAGTTCCTCCACCAAACAGGTGCAAAATCAAACAGACCTGTCTCTGCAACAAGAACAAAAACCTTCTCTGCTTTTCCATTTCTAAATTCAAGATTAGCTTGCAACAAATATGTTATGAATTACTGACATGGCAGCACCAAAATAAATGATTACACTGGGACTTTATACACGTGACTGCAAACAAATTAACAATTGTACAACCGTACGTCTTTCACCCCAAGTCGAACCAAGAAGAAGTGCAGCGGTTTCTACACGATAAGTTCACAACAAGGTATTTTTATTTTTCCATGATACAGTGCTTACGGCGGTAACACCGGCTGACCAAAAGTGCTGGTCGGTTGCTAGATGAGGGGCAGCCTCCACCGATTGTGACATCATAATTGAAAGGTTTTTGAAACGGCTCGTTTTCCAGACACCAAAAATATTACCGTAATTTCCAGACTATTCACCGCTACTTTGATATGGGATAGAAACATTATTTTCATAAAGTGATGTTTAATTAAGTAATTTTCTGAATTAGAAATCAACATAATATTTTCATGCAAAAAGAACATCTTTGAATTTCATTTTAGTCAATTCTCCAACAACCAGTAAAATGTTCATTTCATCATTTTCAGAGTAAATATAGTTCAAGGAAATAGATTGAACAAGTAAATCCAAGTAAAAAAGTCCTGCTGAGTTGAAGTGAAACAAGGTGTGTGTAGTACAAAGCATGTTTGAGATAAAAAGATAATTCCAGGGAAAAGGAGGAAAAGCAACATATCAGTTGAGAACAGAGGAAAAAACATTTTAATAAGAAGCTTTGCAAACAGATTTTAGTGACTTAATCCACTGGGGTATCCTTCAGTACATTTCTTCATTAGATTGTAAAAGTTCAAGTGAAATTGTCCACTCAATAAGCAGAGATCTCTGCTGTTTGCGCAAGAAAGAGAGGACAAATATCCACCTGCTGTCTGGGGACTTTACAATCCCACTCATTCAAATACAGAACATGTAAAACAACAACAAAAACAAAAAAACAAGAAACACAATATTTTTGCAGACTTTATGCAAATTTGACATTTCCCCCGCTGGTTCCAGGAAGCCAGGTTTTCTGTTGACCACAGATACCTGCGGTCTGTGTTAGTGCTGAGGTAGCAGCAGCCCCTGTTGCATT
The DNA here is from genome assembly GCF_051168715.1 of Poecilia mexicana. NCBI lineage: Eukaryota > Metazoa > Chordata > Actinopteri > Cyprinodontiformes > Poeciliidae > Poecilia > Poecilia mexicana. Next base: position 48,248,571 of record NW_028263371.1, on the reverse strand, counting down.
CAGGCTTCATTATTTGTTATCATCACATTAATACCAGTCAAATACAAAAATTACACTGATGCAAGTCTTAAAGTTGAGTTGCATGTGCACCAAATCTGAGCATAAATGCGTATCTTTTGGCTGCAGCTTGGGAAAGTAATTGTATTACTTGAGTTGTATTTTCTTTCACAGGGTTATATTGGGGGGAGGGGGAAGCATAAAGATGCAGTCCTGACCTTTAGTACAAAATAGCAATTTCATCAGGTTGTAATTGGTTTTCTAAATAACATGTTTCCTCTAAAACATTACAGCAATATTTGTAACAAAAATGATATATTGAATGATATTTGCAACATTTGACATAAATGGGAGCATGACCTGAACACAATTAATTCATTGCTCATCTCTTCCGATATTTTTTTTCTCCTAACTTTTATCATCACAGTGCAACACATTCAGTAACTCCAGGCTTTCTTAATCAGCAGAACTCATCTGAAACATAATTAAAGTCAGAATAGGGATATCTCTGTTGTGGTAATAGCTTTACCTAAACCTGAGTGCTATTTGTTGACCCGCATCCATGAAAACTGCCTCCAGCAAATCGCTTATTTCAAAAGATGATCAAAGGCAAGAAAACACAGCAAACCTTGTGAGCAAAAGGGTGATGTTGATTAGTCTGACTGCAGGCTTTAAAGGAGCAAGTGTCTATTATTATTGCAGTGAAAGTCTGTGCATATATCCTGATTTGATCTCTGTTTTTATCAACAACATTGGATAACAGTGAAGAAGCAGCGAGAAGAATAATCTGAATTATTATTAAGATAAAATAAAAATGTTTCCACTGTGGATTTCATAGTGAAATTGGATATTCTGATTATGAAGTGCTGATTGGTGATTAGTCAAAATACAGCATGTTGCATGACTTCTGATGGAGTGGACGTTATTTGCTCAGCTCTAAGATCCAGTTTGTCTTTTAGCTCAATAGTCTCTAAAAAAAAATCTAAAATCTGTTTTTTATTTATTATTTTTATTTTAATCAGACACTGGAAATGGCATTGTGTTCTCTTAGAAAAACAAAATGGTCTTTCAACAACTTTATTATTATTATTTTTTTTTAAAAAAAGTAAGTTGAGAAAATGTTTTACCACTCCACACAAGCTAACATGAAGGAATCATCTTCCTTTTGAATATTAGGATACTTTTACACTTTTATAGGGTTTATATTTGCACGTAAATGCTTAAAGAGACAAATATGGAGCAGGTTTAGTGGAGATCCTCAACTCATATCTTGGAAACACAAGATATCAGAGTTAAATGCATCAAGTGTGCCTTTCACTCAAAGTGTGTTTTAATTGATTAGAAACGTACAAATTTATATCATCATAATCTGAACTTTCTAAAATTGCAGCCATGATGATCTTAGTGTATGTAAATTGTTGAATTTAAAGATGAATTAAACATTACCTTAAAACTATTAAACATCACAATGAATCCAGCTCAGAAACATTTAGTGTGAACAGGACATTAAAATAAACATTTGCCTTCATAAAACACAAGAGTCAGATCAATGTAACGCACTTCCAACTCAGGATACAGAAACATGCCACTAAGCATTCTGGGTAATAGTTCCCACGCCTGTCTTTTTCTTTTTTCAGTGTTTTTAAATGCTAACCTAAAAACCCTGTTCAACTCCTGGAGGTTTGATCAAATTAATAAAGAGTTAACTTACTGCTGTAAGTTTATCTTTCACAAACTTAACATCTAAAACTCACTACATGTATTTGACTTAACGAGTAGAAGATAGTAGACACTTTTAAATGTGGTACAAATGTTTGACAAGCAGAGGAATATTCTAATGTTCTCTTGGTGTAGCATATTGATGCAACAGTAAGTCTTTCATCCATGTTCATTGGATGAAATGTCTCAGCTTCTTCAAATATGAATTCAAATGTCTTTTATTGACATAAACCAAATACCTCATCATTCATCTTCATCAAAATCATTAAGAACATTTTCCTCCACATTCTTTGTTCTGATAGGAGTGCAAGATTATTTTAAATTACATCTGTTGCAATTCTGTCTCCAATAACTCCTGGATCCCATTTAGTCCATCTGAACACTTTCCAGTCTAATTAGACAAACACAGAGTTCAAATGGGTCTGATGCAAGGAATAACATTTTAATGGTGACTAATGCCAACTTTGCTTTCTTTTTGAGCAATGACTGCACTTGTACAGCCACTGTTATGACAGCAACACATCCACTATCGTTGCTTTGAATGAGTGGAACATCAATGCAGCTTGGTCAGACACTGCAGCTCTTTAGTTCCTCAATCCCAGCTCATCTGAAAGAAACCAATGTTAGAGAGACAGCTGATTGGTAGAAAACTGGGCTTCACCGAAGAATATGTCCTTTCTGTAACTTCCATGTTGCCTTTTACCTATTTAAAAATAAATATTCATAAAGCCTTTTCATGTACGGTTCTGGAAAAAATGAAGATTGATACTGCATTTGAGTAGAATCAATGAACCTCATTGGAAACCTCCTGGTTATTGCACTAAATATTGATTTCTGAACTCTTCCTGAGTTAAAACATTAGTATCACTGTTTCTAAATGAATATTAACTTGTTTTATTGCATTACTTGAGGTCTGAAAGGACCTCAAATATTTTGACCATTTCTCATTTTGTGCAAATAAATACAAATGTTTGCTTTGAATTTCAGAGACATGTTGTCAGTAGTTCATAGAATAAAAGAGCAATGTTCATTTTACTCAAACATTTACCTATAAGGAGTAAAATCTGAGAAACTGATCACTTTAAGTGCTCTTTTAATTTTTTCCAGATCTGTATTTGTTCTTTAAATATCATTCCTCCTTATAGGTGTAAAATACATGTACTCTGGTACTCCAAGTGTAAAAGCAGGAAAATCCAATTAGGACAAAGATTAACATAAAAAATTAGGAAACCTTCTGTCAGCAGATTGCAGAGTTTAAAAAATATCCAACAGCAGCAAGCACTTGACATGAATCTTCATTGGGTTAAAACCTTTATTCATGCACTATTAACTGCTACAATTGGTAGCAGGGTACTCAGAAAACACTTTAATGTAAAAACATTATTTGCATACACACACACACACACACAAGCATGAAATCTGATAGCTACAATTTTGCTGATAATGTTTGTGCTCCCAAGGAGATAAATACATTGGATTTTAAAGACCTCTTTATGGGTTTAATGAACGCTTCACCCTCCAGGGAAAGCTAAAGAGACTTTATAGGTCTTGAAAAATTACAGTTTGTTTATTAGTGTGATCATTCAGTCGGCATAAAATATGCCTCTTTAACACTAGAAGAAAATTGTTCTATTTTTTTACACAAACATGAAAAGGTTAGAAAATATCTCCACTTTTTTCTGTTGATTTTGTTACAGTTTAAACAGTGAATGTTTATATATATATAGTATATATACATATATATCACCACTGTTAGTTACCCTTATTTCCCCTGACAGAATCAACAAATAGAATGAGGAAATTATTGTCGTTCTATCATTGTCTGTGTGAAGACTTTAATATTGTGTTTTCCCCACAGCTTCCTGCCAACACAAGTCTATCAGCTCACCCAGGTGTGTGCCTTCTCAGCTAATTAGTCCGCTCTTCTGGAAAATGTAGGCTCACTCCATGCCAGGAGCTCGGCAGTTAGCGTCTTCTAGATGTTAAAACCACAATTAAGCTGTAATTTATGTTGGCTGCCACTGATCACTTGACGGGTGCCTTTCACTGTGACTCAAACTTCATATTTATCATTCGTGGGATGTTTGCAGAAGACCAAATAGCCTGAAGAAATATCTTGCTGCAACAAAACAACAACAAAAAAGATTGATGCTTCATTTGAGTAGAATCAATTTTTCACCTTAGATAAGATATTAAAGGTTTCCAGTTTTCAAAATATCCAGTGGACCCAATTTAAGCATGTAGCGCTATGCAAAAGTATGTAGATTCTTTGGTTTTGCTTTTGTGTCACTCTTTCAGATGAGCAAACAAACTTTAAAATCAGACAGACACTTATTTAATCCCCTTATGTCAGTTTCATGAAATATTTTACTTACCAGCTCAATAATTATCAAAAATTTGTAATTAAAATTATATTATACTATATTCATATGCCTGTTCAATATGCTGTGCTAAAGAAACAACAAATAAATCATTTCAAAAACTATGTTACATAGACAAAATGGTTACAAACTAACTCATAACAAGACGAGAAAATCCACGGATAATATATATATATATATATATATATATATATATATATATATATATATATATATATATATATATATATATAGTTTGCAGCTCTGCAGGGTTTCATGTCCGCCGTCGTTGGTTTGTTAGGATTCAGCCCCAACTCGAGCAGTGTGTGTGCCCCACTGTAACAAGCATGTTGTTAGACTGTTGACATATTCTGGGAGGTCGCCGATGGTAACATGTGGCAATGTTGCCTAGCAACAGGTGTGGCTTGAGCCAGAGTCGTTAAACAGTGGTCCGTTATATGAACAAATTACAACAATAATCCCACCAAGTAGAATTTAAATAACACTTAAACACTGTAAAACATTTGAGCCACATCAAATAAATTTAGAGAGTTTTAGATTTTGTGAAAGATAAACTTAGAGTCGTGAGTTGTGTTAAGATGTAGATCTAGCTGTTAGTTATTCATTCATTCATTCATTCATTCATGTTGAGTTGTGTTCTGCTTTGGCTTCTTCTGTTTTTTTGTTTCAGAATTCCATTAAATTTTTCGATTGAATTTTCTTCATGGTTCCTCACTCAGACGCTCTCATTCTGTTAATTAGTTATTAGTTAATCACCTCATCAGTTCACATTTCTCTCATTTTTTCAGTTTTTCTTACTGTTGTCTGTTCTTTCTGCCACAGTCCCAGTCTCTTATTATAGCTTTTTAGTTTTTGGCACTTTTCATTTTGATTTACCTCATTTGGACATTTTGGACAGCTTTCGGTAACAACTTTTATGATAGTTTTTACCTGTTGCACTCATTCTGACCCTTTTCGTTTCAAATCCAGTTTGGGTTTGCGCACCAACCAAACACTGGCAGCTTCAGAAATCTCAAATTGGGATTTAAAGGATCAATGTTCAACAATTATTATTTAAGTCTGGGGATATTTGAATGGTCAGTCCCAGTCCAAATTCACTTAAAAACACTTAGAAATAGTTGTTTAGGCTAGCATTAATGCTAATTTGCTGTTAGCCAATCACTGCACTCTTATTGTGTTTACAGACTGTATCTTGTCAGACATTTTCTTTCTTTTTCTACCAACTAGCAAAACCTTCCCACAAAGGTGATTCAGAAGTGGTGGAAGTTTTTTTGTAGCTGAGTAGTTGCATCAAACCCAATAATGAGTCTAGATTGAAAGCCTGAAAATATTTTTGTTGTTGGTTTGGGTCCATGGAAAACCCCAAAAATAATGTATTTTATTTTGTGTTTATATCTCATAATCCACCCATTTCAGAGCAATGACGTCATAGTCCCACCCTTAATGAAGCCCTGAAACACCAGTGCTTTGACTTCATGTGTGTACTTTTATTTGCTGTTGTGTGTCTGTGGCAGAATTAAAACACAACATACAAACTCTGTATAGTCACTGTAGTGTTCTGGGTCATTTTTAGTGTTTTCATGTGGATATTTCTAAAACTAGCACAATGTTTCCAAGATTAAATCAAAAAGGTTGTTTTGACAGACTGTTGTCATGTAACCATGGTTTAAGTGTGTATTGGTGGCCATGTTTACGTTCACCACAACAAGCTGTCTAAGACTGGAGTTCATGAGACGGGTGGCAAAACAATTGACATTTTCTTATCTGGAATTGAGTTTAAAACATATAAAAAAATTTTACAATATAAGATTTCTTGATACTCTGAGCCTGTTGGATAACTTTGAGTTAGTGCCTCAAACTGAAAAGCAGTTGATGAAAAGCAACCATTGACTGCGGAGACATCCAACAGATGGAGCTCTTGTGTATTAAAACAATCTCCCTTTTCTCAGAGAGGACATAAATTGTCCAGTTTTACAAGCTTTTACTGCATCACAATATCACATCTGAACAAACATTTCAAAAACTGTGTTGAATAAAACAAAGGCAGTCCCTCTCAAACATGAGGTCCTAAAGTACAAAGAGCTCCTGCTAATGTTTTTGTAAAAATGTGGCATTATTCATAATGTCAAAAATAACTTGAAGGTCAGTGGCATTTAATTGTGTTGTTTTGTTTTTAGGGCATCACACACAAAGCGAGCCGCCTGTTCGGAGTGAAATTGGCTCTGACAAACTAATACGATGCCATCTACTCCTTTAGTGGTTTTCATGCACCAGATGTGTCTGCATGCTTTTTATTCACATTTGGTATTTAGCCGTGGCGTGGACTGTGAGCTTTCATTCCCTCTGTGAGACTGTAAATAACCCCAGCATCCTCGGGGGATGACAACATAAAACAGTGCTGTTAGAGGACCACAGTGTCTGCCAGAGGCTGAGCCCAAACACGGGCGCTTCACTTCTGCAAAACTAAAACTAATATCCTGCATATCTGCTTCTCTCACACCATAAAAGACGAGCTTAACTGGAAACAAGCATACAAAGCAAGTAAAGGAGTGAGAGGTACAGGAACCTCGGGGAAATTAATGAGAAATTAATTTGCCGAGGTTCCTGCACATTTTAAATGTTTTTATTTTCTGAACCTATATGGGTGTTTTCACATCTGATAGTCCGATAGACTCCGTTTGATTGAGAACCACAACTGCAGCATTTGATATATGTTTTTTTCTGGTTTGGTTCGCTTTCACACCGAATTGTGCAAAACAAACCAGTTCATCCCCTCGCCTGTGGGGGCGCTACACCACGAACCACTGATTACAACGACATGAAAACCTCTGAAGAAGACGCGAGCACAAGTCCTTCGTCACAAAATGAAACGGATTAGCATCAAATTTTAGCGGTTGTAGAATTTGTCTTTTGTACTTAGTAAAAACAAAAAACAAAATAAAGAAAGAATGTCATAATGGGTCCTAGTGAACGCACCCACATGCAAGAACACAACCAGTAGAGCGAATCACAATAATAAAGTTTATTAAATAAAGAGAAGTGGTGGGGAGATCTGGATACGGGGTTGGAACTGCAAGGTCATCAACTGTTAAATGAGAGGACAGATGTGAATAGCAGTCGGTGGCAGAAGGATCATGCAGAGATAGTCGGTGAATCTTACTTGGATAAGGGGTGAAATGGGTTTGATTGTTGCCTGATTGTTGCCTGATTGTTGCCTGAGGTTGCGACGGAAGACTGAGGTCCAGAGCTCGCTAATCCGGCGAGCGGTGCACGTTGGAGGACGGACAGGTAAGAGCGGCTGTAGCGGACGGCTGGCAAACGGAGAGCTCGATTCATCCAGGGTCGAGGGTACTGGCTTCCAACAGGTACTACCTGAGGCGTCAGAGGGGGTAACGGTTCCTCGGGAGGCTGACCGGAGCGGAGATCACTCGGAGACTTGTATCCACAGGCTACACGCTGGGAGACGGCAGAAAACCTGACGAGAGGGAAACACATCGGGAGATCACTCAGGTGAATAACTCAGAGGGCCTAGCTCAGGGAAAGTTTACCATTCTAGGTTAACACTCAGGCACCAGAGTGTTTGCCAGCCGCAGCATAAATACTCCACTTCAGCCCTCTTCAAATTAGCCACAGGTGCGTCAACAGGGTCTGCCACCGCATGTTCCAGGGGCTCAGCCCATCGAGGACCTCTGGTGGATGGTGAGGAAACAGCAGGCAACAAAACAAAACCCAACCCCAAGATTACAAAAAAAAACAAAACAAAACACTGATCCCAACAGTACTCCCCCCTCAACGGTTGCCACCCGGCAACCGCGAAGAGGAAGCCCGGGACGAAACAAAATCTCTTATCAGAGTGGAATCCAAAATAAAGGAGCGGGGGACCCAGGAACGCTCCTCCGGACCGTAGCCCTCCCAGTCGACGAGGTACTGGTAGCCCCGACCTCGCCGACGGGAGGCCACGATCCGACGGACGGAGTAGGCTGGATGACCATCAATAATCCGGGTGGGAGGAGGGGGTTCGGTCGGAGGGCACAACTCACTGGTCAGGACAGGTTTAAGCTGTGAAACATGGAAGGTTGAGTGTATACGAAGGGATGAGGGAAGACGGAGACGCACTGCTGCTGGATTGATTATGGACAGGATTTCAAAAGGTCCAATGAACTTAGGTGCCAATTTCTTAGCCATGGCCTTGAGAGGGATATCACGGGTGGAGAGCCATACCTTTTGCCCAACAGTATATGCCGGTGCAGCAGAGCGCCTACGATCAGCTACGCGTTTGTTTTGGGCCGCTGTGTTATGGAGGGCTGCGATGGTTTCTCTCCAAATCTTCTGGGAGCGACGGATCTGGTGTTGCACAGAGGTCACCGAAATGTCCTTCTCATCAGAGGGGAGGAGTGGTGGTTGATATCCTAGAGAGACTTCAAAAGGGGAAAAACCTGTCGCAGCAGACACGTGAGAGTTATGGGCGTATTCAACCCAAGGCAAAAATTGGACCCAGTCAACAGGATTGGAAGAAGTGAAACATCTGAGAGTTGCTTCCAGCTCCTGGTTCATACGTTCAGTTTGTCCGTTAGTTTGGGGGTGATGGCCTGATGTGAGGGTTACCTTGGCTTCTAAAGCTGCACAAAACTCTCTCCAAACTTGAGAGATAAACTGAGGACCTCGATCAGACAGGATCTCCTGGGGAATGCCATGAAGGCGAAAGACATGTTTGATGAGGAGATGGGCGGTCTGAGAAGAAGTGGGTAACTTGCGGAGAGGAACTAGATGGCAGGCTTTCGAAAAACGGTCTATTAAAGTAAGAATAGTAGTCATACCCTTGGAATTGGGTAGGCCTGTGACAAAATCCATGGCAATATGGGACCATGGGCGCTGGGGTGTAGGCAGTGGTTGGAGGAGTCCTGCCGGGGGCTGATGAGAAGACTTATTACGGGAGCAAACAGGACAGGCAAGTACAAACTCTTTGACATCTTTGTGTATAGATGGCCACCAAAACCTTCGATTTACGAGTGCAATAGTACGACTGACACCTGGATGGGCTGAGAATTTGGATGCATGGATCCACTGGAGAAACCGGGGCTTAATTGCTGCAGGAACAAACAATTTACCTGGTGGGCATGACTCGGGGGGAGGTTCAGACTGTTGTGACTGACGGATCAGGTCTTCGATCTCCCAAGTAACCCCTCCAACCGTGCAACTGGGAGGGAGGAGGGGAGCCGGACCGTCTTCAGCGTCGTCGGGGGTGTGTAACCTGGACAGCGCATCAGGCTTGATGTTCTTTGAGCCTGGTCGGTAAGAAATGGACAGATTAAAGCGGGAAAAGAACAATGACCATCTGGACTGTCGGGGGTTGGATCTCTTGGCAGCTTGAAGGTATGACAGATTCTTGTGATCCGTCCAAACTAAGACGGGGTGCTCCGCCCCCTCTAACCAGTGTCGCCATTCCTCAAGAGCTAACTTGATGGCTAACAACTCTCTGTCTCCAACATCATAGTTACGTTCAGGAGGGGTCAACCTGCGTGAGAAGAAGGCACAAGGGTGAGTCTTTCCATCCGTTTCTGACACCTGAGACAGCACTGCTCCAACTCCCGAGTCTGAGGCATCAACCTCTACTATGAACTGTCTCTTGAGGTCAGGCTGGACCAAAACAGGGGCTTTGGAGAACAGCGTCTTCAACTGCATGAAGGCAGACTCGGCTTGGGGAGTCCAAGTAAAGACTGACTTAGTGGAGGTGAGTGCCGTTAGTGGCGCAGCCGTCTGGCTGTAGTTGCGGATGAATCTACGGTAGAAATTAGCGAATCCAAGAAAGCGCTGAAGTTGCTTGCGGGTGTCTGGTCTGGGCCACTCGATAACAGCCTTGATCTTGTCCTCTGAAGGCCTTACCTGTCCGCCCTCAAGCACATAACCCAGGAATGTAACTGACGGACGGTGGAACTCGCACTTCTCTGCTTTTACAAATAGCCTGTTTTCTAGGAGACGCTGAAGAACTAGGCGAACATGTTTCTTATGTTCTTCTAGGGACTTGGAATAAATTAGAATGTCATCAAGATAGACGAAGACAAAATCATTAATGAAATCTCTCAGAACATCATTGACTAAAGCCTGGAAAAAGGCTGGCGCGTTTGACAAGCCAAATGGCATCACTAAATATTCATAGTGGCCTATGGGTGTTTTGAAGGCCGTCTTCCATTCGTCGCCTTCACGTATACGTAGCAGGTGGTAAGCATTTCGGAGATCTAACTTGGAAAAAATGACGGCGCCCTGAACGGGTTCAAAAGCTGAAGACAACAGGGGAAGGGGATACTTGTTTTTAATAGTTATCTGGTTTAGGCCTCTGTAGTCAATGCATGGCCTAAGCGAACCATCTTTCTTGCCTACAAAAAAGAAACCTGCAGCTAGTGGTGAGGAAGATGTCCGAATGATTCCTGCTGCTACAGAGTCGTTGACATATCTTTCCATTGCCTCACGTTCAGGCTTGGAGATGTTATAAAGTCGACTGTTAGGAAGTGGGGCCCCAGGCAACAAATCTATGGCGCAGTCATAAGGACGATGCGGAGGTAGTGTGAGTGCTTTACTTTTGCTAAAGACGGGAGCTAAATCACGGTAGTCATCAGGGACTGCGGAGAGGTCTGGGGAGTCCATCACTTGAGGCTCTGATGCCACAGGACTGGGGGGAACGGCAGCATGGAGGCAGGCTGAATGGCAGTGACTTGCCCAAGCCTCAATGTGGGATTCTGACCAGTTAATGTGTGGGTTGTGTTGGGTTAACCAGTTGAACCCGAGGACTACTGAGGAGCTTGCTGCTGGGAAAACATAAAATGAGATGTGTTCAGTGTGATTACCAGACATGATTAAACGGACTGGTTTGGTTCTGTGAGTGATTCTGGGCAGAGCCTCTCCGTTGAGAGCTGAAACCCTGAGGGGAACGGCCAGTGGGTCAACTTCAATCCCCATCTGCTTAACAAGGTCAGAATCGATAAGATTCTGCTCGCATCCTGAGTCTATGAACACAGACAAAGGGAGAGATTGGTTATTATAAAACAATGTAGCTGGAATGAGTAGGCGAGATTTCTTTTCTTGATGTTGGTCCGGCAGACTCCTCACCCTTACTGTCGGACCTGCGGGTTTAACCGGAGGGGGCATTTTGCAATGAAATGGGTGGGATCGCCACAATACAAACAGAGACGTGAGGTCATTCTTTTACGCCTTTCTTCGGGTGTCAATCGTGTGTGTCCCACCTGCATAGGCTCCGGATCTGCTGGGGCTGAGGGTCCAGGCTCAACTTGTGGGGCGGAAGGTGTCGCAGAGGTAAAGGTCTTCACTGAGTAGTTCCTTCGAAGTCTTTCTCGGGTTCTGGCTCGAATTCTGTTGTCCAATTTTATTGTGAGGTTAATAAACTCCTCCAATGACTCTGGCTCATCTAGAGTTGATAATTCATCCTTGACTTGCTCACTCAAAGCATGAAAATATGCACTCTTTAAGGCAGCTGCATTCCAGTTTGTTGCTGCCGCTTTAATCCTAAAGTCAATAGCAAACTCAGAGACACTTCTTGACCCTTGCTTTAGGTTCCATAACTCACGCGAAACTGACGTCTTGTCAATTGATTGACAAAAAACCTGTTTTAATTCAGTCAGAAACTCAGGAAAGGAACAGCCAAAATCAGTGGGGGAAGGAAACCTTGCCTCGGCCCACTCCAGGGCTCTACCGGAAAGCAGTGAGAGGACATAGGCTATCTTAGCATTATCATGCGGAAAACTTTGCGGGGAATGGTTGAAAATTATTGAGCATTGGAGCAGGAAACCACGACACTTGTGAACCTCACCTGAAAATTTCTCTGGTGTAGGTGGATGTATCTCGGAAAATGTGGGCCGGGCTGGCGGAATGGGAGCGGCTGGCAGAGGTGGAGGACTCGGTTCCTGTGAAACAGGGTTCTGCAGAAAGTTTGAAATTTCAGAAAGTTGGCGGTTAGTCTCAGCCTGTCGGGTTCCCAATTCTCGAAGGGCAGCGTCGTGAGACTGAATGAGGGCATGTTGCTCGGACAACGCCCTCCTGATTGCGTCTGCTGGGGTAACTTGTTGGCCTGAGTGTTCTGTCATAATGGGTCCTAGTGAACGCACCCACATGCAAGAACACAACCAGTAGAGCGAATCACAATAATAAAGTTTATTAAATAAAGAGAAGTGGTGGGGAGATCTGGATACGGGGTTGGAACTGCAAGGTCATCAACTGTTAAATGAGAGGACAGATGTGAATAGCAGTCGGTGGCAGAAGGATCATGCAGAGATAGTCGGTGAATCTTACTTGGATAAGGGGTGAAATGGGTTTGATTGTTGCCTGATTGTTGCCTGATTGTTGCCTGAGGTTGCGACGGAAGACTGAGGTCCAGAGCTCGCTAATCCGGCGAGCGGTGCACGTTGGAGGACGGACAGGTAAGAGCGGCTGTAGCGGACGGCTGGCAAACGGAGAGCTCGATTCATCCAGGGTCGAGGGTACTGGCTTCCAACAGGTACTACCTGAGGCGTCAGAGGGGGTAACGGTTCCTCGGGAGGCTGACCGGAGCGGAGATCACTCGGAGACTTGTATCCACAGGCTACACGCTGGGAGACGGCAGAAAACCTGACGAGAGGGAAACACATCGGGAGATCACTCAGGTGAATAACTCAGAGGGCCTAGCTCAGGGAAAGTTTACCATTCTAGGTTAACACTCAGGCACCAGAGTGTTTGCCAGCCGCAGCATAAATACTCCACTTCAGCCCTCTTCAAATTAGCCACAGGTGCGTCAACAGGGTCTGCCACCGCATGTTCCAGGGGCTCAGCCCATCGAGGACCTCTGGTGGATGGTGAGGAAACAGCAGGCAACAAAACAAAACCCAACCCCAAGATTACAAAAAAAAACAAAACAAAACACTGATCCCAACAAAGAAACCATTAGCTTTTTCTCCTGCTAGCTTAGATTCTCGCGTTGTTTTAGATGTTTTTAAGCAGAATGACCTGCGCTGTGGTTAGCTTCCTGCTTTCGGATCGGTCTGGATAATGGAGAAATGGGAGGCAGGGAACTGGGAAGTGGGTGAGAGGTGCAGAGCAATGAATGTAAATAAGTGTTAAAATGAAGTGAAGAGCTTACTGGTTAATGAGAGCTGAATCCCGCCAGGGAGGAGTGGAATCCGGTTGGTTTGTGATGGTTGGAGCTGAAAACATGGAGGTGATACTGGAGACTGGAACCGGTGGAACGATGAGAGCATTGGAGAGCAGACAGGTTGGCTTGTTGGAGGAAGAGGAGCCAGTCCTCAACATGATCCAGAACCGTCATCTTGAACGAGGAAGTCCAGGAAAAACGAGGAGAAGCAACTAGGAGACACAGGTTTCTATGACAGTTCATTCTTATTGAAACAGTAGCTGCGTTTCCATTACAAATGTGTGCAAAACTTTGATATTCTGCTAATGTTGATAAAACTAAATTTTTCAATTGCAGCATTTCCTTGAAGTAAGAATCGCAATTTAAAAAATCACATGTGAATAAGTTTGTCCAAACGATAAGTCGTTAAAAAAATCATTGTCTTGTTACTTCCTGTCGTCTTTATCATTTTTTCCCCACCAGTTGTAACATATGGTGAGAAAACAGCGTTTCCATTGTAGTTTTGCAAAATAAACTAATTTTGATTCAGCTGAAAAATCACCTTATTCCAGTACAAAAACTTTTCATTCACAAACGTGTTTTTTCCTTTTGTTTTTATTTAATTGTTGCGTTTCCATTAAGCAAATTTATTTTTATAATTTCAAATGGTGCAATTAAATGGTCAATGGAGATGCAGTGACTGACTGGCGGCCATCTCATTTCCTTCGCCCTCCAACGGAGAACCTGCAGCTCTATAGGAAAACTACAGCATAAACACAATAACCTGGAATCCTGACACAATACCTCAACCAAATCCCCTCATTGTTTTCAAAATGCACAGGAAACTTCTGCTGTTTCACAATTGATCACTTTAATGAATTCTTCCTTCAAAATATTCTCAGATTGTCCTTTTCAGTAGAAAACACTTGGGAAATGTAATAATCAGTCATTTCCTTTCATCCCGTTGTATGTTTTTGCACCTGCGATTGTTCCGGTTTCAACTAAAGTCACATTTCAGTCGCCCTCCCTGACTTGCTTGGCACGTGTGTTTGGAGCGGCTGAATTCACTTTTAAATATGCCTTTTCTCTGGAGGTCTCAGCCCCTTGTGATGTGACCCGCATGACTAATTCCTTTTAAAGAGGAATAACATGCATTAGGGCTCTCCCTTTTCTTCCTTCTATTTGCATAATTTTGTTTGGCAACTTGGCAAGGAGCCATTAACGGCACCGAGACACACACTGTAAAGGTTAGGGGCTGGATTCGGATCGATACTTTTATTTCAACTTCTTCAGTTGCATCGGGCTCCGAATCGGTGATGCATTCCTTGATTCGGATGCTTGAGATAAAGCAACATCTTTACACTGCCTTGTTTTAATTTCCTACAGACATTTCACTCAATCAACAGTCTTTTACTTAGTTTTTTTCTTGTGCTCAATCTCATTTGTGCTCGTTATTGCTTCAATTAGACGTTCTCTTAGGGTGACGTTAAAACATGTGGTCCAGCTGTGTGGGAGAAAACCCGACTGCATTCGGGTCAAGAAGTGAAAGCTCGACCAAAACAAGTGGATTACGCAGCAGGGAGAGGTGGGGGGGGACACAGGAGGATGACCGGGAGAAGTTGTGTCTAGCGCCAGTCAAGAGGAAATAATCACAATGTTACCTTCTCATGAAATATTAATCTCCCTCTTCCGATTTTAGCCCGGTCTTAAAAATAAAAAGCTGCCTTTCCTCTTTACCTTTAAGGCAGCATGCAAGGGTATTTTTGTTTTTATTACTTGTTTTTGACAGCTGTATTACTGCTGATAAGTAGGGCTGTGTGAGCTGATCAAGTAGTGAGACAAGCATTCAGAGCAGCAGCAGCAGCAGCAGCACAGCAGCAGCGCTGTAGTCACAAGGAGCCGTGGCAGCCGAAGCAGCAGCAGCACTATCAGTCACAGCGCAGGCAGCAGCAGCGACAGCAGCAGCAACAAACTCTCTCCCGTCTTTCTCCCCCCCTCTTCTTTCTGGAGTTGTATCCCGCACCGAGGACAAAAGCCGGAGAAGTAGGAGGGAAGTGATCCAGGGCTGAAAGCTGCCATCAAGAAGAAACAAAAAACGCAGACCTGGCTGCCCACATGCCTATCGAATTTGTTTGCAAAATCAAATTTGCAGAGGAGGATGAGAAGCAGAAAAGCAAGCAAGATGGGGATAAGGAGAGCCTGATCGAGGAGAGCTGTACGCCGCCGGCCAAAGACTTGGCAGGGTTTGCTAACTCCTGCTCCCTCCATGGGATCAACCACATCTTCGTCTCTGGCCGCCTGGGGATCCGGCAGACTCTCTGGGCTCTTGCCTTCTTGACTTCTCTGGCGCTCTTTCTGTACCAAGCGGCCAAGTGTGCCATCTCCTACCTGGAGCACCCTCATGTGACGGCGCTGAACGAAGAGGCGACCCCGGAGATGGTCTTCCCTGCCGTGACCATCTGCAACATCAACCGGTTTCGCTTCTCAGCCCTCACCGACGCAGACATCTACCACCTGGCAAACTTGACGGGTCTGCCCCCCAAGAACAGGGACGGGCACAAACCCACTGATTTGATGTATCCTGCACCTGACATGCAGGACATCTTCAACAGGACGGGGCATCAGCTGGAGGAGATGCTGATGAGCTGCAATTTCAGTGGACAGAACTGCTCAGTTGAGGACTTCTCTGTGGTGAGTGCCAAACTTTTGGAAAGTTTTGCTGAATTAAATCTTTGCTTAAAAGTTTTGCAGTTTTCTCAAGTAAGAAATAATAAGAAAAGGACAGAGAGGAGGAAGAGTGAGTCTCTTTTCCTTTATGTCCAAGCTTACAAGGAGGGGAGTGCGATTCCCATGATGCAGATCTGCATGCAGAATTCATTGCATTTTGCCTGATCGTTGAGCTGCGTCTCTCGCTGAGTTCCAAGAAGCAACAGTGTTTCTCGTCAGACCAGATCCTCTCCACGTCAGAGAACGAAGTCTGCTTCCTGCACATGGAAAACACAGAGCTGTCACAGGCATTTGTGCACTTTTTTTTTATCTTCCTGCAAAGCAAACTGCACTTTAACGCCACTGCTACGCCAGGCAGCTGAGAGCGCATGGCAACCAAATTGTTATCGAAATTAGCCGACTCTCTTTGTCTCTCTTTTCACGCTCTCTCTCTCTCTCTCTCTCTCTCTCTCTGCCTGATATCGTAGAGTGAGAGCGGCTGCCTCTCTATCCCGCTCGCCCAGCTCTTGTACCTTTCAGGAGGAGAAGGAGTAATGCTTCTTCAATGTTGTATTTCAATCCTGCTGCTGTTAGGATTAAATATTTAAAGACTGACATACATGATTTTTGCATTAGCTAGATTGACTAAAAGGAATGAAACAATTTCCATGAGAGGCAAAGTGTTTGTATGCCAGTGTGTGTGTGTGGATGGAAAGAGGGGATCTCAGGTGAAGGAAGGGCAGTTTGAGCCTGTTGTCTGTGGGATGTTTATTTAAGACATTGTCCTTACAGGAGATGGATTTCCCCTCCATCTTCCCTGCAGGAATATTCAATTGATTTAGAGATGATAAACTGCCGGTGTCACGGCTTAATAGGGTATGTTGAACACTGATGTGGTCACAAAGATTCGGTCTTATCCCTGAGATGATGCATAATAATGTGCTAGGTTGCACCAGCCAAAAAATAAATCTCTGTTTCGTTCTTATCCTTGCGACTCTGGGATATTTATTTCTTTGTTTTTGAGGCGGCCTCTCATACTCGGGTGCAGAATTACCTGTGACATTAAAATGGATGCCCCTTGAAGAAATTTTCACAATTGCTCAATCAGGCAAAGGAAAATGTCAAGCTCCTCGGGGGAGCTGAAAAGTTTGATCAGATTCTATCTGAAGTAAGAAAAGACGGCAGTAAAAGTTATATATATATGTAGCGCGCTTCCCCACTCCTGGTGGATTCACACATAAAAGACATCCAGTAATCATCCGTCCCAAGTCAGCCTCCCTCGGACTTCACCACAGATTGCAGTCCTGTAGAAAGTTTCCCCCCAGACAATGTTTTGTCTCCCGTCAGCTGTGTGATATGCATTTTTTGCCGCTGGCAGTTCGATCCTTTTCAGGCGGCTTCACAACTCGCTCTCTCTGCATCCTGGTGGGGAAACACAACTTGTGGAAACAAGATGTCTGAGAGCATCTTGTTAAAAACAAAATTAAACAACTGTCTCGACAAATCTGCGACAAGACACGCGTACAACAAACTACGATAAAAAAAACAACACCCAGAGATTGATGGGCTCTGATTGGTAATTGAGTTTGCCTCTTAATTTCCCGTCATGTTCTTAGCTTATTTTTGGCAAAACATTTTTGCAATTTCTTCATTTTGTGTTGCTTCCAAGATTACAAATTTACCAACCTTTTTCTGCTTGTGCACTAGTTCAGATTTGAAATCAGCAGTTCATACTGGGAAACTAGAAGTTGGTAAAACTCTGATCGGTGCACATTCATCTTTTATATTAAAAACCAATTAATACCAGTGAGCCCCCTATTGATCACATGTACAAACGCATTGACGAGTCTCGTACAGTTCGGTCGTTATTGCTGTTCTCCTGCGAACCCTCCTCCAGGATCCACTCCTGTTAATGTGTTTTTGTTCGATCGATCATACAGGGAGCGACAGATGTTTTATTTCAGTAAAAAGCTCTGTGAATCTGTGGCTCTCCAGAGAGAGAAGTTATGAAATAAATACAGCTTCTGTGTTTTCTGACATTCTAGGCTTTGTAAACAGATCCTGACCGCTGGCTTTACATTGTGGGCTGCATTTGCCTTTCTTGAATCAAGAACGGATGAATTCATATGTATATTACTCTGTGTGGTCGTTAGTCAGAAATATTCCTGCACATATTTCCAGTTTTTTAATCTCAAATTTCCACAGTAGTAGATTTTTCAGTCCAGCTTAAAGGACACATCAGTTTGCTTTCAGTTTGTAGTGAATATTTTTGCAGAGGTCAGTCTTTTTAAAAGAAACCTGTTAAAACTACAGACAGTAAGGAGCTGGATGCATAGATATGTGCATGTATGTAAAATTATGGAAATGCTTCAGTGATGTGTTTATGCAGATCTTCTTTAGCTCACTTTTAAATGGAAATATAACTTTATTTATTTAGATGTTGTTTTTACAATGGCCAGGCTTTAAATCAGGGGTGTCAAACTCATTTTCATTTTAGGCCACATCAAAAATCATTAATGTTGTCAAAGATCCAGTTGTGTGGTAAGAAGCATGAAACTGATGAAATGTTAATAAATAAATGTTTCTGCATCTGTACTTTTCCCTTCAGGATTTCCAGATTGTGTTTAGGATTTTTTTTTTCACAGATTTTTTGTTGCTACTTTATAAACATTTACGAGGAATTTTGCAATATTTTCACTTAAATATAACGTGACTTTCGTTACTCACCGTTTCGCTCATGGAATATAACTTGACATAAAATAAGGGGGCGAAAGCAGTAGAAGAACACAGTACCGCCACCTGCAGGTGGGAGTTGGCATCACTTCAACTCAATGGTTTTAATCATTTTCAGCAAAAGAAAATTGCACATTTATGCATTATAAAAATGATGAATGGATGTAACTTTTTGAAAATGAAATAGGAGGTAACATCTTAAAATACAGATGGGTTTTTTTTTCATAATGTGTGTTTAAAATACCTATCCAATCTTGGAAAATAAACTTTTCCACACTTTCCTTTGGTTTCAGATCTCCATTGTTAATTTTAATCGAATAACAAGAGTTTGAGATTTAAATTTGCAAAGTTCTCCGTTTTATGGATGGGTATATCTTTTCAATTTGGGCAAAATCAAAAATCACAGATTTTGTGGCACGAATTTAGAAATATTTGCGCTCGTGTATGATGTTAAATGTGACTTTTTATCAATTGCCGTATCAATCACAGACTATCGAGTAAGGCTGAGGCCGCAGCCAGTTAAACCAAATGTTTCTGGCCAATTTTGAGAAAAATGTGCAATAAAAATCTGAAAAAATGTGGTGCTCTGCTGATTTTGTGAGAGTTTTGCAGATTTGTGAAAAACTAGAGGGACTTAATGATGTAATTTGGAGTCTACATGGCCACATTAAAAGCTACGGCGGTCCAGATTTGGCCCCCGGGCCTCGAGTTTGACACATGCAATAAAGTCTAATATCTTTTTCCGTACTTATCCAAAACTTCCATCCAAATCATTAGTTTTCCAGACTGTGTGGCAACCCTGTTTATTGTATTTGGTTAGTAAATGTTGTTTTAAATGTGTCTTAAAACATCCATTTTTAATATTAGTTTACTCCAGAAGGCCCTTTCTTGATTCACAGTACAAAATCATAAATCAAAGCAAAGCGAAGCCCTCTGACCGTTCCAATTTACGGCAGGAAAATAAACTGTCATTTTACAGAGAAATTTGTTTTGCTCCTTTCGCCATCACAGACTGCCATGATTATTTGACGTAGGTGAAAAGACCATTCCTTATAATTAAAGATAACATTATTGACTTGGATTAATCTCAGAAGATAAAGCTGATTCAACAAGCCATGAATAAACAGATTAATATTTTTCTCCCAGTCTGACTCCCTGAATAATTGTTAATCTAGTGTTTAGAGCTGTTGCAGAAATGAGCAGCAAGCCCGTTGTTTTTTTTAAGCAAAGCGATGAATTGGTTTGCTCTGACTCTCAGCTGTGTTTGCTGCTGCATTATCAGATTTTGCTCTCAGCAAGGACAGATCCCCACTGCATATATTCATGGAGATGGCTAAAACACCTATGGGGTGGCATTTGAGGTGATCTATAAAAACCTGTGTTAACGGGGACGGCACTGAAGTGCTCTTCGACTTCAATTTGTCATTTCACTGACTGAAGCCTCTGTTGTGTATTTTATAGATAATTGAACGTTTAATGGTAAAACGCGCAGACAATGTTTATCCCGTTTACCCTTTTTTTCTGTCCCTCACAGCAGAAAAAGACCTTAAACTACATAAATGTAATTTTATAATATAGAGAATTGGCACAAAAGAAGGAATCTGAAGTGCGCTGCCCTTGTGTGGGTCGTCAGAACAGAAAACTATGATTAGAGTGAATAAAGGCCAAATGCTTTACACTTATAGAAAGGGTTTTTCTTTTTTTACATCACAAAGAGTCATAAGTATAATCATATAGATATAATGGGTTGGTATGAGACCTTTGCTGTATGAAAACACTGAGTGAAGTACATCAATTTCAACTGCTGTATTTAAAATGGAGAACTGATTCAATCATCTATTGTATTTTAGTAACATATTTATGACAAGTTTTGAGCAAAAATGCTACATCTCATGTTGTTTCTTTTATTTTCCTTTTAAAACCTTTTAAGTTTCAAATCTCCGCCTGAATATTTTTGCTTATTTTAATTGTACAAAGGTCTTTACATGTCCCATCAGTAAATATTACCGTAAGAACCCGAAATTGGCTGGAAAGCACAATGTCTTCCGTTTCAGAAACTGTTGCACAAAGTATTGCAGAGTTTCGGTAACACAAATCTGGTTTGTAGAAATGTGTCAACGGCGACAACGTTTGGCTGAGAGATGCCAGAGAAAAAGTCACTGACCTGAATTTTGTCCTTCCATGTAAAGCAGAGAGTAAATGCTGCCCCTCCCCAACCTGTTTCTGAAAACTGCTCGCCAGCTAATAGAAATAAGGTCACTACATGTTCCCTTGATTAAAACTAAAACCAAATTTGACTGAAGAGGAACGTTTCCTACGATATAAAGGCGTGGACTGCCATGGTGTGGAAACTGAAAAAAGTACCTGCCATTACTTTTAAGAAGAAAATACAATTTTAAGACTGCAGGCAGCAAAGTACAGGTGAAAGCATCAAATTAGGCTGAACACCTAAGCTCAATTTCCCATTTATTATCAGCTTTTTATATCCCCCATGTTCCTCTACAAAGAGCTACACACCAAACTCAACATGCACTTAAAAAAAGAGATAAGAAATGAATCAGCTGCTTTATAATTTCTTTAAATTAAAATCATGAAAAAATTAATAAAATTTACTCTGTCAACAATAATTAATATTACTTTAACTAGATTAATGGACATGTTTTATTACAGTGGAGGCAATTGGAGTATTTTGGTGCCTATATAGCAAAGTGTTTTGTTTTTATTTTTCAGAATATTGTAATTACATGATCTTTTTATTCCAATTTATAATTTCCAAAGAATCACACACAGGCCTTTATGTATCAACCAAATAACGTTTAAAATCACACTTATATTGATAGTTAACGAACAAGAACCACATGCAACAGCTGACTGATTAAACTCAATCCAGACACTGTGATTGTTTTAATTTCTTTTCCAGAAATAAAGTCTGTAAAATATTCCCGCTCTGCCTAAAAGTACCTAACAGTAGTTCTGATGAGAACATTTATTCTCTGCCTTCGCTGAAAGCAAAAGTTCACACCCGATTTGATTCGTTTAATTAATATTTCCACTAAAGATAGCTGATTTTATTCATGTATTTGAATAAGCACTGCAAAGTGGTGATATTTATCAAAGCAGACGAGTGCGAATGGTGAATAATTGAAAGTTAGCAGAAGGAGTTTAAAGAGGAGATGCCTCTAAATGTAACATACAGCTAGTAGGAAACAGCTAACCTATAATCAAACCAGCCTGATCTTTCAAAATAAAGAAATCTAGGCCACCTTAAGAGCTGCTGTGAAGATGTAAAGATTTAGAAATCTCTCCTGGTTTTTTGTTTGACGTTGACGGGCTATGCAAAACCAACATCTGATGGTTTCAAAATGCTAAAATATTTATCCAAGCTTAAAAGTAGGATAAGGCGAGACAAGAATATGATAAATATGCATAAATATACTTTTAAAGTAAATGTATAGTCAACAGTGGGAAATAATAAACATCATGATGGGTCAGTGTTTGTTGTTTATCTGGGCATAGATGAATGAGCTGTTTAATTTCTCTGAGGTTGTATTTTATGTTTCAATAATATATTTACAAGAGTTGCAGCTCACAAGATGTTTCTGGTTTCTGTTGCAGTAAATCAGAAATTTCAGCTACAATTTTCTGTGTTTTTGTCATCATTCAGTTATACGTTGATAAAATATGTTATGGTGCGTTCACACCAAACGTGTTCTGAGCGTCTACATTCACAGTCTATGTGGCGGCGCGTCGAGGGCTGTGGCGGTGCGTTTCACGCATCCATCGCGCTCCGATTTGGAGCGTTTGATGCGTCAAGATGCATTTGACAAACAGGCCGGCAACGAAGAACGACTAGAGCGATTTTGACACATCTGATGCGTCCTTGATGTGCCTTCACTATAGATGCACGATATTATCGGCATGATATTGGTAGTTGCAAGTTGAAAGTGTTGCATCATTTTCAGCCTCCTTTTTAGCATTTGCATTTGAGAGCAGGCTCCATTGACAAAGAGAGTGCAGCATTTTAATTCCACAGTGGAGAAAGACATATAGTAAGTAGGTATAGGAAAACAATATCGGTATTAGTATTGTTTATTGACCAGATGAGTTATAGTTTATCGCCATATCGGATATCCAATCCAATATCGTGCATCCCTAGTTTCCACAAAGACTTTGAATGTAGACCAGAAGGGCGAAACGCTAGGTGTAGAGCGCTTTGCACAGGCGTCAAAATGGAAGCACCGGATGACGTGTTTTTGACGAGCGTAAAATGTTTTTATGTGGTTAAAATAAAATTGAAAGTATTGAAATTTAATGTTGATAACTTGATGTAACAAGTTATGTAGAAGAATACTTCTTCCTTACCACTCCGGTTTGCTGACGTATCTTTCTACCAAAGTAATGTGATTTAGCCACGATTCCCTCAGTGAAACAGAAACACGGTAGTCTCAGAAAACTACCGTGGTTCCTATCAGAAAACGACACCTAAACATTGCCTTTTTTTTAATGACGGTGTATTAAAGCCATGAACGACGTCATTTTTCAAGTTTTTAAGCTTCACATCCAGAGTATCTGACATTGGAACCTATTTGGACCAAAGTCAGATTCGTCTCACTGTGAGAGTGACATCCACTTCCCTAGTGGGTTAAACGTCTACACACCACTTAGCAGCACACCCATGCATGCACCCGCCCACACCCACCCTCTCCAGCTTCCAGCCTTTCCCCCTGGTGGGGAACACGGAGTGGAGGAGCGTGAAAGTGACTGGCTATCTTGACTTGCTTCGTCTCCAGCAGCCTGTCAATTAGCCATCCACAGTTGCTCCGCTGTGGGAGTCCCTGCAGCTTAACATGCTGTCTGATATCTGATCCACACGCCCAGCCCTGGAGACCGGCACGGAGTATCATCACGCCCCTCACAACCCATAAACAAACAAATTCATGCCCCTTTTTACATGCCTTTCCCCCTTTTCCCAAGCCAAAAGAATCCGGAGGAGAACCTCCAGCTCCTCTTCCTCCAGCTCCTCTTCCTCCTTTGGTGTAACGGTGGAAGATGAATTGCAGTTCAGTGCAACTGGTCGGCTGCCCCCTCTGATATGCATCACCGCTGTCTAATCAGATGAAACCCACCTGTGACCAGAAACTAGATAACAGCAATATGCAAACAGTTTATGTTTGGGAAAGGTTTGCTTTCTCTCTCTCGCCGGCTGTCTGTGCCAAGAGCTTGATGAGGAGAATCTGCAGCTGGGGTAAGGCTTTTAACTCCACGATAAAGGCTTCCGATGTTGTGGTGCAGCTAAACCCCCCTTCTCTAACCCCTGGGAGTCTTTTACTCACACAGACATTTGTCTCTCTCTGACAAGTCATACACCAAGCTGCCGGTACTGTTAATGTGGCTGCAAAGACACACACAAGCTTTCTACCTGCTCAGCACACGAGTGTGTGTTGTGCAGGTAGAAAGCTTCCCGGGACAAACACACAGGTCTCATCACAGATTGAGAGAGTCGGCTCGCAAGATTGATCATGACTCCTGACTGGGCGCCCCTCCCTCTCTGGAGGATCGATACATCCTTCAGTCAGATTGCTTCCCTGCCCTCCCTCCACCAAGCCTGGTGTGACTAATTATCTTGTGTCTGTGTTTTGGGCCCAGTCTCAGCTGCATTTGTTAATGCCGCGAGGGCAGGCGGAGGAGCTGATCTTTAGAACAAGATATCTGTTTATTTTAGCTCATATGCAGCTCATATCAATCAATATACACTGTCTGCCGTTTCCCCAAAAGACGCTGAAATTACGGAGGGAGATGAGATGAGTCACTTCTCATCATGCTGAGGACGAGGAAGTGTTGAGGATGAGCAAATCAGGGTTTAAAGATGTAAAAATAGAAATATTTTTGTTGTCTGAGGCATCAAGTGGTTAAAAAATGTTTACAGCAGACAATTAAATCTTTTATGTATTTAAAACAAACAGCATTTCTGTTTCCCACCACAACTTCTGCTAAATATTTTTGCTATTTAAAGCTACAGTTATATTATTTAAGCCATTTACTTTGTATCATTTATTGTAAATGTTTAAGGAGTCTGAGGTTAAATCAGTGTCTGCTATTTCATCTTGATCTTCATGACAGACAGTCAGACAGTGGTGGTTTTAACTACCAATGTGAAAAAAGTCACCCATCAGTTGCCCCTAAAAGTTTTTATTTATTCCTTCAACTGAACCGAGATCGGGGTTTTCAGGCGGACTAGAGTTCGCTTTCTTGGTCCACATCAGAGTTCGATTGAACATTCATAACTCTCTAACTGAAGCAGACTTTCTAGGCAAACCAACCAGAATTTGATTAAAGCAGGCCTGGTGTGAATGGACCCCGTTTTGTATAGTGGGTGTGTATTAGGATGAACATTGTGAAATATACAGACAAAGCATAAGGACATAGCTAAATTTTGCTGTGATGTATTTATCTTGTTTTCTTTTTGCATACTTAATGCACATTTTACCATTGGGGGATCAAAGTTCTGAAAGTGCCCTCAAGAGGAAAAATAATTATTTGCTGAATTATTCATAAACTAAGGCCAGGTCAGACACTTTGTGTTTTACATGCTGAGGTGAGTGAATCCTGATCAATGCAAACAAAAGCAGCTGTATCCCATTGTTTGAGATTAAGTAAGGATCATTGGTACAACATTTGAACAGCACTTGTATAAAATTCCAGGAAGCGGCTCAAACTAATTTTCGTTTTGGGCCAAATCCAGTTAATGAATGCTTTTAAAGGGCCAGATGTGCCAGAATGTGTTGATAAAACCCATTCACAGACTGTTAAAATACTAATTCATTCTTAAAATTAAATAATATTGAACATCTTTTCTGTGCCTCCAGGATTTCACAATTGTTTTGTGATTTTTGCTATAAAAATCACAGTGTTTGTGGTACTAATTTGGAAATATTTGCACTTATTTATATCAGTAAATGTGACTTTTTATTCCTCGCTGTATAGATCGTGGACCATAATCTGAAACCAATTAAGGCTCAGGCAGCTGTTTAGTACAAGTAAGAAATTTTTTGACGATTTCTGAGAAAAATCTGTAATAAACTACCAATTGTATTGGTTAAAAAAAAAAGTGTGATTTGTTGATTTTGTGTGAATTTCCATGATAATTCACAAGAAACTGGAGGGACTGATTGATATCATTTGGCAGTAAACGGATAAAAACTGCATTGATCTGATTGATAGAATAATATTTAAACACATTTAGTGTTTAGTCTAGAATTTACAGGGCCACATAAAAAGGCCCCTGTATGTGGGATGTGGCCCACGGCCCTTGAGTTTGTCACCCATCTCATGTATCTTTTTGAAATGTCCAAAAACTCACAGCCTGACTTAGCTGGAGATAGAACAGTGTGTGCTCCAGCATCAGATCTGTACTAATATTATAGTGTTTCCAGCTTAATGCTGCATAATTTCACACCTCAAAAATGAGAAATATCCTTTATGTTCCCACTGTAGGGCAATTTGGGAATTTCAAGTCAAATTTGGCGAAACTTTTTAATTTGGCTGTTTAAAACTAAACTGTGTTTCTGTTTAACTTTCATTGTGATGCCTTCTTTCTCTATATACTGTTTCAGTGTCGCTTGTGGCCTTTTGAAACTCATATCAGGCATTTTTTTCATTTTACCTTTCTCTGGTGAGATTTCTAATCAGTTTAATTCCTTGGTGTTCACATTTCTGATTGTTTGTCACGGTCATTAAACTCTTTAGAAACTATTAAAAAGGCACAATGTTGCTTTTGCTTTTTTACAAATCAGCACTTGAGAGCATCCTGGCTTATTGTATTTCTGTATGGTTTACTAGATTTTCTATTGCAGATAAGAAAGATGGAGAAAGGATAACTAAGTCTGCAGTTAAAAAAAAAAAAAGTCCTCAGGTACCCTGAAAGTAGGCTCACTTACGTTCAGGGTAAGTTAAAACCTCCCTAAACGTTATTTTTATAGTCTGTATTTGATTTTTTTTTTACTTCCGTATTTAAAAAAAAAAATCTTTCTAACTGTATTATTTTCATCAGATGTACCATTTGGAGTTGCATCCTGAATTTTTCTGCCTCAGTTCAATGACAAAGGCTTTCAATTTAATTTAAATTTAATTCGATATCTCAGTTCGATACAAATTCGTGTTTTCTCACCAGATGTTTTTTATTTTTATTTTAAATAAAATATTTTTCACACTGCAGCCCTAAGTGACCTAATTCCGATTTTTTTGTCCACATCCAAATATAGGCGACTTGTATGTGTTCTCCAGTTTCAACGATATGAAAGTGTCCCGCATGCGCAGTAGAGGGCGTGCTTGGGCGTATCAGGACTCAGAATAGTGACGTTTGTCGAGTACGAGCGATGTTCTGGTCGGATGAACGCGACCTGGACGTTAGGTCACATATGAGTCGGATATCCAAGTGACCTATTGGGGCAAAAAAAAAAATCGGAATAGAATCACTTCGGGCTGCAGTGTGAACACAGCCTAATAGTCTAAGGTCAAGAATTTTAGCAACACAATTTGTTAATTTGTCTATCAGTAGCATTTTTCATAATGAATTTTTTTCACACTGCTGTGATGATGACAGGCATTTGCTGTACAGATAGTTGTCATTATGAAACTCTCTGGCTAAGCCCACTTTAATTTCACATGTCATCCTGCCTGCCAATGTAAGCTCTCTATTTTGTCATATTTCCCAGTCTCTGAATGCATTAGTGGAAAATCCTCTGAAAAATTAACCAAGCTTGCTCTTAGGTCGACACATAATGGGTTTGTGCTTCTTCATCCCTCTCATATAAGGTTTAATTAGTATGTGAGGAACTGCAAACACTTGTAGACCAAAAAAGGAGAGAAAATAGACATGGTGAAAAACTATTTTGTCCATGTACAAGAGTTTTACTCGTGAAAGCTCGGCTGTATTGTCAAATTGTATTGTAATTCATTTGAAGGGTAAATAATTACTTAGGGCAAACTTTAATGTTATATGACTTTTTTATTAACTTAAAAGTCTGATTTTCAAAATCTTCAGCAGAACTTATATTTAGCCTTTAGATATTTTCACTTTAATTAAAGACTTGAATTAGTTTATTAACTTTTGGAAAGCTTGTAAGTATATTTTTGACACTCCATATGTTGACACACTTTGTTGTTAGTGCCGTTGTTAGCTAATATACTGTTGTTCATGTTTGATGTCATTGTGTATGTTTGTAAGCTAACTGAGATAATTATAAGCTGGAGCAGAAGCTACGTGTCTGGCTCTTTCATTAAAATATTCCCCTTCTTCAGCGCTTTTACACAAGTTGTTACTCTATAAAATAGAATCTATGTTATTGCTTAATTGTCAAGCTCAATAAAAGCATAAGAAATAAATATCAAAGGCACAACCTTATTTTGACAGTCACTTCTCCAATCGCTGATGTATTTTTACAGAAAATTTCCATGTGTGCCACCAATCAGTGAAACTCTGGCCTATAAAAGATGTTCTGAGCTAAATTTGTCCCTTTCAGGGTGCAAGTTTGTTTTTTTTCTCCTCCTATTGAGGTAAAAATGAGGTTAAAGGTATGTGTACCCAAAAGTTCACTGATTTGAAGCAGGAACAGTGGATATGGCCTAAAGCACATATCACTGATCAGACGTAGCGTCACACACGTTTCACAATAAGTTGATCGGTGCCATTGTCTGCAGACTGATATTTTAGAAAGGATTCCAGAAGCAAAGCCGGTGTGACTGGGAGGAAAATGTCAGTCGGCAGCCATCCAGCCTATGGAGACTGAATTCAGCACAAATGTCATAGTGAATATTTACCCCTGGCACAGTCTGAACATGAGGGTCTCATCTGTCCGCTTGGCTGGACGCTTGGCCCTTATTCTGAATTACGTCTAATGTCACACACTTGGCTGTGCCCTTACTCCTTTTTCAAGTTTAGTACCACATCCACAATGTTGCTCCGTGTCTTTTTGCCATTGCTTTTCCACCATTCCTCTCTTGTTTTTTGTCCCTCGCTTTACCGTAAGCTACATTCAAGCCAACAGAGTTCAGGGTATGAACACTAAGAGGTTGTGACAGGTGTGATATTTTGTCTGAATCTATAAAAGTTGGTGGTGTGAACCACCTGAGCAAAGCCTTCCTAGATGATGATGTTTGGCTCCTAGCTTCCTCTTGGGAGGTGCATGTAATCATTTACCAAATAGCCTCCAGGCTATCATACCAGGAAATGCACTACATGCACTTTTTCTGTGTTCATTCATTACCTCTCATGTTGCTTAATATTGTACCCCATGCTTATGAAACAAAAGGCTGTGTTATGATAGAAGACGCTAAATAATTCAAGTTAGTACTTTCCAAATGCTAGCAGTTCTTTGAGGCCATTTGCTGCAGGAACCTTTATGTCTTTACATTCCTGTATAAAGCCAATATAAACCAGTGCAGAATTATAGTTTTTCACCTAAATTACCTTTTTTCTGTTTCTCCTCGGGTGAAACTACGCCTGAAGAAATAAGTTAACATAGACGAGATTAACTTCAAACAAAACTATAGAAATTCAACTTTTGCTGGTTGTCATGTCTGCCTGATCAGTATAAAGCTGAATACCAGAAGTGTCACTTTAGTTTTATAAATTAACTACCTATAAATTTTAGGGTACACATCTACTAAGCCCATCAATGCTTTACATCTTTATCTTAGCTTACTAGTTTGGAGCCCATAATACCTTAAGTAGTACAATAATTCTTTGATATCAGCGTCACATAGTTGTAACATCCATGATAAAAATCTGTTCTGCCAAAACCAAAAGGTTCTCTGCTGGGATGAGATCTGCTGACTGTGCAGGCCAGTGAAGCACAGTGGACACTGTCATGTTTAAGAAACCAGTTTGAGAAGATGTGAACTTTGGGACTTGATTCATTTGAGGTCTTCTACGGATAGTCATGGACCAGAGAGATACTCAGCAGGGCTGTGGTGTTTAAAGGATGCACATTTAATAAAGGGGTTCAAAGTGTGCCAACAGATCCAGAAACATTGATACAAGGCACGATGAGTCAACACTTTCACAAATTATGACCCTGCCATCTGGATATTGCAGCTGAAATCCAACTTTTTTGGACCAGGCTACATTTTTCCAATCTGTTGTCAGATTTTGGATGGCAATCTTAGGGTATTTTCACGCCTGACAATCTGGTAGACTTGGTTCAGACCCTTTGAAAGAACAATTTACCCCCTCACCTCTGGCTGCGCTGCACCAAGAACCACAAACAAAAGACCTGACAGTCCGGTAGACTTGGTTCAAACCCTTTGAAAGACCAATTGACCCCCTCACCTATTGCTCCGCTGCACCAAGAACCACAAACAAAACAAACTCAGAAGAAGACATGAACGAAACTGAGTTTTTCAAACAATGTAAACAGAAACGGAGTAGCATCAGATTTTAGTGGTTGTAGGATTTCTCTTTTGACTTTAGTAAATGATTACGACTCATTTCTCCCACTACCAATAAATTCTTGTGTTTGTTTTGGTTGTATTTACCCAGAATGTCTTGTGCTATAGTCCACTTCCTGCTCTTAAAATGGTCTCTGGTCCACTTGGCATTTATAAATGCATTTGAATCGCACATATTGGTTCAATTCACACCTCTCCAAACAAACCAGACTTTCTTAGCAAGCATCTAAAGTTCGATTAAAGCGGACTAAACAAGACTGGTGTGAATGCACCATTAGTTTCCTGTTCTTGTGCACAATACATGACTTGGTGCAGCTTGTTCTACCTCTGAAGTTATGAAAACAGGGAGAAAATGGAGACTAATCTGAACAGTCTCCATTGTTCAGACACATTTTAAACCCCACAGACTTAGTTGAGTATTATTGATGACAATTTCTATCTCTTACTCAACACGAAGCATCCATCTTTTAATAGCTACTTCTAGTTAAATAATGCACCATATCAGAAAACAATAGTAATCTCAAACTGCTTTTATTGAACTTGGCGATAAGCTAAGTGAACTCAAGTGGCCTCCATAGACACCAGATCTAAATCCAATGGAGCTCCTTTGGGATTTGCTTAGAGGGGGGATTTGCATCACAGATGTGCAGCTGAAAAATCTGTAGAAACCGCATGATGCCCCCCTATCAATAAGGACCAACATCTCCAGGGGAGGTTTCCAGCACCTCGTTGAATCTATGTTATGAATATTTAGGGACGCAGTGAAGGCAAAAGGGGGTCTAACATAGTAATAGCAAGGTAGACTCAATGAAATAGCTCTTGAGTGTTTGTACATGTTCTTCCATAATTGTTTGATTTGGATCTAGTAACCTTTTCAATATTTACATAAAAAATTAAAATATTAACTATAGTGTCAGTATGAAAAAAATAAAAATCTAAAATTGTACCTTTCCAGAGATCTCTTTTGTCTTTAAATAAATTTGAATGTCAAGCTTTGCAGCCGTAAAGTACAGTTCATCTAATCTACATACTGGTCTAGTGGGGCATAATTTACATTTACCTTCCCTTGCAGCAACCTGCCAGTCTCTGAGCTTTTCACTCTTCCATCCCCCATCCCTAAAAATACATGTTTATGTCTTGTTTGGGTAATATGCGGACGTTAAATCTTTCACCTGGTGTTTGCTGCCTCGTCGTCTCCTCCTCTGTCCTTGTTGACAAAACACTTGACCTTCAGATGCAGTGAAATGCCATCTGATTTAATACGCCCAGTTTGAATTGCCACCACTCATTTTGTCATCCCAGCACTGCATTTTGGAGCGGAAGTGTCACGGCAAATACATTACAGCGTGATGAGCTTGTTTGGAGGACGAGAATCACACACGTCTGGGTTTCTGTGATAATTGCAGCACGGCATTTTCACAGCTGAAGCATTTCTCGTTGTAATTACACAGAAAAGTAAATATGAAAACTGATAGACACTCAGTGTTTAGCACCCACAAGCTTCTGAGCCATCTAGATTGTTGCTTCCCTGCAGGACAAAAGGTACTAAATATATGCCCTGCAAATCCTTGAAGTTGCATCCATGCTGAAAGCTATGATTTTATCCAAAATGACAGTTGGGGTAGTCATGATTCACCGAGGTCTTGAAAGATTTAAGACGAAATCGTAGATTGTTTTATCATGCAATGTTTCATTTATATTTAGAAAACTGGCTATCTGGTCTCTGCTTCTCTCCTGAATTCCCCTTTAGTTTAGCACAGTAGCTTTTTGTCCTATGTAATGCCTTTGCAGGCTTCATTTCCCCACAGTCCCCTATCTCCCTTTCTCATATGCACACTAAGTCACTGTTAGGTATGTTTGCTTAAATAAGCATGTAACAGCAGTCATGTTCCCCACCGCTGTTGTCAAGATTAATTTGGTGTTTTCCTAATGCATGCTAATGAGAAAGTTGTGTGCGTTTGATTGTCAATAACGTGAAATACGGCTCTGCTCCCTAAATGCTGGCTCCGTTCAATATCCTATTAAAGTTGAATCACAGATAACTTGGCGTGCATCAGGAAAGCAATCTGAAATTTGTGCTGACATTGATCCAGCAGGAAGGAGACCTATTGCTCCGATTAACACTGTTGCCCCAGGAGAGGAGTCCCTTGACCATTAATAGCCTACTGTCCCAGATTTTACTTAGGCCATCTAAAATGCTTTTATTTATGAGCTACACAGTGGCAAAAGCTTTATGGACATTGAATAGCAAAAATGTTTTTTTAACTATCCCTGGAAGCTGTGTTGTTTATCACAATGCATTTCATTTCCAGGCAGTGCTCTGGCTAAAATTGTTTTCCTCATCGGTCGACATAAGCGATTTTCTGTTTCCGATAAATCTGCTCAAGGAATACGTAATGCTGTGGTCTAAAACGTAAACTAATGAATGCTGTTTAAACTCAGTATTTAGTTGACTGTAGATGATCTTCACATCCTTTGAAAGTTTACAAGTCTTTTTTGGATCTAAGCAATCAACAGCTGTTTATGTATTTGGTTTATATACTTCACATTTATCGAAGGCTTTCCATTTTGAAATTGGATTTATGTGTTTTTGTACACTTAAAGTTTGGTCTAAATAAAGTTTGTAACTAAAGACCAAGTGTATACTTTAAAGTCCTAGAGGTGACAGAAGAGGTACTTTCATTTGACCATATAGTCAATGAAAACTATTCCTACGAAAAAACATAATTTATTCATATTCTATGGTCATAAATTAGGAAATAATACAATTTTCATTGATAGTTGGAGCTGAAATAAAGGTGAACACTCAGAGAGAGAATCTCTGTTTATTTAAAAATAAGATTTTAAATATATATATATATATATAGAATGACCATCAGAACAAAGTATTTTTATTGAGGTGAATGGACATAGTAAGTCATACCAAGCCTTCTTGGTGCTTATGCATACAATGCGCACACATTTATATGTAACAGGGTTTCAAAAAACAATATTATAGATGTGAAGTTTGTCAGATTTTGTTTATTTATTCTTTAAATTTATTTTATTTAGTCAACAAGTTGTTTCTCCAGATATTTATTGGTGTATTAAGTTCTGTTAGGTTGCCCTTGACGGTTGGTGGTTACCATAGCAACCAGTAACTGACAGCTCCTCCCCCTTTGTTCTGTTGCCGTCGGTAACTGCGGCATGCATTAGGAACAGCTCTGTGTTTTCTGTACAAGTATTATGCCAAACTGAATAATGTACAGTGTTTCATTAGTAATTTTGCAATGTTTTGTATATGTTTTTAAATGTTATCATTATTAATATTGTGCATTTGAGCTATGTTTAATTTTACAGCTGCTAACTGCTCATTCGGAGCTGTTGCTTTGTAGTTTGTTTATGGTTATTTATTATATTTTATTTAATATACAGGGGGAGAAGAGGTTGGACTGATATTAACCACCAACTTAACTTCCTCTTTTTGTTGTGTTTTAATCTTTTATACAAAAATTAAATTCTTCAGATCTGGGTTGCACCTACACCGATTTGTAGAAAACGTGGGGTTAAGTTCCTGGTGGCAATTGAAGATGGAATCAAACCCACAACTTTCCAAATGCATGTGAACCGCTCAGCCCAAACTGAACAATAGTTGGCTCGTTGCAGAGATAACTCATTATTTCTTCTGCTTTCGCTAAGGGATCTAGAAGTCTTCTCAGTGCTATTTGCAAAATACTTTTTCTCTGAATAAACTCATACGGTGCGTTCACACTGCAGCCTGAAGGGAACCAATTCCGATTTTTTTTTTACGTAATGCAACCTGTATCCGATCTTTTCATGGCAGTGTGAACAGCACAGGTCGGATTCTTTTTCGCATGTGACCCATATCCGATACGTATCCGATTCAAATGCGGCCATAACGTCCAGGTTTCATTCATCCGAACTGAACATCACTGATACGCAACAAATCTCACTATTCTGTGTCCTGATACGCGCAAACGGGGAGAAAAACAACAACCATGACGGACTATATGAGGAGGAAGTTGTTAATATGTTGCTCTGGCCAGGCAACAACTTTAAATATGTAAGCTAAGCTCCACCGTTAGCCTCCATGTTTACTTCTGCAAACACTGAGCACTTCTTCTTTTTATGGCAGTTGGCAGAACACTTAGAACGCTGACGCTATTGCGCCCTCTACTGCGCATGCGGGACACTTTCAGGTCGTTTGCCCGTTTACACTGCAGAACACATACAGGTTGCATTTACTGGCAGTGTGAACGGCCCCGGCAAAAAAATCGGAATTGCCAAAAAATCAGAATTGAGTCACTTCAGGCTGCAGTGTGAACGCACCCTTAGATGCTTTGTCACGTACGTTTTTATTTGACACTATTTATCCTTGGTACATTTTCATATTCGATTCATTTAATACATCAAGTAAATTCGTTAAGGTTTGTGCTGGTTCTGAATGGCTGCAGGCCTACGTTTTCTTGGTAAAGCAGCTCTTAAAATACTGTGTGCACTGATGTGATTAGATTTATGCTGATGCTTTTTGGGAAACATTTGCAGATATTCATGCATATTTATATAAACCACAGCCAAAACAAATGGCAATAATTATTTAATAAAGATTACAGACAAAAAAATAAAAATACCCTCTCCTGGAAGAGGGCAATATTTATAAAATAGTCTCTTAATTGTATTTCAAATACATTTTTGCTGAACAGCAGTAGAAAGTGGATGAGGTTGCACTGCTTGTGTTATTTGATTGGTCACTAATCAGCAGTCACCAACCAATAAAAACCCAGACCTATAAATCAAAAATCTAGATTGGAAACATTTTTATTAGATTGATTAAATATTCTATGGTTATATGACAGCAGCATTTAATGACTTATAAAAACCTTTCAATACTTAGTATTCTTAAACCCAGTCAGGATAATACTACTACCACATAGCAACAGAAATAACTTCGATTTTAAACAAACCAGAATATACTTTTGATAACTGACGATGAGGTTTTGTCATTCTGTCGATATATTTCCACACCATGTGGTTTACTAGTGAAACCATAAGAAGTGCTGTCATCATTCTACTTCATAAATCCTTGCTTTGGAGATGAATAATAATTTTTTTTTAACTTGATAGCAAGTGAACTCCTATTAGACTTTAATCTCTGCTTTGTTCTTGATTTCTTCTAGCCGCGCTTCAAGACTTGACATTTACTCTGCCCTTAACACTGTTTGAAGACAAATAGGTTTGAATTCCTGGATATGGTTTCTGTCACGTTAACAGCTAATGGGTGCCTTCGCATATTTTTAAGTACTGTGAATAAGCTTCTGAAAAATGTCATGATTCTGTTTGAAGAGTGGCGATTGATATCACGTAATATAAATATAAAAGTTACATATCAATTGCACCTTCGTCAATATGATTTACATAGAAAAGAGAACAGAAACGAGAAGAAAAGAAATTACAGCGACAATGTGAGAACATAAGAACATAGGAAATTAAAAAATAGGTCAATTAAATTCCAATAAATATACAGTTTTATAAAATGAAAAAAAAAAGCTTTAAATCTTAAGAGTCAAATTCTAACAGCAGTGTTCTCAGCTTGTTCAAAATTTTCAATGGATTTCATTGATAGATTTATCAAATTTTTGTCACAAATATTAGAAAACTTGTTTATATCTCCAGAACATGGGTTTAAGATATGACAATAAAGTGAGCATGATTTAAAGGATTTTGACCCTCAGGTTGTTTTTTTTTTAAACGTTCAAAGATATCAAACATTTTTAAGACCTTTTATAGGATTTCATTTCTAAAAAACAAGAATCTCAGTTCTGTCTGTGAAAACTGTGGACAAATCCACATGTCTATATCTAAGCATTTAAACGAAAGTCTAACAGATCTAACAATATCTGGCAATAGATAATAACAGGTTATCATCTGCATATTAACGTACACCAATGATTTATTACATCTGCCAAATGAAAAGAAGAAAGCTAAAAAGACAGAGCCTGGTTTTATTTCAGTACTTTTATAGAATTAGGTTATCTCTGACATAAAATGTAAACTTTTAAGCATAACAAAAAAACTTTCCATTTCTACTCTGCGCTGTTGGTCCCAAAAAGGCAAGTAGTTTATATAATAGACAAATTCCCAGTGGAGGAAGAGAAAATAACAGATGTTTGTCTTTCTTTCATTTTTTTAAATTGGTTTAATCCATTTCATTTTGATAAGGGCACCATCTCAGACTAAATAGGGCCAGTAATGAACTATGGCATCCCTGTTTATGCATGTCCTTGACATTCACTTTGAGGAAGGGGTAAAGACATCCCTCTAAACAGATCTTAAAAGTCCATTGGACGAGATAAATGTCAGCAGGCCTTACTGAGAAATTGCCATGCCTTTTTTTCTCCTCCGCTGACCTTCACTCCATCTATCCTAAACAGAATTAGCAGGATATTAATAAATAATCAGTATGTATACTATGATGAAAGTGATCCCTTGAGACAGATTGGGCATGTCTGCCATAAAAGCGCGCCCTTAAACTGACAATTAATTAGCGTGTTTAGTTAATGATAAATAATCAATTAGCATGACATTGAGGGACTTGTGGGACAGTGTGACAAGTGGATAAATTACCAACCAAAATCAGTGTGAGGGTGCAGGATGCGCCTCATAAATCCATGGTGCATTTGAATATCAGTGTAATCTAATAGGTGTCATCATATCTCTGTTGGCAAGAGCTTTGCCGGAGGATACCGTTTGGCTGCTCCAGTGGAAGTGTAACAGATCAATAGATGTCACGCACATGATTATGTTACGATAATACACTGGGAGAAGAGAGGAAGGCGCTTTGAAGAGAGGTACCACACCTCTTGGCACAGTTTCTGTGCCTGGGAAATAGCTCAGTGGGAAGCAGAGTGGTCAGCACGCCCGGCTGCAGCCCCGCTTCAGGACCAGCTGGCTCCAGAGCAAAATTAGAGCCTCCCTCCTTGTTTCCACCTGCCGTATGCTGCTCAAGTGTTCCAAATCACACCATTATTTGCTTCATTTCCTTGCTGTCCCACTCAGCTAGCAAGTAAGTCAGCTGCTCACCCGTGCCGCATGAAAACCTCCCTGCTTAGAGGAATCACAGAGAGGAGAGTCATCCCAAATAATTAGCATTCCAACAAGTTTTCACCAGTAAGACCGAGATGTCAACATGAATTTTTCTTTTGGTTTTCCTAACAGAACCTGTTTGGATTCGCGCTCTTTATAGCCGAGCTCGCCGCACTTATAAATCCGTTATGATATGGAGAATAAATCATAGCCTTTCCTCGTGGAGCTGGTGATGATTCTCGGAAGGGGTCACCTTTCACCGAGCCTCTTTCTAATGCAGGTTATGGACGACTGAGGCCTGATCTTGCCAGACATTACCTGTGTGCAGAGTAGATGCAGCTGAATAAATAAAAAACCTCACCCTACCAAACACCGACTTAAGATGCCTGCATTATCATCTCATTAGACACCGGTTGCATTTGTATGTGGAGAGAGAAGCAAAATGAATACATTTTTCAGAGCTCTGCATGATTAATAAACATCTACTTTTTATTGTTTTTAAAGACCTGACAGATATGAAGTGCAAATGGTGGATTAGTTCTTGTTAATCTATGGTTATTGCACCAAAAATGCACCCAGAGAGACGGTGTAATCTAGAGAATAGTCGTACTGGAAGAAAAAAGAAAAAACTTGGTGACAGTTTGCTTCAGAGATAAATTGGCCTCAGCAAAAGTGTCTCCTGCTGGTGGCCAGTCTGTGTTATCTGCACCACGAACATGCAATTTCCCCTTGATTGTGCTCCCCCACGGTTAAGTAAACACATTCAGCAGAGCGGCAAACTACAAAGGACAAGCCCCAAAAAGACAGTGGGTATAATTTGCCTGAAGAGACGAGATCCAAACCCTAATTCAAACAGATTCACGTACTCAAAGAGGAAACCTTTTATTATTAATTTAATTTCTAGCATCTCTAAAAGACACCACACCATCTCCTCTATTTCAAACAGATTCACCTACTGGTCATATTTACAGTTATAGTGAGGTGTTTATGTGCATTTATCATCTGTATTGTTG
Source organism: Poecilia mexicana (assembly GCF_051168715.1). Taxonomy (NCBI): domain Eukaryota; kingdom Metazoa; phylum Chordata; class Actinopteri; order Cyprinodontiformes; family Poeciliidae; genus Poecilia; species Poecilia mexicana. Next base: position 48,210,376 of record NW_028263371.1, on the reverse strand, counting down.
CTGCATTAAATTAGGGCTTTTCATTATTTAATTATGATATGAAATGAAGATAAAACATACAGATTCAGTGATTTCTTGTAATATCTCAAATGAACACATTTACTCTCACTAATGTTTGGCTAAATGACAATTGTAGGAGCATCAACAAGCTACTGGTACATTTCTGGATGAATATTTAAACACAGTTCTCTGCAAACTTGGCTGAGAGATCATCTCAATTAATTGCTTTTCTGGCATAAACCTTAAAAGTTTCAAAATAGTTCAGGTTGAGGCCATTAGAAAAGCTTGATCTTAGTCTAAAAAGTCTTGAGGAAGCTGTTTTCAGAGCTTCTTCCTTGGTTGCCGCCCTCTAGGTCTGGTAATATTAACTTTACTCCACTGCTGACAATTTGTCTTCCCTCTCAGAGTGGCTGCTTGGGTTGGAGTTGGACGTTCTAATTGGATAAACATTTTGGGATGGATAAAACAGGCCGAAAGCAAGTTGTTACAAACTTGGGGACAATGTACCGTAACACTAACCAATTTAAATTAACTCTGCAGAAAAGAGCGGTCAAATTCCCAGCCAGCAAGTTTGTGGCTAAAGCACAACTTGCTAAGCAATATACAAAATACAAAAATTAATAACAAACCATGCATAACTTTGAGTTTACAGCTCTGGAAAAAATTAAGAGCCCACTTAAAGTGAACAGTTTGTCAGATTTTACTGTTTATAGGTATATGTTTGAGTAAACTGAACATTGTTCTTTTGTTCTGTGAACTAATGACAACATTTCTCTGAAATTCTAAGCAAAAATGTAGTATTTATTTGCAGAAAAGGAGAAATGGTCAAAGTAACGAAAAACATGCAGTGCTATCAGACCTCAAATAATGCAAAGAAAACAACAATACTAATGTTTTAACTCAGGAAGAGTTCAGAAATCAGTATTTGGTGGAATAACCAGGAGGTTTTCAATGCTATTCAGTCCAGTGGGCTCTTAAGTTTTTCCAGTTTTATGTTGCATAAAAAAGATGCTCAAATACATCACCTAAAGCACAAAATTAATACAAACATCACAAACTTCTTTCTGAAACAGTGATTTTAGATCGCATGTTTGAACAGCAACTTTATCTGGTTTTGAGTCTTTATTCTCAAACGGAATATGAAAAATGTATTTCCATAGATGCAGCAAACTGATATATAGCATAAGCTGCAAATGGGTGTTTTGAGTGAAACGGCAGCGATATGTTTACCTCTGGCTGCTGACGGGACTGTAATCTCTCAATCAGAGGACGTTCCTTGTTAGTCTGCAGCTCTATCATAAAAAATCATCACGTCAGTATGAGCCTAGTGAGAAATCACACTGTGAATTTTATTGAAGTTAAACTGCCCTGCCTTGTCACCATGTAGGCAGAGTCTGAAATTGACTTCTTAGCTTGCTGCAAAGGGCTTTAGACTAAGAGAAATTACCTGCCAAGAGAACCTCCTCTTATCAGTCAAAATAGTATTTTCCATCATTAAAATACATCAAAATGCAAGTTTTTCGTTCCAAAAATTAATGTAATCATAACACCATTCAGACCTCTGCATTGCTACTGTTTCTCCATATTAAAAATTGTAGTTAAATTGTGTTAATTTAGTACAGTGGCATTTTGTTTTTTGATGGTTCTCTAAGCAGTTAGCTGTCAGTTTGGATTTGCTCAAAAAAGCTCACTGCTTGATTTCTTGTGAGAAATAAAAAGCCTGCCTACCTGCTGACAGGTTAGAAAGCTCTTTCTTCAAGCACACAGTGAGCAGTCTATTAAAGATTTCTGAAGCTGATACAAAAGGCCAGATGTGACAAAGAAACAAGCACTAAAAAAATGGAGCACTCGTGTTTGCTCTTCTGGGTGCACAACTGAATGAGCTGATAAAATGTTCTACTTAGGAAATTTGTTTAATTTATTTAACCTTATACTGGAAAGATAAAGAGAACAAAGCCTGAACTGTCGGCACTGCCAAACTTAGATTTAGTTTTCCAGAAAGGGAAACACTTCTAAGTGGATGTGAACAACACAGACACTTCCTGTCTTCTTGTAAGACTCGTTTCGGTTCTGCCAATGATTCCCTTTGTGTTCTGGTCAGTGCAACATTTTCTGAAACCACACGACTCTTAACATGAATAGACAAAAACTTTTTCACTTGAGTTTTTGTGGCTTGTCGCCCTAAATAGTGACCTGCAAAGAATAATAAAACAGTGACATTTTAGTGAGTTTTTGCTACATGTGGCTTTACTCATCTCCGGTGTTGGGTCAGCCTAGAGCCCTTAAAAGAAATAGTTTGTCGTAGGCGTCACAAATGCCAGATGCAACTCTCAGGAATAATGAGGAACACACAAAGCCTGCAACCATGACATAAAAACAGTAGTTTGTACCTTTCTTTTCCCCTTCAAACATCCTTGTTTGTAGTAGAATACATCCATGTGTATGCACATGGATGTGCATACACATCCATGTGTATGCACGGAGATATTTGTTCATATTTCCTGGGCTGCTGCAACTTTCTGATGCCCTCATTTATAACAATCCCTTAAAATCTAAAGTTTTATTCGATTCCTAATTTAGATAATTTCAAGTTGCTGTTCCTATCTTGCCATATGTGTATTATATATATCAGGGAAGTTAGAATGTATGGAAGTTAATAGGACTTTGGAGTATGCGTGTCATTTTAGATGCATTATAGGTTTGAATAGTGCTTTCTTATTGGGATTAATGGTTTAGTCATCAGTGTATCATGTTACTGTTGGCTCAAGTCTTATTTTTTCCACATTTAAGTATTGACTGACCATCTGGAACGGTCAGATTTTATTATTATTATTATTATTATTATTATTACTCGGGATGAGTGAATCCTTATCTGAGATTGAATAATCCTACAGTTGGGTCATTTCTGATATTTGAGTAAATTCAAGTGAATGCTGACAATGCTGAAAACCTGACTGGGCTGGTAATTGTATGCAATGGTGCTAAATGCATAACAAGGTGAAGCCTCAGTGTTACACACCCAGGGCACATACGCAAAGCTGCGATGGAGGTAATATCATTTTTTATTTTAAAACTTTTTTAGCAAAAGTAACAACAGTTTTCCTCCACAGCATTTCGTGTGCAGAGCAGCCCCTATCTGCATTCTGCAAAGGTCCTTTTTGTGTGTGTGTGTGTGTGTGCGTGTGTGTGTGTGTGTGTGTGTGCGTGCGTGCGTGCGTGCGTGTGTGTGTGTGCTGTGATCCAAAAGTTTCTGCCACAACTTCTACTTCCAAGATGGATGGAGGGGAACAGAGATCCTGTTATGTGAGTCCAATTGAAACACTAAGACACCAACTTTATTAACAGACCAGTGTGTTTTGGCTTGTGGCCTTCAAAATGTGTGACATGAGTTGAATTTGGAGCCACTCATTGGTCTGCTCTATCCACGCTACACTTTGAAAAGAATCATGGTGGACATTAGTGCTGAATTTGCTAGATTGTGAAAGATTTTATTGGTTATCTTTTTTAAAGGTGCCCTATTGTGCTTCCTTGAACAGGTTAGGATAGTTCTATGGGGTTATATAAAACACGTTCACAAAATCTTTCTTGGGTAATGAGATTCTAGTCTGCTCAGTTTTGCTTTTCAGAATGAGCTGTTTTGGAGCCTTGAGTCACTTTAAGTCCAAATAAGTTGCTGCTGGCTACACCCTCCAACTCAATATTTACACTCGCATGTGAAAATTGCTGAAAACAAATGTGCAATTATGCAACTTTACATTTTTGAAAAGCAAACCTAAAGCCTCAGGCACAACCAACAAGAATACACACCGTAGTTTCTGGATAGTAAATCAACAACAGCAACAAAACATTGCTGGAATTCCACTTTGGTTGCTAGGTAACAGGGTGGGCCTTTATAAGGGTTGCTAGGAGACGGGCAGTGCCTGCTGATTTGTTACTTTACATTCCAGAGGTTTTTGAAACAGGTCATTTTCCAGACACCAAAAAACATATTTATAAGTTATTGCCAAATAAAGACTCGGTGATTTGTTGAAGCACAAAAACATGCAAAATGTGAATTTTGCCCTTTTATTTTTGGGAGTAGTTCAAGTTTAAAGTTCGGACATTAAAAGTTTAAATAATTTTACTAAAAGGGCAAAGTGATGCATCAGCATCAGACACTATCATGAGTAGTAACCAAAAAAATACAAGTTCAGACACATTTTCTGCAGCTAGAAGCTCAATTAACTGTTAAATGCTGACCTTCCCCTGTGTAATTAACAGGTTGTTTTTCCTTTGGAGCTCCACTTGGGACTGAAATCAGGCCTAACTGTGTTTTACTTTCATATCATTCTGATCATATTTGACATTTGTAACATGCTGAATATTCAGGTGTTTATTTTTGAATTCATGCATAATAAAAGCTTCACTTTATTTATTTTTTATCATATTGGAGTTGGCACTTCATACCTATAGGCTATATCACGCTTTAATATCTTAAGTCAATATTTTGGTATACGTTTACACTTATTTGTGGCATCAAGTACGTACCTCATTTCGCCTGGTACTTTGCAAAGTACAACAGAACAAAGCCTAAGTTTTAAAATCACAGTTCTATAAATTTCTAAACTTAACAGTAACATGCACAACAGGAACTGACTGCTGCAGCTTTGGCGATAGAAGCAGTTCCCAGCTCATATCTATTGAGAGTTAAAACCCACTCTCACCTTGTGTAGGTGCATTTTAGTGAAACTATTGGCAGGGTTTCAAGCAGGAGTCATCTACATTTCTGTTTTTATTTTCTTTCTGTACAACCTTTTCCTTGAAAATGCGAGAGAACAAACGTTGCCTTGTAGAGACTGACCAACATCAGACCTGTCGTCCTTGCTTCGCACACGTAACTATCCCACTAAGGGCAGATTAATAGATTATGTATATAATACGATGAATGATGAAGCTTTCGTTTTGTTTATGTCATCAGCACCAGTAAGAACACAGTTTACAGAGATATATACTTATTGCCATAATTGAAAAAGGAAAAGACGAAGCATGGGCTCTGATGAAAAACGGGTGGGATGCTCTATCACCCACTCCAGAGCCCAGACGTGTAATTCCTTTTTTAAATTCACAGGCACAGAGGAACATTATCAGACAGAACCGAGACAAAAAAAAAGGGTCCGGTGGGTGAACACCACTGGAAAAAAACAGACATCTAAATGTTACTGCTTTGTGTAGGCTGAATAATGGAAAGCTACTAAGACCCCTTGTTTTTCCTTTGACGTTCCCTCAGAGTGTGTCTGAAGGCAAGCAGTGACAAACAGAGAAGAGAGGATTGAGTTGTTGCTTAACAGACAGTGTTAATTTCAGCAGATTACAGTTGTCAGGGTTGCGAATGGCTATAATTGCGTTTTTCAATTTACAAAAGATAAAACACAAACAAAGGATTTTTCACTTCCTGATTTTGGTAAAAAAATGATCAACTCACATGTTTGTTTTCTTTTTTTTCTCATTTGATAAGTGCTGCTCTGTGACAGCAAAATGTTAGTGTTGCTTTGCACGTAGAAAAACAAAAAGGGTTTTCCTTTGGTGCTGCTTTTGATGTGCAAAAACTATCGGCTCCTCTTGAACTTTTTCACATTTTTCAGGTTGCACAGAGTGCTGTGTGGTTGTGGTGCTCAAGGAAAATTATACATTATGTAGTTTTTTTATTTAAAAATTATATTTTCACTCGTATCAGTAATTTGTAAAACTACACTGCGCTGAAATTAAATGTCTTTTAGACTAAATTTGTAAATCTACTGACTGAAACGTTCACTCATTCTTCTTTCCTAATAACTGAAAAGTGTCTATTTTCAAGTTTCAATTTGCAGTTTGAATCTTTACTGGTTATTTTTTCAAAATTATCCTGTATTTAACTTCAACAATCTTCCCATCCACTCTGACCAATTTCTCCCAAAAAAAGATTTATTTTGTGTACGCTGTGTATGTTTTACAAACAACACATTTCATTTAAAGTCATGGGATCATTTGGAGTTTTAAAAAATACTGTTGGCCTTTATTACTTTAAACTTCACTCTTTTAAAATGATCACGTTTTGGGACCAATATGAAGAATTTCAAACTAGCCCTCCATCAGTATGTACCTCTATACGTGTAGGCCTGCCTAATAACATCTTGTAATTTGCATAAGTAATTTTTTTTCTTTCTTTCCACCAAAACAAACTCCAGCCTAGAGCTCCTAATTCTTCTAAATCCGGCCCTGCATACAATCTTAATAAAATCCACTGAACTCTGTGGTTTTAACTTAAAAAATTGTTGAGGTGATATGAATATTTTGTAAGGCACTGTATCACGGTGAGATATTGCTGAAATAATTTCAGAGCTGCTAACTCCTCCCGTGACATATTGACAGGAGATTCTGGGAGCCGCTCCTCCAGCCGGGTGCCCAAGCTGGAAAAGTTAAGACCATTTGATCATCCCCTCTCAGACATCAATAGAGGTGATTTACTCACTGTATTTTATCTTATATTTCCATCGAGCCGGCGCTCCGTCTGGGCTTGACGTGTGGATCCTGGATTTGCCCTCCGTATTCTGTCAACCAGATTACAGCGGGTTCATCAGCCCGCTCGCCGCCCACCACTCATCCGAAGCCTTTTGAGGGGCCTCGGGGACACGGCCTTATGCTGATGATTCTGAGATGGTGCTTGAGGTTTAATCCCTGCACTGTGAGAAATGAGGTTCTCCCGCTCTCCCTCTTGCTCCTGCAACTTTGATCAAGCCCTAATGTGATTAGGCAGTGACCCTGACGTGACTGGCTCAGGAAGTTGTAAAGGCAGCTCGGCGAAGGGGGAAGCTGCGAGATCGTCTGATCTGACCAGTAAACCTGGAGAAGAAAGGAATTATTCTGAAGGTGTCTTGTCTCGCTGCTCTGCCTTGTGGGTAATAAAGGTTTCATGTATTCGCTTTACCCTGGCAAAAATTGCGATCTATAATGACCTGACATTTCTTTTTTTATATATATTTAAACTAGCCAAGAGGCTCATGATTTGAATGTTAACCAGGACTTTACGAGATGTAAGGTGGCGTCCACTGGGAGCAAACTTCGTTTGAATTCTGCTGGATCTAAGCGCCTTTCAGATGAGTCCTCATGGTGAATTAATGTAAATCTTCCACTGCCCGTGCTACAGAGAAAAAAAAAAATCCACGTCCTGCAACTGCAGTTTGGCTGTGAAAATAACGCACACATCAGTAATTCACAGAAATGAGCCTGCGCCGTGCCCACCCTCACACATATCGGCTGTCGACAATCATAGACTGAGCCTGTCTTTTAGTGTCATGTATGGGTCTGCCCCCGTATGCTCAGAGCATTATTCTTTTACTTTAGCATGCCTCTGATGTGTGAGCGCCTTCATCTCCACAAGCTAAATATGTCAAATCTACATAAATTAACTACTAACTAAATGTCAGGATCCGTGTTTTTGTGTGTTTATTTTTGAGTTTTCTGTGTTCAGTCCTGTTTCCCTGTGAGTCTCTGTCCTGTCCTCCCCGTTGATTGCTCCCCAGATGTGTCTCATTCCCTTAATTACCCCGTGTGTATTTAAACCCTCCTGTTGTCTGTGTTCCTTGTCGGATCCTCGTCGTATGTGTCGTAGTCAGTGTCTAAGTCACGTCTTGTGTTCGTTCCAGTAGAACTGTGAAGTCCTGGAAAGCGTTAGCTCTAGTTTCAGTCCGGTGTTTCAGTTGCTACCGGTATTTGGCTGTGTGCCTGTTTTTCTGCCGTGCTGCCTGTTTTGGACTGTGAGCATCATCATTAAATTCTTCATCTTCACTACATCCTGGGTCTACCTGCGTCATCTCCTCACCACCAACACCCCCACCATACGACAGAAGGACCCGACCACAACCGGTGAGGATCGCAGAACATCATGGGCCCAGAGAACTGGAGTGATTATAAGGATGCGGACTATCTCAACCTCCTCAACCAATACAAAGGTCATCCCACTTTGTTTGATTTAGTATTGGGACTTTATGAGATTTACCTGGAGCAGCTTCCAAAGTCCCCCGAGTTTCCAGAGTCCGCTCCAGCCACCTCCGTCCGCCCGTCTCCAGCCACCTCCGTCCGCCCGTCTCCAGCCGCCTCCGTCCGCCCGTCTCCAGCCGCCTCCGTCCGCTCGTCTCCAGCCGCCTCCGTCCGCCCGTCTCCAGCCGCCTCCGTCCGCCCGTCTCCAGCCGCCTCCGTCCGCCCTGCGCCGCCTGAGGTCCCGGCCCCTGGGCTCCGACGTCACCACCGCCCTGCGCCGCCGGAGATCCCGGCCCCTGGGCGTCGGTCTCCCCCGCCTCCGGTCCCCGCGCCGAGGCGGCGTCGGTCGCCTCCGCCTCCGGTCCCCGCGCCGAGGCGGCCCCCGCCTCCGGTCCCCGCGCCGAGGCGGCGTCGGTCTTCCCCGCTCCTGGAGCACCCCGAGCTTCCCGAGTTCCTTGTGGCTCCGCCCCCCGAGTTTGCGGACGAGCCCGAGCTCCCCGAGCCCGCTGCCGGAGCGCAGTTTTTCCCCGAGCCAGAGCTCCCCGAGCCTGCTGCTGGAGCGCAGCCTTCCCCCGAGCCAGAGCTCCCCGAGCCTGCTGCCGGAGCGCAGCCTTCCCCCGAGCCAGAGCTCCCCGAGCCTGCTGCCGGAGCGCAGCCTTCCCCCGAGCCAGAGCTCCCCGAGCCTGCTGCCGGAGCGCAGCCTTCCCCCGAGCCAGAGCTCCCCGAGCCTGCTGCCGGAGCGCAGCCTTCCCCCGAGTTTCCAGAGTCTGCTCCGCCCGAGTTTCCAGAGTCTGCTCCGCCCGAGTTTCCAGAGTCTGCTCCGCCCGAGTTTCCAGAGTCTGCTCCGCCCGAGTTTCCAGAGTCTGCTCCGCCCGAGTTTCCAGAGTCTGCTCCGCCCGAGTTTCCAGAGTCTGCTCCGCCCGAGTTTCCAGAGTCTGCTCCGCCCGAGTTTCCAGAGTCTGCTCCGCCCGAGTTTCCAGAGTCTGCTCCGCCCGAGTTTCCAGAGTCTGCTCCGCCCGAGTTTCCAGAGTCTGCTCCCGGCCCACCAGAGCCTCCGAGGGTCCGCTCCCTGCGCCGACGACGCCCGCTGGACCCGTCTCCTCGCTTCCTGCGCCGGCGGAAGAGACCGCCGGACCCGTCTCCTCGCTTCCTGCGCCGGCGGAAGAGACCGCCGGACCCGTCTCCTCGCTTCCTGCGCCGGCGGAAGAGACCGCCGGACCCGTCTCCTCGCTTCCTGCGCCGGCGGAAGAGACCGCCGGACCCGTCTCCTCGCTTCCTGCGCCGGCGGAAGAGACCGCCGGACCCGTCTCCTCGCTTCCTGCGCCGGCAACGTCCGCCGGATTAGCCTCCTGGTTCTCCGCCCACTCTGATGGGTAGTTTTTTGTTTCTGAACTCTGGCCCCTTCCGTCGCCCCTCCGCCCACCCCGTTGGGTTGTTTTTTGTTGGACTCTTGCCCTCCTTCCGTCGCCCCTCCGCCCACCCTGTTGGGTTGTTTTGTGTTTTTGGACTTTTCTGTTTTTTGTGGGCGTCTGGTATCCGCCCTTGAGGGAGGGGTACTGTCAGGATCCGTGTTTTTGTGTGTTTATTTTTGAGTTTTCTGTGTTCAGTCCTGTTTCCCTGTGAGTCTCTGTCCTGTCCTCCCCGTTGATTGCTCCCCAGATGTGTCTCATTCCCTTAATTACCCCGTGTGTATTTAAACCCTCCTGTTGTCTGTGTTCCTTGTCGGATCCTCGTCGTATGTGTCGTAGTCAGTGTCTAAGTCACGTCTTGTGTTCGTTCCAGTAGAACTGTGAAGTCCTGGAAAGCGTTAGCTCTAGTTTCAGTCCGGTGTTTCAGTTGCTACCGGTATTTGGCTGTGTGCCTGTTTTTCTGCCGTGCTGCCTGTTTTGGACTGTGAGCATCATCATTAAATTCTTCATCTTCACTACATCCTGGGTCTACCTGCGTCATCTCCTCACCACCAACACCCCCACCATACGACACTAAAATGCACTTTGTCAGAAACTCGTGAAGATTAGAGAAGAGGGAAGAACTGCTAGATTATTTACTTTACACTGTTTTATTCGTAATACTACCATATTCAACAGCAATGTTAGTAAACATGTGCTTTGCAGAAGCTTTATTCATATTTTCAACACAAACTTAAAGGGGGATATTATTTAAAATCTGCTTTGTTTTATCTTTACATCATGTTATAACCCTTCATTACTAACATACATGGAGTGCTGCTTTGATTCTTTCATGCAGTCATTCGGGTTGCTGCCTATTTCCACACAGCTCTTCCTTCAAGCTGCCGTCTCCATCTCCTCCAGACTAGCGGCAGCAGCAGTTAGCAGACACCTGATAGAAATGCTCATCTGCTGAGCTCATCATATGAACTAGTTCTCAGTCCAACTCTCCTCGGAACAATACGAAAGGCTTAATGGAGGAGCGGTGTTGTGATGACGTGCTGAAGGGTCGTTAAGAACAGGAGCTTCTTAAAGAGACAGAGGCCCAATTTTAAGGCGATGCATTTCTTTTGAGACATATACAGCGTCCTTATAACGACTGAAAGGTGGCATAGTTACTTGATTGTGCAATAAAATAACAATATATTCCTGGGAAATACATAATACTGCTCCTTTCAATGTGTTTTATTAAAGTTTTTTGCAATAGATCAGCAAAAAGTAGAGCATAAGTTTAAATTGTGGAATCAAATCACTTTCAGAGAAACTTTCTACACCTAAAAACATGAAGTCTGGTGGGGCTTTTTTGAACTCATTTTACTCTGATACCCCTACCTCCACAGTAATGTATGCATGTGTGAAAATTACAACTATTAGTCTATAAACATATGAAGACACGGTTGAAAGAAAGGCATAAGACGTCCTGTTAACTGTTTGCCACAAGCAACATGAGACATTTTGGTCAAATGGGACAAAAACTGAACTTTTTGGTGGAACATGGTGGTGGCAACATCATGCTGTGGAGAAGCTGGAGTTAATTAATGGGGAAATAGAAGAAGCTAATCCTATAAGAAAACCTGTAAGTAAAGATGTCGGATGGGGTTGGAGGTTCTCTTTTACAGCAGCTCAGCGCTAACCACAGTGAATTCGATCAAACTTATTCATGTGTGGATTTGGCCAAGTCAAAGTCCAAATCTGTGGCAAGATCTGAAAATATAGTTTTAGATATTTTCCTCATCCAGTCTGAGTCTTCGCTGTTTGGAAAAGACGACTGGATTAAAACATTTTGTTTCTGCAAAGCTGGTGGAGATGCAAGAGTTGCAGCTGTAACTGCAGGGGAAATGTTTCTGAATTAAACTGGCTTGTAAAACAGCTTTAAGGCAACATATCCTTTTATTTCTAGTGGCATATCACACAAAGCTCCAGTACAATACATTAAAGTTAGAGATTTTAAAACGTAACAAAGTTCAAGGTTGCGATGCTTGAGAAGCAGAATATCTGATTTTCATGTCCAGATTAAGACTTCACACCACAATAATGTTACATAAAAATACTTTCAGGCTGATTTTACTGATTTTAATCTGGACAAACCTTAATTATTTATACTGTCTAAGAAACAGCCAGACTTTCTAGGAATATTTTTGATCAATGCTTTGTAGGTCTCTAAATGTTTTGAGGGTTTTTAAGATTTTGCTTTTATATGTATAGCCATGACTATGCATTATTTAATGGAGTATATTAACTAAATATGGAAAAATATGTATGTAGGATAAGGGAAAAAATCTGATATAGCACTTGAACATCTTTATTTAGCTTGATTGGAACAAATTGTACCTTTGTGACAGGATGTTGGTTACAAAGTGGCAAAAGATCTCTCTTATATGTAAGCAATGCTGGAAAACGTCCCAAAATCAACAAAAGAATAAATGTTCAAAGCACTCTTGAAAGCATTAAGAAATACTGCTCAATTGTAAATAGTAAAAGGAAAGTCTGTCCTCTTAGACGTATAAAAAAGACCTGCACTAAGGTCTACAATGCTCTTAACGAGCTTGCTCACATTTAAGAAAATACTCTTCAAAAGCACTGCTTTTCTAAGTGGTATTTCAGAGAGCTGTCTGCAGTTTTGCCAACAGTACGCTGTGTTTTCCGTCTTTGCTTTGGCAGCTTAAAAGAGACAATGTCAAAGAAGAGACGGAAAATGAAAGATGTCCTGTACAATTGGCAGTGAGATGGAAAAAGATGCAGCACCACAAGGGATGCTTGGCTATTAGACCAGAATGGCGGAGCTGGAGTAGAATTGAAATGGGCTGATTTAAGGACACAATTGTTCTTTGAAACACACACACACACACACCAGAAAAAATAGAAATCACTCACACTGATGAATGCATACAATGTTTAGATTTAAAGAAATCTCGACTCTGACTCAGCATTCACCTTACTGGACACAGACTAGACTAAAAGTAAAACCAGTGACAAACATAAGAAAAATCAATTCTTTTTATACCAAACTGCAACGAACAGAAACCAGCTTGGTGATTAGAATAAGACCGGCGGGTCGTTTACACTGACAGATTTACTGCACATGGTTTCAAACTCCAGACCTTTACAGACTCAGATTATTGAGTCAATGTTTATGACAATGAATGTATACCAGATGGATAGATATTTTACATTTTCAAAACTTATCTATAATCTTGTTCAGAATATTACCGAAAAGCTCACAAAGTAAAATACATTAAATAAATTAATTAAACACAGATTGATGTTGTGAAGCCTTTGTTTCTGTTATTAAGTTACAACTAATCAAAACATTTAAGAATTAAATATTACAGGCACATTCAAAGAAATCAATATATTTTGGACAAATAAAGAAAAAAATATTTTAACGCAGAAATGTGGACTGAATGGAAAATGTGTTAAAGGTTATTTTCAAACATATTTCCTAATCTAACATAGCCTAAATAAAAAGTATTAATATATTAAATATGACCATAGATCTGGACTACCTGACCACGATTCCACAATACTTTGTAAACAGTGTAAGAGCCCTTTCACTATTATTGTCTTTAAAAAGCTAAATATCATAAAAGGTTCAAATAAGATACCAACTGAAGTAAAAAAAAACTCAGTTTGAGAGAAAAAAACTTTATAAACTCCTGACATATCATGGCTTGGTAGAATCCAGGAAACCAAACAGAACCGTTGGAAATGCAGACAAAACAGTATAATGAGTCTGGCTTTGTGTGGGATGAATGACTCAGATTATTGCAGAGTTAGATAAGATATGCAAAAAAAAAGAGAAAACTTTTTGTGAATGAAACTGAGCAAAACATGCACCTCATGTAACTATCCCAGTTTGAATGATTTATTCAGTAAGTCAAACGGCTCCTACACTAAATTAAAATGATCTAATGAATAAATCGAGTTTGATTACTAGTTAAATCTGATCTCCTTGAGACAGGAGACGCTTAGCAGCTGGTAAAAATGGTCCAAAACCACAAACAGGTTTTGGTTTCTCACCTATAGAGTACAGCAGCAGTGTAGCGTCCGTCACACCCACAAGTGCAAAAAGAACGAGAAAAGAAATTAAGAAAAAACACAACAAAATGTCTCAGGCATCTCTTGACTCAGGCAGGAAGCTGTGGGTTCACAGTAAAAGGCCACCATTTACGTTCAGCAGTGACAAAACCTCCAGTTTATAGCATCTCAGGGAACCAGAAAACACCCAAATTAATCAATATGGAGCAATATTTGGGGAAGATCCACAACAGGAAGGTCTAAAAATGTTTAGTAAGTGTGCAAAAGTGAGAGGTTTCAGTAGATAGGTTTAACTTTTGTTTTGACTTTAAAACCTAAATAATTTAAATGAGAATTAAGTGGTGCAAATGGGAATCAGAGCCAGAGTAAATTGGAATGCAAGGTTTTTAGACAAAAGCATTTTTAACTGTGATATTTGATCATTTTTACAACACTTACAACACTCATAAAACATAAAAATAAATCAGTAACTAACAGGAAGATGCAACAGATGGAAAAATTTGACCAAAATACTGAAATTCTGGACATAATTAAGACTATTCAATCACAAAACTGAGATGATATTTTGATGTTGGCTAATATTCAAAAAATCTGTGAACATAATTTGCAACAGGTGAGAGTTTATAACCCAGATACAATATAATAAAGTTTTTTACTCACAAATTTCTCAACACATTCTGCTCTACAATTACTCCTTATCAATCAAAACATCATTAACAATATTACGCCTGGGTCACTTTGGTGCCAGGCCACCTTAAATGTCACACATGAGATCTTTACTCAGCTTGTAAAGCCTAATAAAGTTTCCATTAAACAGCCAACTGCTGTCACTGACAGGTAATTGCGACATAAGAGGCATTTACATTTTTGTACCCATTTGTTGTGTAAATAAAGTTGCTGTTCTTGAGGTTACACTCTTGCATCCATGGCCAGGTACTGAGCAAACATTTCCTCCAAATCCCCTCTTCCACCTTTACAAACCTTGAAGAATGTGTGCTTGCTCCATTAGGTCTCAACACGCAAAACCGCAGCACTTATTTTGCACCGGCAGTCCAAAGACACTCACTGCCTCACTGCACCCCGAGTCCCTCAGCATTCAGCGGCGTCATCTGAGGCTACGTGGGGCCAGACAGGAACATAAACTAAAAGAGATGCCTGCGCGGTGGCCTTGATAGATCAAGCAATAAATACACCATTTGAGCAATTTATCTGCCTCGCCCATCGGCTTAAGATTGTCTTTTTTTCCCCTGCTCAGTAAATTTAGGGTCATATATTTGGTCAATTAGAATGACTTATCTCAAGTGTTGGTGCTTGTGGTTCTGTCACTTTTGCAGCCAGCTTCTTGGATTTCATTTTTGTTTTTCGCTTAAACACACTGCAGAGAGCAATGAGAAGGAGTAGGTGAGAAAAGCTAATTTTCTCAAATGACTTTGACATTTACAGCTACATCTGAAAACACAGCTGTAGCGCAAAGAAGCTTTCAACATTATTTGAAGCTGTTTCTTTCTTTTCTCTGGAGTCTGGATTTAAACGGAGGCTCTCCACTTTTAGCCTGAGTCATTTAGATATTAGAACTTAGATATTACAATTCGTGTTGTATGAGATTTACAAGACCTGTTATCAGGGTGTAATGTATTAAAATATTTGATTATACAGTGATTTCTTTTCAGTAATCTGTTGACCCTTTGCACGTGACGTCACGCTCTCCAGAACTCCGCCCACTCCGCCATGACGGACGTCAAAACAACGAATGCGCTCCTTTAAAGCTAGTCTAAAATCAGACATCTGTAACCTAATATCGCTTCCATTTAGTTGATTTCACTTTAAAAATGGTTATAGGATGCTGCGCGATCGGCTGCATAAACAGACAAGGATACAAACCAACTTGGCATTTTATTTTATAACTTTTAGCTGTCAGTAATAATGACTGGCAGCCTTCGGTGTAACCCCGGATTTGCAGCGAGCAGTTTTTACAAGGTAAGATTAACGTTCATATACTTTATTAGTAAGTATGATTAGAAAGATGTCAATTAATGCATTATGGAGAATTTACGTGTCTAATCGTTGGTAACCATGGAAACAGTCCCGCCGCACCGTCGCGTAGCCTAGCACGTATGGAAAAACTGGTTAGCATCTCGTCTTTTGTACCTTTTGTAAGGATCCTTACAAAAGGCTTACAAAAGGCTCCTGCACCCGTGTGCAGGGTGGAACACACACTGACCTCCCTTGTATCCATCCACTTGATAAAGATGAGAGGTCCCTCTCTGAGCCATCTGATAGACCCTTGTGGTGATTTTTTGGTCAGGGAATTCTTGTTTTTCTTTGGGACACCAACTCTCGTACTTCGGAACGTCCCACATGCTCCAAACCCAAGCTTGTGAAGATGGCAAAACAATGCTGGGCTGGTATAGAAGTTGTCACAGTAAATGTGATATCCAGATCCAAGATACTCTTTGTTGATGAGTGACATCACAGCGTCAAAGGATAGCCCCTTTCCAGATTTTTGATTGAACCTCCCTGTATAAATCTGAAAATCTGTAGCGTAGCCTGTGGTGTCGGACAACACAAAAAGTTTTATCCCGTACTTTGTCGGTTTATTTTTTTTGTATTGCATCAGCCCAATCTTTCATCCACACACATATTTTGCCGGGGGTGGTTGACAGCTTTGCAAGCGACCTTCAAACTGTCGTAAAGGGGGCGCAGTCTGTGCAGAGGGTCATATTCAGGTGTCCCTTTTATTTTGTCGTTCGCTGTGTCATCCTTTGGGTCACTCATGTGTATATTAGCATTGATTGTGACGAAACGATCTCTGCCCATTACTTTCCCTGGATATGAAAGAGAAAATGCAGTGGTGGTTCTCCAGAAATCTTTCAGTTTTGGTCGTTTCATCAGTCCCATGTAAAGAGTAAGCCCAATGTACTCATAGATTTTATCAGGTGTGACATCAGTCCATCTAAAAAATTTTCCAGCAGCTCAATTTTTTGCTGCATTTTTGTTGGTGTTTGCACAGATTG
This sequence comes from Poecilia mexicana, assembly GCF_051168715.1. Classification (NCBI taxonomy): domain Eukaryota; kingdom Metazoa; phylum Chordata; class Actinopteri; order Cyprinodontiformes; family Poeciliidae; genus Poecilia; species Poecilia mexicana. The sequence continues at coordinate 48,193,881 of NW_028263371.1, read as the reverse complement.
TTTTTATGGCAGCCTAGTCAAAATACAATTTGAATAGCTCTGATGGAGAAGGAATGTCACTATTTGAAAGGGGCGGCTGAACACCTGGTTTTCTCTTTGGTCGGAAATGGAGTGGGGAGTGTGGCAAATTAACAGCCTCCTTCTCTGTTTTCCAACTGATTTGAGTACTGGCATGAAGTACTGACCTTTTGCGTTTCCTTCTATTTGCTGGACCCTCCCGACTTCTTTTTCCTCCTCTACTTGCATCTACCACCACATCGTCATTGTCCTCTTCATCATCATCCTCATTTAGCTCGTCGTCTTTCTCCTCCACGCCATTACCAGTACTGCACACATACGTAACATTACAGATTAGATATTTCAATCACACTCTTTGTCTTATATATATATATATATATATATATATATATATATATATATATATATATATATATAAGACAGAGAGAGAGCCCACTTACATCTCATGAAGTTGATTGATCCCTTCAATGAAGTCCGCTTCCTCGTCACTGTCAGCGGTATCGGGGTCTGAAGAATACCTCTCTTCATTCTCGCCATCTTCCGCGGTGACGAGCTCCAACGCTTCGGTCGGAGAATAAAATTTTCTGACTGTGTCTTTCCATAAATTGTTTGTCGTGTGTTCGCTCCGTGTTTCTAAAAAATGTTGCGAAAAATATCGACCACGTGTTTGCTAGCAAAAGGCGAGCCGAATGGTGCGAACATCTGCAGGAAGAAAGATCCTAGGAAACGAAAATGGAGTCCGATGTTATGATATTTATCCTGTCAACGTCAGAATAAGAGATCCAACACAGGAAGTGATTGGCCAGACCCGAGCTGATCTACAATTATAGGGATGGATGCCACTTCATGTTTGCCAAGCATCTTTGGGCCAATCCTTTTTACTATAAATCCGTGAACTCGTCTGCGCAGCCACGCAGCGCTCTGGCACATGTGGATTGTCGGAAAAGTAACTCATTCTTACTGGTTTTATATGCAAAAAAAAATATTGCTCTACCTTACGTGGTTCGAATTCTACCGGCATTTGAAAATATGTATGCAAACGGGAGCGCCGGGGGACTTTGGGAAACGCCGTTTATAGTGGCATAAATCATGTGGTGAATTCAGGAAAAGTCTGTAATTTGATCACTGTGTCAGGAGGGAGGAGGTTTGGCGCGGTTTCTACGCTAGCTTTTGTAAATACCGCAGTCTATGAGCCCCAACCAGGTGTGTTACGTTCACAGACAAATCAGCTCGACTTGAACAAGTAAAAGTCAATAAATTGGTAAAAACAACTTTGGAAAACAATTTAAATCGCTCTGTTTAATACTCCCATCCCTCACTTCCGACGTCCGTTATGGCGCCTCAAGTGATTAAGTGACGTAGTTGTAATGGGTCAGTATTTTGTTGGAAAATAAACAATAGAAAATAATTCTGCAAGAGAGCAGGTGGAGGAACATGCACAAAACAACAAGGCTTTAGCTCCTTATATGCATCAGGAAAATAATTGATCTGTTTGTCCTCAAGTAATTTGTTTAATTTATTAGTTAAGCTGACTGCTGGTCAATTGTATTAAAAAAACAGATTCTACTTTCAAAGCAATGGTTTTCTTTGCAGCTGGGGTTTCTGAAGTCAAACATTATCCATCCAATCACACTCTCAGTCCTGGATGTTGTAATTTTAATTAATAATTTACCAGGAATATAATAGTCATTCCATTTGTTTAACGTTTATTTGGGTTAGTGCCATTAGACACACAGCATTGTTTTGTCGTAGAAATTATGCCTAAAATCTTGACACGAAAGCTGTCCACTCCAAGAACCCTTTGACGATCGCTACAACTGATATTTTAACAACAATCTTAAATTATTTAACTTGTGTTCATTTCCCCAACATGCCAATGATATGTACCAGATCCAAAATGTCTGGAAAACTTTATTTTTTTCCTTTGGTATGTGTAGTTTTTCACCAGTTACTCCAGCTTTCTTTCACACTTAAAATGTACACATTTTCAATCAATTGGTCACTCTAATCTGCTGTTTGGCGTTTGTATGTGGGAATATTTGTTAAAAATTGTTCTGGCCCAATGATGGCACATAATTGAACAACTGATCATATTACCATGGACGAGGTCCCCCTCAAGTTTGACAGTTTCTAAGTAGATGCGATTTATATAATATATATATATTTATTTCTATTTCCTCTTCATGATGTATTTTTGACTGACACAAATAGTATTTTGGTGCGACTTATAGTCTGAAGAATTTGGTAAATGAATGAGGTTTCTGTGCCTCCACCTTCAGTTTGAGGTTGTTGTTTTTTTTTTTTTTTTTTTTTTTTTTTAAGATTAGAAAACACCATATTTTCCAGCAACCTATCAGCACCAGATGAATCCACTAAATGTTGTGTTTTTATGTACAGTTATGGACATACTGTTTAAACATTTTAACAGCTGTCACCTGTTACAAAACATTAACAGTTTGTATGCATGACTGAAGAAGTCATACATATAAACTCCAAAACGTGTGATTTAAGTGAGTGTGGTGCAATTTGGAGGTGTGTGGCATGTTAAGGCATAGATATTTTTCAGGTAAATCAGCATAAGCGCATGTGTGTATAATCTGGAGGTGTGTAATCCTTTTAGAGCCTAGGGGATCCACATTGTACATGGATAGGTCTGTAGCATGGTACAGTATTAATGGTTTGAGAGTTTATTTTTTCTTTTGTGAGAAGGTTTTGTTTGAGGCCAGAACTCTGACCTTCGACCTTTTAAATTGCAGCCGTGTGTGGTTGTTACTTTGTCCTGAAATCAGATCTACCAGTTTTGCTTCAAATTCTCTGAGGAACAAGGCGTACAGGTGTGCACAACCCATAAAACAGATAAATGCAATCTTGATAATAAACTACCATGACCTCCCTACAGAAGTTTAGTGCACACTCAAACAGTCGGGGATCTCTCATATCCTCTCAAGCCTGACGGGGAGCCTCTGAGCACTTAATATGTGTCAGAAGAGACCCACCACAGACTGTGCACATCCTGGCTAATTTTTAACATTGTCATATTCCAGTGTGAAGGAAGGTCGTTTGTTTAACTCTCTATTCACCTGTAAACTGATAATTATTTTAGACCAAAAATTAAACACAAATAGAGTCCAAGCAGGGTTTTTTGGTTTTGCATAAACTAAAGTGTGTTGTTTTCTTCTCTGACGATTATCAAGAAATATTTAAGTTTCTGTAGACAGATTGACAAGTATGACTGTTATCTCCTAGTTCTCATGTCCAAGTGGTACATTCTCCAGACTCCTATTTTCCAGTTGAAGCCCGGCTTTTTCATTTCTGTTTTGGTGCAACATGCAGCAGTGCAGCAGAGCATTAAAATCCATTTTGAGGTCTCAATAGAGCTGGAGTGTGCAGCACATGATTGGTCTTACTGTTTACAGCATGTTATGGCTCACCAGATTGAATGCTTATTGTTCCTGGTGAGGTTACTTTTCTTCTCTTGGATGTTGCCCTAGCCTTAAACTTAACTCCAAAAAGTATACTTAAGGGTACATACAGGTTAAAATAGGTCATCCGTGAGGTTACCAATGTTTTCACTGCTTTTGACAATCAGGGAAGTCATGCTCTGCCTTAAACACAATCCAGTGAACATGACAAAAACCAACAACAAACTTTTCTGGGAAGCCATTACAGTTGATGCGGCTCCCGTTTCCGTCTCCAGTGGCAGCTGCCAAATTTGATGTGAATCATGCAAATGGTTGTCGAGATAGATGTTACACTAGATACTCCTTGTTTTATGAATAAGATTCTGATGTTTTTATTGTTTTTAAATTACGAAATACATCTTTACCTGAGCATATTGGAAAACAACCAAAATAATTAACTTTTCACACATTATAACCTCTAACTTCAGTCCTTGTTTTTCAGACTTTGTGTGTATAATTGTTGTGGAAGACATTTGCATAATTTTTTTAAATTTAAAAAATCCAAAAATCTGGTGTGCATTTGTATCTAGACTCGTTTACTCCAATATCCCCATATAAAATTCAATGCAACCTTCAAAGGTAGAAAATAAAGTCCACATGTTCACCTAAACTAATAGAATAAGGAATGCATTGTTTACAAAATCAGCCAATAGATCAGTGGCATGTCTGCAAGAGTTACAGATGATGACTGAGCCATTAGTAGACCAGCAATGCAAGAAAAAAAATCATAGAAAATCTAATTTACCACAAGTTATGTCGGGATAGAAGGCTCTCTGGTCAAAGGAGACTTAAATTAATGTTTTTTTACATGCAAAAAGCTACATATCAGAATATTAACAGTCACCAGAAAATATGATGATGGCAGCATAATGCTGTAGTGATGAAGTGCTGAAAGATGATTGGGGGGATTTATGAAGATAAATACAAGATTATTCCAGGAATTAAAGTTTTTACACAACCACCTACAACAACGTCCCTAAACATACAAAATGCTGCAACGGGATTTTACATCAAAGCACATTCGTGCATTTATTAAATGGCCAAGATAAAGCTCAGACTTGAAAACTGATGTCCAGGGATGATCTTGATCTATTCTGCAAAGAAAAATGGGTTAAAAATCCAGTGTCTGGATGGGCATTGATGGTAGAAACTTACTGCTATTGAATTAGAAATTGGCATGAGCCACTTTTCAATTTTTACTCGTAGAAATATTGAAACACAGGTATGATTTTTATTTGAATACTTTACTTAGATCACTAAAAATCCCAATAAATTGCATTAAAGATGGCTGTAATGCTTAAAGCTTAAGCGGTTTTAATACTTTTGCGAAGCGTTGTGTCTCACTGTGCTTAAAGTGGCATTAAAGTACTGAGGATGAGAATAATTCATCCACCACAATTTAATATCACCTCTTTCCACTTGATTAATCTTAAATTTGGTTTGTGAGACCAGAATCTTAAACTCAATGTTCATTTCTTGCTTCTCAGCGTTGGAGCTGCGGCCTCAATGCTGCTCTAACACCGGGCAGCTTTCCTCTCCACCTAGAATAGAAAACACACTCGTTTACATCCCACGCAGAGTGGGCCAGACATCACACCATCTCCTGCGCTGGCCTTTTGTTACTTCTATTCCTCAACATCACACACACGCAAACCCAATCTTACCTGCCTTCAGCTACATTTCGAACTACTATATCAACAGAGATCTCAAAGTAGTGTCCTCCCTGAGGGAAGTCAATCAAAGCCTCCCAGTGTCGAGCCATTTCTCTAAGCCCAGCCAATCATTTTCCCTCTAATATCCACATTCCCAGCTGCTCAAAGGCTGATCAATGTTGCTGAAAACAGAAAACTGTCTGTTGTTTCTGGGAGCAGTGGGGGAAGTGAAAAACACACTGAATTGATGACTTTGTAAACAGAAGCCGGGGTAGACGTTGCGACACCCACAGCTCCCCCTCACTCTCTATAAACCTGTTCCCCACCACCCTCATCACAAACAAATTAGCAATTCAAAGCGTGGCCCTGGGGTTGCTGAGTGTTTATGTGGATGCCTCATGCGATGAAGGCGCACATTTGTTTCTTGCCACTGACCTGTCAGTCATTTGGCCATTAGAGCTGAAGGCGCCGCCAGTTTTGACCCCAAATCGTTGGGCAGATGTTAGCTGTGATCAAAGAGAGAGAGAGGGAAGAGGGCGGGGAACGTTGAGACAGAAAGATGAGGAGAGTAAAAAGGAGTAATGTTTGCCAATTCCATCCACTCCCCCCGAAATCATCCCTTCACTCTCAAACAAAGTGGGCATTATATCATCAAGCCTTTCGGGGGAGAGATGCCCTTCACAAAAGTAGCAAGCTGGCATGCTTTCACAGCAAAGTACACGGCGAGAGACCAGCTCCGTGTTTTAAACAGTCTCGCATTGGATCAATATCCCTAATTAGCACTTCGAAAGCGGCATAAAGTGCTTGTTAAAAATTTAGATGATACTTTCCAATGAGTGGATCAATTAGCTGTTTGAAGTGTCATCTTAAATTGCAGCAATTCTCACGCATCGAACGCAGTTCTCCAGGAAACTTAGATTGACTTCTCCATGCTGGAACACGCAGCCCGAAAGCTCCTCACTGCATTCGCGCCGTCAATAAGATATATTTAACATGACATTTAATGCTCAGCGACCAAGTCACCAATATACGTACAGCAGGTGTTAAATGAAATTCAGTGTGAGAAATGTTTGTGGGTTGACGAGGCGGGGGGGCGGGGTAACACCCGGTGTTATGCATGTTATTTTTATTTATTTAATTATATTTAATCCAATACATATTCCCTGCCTACAGCCTTGCAGTATGTGTTAAATTCATACTGGCAAATAGCCACTGGTATAAATTCAGAGGAGAAGTTTTTGCTCATGTTAGAGTTGGTCTCAGACTGTATCTTAGCTCACTATTTTCTAATGAAGCATTTCCTTAGCATGTCTTAATGTCTTCAACATGTTAAAAAAACAGAAGCTGTAAAATATGTTTCCAGCATACACCAGTCTTATTTTGATTTCTGGAACTTATCACTTCAATGAAATTGAAACTGTGTCTGCATTGAGTATTGCATAGCCATTCCATAACTATAAGTGGTTTACTTTTTATAATAATAGTGTTGTAGTTTCCTTATTTTGTATTTACTGTTGCATTAATTGTATTGAGAAAATGTATGTAGTTAAGTCATTTCAACCTTCTCTGTATAACCTCTGTTTGTTTTTAGCAAGACAAAGTACTCATTGTGCAGAGACAACTTATTAAAAATAGTATTTTGGCTAATTCTGAGATATTTACAAAAATGTTAACCCTACCAAATAAATGAAATTTTAAAAAAGTCAAAATATCAACACTTTCATTCTATTGGCTGAGAGGTTGCTAGACGACGGTGCCAAACGGCAGTTCCATGTTGCATAAGCGAGCAGAAAGTCCGAGCAGAGACCAAGGGGGGCGTTTACACGACAACGATCCAACAAAAACGGCACTTTTGTTCCGTTTTTGTTGGATCGTTTACACGATAACGTTCTAATTACGATCTGTGTTTACACAATAACGGTACACATCGAAAACGTGTAATGTCCTGCCACACCACTAGTTGGTGCTACATTCTTTGAAACTTAGGTGCGCATGCGTAAAAAAGGAGTTGTACCTGAAAGCTGTTACAACCGTTAAGATGGCAGCTACGTAGATTCATTTTGTCCCCCCAAAATAAGTCGATGCCCCCCCTGTTAAACTCGTCTGGAGCCGGGGCTGGTCCGTAGTTCTCTAGATAAGAGGCTGAGCAAGCAGCCGTGTATTTTGCCACCTGGGCGGTGCGGTGTGGTGAAGAGACGCTGAGGAAACCGTATGTGATGGGGAAACAATAACACCAGCATTGTGAGTAGTTTCTTCTTCTTCTGTGGATTGTAGAAGCAGCTATGTTTTGCGTCATACTGACGAACAGATCCGTTTTCTGTTTACACGACAATGGAAAACGGTACGTTTCAGAAACATCGCACTCTGGAAGCCGTTTTCAATCTGTGCCTTTGTCAGAGAAAACATTCGGTGGTTTCGTGTAAATGCGCACTACAAACGCAACAAAACTCTTCCGTTTTCCCCCGAAATCGTTGTCGTGTAAACGGGGCCCAAGTCTGAGCTCGACGAGAAGTTTTGACATGAAGTCCTGCTTTCAAAATGAAAATGTAAGCAAAAGTATTAAAAGTTTTGAGAACAAAAGACATGAAATCCTGTTTTTGGACTGAAATGTGTCCTCTTGGATTATGGCAGGAAAGTAACTTTTTTGAAAAAATTTACTTTTACGAGTATATTTACTACGCTGTTCTTTTTACTTTTAGTTGAGTAATTTTGATATGAAGTATTTCTGCTCTTACTCGAGTAAAATTTCTGGATTCTCTACCCACTGAATGAAAAACAAACATGTTTTAACCAAAAATTCACCAGACACAGAGACACACCTCCAGTTTTGTTAAAGTTTCATAAGTTTTTTATAGAAAGAAACTGATTAGGAAAAATAAATCTTTTGCTTGATTTTATTTTTTTGTTACTTATATGAATTATTGTCATTTTCATCCTTAAAATACCAAACCTTCCACTTAAATTTACCTCTTAGTTTTTAAATATTAAATGATTGATAATTTGATCAGTTAATCGGTACTTGAGTAGATTTTTTAAATACTACTTTACTCAGGTACTTTTTACTTTTACTTGAGTTAACATATGTTGAAGTAGTGCTACTCTTGAGTATAATTTTTGGGAACTCTGCCCATATACTCAACTCTGCTGCTAAATAAATAGATGCAGTTTTCTTACGATTGTGGCTCTGTTTAAAGCAGCAACATTTAGATGAGTTGCTGGTTATACACACCTGAATCAAATGGTTGAATTATCTTCTCGGTATGCAGTCAAGTTCTCCAGACTTCTGCTAATGACCTACTCATTTGATTCAGGTGTGCTGAAGCAGAGAAACACCCAAAAGTTGCAGAAAGCTGGCAGCCCTCGACGGCTGGACTTTGACGGCTGTGATTTAAAACGCTTTAAGATTTGTGACCAAGAATCATCGTCCGTACAAGGACAATATTGTGTGAAGTTGATTTATTGCTGACAAGAACGCAATAAAAAAGTACAGAACGCTTTCCTTATTATGAGGCATCAGGTCACATCATGTTAAACCCACGTTTGGTGCAAGAGAGCGGTTTTTCTCCAGTTCACTGCCCTTTAGAAACTCTTTCTATGTTTTCAAAGCTAATGCGTTCCCCTGAACAAACTCTCCTGCCTCAAATTCGGCTGTTTTCTGATGACGACAGCACAGCTGGATCAGCTTTAATAGCTCTGTATGCCTTGGAGTTTCTATTAGCGCTGATAATATAATGTGTTTCCCAGATAATAATGAGAGCGCCTGGTTATTACTGCCAACACTGCAGTCTGTACTTCAACATAACAAAAACAAGTAAGAACATGTTCCCCTCTACTGTAAACAAATAAGAACCTGCATGTTTATTACAACTTTTATACGCCCTGATTCATCAAACCACTGCTAACTTTGACAACAAAAGCTCTCCAGCCAGCAAGGCTGCGTTTATTTCTTGTTGCCTCATGATTTATTGATGCTCTATGTGTAAATACATTTACTTATCCAGGTTATGAGGTGAATATCTTACCCCTATGAAGACGGCACTTAATTAAAACATTTTTATTGGTGAAAGATAACGGCTTCATTGTCTGCCTGACAATAGGATTGTCCACGTTGTTGGCTCAAATGGGAAAATAACAGATTATGAAAAGGAAAACGCAGTTCGGTTCACTCTTATTGCCTCTAATTTGCAATAAAAGCGTGTGTATGTCTGCTGAAAGGACTCTGTGGAGGTTGGCCTCCACTGGGAAGCCCTCTCCTGCACAGAACTGGGAATTGAGACATCCTTCATTATACCGGACTGAATTGATTTCCAGGCCACCTTAGGAGTAAGAAAACGTGAAATAAGGCGAACGAAGGGAACCAACTGTTTACATTCACACTTGCGCGCCGGTAGCCCTTTTTCTTCTTTGCATTAATGTGGTGCTTTGCAGCATTTCTAGGCATATTACCACCAGCAGAAAGAAACCATCAGTGAGGTCCTGCCATGTTTAAGCAGTGCTTGATGTACTACACTGCTCCACCGTGTAGCTCATAAGTCAGAATGCCTCTTAACTCCCATGGAGTAATTTGAACTGAAGAAGAAATAGCATTTAAATATAACGCAAAGTTATATTGCATTCTTTCACAAGACTCGTGCAGCTGAGAAACAACAACCCACTGGGAACTTTTCTACTTTCTCAGTCAGTTATATTTAATGTTGGGTTAGTTAATAATACAACCATTTCTTTACAATTCTTTATTCCTGGCTTTCCAAACATTGCAGAGGTATTCCTCTGAGTACTTTAATGTTAAAGTTTGCTTTAAGTTGACTGTAGGCAAAAATAAATAAGTGTTTGAAATTGTTGTAGGGATGTAGTTTATAATTACAATTTTAATGGTTAAAAATAACCCAAATTTAACATGATTCATCTTATGTTTTTGTATTGTGAAAACAAATACATAAATGAACAAAAAATTATCAATAAAAATGAGATAAATACATTTTTACAATAAATAAATGTGAATAATGTAGCAAGGATAAAATTACAACAGTTAGTACGATATGGATAAAATACAAAAATAATTTGTTAGTTTATACACTATTATTGACAAAAACGATTCTTTTTAGTCTTTTTTTGCTGAATTTGTAAGCACAATAATTATTATAAGAAGCCATTTGTTTATTTATTTCTGTATTCTTTATTTTTGGCAGGACTGTTGCGCCATAGGCTTAGACCAATCCAAGAATATTGATTTAAAATACATATTTTTAAAATAACTTAATGCTATTTTAGCGTTTTTCATTATGCCATCCACATAAAGAGAAAGTTTTAGTTTCATTTTAAATTTAATCCCAGATTATGTTGTTCTTTTTTTTGGTTTTTCACCAAACATGCTTTTTTGAATTGGTGTCCCAAAAGTTCAGGTTTGCTTCAATCAAACTCTCCAACAAAGTTTTAGTAAATTTCACCGAGGCCTGGATGTTTCCATCTTCAGCCCTACTTACAGTCCAGAAAACAGTCGACTGGTCTGGACTCCAGCTCAGCATATCCATTTGCCCCATGGAAAAAAATGAATACATTTATGGAGCTCTGGAGGCCGGCTGGGGTTAAATGTTTTGCAGTGCTCGACATGTTTTAGCTGAACACATCATACAGCGTTTACTTATGGAAGTGAAGTTACTTCAGCTCAGTGGAAGAATTTATTACCTCTTATGCTACTTGGTTGGAGCTTATGTATGTGTTGGTTTATACTATATTAAGATCATGTTGTAGTTATATATTGGACCAAAAGGTGCATAAAACAATGTGTTTGTCAGCAGGTGTGCTTAATTATGCATCCTTTTACATTTAAAAAAAAATTCCTCTATCCAATTTGTTTTTAAATCATTGAAAATCTTGTAACTTTAACATTTTTCCTGTCACTCTATTTTCATGAAGCATCAGTGGCTCAGTAAGAAAGAAAAATGTTTTCTTGTTTTCCTGTTCTTTAGTCCACACATATTGTAGTAATGGCTATAATGCTTCTCCTTTAACTGCTAATAACTGGGGACTTATTTTTTATAATAGAAACCAACAACTGGCAACAGCAGCTCATTTGTGTATGAATGGCATCCTGTATTTGTGGCTTGTGATAAATCAGAACGACGCCTGCTGCATGAAACGGTTTAATCAACATGTTATTTCCTTCCACATTTATATCCAACACCTCCATATAGGATGACAGCTTATTGTGGCTGCAAGTCTTATTAAATTCAATTGTGGTCATGTCAGCGCTGGTTTTATATATGTGCTGTTTGTCCGCTGCTGACCCTAATTATTTAAAGTTAGCATTAATCCTCCAAATCCGAGGGATTTTGAATCTGAATTAGGGTCAGCTGGAGGTTAATGATGGTCAGAATTACCAGAGTGAGTTTTTTTTCTTTTCTTTTTTTTCCCAGCATTTCTTTTCAAAAACCTTCACTTGAAGTGGCTGCTGAGTGGTGATTAAGGCCAGTGGACTCACTTTGTTGCTGTGCCTTTTTGCTTGCCAGTGTTTGCATTTGCAGAAACAAAAGTAGCATTTATTTCGTTTAGGTATTGGCTGTATATCGGGGCCCACTGCCAGCCGGTCGCTTTGTTTGTCAAATGTCATCAACTATACAAATAACCCAACAAACAGAGCTGTTTAATTTTACAGATCACAGCAGGTCAGCGGTCAGCGTTTTGATTTTTGTCAAAAGACTGAGTGTCTGATCTTTCAGCAGGCTTCAGACTAATCAATAGGAACTTGGGAGGCCACTTACATGTTCTGCATGAAAGCATTCACTTTGTCTCAAAACAAAGCTCCGAGGAAATCGAGTGAAGTTTGGTGGAAATACCAGCCGAGGTTCTATAGGTGAAAAATGTGAATGCTAATTCAATATCTCGTGAAAGCACCGTGATGGGATTTTGACTTTCCTTCAGGCTATATTGGAGTCAATCAATTACCGTGACTTTTACTGGAGAGTAGCACAAGGTTCTGTTCATTCAAAAATAAATGATGCTGATGTTATTTGTAATCTTAGCGAACCTCTGTGCATTTTCTCTGGACTACCTTTGTGTTTTGTTTTCGATGTAGTTGTGTGCCTGCATTTTAATTAAACTACAGCAAGATATGTAGCTAATACAAACTTCTTATCGCTGTAGTTTACATGTCATTATTAAGACTTAAATCTTTAATATCAGTTGAAACATCAACAAAAGCGGTAAGAGAAATTAAAAAAGCACAACTTTTCAAAAGTTAGTGCACAATTTACAAGTTGAACATCCAGGAAAAAGTTATGGATTCAAAGCTGCTAAAAAATCTTGTTTAAATCCACACAGGCTGCAGTTCAAACAGGAACTTTTTTACGGTTTTAAAACTTTAACTTTTTAAAATATTAAAAATGAAAGCCCACCCATGCCGTCTCAAGTAAGTTTTCCTTAAAAGAAATTTCAATTATTTATGGAAAGTATGCTTTTTCATATTTCTAATTGTACTTGTATTCATCTATGAGCTTTTTGTCTTTTTGTTTAAGCAACCAGAGAACTGCACTGACGAAAGAGATAAATATTTCCAATTCTAGATAATAAAAAAATAAAACGCATATTTAGAAAAATATCTTTCACTGAGAACTGGAGCATTAACTAGTGTTAAAAATATGTCCATATGGAAAATAATACTAATATCTTGTTAACCAATATGTTGTTTTGAGCCTCTATAAGAAAAGTAACACTTATGTACGTTGTTAATTATGTTGATGAATAAAACTTAAATACCGTATTTGAAGACATAGATCACAGACAGCTGCACAAAAGAGAACATTAAACGATTGACAAATCTGAAAATAAGTTCATTTCAAGTGATTAAGTAACTTTATTAACAGCATTGTAAATTCAATTTAGAAGGTTTGAAGTTTAGTGAGACCATTCACAAAAATGCAACATATCACAAACTGAGAAACGGTAAGACCAAGTCTAACATCCTATATCTGTGTTTATAATGCCAGATGGACAGCAGGCCACCATTTCATTTTATTTAATCCTGAATCAAAATTTTAACCTGTTTTGAATAATTTAAACAATTTAGGCATCAAAAAGATCCCTGGTCTTTTGACACTGATTTTAATTTACATAAATATCTTCAGAATATTCCCTTGCATGCCTGAACAATATTACATTTAAATATAATTTCTGCAAACAGAAGCTCTCTCAAGAAGTACCATCTGCTCTTTCCTTTCTCGTAGACGGATTCACTCCAATTGTTCAGATGAACACTGAGGTATTTTTACTTGAACCACCTCAGCTTCTTCTTCTATGATGGAAATAGTGTTTGACATCACCCTGTTTCACGTAAAATCTACAGTCATCGCTTTTGTTTTCTTCCAATTGAAAATAAGATGCTTGTTTCCAATCACACCACAACGCAGTGAACCAACTTTTCCTCCTTCTCTGATTTACAGATATTTAGAGTATTTCTGCAGATGTAATGACTGACTTGTTCTGGAAGGAAGAAAGAATCTATATTAATGTCAGGGTTTCCCCCAGAAAACTTGCTAAACCCGGTGGCTGGGGCGCTCGGCAGTCATTCATCCAGGTGCCCGTTGTGTTTGAGTTTAAAAAATGTTTAAAGTTGGCAGGAAATTTGAAAATATTGCTTGATACTTACGTATTATAATGGAAGATTAATGTCTGAACACAGACTATAAAGTCTTAAAAAATGTAATCATTTTAAAAAGACTTAAATAATTAAGTAATGATTAGCCTGGCGGGCCGCCAGTAAAGCCTGGTGGCCTGCCAGGCTTATAAGACACTGGGGCAAACCCTGAATTTCAAGAATTAATCACGTAAACACACCTTTGCTTTGGACAAAATGCTTTGCAAGGTTTCCCTGTAATTTGATCCACAGTTTCAAATCATTTCCACATGACATGTCGTTGACAGTGTGTGCTATAATTAGATCTGATGCCTGAAGCGACACCTTATAAACGGTCTATTAATCACATTTCTTTATAATGTTAACAAAACAACTGACTAAAATACCCTAATTTTCTCTATCTCGATAACAGAATAGTTATCTGGAGAATGACGCAGCTGAATCTTTTCATTTCATCTCCCAGCAGTACGCTGACATTTCCAGGAAACGTAAGACGTCGGCTCGTTGCTCTCATCATGTTTCTGATGGATGGAGCAGGTTGAAGCCTCACCTGTTTGCGACCCTCGTACAGAGATCGAGACGGCTGAGAGAAAGGGCTTTAATGTAATTAATAACGTGTCATGGTTTCTGTGGCATACATGTAGAGTTAAATAGCTCCAATCAAGTCAGTCTTGATGGCGCTGGTAGGCCGTGACTTAGCATAAGCAGTATCTAAGGAGGAGTGCACGGGGGCCCAGGGGTGCACTTGATTTGGTCATTAACATAATGAGGTAATTTTAAACAGATTGCAGCAGAGATGGATAATAGGCACATCATCAATGTGCCAGCCTGACCTTTACTAACAAAGCATAAAACTGTCTTGCTCTGCAGTGATGTTCATGTTCTCCAGGCGCTATCGCGTTAAGCCTTTGCATCAAGTTATGAAGTTTCCAGACTGAAGCTCCTACTACTTTCATCTGCACTCCTCAGTAATATGAATATACCAATTAGTATGTCCTTCCTGGTGACTCATTTCATAACTCTTAGGGGGGTTTTCGCCTAGACGAATAGTAACTTTGTCTTTTTATTAAATAAAAAATGAAATAATAAAAGCAGGTTAATTAAAATTTTTGCCATCTGGAGGCCAGATTCGGATTATTTTCAGCCTTACTGGACAGTCCAGATGACAACAAATCAGAAACTGAACATCAGCACCACTAAAGCAAAACTTTTCATTATACAAGCGTGAAACTGAAGAAGGACTCAACGTTGGGTATTTTTGCTTCAGTAGATGAAGACTAAGGAAGCTATTTAATGGAAAAAGTATTTCTGCAGGTAGCATTTCATACCACCACTTTTTTGAATATGTAAATTAGTGTCATGTCTGGTTTTATGTTTTGTTTTTGTATTTTGTGTATTGGCACTCAAATGTTTTTCCATGAATGTTCAGTCTTGTCTTAGTTTGTTTTATCAAATTCAGTTATGTGCTGTATTGTATTTACAGCTTTGACTGTTTTCTGTATTTATTGTTAGTTATTTTGCTCAGTGTAGTTCTACAATCCTGTTTTATTTTGGAAAGCCTTCTTCCCTTGTCTTGCTAACTTCCTGTTTCTTATTTTAGCTGTTTGTTGTGCTGTTTAGTTTTCCTGTTGACATTTTTAATAATTTCATTCATATTTTCTCTCAATGTTTCTTTCTGAACAATTAAAA
The DNA here is from genome assembly GCF_051168715.1 of Poecilia mexicana. Taxonomy (NCBI): domain Eukaryota; kingdom Metazoa; phylum Chordata; class Actinopteri; order Cyprinodontiformes; family Poeciliidae; genus Poecilia; species Poecilia mexicana. Next base: position 48,178,429 of record NW_028263371.1, on the reverse strand, counting down.
CTTCAACAAAACATAACATGAAAAAACAACTTTTTTTTGTAAAATGAAACAAAAGGCGCTTGAAAAGTGAGCGGGAATAAGCAGAGGCTCATCCAGTAAGTTTACATGCAACCCATCCTGTTTTAAACATGTTTTGTTTGATTTTTATTGGTTTCTCATGTTTTCCTTTCTTCCTGCTGATCTATAGGTTCCTGTATTTTCTGCTGTCTTTAAACTCACCTTGAACCTCCTGAACGCTTGTCTTTGTGTCGATCATATTCCTCACCGTCTGCTGCTGGACGTTTATGACACGGCAGAATTGCACAGTCTTCTCCAGATAACAGGCTTGCTGAAACGCTCTTTGTTTTTATTTCTTTTGAGCTTTCAAACACTCCGTTTTCCACTCTCACACTGCTCCTAATCTAAATATTTAATGATTGCTCATTGCAGAAAGGCAGAAGAAAATAAATGCTGTTTGGTTTTACTTCTTAAAAACCATTTTGGATTTTCAAATCTGCTTCACCAGATCAAAGCAAATCTGCACCTTATTGCCTATATTTAAATGCAAAAACTATCACAACAAAAAAACAGAATACATATTACTGGTAAAATAATGTTACAGATACCAGTTCACGTTATATTTTGTATAAATTTTGATACATATATTTCACATAAACCTGCTACACTGCTAAAACACAAAATATTACCAAGTATTTTCTCTATTTTCTAGTGCAAATATCTTTGTGCACTTAAAATAAGACCAAACTAATTACACGTAACTTTTTAGCAAGAAACAGGAGTCAATAATTTTTAATGTTGATTTTTTTAAAAGTACTAGTTCCATTGGCAAAGTATTAAACTTATGGCGTTCCACATATATCACTGATGTTTGTAGTAACTGTTGGTCGATAATCATACAGTACATACATACTGTACTCTTTTGATGTCTGTTTTGGTTTGCTTCATTGCCTTTTCACTTTTGATACTTTGTCTCATGTATTTTTATATTCACATACTTGCTGTAACATTAATTGCTCATTTGGGACTTGAATAAATCTGAATTTAACAAGACATTTTTTTCCCATGTTATAAGTAAATTTTCCAATGGAACACATACTTTTTTTTATTCAAGTATTAAGCAATTATTTACTTAAAACAAGCTCCTATCTTGCTGAAAAGTTACTTGTAAGTTAGTTTTGTCTTATTTCGAGACATTTGATCAAAAACACTTGGCAATATTTTGTGTTTTTGCACTGATGCATACTGAAAAATGTTATGCGCTTGTTGCGAAAGATTTTGAGTTCTTGATGGAGAAATACTAAGCATACGATAAGCAGTTAATTTGTCAGGATTTCTGCTCCAGCCTGCAGCCGGATGACAAGCTGACATGTTGCTCACAGTTCGACTAAATGTGATGGGTGGTGCTGTTTTATTTTATTCACCCGACCGTTGAATTGTCTTGACTAGTGTAAATATTTCCAAACACCCATTTTTCGTGATGGGAAGAATTGTTTAGAGCTTCTGTCTGGCAGTGCTCAATAATGAGCGAGTGAGAGCCAACACCTCCTTACTTTACACTTCAGAACTACAATATTATTAAAGTTTTAATTATTTATATAAGCTTTCTGTACCTTGACACAAATAGCCAGCCATTGTCTAAAAGCACATATAATGAGACTTTACTGAAGGCTTAAAACATGAGGCTTCAGAGGATAAATGGCTGCACATCAATAATGTGTGACATTTTTCAAACTGTTGACGCAACTGCTGGAGAAATCCCACCAATAAACAATCAATAACTTACATCTATCAGCACAAATGAAGCTTAGTAAAATAATGGTTTGTATGTATCTTCAAATATTAATCTATATTTTTGATTTAAAAGAATCCAAACACAGAAAAGGATCTACCTTGTTTTTAAAAAGCCTGCGCATTAAATATAGAAACAGGCTGTGTAAGCGAGTTATTTCCTTTCTCTAAATTGAGAACATCAAACAGAATTTCTGCTTTGACTGATGTTCTAATCTTTCCTCGCCGCACAGTGAAAGATTCATACTTTATCTCTGGTCAGTGAGAAATTGTGATGTGGCTTTGAGCAGATGTGACAACTCGTATATGTACCGTCAAGCCTCTGCAGGGTGCCGACTGATCTGCCGCAGCCACTGTATGGGATTTCGTGTGCTTTCTCTCTCCATTTTATTTATTCATTTTAACCCTGTTGCACACAAAGTGTTGGCAGACCTGAACATGTTGCTTTGAGAAGCAAAATGTCACCGAGACAACGCAGCCATATTAACAAGTGGGGATGAATACAGCGCAGCTTGTCATTAATCTGCCAATGAATTATGTCTTTGTGGCCTTTTGGCTCCATGGTTTGTCTCAGCATCGACTTCTGGCCCTCAAAAATAACAATCAGCATTATATCATCTTGTAAAAGAATTTTCTAATGCGTAGCAATACAAATGAAATTGCCTGAAGAACAAATGTAATAACAGAGCGTAATGGTCCCCATGCATCATGGATTGTTATGATGCCTGTTATCAACATCCTGGGCATTAGTCATCATGGACAAATGCTCAGTCTTGCTGGCAACAAGCATTACAGAGATTGAAGACAGCAGAGTGGTGAAGGATGTATTATCCATATTTTAGCTGCAATCGAGCCATTTGTCTCCTGTCCAGCCTGTGGAGTACAGGAACTGTAATTGTTATTCAGATTTCCTTGTAGAAACATGATTTGACATGTGCTTTGAATGCTTTTAAGAAGACCTATTATGCTAAATTCATAATTTGCATGTTTTTTCCTTCCATTTACGTTTCTGCTGCCTAAAAAAACCCACCCAGTTGTTTTTTGGCAGTAAGTTCATGTTTTAGAAATCTTCCAAATGTAACTTCACAAATCAGGCACTGCTCCTCACCTAGAAGCCCAGCCTGTTTCCTAGCAACCCAGGCAGAGCTCCACCCATTTAGTCAGCTGTTTTTTTCTTTGTATGTGCTGTACAATGGCTGCTAGAAACGTTAAGTGTTTGTTATTGACTTACCAATTCTACAATAGAGCTTGCTGAAATCTTGTTGGTCGTGAAGGAGGTTCCATTTCTGCTTTTCAAAGATGTACAGTTGATTAATTGCACGTCTGTTTGGGCCATTTCCATGTGAGTGTAAACATTGAGTTGAAGGTCGTGGCCAGCAGCAGCGTATTTGGATTTAAAGTGACAAGACCCCCTAAAATAGCTCAATATAGGGAGAACTGAGCAGACGAAAATCTCATCGAACAATTACTCTGTGCAGAAAAATAAAATAAAATCAAGATGTTTTATATAACCCACAGACATATCCTAACCTGTCAGCTTTAAGCATTTGCGATAGTGGCGTGATGTCTCTTATATGCAGTTTTGAAACTGTACTGTACTATATAGAGAGAAATGTATTGTATTATATATATATATATATATATATATATATATATATATATAATACATTTCTCTACACACACTGGGGATTTTTCCCCCAATAGAAATGTGTTCTTAGATCAACAACTTATCCGCCTCCCAGTTCCTGTCAACAGTACAGCAGATCACATCATGGGGAGAAAAGCGGCACAGATTAAAAACGTCAGTTTCAAACATCACAGTCTCTCACCCTCAGATATAGCCACAGCCTGGGGTTGGGAATGCACACATGAATCCGAACAAGGAATCTTCCCTCAAATATTGCTTGGAAAAGAGCTTCCTGAGCCACGTCTGTCTGCTCCGGACCCGGCTGCACGCTCTGATCTCTGTCAGGGTTCAGGCCAGCGTGCCTCGCGCCGCCTCGCTCTGAATAATGTTCCTCGCTCCCCGTGCAACGCTGGCCTTTGACTTGTTTACACAGATTAAAGATGTGATGTTGAAACATGTGCTGGATCAAACAGCGGCTCTGCCGAGGCGTTACAAATGTCAGCATGATGAAGGTGAGGACTGTAATGCTGTATTATCTCTGCTGTGTTGGGAAGCAGGTGTGATGAATGTCCGGCTGGACAGCCAAGCATTTTTACCTGTCTCCACCCGTGTGAGGATGAGGGCAGGGACGTATTTAGCCAGAAGCTATGTGGGACGGCGGGGGAAGCGGGGGGCTAGCGGCTCAGGCAATCCAATCTGAAGATGTTTCCTGGTTGACAGGGTGGAAGCAGTGAATGGACATGGCACAGTCAGGCCCGGGGAGATTTCCGCCCGACGCTGCCAGGCAGGATAGACAGGAGTGGGTCGAGGACAAAATAGAAAGGTCAGCACGGGACTGGCAGGTGTCGCCTGATGTATTGTGGGTTAACAGCTTCACAACCGTGTTGCCATCGGCGCAGCTCACAGGAGAGACGACTATGAAATGAAGCTGAATCCTCTCCTGCTGCTGCTGCACGTTTCTCACTCAAAACAACAACACGGCAAACATTTCACCAAATTTCTGCTCATTTATATTCATTACTCACTTCTTAATATGCTGCAAAACGACAATAAATTATGATAGATCTATAAAAGAAACCGATAAATTGTGTTTTTCTTTGCAGTTAAATATTGGTTATACTCGTTTCTTCACAGCTTCGTAGTTCTGCAGAAAATTAGAGGTATTTCTGCTCAGCTACTTGACAAGATTAACTAACTATATGCAACGCGATGAAAATGGATTTGCCCTTTTATACATTTCAGGCAAACCTATTCACAGAATGAAGTTTTTCAACTCTAATCTTATTTAATAAGGGAAAAAACCGGCCCAACCCAACCCAACACTGTGATGTCTTTCAACTCATTTAACATTGCAGACATTTCTTCCATGATTTCAGTTGAAATCCAGATGTTGGTATGTGGTACATGTATTGCATCTGGGCTCTGTGTAAGCGCTTCTGCAGGGTAATGGTAAAAAAAAAAAAAAAAAAAGCGGTAAGCTCAATTAATATTCAGCTGTAAACTTGAAAACATTTCTGATTTTCCTTCCACTTCAGAATTCAGTTGATATATTTTCAAGATGCTCTAAATAAGAATGTTTATTTTCTGCAACCCCACTTTAAGAGCTGTGTTTCTCCTCCACCATGTTCTTATCTGTTAAAATCTGCTTGGGTTTGGAGAATTTGTTGCATTTTAAAATGCTTTCACTGCAAAGTGATCGGGGATATGCTATCAGTCCGTGAGAGGTTGTTGTCGGGTTAAAACAAAAAGATTGTAACATGACATGTGGTTCTGGGACTGATTATTAGCATTTGTACACAGGAAATGTTTGGGGTGCTTTTAGCCATCGATGACATCATCACTGTGAGTCAATTTCTTCTGAAACTGTGATCCATATGATAACTTTCATGGCCTTCATCGCTTCACTCAACATTACTCAAATGTTGAGTAACATTTGAGTAATGTTACTCAAATGGAAAAAACCCCAACCCCGTTTTTTTTTATTTTACACTAGCTTACAGATAATATTTACTTTCTTCAACTTGAGAAAATTAGGATGATGCTGTGTGGCTCTTCTGAACAATTTAAACTCATTTGGTGTAAATTGACACTCTACCAGGTTAGCTGCCATTATTATTATTACTTTTTCCTTTTAATTTCTTTTTTTGTCTTACTATATTTCTAGTATTTTCATTTATTATTTTTAATCTCTTTATTTATATGTTTTCCTGGAGGTCTCCTGTTTCCCTGTTTGTTTCTCTTTGCTCTTTACACACGCACATAACTAACTCGATGAAATGGCAATTCTGACACTCTTTATCTGAAAAAGTGGTGGTTATTTTATCTTATTGGCTTAGATTTTCTGTTGCCTTGATGTGAGTGGAGGCTGCTCGTCTCGTTTATAAATGAAGTTGTTCAGCTCGAGGTGATGAGCCACAGGACTGTAGTTAGTTAAAAACCAAACAAAGTTTGAAAAAGAGCGCAGGGAACCCCCTCCTTTGTATTACATTGTCTTGGTGTCAAGTTTCTAAAGACAAAACTAAATGGCACGGTGGTTTAAGCATGTAAAATAATTATAATATAGCACACTGACCTCCTTCACTGACCCCTTTCTTAAAAGGCCGCTCTGCTGACAGGCTCTAATTAACATCAGACTCCAGAAGCTTGACTGCTGTCTTCTGGGAAGCAGAGAACAATCTTGGCCGGGCTGTAGAGCTGTAAAACACAGCGAAAGGCCATCAGTTCGTCTGTTCAGCAGCAACCCCCCTCTCTGCGTTTTCCCGTCCACCCCCAACCCATTTCTTCCTCCACTCACCGCCCACTTGCTCCTCGTCTACCCACTCATGTAAAATAAAAAATAAAAAAGCAAGTAAGACGCTCACAGATGCTGCTATTAAAGAATGTTTTCTCTTTGTTGATACACTTGATCTTTTCTCTTCATATTTGTTGCTACGGGCCTGACAGGCGGCTCACAGGAAGCGCAGAACAAGGCGACTGAGTTCAAAACAGCACTCCGACGTCCCAAGAACAACTTGCGGTAAAAATAAAACATTTAAAACGGATGCTCGGGTGTCATAATTGGAGGTATTGCTCAGGCGGAGGATGTAAAGCAAACCTTACACCTGTTGCATACAAATAGATTCGTTTCTCTCGGCATAAACACACGCAAAGCTCATTTTCAACTAGCAGAGCCACAAACTTTATCAGTATTTTATGGTTTATCTTCATCGATCCATCCATGGAAGATGTTTTTTGTCCTTCTAGTTGTAGGACAAGTTGTATAGTTCAAGTTGTGTCTTTGAGTGATAATAAAATTAAATATTGTTGTTGATTTCAATAAATAGGTTTATAATAAAGCAGCATATAATTAGTAATGCTTTTGACACTGATTGGATTTGATATATTTTAACACTAAAAAGTGTTAATATGAAATAAATGTAATTAACAGAGTTGCATAGATCTCATGGTGCTTTCACACCAAACGAGCGTCAGGCGCGTCGAGCGTCTATCGCGGCGAGATTTGAACTGTTTGGACCGTCGAGCGCGTCCGACGTTCAGCATCTGATTGAACGTAAACCAGATGCTCAAAAAGCTTTTGGTGTGAGCGCACCATTACACTACTGGATATTAATTAGAATAACACTACTGTTACTCTACAACCCAGTTTAACACTAATTAAAGTAAAATTTGACACTGAGTTCAGTGTAACTTTAACACTGTACGTATCTTCACTGGCTCAGTGTTGAAATTGCCTGTGTGTGTTTTGCTCATTTTACTGTGATCCATCAAAACATAGTCCATAAATTTAAAAATTGTCCAAAAAGTAAAGAAGTATCTGGACATGTGATTGTGGAGAAGTAACGAACGTTAACATGAAAAACGGGTTGAAATGCTGTTTAGCTTTCTCATCACAGGAGCTCCAGCCACTGACTGAAATCACCTGAATAAAAAGGCTCTAAGGAAAGATTGAAAAAAAAAAACTAGCAGGATGATGTAAAATTGATGTCATACACATCAATACCAACTTTGGCTTGATTTTTTTTTTCTTATTCTAAACTGTAAAACTGAGCACAAAAGAAACATTTAAAAAGCTGTGAGGGTTGTCTAATTATAAACACTGAAACAACTCTAGAAATTGCTGGCATGTCATACCAGAGAGCAAAAACGGTCCTTTCAGCATCTCTTATTTAGTTCTCATTATCTCCAATGAACTTTACACGCATTCAGCACTAATGGGTATTAAAATTGACACAACCCAAATCTGTGCAAAAGGCAAAAAAAAAGGGCTTTTAGCTCTGGCAAAAAGGATTCATTTGAGATTTGAAGTCTAAGAACATAATTTCACCACAAGGTTAAATCACTCCAACAATATCCAGCTGCAGTTTTGGAGTAAATGCTTGCACAGTTTGAATAATCAGATTATCAAACTGAACATTTCTAGTGAAAAGTGACTCACTGATTTGAGTGGGATCAGATCTGCTGCAAAAACAGTGCAATTGTAACGTAAACATCCATGGCCAAATGAGACAGACGTTTAATTCTCTGCAGGATGTTTGAAATTGAAATGACATTTAAGAGAATCCCTACTGGTTAAATTGTTTGATTAATAATTAGTAATTCATAGAATCTAAAAGTTTCATTATCAGGGGGTAAGTAGATTAAAACAACAGTAAACAACAATATACCCGGTCATAACGCTGCAGGACACGGAGCTTTCCACACAGTTAGTCAAAGTCTATATCAGAACAAGAGCTTTCAAACATAAACCGTGTTAGTTTTATTGTTTTTGTTGACGTTCTGGACTGGGATTCTGTATTAGTAAAACCTTAAAACGATCAATGTCAGAGACAGTAACTGGTGATCAGGACGACTCTACTTTTGGATGTTGAACTTTTGTGTGTTGTATCCATGGAGGCCAACTTTGACCAACCAAATCTCTTGTTTATGACAGAGTATTATATAATCATTATTCAATTTCCCTTTGGGATCAATAAAATGTTTTTGAATTGAATTGTATTAGGGCCATCAAAAAAAATATTTTTTATCAAATTAAATATAGTTTGTTCTTGTATTATTACCACTTTATTCTCGTAATTTTATTTTTTATTTTTTCCCCGTCTGATTCTAACTCTCCATAATCCTTGTTATTGATTTACAAATCAATTTAAAATCATTTTTGATTGGGTGTAATGTTATTTATTTGCTCTAAGATCTGAAATAGAGCATCAGTGAACACTTTCAATATTTCTAGTGCCATATTGTTCTTGCAGCAGTAATACAGATGTTTACTATATCCGTTTCACATCTGTATTTCGAGTCTAAACAGATAAATGAGCTCTGCTCGTTCTCACACTAAACTGTTTCATCTGCAAATTCTGAACTCATTTTTTCATGGTGAGGTATTAAGTTGGGCTTAAATGTTGATAACCTGAAATCTCACCTCCAGCATCTCTGGAAGACACCATCTTTGTTCTATACGGACTAAACCCTTACTTGAGGCGCTGCATCAATACTGATTATTTTCTGCATCTGAGAAACTGTCAGCTGGATAACTTTAAACTCTCCTAATCTTCTCACTTAAAACCTATTTTATGTTGCGTGTCAAACAAAAAAAAGACGCCCAAGTATTTCTCCCTTTCATTTCAGCCATGCAGTTTGATCCCAGACTGAGTTTTCAAATCTGTGCGTGATTTGAAATTTTTCCGCCAAGGTCAACACCTTTCTGCTCTGAATCTCAAGGCTTACCCTCGTACGCCGTGATAAAATCAGATAACATGAGAATACCAATTGGAAACGATTCCCCATACCGTTTGCGATTTGTGCAGCGCCGACAAGTAGTCCCTGCACACCTGCCATTTTTCACTGGCAAAAAAAAATCAATCAGCTGCATCAGGGGGCCTCATTTTCATCATCACTTCATTGACTTTCTCCCCAGCTAAATTTTCTTTACAACCACCCAGTCTTACAGCTGGAGGCCAGTTGGATCATAGCACGTCCTAATGAGCTTGCCTCTTTTTTTTCTGCTAGCCTCGTTAGCTGACATTTAGTTAAGAAGCTCGCGTTGCTGACAAAGGCAGTCCCAGTAATGCTCTTGCTACGTGAGGCACGTATGACTGTGTTTGATCCTGACAGCTTAGAGGCACGATCATCACACAGGCGCTTAGATCAGGTGACAAAATGTGCACCCTGCTGATGCGTCAGGCTGATTCAGCAGTTTCAATATTTCATGATGGCATGAATAAAGATCATGACGGAGGGGATGACTCCATCAAAACTGTTCTACTAAATTTTAATAATTGTATTTGATTAAAAAAAAAATTAGTTCCGCTCCAGGATGCCCAAAATGACATCAGCTAACAAGGCGTCCACCAACTTACTTCAATTTGAAAAGGTCATATTACAACAGTCATGTTGTACTTTGATTTAAGTACATCTCTTACAAAGGCTGCATGGTGGCACTTTTGTATGCAGTTTTCAGCAAAGTACCCGATATACATTCATATGCATGCATGGTTTCCTTTACTATCCCTCTGTCTGGCTCTGTTGTAAAGCAAATTGTGTAGTTGCAATTGCATAAAATTGCTGCATATGAGTTAAAACCAAAACAGCAGATTTATATAATCCAAGACTAGTTAAGTTGAATATAGGTTTGGACCCAAACCCATGACAGTTTTTTACAACAGTACAAGCAAAGCTAAAACCCAAAAGGAAGGATATTATCCATCAGTATCTGAAATTCTAGATGAAAATATCTGGACACATGATGAATCAACAGAAGCAGAGCCGACTGGTTGCTGTAGAAAGATGATGGTTTAATCCCTATAATGGAAAATCTTAACACCTGAGATGGTCACAATATATTAAGCTTTGACTAAAGGTTAAACTTTTTTGCCACTCAAGTATAGCAAGGTGACATTATCTGGTTAATTAGTGAGAATCTGTTCGAGTAGCCAGCCTATTGACAGAAAATATTGCCTTTTAAGAAGCCTTCTTTCAGCCAGCTCATTAGCAGTGAGCAGCAACAAGTGGGGGAACAGCAAGATTGGTGTAACTATTCACTGTAGAGAAAAAAAAATGCTCTCCTCAGCATTTTCTCTGGCATCTCATTAAAAAGACATTAACCGCAGAAGCAATACAGTGGAAAATTTGGCGCTATTGAAACCTTTTTAAAATCAGATCAGTCCAGGCCTTTTATTCATGTTTATTATTATTTTTTATCTGATATTTAGTTTTTAATTTGAAGGAGTGTGCATTAGACTTACACTGTCACAAATATGGCATAACATGAACATAAAGAAGTCTTCATTACGTTTCAGTCAGTAACACTTTCAATACAGTTTCGGATTCTCATTCTTGTGCTAGTGTCACTGGGATAATTATAAGGAGTAGAAATAACAGTTAAATGGATTGTATAATTGTTTTTACACTTTTCCTGTGTACATATTGATGGTAAACTGCTGAAGCACATGAATATTTCTATTATTAATGCCTCTCCTTTGGATGCAGCGAGACTCGGCTCTGTTTTTTCACCAATTTAAAACTTCCTCTCTCCCTCTCTTCTGCTCTGACCTCACCCTGAGGATGTGTGATGTGATCTAACATGACATTCAAGTATGTCCCCTGGACCGTCGAATGGCTCTTAGTGCCTAAGTGTGTTCCTATAGAGGTCCGGCTCGCTGGTTCCCACCACAATCCAGCTGAGATTGTCTTATGTTTTCCTAGTATGGAGGCAGGTGGGAAGCTGGGAATAAACTTCACAGAAAGGAACAACCAAAAAAATCTAAACACGTCAAATTTGCCCCGCCGAAGCTTTTTGTTTGGCCCTCTGGACTCCAAATTACATTAAAAAGTCCCACCAATTTTTCAAAATCAACAGATCCCCACATTTTTCTGATTTTACAGCATATTTTCTTCAAAAATGGTCAAAAACATTGAGTTTAAGTCAGTGCTACCTCAGCCTTAGTTGATGTCAAGTTGTAGTCCGTGATTGATAGGTGAGTACCAAAAAATCACATTTATCATGATACATTAGTGCAAATATTGTAAAATTTCCTTACAAATATTTCTGAATTAGCGCCACAAAATCTGTGATTTGAAAAAAACCCCCACAAAAACAATCACAAAATCCAGGAGGAAGAGCTAATTATCAATATTTTAACAGTTTAATAGGTTTTATCAATACATTCGGACATAACCAACCCTTTAAGAGCATTCAGATTTCTAATATGACCCAAAAGGAAACTGAGTTTGACTTCCCCTGATTGAAGTGCGTTAAACAATCTGTAGTGTTGAAATCCGCCCACCAACGCGGCCTTGTCCTCACCCTTGAGATGTGAACTGTGCTAATGGAAATCAATGAAACAACAAGTGTTTCAAACGCAGCTTGATGAGATGTGTGAAGCCGCCGAGACAAACGCACTGATCCAGAGATTACATCGGCGGACGGAGAGGAGGAACCTGAACATGTCGCCGGTTGGTGTTGTTTAGTGCTCTTCTGAGGAAGAGGCTGGCACTGGTGACCCACAGCTCACCGCCGTCCAGCTGTGGCGTCAAAACCCAGCGCCGAGTTTTACCATAGGGGATTACGGCCGCCGTTCGCAGAGGACTGATGCCGCAGGGGTAATCACACCAATCGGAAGGAGAGACAAAGCTTCGGGAAATGATACTGTGAAATGTTAGACCGCGCTATCACTAACTGAGGAACAGATCTTAAATTGAAGTTATGTGGGTGTTGGATGTGTTTTAGTTGGTTCCCCGGGAGAATCACGGTGAGAAATGATCTTTGCCAGAAGGATGAGCGAGAGAAAACGAAGCCGTGTTCCTACCTCTTCTCTAAAAAATACAGTTCAAAGGTGAACCGCCAGCCTCCTCATCTCATCTCCTCATTATTTTAGAACAAACATCGTTCCTGTTGTGTCAAAACGCCAAAACACAACACATGACCGCTTGCTTCCCGTATGTTTGTCCAATATGTGAACGTTGATGTTTGTTTTCTGTGAACTTTCTTCTGTTTTTCTAACCGTGTGTTTGTCAGATGTTCTATACTTTTCCTAAAGCCACGCTTGCATCAGACAGCATTTGAGATCTCATCTGAAAATATCCAAACGTGTGTACAGTGAAAACATTTACTTTTACTCTTGTAAACCTGCAAAGTCTCTGTAGGGTAATTATATTTGCATTCATTTCTCATTAGAAGGAGGCACTCTTATCTGTAGATTGCAGGGTGTAAATAAGAGAAGTCTTGATCAGAACAAAAAGAGGAGGGCTAATGGATTTCATCAGGTTAAATCAGGTGTGTTGTGCTTCTTTCAGTTCATAAACACGTCCGCAGTCCCTCCTGTAGCTTCTACAAACATTCAACATTTTCATCTACTTTAACTGCGTTTCTCAAGATAACTTGAAAATGTGTTTTGATTCACAGCTGCTAACTTCTTTACAACTGAAGAATAATTATGGGAAAGTTTTGTATAACTATAAAAATATCTTAAGCCGTCCACCATATTTAAAAGGGACGTGCTATGAAAAACTTCCATTTTACATTTTTTGTACTTCCATTTGGGCCTCTATTGTGTCTACAATCAGTCCAAGCACTTAAAAACAAAAACACCCTGCTGGTTTTTGGCACTAAGTTAATGTTTTTTGGTATCTGGAAAATGAGCCATTTCAAAAGAATTTCCGAATGTAACGTCACAAATAAGCAGACACTGCCAGTTACCTAGCAACCCCAGCGAAGCCCAGCTGGTTACCTAGCAACCCAGCTGGTTACCAAGCAACCCAAGCTGAATTCTAGTACATTTGGTCAGTTTTTTTACTGCTGCATGTGCTGTAAAATGGCACATTGTTGACTTGCCATCCAGAAACCAGTTGCTGGATTCTTTTGGGTTGTACAGGAGTGTAAACTTTGAGTTGGTGGCGTGGCCAGCTGCAGCTTATCAATTTAAAGTGATAAGAGCCCTTAAAACATAAAATTATTCTGACAGGAGGTCAAAAGAGGCAGAAATGACCAGATTAAAATCTCATTATCTAAGAATAATTTTGAGCAAAAAATGTAATAAACATTTTTTTTGTATGTATCCCAACCTGTTCAAGGAAGCATAATTGGTCACCTTTATGTCTTTGTTGTTGTGTAGAAATGAAGGAGTTCCTGATCTTCTTAAACTCTCAGAAAACATTAGAGTCTTTGTGACGCCTCCTGAAGTTTAGCGACTGCTTTGTAGCTAAGCTTGTGTAAGGTCATATCCTTTGCAGTTTCCTGTCAATCTTAACACCTACAGAGACCCGCAAGGGAGTTACTTAGGGTTCACTTGCAATGTTACAGCTGTTTCTAACTTCCATCTGCAGCTCTTTGCTTTGTTGGCTATTATTGTTTAGCTGCAAGGAAGTAGAGCACAGAGTTTGTATTTTTATCAGCAGCTTGAAGAGAAGAGAATGCCTGTTTATGGTGATTTTGACACTAATTAGTAATTTACAAAATTCCTTAATTTTTTTCATTATTATGTAAAACCTAGAATGAAGGTATATTGGGTTCACTACTCATATATTGTAACAGAACTAGTTTTGATGAGCTTGTCTTACTTATTGTAGTACTATTTTATTTGTACTTTCCAACGGTTATAAACATCAAAATATGAAAATACAAACCATGTTTTAACCTACAAATATTATAGATTATATTAAATTACTTATTCAGACTGATGTGCTTAATGTTAAATGGAAACTTATTTAATCAGTAGAATAATGACATGTTTTAAACTTTGAATGTGAAAACAACACTTGCTTCTGAGTCTAAGAAATGCGGCATACTTTTTACTGAAGTACTCTGCTTTAATATTAGCTGCTTAGCATAGCTTCTGTAAGTCTGTCTGTGATTGGTTGATGAGCTTCTTGTGACGACTCCTCTCCCAGAAGCTTTGTCTGAAGGAGCTGAACAGATTCAGACTATGTTGGCCTGGCTCAGCTGGATCAGAGCAACATGATCGTCTTTTCTAACCAGTTTGGAATATTTGTTTTTATTTGCATCATGTGCTACACTGTGTTTATGTATTTTCACATAAAGCTAATTTTCCTCCATCCACGTAGCATGTGTGTCCAGTGTCGCTTGGTAACTTTAAATAAACCGACCACCGCCGCCTCCAGAGTGACCTTTCACTTTAAATACCAGCTGTTTACACCAAAGCTTCCCTCTCAGCCAGTTTGATAGACGGGAGTTTTCTGCACTTTTGGAGAAGTCCAAAAACCCAATTTCGCACCGCAGAAGGCAGACACTTTTTTCCTGTTCTCTCCCAGCGGTTCTCCTGCATAAAACTGACTGGTCCCCGTGGTTACCAGACTTTGAATTGCTTCTCCTTTTACCTCTTCTTCTCAGATTAAATTACAGACCAACTCACAATTAGGGTGAAAACTGCTTCCTTCAAAGTCCTAGAGATGGATACAGATTTGGTGACTTTAAACTCTTTTATCACTTGTTATAAAGCTTCCTCTTTTAGACATGTTAATACCTTTGTTTTTCTGTTTTTTTTATCTTTGATCCTTTTACCTAAATAATCCATTTTAAGTAGGTTAGGTTAAATAACTAATGAGTCTTGATTCTATTACTTTTTCTTATAATCCTTAGTAGAAGTGATTGGTCCTTATTGCTTATTCTTAATCTCCTGATTAATCTTTAAATGGTTAAAAAAGATCGCTCTGTGCAAAGGTCAATAATTCATCCTTTAGATGTATTTTTAATCAGTTGTGAGAATGATTTATTTCACGTTGCTCAGTCACGCTATACTCTGACGACTCAATCCGCTAGCCATCAGGTTTGTTGTAAAAGAAAAACAATCTGAGCTTCATGTAGTTCAGATGTTCCGGGTTAAAAAGGCCGGTGGTGTTTCCATGAGACGAGGAGAACAAAGCTAAAAAAGAAACTGTGTGGAGGGAGGACTGTCGGTTCTGGCAGACAGGCAGGTGCTGCAGCTGCTCCCAGCAGCTTTCTGCAGACTCTGCCTTTGACAGTCGGGGATAAGTGGCCATTAAAATCCCATGATCACTTAATACACCTGTCATTAGCCATCAGCTGTGCATTAACACTGCTGGCTGTGGTTACTACAGACCAAGAAATAGTCCTGCCTCAATTAAAACCTGGCTGTTAATGCGTTCTGTTAAGAGCAGAAGGAATTTGAACACGAAGAGCCTCTTCACCAAGTGACATTTTAATATATATGAGAGACAGCTTTAACATAGTAATAGCAAATGGTAGGGATAATTAAAGTAGGAATTTCAGAAGAAAAATAGTCTTGATAATTTATGGGGTAAAAATGAGCAATAAAATTGTGATTTATTTATTAATGTTTTTTTAAGTTTCTGCAAGACTCCTAGTGCTTCATCAGAAATAAATTTAACAGTATATATTATAACTAGGGATTATTAATATAAATGATTAACTGTATAATAACTGCATAAGTAACTTATTTAATGCAGAAACACCACATTTTACACGCTTCATCCCAATTTACAAAGGCTATTAAAAAAAACAGCAGTACATCATTAATGGCGTACGTTGTTTGTAATAACATGAAGTAATGGAGATTTTTTTTTTTTTTTTCTGATTCGTCAGAAGCTGGGCTTACCCTGTCCCATTCCCTGATGTCAAAGACAACACCTGTCAAATTAGGATTTGTGCAATTTGACTGTTGTGGCAACCTGGGGTCTGAATCTGGTAATAAGAACATTAACAACACCCAGCTGCCTTCCAGTCATTGAAGGATTGACGTCTCTGTGGGATGTTGTGATGTGATTGTCCTGCAGCAAGGAATTGTACAGTCTGGCATCTAATAAATCTTACACTACACAGCCTGCCTGGCATTCTTTACATCGAAATTCTGCAATTTGAAACTCTCACCATATCACAAGTACGCGTGCTTTGCCTGCTTTGAGAGCAGACATTTTGTGTGCTAACCATAAAGTAAAACTTTGTTGTTGCCCTACAAAGGAAACTAATCATGATACTTTAGTTCAAAGTCAATAACTTTACTTACTTTACTGATACACACACATAAAGCAGACACAAAAAAATATTAATATTTCTGAAATTTAACTGGTTCCCCCTTACAAAATAATTTTGAATGAATTCTCAAAACATCATTAATTTGCTACAACACATACTCTTTGAGAATGAGCCTGATTTTTATATATAAAAGAAATATATAATACAAACTGGAATAGGATTTACTTTGAATGGTGCTGAAATTGAAAATAAAAATATTGAGCGTGTCTATTTAGAAAAGGCACGCTAAGGTTCACTGCATTTATTCTAACAAAAGAAAACAGATCTAGTTGATGGTTAACATCGGTTCAGCATCTTCTGCTACTATACACTAAATAAAACATCAGTAAACAACCCTAAACAAACTACACAGCAACGGTTCCCAATAAATAACAAACAGCAGTTAACAGTGGTAATATTAAACATAACTAACATTAATAGCGATAACTATTAAAAACATTTTTTTAAAAACATGGAAAATGTACACATGAATCCCTGTCTAAAATACACACTAAAATATAATACTTGTAAAGATGTCACAGTTACAGACGGCAACAAAAAAACCGGGAGAGGCTGTCGGTTACCGGTTGCTATGGAAACCACCAACTGCCACAAGAACATGTACACCAATGAATGTCAGGAGAGAAAACTTTTTGACGAAACAAAATTAATTTGAAGAGTAAATAAACCAATTTTGACCAACTTCACATCTATAACATTGTTAAATTGAACCTTGCTACAATTATGCTGAAAGTCTTATTTGAGGAGTATGGAAAATACCAGTCTTTGCAAAAATATTTTTGATTTATAGAAAACCGGATTAAAAAAAACATGTGCCAAGTTTCCTCTTTTCCACTCTTTTCCTTCTTGTACTTTTTAATCTTCATCTTCCACTTTGCTCCTCTCCTCACCAGAAACCGTTATAGTTATTGTGTGTTGCTGTCTTGTCCTTCGGATGAACTGCAGCAGGCCCCTTTTTTTAAGTGGTGGAGGAAAAGTGAATTTTTTAAACTCTAAAAGCATTCATGAATGAGATTTCCGTTAGTTTGCATGCATAAATATCATGACTTTTTTTTTTCTTGATAAAACTGCTTAAGCCTCATTGAACTCTCTCCAAACTCTGATGAACAGGTTGACAGAACAAACAGAAACATCAGCTGACCGTAAAACACCTACTTTTATTTCTAATTTCTCTGTGTAAACATCTGAAGTAGTTTGTTCCCCTTTGTGGCCATAAAAAGCCCCAAAGTGGCTGACACAGATTGGCCTTTTGCCAGCCAGTGAAACATTTTCATTAATAGTGTCATTAAAAGAATAGGAAGCTGTCTATGTATAAATGGATTTTCTGGTAATTGTTTTTGTAGCCTCAGGCCTGGGATGCAGATTTGTTTTGTTGGTTTGTTTGATTCTGTCTGTATCATAGCTAAAGGTTGCCCATTTTCTGCATGAGCATACAATTTAAAAAGGGTGATTGTCAGGTCATTTTAATTGGGTCGAAATAGTGTTTTTTTTCTGCCTAACATCTTTAATTCTGCACACTGAATAAAAAGCAAAAGTCAAAAAGTGATATGCAAAATTCAGTAGCGTTCCCAACTCTCCTGTTTTTTTTTTTTTTTGTTTTTTTTACTGACTTTCTTAGGCTGATGATATCAGCAGAACAACAATCCCACTGACTCCTGGCAGTTTTATTATTAATGCTCTTACTTTCCACCGAAAACAAATTAAAATAAACACCAACAGATATCTTCTGCTTTATATTTATTAAATTTTAATTCTCATTTACGCCCAACTTCACTAATCTAGGAGAAAGCCACAGTGAGTTAAATTATAGGTTAGGAAATAGAAGTCAAAATTAGGCTGTGAAATAGGCTTCAGCAACTAAAAGTTATTCTCCAGTAAGAAAAAACATAATATTCACTTTTTTTTTAACTAAATACTGCTACATTTTAAATGTAAACAGTGATTTTAATGCAAATTTCTTATTGATTTCCATCCATTCATTTTCTTTGCCCCCTTTTCCTTGCAGGGTCACTGGTTGAGGGGCGGTGTTGTCCCGTCTCTGTCAGTGAGGCGGGGGTGTACACGTCCCCGGTTTATTGATTTAAAGCATGTAGACTATGTAAAATGTATTAACCTTAACAAATTAGTTGTGTCTGTGTGTCAACAGGAACAGTCCTCCAAGCCACCCCATTATTTTTTGGCAGTGAGTGAATGAGGGCTGTATGGGAAACACATTACTGGAGGAAAATATATGAGTAATTGGTAATATTATAGCAAGTAATTTTTAAAACATAAAAAGTAAACTTATGGTATTGATCTGACTGAATTGAAAATGATGAGATAAAATAAACTGCTGCTTTTTTAACTTCCTGTGGCAGTTAGCTGTGCTGCAATGCTAATACTAACTTCTATACAAACGGTAGTGTAAATTTTTCATGGAATGAAGTTGCCATGTCTTCCAGTCCAACAAGCATCACACTTTGTAAATTAAACGATATAATAAATATCAACAGCAAGCCAGTTGAGGACCAGTTTTTTTTGCCATTTCTAAACATTTTTAGCAGCTAGCGTTGTTGCGCTGACAGTGCTGTCTCATACAGAAACAAGACAAGACTCAGAGTAATCTGATATTGTTCTGTGCTCATCTATCAGTGATACTGGTGAAATATTTTGTTAGCATTACCATTTTTAAAAAATATATATTGTAACACCTTTCTAGGGATCATAAATTAACCTTTGTGTTTAGAAATGGGGTCCAACTGACCCCACACACATAAAACTTGTATCATTTTCCACAGTCCTCTACGTTTGCCTGAGGCCTCGCACGCACAAGGGTTAATGAGTAGTTGCCTAGTAACATGTATATCAGTGGCATATTAACCCTAATTTGTCACTATTAAGCTCATATTAATTTGTTTATGTGACTGACCCAATTCTACAAGTAATTGAAACGCCTGCTTTATAAACCACTTACTGATAAAAGTTTTTTGGGGGTCAGTTGGTATTTCCAGACCACAATTAGCTGAGTAGTTTGAGAAAAAAATGAATTTTTAGCAATGGTTGTGAAATATGAACTGCTTAATGATGACAAATTATGTTTTAATGTCCCACTGAGATGCATATAGGCAGCTAAAATAAAGTTTGACATTTTATGCAGCTGCTTTTTATTAGCAGTGTCAGGTTTTGTGAGCGCTAAGTCGATATATTCCTTTGCCTTGTTCCTCTGCAGAGGCTCCCATGTGATAAATTGTGTGCTAAAAATCCACAGCTGAAGCTTTAAAGTTATATATTGTTTTTTTTTATATCATAATTAAACGCCTATGACTGTAACTAAAACAGTAAGAGTCTGTTTTAGTAGTTGAATCACATTAGCAATCGTAGGAGAAAAACAGGGAATGAGCTGTTCATGTTAATTCCTATAATTCACTGCAAATCAAAGCAGAAAAATACTTTGCAGTTGTAGAACAACTTTGGTCATCAAGGCTATTGATGTGTTGAGCCCTAAAGCAAAGTGTTTTGTATCCAAGGTTTAAACCTAAATGGCTGCTTTAAGGTCAAGTCGAGGTCATCTTTAAAAACATTACATTTCATGTTCACTCTCTCCTGAGGCAACTCAGTCGCTGTTTGTTGTTGTTTTCATCGTTGACTTGAGCTTCGGGTTACAGCAGCGTTTGTGCATAACTTGTAAACGAGTCTAATATTGTAGTGACATGGCTCATTTATAAATATAAACATCTATTTAGCATGTTTTTCCGATATCATTGTCTCGCTGTTTGGGGTTGGTTGAAAACTCAACACAGTTCCCCCGGATAAACAAACACGGAGTCGAAGAGTTGTCATGTGTCGCTCTCTGGAGACGCCGCTGTACCGGATTCCCCGTGGTTGCCACCAAGTCGAACGCCGCCCTTCGTGGGAGACGCCACGGGTGGCGTCGGCACTCAAAGTTGCTGCAGCTAGTTCATGTTTCCTCTCCCCCCCCCCCCCCCTCGCCCCAGCAGCACCACCCCCACCCCCACCCAGCGATGAGTGATGTCAGACATTCAGGGATGCTGGATGCTGAGGAAGAGCGCGGTGGCAGCAGGCGGCAGAGATAAGACCCCCCATACCTCCACAGATTAAACAGCAGGATTAACCTCTCTACTCCACCACTGCCACCACGGTGTCTTTCACCCCCTTATCTGCCCCCAACTCCCCCCCCTTTTCTCCTCCAACATTTGCCACCATACATTTGTGCAGTTGTCATGA
Organism: Poecilia mexicana; assembly: GCF_051168715.1. NCBI lineage: Eukaryota > Metazoa > Chordata > Actinopteri > Cyprinodontiformes > Poeciliidae > Poecilia > Poecilia mexicana. Next base: position 48,157,763 of record NW_028263371.1, on the reverse strand, counting down.
TGTGGGAAATTGCTTTTTAACCCTATGTGGGGGGGTTTTCCTGCTGTGCCTCTTTTCCAAATTGAAACATAAGAGAGAAAAAAACTGCTTTTTTACTTCTGGATTGTTCTGCTCTCATCTCAAGCCACACTTGAAAGAAAGTTTCAACAGAAAAAAAGAGAAAAACTGCCACATTTTTCACCATTTTATCTCTTGCATCTGATTTAAAATGGAATACCTTCTTGGAGGGGGAAAAAATGCCATAAATGCGGATAAATATGAGGTATTTAGCTGTGCAGCCCTGAAGCAACACTACAAAACAAATCATAGATATTGTTTTTATGTCATGACTTTGTATTGCAGTTCTCGAAATACATGTACAGGACTCCAGCAGCCATAGTTTTCAAGTGAAATGGAAAAGTAGAGGAGTAGTTTTTTGCCCAAGACTACGAACCTGATACTCTGCCTGAAGACGTGTAGTTATTCTCTTACCTGATAGTTACTTCACAATTTGTACAATCTCTGCTTTAGCTTGTTGTAGCCAAGTTGTTTGGATTTCCACTCAGTGCAAACCAACATTTTTCTACTTGATGCTCAAAGATAAACCTTTCTGGGTCCATTACCAATATGTGCTCCATGGTTTGTAGAGACTGAAAGTCAAAACAAACAAATCGACACATTACGTATTCAAGCTTCCTCGTTCCTGGTGATGCTTTTTGTTGTTGCTCTGTAGCGATTCCTCCTGAATTATTGTTAATTTCTTTCAGGCTGTAAGAAAGCGATTATAAAAATAGTCAAAATATGAACGGCCCTAAGAAATTACTACAGCTTTTACATTGGTAGACTCAGTCTCTTATGCAATCCATAAATGTGTTATTTTCAGGCCCGATACTGACACACCACTCTGTTTATTGCTTTTTGCACTGTTTCACAAATGTGAGACCATGATTTCACATTTAATATAAAAAACTAGACTTCAGGATTTCCTAATAATGTGGCATTGATTTGTTTATAAACAAGAAAATGTACTTAAATTTAATCTTGTGCCCCTGTAAGGTTTTTTGTAGCAACACCCCTGTTACTATCTGCACTCAGAAGGTATTTCACACTTTTCTGATGAAAAATAATTGAATTTGTAACTGTTTATAAAATAGCCTCTGCATAAGCTGCTATGGCATTCAGAATTGTCAGAAATGACAAAATGTTTGGACACCACTGATTTTAGTGTCTATGTGTTTTATGGCACCATCAGCCTCCCCTATTGTTCCCTCCTGACAAATCACTGTTTTTCTTTTAAGACAGTAGAAGAAATGGTCAGTCTCTCTGACTAACCAACTAATCTGAATTGATACTAAATGAAAGCGCCAAGAAAGTTTTCTGGTGCTGATTAGATGTTAGCAGATAAAGATATTCAAAAAATAACCACAGTATTAAAAAAATGCTGAGCCATCAGTTTTTGGCTGAATTTAGTGAGACTAGAAAAAATTAAAAATATAATATAAGGAAGCGTTTTGACAGAAAGTGAACCAAATACTGTTTTCATAACTAAAACTACATTAATTTAATTGGGTCCAAAATAATTTGAAAATGAAATGATTCCTTAAATAATCTACATTCCTTTCCAACAAATATTTCTTTGATTTTTATTTTATTTATTTTAGTACTTTTGACTTTTTTGGCAGTTTTGGCCCACATGACAAATATTTTGAATGTGTATGTGTCTGTATGTTTTATGGCACCAAGAGCCTCGCATATAAATCAGCATTTACAAGAGCAGCTGTTAGTTATAATGCTCTATGACTAAAAATAAGACCAGATGTTATCATTTTAACTCTGCACATGCAGACTTTTGTTCAGCAGCTAAATCCTGTAACCGACCATCATAAACCTTGAGGTGAGCTCCGGCTCAGATGGAGGAAATGTTGCTACGTTTGCTCTCCAAACCAGCCAATTAGCATAGCATCCCCATGTGTTTGGTACCGACGATAAGAGGGGGCCAGTGACCAAGTGGGATATGACATTCCATTGAACCAGAAAATTGCTGCAGAGCCAGCCTTGAAATTAGTTTAAATTGCTGAATCAAAAAATGTTATCCTGGATTCTGGCAAGGCCAGCGTAAACCTCATGCCTCTAATCCCCAAACTGATGTGAAAGTTGTCGGGGATCGTGTCGCCCACCGCCACGATTGATGAGGGAGTTTGGATTCAGTGTGACAGAGGGAGACGCTCTCGCGGGCAACTGGGATTTGACTTGGCTTCCACTCGTGGCTACCAGGGTTGTGGCTTCAGATCTGCAGGCTTTGGGAATTTCCGCTGCTTTTGTGCTTTTCAATTCAATTACACGCCACCTCTTTGCTCTGTGACAATGTCAGATCTTCAAGCTCTCTTAGATGTGAGTTGAGTCACAAATCTGAGCTTTGACGCACAGTTTGAGTACCGAGGAGGGGGGATAATTTACCATCAGGTGCCTCGTTTTAAGCTTAAAATAGCTGCAAATCTCAGCACTGAAGTTGCCGATTGGAAGTAGGGAGCAGGCAGGAAGATGTCAACTCCAAAAAACCCTTTATGTGGAGTAAGTTCTAGGAAGTGGAGCAGTGAAGCACATACGAGTGGATTAAAGCACATTTATTCTGTACCCAGTCAGTCTGAAGTCGGTGTTTGACCAAGAACAGCAACAGTAGGAATTGGAGGTCGCGTTTTCGCCATTTGGACAAGAAAATGAACACCGATTGCTCACAATGACGCAAATAGCGGTGTGTCAAACTCCAAGTGAGGTTTTAATTTGAACTTTAAGAACTCAACCCACTCCTTTGTTGGCACATTGTACTTTCCACACAGTAATTAGGCTGGCTATAGACGCAGTCCTCAAAACCAATTTGCACTCCTCGATTGGCTGCAATCTGCCTCAGTGAACCGGAGCTCCTCATTAATAAACAACTGAAATGTGACTTTGGTCTCAATGTGTTGTAATGTTGCTTGTCATGTCTTTTTTTTTTTCCATGTGAAAATCTGCAGCTGTATGTTTGGATGCTGGAGAAAAGCTTCAACCACACTGGTTCCTCCCCTTAACATCACCTTCTTCACTATTTGTTTTTCTTTATCCAATTAACATTTAAGTTGCAGATGAACTTACTTTCACATTAACATAGATTTGATTTGTTTTTGCCTGTTGGTGTAAGAAAATGCTGGCAGCATGGTAATAAAATCTACAAGAACAAAAACAACAATTCAAACTTTATTTTTTATATTAATTGAGAAGTATTTTACTTTACTGTTAATTGGTGATGTACCAGTCATTTGGCTGGTAACTGAACTTAGTTGGCTTTTTTAACTCAATAAATGCCAGAAATTTCCAAGTCAATCTTCATGTCTAAAATGACTGAAATTAATATTTTCACCTTGGTTGTTTGCCATTTTATCTAAACAATAAAAAACTGTAGTTATGAGTTGATTACCTAAAGCGTAATTTAATTCGGAAATGTATTGTCTATGTTTTTTCAGAAACATTTAATTTGACATTTAAAATACTGTTAGCTGCTGTGAATTATTCATAAAGTTAATAAGGTGTAATACTGACCCCGCTGAAAATAAATATATGTTAAAACAAACTTGTACAAACAGGCTAAAACAAGTTATTGTCCTTTTTTTTTAATTGTTTGGCCTTCATACTGAAATAATTAATTCTAATTAATCTGAGTGGCAATTGTAAATGTTCTAAACCTGCATTCAAAAGTTGCTTTTTTCACTCTGAGAAGTAAATATGTTTAAAACTACAAACTGCTAATTAAAGAGTAAATATTGAATTTGAAATTTGTGTTATTTTGAGAAATAATTCAAAGGGTGTTTGCGATGAGTAGCAGTGAGAGAATACACAAGTTAATGTTGTTTTGCTTCTAAAAGTCTCAGTCATTTACGGCAGAGTTAAGTTTGAGATAAATTAATGTGGTCATCATTTTGACGTGAAAGCTAGCATGAAGAGGTCGTTATGAACCAATTAAAGCCCAGACTCGGCTCTGAATCGTAAATCAAACGCACCCTTTAACAGCAGAATATGTGTCAGATCTGTGGTGAGGATAACTCACTGGAAGAGCTGCTCCATGGCGTCCTTAAATAAAAGCACACAAACTTAGAAGATGCTCTTAACCCCTTTAAGGAATATTACAGACACCCTATCCGCTCTGTGTAGTGTTGCCACGACAACCAGTCATTTTTATACCCTATGGTATCTCGTCAATCATTTACTCGTATGGTTTAACAGTTCCTGGCTTGCTTTCACCCATGATTACATGAGGGGAAGATTGTTTGTGTGACTCGAGTCACAAAACGTCGAGTCTGAGTCAAGTCATGAGTCGAGCCCAAGTCAAGTGTGAAATCCTTGTTTCTGTGACCTAATTGTGACTCAAGGCCTCGTCTGTAGCGGTGAACCACTGTCGATATTTTTTATTTTATTTTTTTAACAAGTGAGGAAGACTCGAGCGTAGCATTTTGTGCTTTCACTAAATGTCTTTGAAATAAAGGGGATCTGTTTAGGTGACAGCTGTCCAGCTGAGGGAGCGCAGCAGACAACAGCGAGGCTGAGTGGATTACAGAAACCACTCTCTGTTTTATCGCTTTGAGTTTTCAGCCTTTATAAAAAACATATTTGATTTACAAATATTTGATAAGCTTAAGCCAAGGCAGACTACAGTTACCATCTGTTGCAATTACTGGTGTGTTATGTGCGACATTTCTTCATATATAAATAGGAACGTAAGTATTTCACATAAATGTGTGAAATACACTAGTATTTCTATTTTTGATATAAGGAGTAATACGTGGCAAAAAACAAACTTCGGCTCTTTTTTTTCCTTTGCTGCTCTGTGTTTCACGCTGACACGGTTGCTAGGCAACATGAGTTACGCTGAAGTGGAGGCTAGGCGGCTAGTGCCATTTCCTCTTGTCTCGCATCTCATTCACTAATGTCTGTTTGGTAGCATAACTTATCTTGTCACGCTGTGATAAACATTTGTAGTATGCTGACAACGTGCTAGCTAACGCTAAAACAGCAAGATAAATGCGGGTAACCATGGCAACCGGTGAGCGTTTAACAGCCGGTGTTATGCCGATAAATGCATGCCCCGTTGCAGGAACTCGCATCACTCTAAACTGTCGCAGATTGATAAGAAAACGGACTGAAATATGACAAAACTTTTAAAAATTAAGTCACCCTTAACTGTCCAGTCTATTAATATTGGAGGAGGCGCATTTTAATTTGTGGAAGCTAGGAGGGGGGTGCATTTTTGGGAATAGCTAATTATTAGCCTGCCAATATACAATATGTTCCCCCCCAAATATTATTCTACTGCATAGCATGTAAATAAATTAAAATAACAATAAAGTAATTACGGTGATAATAATAAATCCATAAATTATCAGTAAGAAGCAGGTAAATTTAGACATTCAATGGATCAATTAATAGTTTTAAAAAAAGTTATTTTTAATAGATGGAGTTTGTTAGATTATATAGAGAATGACATAAGATGAGAAAGGAAGAATAATACAGACGGGTAAAACTATTCCTCTCTAGATTTTCCTCTGGACTCATTTGGGGGAAAGTTAACCTCTAACTGGGTGAAGGTTTAAGTATTGTACTTAATCCCACTTGCTTCTGACAGGAATAAGTAACTCGCCCTAAAGTCCATTCAATGGGTTTTTAAGTCAGTGTGTGAAAATCCAGCTGGATAAAGGAATGCCCCACTGGATACAGCCGGATTAGTGCGTCTATTGATTTGTGTCATCATGAGGAACACACACTATATTACCATCACATTAGTAGACAGTATCTTTCAAGCAATGGCAAACCGCTGCTTCAAAAGCTGCTTACGGATTCAGTGGGAGCGTTTCTTCCCGACAGGTATGCAATAATGGGGTTTCAGTAGAACTCTAACATCAAAGACCAAATAAAAAAAATAAATAAATAAGTAATTATATATATCTGCGAGCAAGGACAGGAGACTTCTGTGCTCTGGAAGAAACCTCATGAAGTTGATAATTACTAATCTGATGCGACTTGAAAAACGTACGTGAGGTGAAGGTGGGATCGCTGCGGAGGCCGCCGCTCCACCCAAACAGCCCTCGCTGCTTAAACCTGCGGAAACCAGAAGGCCTGATCATGTGTTGAGTCTGCAGATTGTTGATAGTGTCGCACCAGCTCAGGGGCTGATAAAGCCAACCGTTGCATGTTCAGCGTACAGCAAAGCAAAAATCATTTCTTGCACTCTGACATCAGCCCGCTGAGCTACGTCATTTTTTTCTTGATTTAATGAAAGTTACATTACATTTTGGTACATCTCTCCGCCTGTCCAGTGTTCATGAGGTAAATACTTTCTGGCTAACTTGTAAATCCATCACTGAAACTCTGCCATTCAGATTATTGAAATCCTGAATCTTGTTTGAACAGACGACAACTTCAATTCTTCCCTGAATCTTAAAGACATTTCTGATCCGTTGGTGTGACAGAGAAATAAAAATGTAAATGCAAAAACAACAGAGGATATTCACAGGCGAAACTATTCCTGGCTTATTCTGATTTCCAGTTTCCTTCCTGACTCAGGAGGGTAACAGAAAAAAATAAGATGGAGACTCTTTGATAGAGCGAGTAGTTTTGAAAAGGAAATAAAAACAAGATCAAAGCAAGCATCCCTAACCCAGTTAAAAAAGGTAAGCTGCAACATTTACATACCAAAAATGGTGAAAAGTGGAAAAAATCTGATATTTCAGAATCTGTTTGAATTTTTATCGATCAAAAAGAAAGTTAATCTTTAGCCAACTTATCTAATTGTATTTATTTGTGTTTTACATATATGTCTATGTAGTTTTCTTCTTAAAGCAAAACAAGAATATCAGAATGGCAGAAGGTCTGTATCATTTCCATTGATGTCCAGTGAGAAATAATGAGAGATTCAGTGTTGAGAATTAAATTATTGAATGCTCTTAGAAAACATTCAAAAGAATGAAGTTTATTTTATTATTCCAGTAGGTGAAATGTTCTCCTTTTAAGGTGAACCAGGAGTTTTAGCTTTGAGCCACTGACTTTGCAGCAATCACTCCTGGATTTCCATGTGATGACAACTGATTGCATCAAGTTGCTAATGTTGCCAGCAATCCCTCATACTGAGATTGCTTCTTGCAGCAGAGGAGAAGAAACTTCAGATACAGATCAATAAACCAGAATATTATCAAAAAATTAATATCAGAAATTCAGTTCAAACTGTGACACAAATAGAAATAATACTTATTTCTTTTCCTTTTGATGGTATTTGATGACTGATTGATTGTGCTCAGCTGTGTCCATACGTTCACATAAATAATCTGTTTGGAATAACTCAGTCAAATCTTGAACTTCCTATATGTTTGGATTTTTCGCTTTCCTCTGAATCCACAAATGGCTCTTATGCCAAAAAAACATCCAGTTATTATTTTTGTATAAAATAATACAAGAGATTTCAGTATTAAAGTTCAGCTTTAACTGGTTGAATATTTTAGACCTTGGTACTAAAGACTTTCCCTACTTTAAAAAAAAAATCTGAATTTCTTATTTTTATTTTAGCACTTAAAGGATTTTTCTTCAGTTACCAATTTCGGAGTCGTCAACAAGCTGCAAGGTTGTCGCCATGTTGTCTTGCACAACTCTGGATGCTGTCTACTTCCTATTATAGCAGGGTTTCCCCCAGTGGATAATAAGCCTGGCGGGCCACCAGGCTTTACTTATGCCCCCACCAGGCTAAACATTTATTTTTTAGTTTATTTTAATGTTTGCCCATTTGTAAGACTTTATAGTTGGTATTCAGGTATTAATCTGCCAATAGCACATAATTACCAAGTGATATTTTCTAATTTTCTGTCATCTTTAAATATTTTTTAGCTAAAAAAATTAAATTGGCGGTCATCCAGCGGCCTACTACCGGGTTTAGAAAGTTTTCTGGGGGAAACCATACTATTGACTCCACATGAGAAAAAGAGAATAGTAAACTCACTTGTTTTAGTTGGAAGCCACGTGCCACCCCCTGATGGATGGGCGCCCTGGGCAGTGAGCCACACCACATATAACAAATACAACAACCATCTTAGAAATCAATGTAGGATTGGAGTTTGAGTTTAAAATTTAATTATGCCTATTCATTTTTATAGTTTTGCTTTAATTTTGATAAATATAAAATATTATTGGATTTGTGATCTAGCTAATTGAAATAAGTCATAAAATTTCCATTAAGTGTACGAGGATTGTCGGTTGCTTTAGACATTTATTATTGACTTATTTTGTTAAAGTAATCAAAAAATTTGATTTAAAGTCGAATCTTTAAGTCTGTAATTGCACACCAGTTTTGTGGGGTTGAAACAAATCAAAAGGTAGTTTAAGTACAAAGACAGACGTTTGGGGAAAAAACGCACTTCATCATTCATCGCCTTTCAGGCTTGTGAATCACAGACTGATTTAGTGTCTTTGTCGACAGCGTTGCTCAGAGCTGCTCATCAGCTGCTGCTTCATCAGAATCACTCAGACTCAGGAAAGGAACAAAACATAAATGCAGGACATTGTTGATACAGAAATACATATTTCTGATAGAATATGTTTTACATTTATAACACCGTTGTATTTTTTTTTATTTTATTTTATTCTTTTAGGTAAGCAAATGTTCACCATTTTACATATCACAGAAACAAAAATTTTATCTTTTTGTCCTTTCAGTTTGGATGAAAATTGCATTAAAAACTAAAAACACTATTACACATGATATAAGTCCATCTGGTAACACAGGAGCAGACAAAAAAATGTGGCCCCAACTTGGAAAAGACTTGTTTGAGTTGTGGGAACTACTTATTTTAGTTACTACTACTATTTTCTCCCGTATCACCAGACAGGTTCTGCCGTATTCTGAGTTTTGTTTTTACAAATATGAACGCAGCTCTGACTGAGCGTAAAATGTAAGACGTCAGAAACTACGACCCTCTGCTCTTTAGAGGAAGTTTGCTTTTGAATAAATAAATGCTGGCATTATTAAAATGTCAATTTAAGACTGGACAAAAATACAAGAGGTTATTTAATATATTCGTTAGACAGCCATGACTACAGCAACTTAATGAAAAGATGAAGAATTAAACAGAACGGTCCATCAGAGATAAGAGACATTGTAGTTTGACAGAGCCGCGCTTTGGTTTGTGTCCCGGCGGAAGGCAAATAAAAGTCTCACGTCTTTGAGGGGGATGAAGTGAGCTCCATGCAGATAGGCAGAATATTTCATGTCGGGGTCAGTCATTATGACAAAAGAGGAAAAAAAGCCTACCTTTTGGTTTCTTTCAGCCGAGCTGCTCCGTTGTTAAATAGTTGCTGCGCAAGGACCTCTGGGGAAATTAAAAGCATATTGTGCCACAATTTCCCTGTGACTCTGGGCCTCCCTGGGGAGGGCACTTTTAAAATTTCTAATAAAGGAGACTTCAAATTACAGAGAGGGGACCTGGCATTAATTAAACTGGGGATTTCAGCAGGGTCAACTTCTCATATTTATCTGTTTATACCATTGCTTTGGTCTTCTGTAAAGACTGCCTGGTGCTTTGAGGCCACCGCTCCTGGGTAAAAACAAACATATGGCAGTTCTCATGGATGAGACAGAAGTGATCTATGTGTCACAATATAAAAACCACAAGCTGGTCAGAAATATATGTTGAATGCCGCCTCGGGAGATCTCGCAAAATTATTATTTTTGTCTCCGTAAATTCCTTGTAATTATCGGTTTTTAGTGTCGTCACCTCGTTTTACAAATTAACCTTTTGCAGAGGATGCGAGCAGAAAGTTTCTTGCAACATGCATTAGCCTGTAACTGCCATTATTTCTGCTGTACTTTAATGATCACTCAGCAGCTACCAGCAATTTTCAGGACTAAAAGCGCCAGCAATTTACCGTCCTGCCACAGCCGACCGCTGTGATTCCTTTTTCTGTTACGATGCTTGAACTTGCGGCTAATGCTGTTTGCAGCCTTGACCCGACAGACGAAAGTTCAGATGGGTTGGCAGGCAATAAACAACGAGCGTTGGGTTGTTGTTGTTCTGAGTTTGTATTCTCTGTGGGTCTGTCTGAAACAGAACAGTGATGAGACATCAGTAATACCACAATTAACTCTTCCAACAAATACCTACTGCGGTTAACTTGGGTTTTTATTCTGCTGGTGGAAATAAAACGTAGAAAAAAAGATACAAAGGACTTGCTGTCTGATTTGTCATGTAACAACATATTTGAATGTTTTTTAATGGGTTTTTACATGTAAAACCAACAGGAAGTGGAATATTTTAGTAAAACAAATATATGGGTGGGTGTGTTTCTGCCAGATTGAGGCACTTGATGCCCCAATTTTTTAAAAAATGAGTTAATTTGTTTCATGTAATCGAAATAAGTTTGCCAAACTCACTTTATTTACATTTGATTAAAACAATTTAAATCTTTACTTGGATAAGCTTAATTGTATTACTTGTACCTTGGATTTGTCTTTTTTTTTTTTTATCTGAAAATCAGTTTTCACATCTATAGATTTTAGCTATAATCGCTACTTTTTGTCAGAGTAAATACCGATGTGCAGCGGTGTCAAACTCATTTTTGTTTTGCGTCAAATCAAGATGATCAATGCTCTGTAAGGGCCTTGTGCCAGAGTGTATTGATAAAACCTGTTCACAAACAAATAGATTCTTAAAATTAAATAATATTGAACATCTTTTCAGTCCCTCCTGGATTTCATGATTGTTTTGTGATTTATTTATTTTATTTTTTATTTTTTTGCAATAAAAATCAAAGTGCTTGTGGTACTAATTTGAAAATATTTGCAATTATTTATGTCAGTAAATGGAACTTTATTACTTGCTGTAGATCATGGATTATATAATCTGACATCAATTAAGGCTGAGGCAGCTGTTTAGTACAACTAAGAAAGTTTTTGACAATTTTTGAGAAAAATTTGCAATAAACTTTTATGTTGTCCCAATTATGTATTAATACAAAAAAGTCCAGGAATTTTGTGTGAATTTCCACAATAATTCACTAGAAACTGGAGGGACTGATTGATATAATTTGTCTGTAAACAGATAAAAACTGCATTGATTTGATTGATAACATAAAATTTAAGCACTTTTAGTGTTTAGACTAGGACTTAGAGGGCCAAATCAAAAGCTATGGCGGGCCGGATCTGGCCCACGGGCCTCGAGTTTGACACATGTGCCTCTGTGAGTCTTATATTTATAATATAAAATAAGTTACAATTCAGAAATAATTCACTGTTCACCTATTTATTCATTTACTTGTTTAGTATCTTGTGGAGCTGAAACAAATTAATTGTGATTAATCGATTAGTAATGTTGTATTTGATATATAAAAACGTATTTGGCTGTAAATCTGCTTCCTCGTTGGTGATTCTAAATGCTGCAGCTCATATTTCGACGTGTGGTTTCCCAAGCCGTTTGATTGACGTTTCTCAGGTCAAACTCTCCCTTGGCCACTAAGGGCTAAAGCTGAAAAATAGTTATTACGGTCCTGAGAAATTAAAACCACAAAACGCGGCATTTCCTGACCTCCGCTGTGGGATCAGCGTCTTATTTAACATCTCATAGCCGATGCAGTTCCTCTCTGAATCCATTCATGTGTTTACATTCGGCCTAAATGCCAAAGAGAGTATTGATGTTGGCCAATTCTCCGAAAAGCACGATTTACATTCAGTGACATTTTTAAAGCTGCTCCTGTCAGTGTTTTCATATTAACGGCGAACAAACAGTAAATATCTGTATTCTGATAGGTGACATTTGTGTAACAAACCACAGAGTTTTATCAAATGACTCTCCTCTTCGCTCGGTGGAGGATTTCAGCTTCTGTAGAGTCTGGCCTCATTTTGTTTACTATCACCGCTCTTCTCACAGTTTCCAGGCACAGCAGGGGCTCTTGTTTCAGCAAAATATTACTCTGATACTCTGATTGAGGCGCCCAACACATAATAACATAACAACATCTATAACAGGAAGCAAGAAGCCGAGGAAATGATGTCGTCATTAGGAGCTGGAAGTAATCCTGATCATGAAGACGAGGCTCGTCTTACATGTATCGTCATAAAATAAGATATAATTTGCTTACAAGTATAAGAAATAATCCACTGTTTATCTACTTTATTTACTCATTTACTATCTTGTAGGGCTGAAACGATTAATCAAATTATTTGTGATTAATCAATTAGTAATCGATTAATCATTAACTGGGGTATACAGTATCTAAAAAAGGCCATTTGCTGAAAGAACAACATCTTCAGAGCAGGAATTAAGTCAAAACTGTACAAAAAGAATATAAATGTTGTATTTAAGATATGAAAACTTATTTGTCTGTAAATCTGTTCTACCCAGAACTGAAGTGGTTAAAATAATGCAAAATAAATCTCCTATAGGCACCTTTTGCTATCCATTTATTCATCTAAATTATAATAAAATCAACAGTATTTCTTCAGCTGCAGATTCATCTTTTGCTACAAAAGGTAAAGCGTACACTAATGGAGTGGTGTGTTTTAGGCAATGGGAAACGTTTCATTCAAAAAATGATTTAATCATTTGTTTCTTTGAATCTTTTAATGTATTTTAATATTTTTTTTATTTTAATTGTAATGTATTGTAATGTAGTTTTAAGTAGTTAATTAAAAATATCAAACATTTTTCATCAAATTAATCGATTGTCAGAATAATCAAATATTTCGTTGCAGCCCTAATGTTGTTAAATAAATGCTATTCGATAGACGTTTTTATTTTGCTGCGTCTCTGTTGTTGACAGAAGACATAAATCTACTCACAGATTCAAAACTTGGCCTGGTCTGAACTGTAATTTCCGACAGAAACCAGAACAATTCAGAATCTGTGTCACAGCCGTCAGCGGAGGGAGGAATGTGGCTACATGTGCCTCGCCAGAACTACCAGCCATGGTTGCATGACTTTAATTACATTGTCTGTTTGGCAGAGCTGTGGCACATCAATCTTTTCTGCTGAGCTGCATGCAACAGTTTCCAGACCTCGACACGAAGCTCTGCGCTGACGCGGCGTCCGCAGAAGCACAGCGGGTGTCACTCGTTACTTCAAAGTCAAAACCCCTTTTACTCGACGATTTCAGGATTTCGCCTTCTGTCTCATGCTTCCTTGGACTAAATGTAGACGCATTAAAACAACACATTTGATCCAGAATGCTGACTTGTTATGTCTTTTGGCAGGAGGCTGCTGCTTTTCCACATAAATCCAGTCTAGCGTGACCGGAGCCTTTAACGTTTCCATCTCTGAAGGTCCTTGTGGTCGTCGAGTCATTCAGCAACCTGTTAATTTTTTATTATTGAGGCAAAATGTTTTCCTTTATTCCTTGAAAACAACACGTTTCTACATAGTACTGTTTTATTTATAAAATAAATAAGTCACCTGATACTGCATTGTTTAAATATACACTATTATAGACGCACAATAACCGTTTTCACCAACATTTTCCTCTTTTAGGTCAGTTAGGATGACCAAAACATTAATTTATTTTTTTTGCTAAATGCTAAAATAATCAGACATTTTTTTAAATTAATTTAATCAAAATGAGAAGTTTAAGAATAATTCCTCAGCATATGGTGGAGTTAAGTCACTTCGACAGCTTGGTTGGATTTCAGTTTATTCCTCTGGACACAACAGAGGATGATTTATAGGCCAACTTGCTCTCACTCAAAATTTTTCAGTTTAATTAAAATGTAGGGCTAAAACAATTAATCGGATTTATTGGTTATTGAAATAATCGTCAGCTAGTTTAGTAATCAATCATTAAGTGATGTATGAAGACTGATATGTCACTTGCTGAAGGAGCTACATTTGAGCCAAAACCGTTCAAAAATACATACATTTTTCATGTAAGATGATAAATATTCTCTCTGTGTGAATATGTATGATAATAAAATGTTTTCATTGGATTTAATGCAATAAAATGTTTATTTTGATATCTAAAAACTGTAAAAAAATTTTGCATTTTCTTATGTTTTTTTATTAAAAATTTTCAGATTTTTCAACTTAGTCAGAATAATAATTGGAGTGCGAGATTACTAAAATTATCATTAGCTGCAGACTTATTCAAATGTTGTAAATTAACTAATCTGAAGCTTACAAAGCCACGACGTCATCATGTGTACTTTGCAAAATGTTTTAAAGGCGTTGTGATCTCATCTTTCTCTCTCTCAAGATTCTGGCATTCAGAAATTATTTAACTAATCCTCACTGACCTAAAACAAGAAAGGTTTAATTAAAGTAAATGCCAGACAGGGAGAAAAGACTGGTTATGTATTTTCCTATACATAACTGTACATGAGGATTTTAAGGATTTAATTCAGTGTTTTATATATATATATATATATATATATATATATATATATATATATATATATTCCAGTCCCTCAGTCAGAAAGCAAAGTATGTCATGGGTTTGCTTTATTTTATGTTCAATAAAGTAGAATAGAAATATCCTCTATTGTCCCACAGCTAAAGGAAAAAGTTGTTAAATGTATTAGTAGTTGGTAAACTGGCGAATTAATACTAGACATTTACCATCTTTAGTCAGCAGTTTCTTTCTCATTATTACTTTAAGACATTTATCTTCTCCCTGGAAGCTGCAGCTCTAACTTTCTGTGGCTTTTACCCATTCAGTTGTGCAATAAAACAGACCTGAAGCTGATAACCAGACTGACTGGTTGGTTAGCAGAGAGACTGATGGTCGCTACAACAGCAAGTTTGTCTTCTTTCTATTAATTAAATCCACATCAACAGCGGCCCAAGTACCAGGTGAGCCGCTCCTGTTTACCATTTCAGATTGGGCCTGGGAGATGTTTCTTTCACAAGGCTTAATTGAAGATAAGACCAACTTTATCTCCTACTCAGCAAACAGCAGGGCACAGGCAAGTAGGACGTGATGGATGGTCCCTCCTTGCTTCTCTTGTTGCTCGTTTCATCTCTCGCTGTGTTTAAAAATGACCCTTCAAAACGCCGTGAAGGCTGGGAAACCGGTGTTCGCTCCCACACTGGAAGCAGCCGAACACGCCTGCCTCAGTAATTCGTTACCATAGATTTTAGAGGAGGCCTTTTTTTAGCATCGTGCGCCCCTTTCAGACATCAATATCGGGTTGTGTGCACTGCTATCCCCTTTGGGTAAGTCCCGCTGATGGCCTTCCTTCCTCGTATGAGGGGTTTCTGGCAGAGATGGACGCGCTGTGGGAATGGACTGACATTGATTTCTTCATCCCAGTGCACACACTGATGTATCGACTGCTGGGCTGATCAGTTAGAGACTTTCTGTTTGTCACTGTTTGGTGGAGCTGGAAGACCTTGAGCAGGAAGAGTCACAGGCCCAGCTTGTTTTGTTTATCGCCATTCTGCCCCCAAAATAATTGTACTTCACTCCATTTCCCTTCTGCGGCGCATTTCAAGAGGCGATTCAACAATTCACTCTTCCTTTTAAATGTTTATGTTTAAGGACGGCACTCAATCGATCCTCTAGGAGTAGTTTGCTTGAATTCAGCTGCTCTGGAAAGTTTCCCTGAAACTCAAAGATGATTTAGTCGACTGCTGATTCATAAGATATTTTACTCAATTTATTCACATCACAAGCTGTGTTTAAGTTACAAATGTGAGCAAAACTTTGTTGGTATTACGCTAATGTTGAAAAAGCTATTTCGCAATTGTGTTTCCATTAAATAAGAAACAATTAAAATCAAACGTAAATAAGTTTGGTCATGACTCAAGTTATGAAAGAAACATCATCCTTTTACCACTTCCTGTTGTCTTCTTCATGGTTTCTGCCAGTAGTAACATCTGATTGTTGATCACGACTCATTTGATATGAAAAGTGTTTCCATTGCAGTTTTGCAAAATAAGCCAAGATCAATGCAGCTGCAAAACCACCTCAACGTAGTTCACAAACTTTTTTATAATTGTCATGTTTCCATTAAGCAAATTTATTTTTGTAATTCCAATTTGTGCGGTTCTATAGTTAGTGGAAACGCACCTATTGATGTCATTGTGCAGCGTACACAGGTGCATCGCCATAAACTAAAATGTCTTTGAAAAGTTAATTTAGTTCATTAATTCAATTTAAAAAGGAAACCCTCTTATTAGATAGATTCATTGCTCACAGCGTGATTTATGTCTAGCATTTACAGTTCTGTTAATTATGATTATGGCCTGAAGCTAGATTCAGTTTTCATGAAATGTAATGTAGAATCAATTAAGTAAGACATTTTATTCGGTCTTATTCAGTAGATGTATCTGATCTGATGAAGCTCATTTCTCAGATTAAACCTTTTGAAAATAACCTCTAAGCAAGGCGTTAAATATGCTTTCCATTATTTTTATTGGTCTGATGTTCTAATCTTAAATGTTTTCATTTGCTGTAAGCATGAAATAATCTTAATTAACAGAAGAAAAAAACTTGAGGACATCAATCTGTGTGTAATTATAATGTATATCATGTGTTTCTTTTAATGAATTGAGTTACTGAAATTAATATGACCTGCAAAATCCTGTAAGCAGGATTTTAAACAGGATTTTGCAGCTCACATTGTTTTATTTTTTTTCTGTTGTTGGCCTATTTGTTGAACGCGCTCGATGCATCAAACGCTCCAAACGTTTCAAATCGTCGGGCCCTCAACGCGCCTCCATGTAGACTTTGAATGTAAACCAGATGCGTGAAACGTGTTTGGTGTGAACATTAGAAAATTTCTGGTGGACATTCAGCCATATTCCCCATGATCGTTTCAACAACAACATGAACGTAACACAACCAGGATTTCCCCCAGTGGATTATAAGCCTGGCGGGCCACCAGGCTTTACTTGTGCCCCCACCAGGCTAAGCGTTGCTTATTTATTTTGTTTTAATGTTTGCCTTTTTAAACCTTTATAGTTGGTGTTCAAGTACTAATCTTCCAATAACATATAATTATCAAGTGATTTTTCAAATTTCCTGTCAACTTTAAATATTTTTTAGCTAAAAAAAAATGGTGGTTAGCCAGCAGCCTACCGCCGGGTTTAGAGAGTTTTCTGGGGAAAACCCTGACAACAGTACTTTATTAGCTCTAATGTTTTATTCAATTACTGAAACTTTTTCCTAATTTATCGAGATCCACCTTATGTCTAGGTTCAGAAATAATATCTCTTCTTAATTAATGGCCTAAGAGACATTTTTCTGCTGCTCAAGGGTTCCTCTAGTTTAGCCTTGATGGCCGCTAATTCATTAAATAATTATTTAATCATAATTAATTCATATCTTTCACTTCGGTGCTTAACACAGGAGTCACCGACTGCACAATGTAAAAGCATTTTTCTTACTTCAGACGCATATTTGCAATTCGGATCAAATCAGCTTATTTGCGTAGCACCAATTTACGACAAAAGCCATCTCAGCGTGCCACACAGAAAAAGTAAACAGGTCCAATTCAGCTCGTTGTCACGTCACAGCCGAAATAAACATTGTTTGTCTCTGACATCTGTCAAAGTGAATTATAGATCTCGAGAGGAGTTGCACAAGTCACAGTTCCTCCGTCTTCCTGGTGTGCAGCTTTGTAGTCTGTTAAAAAAAGAAAAACGTCAGATGAGCTTTTTTCTTTGGGTCTAACTCAAATCTGACAGATAACACATGCTCTAGAGGCAGAATACAAGAGGAGAACACAGAGCAGCTGCTTCCCTACCTTCAGGTAATGATGCTGATTGTGTGTCTGCGCCAGTATCTGTGTGTTTTGTTCTTCTGCGTACTTGTTTATGTGTTGGATACAAAGCAAATAATCCAACCGAGCAATAAGCCAGAATACTTAGCACAAAGCACAATACATGTTGATTTCTTTGTTTTAATTCAGTTGGAATTGTTCTGGAAATGGACC
Organism: Poecilia mexicana; assembly: GCF_051168715.1. Lineage (NCBI taxonomy): Eukaryota > Metazoa > Chordata > Actinopteri > Cyprinodontiformes > Poeciliidae > Poecilia > Poecilia mexicana. Next base: position 48,139,855 of record NW_028263371.1, on the reverse strand, counting down.
GAATCCCAGATTTGGCCGGATATTTCTGGCTGCGTCATCTAAATTCAGGCTGTTACTGGGAGCATCCGGGTTGGCTTTGTGTCTTTTAAACGCAACGAAATTGCTTTGAGTTGTATTAATGGAATTCAGTCACAATTTGAGCAGCTCGAGACAAGGTCAGAGTCACGCCTAGCCCCTCTGAAATTGATTTGACACAGATTCATCCGCGTGCAGCAAATGTGCGTTAAAAAATGCATACCTCTTGATATTGTCGTATTAGAAGTGTTGAAGCAATATTCACCTGTGACATGGGGAAAATGCATCCATCTCGTATCCTGCAGAGGGAGTAATAATGTATAAATGCCACTATTTGCATCGCAAATGACAAATGGAACTCATGTTTCTGGATGAGTTTCTCCTGTGAGGTTTAAAAATAAACTTTGTCATTTTAAGAGACAATGTTTAAACGGATTTGTGAAGGACTTACGAACTCTGTGTGGGAATAACAAGGTTCTGGTGACAGGCAGAGTACGTATATGATAGTAACATAGATGTAGGCTACACGTCCATGTTAGCTAACAGCTAAAAGCTACATTAGCTAAGCTAATTTTGCTGGTTCGGCAGTAAGTAACTACAGTCAATATCACAGATATTTATCTTAATATTACACAGAGGTGAGTAGAGAACTCACAAATTGTGATCGAACAATAGTTGTAATGTACTTATATTGTTTCCAAGCTAGGAACAAGGCTAGCTCTTAGCGTGTGGCTTATTTATTGCCAAGATGGCTGTCAGTTACAAAGTTCAATGATGTGTGACGTTGCATGAGAACAATGTACATTTGAAAAGAACTGAGTTAAAGTTGATCATGGCTACAGATGTAGAAAATCACTTAAAACTGTTTCTAGAATAAAAAACATTGACACGGATCGAAACTACACTAAACTGAATGCCTAAAAATAACCAAGAAATTGGTGCTGCCCAGAAAAAAGCTGGTCGGTGCATATCTATCTGTGTTAATAAACACCACTGCCTGTGTAGTTTCTAAAAAGGCTTTTAGGTTTGCTTACTTCCCGTTTCCTCTGTCGCACCAGGTTTCCTTTCCAATCAGAAACCCTGAAATGAAATTCTCCCGCATCTCCCACAGTAATTAAGTCCTTGGTTTTCAGATATTTCTTCAGCAGATTCTTGTCATACTCTTTCTGTTTTAAACCTTGAGTTAACAGCTTCCATATTTCAGTTTGTTACCTACTTACCCACTGCCTACAATTTACATCTTAATTCACAAGAAAATGTTTTTGGGATAAAAAAAAAAAATGAACTCAACAGCGAACCTTTTCACTGCTATGCGTTTTAAATCGTAGCTTCTCTGCTGGTCTAATTCTGACCGCCTGTAATGTGTTTCAGTAATGGCCACATAATTGCAACAATCACCTCGACCTTCACAACACCTCAGTCGTACAGCGGCGCGGACCAGATCTGAGGGGCTTTTGGCTGCAAATAACAGCAAACAACTTCAGTGTGAATGGACTCTGCAGAGATGAAATGCACATTGACAGTTGGGGGTTGTAACCACTGGAAGCCTTCCAATGATTCTGAGCCCCCATCACGGGCGAGTTCTTTAGCTGACAGTCAAAGTCGAGGAAACAGCCCTCAGATTGTCACACAAAGACAACTGTGGCTAACACACACTGAGCCTTTTGTCTTCTGGTGCAGCATTTCATGTCTTCAGAGAAACATGTATTCAGTAACCTTGTTAGCAAGCTGGGAAATTGATATTAAAGAAAATATTGAATTAAATTCTGGCAGAATCTGGCATCCAGAAAAGGTCCTGAAGCTGCCGTATGTAACTTTTATTTAAAACTAATGTTTTTTGTACAATATAGAGAGAAGATCAATCAGAGCCAGGAGGAGGGTCTTAGTGCTGTCAGTCATCCTCATGTAGGTGTTGCTAAATATGCCAATTGCGGATAAACTTTTTAACATTACAGGAAAAGCTGTTTGTCTGCCATCAACAGAGGCTATACTAATTAGCATGAGCATTCCTGACAGGCTCTACTGTCTGGAACATGATTGGCAGCGCTAAGGACCTCCTCTTGTCTCTGATTGGTTATTTCTAATTAGCACTTGGAGAAGACAGAGAAGCTAAAAAGATTTTCACAGATTATCCGTCCCATGCCATGCTATCATGCCAAAGTAACAGTTTCAACAAATATGTAAAAAAAAAAATTTTTTTCTATGCAAGTTAAATTCTGGAGCTTCAATTCACACATCAGGAAAATGTGACCCAAAGTTGCTTTTTTTTGCCCAGATGGGACCGCTGTACGACTTTTGTATGGCATGTTCCAATCCTTTTGCCCAGGAAAAATCCAATCTGTGCCATTTCCAAATGTGTTATTAATTTGGCTTCGTATCCGATTGTTTTCAAAGCGTCTGAACAGTGATGTTGATTTTATCTGGCTTTTACGTTATCAATGTGAGATTTGTGTCATAAACCTGCACCATATTTAAATTATAAAATAAGTGAAGTGCATCACATCACAATCCCACCCTGTTGGCTCTAATTACGGATCCAAACAGACAACTAAAGTTGCAGTCAGTGCTTCTAAAAAGCACTGACTGCTTTTTTCTTTTTATTACCTTCTTTCGTGTGACAGTACTGTCGACTCTAATTGCTGAATAAACTTTAAATCGTTCCCTAAACGGCTCCATCCATTATTACTTCCATAAACAGTGCACTGTTGTTAGGTCACAGTTCTTCTTCTGCTGAAGAACGTTTACGAGTTGAGGACATAAACCGGTCACACAGAAGTCCCATCATGGTTGCATTACAATAATAGTATGAACACCCACACAGAAAAAAAATGTAAACCGAGCATCAGGATGTTCTGTGTTAACGTAGCCAGGTTTGCTCTGGTATCAGGTAGCCAACCTCAGAAGCAGATGCTTCACATTCTCAAAGTTTAATTTCCTTGCTGATCTCTTGCATTTTGAAGCCAGGTCAAAACTTTAAGCTGGATTTAATATTCCTGAAACCGTTCTGGAACTATTTCTCCAGAATCCAGCATGAAGTGTGTATCATCCTGCTCAAAGGGACATCTGGCATTAAGGAAAACGGTTTACATTATGGGTTGTACATCGGATGCGTTTGACATTCAGATGAATATCAGGATCCAGCCGCGCCGCGCCTAAAGCAACGTCAGCTCTGCCAGCATCTGCCGTCCTGATGTTGTTACTTTCCAAGATGAGTGATGCATGTGGAGCCAGTGATTCCTGTTTCATTGTTCCAAAACCCCATTGGGATTAGGAGAATGTAACAAAATGAACCTGTTTTTATCATGATGTGCAAACTGACAGGAAAACAAGCACCAAGTAGCATTAGCCTATGTTTCAGTTATAGATATCCCAGAATTTAATGAACCTAGTCTTCTATTTTACAGTTGGCACAGTTGGCAGCATGTTACCTTGGAGGAAAAAGGTTAGAGGTTCGAATCCCGGCCTGGGCTCTTTCTAAACGCATGTGTGTATTCTCTCCAGGTAAACATTTTACTCCCGCAGTACAAAACCGTGATTTAGTTTAATTATTCTCACTAATCGCCCATAGTTATGAGTCCATATGGTTTTTTTGTCCCTTGTCTCTGTGATGGTTTGACAGTCTGTGCAGGGTGTAGCCCACCTACATTTACTTACCTGAAATTACAGCGATCCTGAAATGTTTCTGCAAATTTAGCAAATTATAAAAAGTTTTCCATTGGTTTTATTGTTTGATTGAACAGTTTATGTACATAATCTGATTGTTTAAAAAAGAAAGATGCAGTTTAGTACCGCCACCACATCTTTGGTGAATACTTTGGAAATACTTCAGATTGTTTAGTTTATAGAAAGTTAACGAGATTGATAGCAATACAGTGATGCTATGTATAAAAAGTGCTATATTTCACACTGCTGAGTTTTCATGTCTGCAGAGAATACTGTGTTTGAAGATCAGAGTGACTTTTATGTTTTATAGACTCTTACTTTGCAGATTTGCAATAAGTTGTGTTTCAGTTCAGCTACTGTATTGACAGTTTGGACAAAACAGATGCTTGTTGTCAAACTGTTTCCGCTTGGGTTTAGTTTGTTTTATTTTTTTGGCTTTCCTGTCTATAGTTAAGACAGGCCACCCAAACATTAGTAGATGAAATCTGAGAAGCTGGTAGGCAGCTGAACAGACAAACCAGACCACTCTGAAGACTGCAAACATCCATCTAAATCTTAACTTGTTTCACATGAGCTGCAAGCCAGTGGGAGGAAAAGTCCTGCTTTTGTCAGTTTCTCACATTTAGACATAAACATGTTCGAAATGCCTTCTTTGTTTGTGGAGTTGGAAAGCACAAAATAAAGCTTAATTTAGCTGTTGAAACTCATTGGATAAAACATATCTGCTTTACTTTCTCTGCTCTGTTTGATGGAAAATGTTCGATGGAGTTTTTTTTTTATCAGTGTAGTTACCAAATACGGTTTTAAATACAGCCTTCAGCTGTAAATAGCAGAGCATTAAAAAAGGGAGAACCTCCTTCGAGATGCTAAGTAGCAATTTGGTTTATGTTCTCATCTTGTAAACCTGGTGTGGTAGGTCTCTGTGTGATTTTATTCAATTTTACAGAAAATTTGAAAGGTCTTTTATTGGTTTTATTGTGTATTTAGTGTAGTTCATTATTCAACCGTCAACAATAGCCTCATTAGCAATCTTTCATGTAGCATGAGAGCTGCTAAATATCTGCTAATGCAGTCCTACCTCTCTTTAAAAGGGCTTAACTGCTCCATAGCACATTATTTTTACAATAATCGTGATTGAACCATCACTTATGCTTAAGATACACATATTAAGCACTGGAAAAGCTTCTTATTCTCGCAGGAAAACTGAAATAAACGAGACGTATCGTAGCACGGGGAAACAATAATGGTATGATCCGTTAAATGTATCTGTTTAAACACCGAACTAAAACCCAAAATAACAATCTATGAGATCAATATGCTCAATTGTAAAGATAATGATTAACAATTAGTCATAACAACATCTTAAATGCAAATAAAATTGAAATTTGAAAACCGGAAGTTATCCGCTGTTTTTCCAGTGGAGCTGTTGTCTTTTCAAAATAAAAGCTACAGATGCCCATACCACAATAAGATTCCCATTTTACAAGTGTAATGTCACTGCTACTCTAGTATTTTTTTATATTATTGAATTTCTCAGTATTTTTGAATAGCACAGTGGTATCTGTGTGCTGCCCCTGTCGTAGTGAACCAGTTGACCACTTCAGATTAGAATATTGATGGATTTATTTATATCTAAAAAAAAAAAAGATTGATTTTTCATTTATACATAATTTTGTCTTTGCCCTTGAGGTTTGGAGGCTTCAGATTCACTCTGGGAGTCCCGCTCTGTTCTCAGAAGCCTGTTTTGGCAGAACCAGAGTCCACATGCCAAACATCTGGGCAGGTGGCGTCCGGCCACTCTGCTAAGTCAAGGCCAGATTTCCCACGTGTCTTTGATGTGCAGACAGGGATTACCGTGGTCCTCCGCTCTGGCTCTTAACAACCTGCTATTACAGAGCCATCGAAACATCCATAATCTTTATCGACCTCCGTTGGCGAACGGTAGGTGTTGCAACAACAGTGATAGATCAGGTTCAAGCACCGAGGAGAGGGGGAGAAAAGGAAATAAATCCACAAGAGGTTGAGGAGAAATGTCCAGTGGAGAAGTTATGAACTGTGGGATAATTATAAAAACAATGTAATTTTAGTGATTTATTCTGGGGAGTGCTTAGTATTCATAACTGCAGTGTGAGCAGGTTGCTCATCCGGTGAGTTTTGCACGATGTGTGGAAGTGGGTGAGCAGTAAATGTTTTTCCTTCTATTTTCCAGAAACAGAATAAGCACCTGTAAGTGAGTTTATAATGCCAGAAATGTCAGCACCTCAGTTGTAATCATTAATTTCCAGAAATTAATCACCAGCTCTATCAGTCGCCTGCAGGTCCTCTGTGGTCGGTTTTGTTCCTGTAACGTTTTGCTTCTTCCTCTTTTATCAGTTAGACTCAAGGACAGAATCAAGGGTCCAAGGCTTTTCTATTTTATTACTTCTGCTTGATCTGCCTGCAGTTTGTTCCCCCGCTTCATTATCTACTTCTTTAAGTCCCGTGATGGAGGAGAGGGGTGCAGTTTAAGCCTCTGGGTGTGCGAAACTCTTATGGGTTCCAGCTTTGTCTCTTTGATTTAAAGTATCTTTCTCCAGGACAAAAACACCAATCACTTTTGCTAACTTGAATGATTTATGGTGCATGAAAAACAGGAATCTCAGCCCTCATAAATGTTACAAAGCTGAGAAGCAAATGTTTTTTTATACAGACGGGATGGCAGAAGTGTGTGAGCGGGCGAGTGCGTGCACTTATTGCACCATCTTGTGAATAAAGCAAGTGTTGCACGCCATTAGGAATCTCATGACAATAGATCTTTCTCATCATGAGAAAATAGCACATCCAGAAGCAACAGATGCAGCCACAATCATTTTGCATAAGCTGATAAGTTTGCACGGTTATGAATAACTTGTCATACAATGACAGGAGCAAGCACCTGATATTTAATTTGCTTTGGCATCACTCTCCCATCCCCGAAGGTAGCACTGACGATTCTTGTCAGAAGATACAGGGACGCTGCTTCTGCTCTCCAGAAGTTTCATCAACGCCCGGCGTGTAAATCCGGCCCAACAGATATCATTTCCCTGGAGTCCATGTAAAAGAAAAACAACCAGCAGGTGTCTGGAGTTATGATGAATACTCAATAAACGGTTGGCCGGGGAGATCCGTTTGCATGTTTCGCGTGGCTGTCAGGGTGGAGGCGTTTGTCTGAGGAGAAGAAGAAAGTGGCATGAGATTGAGAGCTCTGGAAATGAGATCCTTTGTTAATGAGAGCGGTAGCTTAATTAAACCTGAGCATCTAAATGACTGCAGGAAAATAGAACTGACAGTCAGACAAATGCCTCAGGTAAAACGGTTTGTCGGTGCAACGCCCTGGGCAAATTTCTCCTCAACTATATCGGCATATAAGGTGCAGCAGCATGGCTTATCAGGACTGTCTGTGAAGAGGAAAAAGGTGCTCTTTTGCAACCTTGAGAGCACAAAACTTTTCATATCTGTCTGACCCCAAGCGCTGCAGAGGAAAGAATACTCTGAGATTCTTAAATAAATAACAGAGGAGTAAGTTTGATGGGGGGAATCCTGACTAAATAAGAGAATAAAAACCACAACTTCCTCACATTACAATCAGAACCGTTGCATTTTGTTGGGATTTTATGAGAAAAACTAATATAAAGTGGTTTAAAATCTTATGTAACAATGTTTTATTTTAACCATATTTTAGATGTGAAGTTTGTCAAAAATTTGTTTATTTTGAATTTATTTTGTTTGGTCAACAAACTCCAGTCATTCATTGGTACTATTTAGACTTCACTCTTGTAATGTTATGACTTTATTTTCCTATTTCTTTTTATTTTCTTAGCATGTCTCTAATATTACGTCATACCCTCTTGCTTTAAAAAAGAAGAGATGTCCAGACAAAAACTGAACCTACAACATAAATTAGGCTCATAAATTAAACCGAATCCCCACCAGTTTAAGACCATGATTGTTTTTGGCCCATTACATAAAATCTTCTTTAACTATATTGAAATGTGTGATTTAAATCTCACTAAATGTGAGAACATCCTAGGGATTTTAAGGCTGTTTGCGACTTGAGTGAGTGTTTTTTAGTGGTTATTGTTCCCTGGAGGCGAGGGCACAATTAATAGGCGCCGCTCAACTTTAAAGGTCAGGAAGGGGCTTCCTGTTTTCGATTGGACATTGGCTCCAGATCCGGCTCCAGGAGATGATTTGTCTCAATTACATATAAAGACTGATTAGGGACCCGTCCCACAGTGGTGATCCAAATAAATTATCCCCATTATGACTGTAATTTCTAATCACATTTATGAAACGGCGCCATTACGGGCCGGGATGTTGGTGGACAGACGGGGCTCGTTGGAAGCTTTCACATCACAGAGAGTGCTGAATATAGTGGACTCTTGTGTTTGTGCGGCCGTGTATTGTGCTGGAGAGCATGTCCATTTTCAGCCGCTGTTTCAAGAGCATCCCTCACCGCTCCATTAGTTGAGTATGCTTGGACATGCAGGGAGTAGCGGAGAGTGGGGCGCTGGAGAGGGGGAGTCTGAAAGCACTCCTCTTGGCTTCGGAGTAGGAAGGACGGCAAAGAAAGAGGAGAGATTAGTCACAGCACCTGAAACACGGATGCAGGTTCTTATCCGAGCCTTAATGTATTAAATATAGAGCTGTACATGCAGCTTATACTAAATAATTGTGCTGAACAATCAGTGTACTTGTAACAAGGTTTTATTTTAACAGTATTACAGATTATGAGAAGTTTGTCAAAATGTGTTTATTTTTAGAATCTACTTTGTTTAATCAATAAGTTGTTTCTCCTGATATTTATTGGCGTATGCTGCTCTTGGTAGTTGGTGGTTACCATAGCAACCAGTAACTGAAAGCTCCTCCCCCTTTTTTGCTGTTGCTGTCGGTAACTGTGATATGCATCTGTGTTTTCTTAACAAGTGTTATATATTCTAGACAAGTTTAATCATATACTTATTTAATCATAGTCATTTTGCTATGATGTATGTGTTTTTAACTGTTATCATTATTAATGTTACATTTTAGCTATGCTTAATTTTACAACTGCTAACTGATGCTAACTGCTATTAACTAACCTTTGAGAGCTATTGTTTTGTAGTTTGTTTAGGGTTATTTATTATATTTAACTTAATGCATAGAGGCAGAAACGGCTGGACTGAACTGAATTTGGTCTTTTGTTAGTTATGTTTTAATTTTTAATACAAATTAATGTTTCAGTTACCAATTGTGTGATACTCTTTGAATATTACATGTGATTTTATTTCCTGCACTAAAAATATATATCCATTGTTGTTAAAGATGAGATTAGTTATGTGGATTAATGATATAAATGTATGTTAAATACCACCATACGATCACAATAAGCCTCTTTTTCTGTTGCTGTGTGTAATGTTGGGGCAGAAGCTGCTGGACTGACGTTAACCACCAACTTGATTTCCTCTTTAGTTAAAATAAATACAGAGAACCTGAATGTTTCTGTCGTGACGTCGACCTACTGGACCTGAAACGAACAGAAGCATTACAATCAAACAATGAAAAACACAAAACTGTTGCTTTCTTTGAGAAAACATCATCGATCCAACCTCAGACAGTGCCTTGTATTTACTTTCCTTTTATGACTGTATTAAATTTCCATTGGGATCTCACCACCCGGTTGTGTAATGAAGGTTGGAAATGACACACTGTAATGTTTTGAATTGCTGCGTTATGAGACAGACACTGAGATGGAGGTTAATGGTGCAAAACATGCAAGACCTCACATGCAGCTGCGCCGCTTTGCGTCTGCGCCTCCTCTCTGTTTTTCTTTTCTTTTTGTGGCATGGTTGGGTTATGACCAAGCTAAATTTAATTTGATTTAGGATTATTTATCATTTCTGTAACTAAACTGTGTCATGTTTGGTGGAATAAAAGAAGAATCTGTGTTGACATTTCATTCATTTTTGTTTTGGAAGCATGTTTACAAATTGTTCCCATATTTTTTTGTTTCTAATCTGGATTGAAATATGTGTAAAATCCCAGAAACCTTCCTGGTGGCCTTGTCTGAATTCTTCAAAATGTTTCTACAATAATGAGATAATCACAGTGTGACATCAGTTTATTTGGTAAATACAAAAAGCCTTTAGATAGACATTCATGTACATGCAAGAAAAAAAGGATTACTGTCATCACTGGGGCATTTTGTTTTAATTTTGATTCAGTTTTTATGTATTTCTGAAAACCTAAAAATGTGCAGATGCTTCTTTGGCAGTAAAATTCAGTTGGATGCAGCTAAAATTTAAATACACTTTCTACATGTTGTCACTTTAAAACCACAAACCTCAGTGTATTTTGTCGGGATTTTTAATATACCAACACAAACTGGCGCATAATTTTACATTGTTTTAAACATTATTTACAAACAAAACAAAAATCCACATTGCACAGTGGCGCAGTTGGTAGAGCTGTTGCCTTGCAGCAAGAAGGTTCTGGGTTTGATTCTCGGCCCCAGTCTTTCTGCATGGAGTTTGTGGGTTTTCTCCGGGTACTCCAGTTTCCTCCCACAGTCCAAAAACATCAGGTTAATTGGCCTCTCCAAATCCAAACATAACATGGATGCATACATTTGAAAGGTACCGTAATGGGAAATTTAATTTCTCCAAGAACTAACAGAAAAACACAAGAACTGAACTGCAGAATGCATCTCTAATATAAATTTCCAGGTTTTTATGTGTTTTTAAGATGTTCAGATCAAACCCAGTTAAGGATGTGCTTCTGCTCCTTTCAGCTCTTTTCATGAGTTTTTCTGCAAAGTACTACAGACACTCTGTGTGATGTTGGGAAATTCACTTTGTGAGTTTTATGAAGTAACACAGTTACTTCACAAAGGAAGGTTTTTCTTCAAGGAGCCCAAATGGATGTTTTTGAGAGCATGTCTGAAGGGAAAAATGGATACAGCAGAAATGCCTTCACTGGGTTTCTCCTTTCACTTACACACCCTAAATTATGTTGTTTTGTTTTGTTTGTTTTTTTTGTTTGTTTTGTTGTTTTGTTTTGAAGACTCTTTTCTCACATTCTGCTCTACTCTGTCTTCAGAGAAAATAAGACCTTACATTTTTAGACTGGCTTCTGAAGCCTGCAGCTTACAGAGAGCTGAGTGTCTCCCACAGGTCTTTTAAAGTCAGCTTTGTGGCTGTACCCTTTGACCATCACAGTACATGTGAACATTTGCGTAAAGGTGATAAAATGTGAACTTTTTTATTTTTTTTACCACCATACTGCCCCAATATGTTCTCTTCCATCACTCAAATTAATGCAAAAAAAAAAAAAAAACAATCCCTCTAAGACTGGAAGTCTTTTTAAGCAACGACAATACAGTATTATTTCTGAAAAAATGGGGGAAATTATGATAATTTGATATAGTATAATTTTCTTCTATAATGTGACCTATGTATGATCAGGGGCGCTGCTAGGAATCTTGGGCCCCACGACAAAAAAATTAAATTGGGCCCCCAAGTCCAGCTGCTGTTCAATTTCTTGTGTATTTGACCCGTCAAAAGTGTCACAATTTTAAAGGCTCCCAGCTGCCATCTTCCTTTGGTCCAATCCTGATACGAGCACAATATTCACTGCTAGTGAATTTTATATGCAACAGTCCACATACTGCATGCAAATAGGTCACTTGAATTTTTTTCATTATTAATTTTAGCATAGTGAACAATATAATATGGTACAATATGATGTAGACAACACATACAATATGATACACAATCATTTAAAATAATAGAAAATGATGCTGAGCAATGCTACATTATATGCTACGATAGAAAACAGAACAATACATTTTGATGCGATATCAAGATGTTATTCAACATGATTGGTAGAAACTGACATTAGTTTTAAAATTTGCTTAAAAATATTTTCAGTAGGAATCCGGAGTATAAGTGATATAAAGTAGAAATGATAGAAATTAGTTGGGTTTTTTTTTTTCAATCTACCAACTAATCACGGTAAAGCTTGTTGATGATATAATCATCCACAAGTGGGAAGCAGCGTGAGCTCAAAGGAAGATCTCCTTAAAAAGGCAGGTGCAAAAACACCAATTATCTGGACCTGGTTCAGATTTAACATCCCGCGGTCTTACAGCGATGCTCAGGAAGAGTGCGGCAGATGTCACGGTCTGCAAAGTATGTGGAATTTAGGAAATACAAGCAATTTGTTTTACCACCTTAAAGCAAAGCATGTAGTTGGCTAAATACCAGCAATGGAGCTGACTACAAGAGTCAGTCACTACACTGGGAATAAAAAGCAGAATTTCACACAGATATCCGTTACATTAAAATGATTGAGTTTCTATGTAGAGATAGATTTTCCATTTAACTTTGATTTATCCAGGTAGTCACCATTGAGATTATGTTGCTGCCAATCAGGGAATGACAGGCAGCAACATAACAACAAATAACACAAAAATTAGTGTTAATCAAGCTTTAACACATACAAATACATACATTTCACTCAGTTAGTATGTGATTTTTTCATTACCATAAACCATCACAATATATTAACGCGATATGAATTTTGCAGTAAAGAAGCCATTTCTGCCTTAATGAGTTTAAAATAAGCAAAACGAGAAATGAGAAGGTTTTCATAGTGTAGCCCACCTCTGCAACAATCCAAGCACAACATTAAAAAAACATGTAAATAGCAAGCTTATGTGACATTGTTATTCAAGTCTCTGCTGGGACGTTGTAATGAAGCCATTAAAGCAGAAAACGCTCTCTGTCAACCTTAAACCTTCATGAGCCGGCCTTAATGGTTTTTATCTGCCAATCAGTGCTCTCACACTTACCACCGCCCTGTGTAAATGAATTCAAATCCTTCTTGCTCATACTCGGAGAACCACCCGATGACATGCAGCCTGCCTGGAAATGGATGTCCTCCGGTGAAGCACTGAAGTGATCCCTGCAGATTCTCTAAAAGGGAGAAGTTAGGACTGTCAGATCACGGCCGTAAAACGAGGGTGTTTAAAGGTTTAGCCCACCAGGGCTTCTGAATTACACGCTAAGGGCCTGGACTCCAAATGCATTTATCATGGAGAGGCAGGAAGGGAAACAAGGCACTTTGGTGAAAAAACTCTGGCAAAAAGGCGCACCATGAATTTGCATTTAAAGTGTTCACATTGTAATTGGTAAGATACAATTTATGCTAATTTGATGAATTCAGGCAACGGAAAACTGTGTTTCTTAATGTTTGTGCCTTTCCACTTTCACACTCTCGTCCAAAGAAGTTAAGACAACGTAATTTATGCCGTTTCATTGCTTTTACTTTACAAACATCCACAGTCTATCACTGAATAAAGAAAAGAGAGGTGAAAGAGAAACATGTCTCAGAAGAGAGGCTCTGCAGGATGAAACAGAACGCCGTCCATCGGTTTCACATTACATGTATACTTACATTTATTTAGAAAGAAATATGAAATGACATTCCAGGTACATTATGTACTGCAAAAACACAACAACAAGCTGCTATTCTGGAAACGCTGAGATGGATGAATACATTTTTAAGAAACATTCACTGGAAACTGATCACATTTTCTGCACAGAAAGTGACCATTTATTTCCAGTTGCTAAAAGCCTTGGAAAAGTATTCATACCAACTTTTTTACATTTTTTAGGTAACATATTATTTGAAGGGGTGTGCATAAGACTCACATGACACTTTTAATGGACTTTTAATGCAATTTTTAATGCAAATTTGCGTTAAAAGAGTAATTATTTACCGAATGACACTTCATGACAACAGTTGTAAATATTTTTGGAGACTCCATGTTCATGACGGGTGTTATGAACACCTCTTCAAATAAAGTGTTACCACAGTTTTTCACGTTACAATCAAAACCGTGTTCTTCTGACCCACACAAAGCAAATTTGGAAGATGCCTGGTTTTCGTACTTTGTTGTGTGCATTCGTATTTTGTCTCTCCCGAGTCAGTTAATAGAAAAACCTTTCACTGCAATTACCAGCAGCTGGTAGAAGCAATTATCTGCATCTACCAGCTGTGCTCATCTAGACACAAAAACACAATGTCTATTTGTTATTGCAAAATAGTTTGTTTTTTGGCAACACACTCATACCAGCCCTGTTTGGTCCGTTTTAATAAAACTCTGGCTCATTTCTCCTGAAGTCTGAGAATGCGAATTTTGATGTGGATCTTAAAGCTAACTCTAAAAACCTCGGTCTCGGTTCGGTTGAAGTGAACTTTGATGCTGTTCAGATGAACACCGGGCGGACTCGAGATCGCTCCAAAAGCAGGAAGTGAACTGCAGTTCAGAGCATTCTGGGTAAATATAACCAAAACAAATGTGAGAGTCTACTGCTAGTGGGAGAAATGGCTTGTAGTATTTTACAAAAAACTAAGGGTGGAGTTTTTTGGCCAATTGCCAGTCACTGATCCTTTACAAAGCCTTACCAGCCCATTCGGATTTGGCCGATACTCTGAAATGTTGCTCAATATAGCAAGAAAGTTGCTGAATTGGCAACAGTGGAGTGACTGTTGACTGTAAATGTTCAGACATGAAGTGGTGGGCCGGTCTATCCGTCACACCTCAGAGAGCAGAAGAGGACAGTGATTGATTTTCAGACCTTTGCCGAGGTGGATAAGATCGGTGGATAAGATCGGTGGATAAGATCGGTGGATAAGATCGGCTTCACATGTAAAAACCAGCCAATCACTAATCTCCCCAAAATTAAGGAAATCGGCACAGATAAAACAGAAGACGAATCCTACAACTGCTAAAATCTGACACCACTTCACTTTTGTTTACATTTCGTCACAAAGGAAGTTGCGCTCATGTCTTCTTCAGAGGTTTTCATATAATTTATTTTAGTGGTTCTTTGTGCAGGATGAACACAAGCAAATGGGTGAACAGGTTTGTCAAATGGTTTGGCTCGTTTGACACAGTGCAGTGTGAAAGCGAACCAAATGTTGCAACTTTATCAAACTATCAGATATGGAAACACCCTTAAATAAACAATATGACACACAGAACAGATTAAAAACAGCCATTATTTGGGGTTTAGGCTCCTTTGCTTACTTTCAGATACTGTAATGGTTCAGCAATTGTTAGTACTGGCACAGCAAAGCCTACTGTTTAAATGCCCTAAATGTCACGTAAGCAAACCTCTCTCTGTTAGGTGGTGTGATAGCTCTGGTTTCACTCAAAGCAACACAATAAATCCTTTCTTTTCAGTGCCCAACTTCCACGCTGCCGCTTTGTTTCAGCTTGTCGGCAGCGGTGCCAAGTCCCCGCTTGGGATTTGCCCGTGTCATTCCTGTTACCTTTGCTAAATTTGGTGCTGTATGTAACAAGAGGAAAATGCTCCATCAGTCTCATTGTGGGTGTGGAGAGAGGAGCCGGAGGAAAGTTCAGTGGCTGAGAAATAAAGCAGTGGAAGCTCTGCCAGCATCTATTTCCTGGGTGAGATGATGGGAGAAATTCTCCGTCCTCTCTGGGGATATCATTTGGAGACACACAGGCGTCCTTCAGAGGCAGAAGTTTTAGAGCGGAACCCCAGCTCTTGGTAAGGGTGTTTGGAGCGTTTCTGAAGTAAAATCCTCCTTTGCCTCGGTTGGTTTGCGCCATCAGATAAAGACTTCCAGTTGAGGCTTAAGTGTGTCAATGAACCCGGGTGGAGGCGGGGAATCAGCAGCTTACCTCCGCAGCACCCGCCAAATAGAGATTAAACCATTTCAGCCTAATAGCACATGTCAGTCAAAAGTCACACTTGAGTACTTGAACCCACTCTCCTTTGCCAACTTTCATTTTATAATCACTTCCCCTTGAAAAGATGTCGCAATTTACCAAAATGCAGAGAAAAGCGGCTGAAAATCCACATCAGAGCTGGAGCCGCCATCTGTAATTGTCAACCGTTTCTCTGAATCCTCAAACAGGACTCGATTTGAGTGTAACCATTTCTGATTTATTCAAAGACACACGCGTGCAAACCAGCATGCTCAAACACCATGATCAAAGCCCCAGAGATATATTACAGCACCAAAAAAACACAGCTGTCTCTCTGAGCAGCCGCTTTTTGTAAACGCTACTCGTTTCTCTGCTCTAATCACTGTTGTGGACATCGCGAAATTACCCACCGCTCCATAGAATTACTTGACTGGATCCAATAACAGTGGCTTTGATTTGCTGTTCAGCCGTCTCACAGGCGGATACACCCTGTGGTCTGTAAATGAGAGCTTGTGCTGTTCAGCCAGTATCCCTAATTTAGACATCATAGGGCTCATTAGGTGTATCAAACTGATATCAAAGTCAGAGCACAGATAGTGGTGCTTTAGCAAACACTGGTGCCGTGACAGTATCCCACAAACTATACGCCTGCAGGGGGTACAGCTCTGTTTTAATATCACCGATTTTTCTCCAGAGATGGTTGAAAGTAGTGGTGGGCGATCTGGACTTAGAGTTTTAAATCTGGACTGAAAACCCAACTGCTTATGAACCATCATAAGTGAACCACTGACCAACATTTTCATGTGTAACAATGGCACATATATATGAATGACTTGTATCACTAAACTGCACATAAATTGCATGTAATCATATTTTGAAATTTACTGATAAACTAAGCACTCTCTAAACAATCTCACTGACGAGTGCATGTAAACTTCTCAGGGAGCGTACTGCACCATTTTTTGCACAAATATACACCAGAACGTCTTCATTATTCCATAATCTGTTAAAAGATGCAAACAATAAAAAGATGCGAGAAACAACAAATCTCCCTCACACATCCGTTGGTGTTTTTGTCCTTAAAAAGGCCAAACACACACACCTGCAGCGCTCTTTCTTTGGAAGCAGTGTGTTGTTTGAGCACGGTGCATTCTGCATCAGCTTGTAGAGAGATCCAGAACTGGACACCTGCCATTCCTGGTTATGGCTGCTAAGTTCTGATTGTACCTTTACAGTTCAGTGAAGGGATTGCACAAGTCCTCAGCTGAATAGTCTTACCAAACAACCTACACTTGGAATCAAATATCCAGGATAAGAAAACACACACACACACACACACACAGAGACACGCATTGCATGCGGGTTGGGCAGAGTTTCTATCTGTATTTTTTTCATTTTGTTGGCTGTGCTGCACCACCTCTTTTGTTTGCATGTGGCTCACGGTTTGTGCCTTTAAAACTCCGAGGAGGGAGCAGTTAAACGGCTTGTAAGCTGAATATTTTCTGCAGTGCAGCAGTTCAGATGAGAGGTATAAACAAAGAGATGATGTGTCCCCACCGAGACAACTCCCCTGATAGGCGGAGCTGTGATAGCTCATTCAAAACAGCCTCTCTATTATTGTCTTTTGTTTCCTTTTGAAGAAAGATTAAAAAGGAAAAGTCTGCGTCCTTTTGACGTTACAGTGGGATGCTGGTACTACTGAGCAGCACTGTGTAGTGTCAGAAATTGATTCAAAGACAGCTTATCTGGGCCCATGAGGGAGCGAGCCAGCAGACTGCATCCAGAGGTTTCTGGGTAATATTCAGCTGCCTGTTCAGGCACAGATTGAGCTTGTTTATTTTTATTTTTATTTTTTTCCCCGGGCCCCGTATCTCTGCAGTCGTTTCAATGCTCCGCTCGTCAGAAGCGGCATGTGGACTTTGTCATGTTTGCAGTGACGATATGAATCTCTGTGTGCAGGTTTACACCAGATACGGGAAATGCTACACTTTTAATGGCAACAAGACAACATCCAAGAAGACGAAGCAGGGCGGAATGGGAAATGGGCTGGAGATCATGTTGGATATCCAGCAGGACGAGTATCTGCCCATCTGGAGAGAGACGAGTAAGGCCCACAAACACCCCACCGCCTCAAAACACAGCATAAAATAATCATTTAATTCATCATTTCATCTGCACCGCACTGTAAACACACAGAGCGGTGCATGTTGATTCCTCAAACCTCAGTGTGTTTTACTGGGAGTCTTTTAAATGAATCAAAAGAAAAAAAAAAAAACGTGCAAAATTAAGAAGTGGAAGGAAATTGATTGATTTTTTTGTTTTGTTTGTTTTTTACAAAATACGCCTAAAATTATTCATACTTTCAGTATATTTAGATTTAAAAATTTATTTTCAACCAATCTGAAATGACCTCTGAGATGAGAATAAAAATATTTATTCATATTTATTTAGATTTGATTTTAAAAATAACGTCCAAGCTTTGTAATTTTTTAATAAATAAAAACGATCTGTATATGTTTTTTATTTGTAGCTTATGAAATGTTTAGCAAAAGCCTTTTTGCATGTTCTCAATGGTGCATTAAATATTTTTCTTTGGTAATGAGCGTTTTGTCAGATTGCCTGATCAGATCCAGTCTTTTTCCTTTTCCTGCACTGCAAAAACATAAAATTTTACCAAGTATTTTTCATTTAGTTTATAGTGCAAATATCTTAGAACGGTGAAAATATGACAACACTAACTTACAAGTAACTTTTCAACTTTTCTTGTTTTAAGTTAGCTGAAACAAAAAGTCCCAGTCATAAATTAAACAATCTGCCAGAGGAAAAACATGTTTCCCATATTTTAAGTCAAAATGTCTTGTTCTATAAGCTGGGAGATTATTTCACTTATAATTAATATTTTTCATCAATATTAAGGACTAAAATCAAGCTCCTATCAAAATCAAATAAAATTTCTTCTGACCAGAAGAAACATTTCTGTAGAAGATTACACTCAATCTAACTCTACCTGGTTACAGTTGGTGGGGATATGAATTGAGTTAAATACAACAGAAAACCTGTTAGTTGGACAGGTTTAAGCTATAACAGAATAGTCTGGTTAAAAATGGCTCCATCTGTGCAGATCTGTAGGAAATATACCCCAGAAGACTTCACTTAGTTTATTTATTCAGCACCTGATGATGCTTCATTCACTTTAAGAAAAATGAGCTCAGTCCAATCATACAGACAAGCACAAACTCCCAACAAAACACACTAAAGTTTGGTTGTTGTAATTCTGTTTTTAAGTCTTTTTTACAGTGCTTTTGTACATAAAACATGGGATTTGTTAGAGGGAATTCCTGAACAACACACTACTTTTGATCTGTGCTTGTTCTGTTGCTGCATAATATTCTTCCCTGTTGGCTTTTGTTCCCCAAACATGCTCGAAATGCGGTTCGCAGTTAGCATCAAGCTGAATCTGAGCTGTCAAACAATGCCGACTCCTGAAATCCCCGCGTTCACTCTGCCTCCGCCACTGCACTCTCACGCTCTGCTTGTTTCGCCGCGTAGATGAGACGTCCCTGGAGGCCGGCATCCGGGTCCAGATCCACAGTCAGGACGAGCCTCCCTACATCCACCAGCTGGGCTTCGGCGTCTCGCCCGGCTTCCAGACCTTCGTCTCATGTCAGGAGCAAAGGGTAGGCCTTTGTTCATCCCTGCTCTGTTGCTGTTGGTGCCGCCCTCGCTGAAACCGTCCGCCGCCGGAAGCTCGGCCCGGTCTAATAAATCTCTGTGTACTCAGCTGACCTACCTGCCCCAGCCCTGGGGGAACTGCCGCTCCACCAGCAGGGAGAAGTTCCCGGGATACGACACATACAGCATCAGCGCCTGTCGCCTGCTCTGCGAGACCAACGAGGTCATGCGCGTGTGCAACTGCAGGATGGTTCACATGCCTGGTAAGAAACGCAGAAAACTGCACGTGTGAAACAAAATCTGTATAAACGTCACGGCGGCGAATTAAAGCCACGTACAAAGGAAAAAGAGACGAGGACGTTTCTGCCAGAAACCTCAGAAATGTTCCAGAAAAAACAAGGCAATTTCTGTTTCAAAAGTCAAAAATTTGTAAAAACAAATTCAGAAATTTCAGAGTTTTTCCTACACACTTTCTTAGCTTAATCTCCTTTTTTTTGTTTCTAGAAAATGTTTGACTTTTCAAACTCAGAAAATTCCTTGTTTTTTCTTGAACATTTTCTAGAAAATTCCTCCTGTGTTTTTAAAAACAAAGGAAAGTTATGAGTTTGAAAAGTAGAAAATTTGCAGTAATAAAAAACACTCTGTTCCAACATATGGAGAATGTAGACAAAAGGCATCACATGCAGAACTCAGTAATTAGCAGCCTTGTCCTGACTAATACTTTGGTCCAGTCTGATCATTTTGTCTCCAATTCATGCAAATGTCTAAAAAAATCCAGCTTTATTTCCACCTAATAACGGGCGCTGGCCCACACTTGGTGTTGAAACAGAACAAGGATCCCAAGTGAAGGAGAAAATGTTATGAGAAAGGTTTGCAGAAACATTTATCTCCAAACCTCAACGAACCGAAGCAGCCAAAATCCCTCCATAAATGTTATCACAGGCTGATAACATCATACAGAAAACAACTGATTCAACTTTTTCCAGCTAAAGATGATTGCACCAGATGTTGCGTCATGTGGAAAACGTTTCTCTTTTTTCTTTTTTCCCCAAGCTTTTATTGGCAGTTATGAAATCTTTCCTCCTGCAGTGACTGTTTTGTGATTTGTTCCTTGGAATTAAGCTGAAAGCGTAACTGAGGTTGATTGGAATGTCTTCGGTTTCCACTGATGTGGTCACAACCGTTTTGGAAGCGATTAAAGTGAAGAAATGTAAAGCTGTCATCACAGTTGCCATAATTCATCCCGTTGGGCTCAGCGTGCGGAGCCATTAAACCGCTGGATTAAAAGCCAGAGGGTTAATCAGAATCGGCACCAAGTGGCACAAGTGAAAGAACTGAGATTTTACGGTAATAAACGACACGAAGCAAATTTACGTCTTCAAAATTACTTTCAATGAGAATGCTCATTACTTTTCACTTTTTCAAAGAAAACCATTTGAGCAACCTCCCTGTGGAGAATCTGAATATGCTGGAGAGTCGGGCTGACAAACATCAGGCCAGATATTTGCGCTTGTGCGTCATCATGGCTTGAGAACAGGAAGTCAAAGAGCTGAGTCACTGAAAGCAAACTGCTTGACTGATGTGGCTAACGAGCAGCGAGGAGGCCAGAGCTCCCAGTTATGGGCGGAAATCCACACCGTCTCCAATATCACGCCACAGCTGACACTTAAAGACACCAAAATGAATGACTCGAGTAATCTGAGGTAGAAAAGGTTTGAAGAGCAACTTCTAAAAGAGGGAATCCAGCCGATGTGGCTGTCACAAGCTCATAAACCACTGGAGCCGCAATCCAGTTCAGTTCATTTAAAAAGCACCAATTAGCAGCAGGTGTCATCTCACAGTGATTTACAAGGAAACTAAATGCAGCATTTATTTGCAGAAATAAAGAGGCGATTCATCCAGTTCATCCCAGTCTTATGAACAGATCCCATCTCAGTGGAAGCTTTCAAGTGGCCTAGTTAAAGCAAACACGGCTGGGTGCAGGTCTTTGCTGCTTGGACATCCTCCAATGTCAAAGTCTGAGAAGAAAAGTCAGAATTCTGAGATTGAAGGAAATTTTTGATTGAAAATGTCAAAATTCTGAGAAGAAAGTTTGAATTCTGAGCTTAAACACAGAATTCCTGCTTAACTCGCACAATTAAAGCCAGAATTTTAAAATTAAAGTCAGATTTATGAGAGTAAGGACATAATTATGAGTGAGAAAAGGCAGAATGCTAATTTTAATAACAGAATTACCAGATTAAAGTCAGAATTTTGAAACCAAAGTGAGAATTCACTCACTTTCATTTCCCCAGATATGAAAATTCTGATTTAAGAAAGTCTGAAAAAAAATTATAAATTCTCAGATTAAAGTCAGAATTTTGAAATTAAAGTCAGAATGGATTTAAAGACAGAATTCTGTGATTTATGTTTAAGTTTTGAGACTAAAAGCTTCATTTTGTGGGGAAAAAGTCAGATTTTTTTAGTTGGAGGATGGAATGTTAAAATGTTTTACAGCATTTTAATACGTGTAACTTTGACTGTGTAGTTTAGATAAAATCCACAGTGACTTTAAACTTGTGCTCCTCCTTATTGTAACGATGACGTTTGGAGACACCTCAAGGTTTTTCCAGGAGTCATAAATGTTTGAAATGTTTTTAAAATCTGCTCTACTGCGTAACTTCCTGCTGCTCTCATTCATCTCGCATATAAAACAACCAGAAAAGCACCTTTCCATTCAAGTCTCTGTGTGCATGTTCACAGGAAAATCCCCTCCGTTTTCCTTTTCATTAGGAATGCAGTGACTTTATAACAAAAGCTACCTGCAGATCCTTTGATGGAGACTTTAAACGCTTTGCTGTCAGGCGCAATGTGCTGCTGGGGGAATTTCTGGATGAACTGAAAGTCATTTGAAATCCAGTTGATTTATTTTAATTGTTTTGTGGACCTCTTTAAATACCCTATCAGAGTCCAGGGACCATCTGAAGGCATTAGAGAACTCTTTAGATCTTATCATAACACCACAGACTCAAAGAGAGAAGAACAGTTCATCTGTGAGAGGTTTAAATAAGGAAATTATTCACCTGAGACTCTGCAGCCTCAGTGTGTGGCTGAAACCTGAGAAAGTTTTCACACGCTTAACTTTTTAACTATCTTATCATGTTATTGCTTAAAAGTTAGACTTTATTTGGTAGATTAACACAGAATTGCACCAAATTGTGACGTGGAAGGAGGACAACATGTCAATCTTTTTCATTAATGAAAATCTGAAAAGTGTGGCATGCATTTTTGTTTAATTTCTTTAAGTCAGTAGTTTACATAAACACCTTTTGCAGCTTTTATAGCTGCAAGTCTTTTGAGGAATGTTTCTACCTATTCTTCTATGGACTTCATTCATTTGCCCATCTACCTGTAGCTGCCTCAGCATACCTCTGCCACCACCATGTTACACAATGAAGAGTGCTCTCTGTAAAAACACAAAATCTTACCAACTGTTTTTGGTCCAGTTTCAATTGGAAGCATCTTAGGCCACTTGAAATGAGACCTAATTAACATACAAGTCACTTTTTTGCAAGATATGAGACCTAGTATTACATAAATAAGTCCTTCATATAGTTATTTTTTTTTAGTATTAGTTCCACTGGCAACATTATTTTATTTATAACAAGACATTTTTCCCCAAGTTATAAGGTAAATAGTCTGTCAGTGGAACTAGTACTTTTTCATTAGAGGTTACCTAACCTTGAACAGCTTAGTATATATTTATGGGCTATACAAAACATGTTCATTAGAGTTTTTACAGAAAATCATTCTTGGATAATAAGATTGAAGTCTGGTCAGTTCTGCCTATTTTGAGAATGAGATGTCTTGTCACTTTAAATCCTCCAGCTATATTCAGCAACTGGTTTCTGGATGGTAAGTCAACAACAAAACTCTTGTCGTTTCCAAATGTCCTGGAACTCAGTTTGGGTTGCTAGGTAACAGGCCAGGCTTTTCTGGGGTTGCTAGGTAATGGGCCAGGTTTTCCTGGAGTTGCTAGGTAACGGGCGGTGCCAGCGAATTTGTTTTTGAAACTGAGGTTTTTGCATCGGGTCGGTTTCCAGACACCAAAAAACATTAACTAAAAACCAGCTGGGTCTTTTTTTAAGCGCTCTGGATGTTTTTAGAAACAGTTGAGACCCAAATGGAAGTACAAAAACATGCAAAATGTCCCCTTTGACTTAAAACAAGCTCCTATGTCTTGCTGAATAGTTACTTGTAAGTTAGTTTTGTCTTATTTTAAGTGGACTAAGATATTCACACTAGAAAATACTTGGTAAGATTTTGTGTTTTTGCAGTGTTCACACTGAGGCGCAGTGCTCATTTTTCTGCCGGTTTGTCTGCAGGCCTGAAAACTCAGTTAAGGACTCTGATCCAATCTATGTTTGAAAAAAAATTAATAATGCTTCTGATAAGTTTGAAGATCTCCCAAACCTCTAAGCTGACATTATCTTGCCAGGGTTATTTCTCTTCCAAAGCGCCCCAGAGGGTCGTAGCAGCTGACAGGTAATGAGCAACCCCACTTGATGGGGCAGGACTAATGCATGTGGGGCAGCCCAGAAGAAAAGCTACGTCTTGAATCGCCATGTAAAGGAGAAGTTGCTGTCAGAAGAGAGTAACGCCTCAGAGATACCACAAACCATCGCTTTGCAACATCAGCCAACGGTCTGCGCTTACCGCTTCTTTGCTGACATACATGTCATCACCATACCAAGAATGTTATAGTTTTAATGCTGACGTGGATTAAACTAAATGTGTACATGACTAGCCTTAAATAAAGGTCAAATATGGTAAAAATAAATGTAATTTGAGCACAGCATACCTAGTTTTGTTTATTTCTAAGTAAAAACACTCCGTTTTAAAATCCAGACTGCTCTGTTTACTGACAGATGATGCAGAATAAGAGCCTTTTCAACTGATTTATAGTAATGCAATAGAAATTCCTGGTGGCAGTGGTTAGGATGATTATTGTGTTTTATTATTTCTTCTCATTATTAATTATGATTAGTGGTTTAACAACAACAGAAATGACCCCATCAGGTTGCATGAAGCTGCTGGTGACGCAGGACAATGAGGACAAACATTTTTTACTGCCATGATGTGACGACACATTGTCCCTTCAATAATGTAAACTGTTCCTCCCACAAGTTTTTCCTCTGAGCTGCTGTTTCCTGACGAGGAGC
The DNA here is from genome assembly GCF_051168715.1 of Poecilia mexicana. Classification (NCBI taxonomy): domain Eukaryota; kingdom Metazoa; phylum Chordata; class Actinopteri; order Cyprinodontiformes; family Poeciliidae; genus Poecilia; species Poecilia mexicana. Next base: position 48,115,564 of record NW_028263371.1, on the reverse strand, counting down.
GCCTCAGATTTAAAGCTTTTAACATTAAGCACAAAGGTTTTGTAGTTATTTACTTCTAATGTGAATATTTGCTGGAGTTTCCTGTTGTTTAAATTTCACTCTGTGTCTCAGTATTAAAGGTATTTGTTTTCTAAACGTTCTCATTTTGCTGGGCGCTCTATGTGTTAAAGTCATGTGAATGAAAAACAAAGCTGTGATTTTCATGATTTTCTATTTTCAAAATACTTGTTAAAACACCAAGATAATTTATTTATGTAATTATATTCATAACCATTTTTTTTACATTTCTCCATGTCTCAACCACAAATTTCGCATTTTTGGGGAATTTTATTTGATACAACACAAAGTATTGCATAATTGTGGTACGTTTGGGAAATAATATATGATTTTCAGCGTTATTATTCTGATTTTATTTTTAAAACATGAAAAGCATCAGTGCATTGTGATGCTACCACCATGTTTCACAGTAGAGGTTGGTTACGTTAGTTTTCTGCCTCACATAAACCAAAACGTTTGATTTTACAGCAGAAAACTTTGTTTGCTGGGTCTTTATGTCAAACTTTAAGCTGGATTTCTAATGACTTTTTCAATCTAGTAGTTTTCTCGTTGACAAATTTTCTCGCCTGAACTGTGGATTTCTGTGGCTCCTCTATAGTTACTGTGTTTGCATAATTAATGCTTTAATGAGATTAAATTGCATACAGCTGGAAGGAGTCTGGTTGCACTGAATTTTGTTTTACATTTTAAAAAGCATAAATTATTCTACATAAAAAGGTGTTCAGACACACTTTGTTTATCTTATTATCATCTTATTATTATTATCTTATTTATTTTGGTCAAAACCTTCACAGATTTATTTTAAAAGTAACAATTCATGAACACTGGGACTCTTAAACAGTGAGACCATAAATTGTATGTTTTATTTAGAGATTTGCAAGATAAAAAATTAATATTTCAGTGCCTCCGTCTATTTCTATATTTGGGTTTCCACCACAAAAAGAAGCTATTAAGTTGTTCTTGTCCTTGATGTGTGGACAGCAGACAGAGAATGGCTTTTTGCCTCTTCTCTCAAATACATCTGGAAATGTAAAATATATATAAAACATGAAATCAGACGGCGGCGGCTCTGATTTTAGAGAAAAAGATATCGGTCGAAACCTTTTAATGTTTCTCCACAAACATTAGCCCCATGAGTGTTTCACTCCCAGACAAACTCACAAATACAAATTAATTGTCCTGCTGATGGATCCGTGTCATTAATGACCTGGGCAGTGTGTGTTTGTCTGCAAAGAAGTGGCTTGTTGATTGGTTTTTAAAGACTGCCTAAATATGCCTGGCGGGCGGAGCCAGCACGCTCCATTTCTCCGTGCAATCAAGGACGGACGTCCAAGACGGCGCAGCGCGCCTGCTGCCTTCGTTTGGAGACGAATGATCAGCTGCAGAGGAGCGTTGTTCACAGACGCGCTGCCTCGTTGCAGCAGACACGGGTCACTGAGCATTTTGTTTCTGATTGATCAAATTCACATTCTGCTCTTATTTCCAGGAACTGCAGATATCTGCCCTCCCAGTAAAATCAACTGTGTTGACAAAGCGCTCGGTAAGAAACAATCTTCCTTCATTTCTTTTCCCATTACCCCAAAAACACAATCAGTAAATACGATAAGGGTGTTTTTTCATATTCTCTTAGACTGGATATTTTAAAATTACTTTTTCCTCGTGGTGATTTGGGTACTTTAGCGCTCTATGGCTGCGCTGCTTTCACACTGAACGTTTCAAATTAAAGCTGCGCTTCATTCCCCGGCGCCCATCAGCCTCGACTCTGACCTCACCTCCCCCTTCAGCGGATGTCGTATCCGAACCTTGGTTTCAAAGAAACTCCAGTGAAAGGGGCCCATTTTATTGACTTGGCTGGACAATTATCATTTCTCAGCCAAATAAGCCAGAAATTTAATTATGTCTCCCTTCACTGAATTGAAACTCTGTTTAAAATGTGGCTGAATGAGATCTTAGATATATCTTACAAGAATGGGTCGCATTCATGAGGGTCATATTCCTGAATCGAACAGATGGATCCACCACTCCGTCAAAGGTGAGGTATTAAAAAATAATTTCTGCATTTATGTAGAGCTGCTTTCTTCCTACATCAGACAGACGTAGGCCTCCATGCTCCTGCATACAAATAACCTTATTGTTAGAGTTGTAAAATCCATAAATCATCAAGTTATAATTACTGCTTTCAGTGCTTCCTCTGCGCATTTTTAGCCAGAACTGAATGCTTTCAGAATTTTAAGAGACAGGCTGGGAAAGGGAGTGCCATTGTTTTAGAGATCATAAATATGTATTTAATGTATTAACATGCCAGCCGCTTACTGTATGTTTGTCTTAATTGAATAAAAGGTACTATATGCATTTTCTTCTGCAGACTTGTTCATTTAGTTAGAGAAAATGTATTCTGCCGTTATTTCCGTGAATTCAACTGCTGCCGTTCTCCATCAGGCGATAGTCTGTTGATTCGTTGTGAACCCTGAAGACGCACTGATCAGTTTTCTGCCAATGTCTGATGTCCAGTTTTTGCAAAGTGTTGTGCTGCAGATAAGCATAGAAATCGATTCCAATTTATTTATAAGATCTTTAAGATAAGACCATACAAGAAAAGCTTTTAAAATGTTTTTTTGTCTAACCTTTCTGCTTGAGGGGTCATTAATTATTTATACCATATGCAGAGGCAATTTGCATTAAATAGTCGATATACAACTGGTTTTGCTAAGGATGAAACCCTTAAAGGAGACTTTTCAAAATGTTTTCAGTGTTTTACACTTAAAACAAACAGTGTTGCATTCCTAAAACAGGACTCCTGTGTTTTCCTACAGAAGATCCTAAACTTAAATGTTAGCTTTCCAAAAGGCTAACATTTCTAAATCCAACAGGTTTCATGACAAACAGAGGCTGAGTAAGAATAGTTAAATAACAGAAAATTTGATGTATAGCAAGTCTTGCTCTCTCTCTCCCTTTCTCAGCCAGAATAAACCAGACACCCTGCAAAAACACAAAATCTTACCCAGTATTTGTGGTTCAGTTTCTAGTGCAAATATCTTGGTTCACTTGAAATAAAACAAAACTAACTTACAAGTAACTTTTCAGCAAGACATCGGAGCTTGTTTCAAGTCAACAATTCCTTACTGGCTCCACTGGCAGATTATTTCTCTTACAACATGGGAAAAATGTCTTGGTATAAGTGAAATACTTAAAACAGGCTCCTATATCTTGCAGAAAAGTTACTTTAAATTAGTTTTGTCTTATTTTAAGTCTGCTCAAATACACTTAGTCCATGTGATGAACCATCAAGGTGTACACTGACTTAACGTGGCTGTAAACGAGAATCAGCTCCAGAAATACTCCAAGGATAAGCCAGTACAGACGATGGATGGAAGGAATATTTACCGGAAAACGAACTTCTTTGGCTCCAGAGTCATGTTATGTATTTGGATTGTTCAGAGTTGCTACGGTAACCGTAACCCTGGGGACGAAGGGTCGATTGGAACAAGGCAGTCGAAGACCAAAATACTTGATCAACAGTGGATGTTACAACACAACAAGACTGAAACGTGTCCGTATCTTCGATGTTATACCGTGGCAGAAAGGGACTGAAGACATAACAAATCACTTATCTGATTATTTTCATTGTGAAATAAGTTTAATTCAAGTTAAAATCACACCTTATGTCTGTTGAAACTGTGTTTGCAGCCCAGCTACAGAAGAACAGTGGGGATATCTGTCCATGTGAGACGCCCTGTAATCTCACCCGCTACGGTAAAGAGCTCTCCATGGTCAAAATCCCCAGCAAGGGATCGGCTCGCTATCTCTCCAGGAAATATGACAAGTCAGAGGACTACATCAGGTACGGAGAAGGACCTGCAGCCAGAAACAGGCTTGCTTTAAGCGGCGATGTGTTGCTCAGTTAGGGAGTCATAAAGTATGCCCTCCATCCTGTGAAATATAAAGTAGAATCAATTAGATTTTCATCCAGGCATCAATTTATGTTTGTTCCAGTAAACAGATGTTGATTATTGGAACTCTTTTTAATTCAATCTAATGGTAATAAACATTTATTGCTTTGTGTTATATGAGTAGAAGTAATTACTATGATGAAGTGGGAGTATTTGTTTTCCACTGTTAGTCTTTCTGTCACTGAAAAACATGCATCTCAACAGCAATTTGACTGGTTTCAGTAGAGCTAAGACAGTGCTTCATTTACTGTTGTAAAATATTACATCTATACATGTGATAAGCAAGATTTAAATTTCATAACATAAAGCATTCATATCCCTGGGACTTTTTCACAGTTTGTCATGTTACAACCAAATAGTCAGGATATTTTATGGGAATTTTATGTCATACAAAAACACAAAGTCTACATTTACACTAGCATGAGAAAATGGCTGCAACAGATGCGCAATTATACAACCGTTCAATGTTTGACAAGCAGAAGTACCACCTCCTGCACAACCAACTAGAATGTGGCAAGTAGCTTCTGAATTGTAAATCAACAACAAAACACTTGCTATTTCCAGCAGCCATTGTACAGTGCATGTAGAAACCAGCTGACCAAATGTCCTGGAGTTCTGCTTGGGTTGCTAGGTAACGGGCTGGGCTTAGCTGGGGTTGCTAGGTAACGACACAGTGGCCATAGAATGTGTCGTAGCAATTAGGAGGTTTTTAAACTTCTCATTTTCCAGACACCAAAGAAACATTAAAGACTTGGGTTGTTTTCTATTTTATCTCTGCACAAGATGGTACGAAATGTCCTCCTCTAATATGTAATGCACAAGTTACCAGGACAATGGGACTTACCTGACTTCAGTGTTTAAAGCTTAAAGTTTTGTGCTGTTTTTCTGTACTTGGACCCCGAAATATTAAGAAACTCTTAACTATTTGCCTCTTTCATTTTCCAACAAGACTGTACACCAGTGCACAAAGCAAGGTTTGCATGAAGGTGTTTGATTTGGAAGAACTTGCCTGGAACAGAGTCCTGACCTCAACCCGATCGAACACATTCGGGATGAATCTAAGCAGAGACTATAAGCCGGGCTTTCTCATCCAACATCAGTGTTTGACCTCACATATACACTTCTGGAGGAATTGTCAAAAATGTCCACAACACTCATAAAACTTGTGGAAAGAATTTCCTGAAACCAGAAGCTGTTAAAACCTAAAAAACTGATGTCATAAAAACCCGTATGTATTAAAAATTGGTTGTCACTCAAGCTTACAGGTGTATCAAAGCTGAAGAGGTTATACTTTTTGGAATATACTTCATTCGGTTCCTGGCAGCGTCATCTGAATCTGACTGCTTTTATATCAGATTTAGTTTTATCTTGGACTAGAAGTGATATTTTATCCAATCTGTTTGTGTGTTTGTAATTTTAAAGTGCCTTGAGATGCTATTCATTATGACTTATCTATATAAATAAACATTTACAGATTTTCTTGAGGAAAAAACACATAAACACTTATACTTCTTTGCATTAATCTCTCACAATGAAATACATAGATTTTTATTGTAATAAAGTGACAAAAGGTGGAAAAGTTCAAGGAACATCAAGTAAACTGTTCTGTGGAGCACTTGCTAATATTTAAAGCCAATTCAGTGCAGGGGGAACCTGTAACGCCTCTCAGTGTCTAATCAACTGGATATAAGAGCGGATCAACGTGGCTAAACCACAGAGCCCATGAAGATTCACAACATTTAATATTACGAGACTCTATAAACTCCAGAGAGACCAGAGGATGTGAGTGACTAAGCATGCTGTTGGTGCACGTCCCGCTCATCTCCGTAAAACCCTGAAAGACCTCATTATCTCACAATCACTGGTTAGATCCATTCAAAACACTGTAGGCCTCGTTATCCTATCCTGTGTTAACGTGACCAGAAAGATGACTTGGTGAATTTATTTTAAATTAGGTCTATTTGAAGTGAATAACAGGGAAAGAACAGATGTTTTCTGAATTGCTGTTTTCCATCTCTCTTTCTTTTCTTTTTACAGAGACAATTTCTTGGTGTTAGATATTTTCTTTGAAGCACTGAACTATGAAACAATTGAGCAAAAGAAAGCATACGATGTCGCAGGATTATTAGGTAAGAAATCCTCTCTTTTAAAATTGATTTATAAGCTGTCTTTTCAAAACTGGAGCTCAATTTTGTGAAGACTTACAGAAAACACAAACACCCTGTGACTGTCGCTGCTTTCCTTAAGCATCGGTGTTCTGTGTTTCAGGTGACATTGGAGGACAAATGGGTTTATTCATCGGCGCCAGCATCCTGACGGTCTTAGAAATACTGGACTACATCTATGAGGTAAAGTCTTCAAGTTGCTGGATTTGAAACAAAACCAAGAGCTTGTTACTAAATATATTGTTGACTTTAATCCAGACAAAACGCTGATTAAGTGAATCTACATTCTAGTTCCAGTGCAGAAGTCTGTGAAAACTTATTGAAGCATGCATGTGATGTTGTTTTTTAACTTTTAGTCATTTATTTAAGCCATCAGTTTGTTGGGACACTCAACTGTCTCCAGCTGGCTAGCTATTCTTATCAAGGGAAACCTGAAAACTTTGGACTAAATCGGTAAAAAAACAAAAAACATGTGACACTATGTGTGTTTCATATCTGTCAAAATCAATAATTATTGGTTAGTTTTTTTGTTTTTAATGTCTGAAATACTGTCTGCTTCATCCTCAGTTTTTGTTCCCCGCCGTTGTTGTTTACTTTTAGCAGTTATTTTAGTCACAGTGGCGGAAACGTAAACTGCTGCTACGCAAGTTACTCTAGAGGTCGTTGCTAGGTAACCAGAGAATAAGTGAGTTGCTAGGTAACCAAAGAGTGAGTGCGTTAGTTGGTGTCACCCACTTTGCTTAGCTAGACGTGAGAGGTTTCCCAGAATGCTGTGCAGTTCTGGATTGGATTCCAGTGAACTTGTTGAATATCCTGTCTGACGTATTATCTATTGATATTGATCAAGTGTCTGTCATGATTATATACTGTTATTTATTTATTTTCAAGCTAAACTTTGTAGGTAATGCTCCTTTTTACAAGCCATCTTCATTTGTTTGATACACCGGTACCACTGGCAGCTAATTAGCCATTAGCATGATGCTGCCGCCACCACGCTTGACATTTGGTACGGTGGTCTTAGGCTTAGAGTGAAACATGAAAGGGAAAGAAGAAATCTGAAAGGGGGCAAATGCATTTGAGCACAAAACTATATATGAATACAATGATTTTACACAGGATTCCTCTTCCAAATGCTGTATTTCTTTCCCGTTTTTTTTTCCCGCTTGACGTTCTCTCGGTGAAACCAGCTGATCAAGCATCGGCTACAACGTCTGCTGAGACCGCAGAAAGAAGAGAAGAAGAATACCCAGCCGACCACAACTGTTGCCACAGTGGGTCTAGAAGAAATGAAAGCAAAGGTACTGAACAAAAACTGCTCTGTAATAAATTACTCTTTCCCTGTTTTCATGCTGAGTGTACATCCTACACCCTCACCCTGCAGCACTGCAGCCAGCTGTATTAGAAAACAGCAACTGGATAAGTAATAGAGAAGCAAATTAATATTTTTCCACCACATGAGAATAAGGAGTGTAATGCTCCTAATTACTTTTTAACCACTTTGCAAAACACAACCTCCCCTGGAGCTCAAATTCATTATTACACAACTTAATTCTGAGGTTGCTTATTTTCTAAGCAACAGACTTCTCATGTTGAATCTAAGCCGGAGTGAGTCGAAGCCTGCTCTGCATATAGTAACTGTGACAGATGGTGAGTGATTTGGCCAAACAGCTGTGGACTCCAGCGGTGCTTCGGAGTCGGAGGCGGGCCTCCTCTCCCCCCAGGAGTCACACAGAGGTGAAGGAGGAGTATCGCACTGGCTGCTGCATGGTCGTTTATAACAGGGGGGTTTTGTTCGTCTATGCTAGGCTAATCACAGCTTTTTGTTCAGTTTCCAGCCATAACATTTACATCCCAAACACTGGAAAGATGAAAACAAAAAGCTTGTGAAAAATGAACTGATTTGTTTTTATTCAATATTTGATCCTGGTCTTGACTTTGTTTTGTCTGCCTCCAACAGGAGCCCAATGACACGACACGGAGTCACCCAGAGGGGGCGTACGCCAACACGATCCTCCCGAACCACCACGTCCCTCATCCTCACCCGCACCCTCATCCTCACCCTCTTTCTCACCCTCTCCCTGCGCCGCACCAACATCGCCCGGGACACCACGGCGTATTTGAGGACTTCGCTTGCTAAAGCCAGCTTTTGTTTCCAGTCCTGGTGACAAAACAAGACAGGAACTATCTGTGTTGAGACAAAAACAGATCCCCCCTCTTCCTCCTCCTCCTCCTCTTCTGCATCTCCGTTTGTTTCTTTGCTCTCACCAGTGAAAAGCTACAGCCAAAGTCAAAAACACTAAACTTGTGCTGCTAACAAACCACTTGTATGTACAGTTTAGGCACAACTCAGACACGGCTTCTTCTTCTTCTTCTCCTTCTCCTTCTTCTTTGTCTGTTTTTCTCGTTTTGATCTGAATGGGAACCAAACCTAACTCAGCGCCGCCTTGACTCCTCGGAGGCTACAACGACCAACTCTTTGGTACATGATCACTACAAGGGATAAGAGGATAAATGCACTTTAAAAAGGATGTATTTATTCTGTTGGCATCTATTTTTAATTGTTAATAATATTACTACGTCTGTGTTCCTGAATCTACTCTGACTTCATGAAGCTGTATCAGATCATTACACTTGATAAATTATGTAATTATTTAACAAAGTACTATTATCTGTCTGTTCTGTATTGTATACAAGATAACAGTAAGCGAACCTTGTTGGTGTTGAACCATCCGAAGTGTGAGTGGATTTATTTAGGCTGAGAAAGGAGCTAGCAGCATCTTTCCACATGAAGCATCCTGTCCGGTTTGTGATGAAGGTGTTAGAGTAGCAGTGTACCTGTACATAAACCACAAAGTCCTACAAGGTTTGTTTTCATGGTTGTTTATATTTAGTTACTATATAACTTATGTAATATCACTTTTAATTATTTATACATTTTAGAGGAGTTTTTTTATATGAAAATCACGATTGTAGCAAATACTGTCCACTGACTGCCGAACATCACCGCAAAGGTGAGAAAACTGGATAACAAAAGTATCCGCAGCTCTTGAGCTCATATTTTGTCACATCAGAGCCACATAATCCATGTATTTAATCTGGACTTTATGTGACATACCAACACAGAATGATGCATCATTTTTCTTGTCAATCTGAGCATTTTCCAGTGAAAGAAGCTCCACAGCATGATGCTGCCACCGCTGTGTGGCGATGCTGCCGTCCTGCATTGTGTGTTTCTCTTTCCATTTTCAGAGGATTGATTGAGGTTTTCTGCAGTGGTAAAACTTGATATACCCCTTTAAACTTTGTTATAAATTTATCCCTGTCCTGTCTGCTGTCTTCATTAATATTCCCTAACAAACCTCTAGTGACAAACTCGAGGCCCGTGGGCCAAATCTGGCCCGCCATAGCTTTTTATGTGGCCCTATAAGTTCTAGACTAAATACAAAGTGTCCTTAAATATTACTTTATCAGTCAAATCAATGCAGGTTTTATCCGTTTACTGCCAAATTATATCAATCAGTCCCTCCAGTTTCTTGTGAATTATCTTGGAAATTCACGTAAAATCAACAAATCCCTGAACTTTTTGCACCGACACATAACTGGGAGTTTATTGCTGATTTTTTGCAAAAGTTGTCAAAAACTTTCTTACTTGTACTAAACAGCTGCCGCAGCCTTAATTGATGTCTGATTATAATCCATGATCTATACAGCGAGTAATAAAAAGTCTCATTTACTGACATAAATAAGCGCAAATATTTCCAAATTAGTACCACAAACACTTTGATTTTTATTTTAAAAAATCCCAAAACAATCATAAAATCCTGGAAAGATGAAAAGATGTACAATATTATTTAATTTTAAGAATTAATTGGTATTTTAACAGTTTGTGAATACCCTAAAATAGAATAATAGTAGCCTTCTTTTTACCTTTATGTAATTTAACAATACAAATGAAAACCAATAAAAATAACATAGTTATTGAGGGCCACATAAATAGCGTTGGGAGGCCTGATTTGGCCCACGGACCTCTAGTTTGATCTATTAAAACCTGGTTGGTTGACAGCAACTGTTTGCATGTTTTAACTTAATGATTTGCATCAAATTAAAGGGGCTGAATACAAACAGAGGAGGTTTTGAAATCCAGCGTCATTTTAACTCCTTTCCAAAGACAGGCTTTACTTTCTGTCGATGTTGCAGGTAAAATCCCAGTGAAATCATTACTGTGTGGCTTTAGTGTGGCAATAACTTCAAGGGCTGCGAATACTTTTGCTGTATATTTTCCCCTTTTTTTATATTTCCACACAAATCTTTGCAATGGGATCAGAAGCTGTTTATGTTTTTAGCTGTAAAACGGCTGTACTTGAATTATTCCTCTGATTTCTCTTTTTATTCCCTCCATCCAACCCTTCATTCTGGTTATTAACACAACTTTCAGCTGACATAAGCAATAAGAGACAGAATCTTACCTCTTTTGCCAAGTCATCTCCTTCAGATGTGGGCCGCAGCGACTGCAAGAAGCACAGCAGCTTATTACTGTGTGAACCTGGCATTACTGTGTGTGTGTGTGTGTGCGTGTGTGTTTTGTGTGTGTGTGTGTGTTTGCATGCATGCATACTTTAACATTTTGCACACATGACTGAGCACATTAAGGTGACACAGCTCCGCTAAGCTGATCCAGTGAAATTAGTGGATTAGAATCAGAGAAGTTAGTGGGAAAACTAGACCTGCATTATTTTGGTTTGTAGGTTTTTATCTACGAAATCCAGGCAAAAACTTCTGCCACACAAACACGGCTGCAGACGACGGAGCAGTCATTTTGGGTTAGGCGTGAAAATACGTGACAAGGACACGGTAAATTTTAAGAGCACAAGTTAGAGGAGCGGTAATGGAAATTAATAATGAAAACTTTTACTCTGATTCCCTCATGTTCATATTTTCCACTATCGTACAAGGCCAGTCTAGTCACTAACGGCTTTTTCCGCTGCAGGAAAATCCCTAAATTCACACAGCGAGAGCTTTAAAAATTTTGTCTGAGGTTCCTTCTTTTATTTTTAACACATTCAGGGACCACACAGTTAGCAGTTCAATCTTTTTATTCTGTTACGTCGCTGTTTCTGATGTTCTGCTGGTTTTATTTTCCAACCTGCCTGGTTCAAAAGTTTTCATGCACCTTGAATTAAGTCACATTCTGTCTCATTAAAACAACAAATATTAACGTATTTCATTGGGATTTTATATGACAGACCAGCACAGTGTAGTGTATTGAAAAGTAGGAGCAAAATGATGCATTGTTTTTCAAATTTATCACAAATAAATACAGGAATACAGCTGCAAATATGTTGAAGTATGTCTCAAATTCAAAAATACCTTTTTGATCCCAAAGGGAAACTAAACGCTCCTGTAACTTCAGATTATTCAGAGTCTCTGTTGATGGTGATGGCTGTAGGCAGGAAACATTTCCTGTAGCAGTCTGTGTTAGAGTGAATCTAAAAAGGCCTCTGACTAAATACACTGTTTTTCAGAGATAGCCTCAAAATAAAGTCTGAGTCACATCTCAAAAATGAAATTTTTTCCTCAGGCTCAATCAGATTGAATTTTAAGTTTCATATTTTAAAATTCGCTTTAAATTTAAGCTCAGTTTATTTTCCCATCAGCCCTCACCAGCTTCCCAGTACTTGCTGTTCAAACGAATTCCCACAGCATGATGCTGCCACAGTCTAACTCTCCTAACAACAGCTGTAAACGGCGTAACGAGAAACATTCTTGTGAAGGCAGAGCGTGGGAGAGAGCAGGAGCTTCTTAAAGAGATAGAGGCCTAATTTCAAGGCGTCAAACTACAAAGTCAAATTTTATTTAAAGGGGCAGATTTTAGCTTTACATCATGTTATAATGTTATTCCCTGTTCAAAAACATACCTTGTGTTTTGCTTTGACTCTTTCGTGTATGTTTGAGAAATCTTTTAATCTCCATGGGAACCATTGGTTGGACCTAGCCCCGCCTTCGAGGCGCAGCTCCTCCTCAGAGCTACGGCTTCCAGATCTTCAAGCTTCTGCCTCACAGAGCAGCTCTTTCAGACTAGCTAGCAGCAATTAGCAAACACTGTAGTAGCTCATTATCTGAGCCACTTTTCAGTGAAACGCTGGTAAAAACATCATTAAAGGGTTAACAGAAAAGCGATGATGACTTCCTGGAGGCGGAGTTTCTTAAAGAGACAGAGACCCAATTTCAAGGCATCAAATTTCTTTTAACTCAATAGATATTTACAGGATTTCTATGATAACTGTGGGTTACATAGTTACTTGATTGTGATGTAAAACGGCAGTAGGTGCAATTAAGACTTTAATTTAAATCCTAACCCTGTTTCAGGTTTCTCCACAACTTTATGGCTGCTCTTCATAAAACTGTTCACTAATATTTACTGAAGAATAGGAGTACAACAAAAAATAAAATTTACTCTGTTTACTGACTAGGTAACTTTTGAGAACAACTGGTTGAATTGGATTTTATTTAGGATGATAAGAGTTGACAGTAGTAAATATGAAGACACTATAAACTGTTTAAATTTAAATACTTTCATTTTGCAGCGACAGGCTGTCACATAAAATCCCAGTAAGTACATGGTTGTGGCTTAAATGTGACAAAAAAGGAAAACTAAGGAATACAAAGGGTATTATTTCTTTCTTTTTTTGTCAATCCCAGCAAACACTTACAGTTTTGTTGGGGTTTTTTGTTGTTTGTTTACATTATAAGAATCCTAACCCTCGTTCTGCACAGAGCACAAATTTTGCTCCAGTTTTCCTAAAAAATGTCAGATCAGGAAGGCTCCATGTTTTGTTTTGCTGCTTCCTGCAATGGACAAAACTGCAGAGAGGTTACCTTTAACTATCAGTTACTGATGAAAAAACAAGCTAACACATAATTTAGTGTTCTGCTCTAATCACTGCGTCTCTGAATAAATGAATAAATAAATGGCAGCGCAGCTTCTTCTGTCTGTTGCACAGTTAGCTCATCGTTCAGGAAATAATTGTTCTCGATTTATGGCTGTGCTTTGTTTTTATTAAAGTGACCATTTATCACCACATTGGGCCAAATGCAGTAGCTGCTAATCCACTACTGCAAAACACGAGACTAAATGCTATTATTAATATTTTAACTAGATATAGTGAAATTGTTGCATAAATCCTGATGAATATATTCTCACTGTGTGATTTAAAGGGCAAAAATCATATTTAAAAAACGAAAATCTAATAATATGAAAGGCATGTAACATATATAAATAAGAATAGAGTTTTAAAAATATGTGGAGGTTCAGTCCTGCCATATTTAAGATTAAATACAGAAATAAATGACTCATTAGAAATAATTGCCGAAAAGTCCTGCAGAAATTAATGATTTTTTCATTATTATTTTGTTACATTTAGAGGCACACTTATTTGTCAAGTTGTTTTTTGGTACTATAATTATTTTAATTAGTGATTTTTTTTCATTCATTCTTAATAATGGCAGGATTGGTCCTCTATACATTAAAAAAATAAAAATAAGCAGTGTACCTATCCGCACCGGAAAAGACACAAACTTTGGAGATTTGACAGAATTTCAAGTTCCACAAAATCGGATTCATTTCTTCACTTTAAAACCTGTAAAACATTTTTTCAATATTCCAAAGTTGTTGAAATGTATTTATTACATTATTACTTTGATCTGTACATATGTTCAGATCAAAGTAATAATGCTGGTCAGATCCGGAGCACAAATTTTATTAATCAAAATTGTGTCAGAATTGTTATGTTTTAAAGTACAGCATCTGTTACATTGACTAGGATCATAAGAGAGAGCTTTTAAACTCTTCACAAGGTGCCGGTTTGCTAGATCCTCTTTCTCACTGGATAAATTGGCACATAAATATTTTTACCTTGTGAGCATCAGTCTTATTGTCGCCGCTTTAGCATTAAGCCCTGATGTCTGAATGAAGCACTCCAAATGTTATGTCAACAGTTTTTGGCAACTTTTGGGTGTATTATTAGAAATATTGTGAGTTACAAGCTTGAACATACATAAAAAGAAAAAGAAATTAAAAATGATGATATATGCCCTTTGGCAATAACAAATTATGCTTTTGTTAATCTATTTGATATATTCAGTCGCTGGTGTTCTGCCACATTTCAACGGCTCACAATGAGATCCCAGCCTCCGACTGTTGATTTCCCTCCCCCTTTGAAGTAATCATGCTCCATACATGGATGTTTAATATTCATAATCATGTGTCACTTTGACATTTTCAAAAGGTTCCCAATCACCGTCTCTGATGGCATCCTGTACAGGCCATGCATAGCAATCTTCTCCTCTGTCATCAATAATTGTAGCCATCCTCTGAGAAGTCACACAGGAGCTGGTGTGCTGAGCTGAATACAGACCTGGAGGATGCAGTTTTTTGAGTTCATGTGTAACTGTCTATGTTCGTCTCAGGTCCAGTAGCTTGACTTCAGGTTCACTGTATTTATTCTAACAAAAGAGGAAATCAAGTTGGTGGTTATCATCAGTCCAGCAGTTTCTGCTGGACTGATGATATACATATACATAAAATATAATAAATAACCCTAAACAAACTACAAACAATAGCTCACAGTGAGCAGTTAGGATCAGTTAGCAGTAGTTGTAAAATTAAACATAGCTATAATGCACAATATTAATAACAATACCAGTTAAAACCATATACAAAACATAGCAAAGTTACTCATAAAACACTGCATATGATTGCTTTTTTCTAAAATATATGTTAAAATGTATTACTTGTAAAGAAAACACAGATACATACCACTGTTACCGATGGCAACAGAAAAAAAGGGGAGGAGCTGTCAGTTACTGGTTGCTATGGTAACCACCAACCGCAGTAGAACTTAATACATCAATAAATATCAACTTGTTGACTAAACAAAAGTTTAAAAGAATAAATAAATTCTGACAAACTTCACATTTATAATATTGTTAAGATAAAACCCTGTTACACATGCTAAAAAAAAAAAAAAAAAAAAAATCGTACTAAAACAAATCCTTAGTGATTTTGTTTCTGGATTCTCTTTCAAGTTAAAGTTATAAACAGACTTGTATGACAAAACACTGTAGTAAAGCGGTGTCAAACTCATTTTCATTTTGGGCCAAATGAAGACTATGAATACTCTTAACAATACAATATATTATTTACTCTTAACTCTTAGTTGTGCCAGAATGTGAATGGATAAAACCCGTTCACAAGCTGTTAAAATGTCAACGAATTCTTTAAATGAAATAATGATATTTAACATCTTTTCAGTCCCTCCAGAATTTCATTATTGTTTGTGGGACTAATTTGGGAATATTTGCTATATTCGAGTTTGACACATGTGCTCTAGTAAAAGTAAAAGTACGGGTTGAAGTTTTGAAATGTATTTAGTACCAAAACTAAGAGTGACTTTCAATAAGTCTAAAATAGTAAAAACGTCCTAGTCGTACAAAATACTAGCCATAAAAAATGTAGTAACACTTTATTTGAAGGGGGTTGAATAAGACTGTCATGACACTGTCATAAACATGACATAACACCTGTCATGAACATGAATAAGCCTTCATGAATATTTATGACTGTTGTCATTAAGCGTCATTCGGTAAATTATGACACTTTTAATACAAAGTTGACATTATTCAAAATGTCTTTGTTATGACAACTTGACATTAACCAGGAAATCATTACTGATATAAATTTGTTATAAAAGTATTACTGATTGCACTTTAAAAATTAGGTATCTTTAAGTTATTAAAGGTAAAGTTTAAACAGTAATAATTTCCTGGTTAATGTCAAGTTGTCATAACAAAGACATTTTGAATAATGTCAACTTTGTATTAAAAGTGTCATAATTTACCGAATGACGCTTTATGACAACAGTCATAAATATTCATGAAGGCTTATTCATGTTCATGACAGGTGTTATGTCATGTTTATGACAGTGTCATGACAGTCTTATTCAACCCCCTTCAAAAAAAGTGTTACCAAAAATGTTTTGTCACAAATGTCATAAAATGCTCACAATATGCTCTGTTTGCATAGAAATAAAAATAAACTTATACATTCTAGTTTTTCTTCAAACCACATCTCCATTAGGATCATTTATTTTGCTCAAAACACAGTGAATTTATTATTAATCATTAATTGATCCAGCAACATGGAAGGATTTTTTAAAACAAGGCTGCAGATGGGGAATGTTTTACGTTTGAATGTGTTCCTGTTGTTTGCGATGTTACTCAGGTTAAAGCCTCCATTTTGTTTTTCTTCCTCTTCTGCTTTGCTTTGGTTGGATCCAACTGAATGGTGAATTACCAACACTTTTTGTGTGAGGTGGATTTTTTCCCTCATAATTAAAGTAGAAAGTACAGATGGGGAGTAAAAGTAAAAATTACTCAAAATACAGTACAGATACCTGAAAAGAAGTACTTTTTTTACTCTATAACTCTGTGCGTATGACAAAAAGACACGTTTGTCGCTTCCCAACAGGCTGCTCTCATTTCTGGGATTCCTCAAACTCTTTATCAGAGATCTTGTCCTTCATTTTTTGGATCTTTTCTCCATGGCATCACGCTTGTATTTGCTTAGTACATTATGAGTAAAACCCAAATATTCCAACTGGCCACAGTTTGAAATATCTGCCTTTTTTTTCTTTTTCGTCAACCAAATATTTCTAAGCTGAAGCCTGAAGGGGAAAAGCGTGTAAGATGGCGGTGATGCAAGCTTCTGTCTGGATTTCAGTGGGAGAAATTTCATCTTGTTTCCGACAGAAATGGAAATGGACCATCTCAGAGAGGGAGCACAGAGAGCATACATGTTGTATATAAGTCTTACGATGATGTGAATATTCCTCTGTTAGAACAGATTTTATAAATGTCAAATATGGTAAATACAAAAACTATTAAAGTTTAGATTAAAAAAAACTAAATGTGTCTCAAAGTCCAGACGTCACTTCAGTTTGTGGTGTCAGTTTTTTACTACTTATCCATAAACCTGTGGAAATAAGCAATACATTAATTAATCTGAGATAAATTAAAACAAGATAAATAATTTCCAGTTGCATGATTTATCGTTTTTCTCTATTTTTACTAAAATTGGATGGGAAAAGTCTTCAGTCTGATGCTTTGGTTTCAACTATCCCTCTTTTGAAGGACAATTTTGTTCATAATTTTATTTGTTGTTTATGATGTTTTATTTATTTAAAATGTTTTTCAGTTCCAGTATTAAATGTTCATTATAATTTAAAGTTTATTTATCTTTAAAAATGTTTTCTTGCATTTTTATCCCAGTACCAATACTGGAAAATGGTTCCAATAAAACAATATTATCGTTTATCGTAATAACATCTGGGACAAGCTATTAAAACCTCTAAAATGTAAAATATGTTCTACAATCTGACCAGTTTTGTTTCAGTGCCATCCAAGTGAACAAAAATAAAATAAAATAAAAAACATATATAGAAAGTTTTACAGTGCCAGTCGACTTTGAGATTGCTTGCCCACGAGGGAGGAGAAAGTCCTGGGACTCGGCGTAAAACGAAGTACAAAATAATGACTTACAATTAAAACCTTACTGCTCTGTAGTTATGTGGTTTTACAGCATGCCTAAGGGTAGTGCACATAGACCCTCGAAATAACTGAAGCTGTAATTAAGGTCGCAACATTTTTTCCCTGTTTTTAACCCAACCCACATATCAGGAGAATGTCGGATCTGACAGAACCGGCCTGCTCAGGACAGAGGATTAGAAAAAATATGACATTTTTATGTCAAATAAAACCGGGGATTCTCAAATGTTGTCCAGTTGCAGTTTTCATCTTTGCAACCAGCAGTCACCGGCGGAGTGCAAACCTGGAGGAAGCGCGTACTTGTGCTGACACCTAAAGGACAAAATGAAATCTGTGGGTAGAACGCAAAACATGAAAAACTACACACATACAGCTCTGGAAAAAATTAAGAGACAACTTAAAATGATCGGTTTCTCTGATTTTACTTTTTATAGGTATATGTTTGAGTAAAATGAATATTGTTATTTTATTCTATGAACTACTGACATGTCTCTGATATTGCAAGCAAATATTTAGTATTTATTTGCAGAAAAAGAGAAATGGTCAAAATAACGAAAAAGATGCAGTGCTTTCAGACCTCAAATAATGCAAAGAAAACAATACTAATGTTTTAACTCGGGAAGAGTTCAGAAATCAGTATTTGGTGAAATAGCCATGAGGTTTTCAATGGGGTTCAGTGCAGTGGGCTCTTAATTATTTCCAGAGCAGCAATCCCCCCGATTCAAATCCGGGTCACGGCACCAGGTGTAACCCGTCTGTGTTCGTCTCAGGTCCAGTAGGTCGACTTCACGACAGACACATTCAGGTTCTCTGTATTTATTCTAACAAAAGAGGAAATCAAGTTGGTGGTTAACATCAGTCCAGCAGCTTCTGCCCCTCAGTTACAAACAGCAACTGAAAAAAGGGGGAGGAGCCATCAGTTACCGGTTGCTACGGTAACCACCAACTGCCAAGAGCAAACACCAATAAATGTCTGGAGAAACAACTTGTTGACTAAACAAAATAAATAAAAAAAATACATTTTGATAAACTTCACATTTATAATATTGCTAAAACAAAACCCTATTACATATAAATATATATATAAAAAATTATTTTCATGTTTTCTACAGAAATATGTTAAAATAAATCATATTCAGAAAAATATGCCATTTTTACAGCTCTTATTTTGAATTTTGACACACAAACACACAGATAAATATTTAAAATTATTTATTTAGAAAAATTACAATGATTCACAGTTTATTGAGAATTACAGCACTCAATTACACGTCATGTGCATTAACCAAAATGTACCGCTTTGGTTTAAAAAGTACCAATGTGTGTGAAAACAGTACAAACCAGTGAATGGGGTGCAAAGGGAAAACTTCAGCTCCTTGTGGAAATAAATGTGGAATGAACTCAACATATCAAAATGACTTTAGGACCACAAAAAACAAGAAAATAAAACATAACTTGCTGTAGAAAGATGTTTAAAAATGGAGTGTACAAAGAATGTCATGAATGCAGAAAATACTGTTATTTAGGTGATGTGACAGATAAATAAATCATTAAAAATACATAAGGAGCCTTCGTTCAGCCACACGGGACAATTAATCCGACGCCTCACTTGATTCTAGACCAGCGGTGTCAAACTCATTTTCGATTTGGGCCAAATCAAGATTATAAACCCTCTTAAAGGGCGAATTGTGCCAGAATGTATTGACGAAACCCGTTCACAAACTGTTAAAATATCAATTAATTCTTAAAATTAAATAAAATAGAACATCTTTACAGTCCCTCCTGGATTTTACGATTGTTTTGTGATTTTTTGCAATAAAAATCAAAGTGTTTGTGGTACTAATTTGGAAATATTTGCACTTATTTATGACGGTAAATGTGACTTTTTATTACTCACTGTACAGATCACGGACTATAAGCTGACATCAATTAAGAATGAGGCAGCTGTTTAGTATAAGTAAGAACGTTTTAGAATAAGCTACCACTTAAATATTAGTGAAAAAAAGTGTGGGGATTTGTTGATTTTGCTTGAATTTCCACAATAATTTGCAAAAAAACGGAGGGACTGATTGACATAATTTGGCAGTAAACAGATAAAAACTGCACTGATTTGATTGATAAAATAATATTTAAGCACATTTAGCATTTAATCTAGGATTTACAGGGCCACATAAAAAGCTGTGGTGGATCGGATTTGGCCCCCGGGCCTCGAGTTTGACACTTGTGATCCAGACCTTTCATGCTGACAGAAAGGCAAGAAAACAGAACATTTCAGTAACTTCATATTTTAATCTCAACCTCATTATTTCACAGTGATTTCTCTGGAAGACTCTTCAGGAAAACATTCACACCAAGTTAGAAGATATATATAAAAAAAAATCAGCATAAAAATGAACTTAATGATCTGTGCTCACACTGTGAATAAAACAGAAAAGAAACGCGGCGGACCACCACGGCGGCTGTAGTGTCTCCAACATATATATTAAATCCAATTACAGTTAAATAAAAGGACTCGCCTCGGTTTTATGTATTTCAAAGCAAATGTGATGAAAAAGTGTCTACAGCGAGCAAAATACATTAAAAGGGCCTGTCAGCGAAATTACAGTGTATTTACTCTGCCTCAAACAGAAGGTACGAGTCATGAACAGTACTGTGATATACACACCGCTGCACTTGAAGAAACAAAAAATGTCTTTGAAATTTAAAATCCCGTCGCCTAAAAGCTGCCTGTCCAGCTGTGTTATCTGTAATATTGCACATTTTAATGTACTAATAAATAACTGCTGTCCAGCACTAATACATCCATTACTGCTCAGAGACAGAAGAAACCTCCTACTGCATTTCACAACATCTGGAGTTCAAACACACCATATTTAGCAAAAAATAAAAAATCATCCAAAGCACTTCGGAACAGCTAAACCTTCTCCAATTTCTGCTTCTGTTGACGTAGAAAAATATTTCTAATGTAATTAAAATATATCCCGACATCCAGACAGTAACAACGTCATTATTCGTAGGGCTTGTTTGTTTTGTACCATTAAAAAAAATGTTCAATAAGAAACATTTCCAGTAAGTCAAGTCTTCATAAATCAAACCCAACAGATGCTTTCCAGAGAGCTCCTCCTGGCTTCGAGGCACACGTTACGTTCAGCCTGCAGATGGTCGAGTTCATGGTATGTCCAAGTTTGCAATAAAAACTCAACCGAGACCCCACTTCAGTCTCCCAGCTGTGGCAGGCGTTATAAACACACAGAAAGCTCCACTCTCCCAGCCATACGAGTTCAACAAATACCACCAAAATACCACTTATATATATATATATATATATATATATATATATATATATATATATATATATATATATATATATATATATATATATATATATATATATATATATATATATATATATATATATATATATAACAAGACAGCCAACATATGAAATGTCTTTGTCAAGGCACGTTATACAAACACACTTCTGTGAATACTCAAACCAGTTAAGTATCAAAAGTGCAAGAACTGGGGCACACAAGCAGTGGTGCAATGTACCGTTGGAAATAAAATAAAACATTAACTTCCAATTTAATGATACGGATTAAATCAAAGGGCATCCTCAAAAAGCAAACCAGTCACTGCTCATAAGTCAAACCCCTCTGAGAAGCAGCAATGAAATCTTTTAATTACAAACCGCTTATTGTTTTTGGTTAATTGGTTTCCAAACCCAACATACCTACTGCATTAGCTCACTCTATCCAAACGAAAAGCATTTCATTCATCAGAATGTAACACAACCAAGATGCACATTCCAAAAAGCATCATTTCCCCTTGAACGTTTTAATGCTCTTTTTAATGCAACCACAAACCGTTTTATTTGAGGGATAAAGTAGAGAATAAGTACATGGTTTATAAAATGTAAAAAAAATGAAATCTGGTGTTAATAAAACCTTAAAAAATACTAAAATACTAAAAGCGAAATGCATTATGGTGGAAGCATCATGCTGTGGGGACACTTTACAGTTAAACCAGGTAGAGGATACAAAATACTTTAAAATCAACTTTTTTAAAATCTTTTTATGTTTTAATGTCGTAACATGATATAGGGGAAGTGTCAGGAAGAGTAAGCGTTTCTTAAAAAGACAGAGACCCAATTTCAAGGTGTAATATTTCATATGCTGCATTTTTAATAACTGAAGGTAACATAATTATTTGATGGTGTTATAAAAATGTGTGGAAAATACGTTTTACCGCCCCTTTAAAACTAACTATTAATGAATCTAGTGAAATGTAGAAGCATCATGCATAACCTTCACAGTTATACAGTACTCCATGTAATATTCTACAAATCTAAATAAAACATATCAAAGTTTGTGGTTGCAATGTGAGAAAAATGCAAAAAAAAAAGTTCAAGGGGTGCTAATACTTTTAAAAGACATGTTTGTTAGCTTTCTCAGCTAATCTAAGCTAATGTTCCCAAAAGGAAACTACCTCCTTCTAATTGTGACCAATTAATATAATTACTCCTAACTAGGCATGGGCCGGTCTTCTCACA
The DNA here is from genome assembly GCF_051168715.1 of Poecilia mexicana. Classification (NCBI taxonomy): domain Eukaryota; kingdom Metazoa; phylum Chordata; class Actinopteri; order Cyprinodontiformes; family Poeciliidae; genus Poecilia; species Poecilia mexicana. Next base: position 48,093,239 of record NW_028263371.1, on the reverse strand, counting down.
GCATCTGAAAAATATTTAAAGGAAAAAAAAAGTAACATTATTGCATTTCTTTAATTCCTACTGAGATAAAATATTATAGTTTGTTGTGAACTGCAATATTGAATTTAACATAAAAATTTAATGAATAAATGTTGGGGTAATTTTCAAGTAACCCTTGCCTCTTATGCCTTTCTGCTAGAGTAGTCAGGTTGAATATTTCACTCTGTCCCAAACACATTTCCATCGAATAAACATTGAAAAAACGACATTGGATTGGGTGTAAACAATGTTAAAATATGGATAATAGAGTGAAAATATGTCAACACAAACATATCTACTGATACCTAAAGATGGGCAGCAAAGACTTAATTTAAGAATCTGTTTGGGCCAAATTTAGTTGAATAGCCTAAAAAAATTTCTACTTTTAATACGTTTTTCAATTCAGTCCTAAAAAGTCAATGTATGTCCAATGTTTGCTGACTAAAGATGGTTGCCAACTGTATTTATGAGTAAGTGTGTTTGTTGGAGCTACTTTACTTTCCAAATCTAAATTTGTTCTTGTAGGCTCAAGAGAAAAGAAGTGGTCTTCTTTCAGCCACCCGACTGGCAGTGTGCAGCAACTAGTTTAGTTAGATTTCAATGGAAGAAATTTAAACTGGACGTACAGCAGCCGGCCCATGCCTACCCCTGAGTATTCTCAGTCTTTGGTAGCAATTTCCACCTGAATGCTGAGGAGACGACACAAACTCCTCAAAGCTACCGCAAAGCCACGAGTCTCTGGTTTCTATGCCTCCCCTAGTGGTCAAAACTGCTTATTGCAATTTTTATATTTGTCAGCATAGCTAACACGTTTGGTTTCATTATAAACCTGTGTTGCATCTGTTTATCAAAACTAGCTAAAAAAGACAAAGCTGACAAACAGCCTTTAGGGAGAACCGTTGGGTTGGACTTAAAGCTGGTGGAAGACTTGTTGCTTTTTTCAACCGACTCCAACATCTTCAGTCCGTTTTACGAAAATAAAGCAGGTGAAATGCTTCAAGTACTGTTTCCTTGTTCTTGCTCGAAAAGCAGCATGGCGAGTTGCGATCGGGACCCGAGGCCCTCCATGTTGCTCTGAATACACCGGTGGTAGATGTCTTCGCTGAGTTTGGGGTTGCAGGACTGGTAGCGGTACTGCTGGTGCAGCGCTGGCTCAACAGCTCTGAATACGTGCAGACCGGAATACTTCACAAAAATGTCATAAATGTCCAGGCTTTCAAGGATGTCCTCGTTCTCCTGGACGTCCGCCACCATGCGGGATCGCGTCGCCATGTAGTCGGAGTTGTAAAAGCACGCCTCGTCGAATGACCTGCGGTCAAAATGTCCGGCGTCCTTCACCAGGTCGACTGTGGCTGGGGGCGGCTGGTTGTGGTAGGAAACATCGGGGTTGTACTCCTGGAAGTGGATGGGGAAGAAGACCTGCCAGTTGTTTATGGAGTTCATGCGGCAGCGGTTGAGAAACTCGGCGTTGATGTTTGTGTTGACGTGCGCCAGGAAGAACAAAGTGTCCACCGGGTGCTTTTTGGAGATGATGTCCATGAACTTAATCTGGGACGGTATCTCCGTCTTGACGCTGATCCAGGGGATTTTCACCGTGGGGTATTTTCGTTCGTAAACATTTATCTGATTCTTCACGTCGATAAATATGTCGTTGTGGTTCACGTGTTGAGCCTCCTCTGGGTCGTAAATGAACAGAAATGTGAGGATGGCGTTTTCGCTCGTCTCAAAGGCGTTGGAGGCAAAGACTTCCAGGAAATGGTTGACGTAGCTGCGCTCTTCTGCAGTCAGAGGTATAATGATGTGGACCCTGGTCGCTTCGGTGACGTAGGGCATGGGAATGATCTCTATGAGGCTCAGGGGTCGCACCAGGTGGACTCTCTTGGTGATGGAGCGGCTGTGACCCTTCTGATTGACGACCTCCAGCTGAAGGTCTAAGGTGTACTCCATGCCCCTGGTGGGGTCGAAGCGTCTGTATCCGTTAATCAGCTGCTGCTTCTTCAGATGTAAAGTGGGCATGTACTTTTTGTTCAGCTCCTCTATGGCTGTGTCTATGACCTCAGCCACATCCAGTTTATCGATACCCCGCAACTCACACTTAGGAGCGCCGTCGATGCAGGAGTAAATCTCCTCCTCTGTGAAGTACTCCCATTTCAGAACTTCAAACCGAGATTTAGCCTCAAAAGGCGGATTGACCCCGACTGGCCACTGGGCGCTTCGGTTGCCTTCAAAAGCGAGAACGCTGACATTTTTTATCTCCGCCTGCGGACACACAACAAGAGGTTTTTTTAATACCATTGAAAAATGTGTCTATTTTAATTATGGCTGAAACGATTAATCGATTACTGAAATAATTGCCATCAAATTTAGAAATTTATTAATTGCTAACTAATTAATGTGCAATTTCTGAAAAAACAAGGAAGCCAAAACTGTACAAAATGTCACTGCTTCACCTTCTTACAGTCTGTAGTAAGGAAGTAAATTCATAGAAAGTTGAGTGGAAAGAAAAAGTCAAAGAAAAATCTGCTCAATTAAGGATTTTGTAAGTTTCAGAGTTACATTTAAAAATGTTAAGTTTCTCATAAGTTGAGTTGCAAATAAAGGTTTATCAAACATAATAAACAAACCAAACATAATGTTTTGGGTTTTTTTTAAGCAAAACACTTTTTAGTTCTCCTTTCAGATTAAAGTAAAGATTGGGTTTCATTTGGAAATCTAAAAATGAACATGTCATCACAGCGTTTGAAATGAGCACAAAACTATTAAATGGAGCGTCGCTTAAACAAGATAACATATCGAAAAATAAAAAACACCTCAGACCTTTTCATCAGGTTCACATGTCTGTATTAATACTATTTTTTGCTTCTCTTATGTAGAATTGTAATTTTTTTGAGAAACTGCATTTTGGGCTGACATTAATGAAAAGTCATAATTGGGGCTGCAACTAGCAACTACTTCTGGTAATCGATTAATTTATCAATTATTCTGATGACTAGTTGAATAAAAAATGGCACAGTCTAATCACGATTAATCGTTTCAGCCCTAGTCATTGAAATGCATCAATCTGTATGCAGTGAATCAGATTCATGTCTGAACTGAAATAAATGATCTTTTTGCTGATATTCTACTCAGATCTTCTGTTTTTGCGTTTTGCGGGGGGAATAATGATAAGACGAGATTGAATTTCCGACGGACTCGCAGGTGATTTGTGACTCTTGGCAATCTGCTTACCTGCAGCTTAGCGATCTCATTGTAAGTCTTCTGCAGCTCAATCTCGGAGAAGTATCGGTGCAGCCGGTACATTTGTTCGGGGTCAGACACGGGATGAACAGTCAGGGCTCTCTTGAACTTCTCATTCTGCTCTTTATTTGGGTCCGAGTTTTTTCCGAGCTCGTAATGGTGGTACTCGAGTCCCTGCAAAGAAGACAAACAAAGAGCGCTCTTCATGAGACGTGATGGCATGACAGAAATACGCCGAATGCCGTTCCAGGCCTGGTTGTTACGGAGCGTTACTTCCTTTCAAACATTTTGTGCCAACTAGACAGCGTATCGGGCTCATCTCCACGGGAAAGTTTGCTCAGTGAGCTGAAGCTTCACAGTGATGCTAAAAAGAAAAACTGACTTTCACTGCGGGGCTAGCAACCATGTTTGCTCTTTGACAAATTCACAGGAACTTCGAAATAAAACAAAAGATGTGACTGAGGACATAATCAGCTGAAAAAACCCCTGAAAAGAATCTGATGAAGCCATTAAGAGAAGAAAGAACGGAGGAAGCGCTTAGCTAAGCAGCGAGGCCGCTCTATTACCAGTGTTTGCCAACAGCTTACAGCCTGTAGCCCAACACTTAGTGAAGCATTGTCCGTGCCTAATTGGCATCAGCGTTCCCTTTGTACAGGAAAAAAAATGATGTCTGGCTCTGTGTTCAAGCTGTTTTCTCAACTATTCCAGGCCTGTTAACTTCCCCCTGCCTGCTTGTCTCCATTATCTAAAGGGCTAAGTTGAGCCCTGCTGGCTCGGGGCTCTTCTGATAGCCCAGTTACTCCCTCTCAATTGTGCAACAAGAAGACTTGCAGCTTGGCCAGCAGCCAAGCAGGAAAAATGGGAATAAAAAGCATTTACATATCAGTTGGGTGAGTCAAAAAAAACAAATTCACTTAAGTTACAACATGCTCTGGTAAAGTCTTTACCTCCTTATAAGCTGCTTTTTTATTCCTAAATGTTTAAGATCATCAAACAAACCACAAATACCTTCAAGCATTTGGAATATCTTCCAATTAGTCTTCTCTGCAGATTTTTTAAAATTCGTCCATACTGAAGGTTTTTCACAACATATTCATCTGATTTAGGTACAGACTTTGACTAGACCACTCCAACACTATACATTTTTAATTTTTGAGCCATTCAGAGGTAGATCTGCTGGTTTACGTTTAGATTATTGCCTTTCTGGTCTTCAAGGTCATGAACTAAAGGACATTAGGGCTGCAACCAACTATGATTATAGTAATCAATTATTCTGATGATTAATTGATTAATCGAATAAAAAAAAAGTGGCACATTCTGCAGATTTGTTATTTAACTACTTAAGCATTTTTTGAAAATACATTTAAAAAATGCAAATATTTAAATAACTTTTTTATGTAAATAAAATGAAAATTCCTTTTTTTAACTGTACACCTGGTCACTTATGGCAAAAGATGTAAAAAACAAAACATTATCTACTAATCTGTGGACTATTTTTGGATTAATAGATGGATACCAAAAGGAGTTTAATAGGAAATGTTTTATTTTATTTTAACTTTTTTTTTTTTTTTTGCAGAATTTGAATCAGGTGAAGCTAAAACTGAGTAGTTTTAGATACAAGAAGTTTACAGACAAAGAAGGGTTTTAACTTAGATGCAAAATGTTTTTGTAGAGTTTTAGCTCTGACTGTGTTATGTTTTTCAGCAAAAATAACACTTTGTTTGACTTTGTATCGTCCAGTTAACGATTAATCGATTACTAAATTAGTTGATTATTATTTCAGTAATCGATTAATCACATTTAAGTCGATTAATCGTTGGAGCCCTGAAGGATGTTACCTTTCAGGATTTTCTGACTCAGAGCAGAATTTGTGATTACACCGTTATGAAGCCGTTTTTCATGAATGCTTGAGGAGTCCCAGAGTTTTGGCACCTTAATGGAGAAACTAGCCTACTTCATGCGTTCACACAGGTTCTACTGAAACGATGTGGATAAAAAATGTACACTGAACAAAATAATTCAAGATTTACCAAGGGATGCAATTATTTTCTGGTTGGTTTCAATAGTCTTTTTCCCAAATAAACTGAATCAATTACAAACTGAACTTTGTATTTACTCAGGTTATCTTTGAAACTAGTGTGACAAAAAAAGCAAAAACTAAAAAATATTTAACTAATTATTTGCAGTGCACTGTATTTGTTTGTAAATAAAACATTAAAACTAGAAGAACTGAAGCAAACTGTGCTGAAAGACAAACAAAAAACCTCCCTGCAGGCCCTGGGACAAAGCCTGTTTGACCTTAAATGCTAATGACATTATAGGAGCAGAGCATGTTGACCCACAGGGGATTTTCACACCATTGAACCTAAGCTAACCTCTCAGCTGTGTCCCCTGTTTACCTGCCCTGTAATGCCCCGGGTGCAGCGGGGAGTTAAAGGGCACGAGCCCTCTCCTCTGTAATATGAATACCATCTCTTTGCTAGCGCCGTAATTGCAGATCTATAGAGCTGTCTCTCAGTGCTAGTGCAAAGTAATGATTTCTGCAGGGATGGTTATGTTTTCCTTGTGAGGAGCAGAACCCCCCGCTGCAGCCAGCTGTCCCAGATGACTCTTCTTCGTTTTTACAGCTTAACATTCGTTTAAACTACAGACTGCTTCCTTTCATCTGCTCTCATGTAAAAAACATCTTTTATACCTTCATGTTCGTGTTGAAAGCCAGGAGTTCGCAAATTTTTCCCCAAAGAGCATTAACCTCTGACCAGGACCCTGTTTTCAAACCAGGGTATATATAAAGAAACAAACATTTTGACGGTTTTTCACTATTCCATAATTATTATATTCATTTAGCATAAATGCTAACCTCATACCTTCTGACTTTAGATGTAGCAGAAAATTTTGCATCCATTACCAGATAATTAAATTTGTCAACACAATTCCCTCTTTCTTATATTTTATATTAATCACATCAAATTTTAATTTATTCCCACAGAGGGGCTGCTGGAGGCTTCATTTGGTCTTTCTCTTTTTAGAAATTTTTGTTTAGTTAAATATGCTTTATGCATATTTTCTATTATAATACACATTACATGGCATTCATGTTTTTCACTGCCTTTCTTTCTTCTTTTTTCAGGATAATTTTCTATGACTTCTTGCCAATCAAGATACTTGAATAAGAAGTTTATATGCTTGTAAAAATTTCCCTGTTTCTACAATCAAGTTCAATTCCTCAAACCAGCTTGTTATGCTGGTTTGAGGAGAAAAGCATCTTGATTAATTTAAATTTCATTTCAGAATTTACATTTAAAAATCAATCATTTTAACTTTTTACATTTTTTTAAGTTATCAAAAACAGAAAACCCATATTATGTTGAAGAAACTCATGGGATTGAACTTGCTTTTATTTTTGCATGTTTTTCTCATTTTCTCTCCGACTTTCTAAGGCCCCCACAGCGCCCTCTGGTGGTCACCCCCTTTGAGAAAAGAAAAGAAGAGTGAGTTTAAGTCAACTTACCTCATATTCACTGACACAGTTGGTGCTGGTGTAATCGATGATGCATCTTCCGAGCCACTCATCTGGCCTGGAGCTCAGGATGTCGTTCCTGCAGTTTTCCAGGAAGGGTTGAAGCCGCAGGAGCAAGCTGCGTGACAGGAGGTACCCAAACCCCCCGTAGCAGTACTTCCCTTCCATCTCCCCTCCGATGAACTCTTCAGGACTGCCCATATACAGCTCTCGATCCACGCTCAGGTGCTCCACCAGCTCTCTGATCCGGTCGGCTTCGGTGTAGGCGTCGTCTTGGACGAAGTAGAACCAGTCGTACTCGTTCACGTAGTGGTCTAAGACATACCTGATGGTCTGAAACATGTTCCAGATCAGCCTCTCATCTCCGTGGGAGATCACAAACATGCCGTGGGGGACTTTGCGGTTGCGGGAGCCGGTGAAGAAGACCACGATGTCCAGGTGGTGGCTGATGGTGCGGTTCACCGCCACACCGAGGGTGTTGATGGTGTTTTTGGAGGTCAGGACTCCAACGAACAGGCGCTCCCGCATGCCAAGCTCCGTGCTTATGTACTTAGCCCTGAGAAACAAGGCGGAGAACGACTGGATCAATACAGCGGTTTGATAGTTTGACTGATTTTTGTTATTTATTCAGGGAGTCATCACAATACTTCAAAACGCTCCAACATTTTAAACAACTTGACTGATAATGTTCAGCCAGAAGGTAGCGCTGGATGATATGGCTAAAAAAATACACCACAATATAAATGTTTCATGTAGATAATCACTGATCAGTATTTTGTTTTAAATATATGAAATACTGACAAAATGGTGATACCTTTCCACTTTTATCCACAGTTCTCACTCCACGTCGGTGTGGTTTACTTTGAAAAAGCTACGAGAAACAGTGGGAAAAACCTTTAACTGCTGCTGCGCAAGTTACTCAAGTTGTTGCTAGGTAACCAAAGAATGAGTGAGTTGCTAGGTAACCAAAGAATGAGTGAGTTGCTAGGTAACCAAAGAATGAGTGAGTTGCTAGGTAACCAAAGGTGAGTTAGTTCATTCCACCAATCTTCTGGCTGTGAAAGGTTTAGCGGTTAAAGTCTTTCTTTTGCCTACATCCCCCAGAATTCTCTGCAGTTCTGAATCAGAGTTCAGAGAATATTTTATATATTGAATATTCTATCAGACATATCGATATAGATCATGTCTCAATCGCGACATATGTTGTTACTGATTTATTGTCAAACCTTAGCAGAAGCACAACGCTTATATTTACACCTGACCTATAGATCAAAATAAACTAAACTTCATAAATAATTACAATATAAAACCCAAAACATTTCACTTCTTGTACATAAAAACAATAAACAGAAAGATAAAAGGAAAGAAAATCATCCAAAACTAAAACAGAAAGTAAGGGCATTAAAATAATTAAAAAAAAAGAGAGAGGAGTAAAGAAAACGTGGATTTATTTGCAAACTTTTCTAAAATTATGCCAAATAAACATTGTACCTAACATTATCAAAAAGTGTGATCATAAATATGTTGCATTATTTTAGCAACAATAGGATTAATTGTTGTTTTTTGGATTTAAAAATCAGATAATGCTCTGCATTTTTATTTTAAAATTTCGCATTTACACCTTGAAACTGTGGTATCCTCATACCAGCCGATGCCTAAAGTACCTAAAATACAACAGAAGGCAACAGGACAGCTGGCTGCATGAACTCTTACATTCAGTTTATTAAAACCAGCTCAGCGGGTTGAGTGATTTCACAAGCTTCGGCTGAAGCCCTAGACATGTCAATCGTTGTGACACACATGGAAACACTAGCAAAGGAAATTACTGCTTCTTTAGAAATTTAAACTTGTAAGAACTCGCAAAGCGATTCATCAAAACCAGCAGCGCAGCCAAACTTTATTTCCTGTTTTTAACCCACATGGCATCTTTGAGGACCCAGTTTAGAGTCATGCCCATTTGATGATTCATCTAATAATAGAGCAACATTATCTGCAAATAGTAGCATTTAGAAGAGTTCACAACTTAAAAGGAAAACTGGTCTACTTCTACTGGTTGCATGAACAAGCCATTATCCATAATGGCTTTCATCAGATGTATGACAAACACAACTGTAAAATTACTTTAGGTTTGGTTTCCATCTTTTTAAAGTTAGGTAAAGCAACTAAATCATGAGTATTTCTGGACTTTTTCTGGTATAACTTGAGAGCCGTCCATCAAGTTGTAATCACCAGGACTTGTTTCATTTCCATTTTTAGTCATTTTCAATGTTCAACTCTTGGTCTTCTGAAAGAAAAACTTGGTTTTATGACTCCAATAAACAATATCGACCAGCAATAGGGAGCATTAGAGTTATTCTGGTTTGATCAGGGGCCACAGTTTATCATATTACAGTTGGAATAATATGTGCAATATGAGCCTTTTATAGCCGTTTATTTCCATAATTCACAGTTTAAAAAAAAAACTGAACTAATCTAAGTAGCTGAACATAAAAGAGTTTTCAAGATAGCAATGTACAGGCATGAAGGGGCATCATTAGATGCCACTACCTATTATTCTGTGAAGAATCAGCCTATAAATTAAAGGAATTTACACAATTACATCTTTAATTTTAGCAAAACCTTCTCCTAAACCTAAAAACTATTTCAAGGGACTGAAATAAAATTCAGCCACTTTTGGGAGTGAGGGTTAACGTTCAAACAAGGTCTCTATCCACAGGTTCTTGGAAATGTTTGCCTGCTTATGCAGAAAATGTAAGTTAGACATCCTTCAGTGTGTGGGCATACAGTGGCACCTTGTCAGCCTCAGCTTCAGTCCTCAAGCCTGGCTAGTATTAATAAGCATCTACAAATGTCTGACGGTTTGCTTCATATTTTAATTAGATTTAGGACAGATAACATAAATTGTCTTGTAATAGTTACTACTACTGGTGGAGGCGAGCAGAAGGAACCTGGTGGTGTGGAAGTGGCCGGTATAATTTAGGAACCGTTTTCAAACACATTTGACACTAGCTGATAAGATAATTGATACCAAAATAAAAAAAGGTTGCACTCTTTATCTTGAGAATTCAACTAGAGGGTTTGCTTTGCAGAAGGATTCGAACAGAAACAACACATTTGTCTGCTTAAAAGTTGAAAATATATTGCTGAAGCACCGACAAAACTGTGTTTGACATACATGAAGACCAGCAGATTTTTTAAAAAGCAACTAAACACATGTTGATTTATTATTCTGCTGTTAATTTGTTTAACTTTTGTAATTTAACTCTGTTGTTTTGTCAGGAAAAAAAAAAAAAAGAATGCACGTTGATTATTCTTCTCTTGGGTCAGAATATTTTGTGCTTCTTCTACTTTAAAATGTCAGATTCTACAGTAACAATCACCACTATGTAACAAAATAAATAACCTGACATTTATTCCAACTGTGAAAACAGCAGAACAGTCCTCAGATATCATTTGTTGAGCAACTTCTGGCAGCATCACTGTTTTTGAAGTAGCTTTTTTTACTTTTGTTGGATCACAACCTCTAAAATTTTAATGCTTTTATAACTTTTATAACATTGTAGCTCTCCTGTTTTTACCCTAAACCCAAAACCACATGAACTAAAGTTGTTTTGTTTTAGTAGTTAAAAAATGTTCTTCAACACACCCTCAAAACAACTTTGCAGAAAAAATAAGGGATGATCAGAATCCATTTTGTTGTGAATTGTTTTAGCTTGCAGGCTCAGAAAAACTCTCCTCCTATTTTGTCTTTCTAAAATATGAAAAAATGACTTCACTAACACTGCTGTTTAAAGTGGTTAACAATAAAACCTTATTATGAATATTTACTGTGTGGTGAGACCAAGTTAATAATGGCCATTTTAATCCCACTTTTTATGGAAACAAAGTTAAAAATCATCTGTTTTGGCACTGGCCCCCATATGGCCACCTCTTCTAAAACTTTCTAGGGTCGCCCCTGGTTATTACTAGCCTGTTGTTACCTTAATTCTCCTATAATTACAGGCCAGACTGTGACACCTGTACATCTGCACCATGTGGGGTCTGACATGATTTATCAACTAGTCCTCGTATTAAGTAAATTACAGCCCACTGTAAAATTACTTGAAGCGTGTATGAAAATCCAGAATGAACGGTGACCCTGAACTGACCTGAAAACTTTCTTTGGAGCACTCGGCTGGACTTGTTTGTATGGGACTATTCTTGGCTCGAAATCCTCTTCGGACTCCACATCGTTGCCAGTGGAAATGGAGCTGGGCTTTCGGGCTCCTTTGAGGAGTCCATCCTGACCCGAAGCCACATCCTCGCCCTCCTTCCCCTCCAGGGGACACGCTTCTTCCGTCCAGCTCACGCTCAACAAACTCAACGTGAAGCCCAATGAAATGCCGATTACCACCGGGCCGAGCGACCGCAGGACAGAAATAAACACTGAAAATCTCATTTTAAACGTCGGCTCTCCCTCCGCTCCTGCCTGCTAGTCCCGCTTCGGTCGCTTCCAGAGGCCGTTCTAACGGGGCTTCTGGGACGGGACAGCTCGGTAGTTCATCAAGTCTGAAGAGACTCAGCTGTATCAAAGTGAGTTTTTTAGAAAAGATGCAGCTTCTTCCTTAAATTCTACGCAGGACTGTTACGTGTCAGTGTCTGCTACCTGGCTCCTCCTCCCCGGCTTGGTGTAAGCATCACGAGGCGGGGCTCCCGGCTGCGCGGGGCGGAGGGATATCACAGTGATGAGCCGGCTGAAGACAGGTAACGGTCAGGAAAATGAAGAAACATCATCCGCTTGGCAGTTGGCTCCCACCAACTGACATGGCTGTCGTTTACGGTTGGCTCATAGTGACCGAAGTAATTACCTTAATATTTCTTAGTGTTAGCTTTCCAACCAATGCTTAAACAAAGTGTTTTCCCTATCAAATTCATAAAACACGCAATATCATCTTAAATATGTATAAGTTTTACACATTTTCTCAAGACACTTCTAGGTTTAGTCCGTCTTATGTGTGACTAGAATATTAAGTAGTGCAGAACTCAAGTAAGAGTAAAAATATATTCGGTAAAAAAGCACTGAGTAATTGATCAAAACATCATTTAATATTTAACATTTTGTTAAATATATTTTACATTTAAAATGTAAAGTTGTGTTGAAATTTGGAGTTTGACCAAAATGAAAATAATGAATGTAAATAACATAATTACAAAATAAGTGCACTTCTTATATGCACTCAGGTCAACAAAAGTGAGTGCATCTCTGAAGAATAATCTCCAAGTGTTGGTGCAGGTTATTTGTTATATTTAGTTATAGACTGAATTGAAGAGTACCTAAATAGTCTTTAATTCAAACCATTCCATTTTATTCATCTTGCTAAAAGTGAGTTTCTGATCTGGTTTTAAGTCTTGCGGACTCTAACAGGTTCCAAAATAACTCTGTATGCAGGTTCATCCAACTTTACACAACCTTTTACAGCTTTTTCAATCCTGGTTAAGAAATGTGTTCACACACCATGACGTTGCCACCACTATGTTTCACTACATGGGGATTCTGAGTTTTGTGTTTCCCCCATGCGTTGCGTTTCAAACAAAAAAGAAACAAATTTTTGGTCTTTACTGACCCAATTTATGATATGCTTACTGTGTGTTTCAGATGACTTAGCCTTTCTTTCATATGTGGTTTTTCACTTCCATTAAGTCCAGATTTGTGGAGTGTATGACTAATAATCGTCCTGTTGACAGATTTTCCCATCCCTGCGGCTTTCAACTCCTCTATCATCAGAATCTTTTCTGCTTTTCCTAGAAGTCAAAACTAGAATCATTAGTTGACAAAACATCCAGTAGAATTAAACTACAGTTGCAAGTATGCTAATAATACTACAACTCAGTATCTCGTGTAGCTAAATACTAAGATAACATTGTGACAACTGATTTCCAGTGATTTAAATTGCCAAAAGTCCAAATACATAGTGTTTTCTTTCTTTTACACACATGATATCCAATATTGAATTCTGTCTTACAACATGAAAGTTAGACTGGATTTTGTGTCATTCCTTCATCTTTTAAAATGAATTTGACATGGAATAGTCACTGTAAAAAAAGACATTTTAGCTAACTTAATAATCAAACTGTCATCCAGTTCTTCATGGATTACCTTATATTAAGTAATTTAAGATGTTTTTGCAAGTTACAATTAAAAAGGAAAAAAGATAAATACGATTTTACTCTCCATGCATACATAACAACAGATTACAAGGTTGTGGTTGTAATATTGTGTTTACAGAAAACACCCTCCTCTATTTATCAAAAGATTACTTTTTTTTCTTCTACTAAATCTCATTCGTTACAAATTATTTTTTATTATATAGTCAAACTTTTTAAAACCTGAATAAATAAAATAGACATTATTGAAGAAATTCTTTGTAACTTTAACTAAATATTCTTATTTTTCCAGTTTAAAAGTCAATATTTTGCCTCATCGAGAGTTGTTTCTATAAAGCAAATTAATACTTTTAATGTCTGTGTTTAAAGTTTAATGTATTTGTGATTTAGTTTCCATGTTTTTCTCCTTGTTTTGATTAAATTAATGCGTTTTTGGGTCCCGTTTCCTCTTCTGACCCTCAGTAGAGGATGCTATAACTGCTTAACACTGACAGGGATTATTACTCTGCGCTGTCGTCATAAACCTTAATCCTCCAATCTTCTTGGATTGTGATGCACAGGCCCATAATAGAATCATTCTGTCTTTCATATTGAAAAAAAAACATAATTTATTTCCAAAATGGTTGCAATTTGCAGTTTAATTTAGTTTCTGTTTTACATAAACGTCAGAGATGCATCTAGAATAAGAATAATACACTGACACAGAGTAGTTATTGGTTCACAGTGAGGGAAATGTTATTAACAAGCCTCTGTGAAGGTTTTGTGCTGCAGCTGCCCTGCAGGCATGCTGCTGATGATTAGCTTTCAGCTCCTCCACCTGGCTCCCTCTCTGCTCTGTGTGGCCTCTGTGCTCCTCACCCAGGTGTCGGGGGCAGAAAGCTTTGTGTTTGGGTCATTCATGATCACCTGCATGTCTTTAAAGTCTCCCCCATTTCCTACCAAGACCTCCATTCTTTCTCTCACTGATGAGAAGCAAACAGAAGTCCAGAACACTCAGGTTTGACAACTTGCAGGTTTCTTTTACCTTTTTAATACCCCATCTGTTTTTATATACTCTTTCAACAGGTTAAACAACCCCATATAATTCAATGTTATTTTTAAGTGGAGATTGTGAAATCACAGCTATACCCATACAATGGCTAAGTGTTTGAATAAAGGACAAAGACCAAAACACTTTCTTGCTTTGAAAGAGGGTGACTTGTTTAAATAAAACTAGTTTCTTTTCTTCAAATCATGACTAATGTTCCTATTTACAAAGTAATCAACTTGAAATGAACATGCATAAAAAATATTCCAGCGCACTTAGAGCTCTTTGTGAGTTTTAGCTAAATAAAAATTTTTTCATTGAAACGCTCAATGTATCTCGGTTCTCCTGCGCCCTCTAGTGGTGAACAGAAACATAACACAACAGATGTTGAGGCCAAAAGTTGAAGACGCGGTTACTGACATTTTTTGTTGATTACGATCATTTTAAATGCACATCTACTATCAGATTGATATGTTAGGGTTTAAGAAAAACAATAAGAACTTTTATTATTCAAGGTTAAACAATTTTTTATTTATTTTTACGATGTGTCCTTGCATAACATCAAAATCCGTGTATGGTTACACGGATTCATCTACAGGATTTAAATGAACATTTTATTTGGTGTACAACTGTATTAAAAAAAAAAATGTATATTTTTACAGTGCCTTGCAAAAATGTGAAACTGAAAATGGAAAGAGTATAGCATAACTGTAAGGGATAGCCATTATTCACCTAAAGTGTCAAATTGGGTGAAAAGAGCATTAGTCTACGGAATAATCATGAAAAATCTGTTTACAGGATAACTGTCAGTTGTATCCACATGCATATAAGTCACACAAACCATGTAGGAGTCAGAGAAACATGTGAAAGAAGGATGTAATGATTTAAAGAGTGAACTTTTTGAACTGTGGAGCTACAATGAGACCAAAATCCAACTGAGAATCTTTGGCAAAACTTGAAAACTGATGTTCACAGACTTGTTTCATTCAATTTGACTGATCTTATGCTATTTTACAAAGAAGTACCTGATTTAACATAAGTAAAAAATACTTTTACAACTCACTGCATGTTTCTGTTTTTTATCCCAGCAAGATGAGTTTTGAATTATTTGCAGTTACACTGACTGTATGTACTTACACTTTATGATAATTTACAAGTAATAATAAACTCAGTAAAGTTGCAGTCAACATATTTTAGTGAACAAGTAATGGCTGTTATGTAACTTCCTGCTATTTCTTCCTAAACAGGAATGCAGCAACCTGCAGAGAAACCTCAGAGTCAAAAACGCAATTGCTGCTTAGCAAGAAACTTTTGAAAAGCGTACATAAAGAGCAAATAGCTCAAAAGTAACGATAAGTGGTCCTCATGGGACATGTATTAAGGTCTGCCATGTCCATCTTTCGTAAAGCCAAATTATTTGTATACACTGCAAATATGGATTATCTTAAAAAACATACTTTTTTTTTTTTACTATTTTTGCAATCATTTGTGGATGAGACTGACATAAAATCACATTCAGCACATTTTATAACTATGTGAGAGGCATACTTCTTGTCTAAAAACAACTTAATCTATAAAAACATGGTGGAATGATATATGCAAATGTTTTATCTTTGAAAATTATCACATTTGCATGAGTGGTTTTTTTAAACAGAAACTGACAATCATACATGGAAATTTATGGTTGGAGGCGGTGGACCGCTAACGATGTGCATCTTAAACGCATTTGTGTAAAGCACTTAGAAAAGTAAGGGCATGTATAAACCAATAAAATGTGATGACTTAATATGTTTTAATTATTTTTGAGTTTAACAACACGTTACCATGTAAATAATAATTTAATATCCAGTCAAGACAAAGGGACTGTGGTTTGAGATTCACCAAACAGCATTTTATTAACCTTTCGTGAGCTTCGACAGAAGAATTAGCATTCCTCTCAGACTAGTCTTAAGCTTAAGTCTCATAAGCCGTCTAGATTTATGCTAATTAAAAACTCATGTAAGACATTAACCGCTTACATAGCCTTTAACCACAACTGCGACTCGAAAATCCCCTGAACTACCGCTCGAAGAGCTCTTCTTTGCCTCGAAGCTCTCGTCTCCCACTTTTGTTTCCACTCATTGAACTCCTCACATTAGGTGTCCGTTCAGCTGCCTGAAGAAAAAAACTGTCACAAGCAGTAGCAGCATTACGGCGGCTTGTGCCCTTCAATGGTGTACTCTTCATTTGCTAACTTTCAGCGTGTCGCTCGGCTTTAAATGCTGGTTTTAGGTTGAAATAAGTCCGCAGCCTCTCTCGGGTGTTTTTAAACCACGGTAATGGAGTGTCGGGTCTTGTCTATCCAGAGTCATGTTGTCAGGGGTTACGTAGGGAACAAGTCGGCAACGTTTCCGTTACAGGTAAGAAGAAATGCACCCTGCGCTCAAATATCCGTTTTACAATGAGAAAGCGTTGTGTTAGGAGCCAGAGAAAGCCCTGGAGACTTAATTTGTTAGACACTATCGCAACTAATTTGATTTTAAACACGGAACTAAAGCACTGAACAAATGTACATCACAGGCCGGTTTTATAATTATGACAGGTCCTTTACTCAGCGTGACACCTAAAACGTTAGATTAATTTGTATATTACTACCTGATAAAAGCATTAACCCCACTAAAACTTAATTGTTTTAGATCTCAACTGATAGACCAACACAAAGTAGTGCATTTTGTTCTGTGTTAAGCATTTGTTTTTGCAAATACAACTCTGAAAAGTGTGGAGTGCATGTATTTTTATCCCCTCTGAGTCATTCCTTTTGTTGTCATGGTAGCAGCAAGTATTTCTGGGTACTCTCAACCAGCTTTCCATATCTAGAGAGCTCTACATTTTTTACTTTTTCCTCCTTGTAAAACAGGTCAAGCTCAGCCACATTAGATTTAGACTGCCTGTCAACAGACAGCTTCAGGTCTTGCTACAGATTCTTGATTAGATTTAGGTGTGGACTTTGACTAGTCCGTTTTAGCACATGAATTTACTCAGCTCTGGATGTTTACGATTGTTGTATTGGTGCAAGCTGAGCCTTCTCCCTAGTTTCAGTTTTTTACAGCCTATAACATGTTTTTTTGTTGTTGTTGTTTAAATCCAAATAAAATACATCAAAATTTTCAGTCTTCACTGGACAAAATGTGAAAAAATCAAGGAATACGAGTTCTCTTGCAAATCACTCTGAAGTTATATAGACTTCAGAGTCTATAACTATATAAGCCAGAAATTAAAATTTTGGATGCAGCTTTTAGGTGCTGAACCTGACCTTTGAGTTAATAAATGCTAAATTGGACTGAAAATATTTTATTCTTGTTTCTTAAGTAAATTATTTATTTGAATTAATTATATTTATTTAACAGGAACATAGACGAACTGAATAAAACGGCTTGCATCATGGTGCTTATGAGCTAATTTGCAGCATGTTTCCCTAGATAGCTCTAAAAACTATTAAGAAGTGAAATGGTAATAACAATTTCAAATAACAAAACATAATATTGACAACATATGGAAAATCATACATAAGAAGAAAAAAATATGACATGTATGGTTCTAGAAACATTAAAGTCTTTGAGCTCTTTACTTTCTTGCAGCCCATCACAAATTATTTAGTAATTTGTATTTATTAAATACAGTTTGAAAGGGATGACAGATGGATTCTGTATCACCATGGTGGCTAAAAACTAATATTTTCCCTATGATGTCTAACTTTAAAGAAGTCTAAATCAGCTGGATGCTGTGTGTTGAGTCTTCTCTATTCACTGTCTGTTTCATGTTTGGCCTCTCTGGGAATTACCTCTTCGTAGGAAACATAATTTGATCCTGAGGCGTACTGTTCTCACAGTTCAGTGAAATTAAGACACCGATCCAGGTCAGCCTTATTGTTCTCCGCTCTCACCGCTGCATCGTTCCTGTTTTTCCAGGTGCTGGGCTTTGAAGTGGACTCCATCAACTCTGTGCAGTTTTCCAATCACACAGGTTGGTTTTGTCTTCCCTTCACAGAGACGCCTTGCGACTTTTATCAGGGAATTAATCATTTCTGTTCAAACAAGTTACGCCCTCTTTTTTACTTTCTGTCTTCATTTTGTGCCAGCATGTCAGTGCAGTTGCTACTGATGACCTTTTTGTCCCAGATTTGGTTTTTCACATATAATTAGAAGGAGAAGTTATCTAAGATGTTAGCTGAGTTCATTCTCCATCCTATGCTGATTAAAACTCACCAAATCCTCAGTGCTCATCCTTTACACCATTAAGCATTTGGGAACAAAATTCAGCTGCTTGTCTTTGTTGTTTTGTTTGAGTCCCTTTTATAAAAAATAAAAATATATTTAAGATGTCAAAACAGTACATTTGACTGTGTACCTTGAAAACGTATTCATGTTCCTTCAACTTTTCCACATTATGTTACATTACAACTACTAACTTCAATCTGTTTTATTTGGGCATGAACGTAAAGTGGAAAGTATCCACACTTTTTTCAGTGTTTCAGTTTTTTTGTTTCTGAATCTGAAAAGTGTGGAGTGCTTGTGTATTCCCATTCCCCTAGATTAAATCCAGGACAACAATCTGCCTTCAGATGTCAGCTAATTACCCTGGCTGTGTTTAATTTGTTCTCTATACGCGTTCAGCTCTTGTTGAAAAAAATGACCTACTAAGATGTCAATTGTAACTCTGGAGGAGCTGCAAAGAACAATAGCTCAGGTGGGAGAATCTGCTAGCAAAATGTAAGCTTCTTCCTTCATGCTAAAGAAAATGCAACTCATATTTTTGTTTCCACATTAAATACCAATGAATTAAATACAACTTTCTGTTTTTTGCATGACAGCGATGTGAAAAGGTTCCAGAGGTATTCATACTTTTCCAAAGCTGTGCTTTATTTTTTCCTTTACAGGATCTGACATGTTTGCTTAAATACAGTAAAACAAGCAAAAATCTGTTTTGCGTGAAAGTCTAGACGGTCCCACTCAGTTGTTTTTGGCTGCAGCCCACTTGTTTCCCAGAAGCCTGTTGTTGTCTGGGTCAAAATGTGGTTCAGACAACTGAAGAGAGGGACTCCAGCCATCTTAATCATAACTTACTCTCCCAAAAGCGCATGTAAAACTCGATTCTCTGCTAAAGTTATGTTTTTGTGGAGTTTCTTAACTTGTCTTTTACTAGTTTGGACTGCTATGCCCATCTTTTCTTTATTCAGGGAGACAAACCAGTTTTCTGGCCAAACCAAAATCTTAATCCTCTCAAAGATTTAAAAAGAAGAAGGATGAAAGAAAAAAAATACAACTTTCCAAGAAAACATAGGTGGTTTCCATTCATATCTTTTCCTAGAAAATACCTAAAGAGCTGTAGAAATCTGTCTATGCATTATTTTATTTTAGATTTAAAACCACAAGTTTAGCCAAAATATATGATTAATGTCTGATGCAGAGTTGATCTCTACTGTCTTACTGTCAAAGACGTGTTCGTTTTAAAGAAAGCGATCAGGGTCAGGGGTTAAAGTTAATCGTTATTCTCAGAACCGCCTCCTCCTTACTTTGAAAAATGATAAAACCCCATCAAGATTTGATCTCATCAAAGAAAAGTATGAAATATCTTAGCGAAAGGATGTTTATTAGGGGAAAAACTTCTCTCAGAACGTAAATGGATTATAGGTGCATACACACTGACGAGGAATTATTAGAAATTGTTGACTGGATTGTCCAAGTTTAGACTTGGGACGTCGGTTCAAAGGTGCAAATTGCCTTGTCACCTGAAGTACATGCTTGAAAGAATCCCTGCAGCTTATTAACTTTTCTATAGCAAATCATTGAAGTTCATTTATTTTGTCCATATTAATGGTCAAGAACAGAAGCATTTAGTTGGTTCAGCTTTATAATCCACTCTTAGTTCATTTTAACATTTTTTATACTATATAAGAGTTATAGTGGATATTGATCGTTATGTAGTAGGTTTTTTGTTTTAAATATCTGAACTACTGCCAAAACTGGAGCCATGACATTTCCTATTGTATCTCGTTTTCATTCCTCGCTGCTGCTGTTCTTTTATTTTTAAGCAGTTATGATTCATGGTGGCAAAACCTTAAACTGCTGCTGCGCCAGTTATTCAGCAGGTTGTTGCTAGGTAACCGAAGTTGTGGTGGGGTGGAGGGGGAGAGGAACTAGAAGCTTTTTGCTACTCCATAGGTTGTTGCTAGGTAACCAAAGAGAGAGAGAGTTGGCTGATTCCACCAAAATTTAGGGTGCGTTCACACTGCAGCCTGAAGTGACCCAATTCCGATTTTTTTGCCGGGGCCGTAAATTGGTAAATGCGACCTGTATTTGTTCTGCAGTGTGAACGGGCAAACTACCTGAAAGTGTCCCGCATGCGCACTAGAGGGCGCAATAGCGTCAGCGTTCTCAGTGCCAACTGCCATAAATAGAAGAAGTGCTCAGTGTTTGCGGAAGTAAACATGAAGGCTAACGGTGGAGCTTAGCTTACATATTTGAAGTTGTTGTCCAACCGGAGAAACATATTAACATCTTAATTCTCATATAATCCGTCATGGTTGTCATTTTTCTTCCCACTTGCGCTTATCAGGACGCAGAATAGTGACATTTGTTGAGAATCAGTGACGTTCAGTTCGGATGAATGCGACCTGGACGTTAGGTCGCATTTGAATCGGATACGTATCGGATATGGGTCACATTCGAAAAGAATCCGACCTGTGCTGTTCAGACTGTCATGAAAAGATCGGATACAGGTCCCATTACGTAAAAAAAAATTGGAATTGGGTCACTTCAGGCTGCAGTGTGAATGCACCATATGTTAGCTAGCTGTGAGAGGTTAAGCAGCTAATGCCTTTCCTCTGCCTACATCTCCCAGAATGCTGTGCAGTTCGGGAACGGAGTTCAATGAATATTCAATATATTAAATATTTGATTAGATTTATTATCTGATATAATACAACTCATATAAGTAAAGATGACTTAAAGACACCTAGCCAAACAAAAATAATTTCAATAATTCCTTGTGTTGGTTGGAAAGGACAAAAAAAGAAACATCAGCCTGGTTTGAGTTGCTGTTAGCTTGACTGAAGTACTAATTCTTTACAATGACCACATAATTGCACAATTTAACATTTTGAAAATGAATTCGCTCAATGAAAGCATGGAAATTTCGAACAAACTCGTTTTTCGATGAAAGGTTTTGGTTTTACGATGAGATGATTTTTGGCTGTATCAAAATGGGTTTATTTCTGATCAACAATGAGATGTTGCCAGTTTTGCAAACCACAAAGAAGACGACGACAGGAACTAAATGGAGGATCATGGCGCAGCATTGTTCCGTATTAACGTGTGATTCTAATTGCGTTTCTTATTTAATAGAAATTGTGTTTTATATTCTTCTTTGACCTTACTGGAAAATTTACAAAGTTTACACTCATTTGTAATGGAAATGCAGCTACAGATTCTCTAAAACAACTGCTCATAAGTACTTCACACAACCCCACTCAACTCTACTCTTCATCCATCAAACATTTGTGACTGTTCAGATTAACATTTTTCTTTTGCCTTCGTGCCTGAATTAGATTTTTTGAGGTTTCACCTGCGTTTTGAAAACTAGTGTCACCAGCTGAAAAAAAAGGTGGAGTTAAGTTTAGGGAATTTAAAGACAGTTTTAGGAGGAGTTCTTCACATCAAAGGTCAACCATTTTCTTTTCTTTTAACCGGCGCAGCCTCAAGTGGGGAACAATGCGTTGCTCTCCATTTCCCACAGATATCTGGTGCCTTCGGGACCCAGTTTGGCTGTAAAAACGTTGCTCAGAGCCACATGAAGAAAAACAAAAGCCTGGTGAAACGAGAAGGACACATGCAGAGATGATGGGATTATTTTCTGAGCTGCATGTGCTAAAATATGTGGAGAATGTGCTTCCTTCAAAGGATTTAGAGACATTTACATTGGAATTACTTGAAGTAAAATCAACATCGGTTCCTTGGAAAGATGAAGCTCTTATGTTTGAAGCTTTCATGTAAACTAATGAGCTGTGATCTTTGTGTCCAGTTCTTCCTGGTATGTGTAAACATTGTGAAGCACAGCACATGTTTTGCTGTGAGTTTCCTTATAGAGTTGATCTATTGGCTCAGTGTCGAGCTTCGTGTGCAGGATGCCAAGTTCATGTCTTTGTGTGTCTGTTTTGTCCCAGAGCATTTGCAATCAGAACAGCTTCTTCTGGTTTGTTGAAGGTTAAGGGTGAACAGGAAACAAAGGAAAAGCAGAACTGGTTTCCAGACAACAATGTTCCCATTCAGTCGGTGCTGAGGCCCCGTTTGACACTGGAAGACTAAACACGCAGGACATTCAATTAAAATGTTTTCATCTGCTTTTACCAAATCCTGTCGGCCTCATTCGGCTAAAAAAACAGAAATAAGTTTGGTTTTGGACATTTTTTCAGCTGTAGGTTGTTTCTTCCTTAAAACAACAATCTGACCTTTGACCTTTCTGCTCAGGCTACGCCCACTGGAAGGGACAGGTGCTGACCGCTGAGGAGCTGAATGTGCTGTACGACGGAATCAAGCTTAATAAAGTGAACCAGTACAATTACATTCTCACAGGTGGGTTTAAAAGAACAATTTGAAGCATAAAGTGTGTTTTATTTATAGCAGCTAATCATTGCAAAGTGGAAGGAACAGTAGAAGGAAAACATCAGTGGAAACAGACTTTTTTTTTTCCATATTAAAGTTAAAATCTGAGTTTGAGTTGTTTCTGCAGGAAGATGGGTGAGCATAACCAAAACAACCTGCAGCTTTAGCTGTAGATAAATGTGGTTTTAACAAATGCCACATCTGTATTTATTTCCAGCGAGCTCAAAATCTAAATTTAAATGCTTTTGACAGCTACTAATCTGATGTTTGTGGTACATATTTTTGCTTGGATCAGTCTTTTTGTGGTTTCTGAATAAATCTTAAACCAGATAAAGGCAGTCTGATTATGGAGCTCCATGACATTATCTTGATCTCTGTAGCAAACACTGCTGATATTAACTTGTGTGTTTTTAAGCAAGGTGATTGGCAATTAAATGCCTGATACAGTTCATAAACCTTTGTGTGCATTAGCATGGGAGTAGCTCTTAAAAACATGATTTTACTCATCAATTTCTGTTTCTGACAATAAAATGTGTTTATTTTAGCCATTTTTGAAGTGAACATTGTTGTTTGGCAATTTCAAATTTGTCTAATTTTACTAGTTATTAATTTGTATTTTTTATTTTATTTTTTATTTTATTTTTATTCACCATAAATGTAAAATGTTTGCTCTGTGTCGTTTTTCCTTTCGCCACTGTTTCATCTCACCATGTAGATGACAAACAGCTGAGTTACAGTCTGTATAAATATTAAGCTTTAACATATAAATGCTTAATGCAGTCAGATTGACATAATAAAGTTTTTATGTGTTTTTCCCTCAGGGTACAGCAGAGACACGTCCTTCCTGGAGGTGGTGGTTGATATCATCCAGGAGCTAAAGAAGGCAAATCCCAGCCTGGTGTATGGTGGGCAACATTTTCCAGTTCAAAACAGTAAAACTGATGTTTTATTTTTTATTACCTGATGACAAATATTGTCTTTATTTCAGTTTGTGATCCTGTTATGGGAGACCAGGGTGCTATGGTACGAAGCCTTTACCAAATATCCATGCTCCTTTTTTTTTCATTGAAATATAAGAAATCTGACAAACTCCGTGAAATGTAATGATGATTGTTAAAAATACTTTCTGTTTGTGTTTGTCAGTACGTCCCAGAGAACCTGCTGCCCGTCTATAAGAACAAAGTAGTGCCTTTGTCGGATATTCTCACCCCGAACCAGTTTGAAGCGGAGTAAGTTAATTTTAATCTGTTACCACAGAGTAAACAGTGACACACGTTTCCTAAGTGAGACGTCTGGTTTTCTGCTCCATCAGATTGTTAACTGGGAGGAAAATAAATACAGAAGACGATGCTGTTCAGGTGAGAATCCTCAGAGTAGCACAACTTCAACAGATCTTTACTCACGTAAAAAGGTAAAAAGTATCCAGAAATTACTCAATTAAGAGTAAAAACATATTTGGTAAAAGGTTTACTCAAGTACTGAGCAACTTATCAAATCATATTTAAAAATTACATAACCAGAAGGAACAACATATAAAGTTTAATGGAGATTTTAGCATTTTAAAAACCAAAATGACAATAAGTCATATACGTAACAACATCGGGTAAAAGAAAACCTTCCCAGGGTTTCAGTTTCTTTCAATAAAAAACTTATAAAATTTTAACAAGAACTGCAGCTGTGTGTGTGTCTGAGTCTGGTGAATTTTTGGTTAAAATGCATTTGTTTTTCACTCAATGGGTAGAAAATCCAGAGATTTTACTCAAGCAAAAGTAGAAATACTTCATAATAAAATTACTGAAGTAAAAGTAAAAAGTACAGCGTAGTAAAAAAAAAGTCCTTAAAGTAAATTTAAAAAAATTACTAAAGTAAATGTAACTGAGTAAATGCTAGTTACTAGCTGACTCTGAGTGTCCTCAGCATTTCCTCTTTGCTGTATTTGTGTTTCTGTCCTGCAGGTGATGGACTTGCTTCATGAAATGGGTCCGGACACGGTCGTCCTCACCAGCACCGATCTGCCCTCTAGACAGGGAGACCAGTTCCTGGTGGCACTGGGGAGCCAGAAAATAAGTAAAGTTTTTAATCAGTTCTGTCTGTCAGCAAGAAAAATGAGTTCTGAACATTTTTGATAATATATATTGATCAATGTTCCACTTACTGCTAATAAAAGTCAAGTCTAAGCATGTGGGGGATTTTAGCCTCGATCTGAAGGAACTCAGTGTTTCGGCTGGTTTGCAGTTTTCTTCCAGCCTGAAAACTGAAGTTATTTTCTTTGGACCTAAATAGGAACGACCCAGAATCAATGCACAGCTTCATTTATTACAACTAAAAACCAGAAATCAGGCCTGAAATCTGGGAGTAGTGATGGACTCTGACCTGAACCTTCAGAGCCACATAAAGGCCTTCTACCACCTGAAGAACATTAGAGGACTGATGTCTCAGCGAGATCTAGAGAAACTCTTCCATGCGTTTATCTTTAGTCGCATTGATTACTGCAGCAGCGTCTAAATCAATCCTCCAGCTGCAGCCGACCCAAAATGCTGCTGCTGGTGTTCTGACTAAAACCAGGAAGATGGAGCTCATCACCCCAGTTTTAAAGTCTCTACACTGGCTCCCTGCAGCTCAGAGGACAGACTTTAAAATACTGTTGGTTTATAAATGACTGAATGGTTTAGCACCACAATACATTATAGATCTTGTTCAAGGTTTGTTGTTGTTGCTCATCAGAACCCTGTGTAATCCTCAGAGAAACCCGATGGGACCAGCACCAACCAAAGGATCTGCCTGGACATCCCTAAAGTCGACGCCGTGTTTGTGGGGACGGGCGACCTGTTTGCTGCCATGCTGCTCGCCTGGACTCACCATCACCCCAACGACCTGAAGGTACCAGTCGTTTTCAGTGAAATACTCCTGAATCCCGACTGTAAAATAAGTAGCATCTTGGCGTAACACGGATGTGCTTCGACTCTTCAGACTGCCTGTGAAAAAACGGTTTCAGTGATGCACCACGTCATCAAGAGGACCATCACTTACGCCGTTGGTAGGGTTTGTTTTTGTTTCTTCAGGCTTTCTGTTTGTCTCCATTTTGTTTTATTAGATTTCTTAAACTGGGACTTGAGTCTGAATTTTGTACCACAAACATGCAGATGTGAGAATAACAGTCCTTGAGTCCTGACCGTGTGTCCGCCTGTCCTGCAGAGATGGCTGGTCCTGGGAAGAAGCCCAGCCCGGCCCAGCTGGAGCTGCGGATGGTCCAGAGCAAAGCGGACATCGAGAACCCTGCCATCGTCGTAGAAGCGAACGTCTTAGACAAGTCTCCGGACCAAAAGCAGTAGACCACCTACGAAGCATTTCACCAAGCGCCGGTACGATTCCAGTCATTCAGCCGGATGCGCGTCAGACTCGCTCATCTCTGATAGCATTCGTGTCTCTGCCTTACAAAACCTCTGAGAGTTCAGCAGTTCAGATGTGTGGTGTGTAAACACTCTGGTTGCACTGCCGTGAGTTCACTATTACGGTCCATGTATATGCCCCTCACTTCTAACAAAAAAACAGAATACTTGAGTTAAAAAATGTCTTAGAATAGTAAAAGTGAGTCCTTTCTGTAACACTTCTCATTCCAGTTCTTCTTAAAAGAAAGCCAGTGTTTGCATGAAAATGCATTTTGTCTGTCTGGACTCAGGAGGACTAGTCACAAATACGTAGAAGCACAACAGCCTCCTGTTTGTAACAATATTCAGTAAACTATTATCACATCATGAACTTAGAAAACTGCTCAGATTTGCGATTCAAAAATGTTGAACATCTTATGCAACTAACCCAAACATGGTCTAGTTTTACTAACACTGTTAATTCCACTTTGTTTTATTTTAAACAAAATGTAACTTTAACGATGATCATGTTAATAACTAATATAAACAACGGTTGTTTTTAATCTTTTTTAATTATGCAATGCTTTCTTGAACTAGCAGGTGTGTTAGATTCATGTCCTATCTCAAATTGAGGTGTTTGCACAGATAATCTTTAAGATACTCGCAAGTGATCGCTGTTTTTGTTTCTGACTCTGTTGTCACGCCTCATAAAGAGTCGGTACAAGAGACCACACTGTATAACCTTAACAGGGTTAGAGACGAGAAATTAATAATGGTCATGATGAATGTTTTAGCAGAACCTTATGCGTAGTGTTAGAGAGTCAAGTGCCAAACCTTTAATTGTTGCTCATTTGTAGAGCAATTTAATGAACAGAGACAATAAATGATTAATCTTTTACTGAAAAGGTGTCAATTCTGTTCTTATCGATTGTTTTGTGACTTTGCGATGATGTCACAAATTCAGATGCTTTTTTTTCGGTTCGAAAGGTTTGAAGTCGCTTTTCCATAAGGTGTTCAAATGACGAAGCAAGTGGTGGTTCGCGGCCGCCCCCTGGTGGTCCTCGAGGTACTGCATGAAATCGACCGTTTATTTGCCGTGACGTCAGCTCAAAGTGCGGCGCTACAGCTAGCTTAGCAAAGGGCAGTGTTTAAAAATAATAATGGATAAATGGCTTAAAACCGAGTCACTCCAAAGAAAAACTGAAGATACCGATGGAAAGAAAACAACGGCAGGAATAAATACAATCAGAGGACTGGCGAGTCGATTCTTTTCAACGGCTTTATGCCGTAAACGAGTTTCAGTTGGTGAGAACTGTTTGTTTTTTTACGACTTTGTTAGCTAATGCTTTCCTCTCACATCAACAGCTTTTATTTTTATTTAATAAAAAGGTAACACTTTATTTGAAGGGGGTTGAATAAGACTGTCATGACACCATCATAAACATGACATAACACCTGCCATGAACATGAATAAGCCTTCATGAATATTTATAACTGTTGTCATAAAGCGTCATTCGGTAAATTATTACACTTTTAATACAAAGTTGACATTATTCAAAATGCCGTTGTTATGACATCTAGACATTAACCAAGAAATCATTACTGATATAAATTTTTTATAAAAATAATTACTGATTTCACTTTAAAAATTAGGTAACTTTATGTTATTAAAGGTAAAGTTTGAACAGTAATGATTTCTTGGTTAATGTCAAGTTGTCATAACAAAGACATTTTGAATAATGTCAACTTTGTATTAGAAGTGTCATAATTTACCGAATGACGCTTTATGGCAACAGTCATAAATATTCATGAAGGCTTATTCATGTTCATGACATGTGATATGTCATGTTTATGAAAGTGTCTTGACAGTCTTATTCACCCCCCTTCAAATAAAGTGTTACCAATAAAAATTATTTGATTGTCAAATAAATACAATAGATAAATACAATTGATAGAAATGGTGGGTAATTTTTATATTTAATTATACAGAAGTCTATTTTTCTTTTATTAAGGTTGTAAATTACAAATAGCCCTAAAATAAAAAATGCACACAACACAACTTATTTTTTTATTTCCACATGTTTTTTTTATCATTGGAAAGCATAGAATCAACACATTCAGAATCTGTAAATGACTGAAACGAGTTGACTTGTTCATGGTTTAGTTGTCGCATTTACAAAACAGAACCACACTTCTCCTTCGTCTCATCATTAAGATGTACAAAGACGACAACAGTAAGTGAGTTAAGAGACTAATATTTTCATTTCTGGTTGCAAATATTAAGATGTGTTACTGCAGGGTAATTTCAAATTAGGTGGTTCATCATGGTCCTCGATTCGAAAAAGTTTGCGTAACACTGCTTAGAGTCGTAACTATCACAGCTCTCTTGGTTTATGACTCTACAATTGCCAGTAATTTCAGTTTGACAGACTGATTTCATATTAGAGACAACACAAGTGGAAGAAATGTCTAGTTGTCTGTTGCCAAAGAGAAATCCTGCAACCACTAAAATCTCACGCTCCTCTATTTTTTACATTCGTTAAGAAGGAAGCTTCACTCACTCTTCTTCAGTGGTTCTTGGTGCAGAGCTCTCACGGGCGAGGAGGGGATCTACTGCTTCTTGTTTAGATTTTAACGACAGCTTTCATCAATTAATGTAACGCTACTGCCATCTGAAACAGGTTTTTCAAAGGTTTTGACAGCGTGAAAACGAACCGCAGCAGCTGAAAATGTAACAAATGTTTCAACTGTCTCCAATTGAACCGAGGAAACTAATAAATGAGTTTTTGACAAACAGTCTCAGTCCTTCTGATGAGAATAATGATCAAATATCCAGCAAGAATGATACCAGAAGCGATCGACTACAACTTATATTTGGTTTTTGCTAAAGAAAAGGTAGCCAAACATCTGTGGATGATCATAAGTTATTTAGTAAAAGCACAAATTCATACATGTGGATCAAATTCTGGGTTGTTTGTACATTAACAATCCCATACTAAATATATAAACTTTTGACTGCATTTGTATGACCAAAGTATGCTTTTTTTAAATTAAGCTTAAACCAGTCTATACGAGGTAAGAAAGCCTTAGTTGTCATGCCAGACGGTTTCTTTGTCGTGTGATGAGAGCCAGGTGACACAGTTCTGTTTTGCCAGCACTAATCCACAATAAGACCAGCCAGCATTAGCCCAGATGACCTGGCAGGGCCTTATGTCTGGCCAACTGCAGCACTATGCACAGCAGCAAGGCAGAAACTTTTTATTTATTAGGCGTTTGCAAGAAATAAATCTCATCGGTTTAAAGGATACATGCAAAAGCATTGCACTAAAGCAACATTTGTTAAAATCAGGTAGGGAGAATACCCAAAAAATGATACTGAGGTTAGAGCAGCACTATTTTTACTCAAGTAAAAGTAAAAAGTAGCCATCCAGGAAATTATTCTAGTTGGAGTAAAAAAGTATTTTGGTAAAAAGTCAACTCAAGTACTGAGTAACTGATCAAATTATCAATCATTTAATATTTAAAACTTACATCATCAAATGAACCAAAATTCAAAGTTAAGTGGAAATGTTGGTATTTTAAGGACAAAAATAACAATAATTCATATATGTCATAAAAATAAAATCAGGAAAAGTAAAATGTTTATAAATCAGTTCCTTTCAATAAAAAACTTATGAAACTAACAAAAACTGCAGGTGTGTCTGTCTGGCGAATATTTGGTTAAACCATGTTTTGTTTTTCATTCAGTGGGTAGAAAATCTAGAAATTTTACTCAAGTAGGAGTAGAAAAGTTCATAATAAAATTACTCAAGTAAAAGTAAAAAGTACAATGAGGTAGAAAATACTCCTAAAAGTATTCTTTTAAAAAGTTACTTAAGTAAATGTAATTGAGTAAACGGAAGTAGTTACTACCAAACTCTGGTAAAAGTATACTTTGAAAAGTTACATCATTGTTCTCTTAAACATCTGAGGTGTAGTTCTCTATGATCACCAGCAGGGGGCTGAAGGTGAGAAGGGAAGAAGAATCCAACTTCGAAGAAAAAAGAAGAAAAACCCGCTTAGTATCTCATTTCATCTAATTTAAACTACAGGTGTTAAAATATTATGGAACAGTTAATGTGTTTAAGTAATTAACTTTAGAAAATTATGTTTTTTAAGATTAATTTGGACTAGAGCAATGTAAAAAAATATAGATGAAGATGAACAAAACCAGCATTTAGAATATTAAATAAGACCAATAATGCACAATAATGTCCTTGTATTGTAGATTTAATATTTATTACTTGTTTAATTGGCTCATTTTGCAAGAATTACTGCATCAGTACTGCTTTCAGTCGATCAAACTGTGACGTCGACGTGTAAAGAAGCAAAGTTTTATCCAAGTTATTGAATGGTTTTTGCTTTACAGACCTTTTTAAAGTCTCAGTTTGCACAACACTTTATCCTTCCACTTAACCTTTCAAGAACATATTTTGATACTTTTTAAAAACAGTTTCCCTATCAAAGAGCTTTAGAGTATTACCCTCCTTAAGAAGAAAATCAAGTCAGCAATATTTCTCATAACAGTGTAGAACAAACAAGGCTTTACTACTTATGACTCTAGAGATAAATGTGGATTATTTTTAAATCCACATTAAAAATTATTCATAACATGGAGAAATAGTCAAAGTTATTGACTGTTTCTGATTAATAACTTCGTCAGTTAAAAATATGTATAATCCAAAAAAAGGGTAGCTTAAATTTAACTCATCTTGTTTGATTTTTCATCATTATTCTTCAAATTATGTGCTTTGAAAAATATTTTTCAAAGAAAATACCCTCCTTCTTTGTTTTAAGATGTTTAAATATGTCCGTCTGTGTATAATAATTTATTAGTTTAACTAACTTAAGTAACTAACTTTTCAAATATATTTTAATGGATCAAGATGTATTTTGTTTGGGAAAAGTTGAGCACTCTGGGGCCCTGAAGCTTTGTTCCATTATACCTTGGTCCAGCTTAGACTTTTTTTTCTTTCTTTTTTTAGTTTCTAGTGTGCATTATAATTAGTATAGTGAATATTATAAAAAGATTTGCTTTCTTCTATAATTTCACATTTGAATAAATCAGAAACTATATCGAGTTGAAGCATTATTTGCGCTGAAAGAATGGGGCGTATAGGGGAGTTTTCACCAATAATAACAAAATAAAACCTAACAAAACTCGGCTGATTTCCTTGTAATTGGGCCTGCAGAACCTGCAGAGGTCCGCAGCCGGAGTTTTGTATCGATCTCGGTGGAAATGAATGAGGGGCCGGACCGGATGTGGGACCAGCAGCTACCTTCAACTGGGCTCTGAGGAAATGTGCTGCTGCTGCTGCTTTTACGGACAAACAATAGCGCTCGTCTAAATCCGGTCACTTCAACTCATTTTTGTTGCATATTATTCCAGGCAGAGGAGAAGCAAGCACGCAGCTTTAATTTACAGATGCATTTTTCGCCCTCGGAGGCAGCAAAAAGCGGAGGGAAGTGTCGCTAAACCCACCGACTCCAGACTGATTCTTCTGCAGGTAAGAGCAGGGGTCCGTTACTGACTCCGGCTGCTAATGGCAGCAGCTAACTAGCTTAGCTTAGCTCCAGTTTACAATTAAGACACAATGCAGTCAGTGTGGGAAAAGTTGCTATTTATTATCAGATATTAAATAAATAAAACTACTTCTCCTCCAGTCATTTCAAACATATTTTTGTGGGTTGCGACATAAATGTAGCTAACTTAGCATGCTAGCATGTGCCGCTAGCTTCCTTCTCCTGAGTTGCAGCAATTTTATATCAGAGTTCCGCTGTCAATTTCAGTCATTTACATAATGGCGATAATGTGGCATTTCTTCTTCTTCTTTTTCTTCTTCTTGACAAACGAGTGTCATGTGTTTTTAAGTCAGTTTGTGAGTTATCTACTCATTTACTCAAACCGCAGTAAGCCGTGTGTGTGTGTGATAAGATGAGCTTTGTCAGTGCTACCCAGTTTATCAAGGCTGTCGTGGCGCAGCGTTACGTTTAGAGACGCATGCTGTAAAGCTGGAGCTGCACACAGTTAGTCATGACAGGCTATATTTACTAGTGACCTATGCTGCAACACTCACACCAGCAGAAAGGTTACTGGAGTTCGTTTCATTCTGCATGAACCAGTGCATTAAGTGCTGGGATGTCATATTTTAAACCTAAGGCATCTTAGTTTTTTGTTTGTTTGTTTTTTTTTGCCTAAAAGCAATATTGTGACTTGTAGGAGAATGTTATGATGCACAGTGTTGCGTTACAGTTTTGTTGTAACTTTTTTTTAAAAAAGATTTTGCACCAGAAACTATAATACTACAGTTCAGATGGGGAAGTGTGTTTGTTCCTCTCAGATTTTCCTAATTAATTTGCATTTGGAAAGCCAACTAGGCCTGTCACAATAACCAAAGGTCAATTAAACACATGATAAATTTAAACAATCTCGATATTTTTCACTTTTCTCTCTTTCTGACAAAAACTAGATGATACAACTCTTCAGCCTGGTTAATTGGTCTCAGATAGACTTTTTTTGAAGGATAATTTTATTTAGAGAGACTTCATAATTCATTTATTTGTTGCTTTGTTTATTTATTTTGGATACTTAAAATGTTTTCCAGTTTCTGTGTTAAATATTCCTTTGAGTTTAAAGTTTATTAATCTTTGAGAATGCGTTCTTGCATTATTGTGCTATCACCATTGAAAACGCTCTCAAAAAAACAATATTATCGTTTATCGCAATAACTTATGGAACAATTTATCATCCAGCAAAATGTATTATTGTGACACCCCTACCTAAAGCATAATTACTTTTCTTTGATCTCTTTTGGCTAATACACATGTAATTTTGGTAAAAATTTATGTGGTAATGTGCATAAAGGCTGCAGCATATAGTAGGAAAATGACACTATTAGAAATGGCTTGCTGTTCAAAATAGCTTCCTTGTGAGAAACATTAATTTTATTCCACCTGAGGTTGTGAAATGTTTGGTCTTTGCATGTTCAGTCTTGTTTAATTGAGCTCTTAAACATCCAATAGCCTGTTTTGTGCCATGAACCAAAGTTTGGAAAGTAACTCTTTGTTTTGCTGCTGAGAAAAATATGCACGTTCAAATTAAAGCTTCTGCAAAGCGTATTTGTGCAAAGTTCACTCCCATGCAGACACGTAGTAGTAACCCGTTGATCCTCCTATCAAGCTCAGTGTTGGCCTGTAGGACTTTGAGGTGTATAAACATTGATAAGACCTTATCTTTACTCTTTCATTAATGTGGTTTGCTGAAGGATGGCAGCGACTTTACCTGTTTGTACTTATAGCAGTAACTTCACCCTTTTGTCATTAGTTCTCTCACTTTCCCCAAAACAGAAACGAGGCACTTAGGGATCCTCTAGTGTTATCAGTCACTGCACAGCCTATTAGTGAGGCCGCATCCACGCAAAGTGCTGAGACGGCTTTAAAGAGGTTATAATCGTGGTTTAGGACTGCAGGGCCATTTAGCTTTGACCATTTGCATGTCTGATGTTATTCAGGAATAACCCAGATTCAAATAGATAGGGCTCTTTTTATCTGTTTATTTAATAAGCAATAAAATAGTTTTGGTATCTGTCAGCTTTATCATGGCTTCGTACTTTTAGTGTTTTTAGAGTTGGTTATTTTCAAACATACAGGGTTTTTTGCATTTGTGAAATGCATTTTTTGAAGGACAAACATTTAGGGTTCATTCCCACCAGCCCTGTTTGGTCCACTTTAATTGGACTCTAGTTCAATAGGAAAATCAGATTAGTTTGGAGAGGTGTGAATGGAAATTATTGAGTTTGTTTAATTTATCATTCGATTAGTTGAGTTATTGCTTATTGCAACAGGCCTACCAACAAACCTACGTCTCTGTTCAATTAAAGAGAGGTCCGGTGCAGTTTGAGAGCAAATGTGAATGACAATCGAACCAGAAACCACTCCAAAAGCAGGATGCAAACTATAGCACAATGCATTCTGGGTAAATATAACCAAAACAAACTTGACAGCTTAGCTCTCTTTTACAAAAGACAAGAGAAATCCTACAACTGCTGAAATCTCACATTACTTCATTTTTTGTGTACCTTTTGTGAAGTAGGAAGTTGTCCTGGTTTTGTCATTTCTATCAGTGGTTCCTTCTGCAGCGACCCACAGGCGAGGAGGGGAACAGGTTTTTAAAATGTTTGGATTGTTTCGTAGTGCGGTGAGAAAGCGGGAAACGAACCGGATTAGCTGAAAAATGTGACAAATGTTGAAATTTTGGTTCCTAATCCCAACTATCGGTGGGAAAACACCCTAAAATATGCTTTATACATGTTGTGTACTTTTGTTTTAAGATTGATTTGTTTTGCCATAATTTGTTCTTGCACTGATTTGCCACGTCACATATTAAGTTTAATAGTTTACCCTTCAGTATTTTCATTACAAAACAAAAAGAGGGTCATTTTGTATTGGACTTTGTAGACAAGAGATGCTCAAGTCCAGTCCTAGAAACATAATATTCTGCAACTTTTACACCTGAGTCTAATGCATGACCTGGCTTTGCAAAGTTGAATAATCTGTGGATGTGAGAGTTCAGACATTTGATTCAGATTTAAAAGTTGTGAGATTGTAGCTCTTAATGATTGAAGTTGTACTAGAAACACTTATCAATCCTGATCCACCTGTCCTTCAGCCCACCTGATCCAGATGATTGCATTACCATCTCAGCAAGAGCTTCTGTTAATCACCGTTCATTAGACTCAGGTGTTCAGTAGACGGATAACACAGAAATCATGGTACTGTGATATGGATGCAAACTTTTATCACAATATTTGGTGGTACTGTTGATAAAATCGACGATAAGGAGTATTTATTACCTCTTTTTTTAGGCTGTTTCTGCACGGTACATTTATTGATGCTGTCATTGAACAAACAGTGAAGAAAGTAGTAAAAAATATAAATCACAACACTGTGGACAGTTTTAAATAAAAATTCTTATCACAACAAAAAATTGCGATAATTAATAAACAATACGATAAACTGCTTAAGCTTAAACTGGTTAAAATGCAAAAGAAAACCGTAAAATGTAGTTTTTTTATTATTATTATTTGAGTAAAGGGAACAAAGATATAATAATTTTTGTCTTTATATCAAAGTTTTTATCTTATTCGCAAATGTTCAGAATGTGGTGAAAATTAAGAAAATTAATTCTAGAAAAATATGTAACTTAGATCTGAAAAAATTCACATGGTTTTAAGATGACTGTAGCAAAATAAATGTATTCATTTGTGACATTGCATGTATAATTACATCTATAGTCCGTCTTGATTTGTTGCTCTCTGTCTGTCTGCTACAGCCCTGAAACTAAAAGCTCTCTGGCTGCTGTTTTTACTCTCCGACGATGGAAACGTTTGGCTGTCGTGTAAGTGCAGCCTTAAAATACACGACGGTATTTCTTGAGGTGGTTTGGGTTCAGGGCGGTGCGCTAATGCAGTGAGACATGAACAGAATTCACTCTCCACTGATCACAATGTATTTTTATCTGCTTCTGGTCGCTGAGCCTCCGGTCGGTTCTGTGACCTTTAACACTTTCCTGCTGTGACGGTTTTTGTCCGCCGGCTTATAAAAACCAGGGAAAAACATCCAGAGGTTTCTGTCACAAACACGCAAGCATGCCGGCGTGTAAATATTTAGCTTTAATTCACATGACAGGGATTTTATTTTCTGCAATGTGGGACTTGATTAAAAGTTATTGCAAGATAACGTGTAATTAATTACATTTTAATAAAACAGTTGTCAACAAAATAAGTGACACTTTCAATTCAAAAACCATTTTTGCTGCTAAATTGTTGAATAAATTCACATATGAGCTCAACAACAAATTTATTTAAATTTTTTTACTTAGGTTATTCAACCATACGGTGCAAAGTGCTATTATATTTAGCTTTAATTCACATTTCAAACTCAGTATTGTGGAGAGATTTTATTTTCAGTAGTGGAGAGACTTAATTAAAAATTAATTGCACGGTCTGCAATTAATTAATCACATTTTAATTAAAAATTATCAACAAAATAAGCAACATTTTCAATTCAAAAACAATTATTGCTGCTAAATTATTAAATAAATATGCATATGAGCTCGACAACAAATTTATTTTCAGTTTGTTATTGAGGTTATTCCACCATAAGATGCAAAGTGCTTTAATTCGCATTTTAAAGTTGATATTCTGGAGGGATTTTATTTTTAGTGGTAGGACTTAATTAAAAATTGTCAAGTTTATTGTATTTAATCTTATTTTAATTAAAAATATTGAAAAAAAAAGCAACATTTTCAATTCAAAACCCATTTTTGCTGTTAAATTATTGAATAAATTAATATTTAATTTATTATTTAGGTTATTTAACCATCCGATTGGTGCAAAGTGATATTATTTTCAGCTCTCAATGCAACTTAAAAATACTTTAGGAGTATGGATTGTGTTTGCTGCCATCAGCATTGGGGATTTCATTGGGCAGCATGTTCTGTATTGAGATGTATTTTAGTCTCTTTTTTTTTAATTTGCACACGACAATAATCTGAATTGGCAGGTTAGGCTTGTTAATTCATTGAACTAATTGATTGGAAAACGTCAATTGGTGCACTCTGTTATCATAGCTCCACAAATACAAATACTGATTAGACTGACTGACTTATCTGTTTTGTTTCACTTAATGCGCCTTATGGTGCGCTTTATATATGAACAGAGATAGAAAACGGACCATTCATTAGTAATTCAGTGCAGAAAATACGGTGGTTAAATGAACAATCCCAACAATACAGACAGTTTTTTGGAGTTTAAACATCAATAATTGGAGTTTATCATGATAATAATACATGTATCATTAGGGCTGAAACGATTCCTCGAATGATTCGAGTACCTCGATTACTAAAATTCCTCGAGGAAAATTTACCTGCCTCGAAGCTTCGTTAATTTATGTTTTATTAGTTAGCGCACCGTGTTCCGGCCGGGACTTCATTTGCGTTGCGCGGAGCTCTCACTTCCGCCTCTGAGTTGTTGACAAAAGCTAAGTCTCAGCGGCATAAAGTCCAATCTTCAAGATTGGCCCGTGGGGATTTTATTGATTGATGATAATGCCCGACTTTTTATCGTTTTTGGGGAACCAATAAGCATCCTTAAAATGACTGGGGGAATGCCTGGAGTACGGCAGCATTTCTCCTCCGGGGCTGCTGGTTGAAAGCGAACGGCGGGAAGAGCGCTGAGGTGAGCGGATAGCCTGAACAGGGCGGGCGGCTGAGTAGCTGATGCTTACCGTGTAAATGTAGCTTTACCGACGAACCGCACAATAAATTTCATATCCCGGTCTGAAGAAACGGGTGGCGGAGTGCATCGTACATGGCTGGTAGATGAGTTTCTGAGTGTGACCAGTGAAGGTGTCGTAAATATCCCGTATTGCTTCCCCCGTGTTCGTCCCCCGGTCTAACGGTTCGTCAGTCCGCTGGTCTATTTCCTCCCCTCCACCCCATCTTACGTTCGTTCATTCGCCCTCTCCTCCCACTCCAGGCGGCATTTCCCGTATTTTCAAACCCAAAGCGTGACAGGTTAGGTGGCAAGGTGAGTTTAATTAATCTATTAAACTCACTGAAGATGAATACATAAACTAAAAGCTGGATTGTAGACATTTTTTATAAGCATATATTTGTGAGCCTGCCTCTTTGTTATTAAATTCAATATAATTTCAGATTTTTCTATAACTTTTCTTCTGGTTAACTTAGAAAGTGAGCTATTATTGTTACAGGTTAGTTTTCTAAACTACAAAAAAGCAACTGTTAGGGATGCTCAAATATGAAAAATTGGACTGATATTGATATCTGATAGTAACACCTGTATTATGCCAGATTTACCAATATTTCATTTTATAATTTTTTTTATCCGATTACTCGATTAATCGTAAGAATAATCGATAGATTACTCGATTACTAAAATATTCGTTTACAACAGCCCTATGTATCATGATAAATGGTAAACGATACGATGAGCCCTATCAGAAGCTGAAGTTTGTGTAGGAAATCCACATTGAGTGGTTGTTGTACTGTAACAGATCCAATCGGCTTCCTGTAGAGCAGAACTCTGTCTGGTTCTGTTAATGTTAATGCAATGTGACATATTCAGGGTGCACATAGCCTGGTAATCAGCGCTAATCTGATCCACTGGATTAGAGGATGGGAATCCAAGACTCTGCTTACTGTACATGTGTAGCTGCTGCTGCCTTCCTCAAGAAAACCATCCATAACGATCCTCCAAATATTCATCAATTTGGTTTTCACTCCTCTCCATGATGGAAATGGGTTTATTTTGGTGACTTTTCTCCCTGCTGCTGATGGGTAACGCTTTACTTGGCGCCCCCGCTGATCAGGCAGTTCCTCCGTCAGGTCCTGGGATCTGGCTGTATTCTGCTGTCATCATCATAATCTCCCGTTTTTCCTGCTCTGGGATTATCATGGCTATGAAGCAGGCCAGCCTGTGACCATCCGCTGCTCTCCGCAGGCCTCTACTTTCACATTATTTACTTTGGTTTTGAGTTTGGTGGCAAACAAAGAGCCAAAATGCTGAACCAGAGCGCTGTGATGATCTTCACTGGGATCTGTGGGGCGATGGTGTTCATGGCCATGGCCTACTATGTCTACTGGTAAGTTCAGCACAGATGGGTCGATTGGCTTCATGCAGGAAAATGTCATTTATTGCATATTTTTTAAGGCAGTCTGGAACATCTTGTCATTTTTTCAAATTTTCCTGGACAATAAATGATCTCAAACGTTATCGCGATAAACAATAATGTTGTTTAGAGACCATTTTCAAGTCATGCAGTAGTGATGGCATAATAATAAAAAAACACATTCATTAAACTTTAAATGCTAATGAATATTGAACACTGCAACTGGAAGACGTACTTAAAATAAATAAAACAACAAAAGCAGTACATAAGATGAATTATGAAATTTGTCTTTCCAAAAAATTGCTAGTTTTTGTTAAAAAGAGGACAACAATAAATCCTGTAAATGGAAATTATTGAACTTGTTTTTTTAATCAGTTTGGTAGTAACTAGTTACATTTACTCAGTTATATTTACTTGAGTAACTATTTTGAAAAAAATTACTTTTAGAAGTATTTTTACTACGCTGTACTTTTTACTTGAGTAATGTAAAAAAGTAAGTATTCATACTCGAGTAAAATTTCTGGATTTTCTTCCCACTGAATGAAAAGCAAACATGTTTTAACCAGAGATATACCAGACAGACACACCTGCAGGTTTTGTTAATGTTTCATAAGTTTTTTATTGATAGAAACTGATTAGGGGGGGAAAAATCCCTGATTTTGTTACTTTGTCATCTTCGCCCTTAAAATACAAAAATTTCCATTTAACTTTATATTTTGTTCTATCTGATCATGTAATTTTTAAGTATTACATGATAATAACCTCAGTTACTCAGTACTTTAATAAACTTTTTACTAAAATACTTTTTTTACTTGAGTATAATTTTTGGTTACTCTGCCCACCTCTGATTTTAATTTATCATGTGATTAATTTACTTGTTTATTGTGCCAGACCTAATTAAAATTTTAAAAATCAAACAGTTCCATAGTCTCACTCTTCCTCTGGTTTGTTGGTAGAAATGCAGGTTATTATTTTTAGTGTTCAGGTGATGCAGAGCAGCTGCCCAGCCTTAAGCAGCTTTAACCCAGTCAGCATTACTTATCTTTCCTCCAGCCTCACAACTGAGGCCTGTTTTCATTCTGTCCATCCAAGCATATTTTTACACCAAACCACCTGTGCCTGTTTTTGTTTTTTTTTACCCATAATTCATGAGCACATCCATTATCTAGTTTACATACTTTAGATCAACATTAGATTATTTTTCTTCTTTTGCTTTTTCCTTGAGTTTGTTGTTTTGTTTGTATTTCCTTTTAATTCCTGTAAAGCACTTTGTATTGCCTTGGTGCTGAAAATGTGCTCTATAAATAAAATTACCTTTACCAGGCCTGTCAATAGCTACTTTTACTGGGCAATAAATTGTCCCAGAAATGATATTATTCTGAGACAATTTTCAAGTAAAATACTAATAATGCCACAATAATGCAAGTTCATCCTCTCAAAATGACCAATAAACACTGGATCTGGAATATTCAAAATAAAACGCAACAACCAAAAGCAATAAATAGAATGGAAATGAAAACCACACACAAGCAAAATAATAAATAAAATGGACTATGGAGTCTTGGTAAACAAAATATTAATCATCAGAATGGAAACCATTGAGCCTCATTGATTAATTCCTTATTGCGACAGGTTTAAACACGTCTGTATTTTCAAAACTGCACAGGATGTTGACGTTCGTTATTAAATCTTTTCAGATTCTCATTATTCGTTCATTCATTTAGCTTTTTAATTAACTGTCAACTCTGAGATCAAGGTAATAATCAACCCATATAAAGAAAGTAAAGTCAGAATCACATCCAGTTTGTATAAAAAGTTGATCATAAATTTTACACCAAATGCATAAAAGAAAATCGGGAATCAGAATTTAATATAAAAACAGCAGATAAAACTTTTTATTCAAAAGTATAAATGTACCTCCTTGGTGAGATTGTGGAAAATTACAGGCATGTCTTGCCCACATCTTTTGGAAATGTGATGCAATAACACCAATTTGGTGCTAAATAATTCACTACTGAAAATACTTGGCCGCAAGATTCATAGAAACATTACATCTGTGTAATTTATCTGAAGGAAATGTACAAAACAGGGACAGATATTTGGTTAAAATACTACTAGCAGCTGGTAAAATGGACATTATAATGAAATATGGAGGATTAGACCCCTTACTGTGAACCAATTGATGCAGATTAGAACAAATTAAAATTATGGGAAAATTGCCAAAATGAAAATCTTAACATTCTTAACCAAGTAAAAGGAAAAAACATCACTAACTTTTTGTTTGTTTGGATTGCTGCTCCAAACTGCTGGCATTTATCTAATATGTATGACTGCTGTATTTATAGCAGTTGTTCTGATTATAAGCAGATAAGTATAATTACCCACACAGCTGCAGATAGCTGGGGACTGTTTTCATGATGTGAGGTCTTCCTCGACGAGACTATCTGGTTGTTTTTGTGAAAAAAACCCACAACATTGGAGATATTCTGCAGAACGAGAAGTGAAGAAGTTTCCGTTATGGTAAAGGAGTGGAGCAGGCTGATATGATAAGCTCTTGTTTACAAATGAACCAGTTTTACTCCGTTCTGTTGACTGATTACAAAGGACAGCTGCACTGCAAAGCTGTTTAATGTGTATAAATGACATTATTAAGCTTAAAATACATTCTGGTTTTAGTAGAGTAGTTATTTAAGCCGTCTGCGAAAAGGTTTGTAGGTGCTGTGTGTGGCATCACACTGATAGGAGCAGAAGGGAGTGTCTGTAGAAAGAGGAATGAGAGCAAAGTTCATGATTTATTTCGAAATGCCTCATTCTGCAGCGCGGCATGTCACAGCACCAAACAGTTTCTGTAGAGATGAAACGCAGCGACAGCGACTGACTGTGGACGGTGAGCAACAACGACGTAGACATTTTACTCCTGATTGTAAAAATCTGATAAACCTGGATGTTATTTATTAGTTTAAAGTTTTAATTTATGTTTTTGACAAATGTGAGAGAGGCTGGAAAAGGAATCTGGGATTTTCTGATGGTCTTCCAAGCAATGGATAGAAGTGAGAGTTGGTTCACATGAAGTTAACTTTGGTGTGGTTTCAGTTTTTCTGGGACTAATCAGAGAAAAAGGGAACACATTTACAAGGTTTGTGTAAAGTTTTAAAACATTTTGGATTCATTCATCTTAGTTTTAAGTATTAAAAACTTTTTATTGTAACGCAAAATCATCTAGTAGTGAAATGATTAATCGAATTAGTCACGATTAATCGATTACTGAAATAATTGTTGATTCATCGTTAGCTGCTATTTGCAGTAAAGTCAAGACGTGTGTATATATATATATATATATATATTGCATTTAAGATGAAAAATTGTTCTTTGTAAATGTCACCTTTTCCTTCGTCTTGGTTCCAATTTTGTAATAAAATAAAATAAATCTCTTATTAGGAACTTTTTGATATTCACATTCACTAAAGGAATTCTATGTTATTGCATTTTAGGAAATAACATTGTTTTCTTATTCTATAAAGTAATTACTTGCTAATTTGCATATTTTAATGCATCTCTAATAATGTAAGTGATTAAATGGAAAATCTACAATTCTGACAGTCCAATTAATCATCAGAATATTTGATTACTAAAATAATCGTTAGTTTTGTTTTTATTTTGCTACAATGTATCTGGTGTACTAATTTGGTCTAACTGATTAGTTTTATCACACAATATTTGTTTTTACGAGTCTCTGACTTTATGGTTTTTATAGTCGCTTTTATTATCATTGATCATTTCACAATAAGGTGATGGATGTTAATGATGAGGAAGGAAGGATCTCCAATAGCAGTCAGTCTCGCAACAGGTCTTAAAACGCCTCTGACTGAAAGCTCTGCATCCATGAATCATTGTTTTCAGTTCGGACTTCAGATATTATTTGAACTTTTGAAATGCTAATCATCTGCTCCCAATCGCAAAAACACCTTGTTGCCATGACTACACACCATAGCAACTGTGCCGTCTTATGTAAAGTACTTTAGAAAGCACTGAAACTGGCCTATTTAGATAATCAAATCCAACATTGGTTCTGATAGTTGTGATGACCAGAGTGTTGATCTGTAATGAGGCTCATCTTGAAAATATGAATTTCAAATCTCTGTTTAAGATAAGTTGGCTTAAACTGTTTGCATAGTCAATATGAAGTTTGTTGGAGCTAGCAAGAAACACAGATTTAATAAAATGATGTGTAACTTTCTTAAATTATCAAGCAAGTTTAATAAAAGTTATGACCCGCATAATTTTAGACTTATGCGGGTCTAAAAGTCATGCGGGTCTGAAAATTGTGTAATTTTGGTCTTTAGAAAGTTCTGGATTTCATTAAATTGGTGAAACTTACAGAAACCAGTGACTTTTCCCGTGAATAATGTGTTTGAACTGTCGTCTTTTAAGGTTGCTTGGTGTTCTAGGAATTGATTTGTCCTCCTCATTCCTCGTTCTGGTTGTAGTAAATTATTTCCTCACCTTCCTTATGTTCGTATACGTCTATTAAACACCAGCTTGGTTTTTGAGATAAAATGTTTCGTAATATAACCGTCATTGTTACAAAGGTCACGTTTGTAGGATCATGCTGAGATATTTATGCTCGATTAAACTGATGATGAGCTCTCAGTGCAGGAACCAACACAATGCTGCGTGTGTGTGTGTGTGTGTGTGTATGTGTGTGTGTGTGTTGGATTGATTGCGCTGGAAAATACCTCTCCCCTACCTGGAACAGTCTGGCTTCATAACATCTGTTTGGCCTAAATTCAAGCTGCCTTTGTTCCAGGGCTGCGACTAACAATTAATTTAGTAAACGATTAATCTGTCGATTGTTTTGATGGTTTATTGATTAATGGGATTAAAAGAACATTCTACAGGTTTTTCATTAAAACACTTGGGCCTTTTTTATACACTGTTAGAAATGAATTAAAATATGCAAATAAACACATTTAATTCCTTTTTAAAATAAGAAAATAAACATTTTATTTTCTAAAATGCAATAACACAACTTTCCTTTAGTAAATCTGAACCGGGTGAAGCTAAAATATGTTTATATTTTAAATGCATAATATATATATACATTGTACAGTTTCTGCCCGGAATATGTTTTTATTTTTATTTTGAGACTATGTCCGCCAGTTGATTACTGAATTAGTTGACGATT
Source organism: Poecilia mexicana (assembly GCF_051168715.1). Classification (NCBI taxonomy): domain Eukaryota; kingdom Metazoa; phylum Chordata; class Actinopteri; order Cyprinodontiformes; family Poeciliidae; genus Poecilia; species Poecilia mexicana. Next base: position 48,049,372 of record NW_028263371.1, on the reverse strand, counting down.
AATCACGATTAATCGTTTATGAATATATATCTATAAATGTAAAATAAGTCTACTTAAGTGTTTAAAAGTTGCTGCTGCTGCTTTCCTTTGGTTATAATTGAATTAATAGACAATGTTTTACTTTTACCTTACTTTGTCCTCAAACTAAATAAATGCAACTCTAGCAAAACGTTATTTAAAGAATAGACACCAGTTAAAAAAAGAGAGCTGAAAACTTGTAGTATTTGCGTAACACTTCAGACTGCAACCAAACAGTTGCTGGTTGATTTTCACGCATTTGAGGAAGTTGTGACTTGTTGCTCACAATGTGGACAGGCCTTTATTGTATGACTTGTTAAACACTCAAAAAATTCAGCATTTGTTTTAAAATATGTCTGATTTATTGCGAGCGCCTCAGGTGTAGCTGGTATTAAATTTAACTCATGGCAGTTAAAAAAGGCCTGCAGTGGGTTTCTAAGCACTTTGAAACCTTTTTTGTAATCTATGTAGGATATGAGAAGAGGATCTCCTGTAAATAGTGTTTGGGATTTAATTTTCTTTCCATTTTAAGCTGCGGTGGAATAACAGAATAGTGGAGTATCCCTGAGGAACTGTGGGGTTTCTACAGATAACAGATTAGAAATGTTGGTCAGAACCGCATTAAAACGGGCTTAACCTACACTTTAATGGGCTTTGCTGCAGATGTGGGAACAGTCCATTCAGGATTGTGTGTTGTGTAGTTGCCTCAGTGCACACACTGTAATTGTACATTTGACCTACATTGCTTCCTAAAAAAGAATAAATAAAAATCTTCCCTTGCCGTTATTGTGTGTTGCCTGCTTTTCTAAACACACGTTTCAGCTTTTTAAATCATATTCTTTTATTGAATTGATCGAATATTTATGGTGCAAGTCACTTAACACTGCAGCTGGACATTATTTGCTCATAAAATCAGTCTTTATTTCTGCCGTAATGTCTTATTCTTCATCACCATAACCCAGAATCCATATCATCAATTAATTGGTTTCTAAAATATGGATGTTTTGGGTTTGAGGTGCTATAATGATCAGAAAATTTTCAAATTTTGCATAAAACCAAATTTTCCTCCAGATAAGAGTTGGAGAAGCTCAAATTTCTTCACCTCAGAACCCAAACAGCTTAAATACAAAAATAAATAACCTCTGCTTTTATTTTATTGCTGCAAGTCCCAATGCTACATTATGCAGTTCTCATAGCATAATCCCCAGTAAAACTATCATGGTTTCACAATATTAATAAAAACTTTTAAACAACTGATAAGTGCGTCCCGTTATGTATTAGCTCTTGTGTGAAACAGCTTGTAGCATGCTAACTGTGGCTTTAAAGCAACAGCATCTTGGTGCAGTTCTTTCTAAACGTTTTGAACTATGGAACAAAAATCGTCATCAGGAGCTGTAATTTTATTGGAAGTCCTTTCATTTAACCTGCATACAATATTTTATTGAAACAAAGTAGAAAAGGAGGAAAAATCTTGCAGGTGTGTAACTGTTGTAATAATGGCTACATTGTTACGGGAAACTCAAATGGGGATCAAAGTACACAGACATCTACTATCTTTTTATATTTGTATTTTTAATACTTTTTTTTCATATGAACCTATTTGTGTTTTTAATAAGGTTTATAATGATGAAACAAACCTACTTGCTACTCACTCTTCAAGTCCTTTTGTCTTGTAGCCCGTGCTGGAAAAGAGAAACTATTTTATGCTTTTGTTGTTTTAAATAAGTTGTCATAAATATCACTGTTGCCTTAATGTGTCCCTTCATTCTCTGATCTGCTGTCTGTTCACAGGTCCGTGGTTTTGGCTGACGGGCCGTGCAAACGCGGCTTGTAAGGGAACTCCACCGTGGTAAGAACATCGTCTTTCTGAAAATTGTTACATTTGCCTGAAGTTAATCAAAGCAACATCTTTAAGTTGACACTATTTTATCAAAGTTTAAACTGAGGATGAAATGATTAATTGGCTTAATCGTGATTAATCAGTTTACTTGATTAACCATCAACTAGTTTAGTAATCAATTAATCGTTAACTGGAGTACAGACAAAAAAGGCAATTTGCTGAAAGAACAACACACTCAGAGCAGTAGTTAAGCTAAAACCTTACAAAAAATTTATACATTTTGCATTAAAGATAAAAGAACCTGAATAACTGGTTATTAATATAGGTGTAAACACCAGTGAGGCTGTAAAACGTACAGTTTGGTTCTGTGCTGTGTCCAGGTGTGTGAGTTTGGTTCTGTGCTGTGTCCAGGTGTGTGAGTTTGGTTCTGTGCTGTGTCCAGGTGTGCGAGTTTGGTTCTGTGCTCTGTCCAGGTGTGCGAGTTTGGTTCTGTGCTCTGTCCAGGTGTGCGAGTTTGGTTCTGTGCTCTGTCCAGGTGTATGAGTTTGGTTCTGTGCCGTGTCCAGGTCGGTGGTGGTGTGTGAGTTTGGTTCTGTGCTGTGTCCAGGTGTGTGAGTTTGGTTCTGTGCTGTGTCCAGGTGTGTGAGTTTGGCTCTGTGCTGTGTCCAGGTGTGTGAGTTTGGCTCTGTGCTGTGTCCAGGTGTGTGAGTTTGGTTCTGTGCTGTGTCCAGGTGTGTGAGTTTGGCTCTGTGCTGTGTCCAGGTGTGCGAGTTTGGCTCTGTGCTGTGTCCAGGTGTGCGAGTTTGGTTCTGTGCTGTGTCCAGGTCGGTGGTGGTGTGTGAGTTTGGTTCTGTGCTGTGTTCAGGTGTGTGAGTTTGGTTCTGTGCTGTGTCCAGGTCGGTGGTGGTGTGTGAGTTTGGTTCTGTGCTGTGTCCAGGTCGGTGGTGGTGTGTGAGTTTGGTTCTGTGCTGTGTCCAGGTGTGCGAGTTTGGTTCTGTGTTGTGTCCAGGTGTGTGAGTTTGGCTCTGTGCTGTGTCCAGGTCGGTGGTGGTGTGTGAGTTTGGTTCTGTGCTGTGTTCAGGTGTGTGAGTTTGGTTCTGTGCTGTGTCCAGGTCGGTGGTGGTGTGTGAGTTTGGTTCTGTGCTGTGTCCAGGTCGGTGGTGGTGTGTAGAGAGGAGCCCGCTCAGCCACTCCAGGCTCCCCAGCCATGGCTCTCCTGGCCTACCTGAAGAGCCTGTTCATCCTACAGCTGCTGATGGGCTTCGTGTTTGTGGTGAGCGGTCTCATCATAAACTTCATTCAGCTCTGCACCTGCGTCCTCTGGCCCATCAACAGGCAGCTCTACCGCAGAATCAACTGCAGGCTTTCCTACTCTCTGTGGAGTCGTGAGTACCTCAAACACCCGCTGTGTGCCGCGTAACGTTTGTACCGTGATGCCGTACAGAGCCTTGTGGAAGCATTAGGCAAAATCCACATTTTGCACATTTTGGTGCATCCGTTTGAGTCTAAACTGCTTCTAATAGCAGCCCAAGCTCTTAAAAAAACATCCAGCTGGTTTTTGGCACTGCAAAAACACAAAATCTTGATATTATTGTCTAGTTTCTAGCACAAATATCTTTCTTTTGTCTTATTACAAGTGACATTTTAGCAGGATACAGAGGTTTGGTTTAAGTAAATAATTCTTTAGTATTCATGAAAGTTAATTTAGTTCCACTGGCAGACTATTTCACTTATAACAAGAAATATTTTCCATTTTACAAGTTAATTTATTTGCCAATATGTCATCAATATTAAGGAATTATTTGCTTAAAACAAGCCTATATCTTTCTAAAAAAGTTACTTTTAAGTTAGTTTGTCTTATTTAAAGTGTACTAAGATATTTGCACTAGAAACTACATCAAAATTAGTTGGTAAGATTTTGTGTTTTTACCGCGTGGTGTCTGGAAAATGAGCCGTTTTATAGAATGTCCTGAATGTTAAGTCACGTTGAGCCGTTACCTAGCAACCACTGCCAGCCCAGCCGTCTCCTAGCAACCCAAGCAAAGTTCCAGCTTCTCTCTTACTTTACCCCAGACATGTCTGCTGTGTTTCTTCGTTTTTATGACATTTGTTGTTCTCCAACAAACCTCTGAGGCCTTCATTCAACAGCTGGGTGTAAATACACAACAGCTTGTTAAATTCTTCGCTTTTTGTTCCATTTATTACTGATGTTGGTAGTAACTGTAGGTTGTCGACGATATAACCTACTGTACTCTTCATGTATTGTATTATGTATTGTTGACGATTATCTGAATAATATCACTTGATAAAGCATTTTCTAATATTCCACCCTACAAAATAGGTAGAAGTGTGTATGATTTGTGCTGATATCAGATCAGTATTGGCTAATTCTCATTGCTGCGATATTGGTATCGGAAGTGAAGAAACGGGTTACACCCCTTCTATTTTATGTTTCTGCTCAACTCATTTTACTTCACAATTACATCCCATCTTATGTTGGATGAATAAAATACACTAATGTGATAAAATGTGAAAAAGAGTGTGAGGCTCTGCGTCTATAAAGAGAGCAGCAGAGTTTCTTTATTTACTGCACATGTGACAGAGCAGACACCAGGCTGGATGCTGAACTTTCACCTACTTCCAAAACAGACTGTGTGACTGTTTTGGAACAGCAACCTTAAACACTGGAACAGATTCAGCATTTTTTACATTTTATCCTGATGTTTGTTTAATTCTGTCATTGTTTTTGTTTATTTTTAGAGCTGGTGATGATGCTGGAGTGGTGGTCGGGCACAGAATGCACCCTATACACCGACCAGGCTACGGTGGACAAGTTCGGCAAGGAGCACGTCATCATCATCCTCAACCACAACTTTGAAATCGACTTCCTGTGTGGCTGGACCATGTGTGAAAGATACGGGGTCTTAGGGGTCAGTTGAGCTCCAGACTGTGTCTACACACATTGGCAGGAAGCTCAGGTGGTTATTTTGACATCGTTCTAACTGTAAAAGTTTCTTTCCTGCCTCTAGAGTTCAAAAGTGCTGGCCAAACACGAGCTACTGAAGGTCCCTCTGATCGGCTGGACCTGGTACTTCCTAGAAATCGTTTTCTGCAAAAGAAAGTGGGAGGAGGACAGAGAAACGGTTTTTGCAGGCCTGGACAGGCTCAAAGACTATCCTGAATATATGTGGGTGAGTGCTGTGATGGCATGTGGAACTGGGACGGTTTATTATTCATTTTAGATGTACAGGGGGTGCCATAACTTTCCATACATGGAAAAAATAAACATTTTATTTGGACAACTGTTTTTATTTTTGTGGGACTCTGTAATCGCTGCACGTCTTGGACCACTTCATGGTTGATCTGCAACATTTCCAGCTTTCTGAAACTTGCAAATAAGTTTTGCCACAGTGTCGTTTTGATGCTCTTTCCATGTTTTCTGTTAAAGTTTTGTGCAACTCTGCGACTGCTTCCCGATCCAGCCATCAGTATAATTTAAATTCTTGGCTCTTTTGTCAAACACATCTTCTGAAACATAAAAGCAATATATATTTTATATTCAAGTCTTAAATTTAATCTGCAGAGACCCTGTTCCTGTGTCCTTGTTTTCAGCATCCGTCTCTTTTTCAGCATGTTTAAAAGCATCAGTTTTATTTGGACTAGATCAGACGTTATTCCCCTCATAAGTCGGACAGAGTTGAGTTGGTTTGCCCTCCATCTGTCAGCTTTAAGTGGTCCTGTGAGGTTGGGTGGCGACATTGTTTTAGCCTCATGTTTCACTGAGGTGCATTTGATCTGTAATTCAACCAAGCAGATTAAATGGGAGAAGAGAAAAGAGGACACAGAAACCTTTCACTTTGATGTTTTTTGTGTATAAGTTCAGCTTCTGCCTCCACAGTTTCTGCTGTACTGTGAAGGAACCCGCTTCACGGAGAAGAAACACCAAATCAGCATGCAGGTGGCGGAGAGTAAAGGCCTCCCCAAGCTCAAGTATCACCTTCTGCCCCGAACCAAAGGATTCACCACCACGATGCAGTGCCTGAAAGGAACAGGTGCAGTGCATCAGTAAACATCACAAACTGTGATGAAACCCACAGGTTTTTGTTTCTCACTCCGTTTTCCTCTGTTTCAGTCACTGCTGTGTATGATGTGACTCTGAACTTCAAGGACAACCAGATTCCCACTCTGCTGGACATCATCAATGGCAAAAAATACAAAGCTGACCTGCGTGTTAAGTGAGTTCATTTTATGCTCTGTATCTTAATAAAATATGAGGAAATGATTCAGTTATGTCCTTTATCAGCTGGCTGGACTCCAGCATCTTAGTGGGTTCATAATAATGGCTCCAGACGGATGAAATCCATTCATAATGACAACATCATTACTGATTGTTTAACTTAAGTTAGACAGAAATGCATAAATGTGTCTGATGTATGAGGATTTCCTTGTCGGAAAGAGTTGGGTAGCTTCTGGGATTTAAATGAATTAGCAGAGCGCCCTCTGGTGGCTGAAAGCAAACACTGCACACCACATGTTTCTCAAAAGTCTTAAACTATTAAATTTACTCTGATCATTTTCAAGATCTGGGAAAAATTGTGCTTCTTCCAAACATTATTAATTTTAAATAAATCTCAGTGATTAAAGGTGAGGAGAAAATGATTTAAAAATTAAAGTGACAGATGGTAATATTCAAGAAATGATTTTCCTCTTAATATGCAACTATAATGAAATTCAGTAAGAACAAAAATAATAGATGGCAAAAATAACTAAAACTGGTGTATATATATATATATATATATATATATATTACATTTTTCACAATATTGGCATGTTCCAAAAAATAAATAATAAATATGTCAACTTTAAACATTCCCAAAAGACATTAAGGAAAAGCCAGAACCAGATTTCAGTTTCTTTGTTTAACTAATCAGGAGCTGGTAGAAAACATAAAATGTGTTGAGCCTGGGGCTGGAAATCTTTTACTGAAGGAAAAAGGTCCACAAATGAAACAAACAAAGAGGCCTATTATTATTATTAAATGTTGTCGCTTCAAACAAAAACTTTCTGTTAGAGATTTACTTCCACCTGGAACTACAACTGCTGGTAACCAATACTGGTGAACCGATTGCAGTTTTCTGACCAATTCTGATTTTGACCAATACCAATTTTTTTTTTGTCTGAAATGTCACTAAATATAATTCGTGACCTTTATGACTTAAGTTTAAAATCTCTGCCTGGATATTTATGCTTATTTTAATTGTACGCAGTTCTTTAAATGTCCTGTGAGTAAATATATTTGCCCATTCCTCCATAACAACCGGAAGTTTCAATATCTAGCAAGTTACTTCTGCATTAACCGTCTATTAACAGAGCGCCCCACAGGTTAATTTCACTCCCCGAAGAGGCGGGAGTGAAATTACCGTAATAACCTGATATTGGCCGGAAAGCGCAGAGTTTCCTGTTCTGGGCCACCGCTGTCAGAAACCATTGGAGTTTTTCAGATAGCGCAAAGTGTCGCAGAGTTACGGTTCTGCAAATTTGGCTGCATCATCGCTGCTCCGTTTGGTCTGGAAGGACTAACTGCAGACATGACCTGGTGGAACGGCTTGTCAGTAAAATGTTTCTCATGTGAGAGCAGAAAAGGACAGTGGCTGATTTTTAGACCTTTGCTGAGGTAGATAAGACCAATCAATAACATTAAAGTATCGACCAATCTCCCAAAGTTAAGGAAATCGGCTCTGATAAACCTGATGTGACGATTTGTTTTTGGTGGATTTCTGACTTTAATCCCTCTAACCGCTGACGTTCTCCCATCCAGGCGGTTTTCTGTGGAGGATATTCCGGACGATGAACAGGAGTGTGCCAACTGGCTGCACAAGCTGTACCAGGAGAAAGTAAGATGGAACCTGACTGGATCTTTACCTCCTTCATGCATGTTTCAGTGGTTGTGTGTCTTTTTGTGTGTTGAATGCATTGCTTCTGTTGCTTTGTGTGTCAGGACGCCTTACAGGAGCAGTACAACAAGGAAGGGAAGTTCCCCGGACCCACAATCATCCCCCCGCGCCGCCCGTGGACGCTGCTCAACTTCCTGTTCTGGGCCACCATCCTGTTGTCGCCCCTCATCAAATTTGCATGTGGCGTGGTCGTCAGCGGCTCCCCGCTTCTCATCATCGGTTTCATCGCCTTCCTCATCATCGGTAGGTTCAATGGGCGCCGCTTGGAAAATATAATCCAACTGTGTTCATGTTGATGTCCTCTTTTACCCTCTTTTGTCTTTGTTTCTGTTTTTGTCCTCTTCCAGCCTCAGTAGCTATTCGCCGTCTCATCGGCGTCACAGAGGTGAAGAAAACAGGCTCCAGTTACGGAAACCAGGAGGCCAAGAAGCAAAAGTAAACTGTGTGACCCCCCCCCACCCCCCACTGCGGCGTCTCACTCCCCGCCCAACTCCATCGTCCTCCTGCCATCGGCAGGCCGGGGAGGAGGCTCACCTGTGAAAACAAAACCAACACCAGAGTCAAAAACAGAGAAGAGAATCCTGCCTTCAGCGGAGGAAGAGAAGATGATGAGAAGCTCTCTGGTTTATCACTGATTACGAGGAGGGGGGAGATCCAGTACTGTAAACCCACCAAACTCCCAATTAAGTCCGTTAAACAAGAATCATAAGGTCATTTTCTAAAAGCCACGCCCACTTCCTGTCAGCTGTTGATTCCTTTGAAGCTCACGCAGCATGTCCTGATCCACATCGATTCATTTCTGTTCTGCACTGCTTCTTCCCAACACCAGGATCCATCGTTCCCCTTGTTCTGATGGAAATCGGTGCCTTTCGGCCCAGCCTGGCTTTCCTTAATCAGTTCAGAGCCTGCTTCACACAGTGCTCCAATTTGTACAAGTAAACCACAAAATGGCTAAAATTATTGAACTGATTGCAAAAAAATGGGAAATAATTCAGTGAAAAGACAATTAGAGATGCACCAGTCATAACCCAACATCCAGCCTCTTGATTTAAGAACATTAATGTATTAAAAGTGTGTTTTTGAAGCATAATAAGAGGATAATTGCTGTCAAAAGAAACAGTTTTCTAATATTTAAGCATTTTATGCTAGTAATTTCTCAGTCACCTTATTGTGCACTGCAAAAACACAAAATCTTACCAAGTATTTTTGGTCCAGTTTATAGTGCAAATATCTGTTTTTATATTTCCAGTCTAACTAACTTTAAAAGTAACTTTTCAGCAAAATACAATTGCTTATTTTAAATAAATAATTCCTTAACAATTGATTAAAAACAAGAGAGTACTGGTTCCACTGGCAGATTTTTTACCTTATAACTTACATTCCTCCCATGTTACAGGTAAAATAAAATCTGCCAGTGAAACTAGTACTTTTTTTTATAAATTAATATATTTATTTTTACTATTAAACATTTACAAGCTGCTATTTCATGCTGAAAAGTTACTTATAATAAGCTAGTTTTTGTATTTTTTAATGTGTCGTAAGATATTTGCACCAGAAACTAGACCGAACATACTTGGTAAAGGTTTCCAACACTTTTCCAAACAAATGTTGCCAAAAAAAGGTCAAATTTCTGTAAACGACTTATGTTTTCTTCCTTCAGCAGCCACTTCCACACTGAAGAGGGATGTTTCGGTGCATCTCTAATCATCTGCTTCATTGTCATCTATTTAAAGTGAAATGAATAGTTAATTTAGTTGGAAATTCTTTAAAAATTGAGTTAAATATAAAGTTATAATCCTGACTTTAGTCTCTCAGACGGGCTGGTGTCTGCTGAGCTGCAGCAAGGGCTCTGAATGTGAAACCGAGGAAACCTGCCCTCATTTAAAACACAAACTTCCTGTTTTTCCTCCATTTCTCCTACCGGATTTCAGCTCCACACTTAGGAGTTTGTTTTCTCACCGACATGTAAGGCGGACGACCTCCAACCTCCTAAACGTGCCGTTTCGACCTCCTTCCACCCTCGACACTGAAACGCAGCTCATGGTGGAACATGTATGGCAGCAGATTCAAGGGTCAAAGGTCACCAACTGTCTTCATGTAGCCACACAGCTGTTAGCATAGACTGCAGTAGGAGTATTTTTAACCTTTGCCTTAAATCAAGCTTGCTCAGGCAAGGGATTGCTTATTTACCTCCCTTTGAAACGCATAACGCCACTTTTGTTATGTTTTAAATCTTCACCCTTCATTCCTGTCATTACAATAATGCATGGTGGAGTAGGAGGAGTTAATTAGCAAAATGACTGAATCATTTAAACCGTGGACTAATAGGAAGATGTTAATTGAAGGGATTTCTTTTTGTTTGGGGGAAAAAAATCACTTTAAATGTTCAAAGTGGACAAAAAAGGAATTGTTTTGTTTAGGAATAAAAAAATCAATCTGTAAGAGAAGATAAATTGCTTTATTTGATTAAATGACTTATAGGAAGTTGGTTTTTTGTTGCATCAAACCCACTTTTTTAAATCTCTGAGTTGTTTTTTTTATAGAAAAATCTTTTGTTATCCACTTTAAATAATTTCAGATGATTTCTAGGAAACTTTTTGGTTGTGTTTGAATAAAAATCACTGTTGAATACATTATAGGAAGATTTTGATTTCTTGAATATAAAATTGCAGGCAGGTTTTCCACATTTTGAAAGCAAAGCATCGTTATTTTCAGCAGATAAACGTCCAGTTCTTCTTTCTGCAGTCGTCTATAAACAGATTTCATGCAAGCCTTAATTAGCATCAAAAGAACCACACAATTTAAAGAATAAATGGATCCTAAATCAGCATTTATGTAATAATTTAAATTAATTTGGAGTTTTGTTCAAAGAAATACATGGATAAATTTAGAATATGTATCTAGAATGTATTTATTTCAATCATTTGTAAAATGTAATTCAATGTAAAAAAAAACATGTAATTTGAATTTATATTAAAAATATTCTTATTTGTTAAACATGCAGTTGGTAAATATTGAAAACATTTTTAAAAAATTTACAAATAAATTCAAATTTCAGTTAATGTTTTCCACCAATCTTTGAAATACTGGAAACATCAGTTTTTATCTAAATTATCACAACTAATAAAGTTTATAGACCACTTATTTAATTGAGGCCCTTAATAAATTAGTTATTAGTATTTATATTTTTTAATATTTAGAAGTTAACTCATGTGGAATTGGAAAATTTAAGACAATTTTATCTGGTAAATTTGCAGCTTCCTGTGATTAATTCAGGGTTTTTACGCCACTAAAAAGGTTCTTACATCTCTCTTTATCAACCAGAATTTTCCCAACAATTTCTGTCACTCTTGATAATCAAATTTAGGTTTCTGGGGGGAAAAAAGTCCAAAAATGCTTTTATTTTTCTGTTTATTTTCTAATAAAAGCCCAGCTATAAGCACTTCACGCTGGAAAAATCTCCAATTCTCCCCGTTTATTTTTGTTTTCTTCCATTTAAACACTTGAGATTATTAAAGGATTTAATCACAAAGCAACTCTTACTCCCTGGATTTCTTTGGCTTTGTCTGAGTTTCTCTGCATGAACACGCAGCCATGCAGGTGACCGGAGCGCAGCTTCTCCACCCATGTTCAGAGTCGCATTCATTCACCTTTGTTTTTCATGACGCATCCACAAACTTCACTAAATTAATATGCGACACATTAATATGTAAATAAGCTAAATCTGAATGTCCTTTAGAAACTAGAGCTGTGCGTAGTTGCTTTTATTAGTACTCCTCCCTAAAATAAATGGGTTTTATGTACATAATGTAAATAATTACGATGCTTTGTTTAGAAGTGGTTGGTTTTCCACATTGCGCTCTCTTGGACTGCACCGTTATTTCAGGCTACAACCAAATCTACCACTAGGGGGCAGCAGCAGAAGGCTTAAAGTGATGAATACCTCCAGCGACCAGAAGAGATCGAGGTTAAATTTTGCTCCCACAGCAGTTTTCAGTCTGAGCAGTCATTAATCATTTCTCACTGCACTCCTTTAAATCTTTTTTATTGCATGATGTGCTTTACTGCACAGGCAGCGAATCGAGTTCATTCTGACTCAGGGATTCTTTTACAGACTGGTGATGCAACTGCTGTGGCATTAACTCTCTGAATCTGAATAAAGAGGCTTTCTGGGGAAGATGCCTGTGTGTTTCTTGATGCTGTTGCCACTGTAGTCATCATGGTTTGTGTAACAGAAAAATTTGATTTCTTATGGATTCTTTGGATATCTGTTAGGATTGCTATCTAAAATGTTTGCACAGCTCAAATGACGGAAAATAAGACGTTTTCCTGTAATAAGTTCTTTTCTAGCATTAGCACATTTAGTATTGCGTGATTGACAGCGCAAAGACCCTCCCCTGGCTCTGATTGGTTGATTTTGACAGGAGCAGTGCATTTGTTCAGATAGCAATAATTGCTCAGGTAGGAGGTGGAAGAGGTCATATCATACTGTAACAACATAGTGAAAGTTTTAACAAATATGTAAAAACATATTTTATAAACGTTACATACTGACAGGGATGGCTGGTATAAGTGAGCCAGTAGAGATAAACCCCCACTAGTTTAAAATAAACATGTTAAAATACCTAATAAACACATTTCACATTTTGTTTTATTTCACAAAATGTGAAATAATTTTTCACATTTTGTGAAATTTACAACAGAACCAACCCCTGGGTCTTCCCAAAGGGCTAACTTCTCATTTATTCAGTGCCGTCCGTTTCTCTATGGCCGCCTGCTCAGAAGAATGACAGACGTTTGGCCACGCCCCCTCGGTTTGGGGGATTCAGCCAATGAGGATCGACGTACAGTAACGTGGCTAACGTGCAAGTGTACGTGGGTGTTTGGCATAGACATCAATACGTATTAATGTCTATGGGTGTTTGGCTAATGGCAAGTGTAGCAACTAGCTAACAAATCTCTTTCCTACTTTTGGTGTTTGCTGTTTAGAGGAGTCACAGCTTCGACCTAACAGAGAATTATTTATCTAAAATATTTATCTTACAAAAATAAATAAACAAATAAACATAAGTCAGGCACAAGTCTGATTGGGAACCGTGTAAAGTTATCACCTATCAGTTGGATGAGGGCCACCGCATCGCAGTCGTCGTCGGAATCAGCTTCTCTTTAAATGAGGTAGGCCTCATTTGTTTTATCTTATTTTATGAGTTTGATTGTGTCGAGTGAGATGCAGTTATTAGAGGGGCAGAAAAAAAAATCACAATCCTCTCTCTGGGGAGTCTGACTCATTCAAAATGCTCAAATTGACTTAAGTCTGCTTAATTTTCTTTAAATATTTCTTTGATATTTTTTTTAATTTAAGAAAAAAGGTAACCCAATACTTGTACAATTAAGTTACACAATTGCACTTAACTATTTTTATTTAGGTTTGGCGCATTAAATAAGTCAAATGTTAGGGATTGGGGAAGCAGATGTTTCTCAATAGCCAAGGGTCCAGAAACTCAGCGTTATAATTTACAACTTCGCCTTCTGTTTTCTGATTTGCCTGGTTAAAAATCTACCAAAGGGGTGTGCTGTGGTTGCGCAGGGGTTAAGCACAACCTCACACATGGAGGCCTTAGTCCTCAACGCAGCTGTTCGATTCCTTGCATTGGCGACCTTTGCTGCATGTTTCCCCCTTCGCTCATTACCCACCTTCCTGTCAATTAACTATCAAATAAAGGACACTAGAGCCAAAAAAAAATCTTTAAAAAAACCCAATCTACCAAAGGGAATTAACTTTATGAAAATTAAATAAATAATTACAGAAATGTAATTGACCTCCAATGAAAAGCTGGTTGAAAAAAGCTTGAGAACGCAAAGTCTGAGAATGATCTCCATGTGGCAGGGACTTATTAATCAAAATTCACATTTTGCACTTTTTGGTTTTTCGATTTGGCCCTTAACTAATTCTAAAAACAGCCAAATGCTTAATAAAACCGCCCAACCATTATTTTGGTAATAAATTAATGTTTTTTGGTGCTTGGAAAATGAGCTGTTTCTAAAACTTATGGAATATAACATCAGAAATCAGCAGGCACTATGCCGTTACCTAGCAACACCCAGAAAACCCAGCCCATTACTTAGCAATCCAAACAGAGCTCCAGCACGTTTGGTCAGCTGGATTTACCACTGTATAATAGCTGCTGGAAAAACATGTGTTTTGTTTTTGACTGACCATCCAGAAACCATTTCCTGCATCTTTGTTGATTGTGCAGGAGGTTCCACTTCTGCTTTTCAAAGATGTACAGTTATATAATTGTTCATCTGTTAGCGGCCATTTTCACATGTGAGTGTAAACATTGTGTTGGGGGGCGTGGCCTGCAGCAGCTTATTTGGATTTAAAGTGACAAGACGCCCTAAAACAGCTCATTCTGAAAGGAACTCAAACCAGACTAAAATCTCATTATCCAAGAATAATTTTGTGCAAAAAATGTAATGAACATATTTTATAGACCATTGACCAATCCTAACCTGTTCAACGAATCATCTTTAAATAAACCAGAAAAAAAGATGATCAGATCAACGCTTCAAAAAAAAGGCAGTAGAAGAAGAGATCGGCAGATTATTGGAGGACGGTAAGGAAACAACAGTTCTTGAGGAGAAAGATGAGATGATAAGAAGCCCGAGAGCAAGCTGTGTTGCAAAAGATGAGCTAATAAAAGCTACCAAGCAAAAGGCTGAAGTGGAAAAGAAAATTCTGGATGAAAAAACAAAAGGAGACAGCAGCTTTGAAGACAAGTTGAAAGAGAAAAGATAAAGAACTCGAACAAATGATGACTGATCACAAAGCAAAAGAACTCAAAGAGGCAACCAAACAAAGGAAGAAAGGAAATAAAGATACAAAGAAAGTGCTGAAGGCAACAATGGAAAGGATGCAACTTCAAAGAGAAACTTTTCATTTTCTGAAAACAAACACAAGCAAAAGGCAACGAGCAGCTCGACAGATGAACCAAATGGTTTCAGGATGATGGAGAAACCAAACCAGAGTCAAACGTACGCTGCTCAATATTTATCACCATCGCAAGAATCACTAATATTATGCAGGCCTTCAATGAGCAGCCCCTTATATTTATGAAGTAAATAATCATCAGATAGAATCAATGCAAACATGATTGATTTTTTATTTACTAAACTTAAGCTGAAGAAATGTCTGAAGAAGAACAAAATTTTAAAGAAACATCACAAAAAATAAATGCAGTATCGCAGAGGCCATTCTCCCATATTATTGGCTAAATGTTATTCATCCATCCATCTTCATAAAAGTTAATATTAAAATCGATAGTTTATTTGGGAACTTTTAAAGCTTCGTTATTTATAATTTAAACATAACCAGACAATTAACCTTAATAAAATCTGAGGAACCTTTTTACGTCTGTGGACACGTTTCGCTTAAACTGACAAATATTAACAAGCAAACTTTGAGGAACACAGAATTTACCACATAATTTACAATTAAATAAATTATATGCACAATATAAGATTATCTATGTCAAAAATTCATAAAAAGTTAATATAATTGATATTCCAAGAGAAATTAACTGATATTGGATCTAAATCCAATATCAGTTGGATTTAGATCCAAATGATCTAAATCAGTTTTGTTTATGTTTTCAAACAAATGTGAAATTATTTGTTTATAAATAATTTTAGGTTTCGTAAGTAGGATGGATTAAAATAGCAATGAGTAAAAAATTAATTGCTGCAGGTCCAAATAAAGTTCGGTGTGAAGATTGAATAAATGTGTCTGAAAAATCAATCAAATCCCAGATCAAATTAATTGATTGTTCATCAGACTATTTGCCTCTGAAATGATACACAAACCTGATAATTAAGATAAAACTTTAGATTCACTAAGAGGTGTCAGAAAGGAAGCTTAAGCCTAGTTAAATGGATGACGGAATGTACTTTATTAATCCCCGATATCAAAGTGATCAATAGTATATTTCTATATTTTTAGTTTTTATTCAGGGCAAAGATGCAAATTTTAAACTTTTTAAATACAAATTACAGTTGTTAGTGTCTGTTTTGCTTTCAGCTGTTACTTAAAAGACAAACTGAAATTAATGTCTTATGTAAAGGTGATATGATGATAATATGAATCTAGATAAAATAAAACCTCAAATACAGCATGTTACTAAAATATTCAACCACAAAAATAATTTAAATTCTTGTTTCAAGTTGCATGAATAAAATTTCTGATCTGATAATGAACTTTATTAAACATCACAATGAATTCAGCTCAAAAGCATTTAGAATAGGACATTAAAATAAACATTTGCCTTAATAAAACACAAGAGTCAGATCAATGTAACGCACTTCCATCTCAGGACACAGAAACATGCCGCTAAGCATTCTGGGAAATGGTTCCCACTCCTTTTTTCTTCTTTCAGTGTTTTTCAATGCTAACCTAAAAACTTTAGTTTATTCAACTCTTGGAGGTTTGATCAAATTAATAAAAAGTCATCACAACTTACTGCTGTAAATTTATCTTTCACAAACTCAAATATTTAGGTCCAACATCTAAAACTGGCTCAATTTATTTGACTTAAAGAATAGAAGAGAGTAGACACAACTAAATGTGGCTGAAATGATTTACAGTGTTGGAAACCCTGAATAGATACAGAAAGAAACAATGTAATGTGAGCTGATTTTATTTGGCATTAGAACAGCTAATTTACAAGAAAAACAATAAATAAATCAGGATTCATTTATCTTATGTTTACTTTCTGCATTCATCAGTTCTTATCTCAGTTCCAGGAATCATTTTCTATGTTGTGGTGCTTAAGAAATGATCAAAATTCCATCAATAAATCAAGATGTTCTTATTGGCCTCTAAGATAAACCAAACTCAGGATTCTGTTTCGTATTTTGGTCAACTTAAATCCGTATATCAGCGGGTTCATCATCGGGGGGAAGAGGAGGAACTCTATGGCGATGAAGTTCTGCAGGCTTTGGGGCATATCCGCCGAGCCGAAGCGCATGTACATCAGATCGAACACGATCACCGTCAGGAAAGTGATCAAAGAGACCAGATGAGGCACGCACGTCTGCATGAACTTCACCCTGTCATCCTTGGAGGTTGCACACACTCTGATGAGGTGCATGTAAGTCCAAACGATGAAAAAGCCGTGAGACACGTAGATGAAAATCGTCGCGTACGAAACAACGTTATTGGCGAGCGTGTCGCTGTCGGGGCAGGCGAGCTGAACGATGATCCAGTTCACGCAGAACAGCCTCTTAATCTTCAGCCTGCACAGCTCCAGCCTGGAAGTGAGCAGAATACTGACGGAGAAGATGCAGAACGGCGTCAGCCAGGAGAAACTCACCAGCTGGGAGAGCCTCCTCTTCGTCATCAACGAGTGGTAGTGCAGCGGCCGGCAGATGGCCAGGTACCTGTCGTATGCCATGACGGCCAGGATGGACAGTTCACCGCAGGCGAACGAGTACATGACGAAGGCCTGGAAGAGGCACCACTCGTAGGAAATCTCCTGAGCAAACGACAGCAGGTCTAACAAGAACTTAGGGTAGAAACCGGTGGTGCCGTAAACCGCGTTAATGCAAACGCAGCACAGTAAGACATACATGGGCTCATGCAAGTTTTCATCTACAACAATAATGACAATGAGGGAGATATTTAGGAATAAAATCACACAGTAATACACCAAAGTGAGGGAGAATATTGCAGCTCTGTAGTCCATAGTCTCATTTATCCCTGTGAGAGTGAAGGTTCTTACAACAGAAACATTATCCATAATCAGAGAGCAAAGAGTCCAGCCTGTAAGACGTTACAACATGATGAAGCTCAGCGTGCGCTGCTCTCTGGCTCTCCTCCTGTTGCATCTCGTATTAATAACCACTCTGACTGACATGGCGGCGCTCAGACTCCAGCCTCTGGTTTCTGCAAACTTAACAAACCAATTAGAGCCAGAAAAACAACGACTGAATATTCCCCAACCTTAGTGGCTTAGCAACAAACTATTTCTCTGTTTAAATGACACATTTCTGGTTAGTACTGGTCAGTTATGAGACTTTTGATCATCTAAATCAAAATAAACTTGATAACTCTATTTTTATGACTTCATCTTAAAGGTGAACAATTATTATACTTCCTTAAATAGGTTAAGCATGTTCATTACACTTTTTTCTACAAAATAATTCTGAGATGATGAGATTGTAGTCTGGTCAGTTCTGCCTATTTTGAGCTGTTTTAGGGCCTCATCACTTTAAATCCAAATAAGCTGCTTCTGGCCCCCAACACAACCTTTACACTTGCATGTGAAAATGGCTGCAAACAGATGTACAATTATTCAACCGTACATCTTTGAAAAGCAGAAGTGGAGCCTCCTGCCCAACCAACAAGAATGCAGCAGGAGGTTTCTGAATAGCAAGTCAACAACAAAGCACTTGTGTTTTCAAGCAGCCATTATAAAATGGTAAAGCCAGCTGACCAAATGTGCTGGAGCTCCACTGGGGTTGCTAGGTAACAGTGCAGTTATGTCAATTGTGACTTAACAGTTGGTAGGTTTTTCAAACAACTCGTTTTCCAGGCACCAAAACCTTTTTACCAAAAATGTCTGGGTGAAAATATAAATTTTGTGTAATGGATCCCCTTTACAGAAAAGGGGATCCATTTTGTGTAAAGGGGAGAAACTGCTTTCTTCCAGTTTCTTCCAGACTGGAAGAAAGCAGTCTGGAAGAAACTGCTTTTTTTTTCAGTTTTGTTGATAGGTTTTATTTCTTAGAGTTGCTTAGATTGATCAATTCAAAGGATATTAAATAATCCATCCCTGCACTGCCAAAAAATGTTAATTTGTACCTCTTAAAAATCACCAAAAAATCAGACTCATGAAAAATCATTACAATTTATCGTAATAAGAAAATAAAATACAAATGTGTAAAGACCGTTAACATATATAAGAAAAATGAAAGTAATAAATTTGCTTTAGTAAAATGTCTTTTCTAAATGGTTAGTAAACCTTAATACAATTAACTTACAAAGCGTGTAAAAGACAATAAAGTCCAGATTTAAGAGTCACCGTCACAAGGATTCATTTACAAGATTGAAAAGGTTTAATTAAGCGATATCATTTAAAAGCGTGACTTATTTACAGGTTTAATTCTTACAGTTCTGTTAGGAGGAATAATGCCAAAATGTCTATTAACAGAATTTGTGGAAATATATATATATATATATATATATAAAAAATGATGTCATTAATCTGGGGTTCAGCTGTGGAAAGCTCAGTAGAAAACAAGAGGAAGTAAATTAAAAATAAGTTGTTTTCTGTTCAGGTTTGTAAAAGAATGGATTCATGTGAAACAGCATGAAACAGTGAGACTCAATAAATATGAATATTATTGAAAAATTAATTTACTTTAGTAACTCGATTAACTAAGTGAAACATTAGTCTGATGTCTTGAAGCCTTTATTTCTGCTAGTTATAATTTTCTGCTTACAGTATTGAAAAATTACATTTAAGATTAGAATATTACATCCAACCAATAAAAAAATAAAAAGATTTTAACACAGAAATATAGACTTGATGAAAAGTATATTTAATATCCTGCTTAAAAGTTGCAATTTTCAAAATGTGCTTCATATCTGACAAATGAGCCTCATTCGAATTTATTGAGCATGACTTTACAAAACTAATCAACATTGATGTAATGTTGCAAAGGAGTCCTGTTTGCAAAAACACGCATCTTCATACTCAAGCAGAGGAAAAACAACTCTTAGTTAAAACAAGGGCATATAGTCTTGAGAGGATTTGCATATTTCTTGCGTAAATATATTTACACACTACAAAATCTATGCAACCTTACAGTGGAAGTTGTTTGCACAGTTAGTCATTACAAATACAGATGTTTTTAATAGTTTTCTTTGCTTGTTTATTTATTCTGGTTTATTTAGTTATTGTTTTCATCTCCAAATTTTTTTATATATATTTACTGCTTATTTCCGTTCCCTACTTTGACTTTAAGCAGATAAAAAAAATATTTGTTTAGATACTGTGGTTACAAACGAAAAGCCATTACAGGTTACACTGGTTTCAGACTATATACCATATTATGACAGAAATTTTTTAAATAAATTTTTATAAATTTATAATTTCCATCAAATTGGTGTAATTTGCCAAATTACACCAAATTAAGTTTCCAGTATATCAAATATAGCAGGAGTTGATTTGCTAGACTTGTTCATGCCTTTAATCTACACACTGAACCTGTGCAGCATAAGAAGTGTGCAATTCTTTTTCGTAACTGTGTGAGCCTGAACCCGTAGATCAGAGGGTTGATAATCGGTGGAATGACAAGAAACTCTATCGCCATAAGATTCTGCACGTTTTCTGACAACTCCTTCGATCCAAATCGCACGTACAGCAAATCAAACAACACAGATACACTAAAAATCACCAGAGTGAGCAAATGTGGCAAACACGTCTGCATGAATTTATTTCTGTTCTCTTTAGACGCTTTGCAGGATTTGATGAGAAAAAAATAAGTCCAAACAATGAAAACTGCATGGCCAAAATAAAACGTGTAATTAAAAGCTGGAAAAACAACCTGAGCTATTGAGGGAGAACAAGCCAGCTTAGAAATCAGCAAGTTGATGCAGTAGATCTTTGGTATGTGGGAGCCACAGAACCTTGATGTTACTGTTGTCCCTGTGCTGATAAACATGAGGAAAAATGGAGTAATCCAAGCAAAAAATACATAAGCAACGACTCTTTTTGTATTCATCACAGAGTGGTACACTAACGGACGACATATAGCCACATATCTGTCATAAGCCATCAGAGCGAGCAGCGATAAGTCAGCACAGACTGAGGAGTGAATCATATATCCCTGCAGAAAACATCCAGGAACAGAAATTAAATGTCTGGTGGACAGGAGGTCATGGAGGAATTTAGGATAAAATCCTGCAGTCCCATAAAGTCCATTGATGCACAGATTACAGAGGAAGATGTACATTGGTTCATGGAGGTTTTTATCCATGATAATTGTCACAATGATTGTCAGATTCACCAACCAAATCACACAGTAACACAGCAAGGTGAGCAGAAAGAGAGTGACTCTGTGGCTGAATGTGCCACTGAACCCTGAAAGAGTAAACATGGAGATCACTGAAACATTATCCATCACAGCAGAACTGCTCTGTCAAACAGACATGATGATGATATTTAGCAGCGTCATTTCAGAGTCTTTCCATCTCTCTCATCTTCTGCTTATATACTTTTTTGAGACTAGACTCATTTCACAAACCATCTGAACATCCAATCAGGATCTTCTCTCACTCGTGACTCACTTAATGGTTGTTTGTATCAATCTTGACTGATAATGTGTCAGTAATGTAGGATAAGGAATGGCAATGGACGCCATTTTACTTCTGCAAACTTTTCAAACTTCAAGATTAAATATGGCAGCTACTCACAATAGCAAACTGTGACAAAAACATTTTTGTTTTACAAGATACACTTGTAACAGATGCATAACATGCCCTAAAACTGGCTCAGATGATTTGTCTTTCTCTGCGCAGACAAGACCTTTGACTTGAACTGTTCTTATGAACAGGAGGATTTATGGTGTGTACATGACTTGTGTTTTTCCAATAAACAAATTGACTTTGGCTCTCAAAGAGGAAAATGGGTGTGATGCACCAATTCAGCAGACTGCTGCAGATAAAATGAATTTTTTGGGTTGATGGTTTTGTAATCCCTTTGACTTTACAGTTACAACTCATGTGAACTATACAGGAAAATGGATTATTGTGAAGTATTGTGGCATTCACATTTTTTATTTGTCTCTTTTGCTCTCTGTATGGAGTTTGTTTACTATAGTTGGTAAAATACTCTAGTGATCCAAATGATGATTGTCAATAACATCATTGTAATACCTGAATGTGTTTCTATGCAATGAAGTCTCACATGCAACATGGATTCTTTTAAACTGAATATGTAGAAGTCTCTGAATATTCAATTGAATTAATCATTTTATTTGTTTTAATTGTTAAGTTAAACCTTAGTTTTCCCTTTTGGCAAAGCCTTCATCATGTCTGACTGCAGCAGACAGTCTGAAGCTACCAGAGGAATCATCTTACTAAAGTTTTCTTCTGGTTTTCTGATCATACAGGCGGTTAAATTAAATCACCTTTCAGTGTTTGACCAGTTGGCAAAGCGAAAAGGAAAACATGCTGAAGCCAGATCTTTGGTATAGCTTCAGAAATTATTCACACAAAAATAATTTTCAGATATTAGTACAACCCCTGGCAAAAAGTATGGAATCACCAGTGTTGGATGAGCAGTCATTCAGACATTTCATGCTGTAAAACAAACTCGGATCAAAAACATGATACAATATTAAGGTCATTCCAAAGTGCAACTTGTTGGCTTTCAGGAACACTCAAAGAAATGAAGAGAAAATATTGTGGAAGTCAGTGAATGATACTTTTATTGACCAAACACAGGGAAATAAATATGGAATCACTCAATTCTGAGGAAAAAAGTATGGAATCATGAAAAACGCATAAACAAAAGACCATTCAAAATACATCACTAGTATTTAGTTGCACCATCTTTGGCTTTTATAACAGATTTAGTCTCTGAGGCATGGACTTGATGAGGGACAAACAGTATTTGGTGCCTACTCTCTTTGATAGCAGTTGCCAGATCAGCTTTGCAGGTTGGAGCCTTCTTGTGGAACATTTTTTTCAATCTCCACCACAGGTTTTCTATTGGGTTGAGATCTGGACTATTTGCAGGCCATGACATCGACTGAATGTGTCTTTCTTCAAGGAATGCCTTCACTGTTTTTGCCCTATGGCACGATGCATTGTCATCTTGGAAAATTATTTCATCATCTCCAAACATCTGTTCAATTGAAGGGATGAGAAAACTGTCCAAAATGTCAATGTAAACTTGTGCATTGATAGAAGAATTAACCACAGTCATCTCCCCAGTGCCTTTGCCTGACATGCAGCCCCATATCATCAAGGACTGTGGAAATTTGGTTGTTTTCTTCAGGCAGGCCTCTTCATAAATCTCACTGGAACGGCACCAAACAAAAGTTCCAGCATCATCACCTTGTCCAATGCAGATTCTTGACTCATCACTGAAGATAACTTTCATCCAGTCATCCACAGTCCATGATTGCCTCTCCTTAGCCCATCGGAATCTTGTTCTTTTATGGTTAGGTGTCAATGCTGGTTTTCATTTAGCTTTCCTGTATTGAAATCCCACCTCCTTTAGGCGATTTCTTACGGTTCGGTCACATACATTGACTCCAGCTTCCTCCCATTTATGCTTCATCTGTTTAGTTGTACTTTTTTGGTTTTCAAGACAAATGACCTTTAGTTGTTTGTCTTGACGCTTTAATGTCTTTCTTGGTCTACCAGTACGCTTGGCTTTAACAACCATTCCATGCTGTTTGTGTTTGGACCATATCTTGGATACAGCTGACTGTGAACAGCCCACATCTTTAGCAACCATGCGTGAAGGGTTACCTTCTTCAAGAAGTTTCACAATCCTCTCTTTTGTTTCAAGGGACATTTCTCTTGTTGGAGTCATGGTTCTCGCCACTCCACTTCGTCCAGCAGCCCTCCAAGGTGTCATGACTGCAGGTGTTTTGAACTGCACACTAACGGGCACATCTAATCTGGGGCAGGTGTCCATTTAGGGAAAGGAAATAGACTGGGTGTGTCCTTTTTTCTACCTCCAATTTGAGTGATTCCATACTTTTTTCCTCAGAATTGAGTGATTCCATATTTATTTCCCTGTGTTTGGTCAATAAAAGTATCATTCACTGACTTCCACAATGTTTTCTCTTCATTTCTTTGAGTGTTCCTGAAAGCCAACAAGTTGCACTTTGGAATGACCTTAATATTGTATCATGTTTTTGATCCGAGTTTGTTTTACAGCATGAAATGTCTGAATGACTGCTCATCCAAGACTGGTGATTCCATACTTTTTGCCAGGGGTTGTATATTCTATCCTTTATATTCTATTTTGTTCGATTTTATCTCATGGATTTATTGTTTATAATTCTGTAAACGACTCTGAGATGCTTTTAGTGACTGGTGCTTTATAAATAACATTGATAGATAGATTGATACAATTTGTAAAAAACATTATAATTAGAAACTTATCAGCAAATGTTATTTGACTTTGGTGTTGATAAATAATTTACACAACATAAATTATTTTCTTTCTATTAATTTAGGCTTATATCTATCTTCTTATAAGGACAAGATATTGTGTTATATGCTTAAATGTGAATATTTTAAGGTAGAAATATTGCTGTAACATGATCTAAAACCAAACTAAGTATACTTTTCTAAAAATGTGCTAATTATTTTCCTAATATGTTTTTTGCATAGACCCAAAAAACACCTTTCTTCTCTTCAGTAATTATTTTATGTTGTTCTCATTTCTCTCAAAACATACAGGCATCCAATGATTTTAAAAACATTTTAATAAATATTCAGGAGAAGAAAACAGACATAATTTAGGCACAAAACGAACCACAATATCTACTAGGCAAAACGTGTAAGACTTTTATGGTTTACAACAGACTGATTGTAAAGAAGAAATGCAGAATGTCATTTTACAAATACTACATATGCTTTAGATAACTATAATATAGCAACATATAGCAAATTACTTTTATGAACTAGATGTTTGTTTAGTTTTCATACAAAGTCTTTCTTAAAACCAGCAATGCAATTCAGGAAATGATACGCCACATATTTGCTCAACTCGTTTATGCCTTTAATCTACTCAGAGAACTTTGGCAGCATATAAAATGTGAGACTCTTTTCCTTAACTGTGTCAATCTTAATCCATAGATCAGGGGATTTATCACTGGTGGAATAACAAGAAACTCTATCGCCATAAAATTCTGCATGTTTTCTGACAACTCCTTCGATCCAAATCGAATGTACAGCAAATCAAACAACACAGATACAATGAAAATAATAAGAGTGAGCAAATGTGGTAAACATGTTTGCATAAATTTATTTCTGTTCTCTTGAGAGGTTTTGCAGGATTTGACAAGATAAACATAAGTCCAAACAATGAAAACTGCATGGCCAAAATAAAATGTGTAATTAATAGCAGGAACAACAACCTGAGCTATTGAGGGAGAACAAGCCAGCTTAGAAATCAACAAGTTGATGCAGTAGATCTTTGGTATGTGGGAGCCACAGAACCTTGATGTTATTGCTGTGCCTGTCCCAAGAAAAATTAGGTAACATGGAGTAATCCAAGCAAGAAATACATAAACAACGACTCTTTTAGTATTCATCATAGAGTGGTACACTAGCGGACGACATATAGCCACAAATCTGTCATAAGCCATCAAGGCGAGCAGCGATAAGTCAGCACAGACTGAAGAGTGAATCACAAAACCCTGCAGAAAACATCCAGGAACAGAAATTAAATATGTGGTGGACAGGAGGTCATGGAGGAATTTAGGATAAAATCCTGCAGTCCCATAAAGTCCATTGATGCACAGATTACAGAGGAAGATGTACATTGGTTCATGGAGGTTTTTATCCATGATAATTGTCACAATGATTGTCAGATTCACCAACCAAATCACGCAGTAACACAGCAAGGTGAGCAGAAAGAGAGTGACTCTGTGGCTGAATGTGCCACTGAACCCTGAAAGAGTAAACATGGAGATCACTGAAACATTATCCATCACAGCAGAACTGCTCTGTCAAACAGACATGATGATGATATTTAGCAGCATCATTTCAGAGTCTTTCCATCTTTGCTCTGTTCTTATCTTCCTTTGTGAGACTCGGATGCAGTGACGTATTGCACATGAGATTTAAACATCCAATCAGCATCTTCAGATTCATGCGCACTTTTTCTTTCAGTAAACCTGACAGACTGCTTCTGAACTTACACTGTGCACTATCTGTGTTTCAACATTACTGGTTGCTACATTACCAGTCACTGTTTTTCAACAGTGCAAAAACAGTGACTGGTAGTCCAACACAAGTTGGAATAGTAGTATCATCCAGAATTTCTCCTCAGATCTCCAAATCGCTGCATGACACTAACAACAGCCCCTTTTGCACCAGCTTGGGTTCAAACCCGGGTCCGGCGTTTTGTCATTATCACTCCTACCCTACTCCCTGACAGCTGTGGTTCCAATCAGGTCACCGGACAGGGCTAGTTTGAAGTCAGCTGTTGATGGCTGCGGTGTGGGACAGAGACGGGTCAACTTCCAGACCTCTCAGTCAGAGGAGTCTTTAGACTTTCTCGATGTTACTTTGGCTGACGGCATCAAACAATTCCTGACATAAACCATTTCTTCTATTCCTCTAACACCACAATTGACAAACATTATGATTGTGCTACTGTGCTTTGGGAATCACCATAGTATTCTCAGAGAGTCATTGCATGCCACAGTCAACTTCTGCAGGATCTTCTTTGTAGTTGCGCCAAAGATGGGTAGTATCTAAAGACAAGCAAAAAGATGAATATGAGAATCCGTGCATATTCATTGCGGATAGAAGAGCCGCGATAGAGGAGACCTATTGTGAAGGGATATCAGGAAATCCCATCACTTAGAGAGTCTTGACGACTTCTGATCGCTTCAACTGGAGAAATGTTCCCCTATTTAAAAAGTTTGGCTTGCAATTCCAGTGTCCAGTGCACCATAGATCCATCCTCCAGATCAACATCAAAACCCTGAGACATTACGCACAAACAGTTCACGCAGACCAGGAGGTTGTGAGATGAATAGCTCATAATTTAAGTGTAATTATATAATTTACTGGGGGGTTTTTCCCAGTGAGTATATGTTTTTATTTTATTGCAGAAAAAACTTGCATGTATTTATTTGCTTGATGTGCTCTTCTTTTCTGCACCCATCCATAAAATTTGTATCGTCAATAAGCTTACTATAAATTCAAGAGAAAAATAGTTTTTTATTGTTGATAAATGGCTATTTGCAGCGTATAAAATGCTGTTTTCCTGTCAGTGTAGGCTTGTATCTATTTCCTTGTAGGGACTATAGATTTATGTCCTTAAATTTGTGCGGCTTTTGCATTGAATCAAAACATGTTTTTCTTTCCATTTATTAATTTTTTCTCATTGCTCTCAAAACACATATATCCATACAGGTGGAGGTTTCTAAAACATTTTAATAATTAATAATTATTCAGTTAAATTTTAAAAGTCCAGACCTATTTTAGACACAAAATTAACCACAGCATCTACCAGGTAAGACATCCGTGACTTTTAGCATGTAGGATAGATAGACATGAAAGCTAGATTAAATGCAGTGACAATTTACAACTGTATTACAAGCTTTAAATATGTGTGTAAAATATCAGCATATAATAAAAAAGAAATTAAACGAATTACATTTACTGAATGTAAAATGCTATTCATGAAATTTAACAGCACAGACTTACTAGAGTTGTTTGTGACTTTTATCTAAACTGTGAACCTCGGCAGCATATAACATGCGAGACTCTTTTCTTTAACTGAGTCAGTCTGAAACCGTATATCAGGGGATTTATCACTGGTGGAATGACAAGAATCTCCATTGACATGAAATTTTTCACATTTTCCGAAAACTCCTCTAAGCCAAATCTCATGTATAGCAAATCAAACAGCAACGATGCAACAACAGTTATCAAAGTAAATAAATGTGGTAAACACGTCTGCATGAATTTATTTTTGTTCTCTTTGGATGATTGGCAGGATTTGACCAGAAAAAAATAAGTCCAAACAATGAAAACTGCATGGCCAAAATAAAACGTGTAATTAAAAGCAGGAACAACAACCTGAGCTATTGAGGGAGAACAAGCCAGCTTAGAAATCAGCAAGTTGATGCAGTAGATCTTTGGTATGTGGGAGCCACAGAACCTTGATGTTACTGTTGTCACTGAGCTAATAAAGATTAGGTAACATGGAGTAATCCAAGCAAAAAATATATAAACAATGACTCTTTTTGTATTCATCACAGAGTGGTACACTAGCGGACGACATATAGCCACATATCTGTCATAAGCCATCAGAGCGAGCAGCGATAAGTCAGCACAGGCTGAAGAGTGAACCACAAAACCCTGCAGAAAACATCCAGGAACAGAAATTAAATATGTGGTGGACAGGAGGTCATGGAGGAATTTAGGATAAAATCCTGCAGTCCCATAAAGTCCATTGATGCACAGATTACAGAGGAAGATGTACATTGGTTCATGGAGGTTTTTATCCATGATAATTGTCACAACGATTGTCAGATTCACCAACCAAATCACACAGTAACACAGCAAGGTGAGCAGAAAGAGAGTGACTCTGTGGCTGAATGTGCCACTGAACCCTGAAAGAGTAAACATGGAGATCACTGAAACATTATCCATCACAGCAGAACTGCTCTGTCAAACAGGCATGATGTTGCCCTAAAACAATCTAATTTCTGAGTTTTTCCATCTTTGCTCCGCTCTTATCTTCCTTTATGAGACTTAGATGCAGTGGCACATTTCACATGAGATTTAAACATCCAATTAGCATCTTCAGATTCATGCTGTTGTTTTTTTTTTTTCAGTAAACCTAAAACATCAGCTGAACTTTCATTGTGCGCTGTTTCAACATGACTGGTCGCTCTGGTCATCAGTGCAAAAAAATTACTAACACCTAGTAGCATATCCAATCTTTATCCTCAGAGAATTATTGCCCACTGCCTAATTTATGTAATCAGGCGACTGCAAGATGACCACTAAATGCTGTAGTTCGCCAAGACTGAGATCTTAGGATCTATTGCTTTGCTCACATTATCCTCTTTAGTAGCTGTGTTTCCATTGCAAATGTGTGCAAAACGTTGTAAATATTAAAAAAGATACAATATCTTAATTGCTTTGGTTTCCATTAAGAAACACAATTAAGAGGATTGTAGACATTCAACATTTTAATAAATATACTTGTATATTTAAAATATATAGAATGAACCACAATATCTACAAAGCGAAAAGTATAGAATTTACTTAGACTTCTAGGCTTTACAACAGACAAACTGGAAAGCTATATTAAATACAGAGCGACAATTTGAAAATACATTAGATGTGTTAAATAACTGTATAATGTTTACATTTAACAAAACAATAATCAAGAATGTTAAAGAATCTTAAAGCCACAGATCGTTTCCACTATAATAAATGACAGGCCACTCATGAAATATACCTCCACTTATTTGCAAGACCCTTTCATGCCTTTAATCTAAAAACTGAACTTCTGCTAATATAATTAGCAATAATATTTTAAATTCCCAACTTTGTTGTTCATAACTATGGTAGATAGGAATACATCAAGAACTAATTGTCCAAACGGTGGCTGATCTCTAATCCAGCAGGAGGTGATACCAACAATGTAGCAACAATTGAACTCAGATTTCAGCCTGTCAGTCTCCTGTAGCCATGCATGGTTGCAATTTCTGTTGCAAGCATCCTGATTTCAGATTGTTGCTCTTTAAATTATGAAATATCCCTTACACTACAAATGCAATAAGCATAAGCAGCCTGCATTGAACTACAGATAAAAGACTGACTATTACAAAACTTCCTTTGATTTACTGGTAAGAAGAACTGGAGCAAATGTTGAGGCAACTGATCCAGATACACGGATCATTTTCCCCTAAATCTCTCAGTCTGTGTATTTATGGCCAAGTTTTATTGCCTGATTTAAATGACAAAGGGAAATCATAGTTTACCCTTTTAGTAAAGGCCTCACGCCTGAGCAACGCAGCTTTAAATGCATTTAAAGTCAGCAAGGTGAGAATCTATATGTTTTACACTCTCATCTCAAAGTCTTTTATCTCTAGAAATCATTCAGATGTATTTTATTGGCAAAAAGCTCATGAGAAATTCACCAGCAAATGTTGTTGACAAATGGCTATTTACATAACATAAAGTTTTATCAATTTAGGCTTCAAACTATCCCCATATATGTACCAGGTACAGTTTTATATCTTTAAATGTGAATTTCTAAAGCTAGAAACAGTGCTATAACTTTTCCTATTACTAAATCTTTCTTTTTCTTCCATTGGGCTTTACATATCAACAAAACCGAGCTTCAGTGATGGCATAGTTACTTTGAAAAAGTAACTAATTGGATTACTGATTACTCCTTAAAAAAGTAACTTGGGTAGATTACTGATTACTTGATTTGGAAGGTAACTAAGTTCCATTAAAAGTAACTTTTTTAGTTACTTCAGCAGCTGCTGACAACAACAACGCTCCGCCACCTGTGAAAATTACATTGATCTTTGCCAATACATAATGTTAAGCTATTTTATAATAGTAACATCAACAAGATTGTTTAATGGTTACCACAGTACAAAAAAAATCTTTAGTAATCTGTGTGTTTTTGTGTGTTCCACTGTCTGGAAAACTATAAATAGGATCTTACCCCTCCCTCCCTTCCTGCCCCAGCAGAACCTAACACCCCCCCCCCCACACACACACACACACACACACACACACACACCCCACCCGCCCCAGCCTCCAGGTTCGGCGTTACGGCCCTGCATTTGTTGTCAGAGCGCAGCACAAAGATCCTCCTGCTGCTCCACAACTCAGATGTCCCGCTGCACAGATTTGTGACACCTATCTTAATATTAATAATTATAATGGTGTTTAGTTGCGCAACTTTCCGGACTCGTCCATTCGTGGCTGTTTTCACGTTTATTGCGCTGCTCATATTAGTCTCGATGTTTGCCGTTTTCTGGAGCGCAATGCGAAGCTCGACGTAATTCACAGGTAATTTATTAACTTGATATTAACAAAGACACAGCAGGATGGATCATGAGTCCGACTAAAACTAACTGGATGACAGACAAATTCTGGGGTTCAGGTCTGCGTATTTCTGAGTCCAAAAGCTGCAACCCATGACTCATTAAATCTGCAAGCGACTTTAGAAAAAAACAAGCCCAAAGCTGCTTATAATAATCAGACTTTGTGACCGAAACTCAAAATAGTTCCTGTTTTTCCACCAACAAAATGCGCATCTCCCTCCATTGTTTACATTTCTGTCGCTGCTGACACTGCCGCATAGAAACGGTGGTCACTCTCCAAGACGCGCAGAGGAAATACAATTACAAAAGAAAATAGTAACGCAAAGTGATTTCGATAAGTAACTGTAGTCTGACTGCTGGGTTTGAAACAGCAACGCGTTAGATTACTCGTTGCTGAAAAAAGTGGTCCGACGTCAGTAACACGTTACTGACATCACTGCCCAACTTCACTCTGAAGTTGTTCTTGTATATTTAATAACATAATGATTTTTAAAGTATTTTAACGATTATACTGGAGGATTAAAAAACACAAACTTTAGACACAAAACGAATCACAATATCTACAAGAAAATCGCTCATTCTTTTAGAGTTTACAACAGACACACTGGAAAGCTACATTAAATGCAGAGAGATTTAAAATACATCAAATGCTTTCTGAAATACACCACAGATTTACTTAACGCGTTCATCCCTTTTATATAAAAACCAAACCTGTGCAGCATGTAAAATGTGCGACTGTTTCTTAACTGTGTCAGTCTCAACCCGTAGATCAGAGGGTTGATAATTGGTGGAATGACAAGAAAATCAATTGACATGAAATTCTGCACGTTTTCTGACAACTCCTTTGAGCCAAATCTCATGTACAGCAAATCAAACAACAAAGATCCACTAAAAATCACCAAAGTGAGCAAATGTGGCAAACACGTCTGCATGAATTTATTTCTGTTCTCTCTGGACGTTTTGCAGGATTTGACTAGAAAAGCATAAGACCAAAGAATGAAAAGTCCATGACCAACATAAAACGTGTAATTAAAAGCAGGAACAACAACCTGAGCAACTGAGGGAGAACAAGCCAGCTTAGAAATCAACCAGTTCACACAGTAGATCTTTGATATGTGGGATCCACATAACCTTGATGTTAATGTTGTCCCTGTGCTGACAACCATTAGGTAACATGGAGTAATCCAAGCAAAACATGTATAAACAACAACCCTTTTTTTAGTCATCATAGAGTGGTAAACCAGCGGACGACATATAGCCACATATCTGTCATAAGACATTAAAGCGAGCAAAGATATGTCAGCACAGACGGAGGAGTGAATCACAAAACCCTGCAGGAAACATCCAGGAACAGAAATTAAATGTCTGGTGGACAGGAGGTCATGGAGGAATTTGGAATAAAATCCTGCAGTCCCATAAAGTCCATTGATGCACAGATTACAGAGGAAGATGTACATTGGTTCATGGAGGTTTTTATCCATGATAATTGTCACGATTGTCAGATTCACCAACCAAATCACACAGTAACACAGCAAGGTGAGCAGAAAGAGAGTGACTCTGTGGCTGAATGTGCCACTGAACCCTGACAGAGTAAACATGGAGATCACTGAAACATTATCCATCACAGCAGATGCGTTCAACATGCCTCTGCACATTACAAGTCGAATCAACAGCCTGACTCTTTTCATCTGTGATGTTGCCAGTAGTTCACACTGCGCAGTGACGAGTTTCACAGAAGGTGTAGGCATCAGGTGACTCGGGATGGAACAGCCCAAAAAAAAAAAACACATCTACCACAACAGTTACTGTTGCCTCGTTAAGTACAGTGTTTGGATGTCTCATCTTACAGAAGATTCTGGACCAAATACTTACTCATCCAAGTGATTCAAGTATCGGGAGTTGCTTGGTTTCCATTTGTGTTGTTTTTAAAAATTAACTGCTTGGCCCTTTTACTAACTGAGGTTCTCTGCATATTGGTGACTCAAACTTGTCTTTCTTGAACCAAAGCTAATGGCTGGATTAATGACAGCAGAGCATAGGTCAGCATGCCATGCCGTCCAGCTTGATTGGCTCAGGCAGAGGTTTAAGGCCTCTGTCAACACTCTGCAACGCTCCATGTGGTTGAGTCCTGGAGAGATGATTGAAGAGGCTGTTGCTTCTTTATTGATCATAGTAATAAAAGAATAAACAAAGTTACATATTAATAAAATAATTTAAAACAAAAGCAAAAGAACAACAGTAGTAAAGTATATTTACACCTGGACACCCGTCTTACATCTGTAGCATCATCCAGTGAATTACTATTCATGTTTTAATGTCTTTATTAGTGTTTTCCATCCCATTCATAATTGCATGCCTATATAAGCAAGTAAGCAAGGGCATGCTATTCGCACAGGCTCATCTTTAACATGTTAAAAATTATTTAATAAATTTACCATAATGCAGTAATATTTGACGGCTTCATTAACAACATAAGTTATTTCTCATGTTGACATGCAGTGATGACCATCCTCAAACAGTTTTATGTTTGGACATCGATTGATTTCCATGCTTATTAACTCGAGTTTCACTCCATGTACTGATATACAAAAGCTTTTTGCAGGACTGAGGGAAAAAATGGTTCTGATTGAAGGTACAGGCCCCTGATTTACTTGGATATACAGCTCTGGAAAAAATTAAGAAACCACTTTAAATGATCGGTTTCTCTCATTTGACTTTTTATAGGTACATGTTTGAGTAAAATTAACATTGTTCTTTTTTTTTCTATGAACTTCTGACAACACTTCTCTGAAATGCCAAGCAAAGATTTAACATTTATTTGCAGAAAATGAGAAATGGGCAAAATAACAAAAAGATGGCGAGCTTTCAGACCTCAAATAATGCAAAGAAAACAAGTTCAACAACAATACTAATGTTTTAACTCAGGAAGAGTTCAGAAATCAATATCTGGAGGAAAACCCAGGAGGTTTTCAATGTGGTTCAGTGCAGTGGGCTCTTAGTTATTTCCAGATCTGTGTATCGCATTAAATGTGAATAAAACCGGCCGTTTATATTCACTATGTGTGCATGAAAACATGAGTTTGTATTAACTGAAGGATAGAAGTTTGTCGAATAAACTGAATCACTAATGGATTAAATTAGTTTCCTGTAATGATCTGGGCAAATTTTAACCATCATCAATCATCAGTCGTTAGGTTTTGTTTCCTGATGCGTTTCCACAATATGTTTAGTGTACATGGTCATCTTTTATGGAAAAATAAAGCTAAAATGTGCCTCCTGATGTCTGGCAGCTTGAGGCCGTACACAAGAGGATTCAGAACTGGAGGGATGACGACAAACTCAAAGGATAAAATAACAGCAACAAATGGATTTATGTCCTCCAGGTTGTATCGACTCAAGGCGATATCACAAAATCCAGCGATGGAATAAATCATAAAAGAAACAATATGTGGTAGGCAACTCTGCAACACTTTACCCTTGAACTCCATTGACTTTTTCCAGCATACAATTAGGATCCATAAGTAGGTGTAAAGCACATAAAAGAGCGGGAGAAAGACTGTAGTGATGGTCAGAAGCATTCCTAAAACATTATTGAGAGCTGTGCTGACACATGATAATTTCACCACATTCCAGTTGGCACAAAACACCTTCTGGATCTCATTACCACACAGAGGAAGGCGGGAAGACATCAGTATTACTGCCGTAAGATTCAGAGCTGGAAAGATCCAGGCCAGAACCGACAGCAGAACAACAGCTCTGGACGTCATCTTTCTGTGATAATGTAAAGGATGACACACGGCGACGTATCTGTCGTACGCCATGATGCTCAGGATGGTCAGCTCGTTGGAGCCGTACGTGTAGATAACATAAATCTGAGTAAAACAAGCCAGTGGAGAAATCAAATGGACATCAGAGAGCAGGTCCTTGAGAAACCTGGGGAAGAATCCAGCAGAACCGTACAGTGAGTTGACTGATAACAAGGCGATGAATAAATACATGGGTTGATGCAACGCGCTGTAGTGGGAAATCACCAGGATCATCAGCAGATTGGCGCAGACGATGAAGCTGTAGAGCAGCAAGCAGAAGGTGAAAGCTGCAAAGCGGTAGTGTCCAATGTTCACAAACATGGTGAGGTTGAAGTAAAACGGCAAGGAGACGTTTCCCATTTCAGCTATGCATCAAAAATAACAAATCTACATCAACAGAAAACACCAGATAAGTCAGGCAACACATCAGTAGTTCCGTCCTTTACAACAGGATTTGATGAGCCTGTTTCAGCCGGAGCTGAAGAGTTGTGAACATAACAAAGGAGATGGATGAGTCTTTATCATCGACTGGCTTTGACGTCATTCTCTTCTTTCTACTCTGGAGAATTAGCAGCCAAGGCAACACTTTAATTTAGATTAACGTGGCAGTTTACACATCAGCTGTTTAAGCTGACCTTAGATACAACTATGGATTAAATACAAAGTACTGCATAGTAAATAAATAAATGGTTTTCCATTTTTTTCCAAATCAAAACCTGAATTTGAGAGACGGGGCCTCAAACTCATTTTTATTTTGGGCCGTATAAAGATCATTAATGTTTTCAAGGGCCAGTTGTCTCAGTATGTATTAATAAAAAAACGTGAAAATATTAATTATCAGCTGCCTACATTCAATAAGTACTTATTGGAATTAAATAATATTGAACATCTTTTCACACTGATCAGTTCCTCCAGGATTTTGTGATTGTTTTGGTGATTTTTCCCAATAAAAGTAACTGATTTTGAGGTTCTAATTTAGAAATGTTTGCACTTATTTATGACAGTAAATTTGACTTTTTGTTACTCGCTGTATCGATTATAACTTGGCATCAAACAAGGCTGAGGCAGCAGGGTAAAATTAAAGAAATACTGCCACCTGCAGGTGGGAGGTAACAGTCACTTAACCCAAATTTATTTGACCATTTTTGGGAAATCTTTGCAAAAATAAAAATCATAATTATGCATTGATGCTAAAAAAAAATGCAGCGTTTTTTCATTTTGAGTTAATTCCTGTATTTGTAAAAATAAAATAAAATAAAAAAACTGGGGAAACTGATTGATGTAATCTGGTGTCTAGAGGGCCACATAAAAAGCTATGGTGGGCCAGATTTGGCCCCGGGGCCTTGATTTGGACACGTGGTACAGAGAGTTGACCTTTGTGTACTTTTATTTAATTTTAAATGGAGTTGTTCTGTCAGAGTAACATTAGTGAGAAAACATAATCATGATCAGGTTATTGAATAAATCAAATCAATCAATCAAATTTTATTTGTATAGCACATTTCAGCAGCAAGGCATTTCAAAGTGCTTTACATAATTAAAATAAAAACAGTATGTGACATTGAATAAACAGTGAGAAAGAGAGAGACATTTTGAAAAAGATTAAAAAAAGATAAAAACATTACAGTGTGAAAGAGAAATAAAAAGTTAATAACTAGATGAAAAAGTAAAGATAAAAACATCAAAGACATCAAAACCCACACTCTAACCATAAGCAACTCTAAACAGGTGGGTTTTAAGTTGAGATTTAAAGCCACCCAGTGTTTCAGCTGTTTTACAGTTTTCTGGAAGTTTGTTCCAAATCTGTGGTGCTTAGAAACTGAATGCTGCTTCTCCTCGTTTGGTTCTGGTTCTGGGGATGCAGAGCAGACCAGAACCAGAAGATCTGAGGGGTCTAGACTGTTGGTACAGCAATAACAGATCTTTAAGGTATTGTGGTGCTAAACCGTTCAGTGATTTATAAACTAACAACAGTATTTTAAAGTCTATTCTTTGAGCTACAGGGAGCCAGTGTAGGGACTTTAAAACTGGTGTTATGTGCTCTATCTTCCTGGTTTTAGTGAGAACGCAAGCAGCAGCGTTCTGGATCAGCTGCAGCTGTTTGATTGATTTGTTAGTCAGACAAGAAGAAAAAACTAAAGAATAACTTAAGCTAACCAGAGCTAACTAGCCTCTTAGCAAAGGAAGAGATCATGGGGTCCTCAGAAGTTCTGGTGCCCCCCAATAATGCCTGATTATTTTTACATTCTTTTTATTTCTGACGGTGTTGACAAAAACTAGGGACAAATTTCAATGGAGTTGGAAAATATATAAAAATGATTTTTAATTCAATTTATTGATGCCTCTATAATTATTTATATGATTACTTATACTTAATTGTCACAATATATAATTTTAGTATTTCTTTAATTGTTTTAAACTGTTAAATGTATTGAGTTCTGCTCCTGGACAAGGGCTTTTACAGACATCATCCACCGACTACAATGTTTAAAATAAAAAAATATTCAGCAAACACCAGGAAAATATACATTGTTGTGCTCACATGACCCAGGTTAGTTGAGTCAGATATTTGAAAAAATTATATTTTGTGTATATTTTATTCAAATGTTGTGCTTTATCCATAGGACCTGTTTTGTCCCTATCCTCAAGAATCACTGTAATAATACAGCACCTTAAGCTTGTTAACAAGTAGCCTGTAGGCCACTGATGTTGTTGTCTATCAGCTACGTAGATTCATTTTGCCCCCCACCCCCGTCAAACTCGTCTGGAGCCGGCACTGGTCCGTAGTTCTCTAGATAAGAGATGAGCGCTGAACAAGCAGCCGTGTATTTTGCCACCTGGGCAGGGTGTCAAATTACGCAGTTAAAATTCTGACCCGGGAGTGAATTTACAAAGACGATCACCTGATGTCTTGAAAGGTCAGTCTCTCCCGTGTAACGTGATACCGGACATGTCCGGTCAGCAACTAAATTTGTTGTTTACGAAGTGTGTTTTATAAAACTACAACATGTCCTATAGACCTTTAACTTTCGTCAACTGTTTTTAAATAGCTATAAAACCATAACATTTAGGGCAAAACTTGTATATGGGAATGTTTTCGAAGGATTAAAGACTCCTCTTGCGGACAAGTAAAAAACAAAAAAAGTCTCCGACCACACATCTGGTGGTCGTAGACGTCTGGTGGCTGCTTCTGTGGCTGGTCTGAAACAGCCGCAAAACACGTGATTAGTGATCCACTGTAAAAAAAAAAAAAAAAAACTGTAAAAAAAACTGGTAAATGTACCGTAGAAATTTGAAGGAATTTTTTCCGGTTTTAGTTTTACAGGTATTTC
Organism: Poecilia mexicana; assembly: GCF_051168715.1. Taxonomy (NCBI): domain Eukaryota; kingdom Metazoa; phylum Chordata; class Actinopteri; order Cyprinodontiformes; family Poeciliidae; genus Poecilia; species Poecilia mexicana. Next base: position 48,011,577 of record NW_028263371.1, on the reverse strand, counting down.
TACTGTATTTTCAATTTTACGCATTGCATCATGGGAACAAGAACCTTCGCGAAGCGCGAAAACTGGTCAGACAACATTTCAAGCTCCCTAGCCGGACCCTGCAACATATATATCTTTTGGACTTTGGTTGGATTAAGAGTTGGAGTTGCCTTTCTGCCACCTCCCTGGTAAAGTAAAATAAATAAGAGCACTTTCTTTTCTATGAATAATATTTTGAAATATTTGTAGTTGACTTCAGGAGTCTCACGATAATTTATACCTTTTTTTTTTAACAATGCTGCGTTTGCTTGTGTATTATAAAAGTAAAACACGGTGACTGCTGTACTACTATTATTTATTTATTTTACCGAACTCAAAGTACCGGCCATTTTTTCAAGTCAAACTGAACTGGGCGCGTGAAAGGTAACCGTTCATGGCGTCATGCTACTTGTGTCTCAATCCTGCTTTTTAAAAAATGTCAAGCTGCAGTTGTCTTATTTGCTAAACATGATTTGATGTCCCGGTTGTTAACATAAAAGCAGGTGGCCATTTAACTTAGGTAAATATACTTTCGATGTCAAGTTTGGGGTTTTAGAATATGGAAAATGTCGCCTGGAGTAGGGAGTAGTTGGAGGTGGTGGTGGGGAGTAGGGGGGGAGGGGGGGAGTGTGGTCGAACGACGAACGAACGTAAACTGGGACCGGGGGGAGCGGGAGCAGCCGTTAGACCAGGGGACGGACGAACGAACGTAATGGGGGCGGAGGGAAACCGTTCGAGGGGACGACCTTAAGACTGGGGTGGGGACGGCTCGTGTTTCAGTTAGCGTTAAATTTGTTGCATGTTCGGTGCTCTAATCAGGCATGTTGAGATTAGGTTAGGTTGATAAACTGTTACAGTGGGTCAGAAGCTTCTTGCCTCATATAAATTGTAAGTCAGTGGATGGTACATACAGATAGTTAATTTTCCTGTTTCTGAAATAGGAATAAACATCACTGAGAGTAAATAAGTGACTTTTGCACACACAAAAAAATGCCTGCTTGCAAACTCATTATTGGTTATTGTAGCTTAGCTTAAAAACTATATAACTAGTACTAGGGATGTGCCGATCAGGTTTTTTTCCTGCCGATACCGATCACCCATGAGGGCCGATACCGATCACCGATACCGATCACATAATTATTATTATTTTTATTTATTTTTTTTATCATAAACACTACCGGTTACATTATGTGGAAAAAGGAACCATGAATTCACCTTAATTTAGACAAAAACTTGTTTTTAATAACTTTTTTCAAGAAGAAAACTAAACAAAACAGGCATTGTGCAAATTGTACTGCTGTTGATAATACTATCTTTAACAGACTAATAACATATGAAGGCTCTGAAGAGGCTAAATAATACAAAGAGCCAAAACAGGATCCATTACAATAAACAATCCAGAGTTACTGAATGAAAACTTCCTGATAGCAAGGCGGCTAGCTGATTACTGCTAGCTCTGAGTGGCTGTTTCTGACTGAGCGGAGTAATTATGCAGATCAGGGAGGAGATCGATTATTTTTTTTAGAGATTATCTGTCTCATGTTAGGACAGCGAAAGTTTTAATACGTATATAAAATGTATTTTTTATGTTAGATGCTGCAGCTTTAAGCAGGTTCGGTGTGAGAGTCACTACCAGGTGGAGCAGAAGCGAAGCTCCGTCTGTGAAATATTACTACCTGTAGCGTAGCAGCGGTTCAACAGCGAGAGCAGAACCAGCGTCTTACATCGCAGCTCGAAGACTTAAATAATTTTGCGGGTTATTTGTTTAGCTTTCTGACCGTCATGCTAATCCGGGTGAGTGTTTGTAGCTGTGCGCTGCTTTACTTGCTGTCTGATTCTCCTTATGTCTTTTTTACTGCAGTGAGCCTTGATGTAGCCAATCTCCGTCAAGTATGGCATTGTTTTTATGTCGTATTAGCTTCGTTGTGTTGATGCACTTTGACTGCTTCAATTTTCCGCCGCAACACGCAAACTTCCCCATTCACTCAGTGCGTTATAGTTACACATCGCTCTGGATTTGTTGCTGCGCGTTTGTGCAGAGTGAAGGAAAGAGGAGACCAGCTGCACAGGTAGGCTGCGAAATGAGATGATCGGTATCGGCAACAAGAGCCAATGATCACCGATCACCGATCATGCATGTTAGCGTGTCAATCACAAACTCTTGTGGTGCTGCTCATCCCACTTCTCCCCGATCTCTTGCGTTTGGCTATGCTACAGCTAACGGAACCTGTCATGAATGTTGAGGTTAGTTATCATGGACACCGATGACAGTGGATAAATGGTTTTCCTGTAATGGTAAATTGATTGACAGCGCTAAGACTCTCCTCCTGTTTCTGATTGGTTGTTTTTGGTTGGGAGTGGTGAATTTCTTCAGATGGAAATAGTAGCTCAGGGAGAGTGGAGGAGTTTATTTTCACAAATTATACATAACATAAAATCATGACATGGTGACTTTATTTTAACTAATATGTAAAAATTAGTGTATGTTTTTATTTTCTCAAGAAAATATTTGTGTACTTGTGTATGTTAGGGGTGCACCAATAAATCTTCCCCAAATCCTTAATTTTGAAGATTGGTGATCCGCCAGTACATGTGAAGGTGATTTCATCCACTGATCTTATCTACCTCAGCAAAGATCTAAAAATCAACCACTTTCCTCTCCTGTTAGAGACATTTGACTGATAGACCGGCCCACCAGGTCATGTCTCCATGTTTGCAGTTATCAATAGTCACCCCACTGTTGCCAACCCACTGACGTTTTGCTGCGTTTAGCAATATTCAGACAAGACAATCAGTATCGGCCAAAATCAGAATTGACAAGTCAGAGTTTTAAAGATTGGCCAGAAATCTGCAATTGACACAATCCTAGTGTAAATTTTTTTTATGTCAGAATTCATCAAAATTACTCAATGTTTGTGAAAGAGCTATTAGCAATTGGTGAGACGCTGATGAGCAAGGTGATGTGCTGCTGTAATGTAATTTAGAAAAAGTAAGTTTCTGTGTTAAACTTGAATATCCATTCTCTTTTTTTTAGAGTTTTTCTGGGCTCAAACCCTGAACGAGGTCGACTGACACGTCGCCGACGAAGGTGAAGAAGCAGCTCTGCATTCCAACCAGATGGCTCAATTCCCTTAATGAACTGAATGACTGGGAATCCATGGAAAATTTGAGCCTTTTGAAGTTTAAATGTGATTGATCTCATCAAACCTGGTGCACCAGGAACCTTTGCAAAGCACAAGAACTGGTCAGAACATTTCAAGCTCTTGGTAACTGGACCTAAGAGTTGGATTAACCTTTTTTTTGCAGAACATAAACATAAAATGGACTGTTTTGTTATGTTCACAGCGACTAGAGGTAATGAGAGCACACACTCATGAATCCAGTGTGTTCCACTGTCATTGGCATTAGGCTGTGTTTATGTATTTGATTTTTAACTGAATATTTATACCTGTATTTCATAAAAAAATTATTTTGAAGTATGTTGGTCCTGTTTACAACTATGATTTTCATGATCCAAAGCAATTTTTGTATGTTCCATGTTAATTAACAAAATTGTTTATTTGATTTCAAAGACTAGAGTCAAGACTGCTTTACATTTAATTTATAAGTTGAAAGTTTGTATAGTTAAATACAATAAATTAGTTGTGATGTTCAGAAGATAAACATTAGCAAGCTCAAGAATATGTTTAGCTCTTAATGTATAATAGCAAAGGTTAGTTATAAAGACTAGATGACATCAATTTGGTCTTAAATTGCAAAATAAAGTCTGCAAATTGTAGAATGGTTTCATTTTTATATCACTTTGCATGAGCTACTTTCAAACTCAGTGTTTTGTGTTTTACAACTACATTTCCTGTGGACTTAGAAATTAGTTTTGTTTCAAAGTTATGTTAAGAATATATTAAATACATTAACTTTAATATATTTGACTCTATAATTAACATGTTATAAAATACAGACTTCAATGGCTTGGAAGACAAAAGTATTTGGAAATGTCCAAGGTTTTTAAAAAAAGTTTGTGAATATATCAAGACAGAGTAAAAAGACAAAATTTCAGTTTTGGGTTGACAAAATATTGGTAAATTTGACATAAACTGTTAAATTATGGAAAATATTTTGATGGAAATTCTGGATGAAAAAAAACAGAAAATGTCCTGGTAACTTTTTGCAGGATATTTTCAGTTTTTTTTTTTTACAGAATTTCCCTCAAAAATTTCCTGTGATTTAACAGTATTTTAGTTAACATTTTTTCCGTAAAAAAACTGGAAAATGTCCTGGTAATTTTTTGCCAGTACATTTTCGGTTTTTTTACAAAATTTCCAGCAAATTTTTTTCCGTAATTTAACAGATTTTTTTCCGTAATTTAACAGTTTTCTATGTTTAAAATTTAACATATATAAACTGTTAAATTATGGGAAAAAATCTGTTAAATTACGGAAAAATTTCTGCCGGAAATTCCGTAAAAAAACAAAATGTACTGGCAAAAAATTACCAGGACATTTTCCTGTTTTTTTACGGAATTTTTTTTTACTGTGTGGGTAGGATCGTCAGGTGCCTAACAGTCATGCTTTTGGATTTTGGGAGGAAGCCGGAGTACCCGGAGAGAACCCATGCATGTATGGGGAGAACATGCAAACTCCATGCAGTTACTATGAAACCCTGGAAGTCAGACAGGAGACCAACAGGACTAATTATGAAGCCCTGGAGGTCAGACCGGAGACCAACGAGACTAGCTATGAAGCGTTGGAGGTCAGGCAGGAGACCGACAGGACTCGCTATGAAGCCCTGGAGAAGTGTATTGCTTATTGCATTTTCAAAAGTGTAGTGGAGAAGTCTCCGACCACACGTCTGAATACAGGTGGCTGCTTCTGTGGCTGTGGCTGGTCTGAAACAACCGCAAAACACGTGATTAGTGATCCCATGGGTAGGATCGTCAGGTGCCTAACAGTCATGCTTTTGGATTTTGGGAGGAAGCCGGAGTACCCGGAGAGAACCCACGCATGTATGGGAGAACATGCAAACTCTACTATGAAGCCCTGGAGAAGTGTATTGCTTACTGCATTTTCAAAAGTGTAGTGGAGAAGTCTCCGACCACACCTCTGGTGGTCGTAGACGTCTGGTGGCTGCTTCTGTGGCTGTGGCTGGTCTGAAACAGCCGCAAAACACGTGATTAGTGATGTGATTAGTGATCCCATGGGTAGGATCGTCAGGTGCCTAACAGTCATGCTTTTGGACTTTGGGAGGAAGCCGGAGTACCCGGAGAGAACCCACGCATGTATGGGGAGAACATGCAAACTCCATGCAGTTACTATGAAGCGTTGGCGGTCGGGCAGGAGACCGACAGGACTCGCTATGAAGCCCTGGAAGTCAGACAGGGTGCCTAACAGTCATGTTAGGATGGGTAGGATTGTCAGGTGCCTAACAGTCATGTTAGGATGGGTAGGATTGTCAGGTGCCTAACAGTCATGTTAGGATGGGTAGGATCGTCAGGTGCCTAACAGTCATGCTTTTGGACTTTGGGAGGAAGCCGGAGTACCCGGAGAGAACCCACGCATGCATGGGGAGAACATGCAAACTCCATGCAGTTACTATCAAGCCCTGGAAGTCAGAAAGGAGACCAACGGGACTTGCTATGAAGCGTTGGAGAAGTATATTGCTTATTGCATTTTCAAAAGTGAGTGGAGAAGGCTCCGACCACACATCTGGTGGTGAATTACTACTGGCTGCTATTTCTGCTGCTTCTCTGTGTCCCTCAGCGTTTTCTTCAACTGTTCCACTTCAAGCTGCAGGTTTTGTATATACGCTCAAAGATGGTGCCTTTCTTCTCCAAGGTAGTGTGTTCCTCCTCCAAGGCGGTGTTAATTTCCTCCACGTAAGTACTTTTCTGCTCCAAAGCGATGCTTCTTACCTTCAGGGCAGTGTTTTCCTGCTCCAGGGCAGTGTTTTCCTGCTCCAGGGCAGTGTTTTCCTGCTCCAGGGCAGTGTTTTCCTGCTCCAGGGCAGTGTTTTCCTGCTCCAGGGCAGTGTTTATCTGCTCCAAGACGGCGGTTTTCTCCTCCAAGGTGGTGATGTCCTGCTCCAAGGTGGTGATTTTCTGCTCCAGAGTGGTCTTTTCCTTCTTTAAGGTGGTGTTGTCCTGCTCCAAGGTGGTTGTTTTTTGCTTCAGGGCGCTTTTTTCCTGCTCCAAGCCGGTGATTTTCTGTCTCAGGGCGGTGTTCTCCTGCTTCATTGTATTTTTTTCCTTATTCAGGATGCTGTTTTTCTGACTGAGGGTGGTGTTTAAATGCTTATAGACAGTGCCTTTCTTCTCTAGGATGGTCTTTTCCTGCTCCAAGGAAGTGTTCATTTGCTGCAAGACAGTGCTTTTCTGCTCCAGAGTGATGCTTTTGACCTTCAGGGCTGTGTTTTCCTGCTCCAGGACAGTGTTTTTCTGCTCCAGGGCAGTGTTGATCTGCTCCAAGATGTTGCTTTTCTGCTCCATAGCAGTCTTTTCCTTCTCCAGTGTGGTGTTTTTCTGCTCCAGGGTGGTGAGTTTTTGGCCAAGGGCAGTGTTTTTCTGCTCCAAGGTGGTGTTCATTTGCTCCAATGAACTTTTCTGCTTTTCTGCTCCAGAGTGATGCTTTTTACCTCCAGAGCTTTTTACCTTCAGAGCTGTGTTTTTCTGCTCCAGGGCAGTGTTGATCTGCTCCAAGATGTTGCTTTTCTGCTCCATAGCAGTCTTTTCCTTCTCCAGTGTGGTGTTGTTCTTCTCCAGGGTGGTGAGTTTTTGGCCAAGGGCAGTGTTTTTCTGCTCCAAGGTGGTGGTTTTTTGCTCCAATGAACTTTTCTGCTTTTCTGCTCCAGAGTGATGCTTTTTACCTCCAGAGCTTTTTACCTTCAGAGCTGTGTTTTCCTGCTCCAGGGCAGTGTTTTTCTGCTCCAAGATGTTGCTTTTCTGCTCCAGAGCAGTCTTCTCCTTCTCCAGTGTGGTGTTTTCCTGCTCCAGGGTGGTGATTTTCTGCTCCATAGCAGTCTTCTCCTTCTCCAGTGTGGTGTTATCCTGCTCCAGGGCAGTGTTTTTCTGCTCCAAGATGTTGCTTTTCTGCTGCAGAGTGGTCTTCTCTTTCTCCAGTGAGGTGTTGTCCTGCTCCAGGGTGGTGATTTTCTGCCCTAGGGCAGTGTTTTTCTGTTCCAAGGTGGTGGTTTTTTGCTCCAGGGCGCTTTTTTCCTGCTCCAATGCGGTGATTTTCTGCCTCAATATTTTTAATTCCACATCTTTCTCCAGAAGCAGCTTGTCTTTGTCAGATACAGGAAGCTCTACATTCCTAACTTGAGTCATCTTCTCATTATCTTTTGACGGAGCCTGTCTGTTATTGGACACCATGCTGACTTTTTTTAAGATTCCAAAGAGCTTCTCTGCCTGTCTCGTTAATGGTTCACTAACTGAGTTAATTTTCTCATTTTCCGGATAAGAAAATGACGCCTTACTATGCTCACTCATTTTTATCCTTTTTATGTATCAAGAAATCCAAAAACTGTTCCAACGTTTTCCTTAATTTGTTTGTAAGACCGTAGAATTCAAGACTGCAGCCTTGTGACATCAATGCATCACTCTTTGTGACATCAATTTGCGTGATGTCACAAACTGATGTCACTACCTCAACAGAACAACTAGAAAACTACTGAAGTTTGAATGAAAACAAACTTTAAGGCTGAATGCAGCTCGGCTTAGCTGATGGCCATTGCAGACAGCTCAGCTGGTAATATATCACCAAGGCTGAAATCCGAACTTGGGAGTCAGCCGCCCTTGGGGATAATGGCCTGGCACAGCAGGGTGCGAGGACCAACTCTCTTAAAAAAGATATGTTGAAAAACACAAAAATGTATTACCTTTAATGCACATTTTGTGTTCATTTTAACACACGATGTGTTAAAATGAACATAACATTATAACACGTATGAGTTAAATATTTCAACACGTTTGTGTAAATCTGTGTTGGTCAGGCACAGATTTTCTGACAGCAGATTATATAATTCTTCTCAATGACAGTTTCAAGTATTTTTTTTTCTAAAATGGTTTTCAAAATTTTTTTGTATTCATAATTTTTTTTTACTTCATCTAAAAAATGCAATTACTATTACTATATTGTGGCAAGATTTAAAGAGACAGAGGCCAATTTCAAGGCATCAGATACAATTATTCTAATCTCTCTCTCTCTCTCTCTCTTTCTCTCTCTCTCTGTATATATATATATATATATATATTCTAGAGATGTGCCGATCGGGTTTTTTCCTGCCGATTCCGATCACCCATGAGGGCCGATCACTGATACCGATCACATAATTATTTTTTTTAATCATAAACACTACCGGTTACATTATGTGGAAAAAGGAACCATGAATTCACCTTAATTTAGACAAAAACTTGTTTTTAATAACTTTTTCCAAGAAGAAAACTAAACAAAACAGGCATTGTGCAAATTGTACTGCTATTGATAGTGCTATCTTTAACAGACTGATAACATATGAAGGCTCTGAAGAGGCTAAATAATGCAAAGAGCCAAAATAAAACCTCTCAACATTGCCAAAAAAATTCAAGTATAAAACTTAACATTCAAAGGCAAAAACAGGTTCCATACAATAAACAATCCAGAGTTACTGAATGAAAACTTCCTGTTAGCAAGGCGGCTAGCTGATTACTGCTAGCTCTGAGTGGCTGTTTCTGACTGAGCGGAGTAATTATGCAGATCAGGGAGGAGATCGATTATTTTTTTAGAGATTATCTGTCTCATGTTAGGACAGCGAAAGTTTTAATACTTATATAATTTTTTTTTTTTTTTTTAAGTTAGATGCTGCAGCTTTAAACAGGTTCGGTGTGAGAGTCACTACCAGGTGGAGCAGAAGCGAAGCTCCGTCTGTGAAATATTACTACCTGTAGCGTAGCAGCGGTTCAACACGAGAGCAGAACCAGCGTCTTACATCGCAGCTCGAAGACTTAACTAATTTTGCGGGTTATTTGTTTAGCTTTCTGACCGTCATGCTAATCCGGATGAGTGTTTGTAGCTGTGCGCTGCTTTACCTGCTATCTGATCCTCCGTATGTCTTTTTTACTGCAGTGAGCCTCGATGTAGCCAAACTCCGTCAAGTATGGCATTGTTTTTATGTCGTATTAGCTTCGTTGTGTTGATGCACTTTGACTGCTTCAATTTTCCGCCGCAACACGCAAACTTCCCCATTCACTCAGTGCCTTAGGATTTGTTGCTGCGCGTTTGCGCAGAGTGAAGGAAAGAGGAGACCAGCTGCACAGGCAGGCTGGGAAATGAGATGCAGGTGATCGGTTTGTGTGATCGGCAACATATACATATATATATATATATATATATATATATATATATATATATATATATATATATATATATATATATATATATATATATATATATATATAATTTTTTTTAAAAAATTTTTGCGAAGTGATAAAAGCTAAGTAGCTCTTGAATTGCTACAAAATAAAGCTGTATTTCCTTCAGGCCACTGGCTGCAATGTTGACACCTTGAGATGCCATGAGACCTAAATTCTGAACATCTTGGCATGGAGTGCATCCCAGTTTTCTGTCTGGTATAAAATCCCACACTTTAAACATCTGACTTACAGTGGGGAAAATAAGTATTTAGTCAGTCACCAATTGTGCAAGTTCTCCCACTTAAAAAGATGAGAGAGGCCTGTAATTGACATCATAGGTAGACCTCAACTATGAGAGACAAAATGTGAAAAAAAAATTTGAGAAAATCATTTTGTCTGACTTTTAAAGAATTTATTTGCAAATAATGGTGGAAAATAAGTATTTGGTCAATAACAAAAGTTCATCTCAATACTTTGTTGTATATCCTTTGTTGGCAATGACAGAGGTCAAACGTTTTCTGTAAGTCTTCACAAGGTTGGCACACACTGTTGCTGGTATGTTGGCCCATTCCTCCATGCAGATCTCCTCTAGAGCAGTGATGTTTTGGGGCTGTCGGTGGGCAACACGGACTTTCAACTCCCTCCAAAGGTTTTCGATGGGGTTGAGATCGGGAGACTGGCTAGGCCACTCCAGGACTTTGAAATGTTTCTTACGAAGCCACTCCTTTGTTGCCCTGGCAGTGAGCTTGGGATCATTGTCATGCTGAAAGACCCAGCCACGTTTCATCTTCATTGCCCTTTCTGATGGAAAGAGGTTTTCACCCAAAATCTCACAATACATGGCCCCATTCATTCTTTCATGTACACGGACCAGTCGTCCTGGTCCCTTTGCAGAGAAACAGCCCCAAAGCATGATGTTGCCACCCCTATGCTTCACAGTTGGTATGGTGTTCTTTGGATGCAACTCCGCATTCACTTTCCTCCAAACACGACGAGTTGTGTTTTTACCAAATAGTTCTACTTTGGTTTCATCTGACCATATGACATTCTCCCAATACTCTTCTGGAACATCCAAATGCTCTCTAGCAAACTTCAGATGTGCCTGGATATGGACTGGCTTAAGCAGGGGGACACGTCTGGCACTGCAAGATCTGAGTCCCTGGCGTCGTAGTGTGTTGCTGATGGTAGCCTTTGTAACATTGGTCCCAGCTTTCTGCAGGTCATTCACTAGATCCCCCCTTGTGGTTCTGGGATTTTTTCTCACCGTTCTTGTGATCATTTTGACCCCACGGGCTGAGATCTTGCGTGGAGCCCCAGATCGAGGGAGATTAGTAGAGGTCTTGTAGGTCTTCCATTTTCTGATTATTGCTCCCACAGTAGATTTCTTCACACCAAGCTGCTTGCCTATTGCAGATTCAGTCTTCCCAGCCTGGTGCAGGTCTACAATTCGGTTTCTGGTGTCCTCCGACAGCTCTTTCGTCTTCACCATAGTGGAGTTTGGAGTGTGACTGTTTGAGGTTGTGGACAGGTGTTTTTTATACTGTTAACGACTTCAAACAGGTGCCATTAATACAGGTAATGAGTGGGGGGAAGAGGAGCCTCTTAAAAAAGAAGTTACAGGTCTGTGACAGCCAGAAATCTTGCTTGTTTGTAGGTGACCAAATACTTATTTTCCACCATTATTTGCAAATAAATTCTTTAAAAGTCAGACAAAATGATTTTCTCAAATTTTTTTTCACATTTTGTCTCTCATAGTTGAGGTCTACCTATGATGTCAATTACAGGCCTCTCTCATCTTTTTAAGTGGGAGAACTTGCACAATTGGTGACTGACTAAATACTTATTTTCCCCACTGTATCTCCTTTTAATCTGAAAACTGCAAACCTTCCACCAACTAGAAAGAGGAAAAAAATAAAACTAAAAACTGAATTGAGTAATACTTAATAACGAAAATGAATTAAGATTTAGTTATTAAATTACTATGATCTGTTCTGTAGCTAAAGGTAACTTGTCAAAGAGTTTGTTTTTGTGCTTTGGGGCTCAAAGTGACTCATGCTGGATTAATTACTCTCAGAGGACAGTGGCATTAATGTCCTGTTGACCACCTTCACTATAGTTACACCACAAATCGCTTCAGACACAGGAACAACAAAACGCCCTCTGAGGACCGCCTATGTGACACTGAATCACAATTTAAAAAACAAACACCTTAAAACAAATGTTCTAGTTTTTATATAGTAAATATTATGTTTTTCTTGATAATCCTGTACAGTTCAAGCAGATTTTAAAGGTGTTTGTTTCTGATCCGATCCCACAGGGCAGCATAGAGTAACCATTGGGTCATAATTACCTGGATGTTGGCCACAATGCTCCCTGAAGTAAACTGTGTCCCACTGCAGCCACTTCTCGAACACCACAGTGAACTATTGCGTAATCTACAAAGAGGAAGTTACTTTACTTTTATTCCTTCAAAGTGATGGAAGTTATTTCATGGACACTCCAGGAAACTATCTGGTAAACAAAACACCTACTCCTTAATAAATACGCTATACAAATGTAACTGGTAATTTCTATGAAAGTAAGTGGTAAATTCAATCTAAGCTACCTGGTACGTTCCAGGGAAGTCTCCTGAAAGTCCCTGATAAGTAAAACCAAAGTGTCTTTATATTTTACTGTTTTCATTTATGAAGGCTCCATGGAAGAACTTTGTGCAATCTACAAGGTTCCATAAAAGTAGGAGACATTTACATTGAAAGCAAATTGGTATGGAAATAACTCGTACATTTGAAGAAAGCACCTAGAAGGTTCTGAAAAAGTCCAATTAAAACCCCTGGCAAGTTCTATCAAAGTACCAGGTAAGTCCAAATAAATTACCATTAAAGTACTTGACAGTTTACGTAAAAGTTTCAAGAAAGTCTCACATAAATTACGGGAAAGCAAAACAATTAAAGTTCCTTTAAGTTTCTGGTCGGTTCCAGGAAAGTCCTATGAAAGTTCCCGGTAAGCTCCGTCAAAGTATTGGGTGTAACAATCACCTTGAAAAGTCCAAAAACGTTCCAAGTTTCTATAAAATCATCTCAAAGTTCATAAAAAGCATGAGTAGTATTTTGGGCTGTAATCCAAAGGTGTCATCCCCCTAAAGCTGCTTTACTTTCCTCTAAACTGGATACATTTTTACAACCAAGAAATTAAAACTCCCTACAAAACACTTAATGACCCAATGAGTAGAAGTACATCCGTGTAAAAATCTAATATGAATAAAGTCATACTTTTCCTTGTGATTATTTCAGCAAACATAAGTAAGTTTATGCTTTGAATGAACAAACATAAGCTCAAATCTGCTCTATTGTAGTTTTTTTTATGAGTGCATTTCCCATGCCAAAAAAACTGTTTTCTGACACAATTTTAATTTTAAAATTTGATAATTTTCCTTATTTAAATTTCTAAATGTTAAAATTTTCAAGCACTTTTCTTATATCTTGTACATTTTAAACAAAGTATTTTGCAAAATGGGATTTATTAAGTGTATGTTAAATCATGACGCATGATGCTGAGTGAGAACCTGGATAAACTTTAATGAGCTTCATTTTAAAATATAACTAAAAAACTCTTGAGTCTAGACTAATAAATATTTTTAAGCACACTTCTTTGATCTTTAATGTCTTTGTTCATAAGTTCAAAAACAAGGATCACTAATGGTTTTCATCTAAACCAGACTTAAAGTACAACACGTCCAAAACCTTGATCTACAGAACTTTATAGAAACAAAAAGCTGTAAAATTAATATTTTTATTTTCTAAATGAAGGTGCACTCATCTTTGAGTTTTGATCAGACCAAACTGATTCATAAGTTTAACAAAAGTGCATATTGTAATGCATTTAGTTTCAGTTTATTGTCATGCTGTAGCACAAATTCAAGTCAAGCCAACTTTTTTTACAAGCACTTTTGAAGCAGTAAAACTGACCAAAGTGCTGAACAAACATATAAAACAAAAGATCAAAATAAAACAAAGAGGCAATGCACAACAAATAAAAAGATCTTTCGTTCTGTCAAAAGCCAATGAAATCAAAGAAAAAACAGTCAAATCAGTGCAATTTACCACAAAAACAGATATGACAGACCCTGGTTCTTAGTAGTATTCACACTAATTTGATTTTTTTCCACACACTTTTGCACTTGTGAACCCTGTAAACCATTCATTGTAGGTTCAAGAGGAGCATGTTTCAGACAATCTGTTTTAGTTTGAATCGTTGGCATGCCACCGCACACAAATGCATCATCCTCCTTCTAATTTTTGTGAGAATCAGCCCATAAATAACTGGGTTCACAACTGGTGGGATTATGAGAAATTGCACGGCCATGAAGTTTCTTAAACCCTGTGGCACAGACGTCGATCCGTACCTGGAGTACATGAGGTCAAAGAGCAGAGCAGTGCTGACGTTGAACAGACACATGAGATGCGGCACGCAGGTCTGGATAAACTTTCCTCTGCCCTCCTTGGAGCTCAGGGCCGACTTTACAAGCTGGACGTATGACCAGCCGATGTAGAGAACATGAACAAAATAAAACGCAATGACAATGAGTCCAACTACGTCGTTTACTTTTGTCGAACCACAAGAAAGTTTAACAACGGACCAGTTCTCGCAGTAAAGCTTGTCGATGTGGGAACCGCATAGCTTGAGCACTGATGTGAGGCCGACGACCAGCAGCATACACCCCAGAGGAACCATCCAACACAAACAAACCAAAGCAACAGTCCTGGGCCGAGTCATCACAGAGTGGTAGGTCAGCGGTCTGCAAATAGCCACGTATCTGTCATAAGCCATCAGTGCCAAAACAGAGAAGTCAACCATTGCATAAGAATAAATAATATATATTTGTAGGAAGCATCCTGCGTATGTTATGACATGAGCTCCAGATAACAGGTCATACATAAACTTAGGGTAAAAGCCTGCAGTCCCATAAAGTGCATTGATACACAGGTTACACACAATAAAGTACATGGGTTCGTGCAGGTTCTGATGGAAGATTACAGTTAAAATGAGAGCAACGTTTACCAGTAAAATAAGACAATAACATAGTAGAGTAAGAGAGAATAATGCGACTGTATAGTTGGTTGTTGCATTGAAACCTGAGAGTGAAAAAATAACTTCAACAGACGTTTGATTCATCTGGCTCTGAGTGAATAGCTCATTGTCTGCACACCTGTTTGCGTAAGGTTTGAATTTAAAGCTGAATCTGAAGGGAGCCTCCTTCTTCCTCCACTCTGTTGGTCTCAGGTGGGTGGGAGTTTAAAGGGGACCTATGATACAAAATTCACATTTTGCAAATTATTTATATTTATATTTGGGTTTCTAGTTGATATTTTTTGGTGTCTGGAAAATGAGCCATTTCAAAAACTTCCTGTCACATTGCGCCGTTACCAAGCAACGCAATGCAAGCAGAGCTCCAGCACATTTGGTCAGCTAGTTTCACCTCTGTATGCGTTGTACAATGGCTACTGGAAAAGACAAGTGTTTAGTTGTTGACTTACCCTCCAGAAACTACTTGCTGCATTATTGTTGGTTGCGTAGGAGGCTCTACTTCTACTTTTCATCAGTTCCTCCATAATTTTGTTTTTGTGATTTTTCACAATCAAAATCACAGATTTTGAGGTTCTAATTTAGAAATATTTGTGCTTATTTATGACAGTAAATGTGACTTTTTGTTACTTGCTGTATCAATTATTACTTGGCATCAAGTAAGGCTGAGGCAGCAGGGTAAAATGTTTTGACCATTGTTTTGGGAAAAATCTGCAAAAACTCATAATTATACATTATTGCTAAAAACAAAATGCATGAGTGTGATTGTGAAAAACTGGAGGGACAAGCTGATGTAATTTGACATTTGAGGGCCACATAAAAAGCTTTGGCGGGCCGGATTTGGCCCCTGGGCCTCCAGTTTGACACTAAAGATGAGAGACGCAAGACCCATTGATTCAATCGAGCTGAAGGCCTCTATGAGAACAATCTAAAGGCTTTTTATAACCTCAGCAGAGCCACAGGCTGATTATGTCCATGCCACGCCACACTGATGCAATAATTAATTCAAAAAAGACCCAATCAAGTGTCCAGTGAACATGCTGTAGAGAACAGACACACTTTTAGTTTCTAATTTTATGAGAAACTGAATTTAGGGTTTCCAGAAGCTGCTTGGAAAACATCTATCCCTGTCTAATAAGTTCACTTTCTGAAGAGAAATATAAATAAAAATATAAATCCTTCTTCTTTGCTCCTCAGGTGTTCCAGCAGCAAAGTGACGGCAAATGGAAACAGGAAGATGTAATTACAATCATTGAATTAATTAAATTGTAGTAATTTATTTAGATTCACAGAAATTTACAGATGCCTCTTAAAATTTGTTTGAACCAAAAACTGAGTTGAATTTTCTGACTGTATAAGATTAAACTAGCCCAGAAAATTGTTTCCAGCTAAAAACAAATTAGTTTTTATTTAAGATATTTTAGTTTGAGTCCCGAACTGAATGAGCAACAACTTTTCCTTTTCCTGAACATGACAACTTCCACATTATAGATAAAGGGCACAAAACTGGGCTGGTTCCCTACCTAAATGTGTTAAATACTCAATTAAAAATTAGTTGTGTGTGTCACAATTTGTCAAAGGAAATTGACCTGAAGAAAAAAAATATAAAAATGTGTTTGGTGTTGATGTTAAATTAAATGTTTAAATCAGAGTTTTCTGTTTTGTTTTAGAATTATCAAATTATTTACCTTTTTTGTGTTTAACTTTTTAGTTTTCATGTGATTCTTTTGTGATTTTTACTTTTTAACCACATTAAGCAAAAACACTAAACTGTTTTACCAACCCTTTATTATTTTATAGCAAAATGGAAATATGCCAAACAATGTCTGGCATTTAATTTGTTAGTATTTGGAAAACAACAAACAAACAAGAAGAAACAGTAATGGAAGCAAGAAAATTAAAGCAACACTCAAAAATCTTGATATAATCTTTGTTTTTTTGTTTTTGTTTGTAATTTTAAAACAAAACACTACACAGATTTCCTTTAAAATAGCTAATAATAAACATTTTCAAACATTTCTGCAGATAGTTCTGTTAGCATATTGAGTCATGGTGTAAAGAAAGGTCAGAAAGAAAAACCAGATAAGTTGTGTTGCAAATGCGGTAAATATTTCCATCGACATGGCCGACCTCAACCCTCATCCTCACCCCTCCACCTGCTTTTTGTACCTGCACAATCTGAAGAAACTGTTGCGAACTTGAGTTAAATTCAAACCATAGATGATCGGGTTAAGCATTGGCGGGATGATCAGAAACTGGATCGCCATGAAGTTCTTCAGACTCTGCGGCACCGACTCCGACCCGTATCGAGCGTACATGACGTCGAAAAGAAGAGTGGCGGAGACGTTAGTCAGACATATGAGATGCGGCATGCATGTCTGCAGGAACTTCCTCCTGCGTTCTGGGTACCTTAGAGCAAACGTAACCAACTGAAAGTATGAGCACAAAATGAAGAGAGCGTGGCCACAATACAGGATTATGACAAAAAATCCAACTATATTATTTAACGTTGTTGAGTAACATGAAAGTTTAATAAAGGACCAGTTCTCACAGTATAGTTTCTCTACCTGGAAGCCACATAGAATCAGCTTGGAGCTCATGATCACGACAGCAGACTGGCAGATCATTGGCACCAGTCTGGAGAAACACACCAAGAAAGCGACCCGTTGTTTGGTCATGATGGAGTGATACTCCAGAGGGCGGCAGATGGCCAAATACCGATCGTAAGACATCACCGCGAGAATGGAGAAGTCTGTTGTCGCATAGGAGTAGATGAAAAAAACCTGCAGGAGGCAACCAGCGTAAGAAATGACATGAGTGTTGGACAACAGATCGAAGAGAAATTTAGGGTGAAAAGCTGCCGTCCCATAAAGGCTGTTAAAACACAGATTACACAGGAAGATGTACATGGGCTTGTGAAGCTTCTCCTCTAGTATGATGGTAAGAATAAGAGCCACATTCACAAATATAATCACAATGTAACACAGCAGGGTTAGAGCAAACAGGGTCAGGCGGTATTTTGCTGAACTGTCCTTAAATCCCAACAAGGTGAATGAACCCAACATGGTTGCATTGATCATTATGTTCACGTCTCTCTGTCAATCCTAGATGCTTTTTCCATGAACGTGTACTGCAGAGTGTGAAGATGATGGGATGTGCCGGCCACACAGTTCACCCCCTGCCCAGGAAAACGTCAGTGTGAGTCTTCATTTAGCGCCTGCTGAGTCCAATCAGAGCTCAGTTCATCTCCAGAGCCTAATTACACAAAACGGTTGCTTAAAAAATAAGAAAACTACTGTAACTGGGGTGAAAGATAAAATAATGTCAGATATTATAGTCCAGAAATATGGAAATGTTCCTTTGGCTCTCCAACTGTAAAATAAAACACATTCATACAATAATAATACCAGCAATAAACATTTCACACATTTTTTACAAAACATTTGAAAATACTCTGTACAAAAGGACAAAACTTTTTGACATCAAATCACACAAAACTTATGTCAGCAATAATTACCAGGAATATCTGCTGAATGCCAGAATAAAAAGAGAGCTGCTCAGAGATCCATGTACTTTTCTTAGTATTTAGTTTATTTAGAGTTGCAATACTTCTAACAATAAACTTTATTTAAGAAAGGATCATGTAGAGCTCAAACAGAAATCATTTTCTCCACTGTATCAGATTACAGCATCATCCAATTCACATCTGCAGACCTTTGACTAGTTGTAAAAATGGATAAACAATGCAATACTGACACCAATAATACTTTTAATTTAAGTTTGATATAATGTCAAACTTCTCACCTCCTGGTGTTTTTGTGGTTTTTCTTTTGGTTTATTTTGTTCAAAGCTCAGAATTTGGACAAAGTTTATAAGTTTCTACAAAATACTTTAAAAACATAAAAAAAATATTTTTCCTACATGTTCCTACATTTTTCAAATGGCAATAGCCATTTGAGAATAAATCAAAACAAAATAGTTTTTGAAGTAGAGACAAAAACAAAATAATACAAAACGAAAATAAAATTTTACAAGGAAATCTGAAATTAAAGTATCGATCTTACGCTATTATCGATCCGATATTGATACTGACACGGAGTTGTTATTGGTAATATCAATATTTTTGATCAATCCACTCTTCTGGGGTTGATTTGAATCAAACATTTTGGGTAATTAAAATCACATGAATAAGTTTGGTCACGTGATGTCATTAACAAACACGTCGCGTCATCATGTCCCTGCTACTTCCTGTTGTCTTCTTCGTCGTTTCTGCCAGTAGTAACATCCGGTTATTGGTCATGTGAGTCATGTGATGCAAAATAAGTGTTTCTATTGCAGTTTTGTGAAGCACAGCCGAAAGAAACCATCTCACCCTAGCGCAAAAACTTTTAATTCAACAATTTGAGTTTTTTTTAATTGGCGAGTTTCCTATATGGTCAATGGATTTGCTCATAAATTACACATTTATTATTTATTTAGATAAAAATTGTCTTTAATCGTCTTATTTTCTTTAATACTAAAACACAAAGTGTATATTTGACCTTTACGGGGGTTGTTTTTACTTTTTGTATTCTCTCCGATGTCATCTGCCCCACAGGGGGGTAAAGGGAGTTTTGTCACAGTTACATCTTCATGGAAAACAGTCCCAGAGCATTAAATTTAAATTAATGTCCAGGGAGTACAGAGAGAGCGGACTAATGACCCAGAGGTTTAATCACTGTGTTTACATGTCACAACAACAGGGAGCAAATTTTTATCTTTTGGCATCATAAACATCACAATCCCTGATGTCCAGACTGATTGCATCAGATTGACTTTTCACAGATATGTTCAGATTACAGATTTGTCAAGTTAAAACTTTTATTAAAACTATTTTAGATGCTGCATAACCTCAAACCTGCCAAAAAATATTTAGACTACATATGTAGATTTATAATGCTACTTGCTTTAAATGTTTCCATACACACAACTGGACTCTAGTTACTAATTATGCAATATGCAACTGGGTTTTACTTAGGGAAAAAATCCACGGGGTGTGAATACTTCTGCATGGCTCCACATTTAGGCTTACCTACTTATCTACACCAAATATAATGATTTTTTTGCTTTACAAATCAATCATGATCAGTAAGTCTTTTTTGACAAAACACTTACAGAAAAATCCCTTTAATGTCAAAGTGAAAATGGATTTTTAGCAAAATATTAACTTAATTAAAATATGTGACATGAAATAACTGCATTAATATAAATCCCTTTCCAGTCAGTATTTAACAAATGTACTACATGTAGTCTGTGTATATATATATTTACAGATATACAAGTACACACACACACACACGTTTGTATTTATATCCATATAAGGACTTTGTATTGACTTCCATTCATTTTACTTTTTGAACTTATTCAGTTTCACTTCCCTAACTCTTACCAGTTCAAATGGCAAAATTTATAACCATGGTCAAAGATGTAATCGGATTAGTCCAATGATCTTCAACAAAATCAACCAATGGGCTGTCATGGTTGATGTATATTTTTAAGGGAATCTATTATGCAAAATTCACATTTTGCACATCTTTACACTTCTATTTGAGTCTAAAAACAGCCGAAGTGCTTAAAGAAAAACACCCAGCTTTTTTGCCAATAAATTAGTGTTTTTTGGTGTCTCAAAAATGAGCCGTTTCAAAATGCTCCTGAATGTAGCATCACCTAGCAACCCCAGTGAAGCCCAGCTCATTGCCTAGCAGCCCAGAGCTCCAGCACGTTTGGTTTTGCCACTGCATGCGCTCTACAATGGCTGCTGGAAAAGACGAGTGTTTTGTTGTTGACTTACCGTCCAGAAGCCACTTTCTGCATTCTTGTTGGTTGTGCAGGAGGCTCCACTTCTGCTTTTCAAAGATGTACGGTTGTATAATTGCACATTTTCATGGGCGAGTGTAAATGTTGAGACGGGAGTTACAATCTACACAGTGGATAACTGCAATGCTCCGCTTTCTGGTTTTCTTTAAATACCATAAATAAATAAATTTCAGGTAGTTATTTGGGTAACTCCATATTTTGCATTAGATTTTAATGGTTTTAAAACAATATTAATTAGTATTCATCCCAACAGTTGTTGTTGTTGTTGTTGTTGTTATTATTATTATTATTATTATTATTATTATTATTATTATTATTATACCTTGTCCTGTGAAATAGCCTTCCTGAAGAGTTGAGAGAAGAAGTAGTCATTGATTTTTATATAAATAAACTTAGGAAGATTTTTTTTAGCTTGGCTTTTATTTGATTTGTAG
Organism: Poecilia mexicana; assembly: GCF_051168715.1. Taxonomy (NCBI): domain Eukaryota; kingdom Metazoa; phylum Chordata; class Actinopteri; order Cyprinodontiformes; family Poeciliidae; genus Poecilia; species Poecilia mexicana. Next base: position 47,990,805 of record NW_028263371.1, on the reverse strand, counting down.
CATTTATTCATAGTTTAACCATAGTTATGTCTGTAGTTTTATTGTACTTTAAATTTGGGTGTTTAAATAATTCAGTTTATCACACAATACTTTTTATTACTGCTGTGATTATTGAACTCTTTCATTTGTTGTTTTGAATAAAAATATTTTTGTAAGCTAAAATTTGCACTTAATTTAAACAACTTATGTTTCTTAATTTATTTAATTATTAGCTTTACTTAATTTTTATTAATCTTTTCATAATTTATGTAACATTCCTACAAGGTTCTTAGGATTTTGTTGCATAATTTCGATGCAGATTTGCTTCTATTAATTGTTTTAAAAACAAAAATATGAAACCTTACAGATACAAACATAAAACCTCGATCTAACTTAATTTTGTGCGTTTATTATTAAGAAAAGCTGCTTGTAGCAGCTGCTGCCACCAGATGTAAGTATCACCCCAAAGTGGATTTAACCTTACATGTCGGTGCGTGTCGCCCCCTGCTGGGTGAAATGAGAACAGCAGCAGGGGAGATAAATCTCTACAAGTCACTCACCATGCTGTGGTCCTGCGGCACTTTGACACAGACTCGGAGGTTTCAGTATTTATACAGAGGATTACAGAACCAGAGTCACTCAGGATCAATTACTGGGACGTGTGAGAGTGTTTCAGTTGTGGATTTAGGAATTTACTGCTCTCATTTTTCCTGCTTTTGTTTACATTATTATCACAATAAATTAGAGAAATAGCCTAAAGCTCTGTCTCATCAGCCACAATGTTAGGGAAATGAAAGGTTATTTTAGTGTATTTGTGTTTTATTTAATGATTTCTGCTACTTTCGTCCCAGACAGGGAAACAATAAAGGCACAAGTTAAACGATTAAAAATAAATAGTCACGTTTTGACTCTTGGTAAAAATCCCACGCACATGCAGTTGTCATATTTTAATTTAATTTCAAAAAGAAAATAATTTCCCTTTAGAACATTAATATGTAACATAAGTTATTTCTTCTCGTTTAAAAAATGTGTTAGGGTTTAAACTCTGAAAAAAGTTAAATATTCAACTCACATAATTTGCCTTTCTGCTGTTTTCTCTTTACACTATAAGAAAGATTTCTGTAAAAACAAAAACCATTTTTTAATTCTGCACACATTTCCATCAACTTTAAACTGATTTTTACCATAATTTAACAGTTTAGCATAATAAATGTACTCACACTTCTGTTAAAAACAGAAGCCAAAGTTTAACTCTAAAGGGTTTGACAAAATACACCAAACTGTCTTCAGCTGAACAGGAGATTCTGCCACACTGGAAAAACTATTTTTATTCATAATTATTTTCACAAAGGAGGAAATGATTTCCAATGATTTTCACTAAATAGATGAGGATTCTAAGAGCTTGGTAAGATTACAAATAAAAAGTTATTAAAATTAATCAATTTTTTGTTCTATATAAAGATTGAAATGAATGATCTTTACAAGAGATTTATTAATTAAAAAGTATTATTGGTATCTAAATTACACAAAGAAGTTTATTTAAAAACTTTGATCAAAGCTGCAAAACCGATCCAATCAAAATTCTTGAGAGGAAAATATTCCTAGAAAAAAAAACAGTTTGCATGTATAAAATGTGCAAAACATGAACATTTTAACTTATGAACAACTTATAAAATAAAATAAAAACTTTAGTTGCTTAAACATTCATTTCAGTTAAAAAGATTACTTTATTTATCCGAAAGGGAAATCAAATGTTCTCAGAACTCATATCATCCAATAATCTTCAAAGAGTTGTAATGGATTTCCAGTAGCAGTCAGTCTTGCAGCACACCCAAAGTTGCCTCCGAGTCAAAACTGTTACTCTATGACAGTGTCATGACATGCTATCAGCTCAACATCTGTAGAGGATATTTCATAGCAGCATATCCTGGATGACATCATCAGTTGTTGGTAAGCTCTGCTTATCCACCTCATTTGCTTTTGCTGCTCCTCTTTAAATTTCTGCCTATTGTTAGTAAGTCAGCCATATTCCAAGGTCATATCAAAACTGTAGAAAGTTAATGCATAGCTGTGCATAGTGAGGACTGAAGCTTATAATGGCATTCATATATAAAATGGGGAAACACTATGATACATAATATTTCTATAGTATTATTTAAAAATAGCTATTTTTGTTTCTAAGGCAAGGGTGACCAAAATACAAAACATTTTTTAAAAACTAAGATCTTGAGAATGTATTTCCTGCTCAACAATAAAGCATGAAATATTTACAAAATAGTCAGATTTCTTTTACAGGAATTGTTGTTGCGCAACACCCCCCACCCCTCTTCTCTCTATATCTACTTCCCCTTCTGAGAGGAGGGAGATGTTGCTCTCCAGCTCTCCGTCTAACGGGTCTGAGAAGCCTCTAACTCCTGAGTATTACTACAGATGAGAATATAGAGGACATTCTGTTTAAGCTGGGCGCGAGAAAGACTAGCCTGGTTTCTAACGACCTCCATCCAGATGTCCCACCCTTTTTCACCCTGTGAACTAGCCAGATCTAGCAGCCCGCAATCAGCTAGCTTCACAGAGCACACCTGTTAACGGTCGCTCTTTCTCTTTATTACAACTTGCACTTGTTACTGAACCAGGTAGGCTTTAGTGACTCGGGCAAGTCCCAAGGGTGTTGTTTTGGCTAAAAGCAACCTATAAAACATTTTCCACTTTTTCCTCCCAGAATCAAACTTCATAGCTATTTTACAACCATCAAAGAACTTAAAGCAACTCATTAATTGAATGTCCACAACATCTTATGTTGTCATATGTGTCATATTATGAATATGTAAATCTTTGTAAATCCAAAGCTTCAAAAAGTTTTTTGCAAATTTTTTCTCATTGAAAGGAAACTAACAATCTCACTAATTTCCTCACGAAGACTGAGTCTTTTCTCAGCAATAAAAACCACGATTTAGCTCCCTGGTTGTTTGAAAACTCTTGCTATATTCATCTAACTGTTAATAATGTAATTAAAAACAGATTTAAGTTAAAAAAAAAAGTCTGCTTTAGTATAAAAGTCAATGGATAGTTGTGCACCTATTTACCATGAAATTAAAGGGAAACAAGAAGGATTGGCTATTAAAAGATTATTTTTGTGTTGTTGCCTTACATTTTTTGTGAGCTTTTATTTGTGGGTTGTAGTTTTGAACTAATTGGATCAAAATGTCTTCATCTGCATCAATTCAAGGGCCGCTGAAAATCAGTTCAGGGTCACAAATGGCCCTCGGGCCACACTTTGGTCACCCCTGCTTTTAGAGATCAGGGTGGAGCACAAAATGAAAGAACCTCCCAAGGATTAATGCACTTTCTCCAAGTAGTATTTATTTTAAAAAATACAGTTTTATGACTCATGGTTGCCAAGTAAAGGATAATCTGAACCACTTTATTTCACTGATGACTCACTAGCTAACTGCAAAACAGGTCAACGATGGCTCCTCCTAGTATCCTAGTATTTTTATTTGATGTTATAAAACTTTAAGAGTGGTGAATGTGTCACATTTATGTCCTGTTTATAGACTGCTAAACATAAACGACAGTCTATTTACATTACATCGACATTAAAGGCCAACAGGAATAGCTCCTTTGCTTTCGTTTAGCTTTTCTTTGCTGAAAGTGAATCTGCAGACTGGACTAATAAAGTTATCTGACTCATCCCTCAAGCACTTCGTCAGAGGGCTGTAAACTAAATGCTGCTGCACAGTAAACAGCTCCAACACCTAGAAACAAACACTTTAAAATGTGTTTTTTTTTCCAGAACCTCTGTCACAAATATCACTGAAGTAGGATTCTGTAAACATGAGAGAGCAATACGTTTGCTGAAACTAACTGACGTCTAGCTCTAATCTGAAGGCTGGCTTATCTATTGTTTTGCTGTAGACATTGCTAATGTTGGCTAAACATTAGCACAACTCAAGGTCCACATCACAAAATGATAATCACCACATTACAAACTTTACCACTTTTATTCAAACTGTACATGTACAATGGGCTTATCTCATTTAAAAAAAAATACAAGTAAAAAAAGACAAAAATGGGTATTTCCCCCCCCTTAAATACAATATGCATCTAAAAATCAAGAGTCTCTGTTTGCTGGCTGGTTTGCATATGTTCTGAAAACATAAAAAAACTAATTTTCCTTCTGCAAACAGAACAAACTAAACGTGTCAGTCTGGTAGCAATAACAGAATCACTTTTTGCTTTGTTTGGTAAAAAATGCATGAAGTGACATTTTTCTGTTGAGCAGAACTTAACCAGGTCTTGAGGTATGTAGTACATCCATGTGAGGAGGAGAAGAAGAAGAAAATGGCATGGTATATACAGACTGCCTTTAAATACAGCATGAAGTATAAAGTATGCACAATTTTAGTGAGAATATACGTAAAAAACAACAGGGCATGTTTGGGAATTTAAATAACCACAAAGGTCAAACTGCTGACTTGCTCTCATTGTCTGAGAAAATGTGCTACGAGACGAGAAGCAGGCGGTTTCAGCTGACTCCTGACAAATCGCCACTAATATATTTGTTTAGTCTGAATGACGAAGTCACTTGTTTTAAATGCTGCAAGCGTCAAGTCGACGCTTGCAGCATTTACTTCTCCTAATCAAGATAAGACAGACATTCAACAAGAGTCGTCTCACTTTAACTAAAAGCATTTAAACTCAGGTTTAAGCCTAAAATAAGGTGTTATTCCTATACAATCCTGTATCAAAAACTAGGAAATTATCATGATTAAAAGTCAGGTACAACACAACCTTAACTTTCTGTTCTCACAATCTGGTAAACCAGTTTTTTTATTTCCTAAAAACAACCCTCTCCTCAGGAACGAGCTCTTCTATTTGACCTCCTTCTAACACAGAAACAACATGCAACTTCTCAGATTTTTAGGCTTCTGTAGAAAAAAAAAAACAACCCAGATAATTAAAAATAAGTAAATAAAACATCTAAAAAAAATGTTCAGTCGGCTTGCAATAATGTAACACTTCATGAAATTAAAAAAAATAAGGCAAGTTACACCAAGCAGAACGCAGGTGCTAACTCAGAGTACAATTTTATCCTGGATAAAATAACAGAGCTCCAGAAGAACCATTTGCACCCCCATGGATTAAATCTGGATCACTGAAATGGTGCTTTGGGTGTCTTAAAGGCTTTAAAGAGGGAAAAAAGAAAGCTTTTTTGATGGGTAATCCAAAAGTAGAGAGACCACACACAGAGACTAACAATGAGCCGTTGTGTCTCCAGGTTTCTGTATGCATGTGTGTGTGGCCTCTTTGAAAAAAAAAAAAAAAGCAAGATCCAGGTCAATCTGTGGTGTAACAGTCATTTTTTTTTACATTTACGATCACTGTGCAAACCAGTACATAACTTCATTCAACTTCGGAGTGAACATTCAAAACAGAAGTGAATATTCATCAGTCGGAAGATTAGAAAAAGAGGGAAATCTAGGCAGCCACTTGGCACATAAACAAGATGATTAACTATTCCTCCCATTTAAAGCAGAAGAGATTGTACCCTGCAAACTCTAACATCAATTAAAGCTTTGCAGTAATTTCCCTAATGAATGAATTTTATCACATTGTTTTTCTCATACAGTCCACTGACAAACTCAAGGGTGAATAGGGAGTACATTCAAATTGTAACATAGGAATATATGTGTATATTATAAAGGGTTAAGTCTTTGCATGGCCATTTTATAGCAGTTTATGGTCCAAGAATACAAAAGCCATGATTTCTTTGACAAAATAGGGAACGGGGGAGTAAGTGAGTATATTGGAAGGTTGTCCAACTTCCTTAAAGGTGTTGTGTGCTGCTGTCACAACAGTAAAACACTATAACTCAGTTCTTAAAAAAAAGAAGAAAAAAAATATCCAACCAGGATTAATGAAATGAAAGCTTTTGACCTCATTTTCGCGCATGTTTCGCCTTCACACCGTCGTCTCTCCGTGGTTCCCGTTGCTGAGACGCTTGTAGAAACTCCGCCAGGACTGGAGGGTCTTCCCGGACCAGACCCAGAAACCGGAAGTGATCCCGACGATCATGGTCATCAGATATTTGATCATGAACACGGTGAAGTCCGGGGTCATGGGGGCGAAGTTGTGGACCGGGCAGGGGACGGCGAAGCGCTTGCAGGTATGCATGTGCCAGGTGCGTTCCCACTGCTCCCTGAAGGCCTGCTCGTAGAAATAACAGGCGATCACGATGGTGGCCGGAACCGTGTAGAGCACGCTGAACACCCCAATCCGAACCATCAGCTTCTCCAGCTTCTCCGTTTTGGTGCCGTCGTGTTTCATGATGGTGCGGATCCGGAACAGCGACACGAAGCCAGCCAACAGGAAGGACGTGCCGATGAAGAGGTAGACGAACAGCGGCGCTAGTACGAAACCGCGTAAGGCGTCCACGTTGAAGATCCCCACGAAGCACACTCCGGTCAGGACGTCTCCGTCCACCTGGCCCATTGCAAGGATCGTTATGGTTTTGATGGCCGGGACGGCCCACGCGGCCAGGTGGAAGTACTGGGAGTTGGCCTCTATCGCCTCGTGGCCCCATTTCATTCCGGCGGAGAGGAACCAAGTCAGGGACAAGATGACCCACCAGATGGAGCTGGCCATGCCGAAGAAGTAGAGCACCATGAACAGGATGGTGCAGCCCTCCTTTTTGGTACCCTGAGCCACAGTCCTGTAGGCCTCCCCCTTGAATTTATCCACGCACACCACCTTGTCCTCCAGAAAGAACCCAGCGGCGTAGGCCACGGCCACCATGAAGTAGCAGCCGGACAGGAAGATGATGGGCCGCTCCGGGTACCTGAACCTCCTCATATCCACTAAATAGGTGAGCACCGTGAACAGGGTGCTCACGCAGCACAGTATGGACCAGATCCCGACCCAAAGTCTGCCAAATTTCACCTCGTCTTCTCGAAAATACATGATCCCGCTGGGTTTCGTGGGCTCGCAGGGGGCGCCACAGTCTCTGACCCCCATGAATTTGTAGCCCAGGTAGGGCGGCACCTCCAGCTGTAAGGGACAGGAGAACTGGTTGGGCGAATTGGGCTGCGGGATCGGAGGGTGCTGTCCACCACCTATGGGTGGAGGGGTCACGGGTTCGGATGCACGGGGAGACGAGGAGGAAGACGGGCTGCCGGGTTCCGATGTGTTCTGTCCCACGCAGATCTCCCCGGCTCCGTGGACGGGGAAAGCCTCGCAACGGAGGCGGTCCGGCCACTGGAAGCCGAATTTATTCATCAGGGCTTCACATCCCTGCCGTGCCCGCTCACACAGGGACCGACACGGCGGGATGGCCTGCTCCAGCACGGTGCACACCGGGGCGTACATGGAGCACAGGAAGAACTTGAGATCCGCGGAGCACTGGACCTTCACCAGCGGGTAGAACTGGTGCACCTCCAGCCCGGCGTCCTCCTGGTTGGTGTGGCCCAGGAGGTTCGGCATGATGGTCTGGTTGTAGGCGATATCGGTGCAGAGCGGGATGGAGATGGGCTGGCAAAAACCGTGCTCCGGGACGGATATCCCACTTTCGCTGTTGTGATGCTGAGCAGAAGAAGTGGGTGAGAGAGAAATCCCGCACAGCAGCCACATGATCCGCAGCAGCGCGGAGCCAGCGGTGAACCTGGCCGCCGCCATAGCTGGGAGGAGGAGGGGGTGGGATAGAAAAACTTTGATCCAAGTAGAGAGACTTAAAAACGTCCGAAAACGGTGAAAAACCCACGATAAATGTCGACAGCTCTAACTTTTAGTCCACTTTGTTTGAGTTTCAGCGGCTTGTGTCGACTTTTCACTTGCAGTTTACGAAGATAAATCCAAGTAAAACGTTCGTCGTGTCATGACTTCTTAATGTTCTTTGTAAGTGACTCCAAGCAGTCCACTCTTCACTCACACTCCGTGGAAAACTGCACTTCAACTCACGTCTACTTAAAAAAATCTAAATAAAACCACCCCAGCGCGTTCAGCTGCTACTCAGTCCAAAATCCAGACTCAGAAACGGGTAGTATTTCCAGGGCTTTTCGTCTAAACTTCACGCCGAGCGTCGGCTCACATGCTGGGCGGTACGAAGTCCAGAGGCTCGCTCCCCTCTCTCCGCGAGGATTCCGCCGGTTTCAAGGCGCCCATTCCATTCACTAGACACCCCCCCTTCTCTAGCACCATGCGCGGGCCGCCTTGAAACCGACACCGCGCTTCAGCCAATCAGAGCGTTTGTTTTCCTACAGGACTCGATGTCGATTGGTGTTCATTTCCCCACCGCAGGAAAGTATGTTACAGTAATTACATTACACCAGAGACTTTTTAAAACCCAAACAATTAAGTTTTCTAGTGGGATCTTTGCTCGTTTTAATTAAATCCTTATCTTTCGTCTTGGTACAACTAATATATGTTACCCCTTTGATGTCCTAAAAAAAAAGATTTGTGGTTGAAGACTGAATGGCATATTTTGATAATTCGTTTTTGTCATTAGGACTCATGAAAAAAGAGTTTATTAGATTATTTTTCTAAAATAAAAAATATATATACATAAAGCGACAAACTAGAAAAAAAACAGTTTTCCATTTTGTTAATAAAAGAGGACTACAAGTTTTAATTTGGTCTAAATATAATTTTTCAACTGTAACACTGAAGAGAACTGTAAAGGACAAATTTTTAAAATTTCTTAACTGTGAAACCATCAAAGGAAACCTTTCTAATTTGCATTTAATTCCCCCACAACTGTATCTAAAAAGTTTTTATCCAGCATATTTATTAACTACAAAACAATTTTTAAGAAATGTTGTTTAAAAATGGATTTGTTGTAAATTTTGCTTGTGAGCCTGATGTTGAAAATACTCTCCCCTAATATAGCCTCTATAGACAAAAACATCTCATGGTGAAACATAGTTTGAGGTAGGTGTTCAGCATATTGGGATAGTTTATCTTTTTAATTATGAAAGAAAATAAGTCAAAAGAAATTAAATTTTAATTTATGATCACCCATTTTTTTGACCTAGAAAACAGCTTATGCTTCAATAATATTTTATAAGATGAAAATAAAATAACCACTTTTTGTTTGTTTTACGACACTGGTTTCTGTTGAGATCCAAAAACAAATGTAAATTTAATAAAAGCTCAACCTCAGACAATATTTCCACATTCTTCCCAAAGTACATCTTTGAATTCTTACAATTTATCTATTTTTATTGGCGTTAATGTTTGCAGTTCATCGTTTTCTTTTTGTGACACTGAAACAAAGATGGTGAGGTTTCTGGTTGGTTTCTGTTGTTTTTGCCCTCCACTGGTTGTTCAGATGTATTTAAACGCAGAGTTACTCAAAACTTTCTGTTAAAAACTCTTTAGGAATTCTTTTGTTGCTGCAATAGTCTTATCTTAAGTATGTCAAAATGTTATCTTTGGCATTTCACACTGGTACAACTGACAGAAATGGAGGAAAATATCTTAGAGACACCTTTTTTAATTGTATTGTTAATTTAACTATAGGCTTTTTTATCATTTATTATTAAATATTTAATATAGTTTTGCTTTTTTCTTCCAAAAGCCCAAGCTTTTAGTTGCTGCATTAAAAGAAAATATAGAGTTCTCTAAAACCTGATGGTCAAATCTTCAAATTGGATTTTAAATGTACTAAAAGATTTGGCTACTTGGAAGCAAAATCCAAGGTGCAAAGTTTTTGATTTTGAGATTTATTTTACGTACCCAAAAATGGCCATGTTGTATTCTCGTCACATTAAAGACTTTGGACTATTAGTTTCCTGCTGCTGTGCACAAAATCTCTCTCTGTGCATCTAGGAAATGCAAACCATAGGAAAAAATAAAGAAACTTAAACGGATTCTAGCATTTTAAGCTGTAGATATGAACAGGCACCTCATGCGGTCGGGTGGTTAAGTGTTTCACTGCGAACAATCCAGCGCAGCACCCTTCATCATTATGGGAACTGAGTGCAACAACAGGCAAAAGCAGCTGTAATTTAGTGTGGCAGCTTGATCAATCAGACCAAAGGACGACCCAGTGTGGGAGGGTGGGGTTGCATGGTGGCCCCTGCTGCATTTGGTCCATTTCTGCCCTGAGTGGGATGAAAGGAGGTGGGGGTTTGGGCTGCAGTGGGGGGAAGGGACAGGAAGAAGAGAGAGGTCAAAGAGGGCAGGGGGAGAAGGGAAAGAAGTAGGAGGAGAGGTTCAGCCAAAAGGAGAGTTTTCTGCTCTGAATCTGGTTAAAAAGACACCAGATATAAAAGTATAACTTTTATATCTGGTGATATTTGTTATTAAAACAAGACGTGGGTTTGATTTTCATAGTTTTTCTGCAAGGTAATGTCATTTTTTTAGCTAATTAGATAACATTCACTGTTGCTGTTTAACATATAAAACTAAAAGAAAACTCTGACCAGCATGAATTTATTTTATGTCTGATCCAGTCATTCCAAAGTGGGATCAGTGCTGTTTTGTGAAAGAACTTCGTTTGTAATCTTATCACACTCACTCATTTCAAGCTCAGCGCTTCTGTTGGCAGAGCTGATCACAGCTGTATAACAATTAAAGGCTGCAGTTGGTGAAGATATTGATCTGACGTGTCGCCGCTCCACCCACCAGTTCCTACCAACTTACCTTTTTATAGTTGGGAGGATTTTACTTCCAGGGCTTTGTGTCCTTTTTCTTTTCCTTCGTGTTTTTTCTGTTATCTTTATAAAATACACCAAATTTTGTGTTTGTAATATGACAAAATGTGAAAAGAATTCAAGACATATGAAAATTTGACCCTTTGTGGAGTTTATTGGTATTCTTTGGGTAACTTTTGTGTTGCAGGATCTTGTTTTTTAATGACTTTTGCAGATGTTTCTCACATTTTTCTCAAGCTCCCTCTGACACATGGTGGGAGTCTTTTCTGGATTCTGTGGTGCTGAACTGACCAAGCCCTGTTGCACCAACACATTCCAAAGCCATGACACCTCCACCTCCGTGCTTCTCTTGAAATGTCTAATGTGCAGATATTTCACTTTTAGGCATGATTCCAGATCTCCTGTTCTTTGCTTCTATCCTTGCAGTTAAACTGTAATCTAGTCCTTGTGTTTTTTGTAGAGAGCAAAGCCTAATGTAGACAACCTTGATTACATTTTAGGGTTTTAGCTGGATAGACAGCCAGAGCTGGAAATGAAGGCTGTTGTTTTCAGTAACACCCACATAGAGATGACTGTCATTACAGTGGAATGGCTGACTTCAAATACTTCTCAGATCTCTTTGCTAGATTCATAAGCTGCTAATGTCTTCTTCCTAAAGGAGATGTTAGGTCCTCATACAGCTATTTTGGTCACATCAGGTTCCTGATGAAAACATCCTTATTTGGCATTTTGAAGGATTTTAAACCCCAGTTACTCTGGTGAACCACGACTGTAAAAGTGATGCATCAGTTTCTTATTTTTATTATTAATTGTTAATAATAAAGTTTATCAAAAAGGTTAATAAACTTTTAAGATTCTAAGGTTGGGAGTTTTAAGGTTAGGATATGTTTAGGGGCAGAACAAAACATGTCCATTACATTTTCTTGTACATAATGAGATTTTAATCTGCTCACTTCTGCGTATTTTGAGCTCTTGAAGGGCATCTTGTCACTTTAAACCCAAATAAGCTGGTGGTGGCCACGTTTACCCTCACATGTGAAAATGGCTGCAAACAAATTAGCAATTATACAACTGTACGTCTTTGAAAAGCAGAAGTGGAGCCTCCTGCACAAGCAACAAGAATGCAGCAAGCGGACTCTAAATTGTAAGTCAACAACAACAAAAAAACTTTTCCAGCAGCCATTGTACAGCCCATACAGCAGTAAAACCAGGTGACCAAATGTACTGGAGCTCTGCTTGGGTTGCTAGGTATCGGGCTGGACTTCACTAGGGTTGCTAGGCGATGGGCAGTGCCTGCTGATTTGTGATGTTACATTCGGAAGATTTTTTGAAATGGCTCATTTTCCAGACACCAAAAAACATTAAACTTACCGCCACAAAACGACTGGGCATTTTTTTTAGGCATTTGGATTGTTTTTTGACGCAAATGGAATTTTGCATAATAATACTATAAAAATGAATATTTCTTTTGAATGTTAGGTTGTATTACTTGAATTTCCCAGTATTATCATTATAACTGATATAAAACATTCATCTTCATAAGTAGATATTCACAGAGTGTTGGCAGGTGACCTCATTCTTTCACATTCTTGTATTTATTAGTCTCTCCTTTCAATTTACTTTCAATTTACTTAGTGGTAACGTTTCCATGTTACAGTCACGCAGTGAATGTGGAGCTCCTAAATCTCCAGCAGGAAAGTCTGGGAAGCTTTACCGTAAACTAAACCGCGCCTGCAGCTTGGACTCCGTCCAACTTGAAATGCATCAATTTCCTGGATATTATAAACAGTCGCTTTAAGCTGTGCCATTTATTAAGAGCATACAATGTAAACCTATGTCAAACCAAAATCATGTTCCCAATCATCTTAACCGTTGAAGCTTTTCTGTGAAAAAATGTGTTTATGGAGAAGACAAATGTTTTGCTTTAGGAACCAGAAGAGCGAACACAGCCGACTTTTACGGCAATTGATTATAATTTAGCTCTGTAATGTGAGGATTTGTTGGAGCTCAGTGATAAATGATGACAAATCATCTCAATGAAGCTGCCACGAGCGCCATTCCACATAAGCTTTGTCCAAACACAGACTTTTGGCCACCGAGTGAGCAGTTGCAGCAGAGATTGTTGTGCTTCTGTCCCTGCCTCCTCCCGGCTTTCTGCGGTGTAAAACCCAGCAGTTAGCAGCCACACCGGGTCAAATGGGACGCACTCCATCACGACTAACTATAGCTGTTTGTTTGTGTGCGCGCATATGTTTGTGGATAGTGTCTGCAGCGGTCAAGCAGCTGTGGGCAGTTCCAGTGGGACTCCAGACAGTCGGTCACTGTTTGCTCTCAAGTCTGCAGCAGAGAGGAAAAGAGGGAGAGAAAGAAAAGGAAAAACAGAAATGGGTTAGGCCGGCAAGCGAGCTTAAAGCAGAACACGACGAGATGCACGCCGCCAAAAAGGATTCTGATGGTTTGGACCGTGCTTTTACTGCACTGGAGTGTGACCACTATGTGAAGCATTTGAGCTGCCATGTGAAACCCAACACTGAACAACTATTTAAATGTTGAGCTGATGTGGAAAAACACAGTTTAGTTTGGTTAGGGAGATTTTCAGCTTACAGGACATGTTGGCTCACCAAGTTGGTCTAACCAGAATCTTAAGTGTTTCTGACAAACACTCTCAACGTTGATGATTCATAGATTCATAAGCAAAAGGTTTTATGACGATTGTAAAAAAGCAGCTACAGTTTCATATCCTCATGCTTTGTGTAGCTGCAGTTGCTCTTGTTTTAGGAAAAGAGTAAAGTCATTTCCAAAGAGCTTGAACGTTAAGGTGGGTGTTCATGGGTTCACTACTGTAAACATGAAGTCATGCAGTGTGTGTTTATGTGCAAAATCTGTGGGTGTGGTACAAAGACAATTTTGGGAGGCGTTTATACATTTTCAGTGTTATAAAACCTGTAGCCCTCCCTGCTTTGCTATCAGATGTAAGATTTTGGGAAGCTTAACGCTTACTTTGCACATTTTGGCACTGATATTTGGCAACTGTTCAAGTAAAACAGAAGAATCTGAACATTAGGGATCATGGGTTATGCTGACATAAGTTTTTACACTCCTTTTTGTCATGTTAAAACTGCAAACTTTAACGAATTTTATTAAGATTTTATGTGATTAAACCAGCACATGGTGTCAAATTTCTTTAGAAAAAGCATCTTAACTGTGGTGTCCATTTTTGTTCAGACTGTTTGCCTTCAGAGGTCCCCTAGTTAGTGAATAGAGTCAATTTTGTGTCATTTACTTCCAGTAAAAATGCAGCTGATTTGTAAAAAAGCATCACAGTGAATGGCAAGAAACACAGCAGACAGGTCAGGTCAGGCAAGCTTACAGCACAAATGTTCAATCCATGAAAAGAAAATGGAAAATGTGTGACTTAATCGCAAACTTACCAAAACATGGATATGAACCTGTCAGGATATTTTGAAGGTTATCAGGTTCACATTATATTGGATTGTCAACGTTAAGACTTATTGTGGACTATTTTATTGTAGCTCATTAATTGGACACCTGTGGAAAAACACAGTTTTTGTTCGAGATGAATCTAAGACGTCAATGATATGAGGTTTTGAATGATGAGTTAGACATTGTTTTGCATTTCCAAGTGGTTTGACAAAAGCGTTTACTGTGTCTACAGTTGTTATTGTATCCTTGATTGGAAAACATGGTTGGAATCTCAAGAATCGTAGCTTTCCAATGATGTCCATAGAAAGGGTGTTGCAAAGTAAATGTGCAACATTGTTATGTCTTCTGGGCGGGACGGAGAGGAACGCCATCAATTAGGCATTCCACAAATTTGACATTTTTGATGAAAGCCACGGTTTCTTTTTTTTTTTTGGACGATATTTTGGACATTTCCAAAGTCCCATAGTACCCATGATGATGGCAGTAAAATGCTATGCTACATTCCAGCTGTGGTTGTACTGGGAAATCTCAACTTCCCAGTTGAAAAAATCAAGTAGAATGCTCTTCAAACTCAGTTTTCCCAGTGGGAAACTGGGAGCAACTTCGACAAGAACCAGTCATGACTCATAAGGTGGAATTTGAGTTTCAATATGGCCGCTCTTCACATGAACAGTAGCAAAATGTGGCATTGATTTTAGATTTATATGTGTGCGTCTAAAACCAATGTCACAACTGCAACTATAAACTGAACAAATTAAAAGTAGTGTTTGTTTATCGACAGCAAAGCATAAAATTATGTTTGTTAGACAAAAAATGTTTATGGGTGTTGAAATTCTGACTTCTTAACTAGAACGCTGCTTCGTCTGACGTCAAATCCAGCTCCAAATTCCAAATTTCCAGGTAACTGGAACGCACCATTAGTCAGAGTTGATGGAAGGATGGGTGGAGCTATTGAGAATGAAATCCTGGAAGAAAACCATTGATGCAAAAATTCTCATCAAAGTTCACTTCGAAGAAGCCACATTATCCTAACAATGCAGCCAGTCAGGTGCAGCGCGTGAAATGCAGAGTGCAGCAGGAAGTCTGCTGCCCAAATCATTAGGGTGCTCTTGATTTATTCAGCAGTATTAGAAAGATCACATGTGAAGCTGCAACACAGCTGAAATCCTCTGTCTGAACCAGCTTGCAGGCTTCGCCTCATTAATGTGTTTAAATGGCCTGAAGTCCAGGCCGAAATCTAATTAAGAATCTGTGGTAAGCCTGGAAAATTGTTCACAGATGCTCACCATCAAATCTAATGCAGATTGAGCTAATTTGTAAAGAGCAGTCGACAAAATGTCACCATCTAGATGCTCAAAGCTGGTAGAAACATACTAGAGAAGTAACTGCAATTGCTGAAAAAATGGTTCTGAATGGAAGTTATTTACTAAGTTGGTGCCTTCTGAAGGCAATTATTTAGACAGGATTCTATTTAAAGGTATCATATTATTGTTTTTAAAATTCTTGGTGCATGAGTCCATTTTGCAGGGCATTGAATTAAGATTCCACATCTGTGGGAAGAACTCAGTCTAAGTGAAAATGTTGAGTGACTTCTCAATGTGTAATTAAATTAAAAGCTTTTGGAGTTTCTGAAACACTCAAAACGAACTCGGTGAGAACTGCAGGCTAAAAACTCTTGCTATAAAGAGAAACCACATTGAAGCAGCAGTCACAGTAACTATATGGTGCAAAACAGAAATAGATCACACAGCTGAAGGGGTTGTTCTGTACTATAACATGGTGGAAACCCACTGGGCTGCATGTGATGTCTTAAAACCCAATTCAGAAGGTTTAACATGCAAAATGTGGATCCGTTCCACAGGATTAGATCGTATAGTTTGAGTTGTCTCTCGCCTAGTTTCCTTGTGTTACTGTGAATGTGTCACGGGTAGGTGTGTGTGTGTGTGTGTGTGTGTGTGTGTGTGTGTGTGTGTGTGTGTGTGTGTGTGTGTGTGTATATGGCAAGCGGCAAGCCAGAGGTATGTGTGGGACATGCTGCTGAGTGGTGGGGGAGGGGAGATCCCTGTAAGAAGTCAGCAGAGACGGCGAGAGAGAGAGAGGAATGTGGGCAGCTGGTTTGTGTCTGTCATTGCAACACAGAGAGTCTACAGTACTGAACTACATACACACACAGTGATGAAAGAGCGATTTATTTGGACCTGCAGAGTGTGTGTTCGGGCCGGTAGGGCAGGCTCCAGGAAGCTCGGAGGCTGATATCTCAACTACTTGGACAAGAAGTCCAGATTGCCCAGTTGCTCAGACCCATACGTTACATTACAAGAAATATGTTGTTGCAACTGGAAGAGGAGACACAAACCAATTAAATATGGTCAAAATTAGGAGGACCGAGGAACGGATGAACTTTGGTGATGCAAGTTAGCTTGTGTCCAGTTGTTCTTATTGGATTTTAAAAACGTGAAGACTTGGGTTTTCCCAAAAATTCTAGCTAAGCCTGGTGGGGGGGCCACAAGTTGCCCCACCGTGTTTTTGTGTTAAAAAAATTAAAATCTGACAGGAAATTCTGGAAATAAAACATCAACAAAGCAAATACAGTAGTGAATTAAATAGAACTAGTCTTTTTGTATGGTGTGTATATATATTTTCTTTTTTTTAAATCACTTAAAATAAACAATGCTTAGCCTGGCAGGGCAGGAACTGAAGCCTGATGGCCCGCCAGGCTTTTAATACAATGGGGGAAACTGCTGATGATCAGCCTGTTAGAGCTGCACTATGTTAAGATTATTCAGATCTCAAAGTAATTGCAAAAACACTGTACAATGTTTTTATGTCTTGCGGGCGGGACAGAAGAAGAACATTTCCAATTAGGCCTCCCACAAATCTGACATCTACTACTCTTTTCAAGACAATTGTATAATCTGACACCCAACAACAACTACTTTCCTTTCTGGGATTAATGCAGTATTTTTTTAATTTAATGCATCAAAACATTTGATCATTGAAATGTAACGGTTAAAGAACGGGATACAAAACGTTTTGTTTATAGGCACAAAATGGAAGGAAGTTGATTTGTAACCCAAATAAACACGAATAAACTGACAAAAACTGCCTAAACAACCATTATGTCATTTTGGTTGCTAGCCACGTTAGCAACCAAAATGACAGCCTTGCCACTTCATACTTTTGCAATTTTGGTTGCTTTGTCCCAGACTTGTCTAAATCGCCTTTGATAGCTTGTGATTTAGATCCTTTTCTACTGTAATCCACTGTAAGAAAATATGAAATATGCTTAAATTACTCCAATAAATAAATAATGTACATTAGCCAAAAGTCAAATGAAGTGTTGGTTTGATTCAGATTTAAAAAGTTTTGTAATTTAAACAAAATATTTTATGTTTGTTGTTTTTTATATGTAAATTTTGCCTTCATCAGATTAGTCATCTTCCAGAGAAATAAGTTTAATGTCAGTTGGTAAATTATGGTTTGTTTTAAGGTACAAAATAGATGAAGGTTGAGGATAAAAGTAGGAGATTATAACATTTAGGGCAGTTAAATTCTGGCAGCAGCCATAACATTGTCTTATTCCTTTCAAAATGAAACGTTTATTGGTTGGAACATTTATGGTTTGCCAAATAATGATCAGTGGACGTTAGCTGAAGTCATGCACCATTCCCTAATGGTTCTAGTTATCTGGATGGATGAAAATAATACTGCAGCTATTTTTTAATAAAATTAGCTTACAAATAGACCATTAAAACCCATTTAAGATTTATACTTTTTGGTGTTTGTTGCAACACAAGCCCTGCTATTACATTTAAAGTCAGATAAATATCAGCAGGATAAAGGATCAGGATACTTTTCCTGGAAAACAAAAAACCCATATTGAGCCAACAAAATTTCCCTTTTGATCAAATTGATAGTGCATTAAAGTGTGCAGGACATTATTACGTCAAGAGTAAAGGGAAATAAACCGATAAGCTTATTGTTTCCTGCTCTTTTAAACAATAGTATCCATTTGCAAGTTGCATGATTTTATCTGATACTCATCGTCATTCTGTTCTGTGATCTTTGACCAACCATCCATGTTAATAAGATACTCAAAAATACTCCTGGCCATTTCTGCCACAGGTGTTACACTTCTAACAGCTGCTTATAATTTCACATTATTATGTACAGCTGCTCTCATTAGGATGTCCTGAAAGCTTCCAGTTGGCAGCAAACAGCCTGTAGGGCTCTACGCTCTCCAGATTTCATTCTGTGTAAAGTGAAAATGATGTATTCATTTGTAAATATGTTCCTTTTTCACACCACAGGTTTCTTGTTTGAACAGGGCTTTTGACATATGTAACCCAACTCAAACATGGGAAATAAATCCCGTCCTATTGTCAGCAGCCATGTATTTACTTTACAGCGTACACAAAAGAGCTGAGGTCTTGCCCAGTAATTCGCCGCCTCCCAGGGGAAATATCCCTTCAAAAAAATGACTGTGAAACCGGATGGCATTACCTTCAGGCTGCGATCTGGAAAACACTGATTAATTATTAAGACATCCTGGAAATTTGGGACAATTTTCTTTATTTGTGACAGGACTATTAAAACCAGACTGACAAGAGAAAAGAGGATTTCAGATGTCTGCTTAAGCAAAATAGGTTTTGGTAGGTTTTTATACTTCCATTTGTGTTTCAACAGCTTCTAAAAACAGCCCAAACGCTTTAAAACAAACTCCCAGCCTTTTTGTCACAGTTTTGGCATCAAAAACCTTCCAAGTTTTGAGCCACAATTAGGGCACTCAGCCGTCACCTAGCAACCCCCAGCCAATCGTAGCCCATTACCTATCAACCCAAGCGGAATTCCAGCACATTTGGTCAGCTGGTTTTACTATTCTAAGCTCTGTGCAATGGCTTTTGGATAAGACAAATGTTTTGTTGTTGACTTACCATCCAGAAACTACTAGCTGAATTCTGGTTGGTTGTACAGGAGGCTCTACTTTTGCTTTTCAAAGATGTACGGTTGTATAATTGCGCATCTGTTTGCAGACATTTTCATGGAGAGTGTGAATGTTTAGTTGGGGGGCGTGGCCAGCAGCTTATTTGGATTTAAAGTGACAAGACGCCCTAAAACATCTCATTTTGAAAAGAGCTGACTAAAATCTTATCTAAGGTAAGGAAAATGTTTTGTGTAGCACATAGACCAATCCTAAAATGATCAAGGGAACATGACAGGTGACAGTGGTGTGTTTGCTCTGTTGCATTGCAGCCAGAAGGTCTTGGGTTTAAATCCTGTTCTAAGTTCTTTCTATGTTCAGGTTTACATTTAGCAAAACTGAATTTTTTTGTTGCTGCCCAACTGAATGCTGGTAAACTTCAGCACCTTGAACGAGCACCGCTTAGGAATTTTTACAACACTACCTCCAACATTTGCTGAGACACATTCTTTAAAGCACAAATGCCAACTTCATGGTAACACTGTGGAGAAGTAAAGACATCTGTAAAATGAGAACAAGTTTACCTTTAAGGCACAAAAATGTACACAGTGACCATCTTCTGGATGTTGGGCATCAAACTAAAACACACGTTTTGTCTGTTTATGGCTGAACATCATGCTGTGTTGAAACACATTGATCAGACAGAGGTGATGATTCAGTTAACTTGCTGTAGAGGTTGGGAGTAGTTACTGATCCTTAGCACAGAACTCTGATATTGATACTGTGAACCAGATGGCAGGGAGGTAAACAGTTTGTGCTCTGGGTGGCGTAGATCACTTCAGACCTGCCACTCTGACAACATGTGTGGCAGGAAGCTGACGACTATCAGCCTTCTGTTGGTGGACGCAGCTGTAAAACCAGGGAGACAGTTTGTTGTTTTCAGAAGCCCACAACACAAACATAATTGTTCTACACAAATATACAACAACGTATTAGTGCCACTATAGGTATAAAAATAGGGATAAATGTCTGCCAAAAAACTCAGACATTTTTTAGATTGATCTCAGAAGTTTTCTAGAAAAAGAATTTAATCTTTGAGTTTCAAAAGTCAAAAAAATTGCTAGAAAAACATTAAAAATTTCTAGATTAATCTCAGACATTTTCTAGAAAAAAGTTGAACAATTTTGAGCTTGAAAAGTCAAAAATGTGCTAGGAAAAACTCAAATTTTAAAATTAATTTTAGAAATGCTCTAGGAAAAAGTTAGGATTTTTTTTAGTTTAAAAAGTAAAAGATTTTAAAATTTAGAAAATTTTCTGAATTTCAAAATCTAAAATTTTTTGACTTTTGAAACTTTCTAGAAAATTTTTGAAAATAATTTTTAAAAATTTGAGTTTTTTTCTAGCAATTTTATTACTTTTAAAACTCAGAAATTTCCAAGTTTTTTTATTGAAAATTTTTGATTAATCTCAAAATTTCAGGTATTGTGTTCAGGGCATATCTTTGCTCCAAATCTTAAACTTTTGGGGCTTAGAAATTTTCTTGTTTTCTAGAAATATTTCAGATTAAACTCAAAATTTCTGAGTTTTATTATGGCAAACCTTTGACTTTTCAAGCTCAGAAATGCCAAAATCTTTTTATCTCAAAATTTTGAGATAAATCGCCCTTTTTTCTGTCTAAAATGTCCCTACTGAGCCATTGTACAAACAACATTGTGTTTCAGTAGAATTTTATGTGATCAAACAATCTCAAGTGGAACATCTGGGAAGTGAAAGAAAAATGTTTTTTTATATCATTTTAATAAATAAATTAATAAAATAACATGTTGCATTCAGTTGTTTTCATCTCATATCAGTTAGTATTTAATACAAACCTTTGCTGCAATAATAGCTCCATCCTTGGAGTTTGTCTCTACCAACTTTGCTCATTTAGAGATTAGACTTGTGCTCATTTTATTTTGAAAAACAGGCAAACCTCTGTCAGCCACAGATATTTAATTAAATTAGAGCCAGACTTTAACTAGACCTTTGGAACCATCTGTCTGTTTTAACTTCTTAAATGTTCTCTTCCAGGATTACCCAGCATTTAGTTTCATCTATCTTCCCATAAACTCTTCCCCGCAGCATAAAACCTTCACCACCGTGTTTTATTGTTGAGGTGGCGTTTTCATTTAGTGTTAATTCTCTGCCAAAAAAGTTGCATCCGATCGCCACACCCTTTTCCACATTTGTTGTGTCCACTACATGGCTTGGGGCAAACTACAAACAGGACTTCTTATGTCTTTATTTCAATAATGGCTTCCTTGGTACTTTTCCAGAAAAAGCCCAGTTGTCATGCCAACCAATTCTCTCACCTCAGCTATCAATCTCTGTAGGCCGTCTAGAGTTACGATGGGCCTCTTGGCTGCTTCTCTAATTGACGCTTTTCTTGTCCAACCTGCCAGTTTAGATGGACAAACTTGTTTTTTAGCAATTTTCCTCCAGTATAGCCCTGAATTTAATAGGCCTGTCGCAGTAAATCAATTAATTGCATGATAAATTTCCATTTGTATGGTTGCTTGTCTCTTTCTACCAAAAACTGGATGACAAAAGGCTTCAGCCTGGAGTTTTGGTCTCATCTAGTGCCTTTTTCAAATGCCATTTTAGTTTACAAAAGCAGCGTCTTCATTGGCTTTACAGTGTAAATGCAAAATTTGACATTTCAAAAATAAATTTTGAAACAATTCACTGAAACATTTAAAATGTCTTTTAGTTCCTGTGGTAAATGTTTATTAGAAATTAGAATTTATTTATCTTTATTATATAAATTTACATCACTTGTAAAAGTTAAATAACATGTAAAAATAGACTTGAAACAATAAAAGGAGTATTTCTGTCATGTACTCACATGGACAAAACATTTATCTATGTATTTTATGATCTGAACAAACTTTCTTTTGAAATCTGTAGATATTTCCTGTGTGCTCAGTTAAGATGAGCTGATAGTTCCCACACCATCTGACTGCAGTCATCTGATTACATTTTACTGTGTTTATGTTAACGAACCGGCACAGATCATCAGCGATGTGCATAGTAAAGTTGAAGCTCAGCAGGAATCTGGTGTCTCCTGCAGCTTCCTGCTGTCCAGCCTCCAGGCTTTGGTCTTGTTGATGTTACGATGGGGGAAGTGGTTCACATAGTTACATTTACTCAGTTACATTTATTTGAGTAACTTTTTGAAATAAATTTACTTTTACTATGTTGTGGTTTTTACTTTTATTTGAGTAATTTTATTATCAAGTATCTCTACTCTTATTTCTGGATTTTATACCCATGAGAAACAAACTTTTTTAAATAAAAAATTCACCAGACACACACCTGCAGTTTTTGTTAAAGTCTCATAAGTTTTTTATTCAAAGAAACTCATTTGGAAAAAAAATATTTTGTCCTTATAATGCCAAAATCTCCACTTAACTTTATATTTTGGTCCATTTGATGATCCACCCATCCATTTTCTAACACCCTTGTCCCTTGGTGGGGTCGGGAGGGTCCAGCTATCGTTCTGGGTGAGAGGCGGGGTCACCCTGGACAGGTCGCCAGTCTGTCGCAGGGTTACACAGAGACAAGCTCCATGCAGAAAGACCCCGGGCCGGGAATCAAACCCAGAACCTTCTTGCTGCAAGGCAACAGCTCTACCAACTGTGCAGCCCCGATTTGATGATGTAATTTTTAAATATTAGATCAATGATAATTTGATCAGTTACTCAGTACTTTTCACCAAATACTTCTTTACTCTTACTTGAGTAATTTCCTGGATGGCTGCTTTATGTTGAAGTAGTTCTACTCTTACTTGAGAGAATTTTTGGGTACTCTGTCCACCTCTTCACGCACTCAGACTTTAACAGCAGTTCAAACCTCTTCAGTCTGTCGGTGAGAAGCAGGTCTTCATTTTATTCCTCTTTTGGTCAGGAAGTGAACAGCCCAGATCAAGAGAGAGGTGTCACAACTCTCAGGCACTACAGGATTGTTGGCTGTTGTGACTTCCTACAAATCTGTCAGCATAAACAGCCGAGGAGTCTTATGCTGAACTGGCTTGTCTGGTTTAGGCAGCAGAATAGAAATGTTCCTTCCCTGAGGCAGGGAAGGAGAAACTTGCACAGCAGCAGCAGCAGCAGCAGCGTGTTAGCATGAAAGCTGCCTGAGCATGCAACTTCTCCTAACAACTGATACCATCTCAGTTCATTTTTCTGCTTGTGCAGGAATGCAAATCCCAAGCAGAAGAAAGGCTGAACTCTCAAAGGAGGTGAAGGAATATTAGATTTCAAGTGATAAGACATTTCTACCTCCTATAGGAGAGCTTGTGTTATGCTAATGTGGCTATAAGAGAACCCCATGCTATAGGTTTTAAATAAGCAAAAATAAGTTTTAGAGCTGCTACTATAGACTCTAAAAATAAATTTGGAGCACATTAAATATTTTCTATTGAAGTGAATCACTTTAAATCAATCATGATGGCTTAAAATAATGTCATTATAGATTATTTTTGGTAAAAGTTCAGAATTATTTAACTGGAGAAAGTTTTTTATTAGACAGAAAGATAGTTAGTGTCTGGAAAATGAGCTGTTTCAAAACCTCTGGAATGTAACGTAACAAATCAAAAGGTGCTGTACCGTTGCCTAGCAACCACAGCTAGACCCAACCCGTTACCTAGCAACCCAAGTGGAGCTCCAGCACATTTTCCCAGCTTGTTTTAGAATAGAATAGAACAGAATAGAATAGCATAGAATGTAAGTGATCTTCAGATCTATGAATCTGAAGATTAAGTTACTCAGTTACCGTTGTATGTAATGTAAAATGGCTGCTGGAAAAGGCAAGAGTTTTTTTCTTGCCTTACCATCCTGAAACCACTGACTGGATTCTTTTTGGTTGTGCAGGAGGTTCCAATTCTGCTTTTAAAAGATGTACGATTATATAGCTGCACTTCTGTTTATAGAAATTTTCATGTGCAAGTGTAAATGTTAAAATCATTATCTAAGAGGGATTTTGTGGTCTTGCTGGTGATCTTTTGAGAATTTTTCTTCTGCATAACATGTGTTTACATTTAATCCTCCGTTTTCTGTCCTCTGAAATGTTACAGGTTTTATATGTTGGCATTTGTTTGTATGTTTGAGTCCCAAAATCCTTAGGAATGAGTTTGAAACCCTTTTCCAAACTGATAGATGTGCCAGACTTTGTTTCTCATCTGCTCTTAAATATTTTGAGATCAGATAAAAGAGAGGAAGGAAGTAAAGGAACGAGGAACAAAAACATACTCTAATTTCCTTTTTCCACCCTTAATTCTGATTTAGCTGAGATATCATATTTTCCAGACTTTTTAAGACAGCGTTTGATCCCTGTTAGCAAACTGTTGCACCAGTTTTATTGGTTACATTCTAACAGTGTAGATGCAGGAGAATGTGATGTGCCAGTGCGTGTGCTTAAACAATGGCAAGAATGATGACCGCATGAGATTACATCACTGGAAAGCAATGTGAAATATCCCCAAAAAATTAACTTGGAGTTCTCTTACTTTATCAGCTAGAAGGAAAATACTGAAAACAAAAAGACGTGGCTGTAGAGGGGGTTTAAAGTGAGTTAAACGGTGGGGCAAATCTGTTATTTTCCCCAGTATACACAATGTCCTGGTGTTTTACTTACCCTCCCCCACAGAGCACACAAAAGTCTTTGAGGTGACGTGCTAATTGACGCAAAGTAATGGAGGAGGAGAACTCACAATGGCTGCCCCACTAAGCTTTACATAAACTTATCTTTATTTACGGCAACAAAACCTATCAAAAAGTATGTTGTCTTTTTCTTTTTTGGGAATATTTAGTGGAACCAAACCGAGGAGAAATCCAGGGAAAAGTTTGAAGAACAGGAGGAGGAGGGGAAGTAGAAGAAGGGGTTGACCTCCTGTGGGTCTGGGGTCCCCACACCCAGCTGTGGTCGTCACCTCACACTGCAGGACACACACTCACACACACACGCACACACACTCACCACGGCGATCGTCGCTCTGTGGGAGTTTGACCTGAGCCAGATGGCCACCACTCTCCACCTTTTATGACTCTCCTTTTTCTTGTCTTGTTATCTCACTAAACTAAAATATTTCACACCTAAAAAAAAAAAAGAACCAGGGATTCAGAATACACTTTTCTGGGATGGATCCATTTTAAGACAACGCTAGTCTTTCATTGCAGCGTGAATGAGGTGAACAACACTAAATCAATTATCTATCAGTTAACATGCTGCTTTTATGGACGGCTGTGATTAACGCAGAGTAAATAAATCAAACACGTCAACTCTAGCAGCCAGGAGCAATGTGCTGACTGACAGGGTGTTTTGCAATCAACGTTATATTGAGCTGGACACAGTTTTAACTCGTTTTATCAAAAGTAGAAGGAAAGAACAGATTGCAGTCAGCTTCATTTTTCATCATTTTGACTCATCTGAGGTGGGTAGAGTAGCCAAAAGTTGTACTCAAGTAAGAAAAGCAATAAGAAAAAAAAAGTAAAAAGTAGAGTTTCAAGAAATTACTAAAATAAAAGAACAAAAAGGATATTAAAGTACTGAGTAACTCATAAAATCTGATTTAATATTTTAAAATGTTGCTATCAGGCAGTCAATATGTAAAGTTGTAATATTATGTAAATGTAAAGTAATTCTGGCATTTAAAAGACTACATTTAAAAAATACTACAATTAAGAATATGACAGGATATTAGGGCTTTTAGAAAAAAAGGAGAAGTAAATTTCCGTCAAAAAAATCTCAGTAATTTTCTATGAGAAAAAAATTCTGAGATTTTTTAGAAAAAACATCTGAGGTCAAACTCAAAATGTCAGTTTTTTTCTAGCTAATTTTGGGCTTTTCAA
This sequence comes from Poecilia mexicana, assembly GCF_051168715.1. NCBI lineage: Eukaryota > Metazoa > Chordata > Actinopteri > Cyprinodontiformes > Poeciliidae > Poecilia > Poecilia mexicana. The sequence continues at coordinate 47,964,925 of NW_028263371.1, read as the reverse complement.
ACTCAGTTTTTCTGAGATTAATCTCAAAATTTCTGAATTGTTTCCATGGAAATTTACTCTTCCTTTTTTTTCCTATTTACTTTGGCCCTTATACACCATATAGTAGAAACTGTTTTCAAATAAGATTTTTCATTACAATATACATAAATTAGTATTTGTAGTAGGTAATGTTAGTCTTACTGATCTCCTAATACTATCAGTAGATAGAAAATGACATTAGAACAAAAAAGTTAGTGCAACAACATGATGTCTGACTTTACCATACACTGTAGGTTTGTGTCTGTCTTTACTAGATGAATTATTTTTGTTCTTTCTTCATTAAAGTTACTTCTATCTAGAAATTTTGCTCAAGTAAAAGCAGCAAAGGTTGAAATGAATATGGCTCAAGTAAAACTAAAAAGTATGGTGCAGTAAAAGTACTTCTAAAAGTAATTGTTTTTCTAAAACTTACTCAAGGAAATGTAACTCTTACCTACCTGGAGCTCAGCTTGGGTTGCTAGGTGACGAGCTGGGTTCAGCTTGGGTTGCTAGGTGATGAGCTGGGCTCAACTTGGGTTGCTAGGTGACGAGCTAAGCCTCCAGTTTTTTTGGTATTTATCCCAGAAAGAAAAGCTTTTTCTGTCCCACTATTACAAATGTAAACATATGAAGTTTGTTAAACTCTACATTGACTGACCGGACCCAAGTGCTATTGGATAGATGAGGTTAAGTAAGTATGGAGATCGACAAGTGTTTTTTATGACCCACAATCTCATGAAAGGTGCTGACATAAAATGGGAGGTTAAAGTTGACCTTCCCTGCCAATATTATGCCACCGAGGTGGTAACAAACCCGTGACAACCATCATGTTACAGTATGATGAAGTAATGGTGCAAAACCAAAGAGAGCAGCTGCAGGTGGAGTCCAATGTATCCGAGCCACTACATCAGCAGTGTCAAACAAACTCATTTTTATTTTGGGTAAAATCCAAATCATAAATGCTCTTAAAGGGCCAGTTGTGCCAGAATGTATTGACAAAACCCATTAACAAACTATTAAAATATCAATGAATTCTTAAAATTAAATGATATTGAACATCTTTTCAGTCCCTTCTGGGTTTCATGATTGTTTTGTGATTTCTTTGGATTAAAAATCAAAGTGTTTGTGGTACTAATTTGGAAATATTTGTAATATTTCCAGTTGCATTTATTTATGTTGGTAAATGTGACTTTTTATTATTTGCTGTACAGATCATGGACTATAATCTGACATCAATTAAGGCTTAGGCAGCTGTTTAGTACAAGTAAAGTTTTTGACAATTTTTGAGAAAAATCTGCAATAAGCTCCCAATTATGTATTAATGCAAAAAAAGTGCAGGGTTTTGTTGATTTTGCATATCAAAATCAACAAATCATGAATCATGAATTTCCATGATAACTTGCAAGAGATTGAAGGGACTGATAGATATAGTTTGGCAGTAAACAGATAAAAACTACATTGATTTGTTTGATAAATATTTTATTATAGTTATAGTTATATTTTAGCACATTTAGTGTTAAGGCTAAAACTCAGGGCCTCATAAAAAGCTATGGCGGGGCCGGATCTGGCCCACGGGCCTCAAGTTTGACACATGCGCAACAGATGGTCCTCCACTGGCCATGTGATCTGACAAATACTTTGATTGGCATGACCTGATGTAGATAATAACATTATGTGACATTTATCATATAAATATTGCTCAATAAATGCTGGAAGTTGTTATTCATTCATGTTGGTTCTGCAATCCCAGCTGCATACATCTAAAGCTCACGATTTTGGTTACTTGAGTGGTGTAAAATTAGAAAGTGGAATAAAACGCGCTCCAAACCATATTGCCATATTACACCAGAATAGTTCACCAAACAAAAAGTCGGTATTCATTAGTTAATATATACGCTACAGGCTTAAATCCAATAGAAAACCTTTGAGGTGATTAGCTTTTTTATGTTCCTCCCCTATAAAAGTAAGAGAAGACATTAAATGAAGCACAAGTGGGCTAAACTTTTGGATTTAATTGCAATTTTCACAACTGCCATCCAATTTCTTTAAATTTTGTAATTGTTTTTCACCTACTATCGTTCTGAGGAATAAACTTAAACCCCATGATAGCTGAAACAGTCCCAGTTTTCTACCAAGAAGTCATTTAGTCAGTTCCAAGAGCCTGAACACTGAGATGCACTAATTTAATTTATTCTATATGACAATAGCTTAATTAAATATTTAGAGCAGATATTTGTTTGGTTTACTGAAGAACCAGTAAACCACTCATCCTTAAAACACACAAACATTTACTAACCCAGGAGTATGAGCACAAACCCACTTATTCTATAGATTTCCTGCATGTTCATTTGCTTCTTAAAGCCATATGAATTAAACTATTTTGCCTCAAATAAGTCTCTGATATTCATATTTTTATTAATACATGCTATTCTCCAAAAGCTCCTCCATGAAAGGCAGCTTTTTGTGTGTTTTCTGGTGAGTACGATCATGCCAAATTACCCAGTGCCTAAAATATTCTTTATCAAGCTCCAGACATGTGTTTTCAATGTTCTTTAAATATACTGCCTTTACACACACATATTCACACACAAAAACGCACATGCACAAGTATGATGCCAGATAGTTAAAAGAAAACCCCTCCCTTTATCCTCTGAATCACAGTTCAGTATATCTCCATTTTGTTTTCTCAGTATTTCGTGTCAGAGAAATTTAACAGACATTTACTAAGTTAAAACATGAGGCTTATTTGCTAAAATATTAAACTATTACCGAAACTATTTTCACAAAGAAACAGTTTTACCAAACAGTCACAGTAATAATTCTTGGAACAGAACATTTGCATAAAGTAAAATATCAAGCACCATTCATTCATTCAAAAACCATGAATGAATGGCTTTCCACAGAAAGGACGCATGTTCGTGTGAGCGCAGGACGCTGTGGTCAGTAAGCCACTCTTGCTGCGTCTCTGTGGCCTGGCTGTAACCCTGCATGGGTTTACCCACCCACACATGCACACACGCAGCCTCTGCAGCCTTGTAAACCCGGGTTGTGTTGTTTCCAGCAGCAGTAATATTTTACGAGAGCTCGGTAGGAGAAATACAGGCTGCTCAGGTCACGACATGTCTGCTTTTGAGGGTTCTATCGAATTTGGGTTTTTGTTGTTGGTATTTCTCAGATGCCAAGTTACTATACGTGCAAACATTTTAAGTTTGGCATGCTCCAGATATTTTTTTTAGAGAATGAGAGGCTTTATTGTAATCCTTTAAAACTGTTTTGAAAAGTTCTTCAGGCTTTGTGAAGGAGAGTGGTTCAAATGGGCACATGAACAGCATCTGTAAGTCATGTCTGATAAAATAAACACAAGATGCATCATGCACTTAGTTTATCATATTAAATCAAATTAAATTAAACCTTTATTTAACCGGATTAAAACCAATTGAGATCAAGATTTCTTTAACATGGGTGACCTAGTCATACACATCATAATAGGGAACAGCAATAACAAAAATAGACACTAAAAATTTATAAAATGCCAACAATTTGACAAAAAAGTGTTGTTGTGACACTAATAATGTCAAATGTAAAAACACAAGCACTGTTGACAAGATTTCCTTTGTTCTTTGCATTTTTGTAGGCTAATGATGCTATTATCATAGATAGCTAGAAGCTATTAGCTTAATTACGATATATAACACGTTAGCTATTACTTTTAGCTAAATTGGCTAACATCTAACTTAACCTAGAATAGACATGCTAGTTATTAGCTGGTTTAGCTACAGGTGTATAGCTAACTTATCATACTTTATGGTAATTTAGAACTAGTCTCTTTGTGCTCAGAAGTTGGATTTTACGAGTTACCAGTGGGAAACTACCAGATCTAGGAGATGAAAACAGCTTTTGTATTTAAAATTGTGCGGCAGTAGACAATATAAACTATGGACTATAAGGACCTCTGATGGTTTGTATCTCTTTAAACAAGAGGAACACACAGTGCTCTCTCTATATCTTGTTTTACCTTCAAGTTAAGAGAAATGTATTATTATTAGCTTGTATTGCTAATAGCATTCACCACTACAACATTTAGCAAATACAGTTGTTTTCTAAGATGTGATTACCAGATTCCAAGACTTCTGTAATAGCTTTCATGGCTAAGGGCTAATGGCAATAGCTATTAGCCCGTAGCCAATTAGCCTATAGATAACTGACTGTACATAATAGCCATGAGATTGTAAGAAGTTTACAAATAACCAACTTACAATTCATTAGAAATATGTTACCTATCTCTATAGAGTTTGTTGGTGCTAAAATAAATTATTTTAAGTCTCAAACTATATTTTTCTTGGTATTTCAGAAAATTTTTCCAAACGTGGACAAGGTTTACTGAGCCTTGATGATTCAGCTTTTTAATAAAATCCCTTGATAATGGTCAGGTGTTGCCAAAAGTGAATGAAACTGGAGCCAAAGTCTAAGGAAATCATTTAGAAAGTCCCAACCCTTTAGAGGCATTATTATTAAATAACCTTAAATGGTTATAAAACACTCTAACTTGGGATGATGCAAGATTCTTGCACATTGTGTCAGATTTTAGATAAATGGCAACCAATGCTATTAATGACTACATAATTTCAGGCTCTTAATTTCTCACACAGCCCTCAGTTTCAAAGGTTCAAAACACTCTTATTTTAGAATCTACTGATCTAACTGGTTTGTACAAATCTGATTAGCTCTTGTTCTTTAAAAGATAATGTTAAAATTTGAGATGACCACACCCACGGTGATTGAAAGCATTTACGTTGACATTGAATATCAGATGACCTGGAAAAAAATAAATTAAATAAGATCATATCAGTAGCTACTGCCAACAGCTTTGCTCTTTTAATGTTCAATGTTTGGATCCAACACAAGAAAAATATTAAATGTTCCTTGTCTGAAATACCAGCCGTTGCTCATTTTTTTTCCCCTCTCTCTGTTTTAAGAGTTGTTGTAAAAGTCAGAGCCAAAACCTGCTGGATGCTTTTATGTAGAAAACACTAAAATTGCAAATAAGAGCAAATCACGAACATGGGTAAATAGAAAAAGAATGGGGAAAAACAAAAGAAGAGAGGGAGGAGAGATTAACTTGTTTCTTCATTAATATTAAAAAAGTACTCATTTAAGCATTAGGCTGTCTTTGTTAAAGTTCAGCACAACACCACAATATTTTAATGTTTGACAATATCCTGCATCATAACTTTATTTCTGCCATTGTAACAAACCAAACCGTGTGAAAATCAGGTAAAAACTGAACTTAATTATGCTAATTATCTGATCCACAAAGTGCCGTAAGAACAGTAAAACCTGAATCTTCATGTGAAGAATGACTTCGACCAATTGGATGTGAGATTAGCTCAATGCTGATCTTCAGTAATCATGAGGTCACGAGGTCACGGCACCAGGTGTAACCCTTCTGTGTTCGTCACAGGTCCAGTAGGTCGACTTCACGACAGACACATTCAAGTTCTCTGTATTTATTCTAACAAAAGAGGAAATCAAGTTGGTGGTTAACACCAGTCCAGCAACTTCTGCCCCTCAGTTACAAACAGCAACTGAAAAAAGGGGGAGGAGCCATCAGTTACCGGTTGCTACGGTAACCACCAACTGCCAAGAGCAACAAAACGTGAAACACCAGTAAATGTCTGGAGAAACAACTTGTTGACTAAACAAAATAAATAAAAAAAATAAATACATTTTGATAAACTTCACGTCGATAATATTGTTAAAATAACACCCTGTTACACATGCGGCTTGCTCAGTACAAATAAACGCCGTTGGGGTGTGTGACATCAACCAAGATGGTGGCCATGCCAACAATACTTTATCTGTTCTAAATTGTTTAGTCAGAAATACTAGATGGGGCAAATTTAAGCAAAAGGTCTCAAGGATCCCGATCAACTCTACTGATAAGCAATTACGCCCGTGTGCAATTGTTACCATTAACCATAAATGTATTCAATAGATTGGTCATTTTTTTAGCCAAATTTAATGGAGTTAAGGACTTTAAGTAATTTATACTGTTTGGTTCTCAGTAGGACATACAATTTATTACTTATTTATCTCAATATATTGTAATTGTGATATTTGTATCACCTAAGAAAAGGAAACATTTTTTTTTATCTAAGGAGTTCTGGTAAGTTCACTTTAAAAGTCCTGTTTGGACATTAATTGACAGGTGAAATGTGTTTGTAAGCGTTTTGGTTTTTCTATTTTGGCACCTTTACTAACCTTCTGGAGGCCAGTGGGCCAAAGTCCAGTCCTAAAATTGTACATTAGTCCTAATATCGGTAAAAATACAAACTGTCATTTTTGAAAAATAAAAGAAATCAAAAGTATCTTTATCAAAGTAGACTACTCTTAATAAACCTTCAGTCTATAACAGTGGTCCCCAACCTTTTTATTACCACGGACCAGTCAAGACTTTGAAAATTTTGCTGCGGCCCGGTGGGGGGGTTGAACCGTCAGAATAAGGCTTCTGCATGTTGGTGTTCCCGCTAAGTCCTGAATATGCCCAATTTGGGTTGTCTTTACCTTTTTATCGCAGCCTGTGGGGTTTTCCCTGACTGGGAACGAGAATACAACCTGCTGAATGTGACAGGTAGCCAATCAGAAATCGCGGTGACGTAAGAACAGAGGGGAATCCCAAACAGCTGACATATCACGCAACTGTGAGTCAGATAGATATCAGAGATGATATGTGGAAATGTTTATTATATGTAAAGGTTGTTATTATATATGTTTATGTTTATTCAGTTAAAAATGTTAATTATGAAAAAACATAGTCGCCTCCAAATCATAGTGCAGCAAATAGAACGGCTGCTCCCGCCGTCTATTATCCACCGCCTTTTCTTTTTGTTTCTTTTATCTCTTAAAATGACTCCACAAACTATCACTATTGCTTCTACATCATCATCCGTGTTTGGTTATTCTAAATTCCCGTATGCTATGTTGGGGGTTTTACTGGATTATCCTCTGGAATCGGGATGTTCGTGTGGTTTGTTGCTCCTGCTTTGGAGACACGAACCGATCGAACCTGTTGGACTTTTATCAGCTCTGTGGTCACAGAGGTTTGGAGAATCGGCCGACAATTCATAAATCTTGCCGTCTAAACCAGACTTAAGACTCACAAGCTCTACTCATCTCCTCTCGACCACTGCCCAAACGCTCTCTGACTCTGGTCGCTATGGTAACGTTTACATATCCCTTAAAATAAGATACAGATGCGCCACAAAAACGAACATTTTACTTTCGTGAAAATTTTAACTCACGATAATGACTAACGGAGCCCTGAGCTTGTTTCTCTGCAACGAGACGGTCCCATCTGGGAGTGATGGAGACAATGACACCCGAAGTGTTGCTAATATCCACAGCCTGTGTAGCGTAATTGAATCTGCGTTGTGTCTTGTGGGAATAACAGCCAAACAACAGCTGATCTTGAAGGCACCTTTAATATCCCTGCATTAAACAGCAGAAAAAGAAAAGTCAAAAACAGGCTCTTTCTCTGCACGGTGCTTCACAGCGCCTTCTCCCACACGGGATTCGAACAGAAAGAGCGCGCGTCGCACGTGTGCAACTTAATGAATAACAAAGCCCAAAGATGAGCATAATAATTTTAAACAGTACATGAATAACAAAAAAAATAAGAATTAGACAAAATATTCAAACCAAAAGCAATGAAACATCACATACCTGCATTAAACAGCAGAAAAAGAAAAGTCAAAAACAGGCTCTTTCTCTGCACGGTGCTTCACAGCGCCTGTTTAACAAAGTTTGAATGCCGAAAAGCACATTATTTTACAAAAACATAATACTTATATTTAAAATACACTTATTATCCCCAGAAAACAAAACTACATACCTTCTCCCACACGGGATTCGAACAGAAAGAGCGCGACGGAGATCGTGGGAAAACCTTTCATGAACTATAGTGGTATGCCCCGTTAATTGTTCTTCTTAAACCCCAAACTGACACTCAAAACAACAATATATGAACTCAATATGTTTAACAGTAGAGATAACAATTTACCTTTTCCTTTATAAAACGCCAAATTTAAATAAAAATAATAATTTTTGAAACAGGAAGTTACCCGCTGTTTACAATGGATCTGCCGTCTTTTCAAAATAAAAGCTGGTACTATTCAGATGAGTTCCTACTGGAATAGCGTTGCACTTGGCAATCTAGTGTAATAACATCACACTGCTACACCTGCTCTGTCTCTACGTGGCGAAGCAGTTTGAAGCTTCATTGCCTCATTAGCAGCCGGTCGCCGCATGTTACACAGAGCGGCTTGTAATGTTTGACTCACCTACCGGTCCGGAATAAATCCATTATCCTGTCTCTTCTCTGGGCCTTTTCCCCTTTACAAAGAAACTTTCCAAAGACATCTGATCCGTTTCTTACTCATTTTGCTGCTTGTGGGCTCAGTGTTGGCGCGCAAGTAACCGAGAGAATCCGGTTAAAGGATTTTCAAAATAAAATATCCTCCAGACTCAAATAATACATAAAACGGAAATATTTAATTATTTCTTGCGCGGCCCGGTACCAATTGGTCCACGGACCGGGGGTTGGGGACCACTGGTCTATAAGACAGTCAGTCATCATGAAAAATCACTGATGATATTATGATTTATTACTTGTTGACAGACAAAATATTTATGACAAACGTTTATTTCCACAGAGCAATTTGTAGGAGGATTACATCAGAGGATCGCCATCTGAGGCATGCCTCCAACCATCACATCTTTTCCCAGTTCCTCTCTGTGGAAGTCATTTCTTTACATGTTCCTCAGTAGATTAAACTTTTTAAACATAGTATAGCCTCATTTGTCTTCATTTTGAAAAATACTTACCAATAGTATAAATATCGCCAATTATGTTTGTTCTATTTAAGCAGAAACTGTTATTAATCCATAATTCTTGTCATTTTACCATTATCTAATTTATAACATTAAACCTGAGAAAAGCAATTAGTATCAAATACTTCCACTTTATTTTTCCAACAATGAGTCATTTTGATGAAAAATGGTAAAAATGCCTTAACTCTTATTCATTTAGTTTTGATTACCCATTCATTGGATCAAATCTTAGCTGAATTTGTTCATAAAAGTTTTGGAGCTGGTTGTTTAACTTTTTAATTTTCCCCAAGTTTTACTAATTTATAGTTTAGCATTGAATGGCAAGTATACATTAGTATTTCCTTGTATTTCCTCCAGTTTATTGTCAAAAATGTGTTGTGTCCTATCTGAGTGCTTTGCAGCTCAAATGAGTGAGACCTCTGCTGTTCAGATGCATACATTACTAGTCTATTGTGAAAAACAAATAACTCTAATGGATAATTATCTAATTTATTGGATAATTTATTGGTATATGTGGTACACTTTACAAAAATTAATTAAATGTTCAAAGATCTACTATTGGTATGGAAAATCTATATCTGTGGTTCAATTTCCAGGATATAGTATTCATTTTTGTTGTTAAATATTAGAGCTGAAATGTTAATGTCTTTGTTATAAGTCCTGAAAAAATATCCAAAATATAACAAAATGTTTTATCAGACTTTAAAGAATAAACCGTAGTAAAACACTATAAATAATACAGTGTAATAAGAGTCTCTGAACAAAGTTTATCAGAACACAGTAAGAGGTAAAATAGTAAGGTTTTGTTTATGATACTGAAATTACAGGATTTGTTTTGAGATTTAAAAAATAGCCTTAAGTGGCTGATTTGTTTATTTTTTTTACGATTTTTGGTAAATCAAAATTGTGTAAATTAAACTTAAAAATAAGGCAGAAAACAAATTCAAAACTTTCTATTATAATTTTAACTTTAACTTTCTATTTTAGCCTGATCCAATTAAGAATACCACAGCTCTTGAAATTGAATCAGAGTATGCCATCTTTCGTAGAATAGAATATCTCTACAACTGACGGCAGTAAGAATCGCTTCGGAGTGGGACCTCTTTCGTACATCTTCGCTTTTCTGTCACAGGCTCATCAGCGGCAGTTTCAGGTGTGTCGTCACCGCGATGTTTGTCCCTGCGCGGATTCCATCGCACAGTTTATCGTCCCTCCCAGCAACATCCAGTCCACTTCTGCTTTCTGAACTCCTGCACTGATTTAAATATATTAAAATTCATTAGCTCGTCGTATCAGCGGTGCCAGTCACACCAGATTATCCGGACTTACTGAAAGGCGCCGCGTCAAACAACTTCTTCACTTCCAGCCGAGTTTGATGGAGTCGCTGGTAAGTTTAATTAGCCTGTTTAGCTTCGGTAGCTGCGTAGCCGCTCAGTTAAATCGCTATTCGACTGTCGAATATATTGAAAGACATCGTTTACTTTCTATTGTATTAGCAGTGTGCGAATACAGTGAAAGTGGATAGAAAGAGAAAATGTTTGTTTCTGGTCTAACACTGTAATACGCATGTCTGTCAGCAAGTTCAGAGTGTGAATGACTAACAATAAATAAATCAGCGGTGTGTTTACAGAGCATCCTGCATGAAGATAAGAGAGAAGACAATCACAAATCTGTTTCCTTTACTTTAACTGGATCTCTGTGCAGAGTTTGAGTTTGAAGGATTAAGACTAAGCAAGACTATTATGAATTCAACAACTATTTACAAGACATTGCAAGGACGGAATTTAATGTATTGTATTTGGATTTCGTTTAAAACTTATAAATCTGGTATGTAATTTAGTCCTTTTTACCTTTACACTTAAAAAAAAGGTAAACAGACTCCACCTTCAGTCAACATCAGTATCAAAACAAACTACATAATGACTCTTTAGTGGGTACAGGAAAGTTTGACCATTTTGAGTACAACATGGCAGCATCATGCTGTGGGGATATGCTGCGTTCCAGTTGTACACAGAACTGGGGCATTCTGACACCCCAGTCACCTGGAAAAATCACCTGCAAGTCAAATTTCCCACCAGGAAATCGGGAGCAACTCTGACTATCCTGAATATGTTTTGTGTTTCAATATGGCCGCTTTTCAGATCAAAATAGTAGGATTTTTTTTGGAAACATGTTTATTTTACGAGACACACATGTAAGGGAAAATAAAATAAAATCATGTAGAGCCTGCAGCTCTAATTAAAAATGGTTGCTTATGGAAAGTGAGACTGAAAATGATGTTTGTAAAAGTACTGCAAGCAATGTCTATGGGTGCCGCCACATTGAAATTCTGACACGTTAAACAGTTGTGAGAAGGTGGTCTTCTTCTGCTTGTTTAATTGCAGTTAGGAAGCAACTTTTTGGTGCATTGCTGCCATTTAGATGCTAAATACATATTAGGTATATTTATAAATTAACTAAATAAAACATATATCCTCTACATTAATGTGATCTTTTTAAGGTACCCGACCAAAAAAATAACATTCCGAACTGGAAACTTTGTCCAAGGGAAGATGGTCAGTTTAGAAAACCTCCTGAATAATTAAACATGGTGATGGCAACATAATGCTGTGGGGATAGTTGTCTTCATAAGGGGTTAGGAAATGTGGACAAACCTTAGAAAACTTGTTGGAAGTTACAAAAGACGAGGGATTTGGTGTTCGCACACCATTCAATTAGGTGGAGCTTTAGGATTGTTGCTAAGAATTGTGGGTAAATATTTTAGCATTCAGATGTTCTAAGGTGGTTGACAAAAACCCCAAAAGACTTGTGCGAAGTGCTGAATATGAATCTTTTTTTCTCTCTGATTTTTGATTGTTAAAAATCATTGATTGATTGCAAGATGTGTTAAAGTTATGGATGATTTTGTTTGACAAGGTCTTAATCTGTCTTATCTGTTGAGCAGAAGTTCAACAAACAAGAACCTGGATCTAAATGAGCAGAAGAGGCATCAACTCAGGACGGAGGAGGCTCCTGTCTTTATGTCAGCTGAACGTAATCAGAAGAGACAACAGATGAGTTTTGAGTAAAATGTTCATAAAGGCGCCATCGCCGTGCTGGAGCTCTGAGAGCATGAAGTGATGGAGAAACCAGAAGGAAGGTGAGGAAACCATGACGATCTGTTTCCCCTAGTGTTCAAAACAAAATCACCATTTTTAAAAATCAGATGGATCCCTCATCTGCTCTGTTAGGCTTCAGTTTTAGTCTTAAAGAGTTACTTTTAATTGGGTTTGTGTATTAATGCCGGTTCACAACAAAAGCAAGCCTTTTGTTTCTATATTTCTGAATGATAATGTGAAAAAGTCTGCTATAAAGTGTTTTGGACTGACTGTATCAACTTTCCTAACAATTTTCTGTCATCTACTGATACTGTGCTGATGTGTTTATGTGACTACAACAGAGTCACAACCTGGAGCTGTTTTGTTTTTGTTGTATCTCGTCTTTTATGTCCCTAAGATGTTTGTGGACCGCATCCTGCAAGTTTGAATTGAAAAATGATTTTTTTTATCTATCAGTTAATCCAGTTCTCTTTGTTAAATGATCTCCTGTAAGTTGTGAAATGTTTTTCATTTATTTTACAGAGCAATGAAGCGTTTTCTGACATGGCTATTAAGATTTCTGATATTTTAATTTTAAACAGGCTTTTTGCTATACTTTATTCTTAGACATAGGAGCTTGTAAATTAAGGTAAAAATATATTAAAAATCCTTAAGAGAGTTTAAAGTTATGTTCTCTTTCAGCAAAAATAATCAACATGGCTCAGTTTTTTTTAAACTTTGTGGTATATTAAGAGAATAATTTATAAATTTCCCTTTTACATGATTATGATTCATGTTTGCTATCATTCAGACGTATAGCGACCGTTTGAATTTTAGATTCGTTTTCTCTAAGAAGTGTGTTGGCATGTCTGGGCATGCAGATCCCATATAAGCCTTTTCAACTTTAGGGATTAATGAGATGGTATGCTAACTCCTTTATCTCTTCAATCTTTCACTTTCTGATGGCTTTCTCTTTCTTTTTGTCTGTTTTTCATGTCGTAATCAGCTGCGACATTTGCTCTAACTTTGCGTTCAGTTAAATGCCAGAGTTTGTTGTTTCTGTGCCGGCAGCCCTGCGGATGAGAGAGGCCTCCAGCCTCCGGACAGAGGCCTCCTCCATGTCTGGCCTTCAGAGGGAGGAACCCAGCAGCTCTGCCCAGAGACGGTGCTGCTGTCCAGGCCCGTAATGCACATCTCCCTGGGAGAAAACCACGGCATCCTCCTGGCACAAGGTGCGTTTTTAATGTAAACTTTACTACTTAGGGACTCATCTTGGAGTAATGCCAAGATCTTGATTTTTGATTCCTAATAAAACTTTTGGTCATTTGAGAACGGTGAGACACTGGGCTGAATAAATAGAAACGTTCTGATCTTCTTTGCTGATATAATGGAGAGAAATGAAGATATTTGTATTTACGGTTGAAACGATTAATTGTGACGAATCTATTTTTTAATTTTCAGAAAATGAAACACAATTTATATAAATTCAAATTGACTAAAGGATTTCTAAGTTATTGCATTTTAAGCAATAAGATGTTTATTTTCTTATTTAAAAAAGAAATTGAATGATTTACATCATTAATGTACTTCTAATATTGCATAAGACAGGCTTATGTGTTTAATTAATTGTAGCAAATTAACTATATGTTGACGATTAACTGCGATTAATCGTCACCATAATTGATTTCTACAATAATTGTTATAATTGTAATTAATTCAGTTCTTTATTTTTAAATAAGAAAATAAACATTTTATTGCCTAAAATGCAATTACAGCATTGCTTTAGTGAACGTTTGATTATTTGTAGAAAATAATGCATCTGCAGCTAAAACATACTTCTGACACCAACATGTGAAAAACTATTTCTGCTTGACTTAACATCAATACAGTGTAAAGCTGATCTATTGATTATTTTTATTTGGATTTTTTATTTTTTTTTGAGATGACTGGAATCATTTTTAGTTCCAATTACTTCAGTAATCGATTAATCACAATTACTCTTGATTAATTCGATTAATCATTCCATCCATAAAAGCAGGTCGTATAAATTGTACATTGTGTTAAATCATTTGCTCTTCTGTCCTGCAGTGACTGGTTTGGTGTTGTTTTCCAGGGGGTCTGGTGTTCTCGTTCGGGGAGCTTTCCTGGAGGGGGGTGAGCGTCCCGGTGTCGGCTCCGGTGCTGGAGGCCTCGCTGCTTGGGAGGACGGTGGTCCATGTGGCCGCTGGGGGCTTCCACTGCGGCGCGATAAGCGAGCAGGGCGGCGTTTACATGTGGGGGGAGAACACTGCAGGACAGTGTGGGCAGACGGACAGAGCCTCTGTCACAAACACTACAGGTTTGTTTATTTCATCATGTCAGACCAGTTTTTGGCAAAAATGTTTGCTTTAAAAGGGCAGTATAGTGTGAAATCAATGTTATAATGTTATTCTTTCATGCACGTTTGAGGAATTCCTCAATCTTCTGTGGCACCAATTCGGGGTGCATAAACCCAAAACTCCTCATTGGAGCTGTAGGCGAGCTTCCTCAGCTCCTGCAGACTAGCAGCAGTTAGCAAACACCTGGTGAAACTGGGTGGCCTTCTCAGTCCAAAGCTCCTGAGAACGTTTGTAAATGGGATAATGGAAGGGCATTGCTATGATGACATACTGAAGGCAAAATGAAAGAGCAGGATCTTCTTAAAGAGACAGAGACGTCAATTCACAAAGTAAAATGTCTTTTATGTAATGTTTGATATATGTAGACTTGTCAAAATAACTCATTTTATGGATGATAAATTGTTCCAGAATTTATTGCAATAAAAGATAATGTTGTTTTGAGAGAATTTTCAAGTAATATTTTGATAATAATTAAAGTTTACTCTCTTACAGACTAATAAAGTTTAATTTTGTAAATAACACTGCACATTGGAGCTGGAATGTGCAACTACAAAAAACAATAAATAAAAAGCATAAACAGATTATGATGGCTAAACAAAATGATCCTTCAAAAATATTAATCAAGATGGAAATTATTTGGCTCATTTCAATTTATAACGTAGTTAGTAGCTTATTATGACAGGCTTAGATATAAACAGCATTTTTTAATAACTGAAGATAACATATTTATTTACTTGTGCTAAAAAGTGGCACCAGAGTGTCTCTAAAATATAATTTCATTAAATGCCTTTTCGCTTCGCTTCATTTATTCTGCTTGTACGCTGCGCAGTAGCTCTGTCTGCACTGATGAAGATTCACTCACCTCAGCATGCTGGATGCTTTGAGTGGATAATAAATTGAGCCAAAAATGATTAGTTCACTTCAACCACTCAGACTCTGGATGTGTCATTAAACTTCGAGTCCCAGGTGGTCGCGCCATCATTGAATATTGCTAGAAAAATGACAGAGATTTCATGGAAAAAGTAACGAACTGTAAAAATCTACACATTATCTAAAGCTGCTCCTCGAAATATTCAAAACACTTTGCTTTCATGACAGGAGTTGACGTTTAGAAGTTGAATTTGGTTGCTATATTTCTGCTTATTGAGGTAATAATAAAGTGAATGGTTCCCTGTGACAGTTCCCGAGCCGTGTCCCGTCACCGTGGTGGACAGTGAGGTGGTTCCTCCCGTGGTTGTTCGGGTCGTCAGCCTCGCCTGTGGACGGGAGCACAGCCTGGCTCTGTCGGCCCAAAACGAGCTGTGGGCCTGGGGGAGCGGCTGCCAGCTCGGCCTGGTCACCAACACCTTCCCTGTGTGGAAACCTCAGAAGGTATCCTCAAGGCTGAACATCAGTTCCTCTTATATTTGATTTTATTAATCAGATTCTCATTGTTATCCGTCTGTGAAGGTTGAACATCTGGCAGGCAGACATGTGATTCAGGTCAGATATATGTTTGTTGTTTTTGTGCAATATGTATAAAATGCTTTCCTGTCTCTGAGGGTGTTTTCAGACCTGATAGGCCTGTAGAATCGGTTAGATTGGGAACCAAAGCTGCTACATTTGATACATTTTCAGCTGATACAGTTTGGTCTCACACTACACCTCCTAGCCTGTGGTGGCGCTGCACCAAGAACCACTGAAGGAAGCAACATGAAAACCTCTGAGGAAGACATTGAGCACATCTTACTTATTCACAAAATTTAAACAAAAATGAAGTGGCATCAGATTTAAGTGGTTGTAGGATTTCACTTTTTTCTTTGTTAAAAGAAAATGAGTAGTTTCTCCTGCTAGACAAACATGTTAGTTTTGGTTCTATTTTCCCAGAATGCCTTGAGCTATAGTCCACTTTCTGCTTTTGGAGCGATTTCTGGTTCACTTGCATTCATATATGCATTGGAACTGCTAGGTTTTTAGGCAGACTACAGTTTGTTTTTGGTCCATGTCAGAGTTTGACTGTTGCTCCCCAAACCAACCAACTCCACATTTGTTTACATTATGTGAAGAAGTAAGTTGTGCTCCGTGTTTTCTTCAGATAATTTCCGGTCATTTCCTTCAGTTGTTCTTGGTGCAGCGCCTCCACAGGCGAGGAGGGAAACAAGTTTTTCAATTAGTTTGGATCGTTTGGCAGTGCAGTGTGAAACCAAATCAGACCAGCTGACGATGTAGCAAATGTTGCAACTTTGGTCCCCAATCAAACCAAGTCTGCTGGACCACCAGGTGTAAATGTTTCTGTTTCGTCTCTTGTAGGTGGCATGTGGTGCCTACCACAGCCTGGCACTTGTCCGCAGTTTACCTGCTCAGGACTTTAGCGCTCAGAGTACCCCAAAAATGAGGGAGCGGGGTCGGTCACCTCAGTGCCCGTTGGCAGACAGGGAGGAACTGGTTACAACCGATGATGCGGTCTACTGTCCGCTTGGGGTGGAGCTCTCTGAAGTCACAAGAAGTGAGGTAGAGACGCCATTTTTGTTTGCAAGTTAAAGAGAGCAGCAGTTTCTTTGCTTTGCAACAATAATGGGCAATGAACTAATATAAGTCTGAAACGTTTGGGATATTTTGGTTTTATTATGATTGTGATTTGATTAAAGGGGCAGTATTATGTAAAATCAACTCTTTTGTTTAGCTTTACATCATGTTGTAATGTCATTACCTCATCAAAAACAAACCTGGAGTGTTACTTTGAGTCTTTCAAGCATGTTTGACAAATCCTTTAATCTCCATGGCAACAGAATGCCTGGTTGGACCAAGCCCCGCCTTCGAGATGTAGCTCCTCCCCCAATCAGCTCCTTCAGACTAGACGGTAGCAATTAGCAAACACCTAGTGGAGCTGAGCACCAGCTGATCTCATTACAGTCGCTGGTAAAAACTTTGTTACAGGGTTAATAGAGGAGCCATGTTGTGATGACTTCCTGAAGGCAGAGTTTCAGAAAGAGCAAAGGTTTTTTAAAGAGACAGGTGATATCTTACTAAGTCAAATATCTTTTTAAGTCATATTTTATATGTACAGCATTTTTAAAGCAACTGAAGGTAACATAGTTACTTTATTGTGCTATAAAATGGAACTATATGCCTTGAAGTTACATAGTACTGCCCCTTTAAACTGCAGATAACTGTACAACCTGTTGTTTTATTCAACCATCCACCTTACTAATGTAAGGTGTTTTGGTGTTTTAAAAAAAAAAAGAAATCCAGATTTTTCCAAAAATTTAAATCTTCAAAAAGACATGTAGGCAAATGTTGTTCTGGAGAGGCCTAGTCAAAGCCTGAATGTAGTGGATAATTTGTGTGAGGATGTGAAAAGTGCTTTCATAGTTCTTATCTTTTGCTTCTCCTCTTTGATGTGCATTCCAGCCTTCTTCCCGGAGACGGGTTCCCAGGCTCCATCCGGCTGGAATGTCATCTGGCAGCAGCCGCGGCTCCTCAGCCAGTTTATCTTCATTCTCTGATGACAGCAGATCTAATCCTAAACAGTACCGTGTCTTTAAATATGTCCTCCATCTTCCATCTAAAAAAAAAGAAAGTGGTTTCTGACTGATGAGATATTTTTCCTTATGTCTCCATTTCCTGCTCTCTGAACCTTCAGGAGGAATTTCCCAGCATGCAGCAGGCTGGAGGCTGAGGAAAACAGAGCGGAGTGCTCATCGCAGACTGACGGCAGCCCTAAAGCTAATCCGGCGTCGGATTGGGCCGCCAACAAGGACTCCGCGTTTTCTGACGACCTGGAGCTCCAGAGTTTGCTTGATAAACTTTCTGTTCAGTCGGAGTCGCAAAACGCCACGGCGACGGGCGACACCGACTCAGTGAGCAGCCAGACCGGATCAGGTTCGGTTTGGATTTCTTTTTCTTACTCGGTTTTGGTTCTTACTTTCTTTCCTGTAATGCTTCCTCTTCTCTCTTTTAACCTTTCATCCAGAGGACAGCTGCATTTCTTCAACTCCGTCTTCAGATTTATTGACTTCAAGTTACAAAGATGATTCAAATTTCAAGATGCAGACAAACAAGTAAGATGAGCTTCAGCTGAACCATGACTTTCTGTCATCAGTCTGAGAATCTTTAATGCTGTACAAAACAAGGTTCTGTGACCCGATGATCAAAACAGATTAATACATTTAGTTGTTGCAGAGCATTTTATTGTTTAGAGCTCAGTTTATCAATAACATTTAATCAAGACTGCTCAGTCTGAGTGATTCCCAAAAGAGAAAAGGTCCAAATGATTCAATTGGATTTCCATTTTTAGGCTGAACACAGTAAAACCTTTTACACTGGTAACTTCACTTCTTCAGTTTATTTTTTTCATCATCTTTTGTTCAAAGCTTTTAAAAAATATTGCTACTATTTCAGTTTGTCAGAAGAGATGAACATTTGCATTTGCTGTAAATGGATTATACTGTTTCCTGACTTTTTTCTGTGATCTGCAGTTTATATTTTATGAATTTATTTACTCTATTTAACCAAGTAAGTTGATTGAGAACAAATTCTCATTTTCAACAATGACCTGTTCAGACAACATTAAACAACATAATGTCATAAATCAGAGATAAGAATAGAAATGTAAAAGTTTTTGTTGTTTTTAACTCAAGAATAAAGTTGTAAGTTTGTGATAAATCTACATCAAACTGTGTTAAAATTAGGAATACTGAGCATCTTCTGAGGTTACAGTTGGTATTAGATTTACAAATAAGAAAATACTTAATCTTTTATCACCTCTGCATTAAATTATTGTCAGCCCAGGACTTTGAAACAAATTCTTTAAATGTCTGAATTCATTTAAAAGAAAGAACCACTTACGTGCTGAGCTGCCCACATCAGATCTTGATGAATCTATCGAAGCTTTTATCTCATTAAAACAACTTTTTTTCATAAATTTATGGCAGTATTGTGTCTTTGGAGCTGCTTTGGCAGCACCTTTTTTTGCCAATCAAACAATAACCTGCATATTTATGCACTGCTGTTTATGGATGGATGTTCAAAAGTCTCAAATATTCATCTATCTAAAGTTAAGACCTTAAAATGTCTTAAATTAATAAAAATGTAAGTTGGCCTTATCACTGGTCATACATTTTATTGCGGTAGGACAATTTAATCTTGTGAATTATGTTGTCTTTTTTCTCGTGGTTCTTTTCAGTCAGGAAAACGTTTGACTCTTGAGGCGGTTGAGGCTACCGCTAACTAGCAGCTAATATATCGTTTCTAGCTAGCTAGCTAAAGGTGTAACTTTTGTCTTTGCCTCTGGATCATTTATTTTGCCAAACTATACGATGTTACCATCAGTTGGTGCAAAATAATTTTGGCACCACCACAATATAAAATTAAAAAATTTCCGTCATGATACAGGTCTTATTTTTCATTGATGATGGTCTTAAAAAGCCTTAAATGAAGCAGAAGCCCTGTATTTATCAACGACTGTCCCCTGGAAACAATCCATGCTTCAGTATCTAACCTTTGACCTTCCGTTCTGCAGCGGCGGGGCGTCTGCGCCGCTCTCATCTTCGCCGGTGTGTCTGGAAGAAGTTCGTCTTTGTGTGGAGAGGGAGAGGCAGGCGCTGCTCGGCTGCAGCCTCACAAACGCACACCAGAAGGGGAACGCGGCGGCAAGCGGCAGGCGCTCGCTTCCTGGAACCCCGACCCACGGTACGATCGGACGGGTGTGAACGGACGGACTGTTTATTTGGGAAAGTCGCTCATTTTCTTTTGTGATTTAGATGAAGGGATTAATACCTGAAGCCTTCGATACTGAACCAGGAAGCCGGCACTTTCAATTAACAACTAAAAATATTTTTGTTTGAGAAATGTAAAAGTAAAGTAGAAAATGTTAATTAGTTGGGTAATTAAGCTCCATTTGGATTTGGTAGAACTTTGATCTGTTGATGGGACATAATTATGATTTCTATCTAGTTCTGCTCTCCCATTTCCGTGTTTGACCATGTGTCAACAAACTGTTTTTATTCATTCTCTCTCCTGAGAAATTTTACCGCAGTTGAAGACTTTAAACCTGAACAGCTCACAGTTGAGAACAAATGTTTCCACTCCCTGCATTTTTAGGCTAAAGAGAACTGCTTCAAATTTGACCCTCATTTTGCAGAAACCAAATGAATTCAGTTCCAGTTTTAGTGTCTTCAGTTCATAAATCAGCTGGCAAACAGGGAGGATCGTTTGGTTTTAAAAAATAAGCAGGACCGGCAGATCAACTTCCCGTTTTCTGGGTTTCCAGAAGTTTCAGGATCATAAAAATGAAAGTCAGCCAGCAGCCTCACTTGTCTTTGCTTCTCTCAGCTGGTTTGATCGGCTCAATAATTTGTCAGTTTGTGTTTCTGTGAACTTCCTGTCAGCTGATGAGACCTCTGAAGATTTACAACCTAACCACAAATAACACAAACTCTTCAAAGCCTTCTGGTTCACGTATTTTGTGAATGACTGTAGGGCTGAAACCATTAATCGATTCATTAATTATTGATATAATCTAGTATAGAAATCGATTCATCATTAACTAGCATGACTCAAAAAATGTAATTTGCTGAACAACACAGAGGAGATATTAATCCACAACTGTACAAAAAATATATAGTTTACATTTGAAATGATAAAAAACCCAAATATGTTTTACCTATAACTCCTCAAGTGGCAGTTTTAGCTCTTTCTGATTTAAATTGTCAAAAAAAGCTTGTCAACAAATTAATCCGTATTGATTTAAGTTTCAGATGCGTCCTTTGGACAAATGATCAAGCGTTCACTAAAGGATTGCTGTGTTTTCCATTTTAGGAAATAAATGTTTATTTTCTTATTTAATACAGGAATTCATTTATGAGTTTATTTGTATCTTTTAATTCTAATTTTATATCAAAAAAGCTTAAGTGGTTAAATGAAAAATCAGCAGAGAGTCTTTTTTTTCCTCTGACAAATTGTTTGAATAATTGGTAGAATAATATTAGATAATCATTAGTTGCAGCATTAAATGACTGTTTATTGTTCAGGAAAGTTTTTTCAGTGAAGTTTTACACATTTTGATATTTTTATTATTACAACTGAAAACCAGTCAAGATCCATTTCTTTTTCTACCAAATTCCCGAGAGTTTTACTTAAATTGTTCTGGTAAATCCAGAAGAAACCATGACGAGGTTTTCATGGCTTCTGGAGGAAAAGCAGGCCCACAGCATGATGGATCCTAAACCCATCTGGTTATGAGCTAAAGTCTGTGGGTTTTGTTTTCATGCAGGGTCGCCACGGAGACGCCGCCAGGCTGCCTCCGGGTCGCTCTGTGCTGGTGCAGCATCGGATGATTCAGGAGACGGGCTGCCGTCCCTGGAGACAGAAGTCTGGAGCTGGGGACGCGGGTCCGAAGGACAGCTGGGACACGGAGACCAGCTGGCCAGGTTTGTTTTATGGACTTTAAACGTGACATTACGTCACGTTTAAACAGGTTTATGAGTTTTACAAAACAGGTTCATTACATTTTTTGTGCAAAAAATAAGATTTCAGTTTGCTATGTTCTGCCTATTTTGAGCTCCTGTCAGAATCAGCTGACCAAATTTGCTTTAGTTCTGTGTAGGTTGCTAGGTAACGGGCTGGGCTTAGCTGGGGTTGCTAGGTAACGGCACAGGGCCCATGGAATGTGATTTAACAAAATGAAGATTTTTGAAAAGGCTCATTTTCCAGACACCAAAAAACATTAAAGTCTTTCCAACTGGGTGGATATTTTTTAAGCCTTTAGGCTTTTTTTTTTTTTTTTTAAACAGTTGATGCCATTTATTGTATTGTATTTATTTTAAAATTTTTTAGTCATAATAAGAATTTTGATTTAATGTTGTAATGATAAATTTAAGTTAATGTTTTAAAAGAAACTGACACAACTTTTATTCAAATCATATTCAAAAATGTCTCTCTGTGCAGTTTACTGACGGTGTTTGTGGTGCCATGAATGCTGTGCCGTACAGTTACCTAAAGAAGTGATTAATAGTTTTTAATCAACATTTTTATCGTACTCACAATAATACTTTAAATATTACCATTAAATTTTAAATATACATCTCTGAACTGGAGTTGAGACCCAGAGGGAATTACAGAAATGTGCAAAAAGTGAATTTTGCATCATAGGTCCCCTTTAACACACTTGTTGCTTGTAGTTACATTCATATCCACGTTTTTCCTCTAACCTCTGCTGCTGTGGTTGTGTGTGCTCTGTGTGTTTAGGCTGCAGCCTTTGTGCATCAAGTCTCTCACAGGGCAGGAAGTGATCAAAGTTGCTGCGGGGTACCACCATTCGCTGGCGCTCACTGCACAGTGTCAGGTAACAGCCAGATTTAAACATGCAGCCAAACCATCCATCAAACCCGCTCTACAGCTTTCATCCAAAGTGTAATTTGAGCTTAAAACGATTTGCTTTTATTGGTTTGTTAAATTAATTTGAGCTGATGGATGTTGTGAGGATTTGAAAAGTAAATTTGTGGCCCTATAAATAAATAATTCTTGTGTGTTGCAGGTTTATTCATGGGGAAGCAACCTGTGTGGACAGCTTGGTCGTGTCGACGGCCCCGTCACCGTACCTCAGTTAGCAAAGGTTTGGTCATTGATTCCTCTCTATACAGTCATATCAATGTTAGGCTTTAATCATTTAATAATTAGTTAGTTGTTTTTCTGCTCTAGTCTAATGTAGCTTATCAAATACACACATATCCAGTAATATAGAGAAAAGTTGACCTCTGCAGAGAAACCACATGTTGTAGCGTCCATCATAATTCTGGCTGCATATTTGATCACTTTGTTTCATTAGACTTTACTAGATTGTTGGTTTCCTGGTAGGGACTTAACAGATTTCTTCATTTTTTAGCTTTTCTTGAACTCGCTCAGAGACATTTAACCAAATATAATTAGGGTGTTTAATCATAATTTAATTATCAGCAAACTGTGAGTATAATTTTGATCTTGTGTGGGTTAGAGAAAAGTGTTTTGTCATTTGATAATATTCTCCTTAAACTGAAGAACGGTCCAAATAAATCCTTAAAAATCCCAAAGTAAAGCTGCAGCATGTTGTTTTCGATGATCAGCCTAGTCGTAATGGCCACTGATAACGGCGGATAAACAGTTTTCCTGTAATGGTAAGCTGTTTCTCCACTATTGGAATGTTGACCAGCCAGTACATGAGGGTGATTGGCAGCGCTAATCATCCTCATGTAAATCCTCTCTGCTGCAACTGCTGTAAAAAGTTTAAAATGGAGACGAACAGCGTGGCTGGTATGACCTAAGCAGCTGTATCTGTGTGTCCCTTGGAGGATGTAAATGATTACTCTTTGAACTCTGAGATTTCCATAAACTTGTCAACACAAAACCTTGTAGATCTTGTGCATGGTGTGTTCTGCCATCACAAAACAGTCTGCCCGGCGACTGTTTTGTGATTGGTTGCTTCTGGTCTGGTTCGCTGCATTTCTGCAGATGTTAAGGAAGGAGGTGGAGGAGACCGATGTTTTAATAGATTATCTGTTTCATAACAAACTGTCATGACATGGTGACAGCTTTAACAAATATGAAAAACAAACGTAGATTTAATTGAGTTTTTTCTACCGCAATAAATTGTTTTATGCTGTTAATGAGTGAAAATGTCCATCTTGATCAAAAGAAAACACATTTTTTTGATTTTCCTAAATCCACACTCGTTTCTTGGTTGGTTCCTGCAGCTGTCAGACGGCCTCCGGGTTTGGGATCTGTCAGCCGGTCAGAGCCACTCCCTGCTCCTGGCGGACGGCGACTGCGTCCAGCCGGTCCTGTTGTACTGCGGCCAGCAGAGCGAGTCGGCGCACAGCGAGAAGCTGCAGAGTCAGAGCTCCCCCCTCAAAACAAAGAGTTGCACGGAGAGACCTACGCTGCTGCCCTTCTGCATCGAGGTTCGTGGATTCAACGCACAACTCCAGGCTGTTATGGGTGGAGCGTTTTTCCAGTCGGGCCACTGAATGTGTATGGAGGAGGAATGAACTTAGAAGTCAGGAATACATGAGAAAACTGCAGCAACGTTTGGAATAAAATGTGTTCGATACAGAACTCATATATTCAGTGTTTTTGTTTCAAGTCTGATCTTTAAATAAAAACATCTGGGTCTAATTTTTTTAAAATCTACAGTTGATGATCTGTTTTGGCTTCATTTTTGTTCACTGAATACTCAAAGTGACAACAATCTGGTATCAAAAAGTATTTCCTTCTTTCTGTTATGTCTGCAACTAACAATTACTTTAGTTATTGATTAGTCTGACTAATCAATCAGAATTTTAAAAAAGGTACGATCTGCAGGTTTTTCATTTAAACTCTCAAGTCTTTCTTATACTCAATTAGAAATACATTAAAAATGCAAGTAAATTATTTTTGTAAATAAGAAATTTTTTTTCTTTCCTGAAATGCAATAATTTCTGCTGGACTAACGTTAAGGCAATGTGAGGCTGATCTGCTTTTAATAATTGGCAGGATTTGAACCAGGTGAAGCTAAAACTTTGTTACTTGAAGAGTTTTTGCTTAAATGTATTTATAGACAAAGATCTTTTTTCATCTTAAATACAAAATGTAAATATTTTTGTACAGTTTTGACTGAATTACAGCTCTGAGTGTGTTGTTGTTTTAGCAGATTGCCTTTTTTCGAGTCTTTACTTCCGTTAATAATTAATAAATTATTTATTTTTCTTCTTTTTAATTTATGTTTGTTGCTATTGTTTGTTTTCTTATCCAGTTATTTATTTTGTAGATCAATAAATGTGTTAGTCTGTAATATAAACAAAAGATGATTATTTCATAATCAATTAATCACAGTTAATCCGATTAATCGTTTAATCTCTAGTCTGCATACTCCTTGGTCTGTCTTTGTGTAGATGAGTTACATCAGCAGCGTGAGCGGCGGCGGCCGGCTCTGTGCGGCGCTGATGGATCACAACGTGATGGGTTTCATCGCGGCCATCCACGATCTGGCGTCCAGAGAGAGGCAGTTCTCCTGCTGGATGAACGACGTCCGGAGGGTCGTCATCGCTCCGCTGCGTAAAAAGGGTGCGACGCTCTGCTGCTTCAATCAGAGCTCAAATCCAGCAACAGCAGAGGATTTGATGTGATTTATGTCCCACAGAGACGGCATGTCAGACGTTGGGGGATCCATGCACGCACCTCTTCTTTGCACTTTGCGATAGTTTTATTCAGCTGAGCAAGTTGATCGGTCGACACGCCACGGCGCTTAGCTACTTCCTGCAAAACGCCCAGAGCCGTGATGTAACTTCCTTTCCCCTGCTGACGCACTCTGAACATTTCCTGGAGACGTATAAAAAGTAAGGATTTTATTAAGCCTAACTGATGAACAAATGCTGACTTTACTGCTAGTTTCATTTTCTATTTAGTGTTTATGCAGTCACTGATCACACAGACAGAAAAATAAATAAGTTTTAAAGGGGATATGTTATGCTAAATCCCATTTTGCATGTTTTTATGCTGCCTTTAAAAACAACCAAAGCTCTTAAAAAAAATACCAACCAGTTTTAGGTTTATAGGTTTTTGGAGTCTGGAAAATGAGACAATTCCAAAACCTCCCAAATGTTGAGTCACATTCAGTAGTCGCTATGCCGTTACCTAGCAACCCCAGCCTAGCCCAGCCCCGTTACTTAGCAACCCAAGCGGAACTCCAGCACGTTTGGTCAGCTGGTTTTACCATTATATGTGCTGTACAATGGCTGCTGGAAAAGACAAGTGCTTTGTTGTTGACTTACCATACAGAAACCACTTGCTGCATTCCTGTTGGTTGTACAGGAGGCTCCACTTCTGCTTTCAAAGCAAATATGCAAATATATTATACAAATAATGTATATTTGCTCATCTGTTTGCAGCCATTTTCATGTGAGTGTAAACGTTGATTTTGGGGGCGTGTCTTACTTGGATTTAAAGTGACAAGCGCCCCTAAAACAGGAGCTCACCAGAGCCAAAACTGACCAAATTAAGATCTCATTATCTAAGAATGATTTTGTGCAAAAAAATGTGATGAACATGTTTTGTTCAACCCGCAGACCTAACCTAACCTCACAGTAAAATTTTACACATCTTTAGCAAAGGATCCAGTAATTATAGTTAAATAAATGCCTTTAATTTAAAAATGGATAAAATTCGTCCCTGACTGTGCTCTGCTCCCTCCATCTGTTTTGCTAATCAACATGAAATCTGTCTCTGTGCCTTTAGGTATTGTTCTGCAGTCGGCGACTTTCAAGTAATGGATGGATTCCAGTCACTTCATAAACTCTCACTGTAGGCCTTTTTTTTTACGTTAACTGTTTTCATGGGAGGAGTCCAACTTCCCCTGCTTGCCTTGCTGAAAACACTCTGAATCTTCTCTTTGTTTAACCAGAATTTGCTAAAAAAAAATCTACTATTGCTGATTGTTTCTGATGCTGTAAAAACATGAAGTTGTTGTGTTTCTCCCTGCAGGGAGTGCTTGTGCGGCCAGCAGGCTGTTCTCTCCCAGCTGTGTGGATCAGACCAGTCTGTCAGCAAGGAGTTTGATCTGGTTTCAATGTTCTACCAGCCTCTGCAGCAGCTCCACCATTACAGCAGAGTCCTGCTCAAAATGGCTACATGCTATGACGTGGTGAGCACAAACTCAGTTTCACTCACTTTTACTACTTATTTTTATTATTCTTTCAGTTTTGTGTTTCAGCTTTCCCCCATAATTCAGTAACTACAGATTTATTTACTGTAAGGTGTGTTGAAAGCCTGTTTCTCTCCCCAGCTCACTGAGGAGTATCAGTCTCTGCAGCAGGGCTGCAGTCACTACGAAGCTCTCTCTTCGTCTCTCCGGAGGAAGAAGAAGGAGGCTGAAACCACACAGCTGTTCTGGAAAACTCATTCTGGCAAAACTACTGTGAGAACAACGCCTTATCAGTGACCCCCTTTTTCCTTGTCTGCTTTTGTTGGGAGTAGATATAACTCTTTGGAAACTTGTTCTGCTGAAGAGATTTTTTGTTTATTTTTATTTTTTGTTTGTTTGTTTATTTACTATTTTCTGTAAGGATGACTGTTTATCTGCAGGTTAATTCACGTGAGAATTAACTTTGTCATTTTTTGCATCATATAGAAAACAAATTACGTTTCTCCTATCGTTTAAATTGAACCTATTATGCAAATCTCAAGTTGTGCACATTTCCATACTTTGTTGTTTTGGTTTCAACTGCTTCCAAAAACAGTCAAAACATCCAGCAGTAACTTAATGGTTTTTTGGTGTTTTGGAAAACACACAAAAAAAAAAACATTTTTGGTGTTTTCCAAAAATGTTCCAAAAACCTGTATATTTTACGGCTTTACAATGGCTGCTGGAAAAGACAAGTGTGATTTGTGTTGTTAACTTACCAGAAACCACTTGTTGCATTCAAGTTGGTTGGGCAGGAGGCTCTACTTCTGCTTTTCAAAGATGTACAGCATTTCAGAAAAAGAGCATCACACATCTGTGGTAGTTTGATCGTCTAGGTCTGCCTTAGCCAACAGGTGAATGTTTGTTTTTCAGGAGAGTCTGCGTCTGCCACAGCGCCGTGTCATTTGTGAGAGCAGCAACAGATCTCTGACTCCTCAGTTCGCCGGCCGCTTCTCCAATCACTGGTTTATCTTGTTCAACGACATCCTGGTGCACACACAGGTACCCAAATTAAATGCCTATAAGTTGCTTCTATAAATCAGAATGCATTTATTGCCAGAACGTTTTGCTTATTTAAGGTTTAGAAACAGGGCGGTGTGTTTGTAGCTGACATTTCCAGTCGTCCTCCATCGTCTTTACACGTCTTCATTGTGTCTTTCGTTCACTCAGGGATCTCTTCCCTCTCAGAGCTTTGTAAGTATGATAAAGTAGCATCTTAGTTTGACGTCCCACCCACCAGTTTTTGCTGCATCCAGTTTCCACTCTGAAGGTTCAGATACAGGGCATTCAATAAATGTGAGCACTGGGCGTCGTAAAGTTTGCAAAAAGGTTTTCCAGACGGCTGTATTTGAAGGTTTCAGGTTTATTTTTGAAAGTTGGACAATAGATATTGGTGAAAATTTACATTTAAATACATAATATTATAAGGAAGTGGCTAATTTCCACCTCTAGTCGACATTTTCAGCATTTTCATTTGGTGGTGTCGGATTCACCTAATTTAAATAACCACATCTGAAAAAATCACATTGTTTTATAATTGTGGAGTTTTATTTTTCTCAGTCTATACCAATGTGAGTTGAATTATGTTATCGTACCACTACTAAATCTTGTTTTTTTCTGGGTGACGTCCAGTGCTCACGTTTGTTTTCTGCATGTTTATTCAGTGGTGATAAACGGGGGTCTTTGTGCTCATTTGGGTTTAATGTCTGCAGCGATCCACTCTGAGGTGGCCCACTCGCATTCAGAGGCAAACTAAACTAATCTGACCAACTCCAAACAACGAGGCGTTACTGTTACTTTGGACCGTCGTCTGTGTTTCCCTCACTGGTTGTTTTCATGTTTTATATAGACTAACTTTGTCTTCCACTGTCTGGTTTGCTGTGGTGTGTTGATGGAGGAAAATGCTACATTTAGGAACATTTCCCTTTCCCCCAAAGCTTTATCACCCTAAACTTTTCATTTACTGGCGTTGGTTAAAAGGTTGCTTCTTTTCAAGTGCTGCTCCTACTGTAAGTCATTGATAACCTGAAAATTCAGTCAACTTTAGCTAAGAAGACAATACCACCTTCTGCAAACACAGCTCCAGAATACAGTGATAAAATGTCTTAAATATAATTAAATAAATGCATATAGATATAGTTTATCATTAAAAGTCCTCAAAAACATGCTACATTCACATTTGTCTTAAAGGAGATCAATACTAGGCACAATCACTGCAGTCTGATAGTTTACTACTAAATTAAAATCCCTCCAGAATCAGATGAAATGTTAAATTTTATCAGAAGTTTGATTCTTTCAAACTTAAAACCAGGAGGGAAAGCAGGAATGTTGTAAAACAACACAGAGTTTCAAAATGGAGGATTTACTCTTTTTGACCAGAAAGTAAAAATCTTATTTAGAGTTTAAAATTAACAGGAAACATGAACTGTAGAGGAGCTCAAACTGATGACGCTGACTCATGCTGAAAAGGTTTATTAAATTAAAAATGCTTGTTGTCCACAGAGACTTTGACCCTTAATGGCTCAGGATAATAAATGTGCCACCTGGTTAGGTTTCTGGTGATACTTTACAGGAAGTGAAGCTGAGAGGGAAAGTTGTTCTCCCACAGATTAGCTTAGTTCCTGGGAAATAAGTGAAAAAACACACTTTACATCTTCAGTTTGTGCTTCGTTTTGAATCTCAGTTGATTTCACTTCCATCGTTGGCTTTAAATGTCTTTTTCCATCATAAAGAGTCTAATTTACAGTTTTGAAACAGTTTCAAAACGCTATATTATTGCTACAGCTCCTCTCATTGCTACTTTTCCTACAGTTGCAAATTGCTGATTTATTTTCCTGAGCTGTTTCTGAGCAGAAGCACATTTTGTTTGGTGAAACTGAAATTAAGGTTTCTGGGTTTTTTTTTAATGAAAATTCCCCAATTTGTCTGTTTTTAGAAAAAGCCCTTTCGACGATAACCGACACGTATTTGTTGGTCGTTTTTTGTCAAGTGATTTTGTAATTTCACAGTGAGTAATGTTGCTTAATTTGAGAATTTCAGAAAAGCTGTAATTTCTGTTGCTGCGTTTCTCTGCAGTTCTCCTCATTTCGAATCTATCCCCTGACCTGTCTGTGGGCGAAAACGATTACCGAAGACGGCAGCGGATTGTGAGTTTCTCAAGACGTTCTGACCAGAAATGTGAAGAAAGTAGATAAATGATGATACTGACATTAGCGCTCATTAGTCATTGGGGAAGTTCAGATGACTTTACAGCCAATTATGTGACTATTTCTGTTCAATAATGAAACTAAAACCTTTCAAAAAAGCTACAAAAGAAGAAAACGAATCTTAGTAGAAGCGTTTTTTCATCGGAGGAAGATGAATTAGTTCCTAAAAACTGAACATCCTTCCTGTAATTGCTTTATTATTGCCTTTATAACCACAATCTGCTGTCCTGCAGATGAACTTCTGCACTGCACCGCGTTTAACGGTCCTGGGCAGATGCCATGTCTGCAACATCAGGCCGAATTAACACAACTATTTTTTGATAAGCTTCACACAAAGAACAATCTGCTTATGACGTAACAACACAGCAACAAGTATCTGTGTAAGTGGAGATTGGCCACATTTTAAATTATGCATTTAGGGGGAAAACCTTCTCATATTTATATATTTTGTTGTAAATTTACAGCCAAAGAAAATTGTGTCACATTGTGAAAGACCAGCACAAATGATGGGAAATTAAACCTATTTGCTGCAGTTCCGACTTTACAGTAAATAATTTAGAGGTGTGAGGTAGCCCACCGTGATGCAAACTAAAGGCTGCTTTTTCCATTTAGTAGGCGTAAAACAGAATATAATTCATGTAACTATATTTACTCAGTGCTTTAATCATTGCAGTTTGTGCATTAAAAGCTAAATGTGTAGTAATCACCAACATACATTATTTCAGTATACTGTAATAAATGTGATCAATTTACTTTTGTACATCAAGTATGTTGCTGAAGCTTATCGAGTATTAAATGTCAGTCAGGAAGTTGTGATGTTGCGATCGCAGCTATTAACACAAATTCACTCATTACTCAGATTTTACCATTTTTACTCGCCATCGCAACTTTTTGTAAATCTGACCTGCATTTTCTGCATTTCCTTTTTTCTGCTTCATGACGACTGAATTTTGACCAATCCTCTTCGCCCTGTCCTAATCTGACTTCCTGTTTCACATCGTCTCTCACAAGCAAAACCTGCAACATCAGACGTGTAAAACTGTAACATTTGACAAAAACTTTTCTTCCAAACAAACCGTAAAGCAGTTAATGTTGGCTAAATAATAAGTAACACTAATATATCGCAATAAGCTCGTTAACAACAATACTAATGTCGTTGTTGTCACCTATTTTACATCCTTTACTATTACTTAATGCAGGAATAAACCCAATCCTTTTTCATTTAAATGTAGAAGTTGTGCTCACTGCTGCTTTCCCCTTATTTAAAATAAATCTTCATTGTCACAGTAGAAAGAGAAAAGAGTCAGGGGGAGGCAGCAGCAGAACGAAGGTGCAGGGTCGCCTCGGGTAAGGAGGGATTGTGATCAGAAAAACAGGGAAAGGGAGAGTTATGTGCAGAAATGTCAGCTTTTTAGTAAAACCACATCACGGCAGAAATAAAGTAAAACGTCACAAAATGTAAGCACTGGAATATCCTTCAGGGAAATTAATATTTTATTGTACTTTTCTCAGTTATACGATCAAAATAATATGTCCAGAGGAGAGTTTCACCCTGGTGGCCTCAACGCCTCAGGAAAAGGTACGTTTTTGGTTTATCTTTTTATTATCACTGTAATTGTTTTTTTAAACCAACCCTTACGGCGGCTCTGCATGTTGACCCTCCCGTCTCTCTGTAGAACAAGTGGCTGCGGTCCCTGAACCAGGCGGTGGATCAGGTGCTGGGAGGTGCAGGTCAGGGGTCATCGCCGGGGGTCACGGCTGCAGTGTGCCGCACGGCTTCGTACAAGTTCGTCACAGATGAGCGATTCAGAGACGCTCAGTACAGCGGCGGCTGGATGGCAGGACGAGTCCACGGCAGGTCGGACCGCTGCGGCAAACCCTTACAAACGTCCACAGTGGATTAGTAAAATTAACCTTTTAATAGTAAAAGATCTATAATAAATAATCTCTTTTAATGAAGAGCCATAACTGCTCTGCTGCATCTGTTCATGTGGTGGTATGCATTATTTAAAAAAATGTCTTTAAAGGCTGAAAATATAATA
This sequence comes from Poecilia mexicana, assembly GCF_051168715.1. NCBI lineage: Eukaryota > Metazoa > Chordata > Actinopteri > Cyprinodontiformes > Poeciliidae > Poecilia > Poecilia mexicana. Next base: position 47,932,645 of record NW_028263371.1, on the reverse strand, counting down.
TTTTAATGTCACTAATAACCAGACTAATCGTGATTATTTGTAATTAATCAGATTGATTGTGATTAATCAATTCTGGGAATAATTGCCAATTAATTAAGTAACCAATTAATTATTTGGCGTATACAAACTCAATAAAAGGCCAACAGCACTTAAGTTTTATAAAAAAAATTGTCTGCAAATATGATTTTACAAACTAAATCTGTAAGCCATGAACAAGATTAGTTTAGTTTTCTCTGAGTTTAAAGTCACAAAGGTTTGATTGTACAGGATTAAAAGACGACTGTGACCAACTCGGAGCCATTTTAGATGTAGATGGTGATCTTTGCCGCATCATCAGTGTAAAAACGATAACTTTAAGCTGCATAAATTCTAAATAAGAGCGATGAAAAGAAGTGGTCCTAAGCCCGGCCCTGGGGGACACCATCAGCTACCTGCAGGTGAAACCATGCTATGTTCTGAGATTATCGAAACAGACGAGGCTCTGCTTCTACAAATTGTGACTTTCGTCATCAAAAGCTTTTGACAAATCGATGAAAATAAACTTTATTTTATATATCATTTTGAGACTTTGTGTAAAAATGTCAAAGAACCTTTTTTATCGTTGTTTACATGAGTTGGTAACGCTTTGAACTGCTGAAAAGCTGAAAGTGTAATTTGCACATTTTGTTTTCCAGAGGAACCATGAAGTGGCCGGATGGCCGAGTGTACAAGGGAAACTTCAAGGGTGGCCTGGAGGACGGGTCTGTATGAATCTGGACCAGTCGTTCTCAAACAGTGGGGCATTAACTGCGAATTTTAAATCTTCTCTACAAATTAAACCATATTTTTATCTTTTTTTCCCCCCAGTTACGGAGAGTGTGTAATGCCAAACAAAGCGCAGGACAAACCCGACGTGTACCAAGGACAGTGGAAAGAGGGGAAGATCCATGGCTTTGGCAAGTACAAGTCAGTACGGCGTTTTATGGAGACATTTTTATTCAAACCGAGTCAAAGAAATGTGTTCAGGAACATGCGTCACCAGATCTGTGACGTCTTAACTTAGAGCGCCCCCTTGTGTGTGCTTCGGGTGGCACTCAGGTACGGCAGCGGAGAGGTGTACGACGGCTGTTTCTGTGATGGCCGTCGCCACGGTTACGGCATGCTGAGCGCCGGTAAACTGGCCCGCACGTCTTCAGGCCTTTTCATCGGCCAGTGGGTTCAGGACAAGAAGACGGGGTACGGAGTCCACGACGACATCATGAGGTAAAAATGAAACATTTCTGAACAAAATGTGAGATTAAACACAGAAACACGATCAGATGCTTTATAAAACTATAACAAGGACCAAAGTTATTATAAATAACGAAAACTAATGAAATAAAGAAAACTGAAATTGAGAAAACATTGACTGAAGTAAATAAAAAAGATTATTAATGAGGAAAAATTATGTTGTGCATTTATGAAACTCAAGCATACTGTTGACTATTATTCATCCAGTCAATTTATATAAAATCACAATACTTAAAAAAGTTCAACAAAAGTATTAAAAAATCACAAAAACAATTAAATAAAACGTAACTTTTTTCACATTGGCTTTTTCCCCCTAATTTTCCGTCACCATAAAAAATGCCTTAGTCGATGGATTATCATTCTGTAGCAAAGTTTCTGAAACAATTTTTGATCTTGTAGATGATCTGTGTTAGTTTAAATTAATTTAATTAACGTGCATTAGCACAGCTGTGGGCTGAATTAATCTCGTTTTTGTTTCTCAGAGGAGAGAAGTACATGGGCTTCTGGCTGGATGACCAGCGGCACGGCAGCGCTGTGGTCCTCACCCAGTATGGAGTTTATTTTGAAGGGTCATTCAAAGAAAACAAGATGAGTGTAAGAACAGCAAAGGATAACTGTGATTTGTTTTAATGTCAAACATAAGTTATAATCTGTCTGTAATTGAGCAGCCAGATACATTATAAACCAGACTTGTTACGTTTCTACTGGTTTTAATGGTTTTGTCCCTGTAATCTGTAATCAGGGTTCAGGCCTGTTGGTGTCGGACGATGACACGGTTTTTCATGGGGAGTTCAGTGACGACTGGACCGTCAATGGGAAGGTAAAACACACGCCCGCTTTGCTCTGGAGGCTTTCCTCAGATCAACTGATCGCTCTTTTTCTTCTCTGCAGGGGGTTTTGACGCTTGCGAATGGCGACCGTCTGGACGGCCTGTTCAGTGGCGAGTGGAGCGCCGGTCTGAAGGTCGTAGGAACGTACGTCAAACCAGCCATGGATGAAAACAAAGAGAAAGATGAGCCACCGTGAGTATTTACTTTACTTCCTCATAGAGATGCAAGCAGTCAATCTACTTACAGTTAATTATCAGTTAAAGATTTATTAGATTAAAATTAGTTCCAATTTAATGACAAAAAAAAAAGTCTGCTTAGATCTTCTGTTAGTGTTGTAGTCTAGCCACCATCCAGCAGAGGGCGCCACTGGCCATCTTTAAATGGAGCCAGGATTAAAGATGGCGGCTGTTCCAGAAAGAGAAACCATACAAACAGAGTCCGGTTAGAGACGCAAAATTCACCATTTTGAAGTTTTATTTTGAAATATAAAAGCTGGACAATCATTAAGCTAATAGAACCGCAGGACAGAGCAGCGTCAACATTCAAAAATTCACTGCAGCGTTCATCCGGGCCCCGACCGTGACGTTCGTCCTGAATGTGTTTGTGTGTCGACAGCCTGGGTCAGTACGCGGTGCCAGCGGCTCAGAGGTGGATCTGTGTGTTTGACGAATGCTGGAGTCGACTCGGCTGTGACGGCGCCGGCAATGGAGAGCGGACCGCAGCCTGGGAGAACATCGCCGTTACCATAACAACGGCTCGACGGCAGAGGTAGGCACACAAACCGCAAGACCAAGGAAACGTTTAGCAGTAAGTCAGGGTTCCTGCAGAATCTAGAATTTGTTTTTTTCCTATCTTTAACCTCTGCTTTGTTTACTAAATCTTCCATCTATCTTTATATTAACCTAAACCAGCGTTCCGCAACTTTAACAACCCAAAGAGCCAATTTTCCCCTAAATCCAGCAAAAATAAAACTTCTTTAAAGCCAAAACTTTTCTAAAAATTGCAACTTATAATTTTCGATAAATGTCAACCATAAGAAGTTTACTGTCATTTTTTAAAGAAAGGGAATAAAACAAGCTTCACTCGTGAAACCTGATTATTAGTGACACTTAGCTGTCTGTTATGATCGGATTAAATGTGTGTGTGTGTGTGTGTGTGTGTGTGTGTGTGTGTGTGTGTGTGTGTGTGTGTGTGTGTGTGTGTGTGTAGCCCAGACCTCAGTAAATCTCACACCAAAGTTTTGGAGAGTTTGGAGTTCATCCCTCAGTACGGCGAGGCGGTCACCACTGCAAACTACGACAACATCAGACGATACCTCACTAAGGTCGATTCTCCCACCTGAGCGTTGATCTGTGCAGCTCCTCCACAGGACGGATTAATCATGTGTGTGTGTGTGACCGTGTCAGGCCTGCGAGACGCCCCACCACCCCCTGGGCTGGCTGGTGGAGACGCTGGTGACGGCGTACAGGATGACGTACGTTGGCGTGGGATCGAACCGCCGGCTGCTCCGGCAGGCGGTGCTGGAGCTGCAGGCCTACCTCACTCACCTGTACAGCATCATCAGGTAGATTTATTCACCACCAAGAAGAGGAAGAGAGGGCGGCATATTCCTTTAAGAACCTGTTGAGTTCACATTAAAGGATTCAAAATGGCTGACCCTGATTTAAAGGTGGCCTACTAGGCTTCCTTAAACAGACCAGGATATTAGCATAGATCTATGAGCTACAAAACATGTTGATTTCATTATTTTTACCATATAATTCTGAAATAATTAGGTTATAGTTTGGTCAGTTCTGCTTTTTTTAGTTCTTTTCAGAATGATTTTACAATTTTATTTATTTTTTATGTTTTGAGGCTCTGTCACTTTAAATCTAAATAAGCTGCTGCTGGCCACGCCCCCAACTTAAAGTTTACACTTGCAAATGAAAATGGCTGCAAACAAAATGCACAATTATATTACTGTACATCTTTGAGAAGCATTAGGAGAGCCTCCTGCACAACCAAGGAAAATACAATAAGTGGTTTCTGAATGGCAAGTCAACAGCAAAACACTTGTCTTTTCCAGGAGCCATTGTACAACACATGCAGCGGTAAAATCAGCTCTCTAAATGTGCTGGAGCGCCACTTGGGTTGCTAGGTAACGAGGCAGCGTGACTCAACAACAGCTCATCTTCCAGACACCAAAAAATATTAACTTATTGCTAAAAAACAGCTGGATATTTTTTGTTTTTGAGAGCTTATATTGTTTTTACAAGCAGTTTAAACCCAAACGGAAGAATAAAAACATTAAATTATGAATTTTGCATAATAGGTTCCCTTTAAACAACAGAAATCTGGGCTTTATTTGCTCATCGTGTTGCTTCCAAGGCTGTTGGTTTCACCTCAAACTACAGAACAAAACTGATGATCAAACTTTGGCTGTTTGCTGCTGTCTGCAGGTTTCTGTTTCCAGGGTTACCAGATGATGGTGGCATCATCCCAGACACTCCTGACATCAGTCCGTATAAAACCCGACGAAACTCAAACAAAGTGGATCAAGGGTCAGAGTTCACACAGAGGAGACCGTATGAGGAAACAAGATAAATGTTGAGAGGTCATTTTAAGTCGTGTGTTGTTTTATTTGTCCTTCAGGGTGTTGGTGGTGAGCTGCTCCTCGCTGCTCCTCCCTCTGCTGCTGCCTCGGCTTTACCCGCCCCTCTTCACCCTCTACTGCCTGCAGCAGGAGCAGGAGGAGGCCCAGTACTGGGAGCGCATCCTGCGGCTCAACAAGCAGCCAGACCAGGCGCTCCTCGGCTTCCTGGGAGTTCAGGAGTCAGTCTGCAGCACACGCACACACACACACCTACACACACACACACACACACACACAATATACCGCTCTATCACTCCAGAGCATTAACTGCCTCAAGAAGAAGAAAATCATAAATACAGGGTTGATTCTGTATAAAGTCCTTGAAAGTGCTTGATAATCAGAAGCCGGAAATTACTCAAGTAAGAATAAAAAAAGTATTTGGTAGAAAGTCTATTTAAACACTCAGTAACTGATTAAAATTATCAATTGTTTGATATTTAAGAATTACATCATCAGACAGATATGAAGTTAAGAGAAAATCTTTGGTATTTTAACGACGAAAATGACAACAATTCATATAACAGAAAATAAAATCAGTTTCTTTCAATAAACATGAATGAAATTTGTGTTTTGCTCTCAGAACAGTCAGGTGTGTGTGAAACATGTTTTAAAGCATAATATTTGTAATATTTTGATTCACTTTGTCCGAGCTGCAGAGTGAAGAATACGACCACAAAAAACATGTATAACAGTAATGCATAATAAAATACCACAGTGAATTTAAACTATTGTTTTTAGCTCATTTTTATCGTCTTTTTTACATAAGTTGGACCTGATTATGTCTCAGCCAAACTATGAAAGATATCTGACGTACAGTGAGGAACATGCAGTGTTTTCCTCACATCAGGCGTTGAGCAGTTAGCTAACTGCTTAATGTGGATATTTGTTTTGTTTCCTGTTGTAGGAAGTTTTGGCCTCACTGGATGTCGATTCTGGGGGAGAAAAAGCAGGTCAGGATGTTTTTTATTCAGCTTTTGCAAGTACTCCTTCATACAAACATGATTTAAAAACATGTATAATTAAAAAGTAATAACACTGGAGTTTCTTGTTGTGATGTAAAAATGTTTAAAGTCATCTTCGGTCCCTATAAACTGTATTTACTTTGTTTTTTTACTTTATTTTATGGTGTCTGCAGATCGTTTCCAGCAGTAAAGACGCCTGTTTCATTTCTGCTGTTGAGACTCTTCAACAAATCAGGTGCCACAAAATAAACGCAACACAAATAATCGGCTCAGATAAAATCACTGCAGAGGGATTACAACAGGGATGTCCAAACTTTTTCACATATTTTTCCAAAATTGTAAACTTAAAAACAGACAACCTAAAATCAGATAAATGAAGCAGCTGGAGATCCACTTCCAAGATTTGAAAGGGATTTCTACAAAGGTGTATTTTAAATAGGAAAAAAAAGTAAATTTACACCAAAATATCTGAAATGTTGAGATTAATCTCAGAAATTTTCTAGAAAAGATTTTCAGAACAAACTTTGACATTTTTGTATAAAATTTCTGGTGTTAATCTAAAAATTCCTGATTTTTTTTAAAGCAGCTTTTCAACTTTCCAAACTCATAAATTTCAATGTTTTTGTGGAATATTTCTCACATTAATCTCAAAATTTCAATGTTTTTTTTCTAGCAAATCTTTGACTTTTGAAGCTTAGAAATTTCCTCAATTTTTCTAGAAAATTTCAGAATTTTTTGGCAAAAATTTACTACTTCTTTTTTTTACAGTATCATACTGCGCTTGCTATATTTAATCAGCTTTAAGAGAGGATAAAATCTTAGCTTTTCAGTGAAAACCTCTTGCTTTTAAAATTTGGTTATAAAAAGACGAATACTTTATGTTGTACTTTACATTTTCCTGTGTCAAAATATTATGTTGGTAATGGTTTTAACACTGATTACAAACTAAAAGTCTCCATCTGCATGTAAAGGCCAAGTTTGTATCATTTATGAATTGCAGTTGGGGCCTCACAGAACCAGTCCAAGGGCCACAAATGGCCCCCGGACCTCACTTTGAACACCCCTGGATTAAAATCCGTATTTAATGAGCATGTTCTGCACGCAGCACCACGTTTACGCCGTCGGACAAACTGTTGGTGATTCAGAAGACGTTTGAGGAGCTGACGCTGGAGGTGAAGCCCTTTCTGGCCGGGGACTTCCTGTGGTGCATGGACGACCTGTTCCCCCTCTTCCTCTACGTGGTGCTCAGAGCCAGGTGCAGATTCACCGGCAGTCCAGTTCGGATGTTTCTGAGCCATTTCTGTAGCTCACATTCTTATTTCTGCAGGGTCAGGAACCTGGGAGCTGAAGTCAGCCTGATTGAAGACCTGATGGATCCCAGCCTCCAGCACGGAGAGATGGGCCTCATGTTCACCACACTAAAGGTGAGAAAGTCCAACAGTCGTCAGAACACTAAAACACGGATCACACTGGTGCTTGAAGTCCTTGAATTTCAACAGGGTGTATTAAAAGTTTGGAAACTGCTTGAAAGTTCCTGATAGTCAGTGTGCAGTTCTTCAGAGTTCCCAAAAATTATAGCAAAACGTCAACATATTTTTACTCAAGTAGAAGGAAAAGGTTATTGAGAAATTACTCAAGTATGAGTAAAAAAGTATTTGATTAAAAGTTTACTGATGTTACTGAGTAACGGATCAAATTAGCAATCATTTAAAAATCCCATCATCAGACGGACCAAAATATAAAGTTAAGTGGAAATTTTGGTATTTTGAAAATCAAAATTACAATAATTCATTTAAATAACAAATAACAAAACCAGGCAAATTAAAATTTTCCAAATCAGTTTCTATCAATAAAAAACTGATGAAACTTTAACAAAAACTGCAAGTGTGTCTGTCGGGTGAATTTTTGGTTAAAACATGTTTGTTTTTCATTCAGTGGGTAGAAAATACATAATTTTACTCAAGTAAAAGTAGAAAGTACCAATTAGTAAAAATACTAAAAGTTTTTTGTTGTTTTAAAAAAAAAGTTATTCAAGTAAATGTAACTAGTCACTACCCGACTCTGCAGTTTTGTAATAAATGTCAACGTTATTTACAGTTGAAACCAGATATTTTCAGCCAATTGATAAAGAGAATCATTTTTTTCTCACTCTGACGTAAAACAAGATAAATTTTGTCTGATTTAACTTCAGTCAGAATCACCTAAATTATTTCTATTTGCTAAATGCCAGAAAACGTACTTAGAACATTTTTCAGAGATTTATTTGTAGCTCTCTTTGTATATTGTTAAAGCATTTAATTTAATTAGATGCTTAAATACATTGTTTCACACACATGTATAAAACAACGTATGTAAGTGTTAAACAATGTTATAGAATTTTATTATTTATTTTGGGTTAAATTATGTTGTTTTTTTGGACCAGTCAGGTGGTTAGGGGATGAGAGAGACTTTCCAAAACATAACATTTTGTTATATTTTAATTTACCTTATCCATGCTGTAGCATACTATCATGAGGCATCATTAATACCAGTAATAAATGACATAAAGTAGTGAATTGAAACCGTCTTGTTTTAGTTAATTCATATTGTTTTTATCTCAGTGTGGTCCTTGAAAACTTACCTTGAAAATGCTTGGAAACTGTTCAAACCCTGATATTATTGCCGTTATTATTGTTCTGTCTGTAGATTTGAACAGGTTAAGGCAGAACTTACATGACTGCATGCCTTCTTGTTTTTCCCATTTTGAGGAGTTACTGAGACCAATGGGCTTCTGTGTCACATCATATTTATACCCCATGGAAACAGGAACTCATCTGATGCTAATTAAAAAGCTTCAGTTTTTTTTTTCTTTATATTCTGGACAAAAACACATTTTTGAGTCACTTTACTCTCCGTAGGCTTGCTTCATCCAGATCCAACAGGAATCCACTACATAACCAGTGATTCAGTCCCAGTTTAATGGAGCAGAACCAGTATTATCTCCCAGTTTCCTGCTGCTGGCAGAGAGGTCGGCGTCCGTCCGGCGCTACAGAAAAAGCCGATTTGACCGCCGATCATTCAGGAAGCAACAGTTGGCAGAATGACGCAGCACAGCGTCCCCTGCTGTTGGAACATGGTAACACCTGTTCATATCACTGACGTTCACAATGGAAAAGGAACATTTATTATTCCACAGAGGGGAAATTCATGTGCAACAGCAGAACAAAAAGTTACAAAAGTGTTGAAAATATATAAATAGAAAACAAAAATAATAGTAATATACTGTACAAAATTACAGATATTGTACTCAGAATCCAAGGGATGTGCATCATAATGTGCATGCGTACTGAACTTTAAAAAGAAACAGATTGTTTACAGTACAATATATCAGTGAAGAGCAGAAAAACAGAGTAAATTATTGTGCAAATAAATGGCAGTATGTACATAAACATTTCTAGACTTTGATGGTTTTAGAGTTTGACTGCTGCTAGGAGGATTTTTGTTTTAAACATGTTTGATTGTGATTCAAAAGTTGGAGCTGCTGTGTTTCTCTTGTTTTCTCAATTTTTATATTTAAACTTCAGGCAAAAGGAAACGACAACTTAACTTTAAAAACCTGATTTATTCAAACACTTAAGTTAATTTAAATGTTTTTTCTAACACTTTACTAACACAATTGTCTTGAAAAGAATGTACAGGTTAATAAATACAATGGGATTACTACTACTAGAGCAGCTATGTGCACAGAAAAGGGAATAAATCATGTTTTTAATGTAATTCTTTTGTTTCTATGAGAGAAAATGTTTTTAAAAAATAATGTCAAACCGCTTTGGATGCAGAAATGCAGTTCATTGTTTTACTAAACGCCTGTTTTGGTTTTCATGAGTGTTTAAAACAACTAACAAACCTTTTCAATGTCTTGTACTGTGTCAGCACTACTTTTAAAGTTAAATATTTTATACTATATTTTAATTGGAAAGAAACAAAGATTTAATGAAGATGATTAGAGCCAATGTTCAAATATCAGTTATTTAATCTCAGATGTTATAATGACTGGCTAAGTCTTTATTTGATGCCAGGAAATGTTCTAGAAAGGTATGTTGATATCATCTTTTACGATAAAGCATCAAGGTACTTCTTTTCTCTTGTAGTGAGTGTACTGTAATCATTTATTTATCTAAGAGGTACTTTGATGTTTTTAATCATTATTTTCCTAAAACACTGCTTTTTAAATGCACTCAGAGTAATTCTTGCATCGCAGTGAACATTTCAGCCCATCGTTTTGTACTGGTTGCTTTTGTTTTCACAAACTGTAGCACCTTACACGTTACCATCCTTTTTCATCACTTGAATGGATCTAAAAGTGATTATTTTTCTAATCAAGTTTGTGTAATTTTTAACTTCATAGCTTTATAAAAGACTGATCATCTGCACTGAATGCTTAGTTTGATGGTTGAATATTTAAAAAAAGGATAAAAAAGGGGTAATAAACTTATTTTGGTTCCTGGAATGTGTCCTGACTGATTTGTTTTGTCTTTATTGTCTCTGATTCATGAGTTTTTGGACAATGATCTATAGTTCAGCATTTTCTACGTAACAAAGTATTCGGTATTTTCTCGCCATTTCTCCCTTTATTTACTGTTCAAACATTGAACAATATATCAGCATTTCGTAGTGAAAGATTTTACAATCATGACGGAGATTTAGAAATCTTTGTTGAACATTTTCATGTTATTGAACAAGCAAACGGTTACGCTTTTCAACGGCTATTCGTATCCTAGCAACAGAAGACGAGCAGGAAAACCAGATCCGGTTAAGAACTCTTCAAAATAAAACACTTCCCGTTTCCAAAATAAGTCGTGCTTAAATGCGTTTTACTGAAGTTTTTTGTAATTATACACAATCGTCACATTCAGTGAATATTCATATAAATTATTCTTAACAATATGTAAATAAGCAAGAACGGCAGGAAAATCGGAAGGAAAGAACGAACAACTAAAGAAAACGAATAAAATAAAATGCATTTTAGATAGAAAAGTTTAAAGACGGATGATTTCAGACTTTTCCACAGTTCTTTCTCACTAAAGAGTGAAGTGGAAGCCTTTATTAAGATTCACAGACAACATATACACAACTCCTTAACATTGTAATATTGTGTGTGTGTGTAATATTTTTTGGAGAATCAATTTACTAATATTTAAAGACTGTGCCAAGTTAAACTTACGATTACTACACACAGCTGTTTACGTGGACATAAAAAGGTAATATCTCATCTTATATAAATATTTATATTTTCAACCTGTGCTTTGCTGTTTTCGTTTGTGAATATGAAGCTTTCAGATTTACTTTATTTAAATCTTAATTTTTTTTTTTCAGTTTGTCTGCAGATTTTGTCTGAGTAATGGCACCAAATGGACACAGGAGGGAGCCAGTGGTGAAGGTCAGTGTAGAGTGTTAACGTGTTTTATGGTTTGTTGGAGGGACATAATAGTTGTTTATGCAGAAAGTGGATAAAAAGAGAGAATGAACACCTGCAGTGCAAAACACCTGACAGCTTTGTGTTTAGTCTGTGATCAGGACAGTGACGTGCGGTGAGGTTCTTAGCCGGTGAGGCACTGACTTAATCAAAATCAGATTTACAAATCTAGACCCCCTGCAAGTTATTGTTTGCATAAGGAAATTTTGCGCATGCGGACAACGGCTATTCCTTTACGTGCCATCCATAGCCGCTCTGCCGCTGTAGAATAAGTCCGTTAATTCAATCAAACTTGGACATGTAGACATTAATTTCGTGTTGTGCTCCACAACAAATGGAAAAGTAGTTAAAGTACAACTCAAAACCACGTCTTTCTCGCTCTCTGTATCAGCGCAGCTACAAGCAGACTCGTTGCCTTAGCAACTGACAACGCCTGACAACACATATATTTCCCACACAAAGAGCAGAACATTCAGTCTGTTGCAGTAGTATGGTTTTAGGCTTAATGTTTATTTTGGGATTATTAATAAGTGATTGCTGTGGTAAGAGAAGTAAACCATAAATATATCGCTGCACTTGACTTTACTGCATGGCTAGCTGCTAGCTCGCTGTTACTGTCTCTTACTCTGCAGATCTGGAGTCAGAATTTCTGGGATCATGAGCGCCCCCAGCGATGAGGCAGAAGACCTGTCTGCCTCACCTTGAATCTGTTCTCTGCCCTTTCTGATCGCTCCTCAGCACAGGAAACACGATACACACACGGTTGGTGACAAAAAACACTGTACATTACATTATATAAATCAGCTAAATTATGGAAAATAAGTTCATATATTAAATGTTTTTTAGCCATTTTATTGCCGGCGTACAGACAGGAGGAGCTGCTCTCAACCGCAGTCCCAGGTGAGGCCCAGCTCACTGCTGCCTCACAGGCTTCGCTTCTGAGCATTTGAATGGGAAAATGCGAAAATCCAGCGATTAAAAAAAAAAAAAATCATCAGATTTGGTGAAGTTAAATGAAAAATAGGTATTTTGTAGTCCAAACCACAAGGTGAAAATAGCAATATAAATTATTTTATCATTATATATTATTTTTCCATGATGACAGGTGAAGCTCTGCCTCACCTGCCTCCCCTGACCGCACGTTACTGGATCAGGCTGATGCTGACTGTGTTAACTCTGAAAAGCAGATTAATCTGCGAAACTCTGCAGCTCTACTCTGGCTGGCTTCATGTTTGGTTTCTAGTGTAAAACGTAAAAAAACAAACAAAAAACTAAATTTGTTTATATAATGGCAGAAAAAATAGTTGTGAGATCTGCTTTCATTATGAAGGATTAATTAAAGAATCATGGAATATATATTATAATTATAAGAAAACACAATCTAACAAAATTAATTTTTACCAGATATTTGATTCCATACATATGAAGAGGATTAGGGCCAATGAACAAAAATAGGAATTCTGACTTTTTTCCCCTTTGAATTATGATTTTTTTTTCCCCCCCCAGAATTTTCTAACTTTTCTCATTTTTCTCTGAATTTTTACTTTTTTTCTCAGGACTCTGACTACAATCTGCTGAGATAAAAAGTTGTAATTATTTTTTATCACTGGCCCTAATCTTCTTCCGTACATTAGACAGTTTGCTCTCTTCAGATTAGACTTGGATTGAGCTTTATAGCAACAAATTCTGGGTGAATTTGGTGAGAATCAAAGAATTTATATTTATATTGCTTCTCTTATAAAAGGCTCAGGGGAGCTCCCTGAATTGTAAGTTTTAAGAGAAAATCTTTCTACTAATTATGGCCGATGATCCAAATGTCCAATGTATTATTCACCAGACACACAAAGAACTTCCCTCCATTGCTATCATCTCAGTCTGCAGACAATCTGTGGTGTGAACTGATTAAATAAATGTATTAAAACTAAAGATTTATGAAATTGTACTACTGCAATATCAAGAAAAGTATTTATCGTATTCATTTTTTTCTTGTAATGTTCTTACAGCAGGAAAGTTGTTATTTGGAAAAGTCCGACTTGAGTTGTCAAATCAGAGATTATCAGACCTCAGAAAGTCGCCTGTATCTGACAGATAATGGCATAACAAACACCAATTTACTGGTTCATTTACTCTTTCCAGGCTGCGTGACAATTTGTCTGAAGCAGACGCGGTTCAGAGAAACGCGGGAGGATGTCTGCCGTGTTTAGGAAATAACCAAAAGCTGCTGGCTCCTGTTTTGGAAAAATCTGAACAATGGAGACGAGTGGACAGCGACACAAAAACACTTCTGACAAAATAAGATTAAAGGAAAGAAAACAATCGCAGCAGCAATTAGAAGAATTAAGATGAACATTTACTTCTTCAACTGGCTAATTGTGCAACTGGATGTTTGTAAACTGACTTAACACTAAAAAAAAAGCCTTTTTTTCACATAAATTGTTCTGATTTGTGTTCTGATTTGATCCATTTCGGTTTGTTAGAGTTTAAGACAGAAAATATGGGTTTTTATCTGGCTAATGGGACATTATATGGTAAAAAGAGAAAAAATGAGAGGCAGAAAACTAATAAATGTGGAGTGGCAATACAGCGTAACAGATTAAATCTTATCTTGGTATATTCTCGTGAAATGGAAAGATGGATTTTCATCAGTGGAGAAATGTTAATTCCTACTTAATTATATTTTCTAAAATTATGTCTGTATTAATTAAATTTAGAGGAGGAAAACTTCTTAGTACTTTAAAAGATGGATTCCAGATTTATCTTCACCGTGTCTGATTTGTTTTGGTGATATAGAACAGTCCTCACAGTGTTTTCCATCTGGGTGGAAAACTTTCTTTAGCTTCCAGTCAGAGTTTGAACTGCAAATAAACACATCAAAAACCCCAAAACTCAGGATTTCCATATAAACACCCCAGCTGTTCCTGCTGAGTTTCTCAGTAGAAATAATGTTTTACATCTCTGTAAATTGGAATCACAAATTCAAGCTGAAGAACAAGCCCAGAGTATGATAATGTTTGGGGGTTTTTTACACTATACAAATATGCATAGATGGGATGAACAACGCCTTTTGCAAGCAGCAGCAAAAAAAAATGGTATTGTTGTGATCCAGCATTCAATAAACTGTGTTTGTGTGCGTTCATGTAACTTCCGACTGTTTCATTCCCCCTGAACGCACCATTAGCCTTCTGGTACATGTCAATACTTATCTGCTCCTCTTCGTCACGTCATTAGTCCTGTAAAGAAGATCACCGCCTTTAATCTATGGTGATACATTTACTCGGTTGAATAATAAAACTGAAAAATATGAAGACAGCCGACATAATTATTCTCATCTTCTTTCACTTCTCTGGGTTTTCTCCCGTTGAACTGTCTCCGGTTGGTTTTCTACCGGCCCAATCAGCGAACAGAAGAAGTCTTGAACGATGACGTCAATTTCCTGCGCTGTTTTGTTCTGTAGTTTTAGCGACGGAGAAAGTTCCGTTCAGTTCAGTTCTTCCAAACGGTTTAACATTAACAGCCGCCATGAATCATTTGTTTTGGAGCTGTAACTACACCAAAAAACTTTGGGACGATATTATGATCCTTATTGTTTCTATTTCCCCACAAACTCTTCTCAGTTTTGAAACTGTTATCCTTGGATTTACTGCTTTTGACAAGAAGAACTGGGACTCCTTTTTTGTTATCAACCTTATTATACTTCTTGCTCAATTTTTTATACATAAATGCAAGTTTAGCAATAGCAAACCTTTATTCTCTATCTTTATTAAATAATTGAATATGTACATTAATCTCATTGAATCTTCTGATAACCTAAAAGCCATAAAAACAGTACATTTGTTATGCAAATTTAATATTCTTTAACTCTCCCCAAATGACTTTCTTGACACTGTTTCTCTTTATATATATATATATATATATATATATATATATATATATATATATATATATATATATATATATATATATATATATATTGCTCTTATGTTTTTTTTCTTTAATTTTTTGCCTTTCACCATGGTATTTTATTGTATATATTTTTGCTGTTATCTGTTTGTTCTATTCTTTCGTTGATGTATAATGCTATTGTTTTAAAGATTACTAATAAAGACTTATAATTTTTTTTTAGAAAAAACATTAACAGCCGCCATCTTGTACAGTGATGCTCTTCGCAGTGGAGGACTGTTGTTTACAGTTTACGCAATTTCCGGTAAGTTTCATAGCGTCAAATGGGCTCTTTGCACCTCAGCTTCCGCGTTCGGGGTAATGCGGCTCGATTGTTTCCGATCCAATACAAATATCATTTACATTAGGTACTTGCAGTGCTTGGCCAAGGTTTGTACATCGATCCGAAGCCCCAACAAGTCAGCTGGAGAAAGGTTTTAAGATGTTCGCCTTAAAACCTTATACATTCACTGACACGAAGGTGAGTTTTACTTAAACTTTGTGGCTAACATTAATGTTAGCTTATGCTAGTAGGCAATATTCTCGGACATTGTTATTGTAAAATGTGCTATTTAAGTATCTAAACATTCTAACGGACAATGTATTTATCTTATTTTCAAGTATATTATGTGTGTTTATTGTCGTTAGTGTCACAGACTAACGGGGAGGTTACGGGTCGGGCTTTTTACTTCCGAAGCCTGACGAAGCTCAACAAGCCTCATAGCTTAACAGTAACGCAGCTCTGGTGTCAGAGATCTGGTTCAGCTGTTCAGGTTCAAAGTTGCTGCTTTTAGAAAAATATGACCGTGTTGCTTCATGTCTCTGTGTTATTTCGTTTTATTACCTTTGCATGTTTCTTGTGAAGAGCTCAGATAGGACGGTGTTTATAGCAGTATGTACAGGCGGATCAGTTGCTCGGCTGTCTGGCTCTGGTCTGCTCTCTGGTTCCCATAAACTCTTTCAGGCTGAATATAGAAGTGATTCCATGGAAATACCTCAGGGAGGCTCCTTTATTTACCATCCGTATCCCCGGTAGTTTTAGGCTGATCCGGAGTGAAGTGAAGGCTGCAAACTTTGCTGTGCGGCATTAGCTGGTAGCGACAGATATTTACAAGCCATCTTCTTAATTCAGGATCGCTTGGAAATTAACGAAAACTTAAAAGCCCATTATATTAGGAAGACAACAATGTTAATAGTATTGGTGTTTTGCATCTGAAATACGACTTAGTCTTTTCTACCAGTCATGGTAACTCAAAGCAGAAAAAAGTGAGCCGCATTAGCTCCTGGAGATGTGACGTCAACGCCTTAGGTGCAAAGAGCCCATTGGCACGTTACATGTCAAGGACAAACGTTAGCGATTGTGTAAAATTTTAAACTTCAACATATAAAGCTGCTGCAGCTATCAATTGTTTCTTGATATCCGATTGACTCCAGACCTTCTTTTACAGGCTAGTACCGATGAGATCTGTGGCAGAATTTTTGTCTGCATGTTTAAACTTTTAAGATATCATTAAAAATATTCCCTACAACGGTGTATTAGGGCCACTGTACATTTTAAAACATGAGAAAATTTCTAAAGTCCAGAAGTAAACATTTGCCAGACAAAACCCCAGTTTGACATTAGTCTCCAAAAATTCTAGAAAAAACACGGACATTTCTGAGTTTCAAAAGTTAAAGGGTTTTTTTTTTTTCTCGAATTTTCAAAACGTTGAAATTTTTTGTAGATTAATCTAAAATTTCTGAATACTTTCTTGGAAATGTTTTGATTTTCAAACTCAGAAATATATTTGAATTTTTTTCTAGAAAAATTCTGAGATTAATCTCTAAATATGAGGGGTTTTTTGTTTTGTGTTTTTTGTTTTTGTTTTTTAGCAAATTTTTAACTTATACATTTCTCTGTTTTTTCCAGAAAATTTCTGGAGATTTCTGAATTATTTTACAAGCAGGTTTCTAAATATCAAATTCAGAAGTTTCTTTTCTGAATTTTCTGACATTAATCTCAAAATGTCACTCTAATAAATCTTCGAATTTTCAATCTCAAAGATGTCTTTGCTTCAAAAAAAGAAATTTTCTAGAAAAAAGTTTTTTGACACACATACATGTTCTTGTTTTTTTTTTTTTTTAGAAAAATTTTCTAGATCTCAAAATTTCTGAGTTTTTTCCAGCAAATTTTCAACTTTTCAAACAGATACATTTGAGGGGGGTTTTTTAATGAAAATTTTTAGATTAATCTAAAATTTGGGGGTTTTTTTCTAACAAGTTTTTTATTTTTAAAATTCAAAAATGTCTTTTCTCAGATTAATCTAAAAATTTCTTAGTTTTCTCTAGTAACGTTTTGAATTTTTAAACTTAGAAATGTGTGTATTCCAGAAAATTTCTGAGATCAATTTAAAAATTTTGAAACTTTATTCTTTGTATTTTATGTTTTTATTAAAATTTTTCTTAGTATGGCCTCTCATACTTTTGAAATTGATAAATAAAAAGCTAAATATTTTCTATGGATGATCTCAGACTAGGCCACCAGTTTGTCATTGCAGACAATAAAGATGTAAGTAGTTACATTTACTCAATCACAACTACGCTGTACTTTTTACTTTACTCTGAATGTTTTTGTTATTAGAGATGCCCCTGAACATGTAAGGCGAGGAGGAAGCTACCGCAGTATGACTTCATTTCTGTGAAATCTGCCCGTTGAGAACTTCCAGGGATGACTGGATGACTGAACTCAATAATTTATGCTCCATGTAGCTGCGGCGATCTTCTGAGGAGCAGCTTCTCATGACATCCACTGGAAAACAAGAGCTAACAGGAGCGGGAATCCACATTCCTGAGGATGGCCTTGCTGGCGGAGGCTCTCCTTCACATCCTGGTGAGGAATGTCAGATTCAGCCTTTGTCCACACACTGACACCCAGACTAATAACCAGGATAAATATGACCTCAGAGGTGCTGCTGTGACACCCTGAGGCCTTTTCTGACCAAACATCTGGCCCTTTAAGAACAAACTGATTACTTCCTGAAAGATTATTAGCTTCTTCACAAATTCTTCACTTGTTTCTTATATATATATATATATATATATATATATATATATATATATATATATATATATATATATATATATATATATATATATATATATATATATATATATATATGTATTGTTGTGAAGTTTGTCAAGATTGGTTCATTTATTATTCAAATTCATTTTGTTTAGTCAAAAAGCTATTTTCTGCTGACAATTATTGGTATATCAGTTTTGTCATGGTGCTTTTGGCAGTTGGTGGTTACCATAGTAACACCATGAGACCTTCACTGACCCATTTCAGGAGTTCGAATTACCATCATCGCGCTCATTTGGGAAGCGGCTCTTTAAAAACAAACTGATTAGTAGATTATAAAACTTTCACTTTTTTCTAATATATTTCCCAAGTTTGGTAGTAAGTAGTTACATTTACTCTATTACATTTACGTGAGTAAAAGTACAACTACGCTGTACTTTGTACTTTTATTCTGAAGACACTGAGCACAACTTCTTTCTTCCTGAAATGTAAACAAAAATGGAGTGGCATCAGATTTTGTAGGAGTCTGATGCCATTTGTCTTTTGTCTTTAGTAAAACACAAACCATTAGCCTTAGACATGCTCATTTGTTTTGATTCTATATTTACCCAGAATGCCCTGCGCTATAGTTCGCTTTCTGCTTTTGGAGCGATCTCCAGTCTGCTTGCATTCAAACCGCATCAGAAGTTTGAATGCAAGGGTTCCTGAAGTGAACTCAACCTCCAGTGAAACAGATTATGGCTTCAACATGTTAAACTTTACATCAGTTATCCTCACCCTTCCTGGGTCTTTTGTTTTCTGCCCTCCTGCACATTTCATATTAAACATGAAGCTGAATTTGATCTCAAAGCAGAGAGGAAACTGTATACTTTATCTCTCAACGCTGCAGTGTCCAGACCAAAAATGACATTCTGTGTCCTTCATTCTCCCTGTTCACTCTCAGGTTGTGGAAAAACAAGAAGACTGCGTCCTCATGTTGTTTTTTAAGCAACATTTTATTTTAAAATTACATAACAGCTGCTTTCCAGTTGTCTTTAATTGTTTAAATAGCATTTTTTTAAAACTTGGGGCGTTTTGGATGCTTCCCAACTTGGCAGAAATGTCGTTAAATGTTTGTGTTGAGCTGAAGGTTAGAGTCAGGGTGAGGTTTGTACCGTTGGCCTGCAAAGTGCTGACCCAGTTCTCCTGCTCTGGTTGGCATCACCTGCAAACGGCGGCCGGCTGCACAGAGACGCTTTCACTGCGCCGCAAACACTCGCTGGCCAAGTCTGTGAAACGTGACTGTGTTTGAAGTGATGAGTGAGCGAGGCCGTAGAAACAAGCTGCAGGATTTCTGCTGCTCCAAGTGTGTGTGTGTGTGTGTGTGTGTGTGTGTGTGTGTGTGTGTGTGTGTGTGTGTGTGTGTGTGTGTGTGTGTGTGTGTGCGTGTGTGTGTGTGTGTGAGGCAGACGTCAGGAGCAGGACTCTATCCAGAGCTTTTTTCCAAAATAAACACTCAAGCGCGTATGCTAAAACTAACAAATGTTAAAAATAAACCTCTTTCTACGTCATGTGTCTTTGAGAAAGTATCTCTGTGGAAAATTTTCTTTTTTCTTTGTATGTGTGTGAATACATTTATAGTGATCTTTGCCTCCATAAAGCATGTAAAAAAAGTTTAATTGGACCCTTTCTTTCAACATTTTTTTGTCAGGATGTACATAATTTATTTACTGCAACATAGAAAAATCTTTTTCTGTCATTTACCTGCAGCTCCTGTTTTTACAGAATATCTAATTTAAAGATAGCTTTATCTTGCTAACTAAGTATTTAGTTTACAAGCTAACTGTTCAGCTCCTGGTTAAATATTTAATTTGGAAAATAAATTTACTTTGAAAATTAACTATATAGTTTGGAAAATCAAAGTTTAAGCTCATGGTTGGGTGCTAGGGCAGTCATTCATCCAGCGGCCCGTCGTGTGAGTTAAAAAATGTTTAAGATTGACAGGAAATTTAAAAATATCACTTCATAATTATCTGTTTTTGGAAGATTAATATCTGAACACAAACTATAAAGTCTTAAAAAATGCAAACATTTTTCAAAATGTAATTAAATAAGCAATATGAGCCTGGTGGCCCACCAGGCTTATAATACACAGGAGGAAACCCTGGAAAATAAATATTTACTTTGGTAATATTTAATTGAAAGCTAAATATTTTGCAGCTAAATATTGAGATTAAATAAATAATTACTAATTTATTTATTAATTTAGTAATTATATTAATAATTTTATTTGTTAATTTAAATAAATAATTGAAACTATTTTAATTATTCTAGTTAAAATAATTAAAATAATATATGTTTCAGTATCTACAGAGCTAACACTGCTGATTTAGTAATAATTATTTATTATTACTAAATAATTGCTAAATTAATTATTGAGTAAATTATTATTTAGTAATTATTAGTTAGGCTGTTGGCAGGAAAGATCTCCTCTAGCAGTCTGTATAACAGCAAATTTGAAGAAGCCTCTGACTGAACACACTCTTGAACATTTAGATAAATAATTAATTTAGCTAAATATGTAATTTGCAAGCTCCGTATTTAGCTTTTAAGCTAAATATTTTGCTATGACATTTATAAATGTATGAATAACACTTTTTTTCTGACAAGCTTAATAAAGAAAAATGTTACTCTTATTATTTTATTCATTTATTGCAGTGTAACCTTCCAAACGGCATTCTTTAAGATACTACTAAATTATTCTCTCGATATTTTGATATTGATTTTATGAAGACGTTTCATTCAAACCTGTTGATGAAATGATGACTGAGAGGAAGCGTTGAGTCAGCTGGGATCAGATTATATCTTCACTTCATGATCATATCTTCACTTAATGTTAACGCAGATTAAAGCGCTCCAGATTGTGCTTTGATGAGACAGCAGGGCTGTGAGTCCGTCGGGTTTCAGATGACGACACCAGGAACACGACAAGATCCTCCAAGAATCTCTGAAACTTTACCTGCAGCTAAACTAGACGGGTCAAGTTTCTCTTGAGCATCTATAGGGCTAACTCTGCTAATTTACTGACATTTACACACACATTTTTCTGTGCAGACATAGATTACTTTAATATAATAATGTGGAAAAAGTGTGAATATTTTCTGGATGGATTGTAGCTCCAGAATATTTCCCCAAACTCTTAGGAATCATTAAGATGTTTTGGGAAAAGATTAAATGAAACTTTTTTTTTGTGATTTTATTACTGAATCATGAACTTTGACCTTAACAGATGTGAGTGAGTGCTTTAGATGTTGTTCAGGGTTATTTTTGGCATTATGGGTGAGTAATTTCATTTATTTATTTAAAAAACTCAGTTTTTAAAAACAAAAAAGAAAATCAAGTAATAAGAGAAAACAAATGCATACATAACCAAGAACCAAGAACAAAATAATTAGCTTACTACCTTTATGTTTGAAAAGGTGTAGAAAGAAGTAAACACGTATTTAATCTTACCCCTTACTATATATATATATATATATATATATATATATATATATATATATATATATATATATATATATATATATATATATATATATATATATATTCGATAATTAGCAGAAATCTGTAGTTAAAACCATGTTTATATGTTTAATTATGTTACTCACACAGGCTAGAGCTACAAAGTACAGCATAGTAAAAGTACTATTTTATACTAGTAAAAATTATTATAAACTGAATCTCATAAGACAAGAAAATCTGAATTCATAATAATGATATGAAAATTGTAAATAACTCCTTGTCAATTTACACCCTGTAAATTCTTTATAATCTGTTTTATATGACAACAACAACAGAAGAATAAACTAATAATAGTAAAATAACATTAATCTAGTAGTAATGGTAATGGTAGCACAGAATTATTGCATATATAGGAGTAATTTGTGGAAGATGTTCTCTGCTGAATATTTCTATAAATGAGGTGCAGCTTTGGGCGTTTTCCTCTCTGAGTGGAGCCACACATGAACCTCTGTCCTTCGCGATGCCTTCAAGGCCGGTGGGAGTAGACACATTGGAGGAAAAGAAGAAGCCTTGTTCGAAAGGACTCAGACGTTTCTGTGCGGTTTCACACAGAGCTTATGTTGTTTACGTCAAACTCATAAACGCAGACATCAAATATTTCCTTCCTTCCTCCCCTGAATTTGTCTCTAAGGTTTCAGCTGTGTTTTGCCTCGGTTAACTACTGTTTACCCTCCGCCGCTGCAGTCATTGAAGTGCATGTTTTAGCTGCACAAGGTGCGCTCAGGCCATAATTACTGCAGCAGGTATCGGGTATAAACATCATGAATTAGGTCAATTATTTTCTCAGGTTACAGACTGTTTACAGTGGACAAGAAACAGAGGATTTGCTTTTTTAGTTAACTCTGGAGTAAATCCTTCTCTCAATAGTTTTATTTAAGCTACAAATAAAATTAAACATCCACATTCAGTTCAACTTAGCTTAAATTAGCATTTTACAGAGGTGTGACGACTATCCAAAAATTGTACTTTTCAAAATTATTTTTACTAAACTAAAAGCAAAAATCAGCATTCAAGAAATTACTCAAGAGTAGAAAAGTATTTGGTAAAAAGGATTACTCAAGAACTCATTACCTGATCAAAACATCAATAACTTAATATTTAAAAATTACACAATCAGACTAAAATATAAAGTTTGGTGGAAACTTTGGTATTTTAAATATCAAAATGACAACAAAATCAGGCAAAAAAGAAATTTCCAAATCAATTTCAATTTGGATTTTATTTTCTGTGGGATGGAAATTATGTAAGAATTTAAAAAAGCTCATAGTTTCCAACTTATTGAGAAGGAAAAACAATTGCAGCAATAGCTTACTAGTCTCATTAGTGTCATTCTTTGTGAAAATTCAATGAAAATATCGAATAAACTCAAAAAGTTGTTAAAACCTGCATTTGTTGTTATACCTACATTTAAAAACATTCTTTTCTGTTTTTTTGCGTTTGAATAATTAAAATATGCAGTTATAACCGTTTTTAGACGGGGTTTCCTCCACAACTATCAGGAGCTCACTTTTCTACATGTACGTCAAATAGTTAATAGTTAGTTAATAGTTCTTGGTTTCATCTATGTTGGTCTCTCCCATAAAATCCAAATAAAATACATTTAAGTCTGCAGTGATGACATACTCTCCACTCTCGTTTTTTCCCCAACATGTAGCTTCAGATCTTTTGATCATCTTTGCAGCTCTCCTCCAGTTTTCCAGACAAAGAGGATCTCTGGGGATTAGGGAAACAAGACGCTTCAAATCCAGGTCATGCAAGACGTTTGATGAGGAGCCGCAGCCTCTGGTGATTTCTCTCTCACATGTGAATAGTTTTTATTCCATTTTCAAAGTGTTTCTCTGTAAAAACCAAACCCCGCTACATGCTAGTGTCCGGTGTTCTGTCAGATTAGTATACATTGATGTCAGACATACGCATAGCACAAACTGACGGTTATATCCACCAGTCAAGTATACCCTGTGATTACTCCATGTTTTTATTAAAGTCGTTCAGGTTCTGCATCCTTAGGACCCGGTCTATGTAGGACGGGTCCTTCGCAGGCCTCGAATAAACTACGACCGGAATTTGGACAGGTCTAGCCTTCAGCTAGCTGTTTAGCCTCCACCTCAACTCATGTTGCCTAGCAACCGTGACAGCGTTAAGCACAGAGCGGCGAAGAAGAAAAAAACGGAGCCGAAGTTTTTATTTATTTTATTTATTTTTTTAGCCATATTACTCCTGATTTCTGCATTATTCTTCACATTTTGTAGTAAATGGCTGTTCCATAGAGAAAAAAAAAGAAATCTGTTTGTTTGATTCTAAAATGTTAAGATATGTGAAGCACTACAAAGAATAAATCTAAGCAAATCGAGGAATAGAGAGACCGGGTTTTATAAGGGACGTGTTTTTCAGTTCGCTGCCCTTCCAGCTAGACTCTACTTTAAATGCAATTTGAAGGTAAGGTAAGCTAAGGTAAGGTAATTTTATTTATATAGCACATTTTCAGCAACAAGGCAATTAAAAGTGCTTTACGTGAATTGAAAGGAAATACAAACAAAATAACAAACCAAAGGAAAGAGCACAAAAAAGAGGAAAGGACACATTAGGGCAAATCGCAACATTCAGACAAAACAAAGGGCAAAACAGAGACATGAGTTAAGGTGGTGACGTCAAAGGGCCATGAAACCAGGTTGCTGAGCCTCCTGACAAAGTCGAATAGAGGTGTTGTTTATCGAGGAATGACATCCTTGGGAGCGCTCAGCTCCACAGCTCCATGGATACAGGAGGGGGTGAGGTGGGAAAGAGCGTTATGTTTAGATATCTTCAAGGAGATAGGAAATATGCAGCCCTTCCAAGGCCACACGGAGAAAGCCAATTCAGAAGCAGAATGTCTTAGGTTGGGAAGATTATAAATTTTAATCACTCCTAAAGTCTCTCTGATACATTTTAGTTCGCAATCATCCAAATTAATTTGGTCGTTAAACTGAACCGAAACTAGCAACTTCTCCAAGATCGATTCCAATTCGTTGGTGAGTTTTAGAGTCCTTGTCTCTGTCCACACCAACAGTCCGAGCATTTGCTAGTTCGGCCAAGTCCGTCACAAATTTGTCGATAATCCAGGAATCCACAAGCTCCAAACAGCAGAAATCCTGTTATCATGAATAAATCGGTGAAGCCCGCCGGGTGTGTCCCCACAGGACAAGAGGGCTCTCCTGTGCCCAGACTTCTCGTCGAAAATTTTATCAATTGCATTGAGAGATTGATTGACCAGATCCATAATTTGTAGGATGATGTGCAAAGAAAGGCTCCAAAAATATAGAAAAAGACAGGATAAAAACAGAGCAAACAGGGCAGGCATGGCAGGGAGGGAGCAGAGGAAAAAAGTGTCCGCCTTCATCGAGAGAAAAGTCCACAAAAGTCCAAACCACCACAATGGTATGTATATCCATCTAGTTATAATCTAAAACAATTTATTGACTTATTTTTGTTGTATTTTGTCGCGTATGCTGAGCTGACAGCTCCTCTAATTGTCGCCTATTAATGCGCATGCGTACTCACTGCAAGTGTGCTATTCTGACAGGGTATGCTGATCGGACAGAGCAACGGCCTCCAGGTTTACCAATTAAAGCTAAGTGAGTAATTGGTCAGTTAGCAGGATTTGATCTAATAAAACAACTATAAAAAGGGTTGTTATTCCGTTTGAATTGTTTTCATAAAGTCAACAAACTGATTAGATTTTTTTTAATCTGTCATATTCATCATTTGATTCTGAATCAGCTGTTTAGACAAGTCTGTCTGTTTTCCTTTTTTCTTCCCTGCTGGAGTTTTTTTTTTATTTTGTTAAATATTTTTTCTCTAAGCAAAGTCTTTGATTCAGTTGCTAAGCAACCACTGCTCCATCTCTCCCCAGCTTTCACTCTCAGCATCCAGCAAGCTCATCTCAGAGGCAGAGAATAAAAACAAAAACATGTTTACTCTTTATATTTGGTAAAAATTAGTCCTTGATGTTCCCCCTGCATGGTCAGGCTGCTGCTTTTAACGTTTTGGATCAATATCCTGCAGAAGGACCCATTGATGATTCATTTTTATTTTTTTGATTTGATTTTAATTTAAATCTTCATGATGTTCCTGGACCTTTGGAAGAGAAACCGCCCCACAGCATGACAGATCCTTCACCATGCTTACCAGTTTTTCACTGAAGCCTTCAATCTGAGACATTTTAGCAAAAAATAAATAAAATACAGCATGAAATCCACATATTTACATTTGTGAAGGTAGGACATAAAATTATTTTTCCCATCTTCACTCCCAGCTCTCTTTTCCTCTAATTATTTTTAAAATGTGGAAGATGTAATGTTGTCTGCTGGAAAACATGAGCCAGATTTTTCTACATTTTAATGTTATTTAATTATTTTCCTTCTTCATGTCAGACATATTTTCCAGTTTAGAAGAACTGGCATCACACTTTATAAAGAATTGCTTCAGTCATGGGAATATATATTTAAAACACAACCTTATAAAACATAGCAGATTCCAAATTATGCTCCAAAATAAATACAAATAAATAGAAATGTACATAAAATCACAGTTTTTTTGTGCATATGGACATTTAGTATCAACTTTAAATACATAAATACTTGTGAATTCAAACCATTTCTTGGTAAAATGTTGAGTAAATAAATAAATTAACACATTCTGAAGTAAAATTGCTAAAATTACATTTTTAATAAAGTATATGACAGAATATTGTTACATTTTCAAGATTTGTTTGGTTTAGTTAAACTAAATTCAAGAATATTTTTAATTCATTAAAAATATAACCTTAAAAACAGAAATTGAATGTTATAGTAATTTGAAATATCCAAGTTTCTTCAAACAGAAACTCATGCTGCTGGTTTTCAGCAGCATGATTCTTCTGTATATTGTCAGAGAAAATCTGAAGAAGTTAATAAGAGACTTATTTTCTATTAATTTTTTAAAAGTATTTCATCCTAACTTTTATAAAACATTCAAGATTTTAATATCAAATTTGGTCAAGTTTGTATGCACAAACAATTTTAATTTGCTTTCCTGCGTTAACATTAAATACATTAAATATAAATCTAACTTTATATGTAAATGTTAGGCCAAATAAATGGATTCATGATTAAACTACACGTTAAAACAAGTAAAATTTCTGTTGATTGCGCGCGCTCGCGGCGACGCGCTCATGCCCGCCAGGTGCAAAGCTAACCGTTGAAAAGCTGCTCGACAAAAAGCGGAACTGTTCCTTTAAATGCCCTTCCTCATAACAAGTTTTAATAGATTATTACCTGAACCTATTTTCAGCACTCTGCATGCCTCATAACATGATAATACAAGGTCATTTTTAACAACGTTTAACGGTTGAAAAGTAATTTCTTCGTGTTCTTGACGCGCTCTCATTAAAACAAAAAACAAAACAAAACAACATACATTCTGTGCTCTTATTTTGAAGGTTGACCCGCGAGTTTCTGGTCTCCTAGCAACTGAGCTGCGCTAGCTTGACGCGGCGGTGCTGTGGTCAGCCTGCAGCATCAGAGGAAAATAACAGGCTAAGCAGAGTGTAAGCCCCTGATTGTGTTGTTTCCCTGGAAGATGGTGGCCAAACAGAGGATCCGGATGGCCAACGAGAAACACAGCAAGAACATCACGCAGAGAGGAAACGTAGCCAAGACGCTGGTGAGCCGTTAGAGTGACAGCCAGATGCCAGCATGACATATTAGCCCAGATAGGTGACGTTCAGCCCGGTAGGAGGGTGATAATCATGTCAATTACAGCAGATGAGGAGTTTTGTTTGTTTTATTAATGGATTTAGAATGTGTTATAACAATGATGCTGCTTGCTACAGGTATATGCTGTTATAAAGCAGGGGCACTTCTAGGCTCATAGGTATTGGGGGGCTTAGCCCATCTCAGAAATCTATGGTGTCAATTTAAAGTCATTTTATATGAAATTTATTTTATTGTATGTAAAGATTCAACAATCAGAATTTTGGACTTACAATACTGTTCCTAAATTTCCTTTAAAATCAAACACTTTTTTTAACAAAATGTTTGATTAGCAGCAATAGCCTTTTCTAAACAAAACAAAAAACAAAAAACAACCTTACTTGCTTGTATGCTTTACTGTGCTTCCTTTATTTCTTTCTTTTTTCCTCCCTTCCTACTTTTCTTCTTCGTCCATTGTTCCTTCTTTCCTTGTGTCCTTCATTGTGTTTCCTTCCTTCCTTCCTTCCTTCCTTCCTTCCTTCCTTCCTTCCTTCCTTCCTTGTGTCCTTTTTCCTTCTTTCCTTATGTTCTTCATTGTGCCTTCCTTCTTTCTTTTCTTCCTTTCTTTTTTCCTTGTGTCCTACATTGTGTTTTCTTTCCTTCTTTCCTTAGTTCCTTCATCCTTTTCTTATCTTTTTATGTCTTTTTTGTTTCCTTCCTCCTTCCTCCCCTCCTTCTACCTGTGCATCTTTTTCTCTTCCCTCCTTTGTTTACTATTTTTATTTTTCTGTGTCTCTCTCACCTTTTTAACTGTTGCTACTATGAATAAATTTATCCTTAGTGGTTAAATACAGATTTTTTTATTTAAATTACAAACTCTTGGAGTTTCTGCTTCTCTTCTGTTGTGTTAAAAATGTGACGAATAACTCATTTGATATCCTCCTCGTCTTCGTCTGTCCAGATCTCATGTTGTTCCATCTGTCAGACTCTTCATCTCCTCTTCTGCTCCTTTCATGCTTGCTCTTTTAAAACAAAATATAAAGAAACGAGAGTTGACTTTATTCAAATAATTTGCTCAGGAAAAGGACAAATTTCATGGATCATCTTGGAGTTTCTTTCAGTTGCATGTAAACCGGCATCTGAAGATGTTTTTGTTTTCCACCTACTCCCTCTCTTCCTCCAGCTTTGTTTACATCATCCCTGACTGACTAAAAGCTTCCCCCACAAACACGCAACAAGCTCATGACCTCACGGTGACGCCGGTCCTTCGACGCACTCTGAGCCCACAGTGGGAAGGAAACGCAAACTCTGCACCGAGTCGGCACTTTTCAGTCCCTAACAAGACGATGGGTTAGCGTGATGCAGCCGCAGAGCGTCACTGTTTCTGAAAACAAGAGCGGATTAGCAACGCAAAAAAAACTACTTTATACTGTTGTTATATTTAAATCATCAAATTAATTTAATGATTTGAAACCTGTAAGTGTGTCAAAAAAGTAAAAACAAAAGACAAACTCTTTTTTACAGCATTCTATGCATCAAAGAGTCATCAACGACCGAGCCGGCCCAAGGTACATATGAGTTAAGCGGCTGCTTAAGGCTCCACACCACCAGGGGGCCCCCAAGAGCACCAAGTTAGCACGATAAAAATGCTGAATAATGAATAATACAAACTAAATACTATTAAATATTAGAAAAAAATAATTTATAGTTGGTTCTCAAACAATACTTTAATCTCTTTCTGGTGTCGTACGGTGCTGTACGGGGAGTGTAAGATATCAAACTTGTTAATTTGTTTACTGAACATTTAGTGTTTGTCAGCCTATTTTACTTTGAAATGGTTAAAATATTATATCGTATTTAAATACCACTCTATATTTCAAAATCCAAATCTAGTTTTTATTTTTTAAGCAGAGGAAAAAAATGCCGATTTAGTTTCCAAGGTTATTTTTATTTCTTGAACAGGAACCAAATTTTCAATAAAACTTTTGTGTTTTAGTAAAACATGTGGCAAAAAGTTTGAACATAAACTGTGGAGTCTACAGGTAAAAATCAAAGTAACAGGGACTAAATAATAAACTATAAAGAAATGCTTTTCCTTTGCAGAAGAATCAGTTTGATGATGTCATATATGTGGCTGTACATGTTAGCGGTGACACCATGAAACCAAAATACTGTTAAATTGACTTTAAATAATTGCAGAAAATATTCCCACCACAGAAACAGTGGTTTAGTTTAAAGCTGCAAAAGAGCTTAAACAAAATGAAAACAAAAATATTTAACCTCCATCATCATCTTTTGTATCAAACTGATTCACTTTTACTTTGCAGCTTCATTCATTTGTTTTGTGTCAGTTGTGCTAATCTACACCGTGTGCGTGTGTGTGTGTGTGTGCGTCCGTGCGTGTGCGTGTGTGTGTGTGTTTCCCCTAGCGACCCCAAGAGGAGAAGTACCCCGTCGGCCCCTGGCTTCTCGCCCTCTTTGTATTCGTTGTTTGTGGATCAGGTAAACCCAGCAGGAGGGAAAAAATAATGTGTTGGTTTAAATTTCTTTTTATAAATATAACAAAATCTGAAAAGTGTGGCATGCATCTCTATTCAACACTAACAAGTTGAAACAGCAAATTTTAAGACATTTTTACCCATTCTTCATCGTAAGAGTAGCTGAATTAATCAATGTATAAAGAGCACCAATGTTTTATTCTTGCTGCAGGTCTGGACTTTGACTAGGCCATTCTATCACATGAATATTTGTTAACTTAAAACCATTCTCTTGTAGCTCTGTCTGTATTTAGTTCAGGTGGCTCCCACTCAGTTTAATGCTGAGAGGCTCCAGATTTTACTAACATTGTGACTCAACAATCAGGAGGTTTTTGTAACGGCTCATTTTCTAGACACCAAAAAACCTTAACGTACTGCCACAAATGTTTGGGCATTTTTAGAAACAATATAGACCTAAATGGAAGCATAAAAATTTGCAAAATGTGAATTTTGCATAATAGATCTTTAAAATTTCAATAGCCAACATTGAGGAGAAGGTGGAAAATTTCAAAGCCTGAACAAAACAGATCTGCAGCTCTTTAGCCAATGTTTTAGGATGTGTGTAGTGTTTGTTTAGTGTGTGGGAGTGTAAGAGTGACACATTTTCTTTTGGTGTTACTCTACAAACGTTGAGTTTCTAATGTCGGTCGTGGAAACGTCCTGACTTGTGCGTCTCTGGGCTGTCAGCCATATTCCAGATCATCCAGAGTATCCGTATGGGGATGTGACACAGGGGGCGGGCCGCGACCCCTGACCCTCTCCTCATG
Source organism: Poecilia mexicana (assembly GCF_051168715.1). NCBI lineage: Eukaryota > Metazoa > Chordata > Actinopteri > Cyprinodontiformes > Poeciliidae > Poecilia > Poecilia mexicana. The sequence goes on along the minus strand of NW_028263371.1, from coordinate 47,901,924 downwards.
CCCTCACTGAGCCCGGCTAGCCACCGCCTGCACACTCACGCCCTCATCCCCCACAGAGCGACCTCTGACCCCCGATCAGCGTTTCCAGTGTTGCAGTCTGTGGTGCTGACAGCTTTTCTATGGACAGTCTAAAACCACGCCGACTGCAGAACGACTTTCATTCGTCGCTTGGCTCCTGTGTGTGTGTGAGTGTGTGTGTGAGAGAGCTGGCGGTGAATCCTGCTGACTATGTGCCATAACTGTGTTAGTTTCTTCTGTACTGTACGAATGAAGAATGTAGATTTTTGTCTTTTTGTTTTTTTTTTTTAGTTTTTTTGTTTTTCAAATAAATGTGAAGCAATTGGAGCCGTCACCGTTTGTTCTGAAAACTGGGTCACTGTTGGTGGAAATTTGGTTAAAACTAAAGATCTCAAAGTTTCTGCAGGTTTCACCAACTCAGTTTTAAGGTGTTTTTTTAAAGAGTAATGCAAATGAAATTTTAAACTTGTATCTCGACAGAAATGTACTGAAGAAAATTGCATATTTTATTTACTAGAAATCTTAAGGTGTTTGTTTTTACCAACATTTTTGGTTAACTTTCTTAATGTTTTTTATATATATATTTATTTTTTCATTATTTGGTTTTAGACCTTTTGTTGCACTTGGAGATATCAATATATGAATGGCATTATAAATAAAATGTAATAATGCTGTTATTATTACTAGTAGTACTAGTGCAAAGCTTTTTCACACAGAATTAATGTAAAAGAAAAATCAGAGTTGGGTAGTAACTAGTTACTGTGGATGTAAGTGAGCAAACCAGGTGATGGTGATTGGTGCACCAGCATATTGTGGTTGATTTCTCCAGTGGTTTGAAGGTAGGAAACAGGTAAGGAAGGAGAACTAAAGGTCTGCTGGGGTAGGAATAGCAGCTGGGAAGGAGGGTTGGTAGGAAGGTTGGAAGGAAGGATGGTAGGAGAGTTGGTAGAAAAGTGGGAAGGAGAGTTGGTAGCAGAGTTCTGAGGAAGGTTGATAGGAAGGTTGGAAGGAGATTTGGCATTGGAGCCCTACTTGTAACCATACTTCCACATGCTGCATGGTGGTGCAGTTGTTAGCACTGTTGCCTTGCACCAAGAAGGTCCTGGGTTCACATCCCAGCCTGGAGTCTTTCTGCATGCTCTCTCCAACTTCCTCCCACAGTCCAAAAGCTGTCAGGCTGACTGGTCTCTAAATTCTCCTTAGGTGTGGGTGAATGATTGTTTTTGTCCTGGTTGGCCTGCGACCTCTCCAGGGTGACCCTGCCTCTTGCCCATTGGGGAAAGGAACCAGCAGCCATCATGACCCCACTAGGGGTAAACATGTACGATGGATGGAAACAGAAGTAGTTGAAGGATATGATTACGTTTGACAGTTTGAATGGCGTTTGAAGCTGAAAAGTAGAGAACTGCGAAAAAGCTTTTTAACTGAATTTTTCAGAAATTATTGGATGTCCCATTTATTTCAAGATGATGTAGACATAAAGCTGAATATTTTATAAACCATTGAATATGTCAATACCAAGAGGTAGCAGTCATGTCCTGAATATGGTAAAAGTTGAACGGTTGAAATGGCACAAAGAGGAAGTGGTGAAAAGTGTACGGAAAAAAGTGGAGAAACTTGAGAAACTAATGATTTGTAGCAACAAAAATATGTTTCTATCAACATGTGGAAAGCTCAGCGCTTTCTGCTCGACTTGGTGTAGAGCTAACCGGGAGATTAATTTAGGATAAAATCATTAATATTGTGACAGTAAAATTACTATTTGAACCAGATGGAAAAATTGCCAATTGAGTCCTGGGTAGAACATTTACAGTCAAATGTTTTTCATTTTAATTTATATATTATTTGTAGTTTTTGCTAAGCTTATGATCTGAGTGTGTTGTTCTTTCAGCAAATTACCTTTTTTATACTTAATGACTACTTTTTAACTTTATTAGGTAAATAAATATTTTGTACCTTAAGATATGAATTAAAATTTTTTCAAATTCAGTTTGGTTAACCAGTTTCATGCACGAGCTGCAGAATAATAAAAAGCTCAACAAGTAGGTCAGAAGATATTTTTAAGGTTTTTCAGCAGAAAACAAATGAAATGAAACTCGTCTTGTTGACTGAGAAAGACAGCAACCAGGTTTTTACTCTTTAGCAGGTTTATTGAAAGTTGTGAAGTGCAGCTGTCAAGTGCAATTGTAGGTATTTTGTTATCTCATCCGGTCTTTGAAGAAACATGCACAGCACATGAGCATACAACTGATACACAGAATGAAAAACAATAACATCTTCAGAGCCTGTTCCTTTGTTTTGTTTTCTTCCTAAGTTTGCTTTTTCAGATCCAAAAGGGTTTCACTGTCAAGAAAAGAAAAACTAAACCCCAAAAGGTGCAATACTTAACAGAAAGAGCAATGAGAAATGGTGTACAGTCAGAGTTAACGTTGCAGTAAAAGAGTTGGACAACATTGTTGGTTGTTGCCAGTTAAATAACCTAACCCTCCTTCCAAAGTCCAGAAATTACAGCATTAAAGATGGCTGACACAGACTCCTCCACACCAATCTGCGTGACCTAGATAGCATCTGTTCTTCCTTCCCCTTCCTCCTTTTTTACATCCTACTTACACTATACAGAAATGTACATCTGCCCGTTGAACTTTTACCAAAAAAAAAGAAAAGAAAAATGCAGCTTAGCCCAAAGTGTCGATGGAGGCTGAAGAAGCAACATGCCGGCAACAGTGAGCTTTGAGGGCAAAATGACGAGCCTGAAAGGGAAATACTGAAAATAGATTTATCATCATCATCATCTTCATCGTAAGAAACCAGGTTTTTGTTCAACCCACAGTTTGAGTAACATCATCAATGCTGCCGAGTGTTGAAAATACCCTCCTCCCCCATTCCAGATGGGGACTCTGACGTGATAACAATAATATTAATAATAATGGCTCACAATCTTTTTCTGTCACTGAGAAGAACTTCTTCTTCATCTCTCTCAGGATCTCGCCTCGGTAAAGAACTGCTTTTTATTTACATCATTCAGCAAAACAACGACAACCAGAACCACCAGAACCGCCTGCTGCTGCTGCCGTCAGCGCCAAAGCCGGACACAGGCACAGTGATCTCATTTTAATGAAAGCGTAACGTCGTCACTGGCTGTTTCTTCATGGTAGCACATTCTTGTTGATGACCCAGGGTTATTTGGCAAATGTGTGATGATTCCTGGCCGCCTCACACACACAGCATAGGAAGATTGTCCACTGCGCTCGCTCTCTCGCTCGCTCGTCCCGCTGGCTGCATCCTTCAGAGATAAATATGTGCAAATTCTCGTCTTGACAGCGTCGACCTCCAGCTGAGGAAGGCAAACTGCGGCGCAGCGGCCGCTAAAACGTGTGAGGTCGCTCAGTTTGTGTCGTCGGGTTACGCCGAGGGGCCGGCGCTGTGCGAGGCGGGCTGGGCCAGGCCGGCGGCGCTGGGCGGTCCAGAGGGCGCGGCGGTCTGCGGGGCGGGCGGTGAGCCGGTCTGGACCTGGGCCTGGAACTGGGCCATCTGCTCCGGGCTGGCCAGTGTCTTCAGCAGCGTGTTCTCCTGCTCCAGCTGCGAGTTTCGCTCGATCAGCTCCTTGATCTGCTCCTTCAGGACCTCCACCTCCTCGCGCACGGCGTACATCAGGTGGCTCTTCACCAGGTCCTGCAGACACACACCCAGTCAGTGACACCGATCACAAGTTTCTGACCCATTATCGATCCTTAAAAAACCTGACCATTCCGATCTGTTTTATCTGAATTGTTGCTAGAAAGTGGCTGAGTTGGAAACAGACCTGGTGGGCGGGGCTAACAACCAAACCTCTCTAACGGGAGGTAAACGTGGTCAGTGGTCGATTTTAGACGTTTGCTGAGGCAGATGAGATCAGAGGACAAGATCATCTTCACATGCAAGTATCAGCTGATTACTGATCTCCAAAAGTTAAAGGAAATTGGCGCCGATAAATCAGTGCTAATTAGTGGTCAGTGTACAGTGTACTCTTTAACCCAAAGATGGGTTAGCGAGTTTCCTCGGTGAAACGGTTGGAAACACAATGAGATGGTTGGATTCTTCATAAAAATCAAGAAAATTATGGACAACCCAAAAAAAACTGGTGTCTTCAGTCAGAGGCGTCTTAAAATTTACTGCAATACAGACTGCTACGAGAGATCTTTACTGCCAATAGCCATTGCTGTGTACAATATCTCTTTAATTAAACGAGTTAATTAAATTTTTATCGAATTACCGATCTGCACGCTAACGACTTCAGCAAATAAAAGTGACACGGATAAACGGTCAAAAATATGTGGACACTTTAATTTGGATGAAACAACTGATTTATTTTTATTGTATTTTTTTATGTTTGCCTGTTTTAAGGCTGGATAATCGATTTTAGGTATTTGAAATAATGTCTTCCAATTATACATAATTACCTGGCCATTTATTCATGTTTCCTGTCAACGTTTTTCAGGATTAGAAAGTTTCCTGGTGTTTTTCCCAAATGAATAAATATCTTGAGTAAAATGAGGCCTCAGCAACTTTTCTGTCTGACTTAATAAATTCCAACAACTGGATGAAACCAGTGGAACATTTTGTTGCTCCAAATTACGTGTCAAACATTTTATGTTTCTTATATTCACTAATATTACTATATTTAACACTTTGGTTGCTTGTCAGCAAATAAGCAAATTCCCCTGGGGATCAATAAAGTATATTATGTTCTAAACTGAAGGCCTGTGGGCCAAATCCGGTCCACCAGGAGTTTTTATGTGGCCCTCTACTCTAAAGAACCTTAAAATATTTATTTTAGTCACTCAAATTACACATGAGGTGTATATAGCAAAACTACATTATTATGAAAGGATGTTGAATATTTAATGTTACTATTAATATTTCAAGAGTTTGTTGATGGGTAATTTATTAGTGCCTTCAGCAATAACCAGCCCTTTGAGAATATTCATGATGTTGAGCTAAACATGCATCAGGAACTTATAAAAATCAGTTTGAAATGAAGATTAGGGCTGGAATCTGTATTAATCAGATTAATAGGGATGAAATAATCAACTAATTTAGTAATCGACCATAAACTGGAGAACACAGACTCAGAAGTAGGTCACTTACTGAACTAACAATCAAATCAGTAATTAACTGTTCAAAGAATATTAAAAATAAAAAACGTGTTGATATGTTCTTCCAGAAACTCTTCAAGCAGCCTAGTTTTAGTTTCGTCTTGTTCAAATATTATAAAATATCCTATTAATCATGTGTTGATCCAATTGTTGGAAGTCATTTTAGCTGCAGATTCAATCTTCGCTACAAATGATCAAGTTTTCAGTAAAAGAATGCTGCGTTGTTGCATTTTAGGCAATAAAATGTTTATGTTCATATTTAAAAATGAAATTGGTTATACACTTGCATAGTTTACTGCATGTCTAATATTGTATTAAAAAAAGACTTCAGTAGTTAAATGTAAAGAATCTGCAGAATGTGTAAATTCCTTTTATCTGATTAATTGACTAATCAACATAAAATTGTTAGTTGCAGCTCAAATAAAAAGCAAAACAATAAAAGTGTTTAATTTTGAAAACATTTCTATGCAAAGTGTTTTTACAAACGGTGTAAAAGAAGACGAATTAGTACAAAATGCAAACTGCACCAAGGTGAACAGTTTGTGTCCAGGATGTGTGTGGTCTGCAGAGATATTATCTATTCCTTTTGTAGTCTTTAATGTCATTAAGCTGCAGCTTTTGTGTTTATTTCTAAACACTTTTTGTGCCTCTTTATGTAGGAACAAAAACAATTGATAAATCTATGGGTGTAATTTACATGAGAATGTAATTAACTCAATTCTCATTTCACTCAAGTGGAAACAGAAAAATATATTTTTCCTCTCAAAAAGATCAGGAAGGTTTAGTAAGAGTCTCTGTGGATTGTAAAGGCTGTTAATCACTGGTTAAAACCCTAAATTAATTGGTAACTTAGTGAACAACTGCACTGTTTCTTAAGAGTAAAAATTACCAAACATAATTAAAAACACTAAATGGGCCCTGGTACATAAGAATCTATTACTGTGGCTTCAAGTGGTCGATATACAAAATATTGTTTCAATATCAACACATCATTTAATGCCACAGAAACGGGTTTTTGTTCTACAGGAAGTTGTGAAGGTTTCATCATCATCTTAGTTTTCTAAAACTGAGCTTTTCTTCAATAGTGTCATCTCTGCAGTGAATGAGTTTCTGAAACAGCGGATATCCTGCCGGCTCTGGACAAACATGTTTCAGTGAATTAAGGTGAAAACGCAACACAAGGTGTGTTTTTGTCCTGCATAACATCACTGGCATGCATCCGCCTGCTTTAGAAATGTTTATATAAGGTGATGATGTGGCAGCAGAAACAGCAAATAAGTGAACAATGTGATGCCACTGGAAATTTTTTTTATTTTAAACTAAATTCATTAAACTAATCAATTATTGTAAATTAAACAGGTATGCTTTAAAACGCAGTTCTTAATTTCTAAAACCTCATATTTAATATGCGTTTAATGGAGGATAATTTGGTAGCGTCAGCTTTTGTTCTTGACCTGATTCTAAAATGGTTAATGTGCCAAAACAAAACAAAATGTATATCAAACCAGAGAAGCAAAAACTGGAATGAACTGGACTGGATGTAGATGTGAATACGATTAATATAAAAAAATAAGCCTTTAAACATTAATTTTTGTCTAGTAAAATATTCATATTCACATTTTGTACATTTATATTAACTTAACTTCATATAGTTTTTTTTTTTAAATTATGTTTAGCTTTGTCAATCTAAAAAATACATTTTAAATTTTTTTTTAAAATTTCACTAATAAGTTGAAAAAGATGTGAATGTCTGGTCCTTTGTTCTTTATTTGACATAATCCATAAAAAAAAAATCTGAGAAAAACGGGCGCAGATGAGGAAGAATATTCCTTGGCTGCCAACTCTAACCCCGCCCACATGTCGGCGCCTTCAGCCAATCAGAAAGCGAGATATTTATACCAAGGCGTGAGAGTCTTCCAGTTTGCCTAGCAACAGCCCTGACAACGGAGATGGTGAAACAGAAAGCAAACCGCAATTTCGCTTTACAGAGCATTTTAAAATGATTATCTTAAATTTAATTAATTAAAAACAATAATGAGATGACGCTACATTAAAACACTGAGATGGAATAAGAATAAATCTTTTCTTTTTCGTTGTTGTTGAAATTACAACTGGATTTAGTTATCGTTTGTAACAGAAGATTGAATTTAATTTTACGTAGTAGAACAGACGTGAGATTAAGAAGGAAAACTCACCATTGCTTGTTCAATCTTGTTGTCGATGGCCACCACGCTGGCTCCGGACGAGCTGCAAGAAAAAAGAGAAAAAAGAGAAATAAATACATTTCCAGCCGCGCCGCGCTGCAGTGAGGAATGAAAAGACGGGAGACGCGCTGCTCTTCTCCTCCGCTGTAAGAATGTGGGTCGGGACCAGGAAGCATCTGGAAATTTCTCTAAACCCCGCCGTCCTGTGTCACAATAAAGCCCTGTGCTGGCGGGGTTTTTACCTGCTGTCGAGCTTCAGCTGAGAGCTGTCTGCGCTCAGCAGCGACGACAGAAACGAGATGGAGAAATTTCTCAGCTGGCAAACGCCTAAATCCATCGCCACGGTGTAGCACGACGCATTCATCCTTTCTGTTTACAAACTAAAACAACCCCGAGTCCAGCCACCGCCTCGCCGCCTCGGACCGGCGCATCCACTCCTAGCGGCCCGGTAGAGAAGCTGGAAGTCCCGCACAGCCTGAGCCCCGCAGCGGTACGGTTGCAGTCCAAGGTCAGCTCATCTCAGCGGCACACAAAAGGACTGCGGATCTCCACGATCCCGCATAATTTATCCCGCGACAGAGCGGGGAGCTGGCTGCGGATTGGTGGAGGCGGAGGCTGTTTTGGATAATTCATGCGGGGACGCCCCCACCTGCCCACTGACCGCGGCTCTGCGTGAAAACTCCTGCAGAGGAGGAAGAAGAGGGCGAGGAGGAAGAACTACCTTCACCGGTCAGAAACTGGACCGGGACAAAACTGCTGCAAGGACAGCTATCACTTTGTCATCCCGAGAAGACGGGTCAGGACTCGGTGGTGCTTCCATGCCGCCATAGTTTAGGATTTGTAAAACGAAGCTCTGTTAGCAGGGCCGGATTTACAAACGTATGGAGCCCTGGGCTGGAAGCCATTTTGGCCCCCTATTCACTAAAACAGTATTTTACTAATTACAATAATTACTGGGACAATTTATAGTCCAGCAAATTCATAACACGCATACGACTAGGGCTGTTGTAAACGATTATTCTGACAATTAATCAACTAAAAAAAAACTTTATTTATACTGCCATAACAGGAGTAGTATTATCGGATATCAACATTGGCCCAAATTTTCATATTTGTGCATCCCTAACATTTACTTCGCTGTAGTTTAGAAAATTAACCTGACAATAATGGCTCACTTTTTAACATGGACAAAATATGTACAAAAATCAGAAATTTTATTCAATTTAATAATAAAGCAGCAGGTTCACAAATACACTTTTAAAAATGTCTATATTTTAGTATTTATCTTCAACCACTTTAATAGATGAACTCTCACTTTAATATGTGAACTCTCCAGCCATTTATAGCTTTTGTGTCCATGTTAGCAATGGGATTTGGCTCCTTTGTAACAACAGAAAAAAAAAAAATACAGCTGAACCCATTTGTTACAGCCGGGACAGTAGGAAATTTATTTTCTGGTTCTTCTGTAAAAGCTACACTGGGTTTCAGCTACAGCAGCCCACCATGTTATTCGCTCCACCTGTATAAATACACCCGCTGCGCACTTCGCCGCCGGGTTCGCTATGAACCAGGCAGCAGCTCCAGGAGGCGAAGGGCGGCCACACTCCAGGAATCGCACCAGTCAATTTAGGAATGCTTATTTGTCCTCCCAAAAAACTATAAAAACCTGGACATTATCATAACTCAATGAAATCTGAACTTGAAAACCGGACGCTATGCTGCTAGCACTTAGCTTTCGCAAACAACTCGTAGGTGGAAGTCAGAGTGTTGTGCAACACAAATAATCACTAAATAGTAAAATATATTTTAATGAAGCTTCGAGGCAGATAATTTGCCTCAAGGAATTTCAATAATCAGGTTCTCAAATCAGTTGAGGAATCATTACAGACTTAAATATTTGTACAAATTCCAAAGGATTCAAGTTATACATGATTAGCAAAGAATTCAGAAATACAGGAAATTGTCAAAAATGGACAAAAATATCTTAAGGGTAAACGAAAAATGCACACACTCAAGATCCCTCTTTTTGTTGTTGTGGAGCAAATTTTGTGTTAATTTTATAGAGATTCAGAATGAAATGAAATGAAATAATTGCCCATGACACTTTTATAAGGAGCAAACCACTAATGTCACCGAGTACTTGGACCAAAAGGTTAGTAGCTTTAAAACGGAGTCTATCAGCTGTAAATGAATTTAGTACAAACACAGATTAGCTTGACCAAATGCCGAGACCAAAACCAGACCTTTACAGTATTCAAATATTTCTAATAAACATTTAGTGCTAGAGTAGTAATATTTCTACATCTCATACAACTTTACTGCTCTATTGCAGGTTATTGTTTAAATTATGCAAACATGCAGATTGTTTAGGGGTCAAAAGAATATAATTAGCATAAACTTTATAAACCATTAGCTTTATCCTCCAGAACCAACAAATCTGGATTATGTTATGTACCAGAGATAAAATATGAATTTATAACCTTTCAAATACTTTACATTAACATCCTGAATTGTCCCTCTTTTGTTTAGGAAGATTTTGGACACTTTATTACTACGTATAAAGGAAGATTGTTTTGTACAGCTTAAGAACATACGTGAACAGATTTGAAATCTTGTTTCACACAACAGTAAAATTGGAAAATAACAGCTTTACAAAGAGGAAGAAGAAATGGATGATGTGCAGTATACAACCACTGCCCCCGTGTGGCCATTTATGGTACTTCATATGATGCTTTACACTTTAATGGTTAAAAACAATTATAAATATTTACATAAAATATAAGGAAACATTAAAAAATTGATGGGAAACTCAAATACCATGCTATCCTTAATTCTCCAGGAGGAATATTTTTCTTTAAGGAGGATTCAATGTGGTCAAACTGACTCAAACAACACACCCTAAAAGTGAACTCACAGCTTCACAGATGGGAGGATTTTGGTGAAAAATAATTTATCAGCTAAAATTTTGACCTTGGAATTTCACTCCACAACAAAAACACATTCACGCTCCCACATTCACCCTTAAAACCGCTTATATTTGATAATATTCATAATCACGCAATTCACGGTAAATTTCCCACAGAGGTCACTGTAAAGGTCACAAGTAGTACTGCTGTCGAATCTGCCAGAAAAACAAAAACTATTCTTTTTATACTTAAAAAAACCCCAAAACAGTTCGTTAAATATTAAACTTGCAGGAAGATTGAGGATGCTGCTCAAAAAGTTTAAAATATGTGTTTAATTTCTCTGCAATGTCTACAAACAAAAACTTTAAACATGTTGCTGCAGTTTTAAGAAGGTACTTGAAAATGTTATTTGTACTTTAAATATTTCCTATTAAAATCATGTTTGGAGAGTTTATATGCAGCAATTTCAACATCAGGGTTTCCCCCGTGTATTATAAGTCTGGTGGGCCACCAGGCTTTTCTTGTGCCCCCACCAGGCTAATATTACTTTTTTTTTTTAAGTCTTTTTAAAATGTTTGCATTTTTTAAGACTTTATAGTTGGTGTTCAGGTATTAATCTTCCAATAACACATAATTATGAATTGATATTTTCAAATTTCCTCTCAACCTTAAACATTTAACTCAAAAACACGACGGGTCGCAGGATGAATGACTGGCCTGGTGTCCAACCACTGGGCTTAGGAAGTTTTCTGGGGTAAATCTTGAACATTTTTGTAATGCCACATTTAAGCTTAAAAAAACGTAAACTTTGATCACAACCTTTTGAAAAATATGCCACAAAAGCAGTAATTGTAGGCTGCAACAATCTCAGAAAAACAACATTGCAATATCCTGGAGGGACTGACAGGGTGTGGTGGTAGAAAAAGAAACTTCAGGGCATTTCCTTTAAAAAGCGAGTCTCAGGCTGATTTATGCTGTGCCGCTATAAAGTCGGCTTCAAAGAGATCCTCTGCTTTCTTCTGATCCTCAAACACCTCAGGACTCTCTGTACCAGGAGCCCAGACGCTTAAATAAGGAACGCTAAGCCGCCATGATCTCTTCCGGTTTGGTCTTTGACTGGAAGGCGGTTTAGCCACTTATCCACACCCAAATAGCCTGCACACCTGAAGCTCTTAAACGAGTCGACTCCAAGAATAGATCCTAAGATTGGATGTCTTTCAAAACACGTTTGTTCAGATCGTTGAACATTCTTTCAACTCTGAAATAGCTGAGTTTGAGTTTAGGAAAATTACACAACTCTTCCATCATTCCTTATCGCTAATAAAATCCACTCTGTGGGTTTGAACTGGTGTTTTAAACTTGTTGAAGATGTTACTGGTCACACATGAAAAATTAAATCCTGACAAATATTGCATCCAATTTGCACACACCATTGCGATTTGCCCACTGATATTCTGCAGCTCTAAATCACAGGATAATGACGTTTTACTGGCAGCAACAAAGTAAACTACATCACTTAGACAGGGAGATATGGACTTTAAGTTTTATCACTATATTTTGTGATAATGATAAAAATGATGAACTATGTATCACTTCTTTTTTAGGGTGGATGTGACCTTTTGTCACAGCAATTATAGTCACACAAACACAAATACTGCTCTTGAAAAACATTTATCTTTTCTAAAACGATTCTTTAGGACACCATTAAAATAAAAAAGTTTTCGTATCACTAAACTCCACGCAGCAACTGCATTTTACCAAACTTTAAAATCATTGCCATTTACTGATGCTTTCATTGAATGAACAGTTTTGGATTTTTTTTTTTAATTAGAATTTATCATGAAAAAAAACATATTCAGAATAATTATTGAGCCAAAACTTTACAAAATTGTATTAGAAATGCAAAATGTACATACAACACCTTTATCTGTAAATATGTTTTAACCAAAACTCCTCAAATGGCAGGTTTAGCTTAACTTGGTTCACTAGAGAAAAGCGATATAGGATTCTGGGCTTTTCTATTATTTTAAGAAAGGAAAATATTTATTATTTGCTTCTTTTGAGGTATTTTCGATATTGTATAATAAAAAAGCTTAAGAGGTTAATAATCGATACATTATTCTATTAGTTGCAGTGATGTTATTTCTTTATTTGGGTTTATTGTGTCAGGTTATTTCAGCTACATCAAGGAGGAAAATTAGTTTTTTATAAGGTTTATCTCAGTTTAACATCACATCAGTCTTGGAGATAGTTTATCTTATCTGTAGTTGTGTTTTATAAAATTGAGATAAGAAACAGGAGCATGGAAGCAAAAGAAGGAAAAAGAGTTCAACACTGTTTAAAATGAACAGAAACAAAAAGTAAAATCTGGTCGTCACCCGGGGCTAGAAAGGAATTGATTATGCCAAAAAGACGCATTAAGGATTTGTTTTACTCATCCCTACCCGGTTTATTTACATGAGATTCAAAGTTCAGAGAATCCAGCATTGACTGAACCTTTAAAGGCTGAAGAGAGGATATCATAAAACCAGCTGCTGCAGCTACTGCAGCATCTGACCCCTGACCTGCCTCTCCTTTACCTCTTGAGGTGCTGCTCCAGCTCCCAGCACAAAAGCTTCACTGCCATCTCGTCATGGCCCTGCAGCCGGATTCCCTGCACCCTCATTGAAACGTCTCGCAGCGGGAACATTTGGATCCCCTCCACGGAAACAAGCGAACCCCTCTAGCAGCTCAGTTCGGCCGGAGAACCGGGTCACGGCGGCGTACGCATCGGCCGGCGGAGCCGCTTCCTGATTCAAACGAGCGATTCTGATGATTCGGTAAACATGCCTCTCATCTGTGGCTGCTGAGTGGAGTGAATGAAGTGATGCTGCTGTGCAGGAGGTGACGCGTGGTCATGTGACGCGAGGAGTTACGTAAACCTTCAACCCAGATTACCGTTTGGGCCAGTGATCTCCCTGCTCTGACTCTGCAGGACTGGAAGGCCCAGAGCAACACAGTTTAGTTTAAAAATGATTTCTGGTGTTTCCCTTTACCCTCTCAGTAAAATTAGGGATGCACTCATCCACTATATTCCACTAAACCGATATCTGATACAGAAAAATAGTGCTTAATTAACTTAAAACTTATTTTTAATGGACATAAGTGCTCTGAAAAATTTAAATATTACTTATTTGATTCTTTTATGGTATTTGATGTTGTATTAAAAAATCCAAACCAATCATGTTCAGATAAACTCCCTTCCTGTTCAAACAAAATGCTTAAACTTTAGCAAATATAAATAATTCTGGTGATTCTGACTGACGTAAAACAAGAGAAGTTTAGTCTTACTTAATTTCAAACAGCTAGGAAAACTGTAAATGTTTCCAAATTTCAGCTTTTAATCAAACGTTAGATTGAACTTTATTACCAAACAGTGCAGTTTGACTGTCGAGCATTTTCCAAACTGTGGAAACGCTCCACTGAATGAAAGCATTTTCACTCGTATGTCAAAAGGTCTCTGCGAGACGCCTTCATGCCTCAGCTAGCAGAAAACACAACATGCACTCAGAGGGCTTCTGCTGGCTTAGCGTCAGGCAGACAAAGAACCAACAGACCGGAGCGCGGCGGGATTTTCCTTGTCCCAACAGACATCATGTACGGGAGTGGATCAGGAAAGAGCAGCGCTCCTGGGAAAAGTCCGATGGTCACATGACGCGACTTTAACACTTTCGAACACCAGAAACTAAACTCCACCCACCTGAAAAAAATATTCACCAAGCACCCCCTTACTGAAAAAAACACTTGTTTTGTTCTCCTGGTTGAGTTTGACATCCAGATCTCAGAACGACACAGTTTCAAGAATAACATCCATTTCTGAGCAACATGGGAAAGAACAATTTCATTCTAGGATGTCAAATCAATGAGAATAGATTCGAAGGAAAACAATACTGTTTTTGAAACTTAAAATAAATCTGAAAAGTGTGGCATGCAAATGCATTTATCTGTGCCAGAGTAAGTCCACATTTCACAGTTAAAGCTGCAAGTTTTTAGGCTGATTTGCACATATTCGCCCATTTTCCTTAGCAAAACAGCTCAAGTTCTGCCAGTCTGGATGGATGTAGAGTTTCTGAGAGCATTGATTCATGTCTGGACTTTGACTGGGCCATTTTAATATGTGAATATGCTTTCTAAAGAATGTCAGTGTAGTTCTGGCTGTTTTCCTCCACCCAGGTCTTATCTTCTGCTGCTTCTAAGAGGGTTTCTCAGTTTTAGCTCCATGTATCTCAATCAACTCTGAACAAGAAAAACAGAAGCAAGCTGCTCCTTTTCTGGACTCTCTCTGCTTCTCAATACCGGATCAAACGACACAGAGATGGTCAAAGCTTGAGTTTTTCAGCCAACCCCACTTTAAAACTTCTCCAAAACTTTTCCCCTCATTTCATTCAATTTTAAAATTATGAATTGCTTTGGTCAAATTCTCAATACTGGGGTTGTAAAGTGAGAACATTTAATTGTTGAAGGAGAAGGAATATTTTTAAGTTCTCCACATCAGACATTATAGATTATCTTATAAAATATGTGTTTCCCTTTACTCCTCTTTTTCTCTCATATTGTTTAATCATATCGTTGTATCATATTAATCTGGTCAGATTAATGCAGAAATAAAATCCAATTTTCCACCAGAATCCTATAAAATGAAGATCAAAGCAGACAACAGGTTTGCCTGATTTTAGGACTATAAGCCTTGAAACAAGCAGAAATCCTCATAAAAACCTTGATCATAGTTCAATTAAAGTGAACTCTGGTGCAGTTTGAGTGCATATGTGAACGCCAAGTGGACCGAAGACCAACCAAACTACAGCACAGGGCATTCTGGGTAAATACAGCCAAAGCAAACGAGCGAATCGAACACTAGTGGGACAAAAGAGAAATCCTTCAGCCACTAAAATCTGATGCTACTCCATTTTTGCTTACATTTTGTTTAGAAGGAAGTTGCATTCATGTCTTCTAAGGTTTTCATATTGCTTCCTTCTGTGGTTCTTAGTGTAGCGCCACCAAAGGCGAAGGGTGGAAACCGTTTTTTCAATTAGTTTGGATTGTTTGACAATGCAGTGTAAACGCGAACTGCTCCTGCTGAAAAATTTAATAAATGTTGCAACTTTGGTCTCCAATCAAACCAAGTCAACCAGAGTATCAGGTGTGAAAACACCCTAAATATCACCATAACAGCAGAAGCACGTCAAGCAGATTTAGGTAAACTCACCAAAACCTCCAGGTAATAAAGAAGTTAAGCCAGTGGCTCATATTGGTACTGGTTGCATACCTTTGTAACTGCAGCTCTGAATTCAGAATCTACCATTACTTAGATGATAAAGTGCTGAATGTGGGTCACTGCCATGTCTTTGAAGGAGGCCGTTTTGCTGTGTTTCCAGAAAGAAGTGGGCTCTATAACATTGATAAAAGGGGACCTGACGTGTCAGAGCCATGAATAAAAGAAGGCCCATTGAGCCGGAGAGGCTTTTGGCTGAGCTGTAGTTTAATAAAGGAGAGCACAGACGTTACCAGCAAGTGCTGGCTGTGGTTTCCCCATAGTCACACCCTGACTGTGGAGATTTCCACAGAGCTACTCACACAGAGTCAGAGAGGCAGGGAGGAATGATGAGTGGCCAATCTGGCCTCCATATGTAGGAGAGAGGAGTGCTTTTGAAGCATTTGGGCTGACGGCAGCAAATCCTCACCGACTTACACAGACAGGTGTGAAAGGCCCTGATTCATCGCCTCAACATTACAGTCTCAATAAAACTTTATAAACATGTAGAAATTAGTGTTTCTGCAGGCTTAAGACTTTAAGACCATTATGAATGAAATTCAAGACCTGTATTTCAACACAAATGTACAAAACAATCAATCTCGACTCCCGTCCTGCCAGCTTTTATGAGCAGAATGAACCTAGCAATGTAAGCAACAGAACTGATCCAATGGTGAAGATGAACGTCGACCAGTTAACTGGCAAAAAATGTGTGTTTGAACCGGCTAGCTTTCCCTTTCGGCTACCCAACTTTTTTTTAAGCTAGCTCATTTTTTTCCTACCTCACAACCAATGGCTTTTAATATATCATTCCAGTTAGCAAGGGTTCATTAGCAGCTAGTTACCAGACAAAGACGCTCCAAAGCAGCATTCAGCTTATAAGCACCACAAATCAGAAAACTGCCAAACAGCTGAAACACTGAGTTCCCTTACATCTAGACTAAAAACCCACCTGTGTAGAGTTGCTTTTGAAACCATTGTTGGACTCATAATAAATGGGTCCAACAATGAGACATTGCTGGTCAGTGTCTCATATTTTAAATGAGACACTGACCAACATATTTTATGTGTAATGATGATGGCACTTATAAAAATGCAATATTTGCTTCTGGTTTTCTCAATTGTTGACTGTATGGTTGTTCTATGACTGTGTTTTTATGATGCAAAGCACATTGAATTGTTGCTGAAATGTGCTATACAAATAAACTTGACTGAGGGGAAAAAAGGCTACATAATGCAAGATTAAATAGTCCTGCCACCACAAAATTTAAAACCTGTGACATAACATATTTAAGGACAACTTAACTTTTTAAAAATGAAACTAAGACATTTCAAGGCCTTAATTTTATAAAGAATTTATTATATTTTGAGACTTGCAAACGCCCTGAGAAAATGAACATGTTTGTCATCTATCCTGCATCTTAGTCTCCTTACATTTATCCTGCATCGTTTGAGGAGCCAGAGAAAATGGCCGCCACCTGTTTCAGAAGACCAATGGGGGAAAACTCCAGTTGCAGAGGTTTTGATGAGTGTGTGAGCATTAGGTTTAAATAATGTGAGGTGAAACTTGGCATTAACAGGATTAGAAGACAAAGACGTTCCAGCTCAGTCAGTGCATGGCAGAAATAATGCTAACGGCAGCAATAAAAGACGACAAGAGGGCCTCCAGGGAGACAGCGGAGGGCCACATCTCGTTACTAAATCAATAATCAAATCCTGGCAGTTGCTCTGCTTTTCGTTTAACAGCTCTGCATCTAATATAAGTGGATCATCCATCCATCTATCCATCCATCTTCTTTACACCCTTGTCCCTTACTGGGGTCGGGAGGTGCTGGTGCCTCTCCAGCTAACTTTCTGGGCGAGAGGCGGGGTCCACTTATCTGCGCCAGTCTGTCGCAGATAAGTGGATCAAAAATATGTTTTTTTTAGCTACATTTTCAGGAGAAATATACAATATTGGAGTATTTTCTCCATTATGCAACTGATATCTTGAAAATCAGGATCAACTTAAAACAAATTTTACAATCATGTTTAATTTGTACTTATTTTTTTCCCAATGAAAATGAAAACCATAAAAATATGACAAAGATTTGTACTTACAAATACCATCAAGTTAAGCTAAGACCGACACATTTTCAATAAATATGTCAACTAAAACCTTTTGGTATTGATTATTGGCTTCAATTCAAACTTTTTCACTGAGGACCAAAATTCCCAAGTTGGAAGTCCTCAGGGGCCAAAAGTAGCTTTTTCTTACCATTACAAAAACATAAAAATGATATTATTGTGAATTTATCTTTATCTGCACAAAAATAAATTTAACAAGTAATTTTTTTTTACCAAAACTAACATTATAATGAAATTTGCCTTAATGTTTACATTTACACAGCTAATTGATCCAATTATTTTCAAAGTCACAGGATGTTTGTGGTATGACTTCATCTTAATGCAGCCTCAAAGGAAGCAGAGCCAGAGCAAAGAGCAGAGAAGGAAGGAGGAAGTTTGAGCCATTGATCATGTTTTCATTTCCACTGTGTTAATTTTTTTTTTATAAAATGAACAGAGGCTTCTTCAGTTGTGCAGTTATATAGACTGCTACAGGAGGCCATCCCTGCCTTAATTTTTTTTGAAAAAAAAAAAAAAACAAAAAAAAACTTGGATAACATGAGTGACAAAAACATCTTCCGAAAAGAAAAAAAAAAATCAACTCCCTACTGATTTTCTGCTTGCAATACCTTTGATTATCTTTGATTTATTGTCTCATTTGCATTTCCATTAGCCGTTTGAGGTCAGGGAAGGTTCACCAAATCAATATGTGAAACCATTAAGGGAAAGATGCTTGGCCCAGTTTCCTGAATCCATGTCAGATTACAGGTGAAGACAGAGCAGTGAGCAGATTAGCCACAGATCCATGTCAGCAGGACTATATCTGGGAGAAAACAGGGCCATCACGGGTATGGCTTAGTAACAAACATATTAACACACTGATGCATGTTGCCATGGTGATGCAGTCAACACAAAACTGACGCTAAATCTACTTCAAACTGGAAGGAAAAAATTATAAAAACCTGAAGGGGAGAAGGACCAAGCCTAGTGCACTGCGCCATCTTCTGGCCAACTACAATTTTACACATCATTTCTGTTCAACCTCTAAAAGAATGTACTTTTTGTGATTTCTAAACGGTGAGAAAAGCAGGAGTTAAATAACTTTTACTGCAGCCACTTTGTTTCATACTGGTGAACTGCCATTAAACTCAATACCCACTTAAAGCAGCATTAAAACGTGACCAAGAATAGTAAATATATCGTTGTTTTAAAGAGAACAAGTTAGTCATGTTGAGTCGAGTTTTCATGCATTAAAACAACCTCCGCAACAAATCCAAGAATGCAGATTAGTCTGCGATCATTAGTGCTTACAGACCACAACACGATGTTGCATATGTCAGAAAACAGAGTTTAGAGAACTATCAGCCCAAACGTTACAATTTAATCTTTATAAAAACAAGTCAGAAGGACAACAAGAATACATTCTTCTGGATAACTGTATTGTTCTATTGTGAAAATGTTTCTTTTTTTAAATTTTTTCAGAAGCAAATGCTACTAAAATGGAATTCAGTAAACAAGAGATACAAAATAAAATGCTGAAGTAGTATATTTTTAGGCCCTAAATCGCAAACTAAAAAAAAAAAATGTAAAAGCGCAAGACTTTAACAGAGAAAACCGCACATGAATCTTCACAAACGATGAGAAAGAAAAAACATCCAGGTTATAGGAACCTAAAGAGAAGCAGTTTCAAACTGCGGATGACTTCATTAAAGCAATACATCTTGGTACTGATTAAAAATAAGATTTAAACTAAAAATGCAAATAGAGTAAAATAAGCCCAAAGCTTTTGACACTGGAATATTTTTTTGTTAAACTTCCTGAAATCTTATGAGAACAGAGTCATGATATTAAAACTTTATTTATAGTAACTTTATTCTCATATTATTAAGACTTTGTCATTATTTTGACTTCATTCTTGTAATTCTATGAGTTTATTCTCATAATATTTTTACATTTTGTCTTAGTATGGCCTTGACGCTGCATCGTACTCTAAAAACAAAAATAAAGTCCATTACTTTGTCTATAGTATAATTCTCCAGATTGCAGTTCTGGGTTTAGACCACTAGATGGCGGTGTAGTGAGCCATTTCTTCACGTAGTTTCTACTGAGATGAATGAAGTGTTAACCCCTTAACAAAATGCAGCTTTGCACAAGAATGTGTGTATATTTAAACAGTGTAATGTGGCTCAGTGTTGCTGTGTGTGATCTCATTACCCATCACATCTTATTGTGCATCTGCTCGCCTAAAATTTAAAGAGGATTTGAAATCATAAACTTCAATCTGCAGCTGGTGGCATCATTCCTCTCCTAGGACGGTGCATTATTTTCCACATTTTACTTTTCCTTTCCGTCTCCATTTGAGATTCATTGTGAGAAACATTTCTACCATTTAGTTGGGCTCTTGTTGGTCGTTTGATTCGCTCGTTCTGCAACAAATCCCACCAGCAGGTACGTGACGCAAGACTCCTGCAGCTGCTCTGCGCCCTCAATAACTCTCACATGACTGATTAAAAACCAGGAACAGTCCAACCAAATCAAGATTACATGTGAAAAAAATTACTTTTACTTTACAAAACAGACCGTTTCGCCAGCTTTGATGCTACAAACACCCTCCATTTGTTATGATAAACAAAACAATATGCAAATTTTAGGTTTAAAAAAACATTTAAAAGCACCAAATAATATCCAGAGATGAGCCAAAGTAAGCAGGCCACAGTGTTCTAACCAGTGTTCTAACCAGGGGGCAGTACAGCACTGCTGAAAGAACCACAAGGTTTACATTAAATTACTGTTTCTATGTCAACAGAGAGGATTTCTCAGACATATTCTGCTAATAACTACCCATATTCTGGGTGTTTATAAGACGCTGTCCTCTGGTCTGAAGACATGCGAATCAGGCGGAGTGTTGCGGTAAGCTGGGAATATATTTTTAGTTACTGCAGGGAGAACTGGAGCACGAGAACAGAGTAATACAAGCAACACTGGGCAGAAGCTAACCCACAGAAAGCTAAGGCATTGCTCATTAATGTTGGTTACCCAAAAATATGGCCGAATACGGCTGATTTAAACATTATGTCCAGTTAAGTGCTACAAATCTCCTAAATGTGCCGATTCCTTTATGTAGGTCACTTCTGAATGAAGAAAGAAAGAAAGCCTCAGTAAGAAATCCCTTTGAGCAAAAGCAGAGTCATTCATTTGGTTCTGTGCAGTGCGAGTAATGTTCCCTGAGCTGACTGGACACTGTTCTGGCCACAGGAATGCTGGACATGATTCAGCACATTGCCTGCATGTTCGGGACGACGACACCAGCAACCAAACCACTAAAACCCCAAAAATTACTTTGGGAGATTCCCCAACTGGAGACGGAGCCACAATCGACGTGATTTCTGAGAGATGAAGCAATTTGAGTGCAGATATTTAGGCGATTTTCTCTGGATGAAAACTATTTAATTCTCCCGTATTTTCCATGGATTTCATGATTTAAACTTCTGAAATTAATAATGACAACCAGACAGTATCGCCCAATCACTTCAGGAAATCGGCACAGATAAATTGGCAAGCTGATAAATCAGTCCATCCTTAATTGCTTAATTAATTTTTTTTCTTGGACCATGAGTACTTTTAACAACAATTTTGTTACTTAAATTTTGGACACCCCCAATCCAGACTGTACAAAATACTGCAATCAGTTGGTGTGTTAAAGAGGAAGTTTTTCTAAGAACTGTGTACAAACCCTCCTTCCTCAAAAAGAAACATCTCCAACTTAAACTGCAAACTGAATTTTCTCATCTGAACCAAGTATGAAGCTGCTTCACCACAACAGCCCAGCCAGTTGGTCATGCACATTACTACATTTAATTAAAAAGCTATGTTGAAAGACAAGAACTGGCCAGGCTCCCACAAAAAAACAAAACAACAGACACAACAACAAATGAGAAAGAGTTTGTTTACGGAGAACCGAATGACAACAGGAGCCGTTCTCGTCGATGTTCTCCTTTTTACGGCTCAGGCATGTTCGTTCGCACCAGCATGTTTAGCTTTGGGAGGGTAATTTTCTAAAAGATGAAAGGGACACTAAACACAATCCATTACTGTCCATTACAGGCCATTAGTTTTCCCACAGCACTCTTAAGTGAAACAATCCTGTTTATTGATGGAAAAAGGAGCAATCAGCAAGAAGGGGAGCAGACACAAACAAAAATCAATGAGGCATCTGCACAAAGCGTATCAATAGGTACAATACAGGAAGCAGCGATTAGAGACACAAAGGAGAGGAGTCTCTGCACTAAAACTCGATTAGACAAATTACAAAACCAGTCGCATGTCTGCCCATTCATATTCTGACTGGTGTAAAAGAAAGAGGGCTAATATTTAGTCCCCTCCCCCTAAAACACACAACATGCTGATGCTCTGCTGTTTTCTGGTGCTCTCTGGTTTGGCCTGTGGGGTAAACAGGTGGGGTAGAAGGGGGGCGTCAGGAGCAAAACAAATGCATAACCACCGTTTGCTTTTAAAGCAGCTGCTCATCGATACGATGTGGGAACGTCAGCTGTGCTACATTTGAAAGTCATTTCAATTTATAACAATTCAGATCTTTCTTTTTGTCTTTGACTTAAAAGCAGGGCTGGTATAAATGTAATCGATTAATAATCAATTATCCTAATGCTTAATTGACTAATCAAACTTAGGCCCTTTCTAACTCAAACTTAGGCTTGTAAGGAAAATATGTAAGTAACCCTAAATTAAGTTCTTTTGGCACTTATTGCCTTTACTTAGTTTTATACAGGACGAACTTCCGGTTTTAGGTTTGATGCTTTTATTTTGAAGGGGACAACTTCCAGTAGGCCTGTCAGACCAATTTCTTTTTCAATTTCTGTCATTGCAAATCTTAGAATCCAAACTTTCAAAAGCTGTAAATAACTCAAAATGCCCTAATTAGACTTGTTCATAGTTTTGTTGTGGCCAGTTACATTTACAAAACAGCACCAACCTTCTCATTATAATGAACAAAGACGACAATAAGTGAGGTCAGAGACTAATATTTTCATTTCAGGTTGAATTACAAAGATTTATAACAGGGCCAATTTAAAGTTCGGTGATCTGTGTGTGTTTATTAAATGGTCCTCATCCTGACAACGTTTGAGAAATACTATATTACATCCATGCCAATCACCACAAAATCAGACAAAACCAGAAGTGACTAAGGATTTATTTTATCCCATGATGCCTGTAGAGAAAAAGTTTTCAGCATCTGGATACCATTAGCAGCTAAGGTAGAAATATTTGAGGCATTACTAAAAGTTAACTACCAGGAGGGCAGTAATGAAGGAAATACACCAAGTTTCCCTCCTTCAAGGGTTTTATTATCATTATTTCAGTTAATTTTTTACATCTGGGGTGCTCATCGGCTATGTTCAGACTGGTTCCGTCCTGCCCTGGCTGGTTGTGTCCTCAGCAGACCTGACTAAGTTGGGTCGGGTCGGGTTAGGTCACTTCCGCTGCGTGTTGTGAATTTTGGGGATCTCGCTGATCTCCACACAATGAGCAACAGACCCAGGTCACAGAAACTCCCTGCAGCGCCAGTGGGGAAAGATTACAGCCAGCGGCAGAGATAGTCATCGCACTGCCAGCCAGGCTTCATTCCCCTAAGCCTCCACGCATCCGAGCGCACACACACACTCCACACACTGCTCACCCCAACAATGGATCTGCATTTACAAAAGAACACGCAGCCTGCTCATTCATTTCAAAAGAGGAAAAAAAATCCTTGTGCTCAGCTGTGGCTTTGCCAAAAGGTGCTTTATTTGCACTCAAACACTTTTATTGCAAGTTTATGGTAATTAATAATGACGGGATTTGCATCCAACTTTTTAGCACCATTTTCAAGCAGCGCAGGCACTTTGTAAAGCTAATATTCGTCACACTAATAGCTGCATGTCATTTAGATAGGAAAACTATACACCTTGACATTTGTTTTGAATTTACATTTTTTTTAACCTGTTACTGTAAAACCACAGTTCGTCAAGCTAACATTAGATCACTGTGTGTCTATAACTGCCTTTGCAACTTCACAAGGAAATGCAATATGTTATAGCAATGCTAAAAACTGATGAGCATAGGCCTGTCACCATAACACATTTTGCGGAACGAGAACTTATTACGATAAACCATAATATTGTTGTTTTGAGACCATTTTATCCAGTTTATCAAGCTAGCCTTGTACACTGCATAAGCTAATGTGGAACTGCCTTTCTTCCACCTACTGCTGTGCACTGCTGGTTAGGTGCCTGAAAAAAAGTTTCAACACTTTCCTCTTATCAGAAATACAGATTTGGCTGTACACCTTAGCTAATTATCAAGCTTATATGAGCTTGGAAGACTTGTATTAAGAGCAAAATAGCAAGATGGTATAATGTTCTAGGTAATGGAAAAATTACTGCAACATGTTTCCTTAAATTATGGTTTTAAAACCAAAACCATAACTTTGTAGGTAATCTTTTTTTCAGTAATATAATAATTTATCAGAAGTAGGGATAATCGTTTTCCGTTTTTAATAAAACAAATGTGCAAATACTGCAACACTGTGGCAGGCTGCAAGGTAAACACAGTGTGAATTTCAAAGCCTGGTCTTAATAAGACCTTTGTTTCCTCTTAAAGATTTGTTTTTAGTCAGATCACCACTTCCTCCACCACTTCCTCCACTGATCAACACAGCCGGCTTTTAGAAACATCAGAGTTCATGTGTGTCAATCTAATTACCATTAGAGCTTTTTGTTCTTGCTTATTTTTTCTCGTTTTTCTCAAAATTACTTTAGTTGCTTCACCGCTGAATGGAAGATGCTTTTCATTAACATCCAGGGAAATTTTATTAGTTTTGTTTGAAATACAGAAGTTTGAAAGGGTTGTACTAAGAAGACAGGAATTTTAAATTATTTCCTTGATACTTGTTGTTTGGTAATTTTCTCACCTGAATATTAGGTTTTCTGCAGGTTTTACGAACTCAAATGTAAGACTTTTAAGACCAATATGAACGAAACTTAAGACCTGCATCGCTTACACCACACTTTATACAACAGTGCCAAACTTTTTTGCACAGAATGCACATAGCATTATACGGTTTGGCAACAGAAGTGAACCAGTGGCAAAGACGAGCGTCGCACTGTCAACTGGAGATTACTTACACTTAGCTAGCTAGTTAGCAAGTGCATATTAGCAGCTAGTTAGTAGCGGTAGCATCAATCACCTTGAGTCACAGAACATAATGAAGACATTTGCATACAATTCAAACTTTGTTCGACAGAAAGGAGAAAAACAAACTACAGACTGTAAGAGATCAAATAGTCAGGACAAAATCTAAGATCTGTGATTAATGTATTTAATTTGGATAACTTACATATTTTCTAAATAATTGTGGTTACATGAAGTTAAGATTTTTTAAGGTGCATTGTGCCTCCCAATTATCTGCCCTAACTTAGCTTGTCAATAGCTTAACATCTATGCTTGCTAAAAGCAATTGCTAATGTGCATGTGCCGCTAATTTAAACTCATTCTTAGGACAGTTTTTTCAGAAACAACAAACTATACAGCAATGGTTCAGAATGGAATATTAAAAATATTTAGATAAAAATTATTTTAAAAAGACAGAAAGCCAAGAGCAGATTAAAAAGAGACGCTAGCACAGAGTATTTTTTTACAGTGCATTATGTTAGTTGTATTTTACAGCAATAAAGGGCTGCACAGCAATTAGACCAGTGTTTTTCAACCACTGTTCCGCGGCACACCAGTGTGCCGTGAGTGATCGTCAGGTGTGCCGTGGAAATTATCCAATTTCACCTATGGTACCGTATTTTCCAGACTATAAGCTGTTACTTTTTTCCTAAACTTTGAACCATGCAGATTGTAGCCTGGTGCGGCTTTTCTGTGTATTTTTCTTCAACCACCAGGGGGCTCTCTAGCAGGAAGTGAATCATTAGAAGTCAAAATTGTAAATCAAAGAATAACGCGCTAATTTTCATTTAGAACAACCACATGCTAGCAGCAGGCACGATGGAGAAATGTTTTCAAACTCGTATGATGCAGCTTTTAAGTTGAGGGCTGTCGAGCTGCCATTACAGGAGGGAAATAAAGCCGCTGCACTTAAGCTCGGCGTGAACGAAACCATGGTTAGTAGTGGCTAGCAGCGTAATCATGTATTTTTCTTACCACTAGATGGCAGTAGGTACAGAGCATTTTACATTAAAAGAAGAGAATTAGTGATGCATGAATGTTACAGGTAGCGGTGAGAGCATCGTATCTAGCTGTGACGACAGTGACGGAAAAGACAGAGAAGCTAAGCAGTAGTTGGAAAGAACATGGGTCCATTTCCCAAACATGACTGTGTGAAGTGAGCTTCTCAAGCCTGGTTACTATAAAAACTGAAACCAGAGAAAGACTGAGAGCTGTTGAGGAAGAGCTTTGTCTTTCTTCAATTTCTACCAGGAAATCAGCTGTTTTCATCCAAATATGCACAAGTTTCACACTAGATGGGTAAAATATACAGGTATTGACATTTTGTACATGCAAATCTTCATATTGTAACAGTGAAATCTTTCCCAAATATTATAGATTCTTTCAGAATAAGAATTATTTTCTGTATTCCGGCTATAAGAATGCTTGTGGATTAGTTTGTAAAACACTGAAGTTTTCTACAAGTTCTTTAAATTTAAGACCACAGTGTTGTGGCCCTGTTCAGGTGTTCAGGTGTATGTTTGAAGTGGACATGTTAAGTGCAATTTGAAATAAGAAATGTAAAATGTGATAAAAATACATTTTTGTGTTTGATTCCTATTCAAGACACTTTGATAATAATGACTATATATCTAATATAGGCGACTACAGAGTATCTTTGTTTACATTTTTGGTTGGTGGTGTGCCTCGAGATTTTTTCAATTAAAACAGTGTACCTTGGCTCAAAAAAGGTTGAAAAACACTGAATTAGACAACTGATAATGATGAAATGGTATTATAAAGTCACAAAGTGGTAAAATACAAATCAATTAATATAACTAATAAAATTGTTTGTCTGGGGGGAAAACAATAAGTTTTGTTTTCCCCAAAGATATTAAGTATGATTCCTTCCAATCCAAATCTCCTTTGCTAGCCAACGAACCCCAGGAGTCGATCGGCCGCGGCCAACACCGACTACCATCCTGTTCAAACTCATCCTAGTAATGTCTCGTCAGCACCTATGGAGCCCATGCACAGCTGACACCTTTCCTCATACAAACACTGGCTGAAAAACAGAGTCCAACACATGAAATGACACCCTAAAGAGCCCCTGTTGTTTGGTAGTGCTCCCTTAGAGGGGGGTGATTAATGAGAGCAGAGACATCCCACACATGAAAGCCAGAAAATATGTTGACAGAAGCCACACAGAAGACCACGGGACCTGCACAACCGCTGATGTGGCAAACATCCAGGGCAAGCTGGGAGATTTATTAGAGAACAAGGAAAGAAACCGGTTTCTCTGCAATACGCAAGTGGGGAAAAATGTCCCAGAATGCTACAATGTTTTCATCATTGAGAAGGCGCTAAAAAAAAACATTTCAGAAGATTTTAAAGCTAAAACTTTTAAATATATTGCAGCGTGGACAGAGAATGGGCAGCAGAGATGAAAGTGAAACATCAACACTCGCTCTGCTGCTACGTTTAATAAGCAAAACCTTTTGAAGGGAGTCACCAAAAGTCAGCTACATTCCACGCACGCCCAATTTGAAAGACGCTTTAGATGTGAACGCTTCAAAAGGTTCTGTGAAATACCGCCCCGCAAGTTACTGTTTGGATTCAAGGAAACACTGGAGACTGCTACTGCAGCTACAGCTAACATGGAAACAGTTTCAACACGGCTGTAAGGAAGCAGCTTGAACCCGATCCACTACGATCCGGAACAGAAACCGATCTAACACTCACCAGAAATCAGCAATGTGGCGGCCGACAACTAGTGATTATTTTAATAATTGATTAATCGGAGAGAGAAAAAACAAAGAAGATTTTTCATTTAGCTTAGCATTAGAGTCAATAGAAGATGCAAATTAACAAATAATTCATTTTTAAAGAGAAAAATAAACATTTTATTGCCCAACAATCCTTTAGTGAGCTCTTGAACATTTGTAGTAAAGGATGCATCTGCAGCTTAAACTTTAGCATCAACATGTGAAAAGCTGCTTTACTTATCAATACAATGTAGGGTTGATTGTTTTTTTTTTTGATTAACAGATTAATAATTGCACAGCAAAAGGTAATAAATGAGATCTATTTTTTTTTTTTTTACAAAATCTGAACCAGCTAAAAGCTAAAACTGATTTAATTTTTGTACAGTTACGTCTTAATAACTGTATATTCCAGTTAACTAATAAATACAAAATTAGTTGATTTAAGTAATCAACTCATCATGATTAATTGTTTTACATAGCATCATATAAGTTTTGCTTCTTTGCATCTGAATAGTGATCAGTCAGAACATTAAAAGCGAATATTTTCCCCCTGATCGTTAAATGCATCAAAATCACACATACATAAAAAAACGTACAATTTTCAACCTACAAACACATAAACTAGCAGCATCTCTTCTGATGTACATTTGAGAATCATTAGTTTTTGAGATAAAGAAAATATGCTTATTTTCAGTAAGACTAAAAAAGTAAACTAGCTCTATATCAAAGAAGCAGCAGCACATTTTGTTCCTCTTCTGTTTTATTAACTTTTAAATTTAATTTAAAATCCGCAATCGGTTACAATCAGAGGTGGCAGGACGGACCTCAAAGAAAACCATAAATCATCAGTCAGATTGTTGCAATCCTGCATAAAACAAAAATAATCCAGACATCACTGCGACCTCCTGCAAAGCTCTTAGAGAGCACTTTAATATTTTCTCATGGATCAGCTGATGGTTTGATCAGAAATGTTATTTTCTCCACCGTTTGCACAATGAGAGCATCAATAAATATCAGTACATTTTAAAATATGATTCAATTAAGGTAAAATAAATCACATTAAGTGTTGTCCTGAGGTAAATGAGAATATTGTTCAAGAACAATGTTTGTGTTTGTGATGGTATGAATGCTGTGACATGCAGTTAAACAATAACCTAAAAAATTAGTAACAAATAGGTTTATGAATGTTTTTAGTTATCACAGTAGCACCACAAAATATTGTGATAAAATTATAAGTTAACATCACCCAACACTACTACAGGAGAAAAGAGTGTTTAATATCTGAACACATTTAATGGAGAACTAATGTTTACAAGAAAAAGTGGGTTAGCATTGTTGGAAATGAGGCATTTCCACAAGCTGCAGGCGATTAAAATTCCTGCTTGACCTCAGAAATTACTTCTTCAAACCCGAAGGTGGCACATTCCACACCAACTTTACTTTAGAAAGTGAAAGTTTCAGTAACAGAACACGGCTAATATCTAATCAGATGTGCATCCAGCAGGCAGTCAGTCACGAATAGGTCATCACACGACTGCTTCCTCCATTCCTACTTTTTTAAACAATGAGCTGAAGGCAAACTGCACACCCACGCATAAATTTTGCCCTGTAAGGCAGACAAGTTGGGATTTAAGAAAAAAAAAAAAAAAGTTGGATCACTGCAAGCGTTTGTTAACAAGAGGTAAAAACACAAAGTATTGCTCAGTATTTTTCGTTTAGTTTCTAGTGCAAGTATCCTAGTGCACTTGAAATGAAACTAAACCAACTTACACGCAAGTTTTCATCAAGATACAGGAGCTCGTTTTAGGTCAATAATTCCTTATTATTGATGAAAAAGTACAACTTTTACTGGCAGATAAGTAAACCTATAACATGAGAAAAAAAATTGGCTATAAGTGAAATAATCTGTAGTGGAACAAGTATTTTTTAAAATAAATATTAAGGAAATATTGACTTAAAACAAGCTTCCATATCTTGCAGAAAAGTTAATTGTGAGTTAGTTTTGTCTTATTTAAAGTGTGCTAAGATATTTGCACTAGAAACTTGATGAAAATTATTTAAGATTTTATGTTTTTGCAGCGCTCTTCGAACAGAGTGTAGCAGCTTGAGTGCTGTCAGGTTATCTTTCCCCACAAGCAACAACCGATACAGTTGGCTGCTTGTGTAGCATATTCATATATGTATATATACTCATGACTCCTCAAAAAACAAGGGAATACAAATATTAAATAAGTACGTGTCTCTTACCCATCATCCTCTCCGTCTACTGTCTTGAGACCGGCTGGTGCGGTTAAGGCACTGGCGGTGTTGGCGTTGCCCTCAGTTTCCTGACCCAGGCCGGTGTTGGATCCCGCCTCGCCGCCAGACAGCTTCAGTAAGGACTGATGCTGGAGCAGCAGCCTCTGCGCGTCCTGCAGCTGTGTGGTGGTGAAGCTGGGCAAGCTGGCGTACAGGGCGCTGGCCTGGGCGGCGTGAACCAGGGCCTGGGCACTGCTGGGGTCCTGTGATGGATGGGGGGACATTCGGCCAACGTTGGCGGCATTATGGGCTTGAGGTTGGAGGTCGCTGTGAGCGCTGGGAGGCGGAGCGGTGGAGGCTGATGCCACGGGAGGAAGTTGGGTGCTTGAGCCCGGATTCTGAATTTGAGTCAGAAGGGATTGCGGTTTCTGCTGCTGAATGTCAACGTGGCTTGATGGCTGCTGTCCGAGGCCGGCTACCCCAACATTGGGTGGCATACTGGAGACGGGGCCCGGCTTGTGAAGGAGCCCCTGTGATTGCTGAGGCGCCCCCATCATCTGAGTCGCTCCGTTAGCTTGAGCGGCCAGCACCGAGCCGGATTGGTTGGAGAGAGGTTGAGAGGGAGCAGCTTGGGGTACACCTTGCTGTGATTGGTTGTACCCAGGAGGTCTAGCTGATGCCGGAGATGCGGCTGATTGCTGAGGAAGGTTAGCGTAGCCCATCTTTTGCTGCTGGATACCAACCAAACCCTGCGAGGAGCTTGGCGGTTGATTAGCAACCGCCTGGGCGTAGGTGAGCTGCTGCGGCGGGACAGCACCGATGGCGGTCTGTTGAATGGGCTGATGGAGGTTTGTGGGAGCTGAGGGGGCTGCAGTCGTCTTCACATGAGGATGGTTGATATCCTGGGTGTGCATGTGAGCTTGGGAGTGAGGTACTCCCATGATTCCTTGATAGCCCTGAGGAGGGGAGGCGTAATCCTGGGCATGCTGGGGTACCGGGGAACCCCCAGCCTCTCCACTGCCCAGGTTCTCAATGTAATGACTCAGCATACTCATGGTGCTGCTCACAGAGCTGATGCTTGTGCTTTCCCTCTCTGAGGGAAAGTTCTCCGTTACGAACTGACGCGAGGTCAGAGTCGCCGCTTCGGACGCTGATGGCGCAGGGGTGGGCGCGTCTTTGTCGTAGAATTCGGTGCAAGTCCATCTGCCCTTCTTGAACGGCTCGGAGCTGGAGTCCAGCTTCACCACCCTGAAGCGAGAGGTGGCGGCTGTCACTGCCGGCGCTGGAGCAGGAACAGCTGAAGGCACAGCCGCTGCGGGAGCGCTCGCAGCTGATCCAACTCTTCCCTGGATCCCGCTGGGGACTCCCACGCCTCCAGAGGCACTGACAGCAGCAGCAGCAACAGTTGTAGTAGTCATCGAGTTGATGTTGACGTTAGCAGCAGACATATGGCTACCTCCAGCTGCAACACTGCTTCCTCCAGTGCTGCTAATAACATTGGGAGGAAAGCTACCACCAGCGCCGCCGCTGCTAGCGCTCATGTTGATTCCCCCTCTGACAGGCACGTTGGCAGAGCTCAACATATTCACATTACTAACACTGCTGGTTGGGGGATTAACAACACTAACTGTGGTGCCTGTCGCAGAGCTGTGCATTCCAGGGACAGATCCTGGGGCCACAATCCCCGCAGGCTGCGGGACGATACTTGGAGCGGCGGCGTGGGAAACATTCTCTTGAGTGCCACCCACGTTTGAAGGCATTTTCTGGGTGAGAGAAGGTAAAGCTCCGGTCAGAGGGTAGCTCTGAGCATGGTTAAGATGATGAGGGTGTTGGTGATGCATAGTCCCGTTTACGATGGCCCCGCCACGGTGTTGCGCCTGGGTCAAGGTATGGGGGTGAGAAGGCTGGTTGGGGGAGACGGCTCCAGGGGTCTCCGCCTCGTGGAAGTTATTTAGGGTCTCCTCTGAAGAGCTCCTCTCCGCTCCAACTACATCGTTAGCTCTTGAGAGGGATACATCCAAAATTTCAGAAGAGGACAGATCCTCCGTATGCGACTCATCCAAGTCATCATAACTCTCCGTGTCCTCTGCAATACTGTTGTTGGTACTAACTGATATCTGCGCTGGAGTCACACTTGTGATCTGAAAACCACTTTTCTTTTTAATCTGAGCTCCAGTAGGCTGCGCGGGTTGGGGCTGCAGGTTCAGGCTGTGCGGAGGAGGAGGGTGATGGGGTCCCGGGGAGGACGACGCGGCGGGGGGTTGAATCAACAGGGAGGGCTGGTAGTCATCGCCTGAAACGTGGCTGTTGTTGACCACCACCGGGTTGGCTGTCGTTGACAGCGTGGAGCCGCTCCCGCTGCTCGTGTTGCTGCCCCTCCGGTGGAAGACAGCCGGATGCGGCATCTTTCTGACGCTGCCAGAGTCTCCTGCGGGGTCCGGATGATGCATTCCGACTGAATCCGGGCGGTAGTTGGTCTCTGACAGTAGGTAATAAGGTTGCAGCTCGTTAACGGCGCCGTTTTGCCGACACTACGGTTAACAGACAAGCCAGCTGAAAAATAACAGAACAAATATAAATGTGTTCTTGTGATCCAGGCGATTTTAACCACCTCTCGGGCAATTTCCCCCCCCCCGGAGTCAGTTAGCGAGCCAACTGAAGCTAGTGGCCGCTTGCTCAGCAGCTAGCGAGCTAACGTCAGCTGATGCCAGTCGTACTTCGCCGGTTGATTATCAGACTGCGTCTTTGTTACACACAAGCGTACATCTCCGGTATTTTTTGTAACTAAATGTTGTCTTTCGATGAATACAAGAACTCAAAGCAAAGCAGCTGCTGAGTGAGTTATTGTTATATTAACTACTAGCTGGAGCTAGCTGCCAGTCTCCATCACCGGTTAGCAGTCTACAGTGAGCGAATCTTAACTGCTGAATTAACTCGGAAATTGAGCAAATCAACCTTTTCTGCCGGAGTACAACGACTTGAAAGCGATGGGATCACTTAACGGCGGAGTGTAAAGGTTACATCCATGCCAGCGATTCCTCGTTTTAGTTTTGCTGTATCACCGGTGCTCTTCCCCCAGCGGTAGCGTCTCCTGCTTGGCTGCTGTGACGGGACTGGAGAGGAGGGGTGCTCCGTAATATGGCGACCGCGCATGGTCCCTGCTGCCAGACATAAAGCAGTCTGGGTGAGGCGGCGAGCTCAACATCAACACCGACGAAGCAGGACGAGAGGCGACGGAAAGAGCCGAGCTCGAAATCAACATAAACGGAACGGCACGAGAGATGACGGAAAGGGCCGAGCTCAAAACCAACATAGACGGAAAAGAATGAAATCGGACAGATCACAAAAGATCACGGAAAGAGCCGAATAAAACCGAAGCTCTTTAAAAAAATTCCAATACGCAAAGCCATTTTTTTCTTTTTGAAAACGTACGAAGATAGACTTATGATTGATAAAAGTATTATTATTTCTAAATACCACCATTCATCTACTAAATAACAGTTCAGATATTCTTTATTGCTTTTTTTCAAATTTAAATATTTACTTACACTGAGTACAAAGTCTTTAACAATTTGTGAAAGCTAAGATAATGATGTCACTGCTTTGCATGATTGTGATAGGAAACTTATGACTCACACCACTTCCTGGAGTGACAACGTGGAACATCAAAACAAATCAGATTATCCTAATTCACCTTAACCAGAAAATTTTTTAATCTGGATTATACTTTTGTAGTGTCTAAAATATCTGGTTTCAGCTGCATTTGCACAATAAATTTGTACATTAAGACCACCAAGATGATAACCAATCTCTCCACCTATCAAGTTTAAATTACTTTTTGCCACCATCTGTGACTGCATTTTTGATGTAACAAATAATCAAGTTAATATCCCTTCCTTTGTCTTTCCAACCATAAACACCTGTATTTGATTTTCTATTGAATTAAGTGCATTCATTTTTTTTAATTTGTCAAATAAATCCAAATAAGGTTCTTATTCATACATAAATATGAATACTGGTTTTTGGACAGCTTTACCCACATTATATTTGTCTGAGGTTGCTAGCTGGGATGTCAATGGATACAATGGACTAAAAATAAACATTTGTGGCAGGCTGAGCAAAACATCACCACAACAGTGCTGGTCACACAAAGGTAGACAGAACGTTGCTGGATCTCTCTGCAGACACAAGTGTTGACCACACTGAAGGATTATTCTACACACAGGTAGCGTTTGGGGCCTCTGTCTCCCCCCGGCTGGGAGAAATGTCCACTTTTGTTGGACACTAAAGGTCAATGAACTTCAGTGTTCAAGCATGGTAACGTTGTCTGTGTTCTGGTGTTTTCTGATCATCACTGGATATCCAGGTCCAGCTTTTATTTGGGAGATTTGTTGTTTGACATGGTTTTAGTTTGTGTCCTGTTCAAGTATTCACGCTCCTTCAACTTTTTAGTAATTTTATCACTATACAGCTACAGCTTTGGAATATTTTAACATGATTTCCTGTTACACACAAATCCAAAGTGAGGCATAATTCTGAAGTTGAAAGAAAACAATACTTTTCTTTTACCAAAGTGTGGTGCACATTTGTTTTCATCTGTTCTACATCAAAATCTAATGCCACATTTCACAACACTTAGAGCTGAATTTGCAACTGTGATTGTCTGTAAACAATATTTATCAAGTCTTATCACATGTTCTCAACAGGATTTAGATCTGTTGAGCTGTTACTTTTACTTTTGAGCCGTATTCTTTAATCTAATACCTTTGTATTTACTTAAAACAAACCTCTACGTCTTGCTGAAAAGTTACCTGTAAGTTAGTTTGGTCTTATTTCACGTGTACAGAAATATTTGCACTAGAAACAAGACCAAAACTACTTGGTAATATTTTGTAATTTTACAGTAAACTTTGGTTATTTTTTTATTTTACAGGTGTGTCAGTAATAAGTCCTGGATGCTGCTAGTGAAAGCAAACAAGTAGAAGATGTGCTCAATCAGCAAATTAATAAGAGAAGAGGTTTGGATTGGATTGTTGGTGGGTTTTTTCTTCCTAATCAATTAATTTATGATTTGATAACTACATTTTGTATTTACTGGAATTATGTTTGCCTTCTGATAAAAAAAATAGCTTGATGATAAAACGCATTCAAGTGTGACAAAAAGAAGAAAGACAGATAACATCTGAAACAGAAAGTACATTTTCACAGTACCATTTTTTTTATACCATGGTCATTTCTGTTGTTTGTTATTTGATTAAAATGTGAGCTTTGTTAAAAAGCTCTGTCTGTTAAAGCTTTTTGAAAAACTTGTACTGACCTGCTCCAGTTTTACTAAAGTTGTACACCTGTTTTAATCTGCAGGCAAAATATCACCTGGAGGCATGTATGCGCCACAACATGCAGTCTGCTGCACAACCTATCAATGTTTGTTGTTCTTTTCCCTTTACCATTAATGTGGGTAAAGGCATGAAGACTTGTTTCATCTGCAGACTCATAAATCTAACTTTTCTTTATTTTTCATGCATAAGTCATGTGGGAACTTGGATATTAGTCACTCATTAGTTTCCTATATATTCAGTAGAACAGATTTTACTACTTATTGTACAACGTATGGAGTTAAAACGTAAACCGCTCTTCAGGGAGAGACTTTATATGAAGATATGGGCTAATAAAAATCTGGATTAAAGGCCTGCACGTTTCAGTGCAGTCATTACAGAAATTGCACGGATAAAGAAGCATACAGTGAGCGCAATGAATTAAACAAAGAAGTAACCTTAGATGTGCACACCTGAGCGATGAGTGAAAGGGAAACCTGAGAGGCGCCTGTGGAAATACTGCACTTAATAATGAAGGAGAGAATCTGAGATGGCACCGACCCAGAGACAAGTTTATGGAGATGATTTTCAAACACTTTGATCAACATGTTGCCATTAATATAATATAAAACGCTACATGAAAGCATTCTTAAAGGACCTAATTTAAGAAATTAAATCTTCTTGCCTACTATTTGCTTTTTAAATTTAAGTAAAGTGAATTGATGTTACTTTCAAGACAATTTGTGACTAACAAAGTCACAGCAACTTCATTTTTGCAAGCAACTGGCTGGATTTTTTAAGACTAATTTTCACTTTTCTATAACTTCAAATGACTTGTATTTGTGGAATACTGCAGTTCTTAATAAACACACATTAGATGCATAAAATAAATCCCCAATGTAAGAAATCCCACAAATAAATAATCATAAATAATTGCATTTTCTGATATTAAAGCCAACAAGAAAGAACTTTGATTATGGCACCCTCAACAGGCTGATCAGTGTTATTTGCAAAATAGCAGTCAAAAGTCCAATATTAATATCTAATTGAAGCAGCATTATAATAAAAATATTCTTAAATTTTTCATGCAGATTTTAAACTGAACACAGGCAGGATTCAGGATATGTTTCTTCAAAAACTCAGCCAGTTACAAGGATTCACTGATTTTGCAGCAATCCTTCCTCCCATCTAAGCAAGCATGAGGCGACAGTGGACACATAATCGATCCAAGCTTGCAGAAGGTGGAAGATTTTTAATAGTTACTGCCTTTTTTAAGTTCTCTTGATCTTGTTGATGTTTTGCACTGACATTGGATTAATGAATTACAAGATTACCTGTAAGTTCAGGTTAATATAAATAAAAAAAAGGTAAAGCCTGAATCATAACTCCTTATTTTGTGTAGAATAATCTTTTGAAATAAATAATAAAGAAGACTGATGAACAATAGTTAAAAGACTGGCATAAAGACACCGGCCAGTCTGTCTGCACATTTATACAGGATTTCCTCCTGCGTATTATAAGTCTGGCGGGCTACCATGCTTTACTTGTGCCCCCACCCGGCTTAGGTGAAACCTTGTTTATACATATATTTCTTTTTTCACATTCATAATTTATTTATTTTTTTCACCATTACATCAAAGAAACTTTGATGTAATGACTGATTCTGATTCTAATGAGAATCAAAGTGATTTTGATTCTGATTAGTTGGAAATCACTTTTGAAAGTTTCTATATAAAGAAAATAATGTATTTTGACTGGTGAACTTCTATAATTTAAACTCCAAAATACTGATAAAAATCAGCAAAAAGAAAAAAAAAGCTAAATAAAACACCAACTTGACTTGTTTTGGATGTTTTTCCAGCATTACATAAACATTCAGGTCTAGTGCTGGTCCAGAAAACAGGATTTTTGCAGCTGTTGTGTTTTATTTTAAGTTAGGGTTAGCTGGAAACATCCTTTTAATCCTTTTTATTTTTCCTTATAACTCTTTTTTTTTTTTTCTTTTGCTTCCCTTCTCAGGTCGTTAAGGCTGCCAAGAAGGGGTTGCCATGACAACGGCTTTTCATTCAGCTTCAAAAACTTTTAGAAATAAAATCAGTGATTTTTTTCTGCTGCTGCTTTCATGCCGAAGCCCTTTTTAGATCCTCATCAGCATTTGAAGGAGAAATATAAGATGAGCCTCTTCTTGTTCAAATATACATATTTTTTTTTATATAAATATAATCAGACAGGGAAAGTGTTTTGTGGCTAAAACACTTTCTAAGTTGGAATGACCTTGATGGAGAAAGCCAAAACCGGGGTAAATCTTTTGCCAGGCTCATTTTATCCCTGTTGAAAAGGGATTTCTGAGACCACCAAGCGACTGGCAGCAGCTACTGAAACACTCAGCCAGGTGAAGGTGGACTTTAGCTTCATTGTGTCAGTCTTTCTGATGCTGATAAAACTGTAAGAAGCACGCTGGGAAACCTTAGAAACTGTTTCTGAACGTTGCGACCTTCCAGCAGAAAGGTTGATGTGGACGTGCTGATGGTTGACCAGCTGTCCGCAGCAACATGAATGAGTCTCTGTGCTGCAGAGACGTCTCAGGTCACCGTGTTGACAGACCCAGAATGAAAACAGGAAGTTACTGCGCTGAGGATTTACAGCCCACAGCTCCTAGCACTCTACTCAGTATCCATCACAGCTAATGCATTAGCTGAGAATAAACAGCTGTCTGGATCTTTTTAATCAGATTCATTCATGTTGATAACCTGTTGAGACTTGCAGACTATCTTCTTTTGTTGTTTTCAGCTTTATAAAAAACTTATAGTTATTTCTTATTGTAACAAGGTTTTATTTAAACAATATTATAGATGTGAAGTTTGTCCAAATGTGGTTATTTATTCTCCAGGTTCACTTTGTGTAGTCAAAACGTTTTGTTGTCTTGACATTTATTGGTTTATAAGTTCTGTTACGATGCTCTTGACAGTTGGTGGTTACCATAGCAACCGGTAACTGACAGCCCCTCTGCCCTTTTACTGTACATCTTTGAAA
The DNA here is from genome assembly GCF_051168715.1 of Poecilia mexicana. Lineage (NCBI taxonomy): Eukaryota > Metazoa > Chordata > Actinopteri > Cyprinodontiformes > Poeciliidae > Poecilia > Poecilia mexicana. The sequence continues at coordinate 47,863,708 of NW_028263371.1, read as the reverse complement.
AGCAGAAGTAGAGCCTTCTACACAACCAACAAAAATAAGGCAAGTGGTTGTTGGATGGTAAGCCAACAACAAAAGACTTGTCTTTTCCAGCAGTAAAACGAGCTGACCAAATGTGCTGCAGTTCGGCTTGGGTTGCTAGGTAACGGGGCTGGGCTTGGCTGGCGTTGCTAGGTAACGGGGTAACGGTGCAGTGCACATTGATCACGACTTAACGAAAAGGTTTGGTGTCTTAACGTTCGGGAAGTTAAGACACCAAACCTTTTTGAACCATAAAACTTCCCCTTTAACACTGTAGTCTAATTTTTGCAATCCAAAAAGACAGTTTTGGACAAACCTGGTCTACTTCAATGTCAACTGAACACACATCAAAGATTTGTAGGGGAAGCTAACAATGAGTCAACTGATTTTGGAGGGAGTTTTCTGCTTATTTTTTCAGCCTTTCTTTCATCAGACAAAAAATTGGGCATCTTGTGACACATGGCTTAGAATGAATTCAAATAGATCAAATTAAAAAAAACAACAACTTTGGGGTATAAACATATAAATGCTGCTATCTTTACACTCCCTGATTCCTGTTATCTGCCATTTGTAAAACATATACACATTTAAATCCCTGAATGTGAAGTTTTAGTAATGTTATTTCACTCTTACTCATTCATTCATTCATTCATTCATTCATTCATTCATTCATTCATTCATTCATTCATTCGATCTAAGCAGTTTCACATTTGTCCACAAGATGGCAGTATACACAAATGAGCTGCTGCAGTGAGAAAGCTGCCTTGTCTACATTGAGAAATACAAAAGGAGAGTTTTTCTTTGTTTTTGCTTCATCTAGTTTTTACAATGCTGATAATTTCAAAAAAGACAAGCGACACTAGTCTGCCAACAGAGCTGTCTTTCAAAGAATGCTCCATACAAATAAAAATAATTACAGATTTCTGTTTCTGGAGCCATGTTTAAATGACCTCCACAAACATTTATTTTCTTATTGACTGTGCTGCAGATATTTGTTAGAAACGTTCTGTTATGTTTTCCTTCTAAAAACAAAGAAAGTCAGATCTTTTATTTTTAGCAAAACCTTTAAAGTAGATGGTGCTCCACTGAATGGGAAAAAATAAATAAAATAAAATAGTCAAAATAATAAATTCTTGATCACTGCAGGTAACAGACACAGGTACCAAATTCTAATTTAAAGATACTTTATTGACCTCAACAGGAAATTAAATGTTGTTTTAACTCATATTCATTCAAATTCTTCAAAGAGTTATTATAAATAGTGATCGCTGTTGGCAGGAAAGATCTCCACTAGCAGTCTATATAACAGCGAGTTTGAAGAAGCCTCTGACTGAATCAACAAGGCGTTATGGATTCAGCGTCCAGCTGTGTGATTGATCTTTTTACTGTTTCAGTAATCAATGCGACTAAAGACAAATGCATACAGGAGTTTCTTGAGATCAGGGTTGTCCAAAGTACGGCCCGGGGGCCATTTGCAGCCATCAGAACAACTTTGGGTGGCCGTTGATTACTGTTCAAGAATAGTCTAAATTTAAAGTTTTCACTTTAAAATTTTAAAATGGAAAATATAAGGGGCAAGGTTTTGGCCCTTACATTATAAATTTAATGTAATTTATAAATAATAAGTACCAAAAACACTTTTACTAAAATTCAGACTTGGCATGACCATTTAATAAACAAAATCCTGTTCTTGTTGCTGAAAAGACACAAAACAAATCTAGGAAAAGATGAAAATGTAAGATATGGTTTGTTGTTGTTTTATTTTAAATTTGGCAAACCTGCAAGACCTGTTTTTTGTATAAACTCTACAATAAATGTCTGCAAGAATCTGATTGCTTTGGTTATTTCATTAAAATATTGAGTTGAGTTTATCCTTTATCATATTTAGCAGGTAAAAAATAAATGTTATTAAATAGTTTTTTGCAGCTAAAGGAAAATACTAACAATGTTATGGCCCCCGGAGTAGTTTCAACATGTATGACCCATGAAACGAAAAGACTGGACATCCCTGCTCTAGAAACATTAGTGTTCAGGTGATAAAAGCCCAACTTTGTAACTGTCTTTATACGTCTCTGAAGGTCCAGGTATGAAGCCATCATTTAAAGGTAAGAATGATTAAAGAAAATAATAGATTTAACATGTTGATATCCTCTAACTCTTACTTTAAACTTTGTTACTTTATGCAAACAATCACCTCTTGATTTGTAAGAGTCTTTTCAACATCGATATAACGATGCCCATGTGGATGACTGGTCACATGTGTTCACACCTGGCATCATAATGCCTCCCACATATGACTAGATCTCACTTCTACATGCTAATAAAGGCTCTAGCATCAGAAAGCCAGCTGTGAGTTGAGCAATAATCACAGCATTACCAATGTTTCTGAAAAAAAAAAAGATTACGAATGCCTTCAGCGACCTGATCTTTATCGTTACTCACACATTAACATGCTCAGGATCCACCGGAGTCACATTCGTTGAGGCCTCTTTTACATTTCATTTGGTTCAGTTATGAAACAGATATGATGAGGCAGTAATAAATGTCACTACTGAATTATTATCTACCCTTTAAAATGTCATTGTTTTTAAATTGTCCCCCCAGTGTCGTTAAAGAGAGTAAATAATGTTTAACACAACTTTTCAAAACATCCTACAGAAACTTGCAAGATCACAAACACAAAACCACTATTTTATAAAATCATGTACATTCAGTTTTATGGATTTGGTTAAATTCAAAACAGCACAGGTAATGTACAGGGAAAGACATAATCTATTACTCAAACATATTAAAAAAAAAAGAAGCCAGATACAATTTAAGAGCAGATATACATTTTAGGAATGAAAAGCATTTCTGTATCAACCTGTGGAGTGACTTTGTGGAGCAGTATTGCTGAAGAATTGAAGCAATGTACAAATATACCATAAATATATTCAATAAACCTTTTTTATTTTCTAAATAATTATCTGGAAGATGAAGCATTTACAGAAAAAGTAAAATAATAAGGGATATCCTCTTATGATTTAGCTATATATGTATATATATTTATATATTTATATGTAACAGGGTTTTATTTTGATGATAAAGATGTGAAGTTTGTCAAAATTTGTTTATTTATTCTTTTAATCTATTTTATTTATGTCACCTTCACTACAGCATATGCAGAACCAGGTTTGTTGCAAACATCATCAGTCTGCAGACACTAAGCTTTCAGAATCGTTCCAAAGAATGGCTCAGTCAAAGTCCAGACTGACCAATTGAGAATGGTAGATTTAAAAATTTTGTTTGGCTGAGTTTTAGCTGTTTTAGAAAAAATAATCTGTAATGTTTTTCTTGCTTATAGTCAGAAATGTGTGCGTATAAAAGGAATCTTTCATTTTAATTTTGCTGCCTTTTAATAAAGGTCCAATCCCAGCCTGTGTTTGCAAATTAACCTGTGGCTGGAAACTTTATGTACAAAACAACAGTTTATCTGTTTTTATCACGCAACACTGTTTAATGTGCCGTCTTTGATTAAATAAATTTGAATTGATTTGAATTTAATGTAATATTCTGGAGGTGAAAAGACTTAAAGCTGTATTCTTTTAATTTATTCTAATTTCATTTTACTTCCCTGTGTCCCCCGAGTACTTTATCTTGGTCTACCAAAACATTCCAATAATAAGAAAAAAATTTAAAATTTAAAGCACTATGGTTGCTTTTACAAGACAATCCTTTATGTTTTGTGACACTATTGTGAGATTCATTCACCTGACTTTTTGATTGACATGGTGTAGTATTTTAATTCTTTTGCCACGACTTTAAAGCAGTGACAATAAGCTCATTTACATTGCCAACAGACGTTTTTCTCTTCAGACAGCTTGAAGTCGGTGATTTAAATGTTAGCGATTAAAGAAGCTTGTGGGCATAAGAGAGCCACCCACAACCTGGACAAACGATGAAATCAGTGCGGTGCTCGACCCTGGTCTTCAGCAGATTTGCAATCATCAACGACTTCTTCTGGCTTTTAAGAACAAACCTGAGAGCCAACAGGTGTTCTGACTATCTGTGCTACCTCATCAGATTTTCCTACCATAGCACGGATAGATGGCCATCTGTCGGTGCTACCTGTCTAAACTGCTACCGTCATCGCAGGCTGTGTTAATGTTAAATATTATCATTGGATAACATCCTTTGAGTGACGAGACCGAAGCTTAGGAGTTATGCTTAGCATAGGAACAATTTATATACACGACAAAACCACAGAAATACACTTCCTTCATCAGAATATCAGTTTAAAATGAAAAGCTATTGCAGTTGTTTGCACTAATCCTTTTATGAGAATATTTTACCTTTTAAAAATATTCTAAATACAGAGGAAAGAATGTTTCCCCTGGTTTTTAGATTAAAAAAAACTTGTTTCCCCTGGGTTTTTAAAAAAATAAAAACCAGGGGAAATAGGTTTTTAATCAAATTAAATTAAACACAGACATCTACAAATACACAGATCACCACAAGCTCTTTTGTTGCGCATTAATACGTTGTATGGCAGTCTGTTGTCAAATGCAGCTATAATAACCCACTGACAATGTTAAACTTTGAAGATAAACATTGGGGGCAACGTGATTTTCACATGATTTATAAAAGAATAAAAACAGAGTTTTCCTCCACTTTTCAATTTTCTTTAATGTGTTTTGGAAAAAAAAATTCAACTTAAAATAGCAGTAAAGCTGAACTGATAATGTGCAGTGGTTGCATAAAACAACATAGTGATCGAATTGTGTATTAACATGCAAGACAACAGATCAGTATGGCTGCACCCTAAGAACTTTCTGTCAGCTGTGATCCTGAATTATGCCACATCGTCATGGCAGCACAGTGTTTCCCATACATGGAGGGGAAAAAGCAGTCTCTCAGTCCATTGAACAATGCAGAATATAAGCAAGCGAAGAGCATTTTTATTATACTTTTATACCATCATAAGCAACAAATAGTGTTAAAATGTACATTTTCTGTGTGTAACTAATATCACATATTTTCTACATTATACTAAAACAATAACTATAGTTAATTCTCTTTCATCCTCAATCTTCAGTGTTAGACAGTTCAGGACGCCCCCTTGTGGATTTAAAAAATCCCTTCACTTCTTTCAGAGCCTGAGATTTTTTATTGCTGGTGTTTTTCAGAGAAGAAAACATTTCTTCTCTGTAACAGAAGCATGTTTCCTGATTGCTGGTTCAATACAAACACAAGTTTTAGACAAAATGGGAAGATTTATTCATTAAAAGCTCCTGATCTATCAATTTTCCGCAGGTAAATCTGTAAATGTAACCATCAAAAGCCAAATAACAGACTCATATGGTATTTTAAAACTCAAAATGCACATTTTACTTTACAATGACCCAGAAGAAGAGCTGTTGAATATAGTCATTTCTGACTATGAGCTGATCTCATTCATCTTTCTGTTGGATAATAAATAAATAAATAAATAAATAAATAAATAAATAAATAAATAAATAAATAAATAAATAAATAAATTTGAAGAGCGGCTTTGGAGCCGAAAGAGCCGGATCTCTAAAAAGAGCCAGAATTCCCACGCTGTCGTGAGACCCTCCCATTTCCCCAAAATTTCTGCCAAAAAAATCAGAAATTTTGAGATTAATATCAGAAATTTTCAAGACAAAAAAAGTGGAAATTTCTGAGTTTCCACATTGAAAAGTTGAAAATAATTTCTACATATGAAAAAACAATATAATCGAATTGTATTAAACACTTCCGTTTTCTTTAAATAAATAATGATTTGTATATGTTTACTTCCCAAATTCTTCTTTCAGTATATCTATTATACTAAACTTTTCTATATTTTTTCAAACTCTCTCCATCTTCTCTCTTCTAATAAAACATGTATTGTTTTATTTTGAAAGTCAGGAAGTTTGATGCTTCTTCAACAGGTGGAGGCGCTATTTCCAGTTTGCGGTCAGAAACAACAATGTCCGACAAAAAGGAGGTGAATTTATCTGGACTCCGACAGAATAAGGGCGTGTGGCTCGTTAAGGTTTGTTCAAAGACTGAAGCACACAGATTCAACAAAAATGTCTCCGTGTTTTGCTCACAAGTTTAAATGTTTAATGATCATTTTAGCGTTTTAGCTGAGAAATAAACGCTAGCAAAAACCATTAACTAGCGTGTATTTTCACCTTTCGTCAGGTTCCCAAATATTTATCGCAGCAATGGGAGAAAGTCACAGAAAAGGGAGAAGTTGGAAAGATATCAATAGAAAAGTATGTATCAACAAGTTCTTTATCTGTTAAACCTGCAGATTACCAATCATGATATCTGATGTTTGGCTTTTATGTGCTACAGATTAATGATGCAGGTAATTAAGTTAATGTTAGTTGCTCCACAAATCAGTGATGCTTTGTTTTTTGTTGTTTTACAGAAAACAAGGAAAAACAGAGGTGAGACATTTTTCATGATCAAGCCACGGGTTTGTTCTCCTGTCATATTTAAGTCATAAACTTAAAACATGTTTGGTGACATGAATGTAGCTCCGCGTTTTCTTTGCTCAGTAAGTCACGGATTCTCCATTGCGCTTAGGTCTGGACTTTGAGCCTTTACATATTATTTAATCGTAACTTTGCCAATATAGTTGTTTTTCTGCTTGTAGTTCTCAAAGTTGCCACCTTCTCATCAACTCTAACCAGTTTCCTGTCTCTAATGAAGTATGGCGTCTCCACTTTGTGATGCTGCCACCACCAGTCATCATTGCGGGGATGTTGTGTTCTGGAATATGGGGAGAGTTACTTTTCTAATGTCAAAAAGTTCACTTTTAGTTTCTATTTACCGTTTAATGGTGACCTGTTATGTTTCTTTGAACAGGATAGGCTTTACAAAACATGTTCATCACATTGTTTTGCACAAACAATGTGATGTTTGATAATGAAATTTCAGAATGGTCAGTTCTGCCTTCTCTGAGTTTCTCTCAGAATAATTTTATATTTTAGGGCCTCTGTAATTTAAATCCAAATAAGCTGCTTTTGGCCACGCCCCCATTTCCATTTCCATGTGAAAATGGCTGCAAACACATTCAAAATCTTTGAAAAGAAGAAGGGGAGCCTAATGCACAACTAACAAGAGTGCAGCAAGTAGCTTCTGAATATTAAGTCGACAACAAAACAACTTTGTTTTCCAGCAGCCATTGTACATTGCATACATCAGGAAAACCAGCTGACCAAATGTTCTGGAATTGGAGCTTGGGTTGCTAGGTAACAGGCAGAACTCTACTGTTACTTAAAAATCCAGAAGTTTTCAAAATGATTCGGATTCCAGACACCAAAACACATAAATTTATTGCCAAAAAATGGGTGGGTGGTTTCTTTCTAAGCGCTTGTGCTCTTTCTAGAAGTAGCAGAGACCCCAATGCAAGCACAAAAACGTCCAAAAAGTGTATTTTGAATTATAGGTCCCCTTTTAAGTGACTTCTAAGGACAAAAAATACCGGTTGAAGTTTGTGGTTGTTTTGCAACTTAATGTAAAGTTCACAGGGTGTGAATACTTTTGCATGGCTCAGCATGAAGAGCTCTATTATTTCGGTTTCCTGTAGTTGATATCCTCTTACCGCTTTGTTGCGCTCCTTCTCTGTTTGCTCTTACATGACTCAACTTCCTCTCAGGAATCAATAAAAGTTCACTGCATCATTTCTGACCCGATTAAGCACAAGACAGACGATAATATGACTTGTTGTTTTGTATCGACTGAGCCGTTTGTTGTCGTTTTTTCTTTCTTTCTCAGGTGTGTTTCACTCTAAATGAGGAGCTGGCTGCCATGACGGCTGCAGGAGAGAAGGAGGAGTCCCTGCAGGCCCCGAGGGAATATCCTTTCACCATGCACACAGTGGGTGCACAGACCATGGCCGTCTTCAGCCAGGCTGACGCAGGTCAGTCCCATACAAACCCTCTGACTTTAGTGGGAGTAATCCTGTTTGCAGCACCTGATTTCCTGCTGTTGGGTGGAAACCGAAGTAGATGTCAGCATTTGTTTGATGAAATGGCCCACAGCACAGTGAGATAAGCCGAGACATTTCACAATGTTTTCACATTCAGACACATTTTTCTTGGTTAGGAGCTTTCTCCTTGGATTGCACTGTAAAATTCATGAGAATACTGAGACCAGCTCCGTATTTGTGGAGGACATTTTGCTGCCAGGCATAATGTGTCATTCGTCCTTTCAGAGCCAGAAGGATTTGCATCAGATCAAGAGCTTAAAAATAGCTGCGACTGTATTGTTGGGGTGCCTGTTACTGTGTGACCAAAGAATTACCAGGGATTATTAGGGTTTTGCTGTGAATGCTTTGAGTACAGGAATTTGATTTATAATTGGGTGATTAATTGATTATATCAATTAATTGATATTGAGTCAATATTTTGTCAAATTTGGGATTTTTTTCACCAATACACAGACCTGTCGCAATAAGAAATAAATCAATGAATCGCACGATAAATTAAAACAAGCTCAATAATTTCCATTTGCATAATTTATTGTTTTTCTTTTTCTACTAGAAATTGGATGACAAAAGTCTTCAGTTTGGTGCTTTGGTTTCAACTAGCACTTTTTTCATGACAATTTTGTTTACAGAGACTTCGTAAATAGTTTTATTTGTTGTTTGTGTTGTTTTGTTTATTTTATATATATATATTTAATATATTTTTCATTTTATATTTTGATAATATTTTCTCTTATTAAAACAACTTTTTTCTAATTTTAAGATGATTTTTCTGGTAAAATGGTGTCTTTTTTCTGCTAACATTATTACTAAGTTCTCATAGCATAGCCCTAATACTTCATTGTAGAACACTTGTTGAAAATCTTAACTGCCATTTGTAATTTCAAAATTTAGAAAATAAAGCGGAAAAAAAATTATTAAAATTAGAAATCGGATCTGGTATCAAAAAATCTGAGATTTTGTTTTCAAGCCACATTGCCCAGCCAAGATTTATAATATGTAAAATTAAATTAAACATTAAACTATTTCTCTAATTCAGTCATCATTGCAATAAATAAATAAATAGCAGGGGTTTGGATTCGAGAGCGGCCCTCCACCTGCCAGGGTGCCAGCACTCTGCGAGACATGAGTGATTTCCTCTGATGTGGAAAAAGACTCTGCATAATTGGCTGAGCTTGGCTTTCAAACAAAAAGCATATTTTGGGTGTTTCCCAAGGCGGGACCGAATTAGTTTAAAGCACGCTCTTCTGCAGACCAGAAGTCAGTCCAGAGGGGAGCGTGTGAAAATGGAGCAGTGAACAGATTTCTGGTAGTTTAGCAAGCAGAGAAGACGAGATTAAGAGGAGAGACGGCAACAGACCAACAAACTGTGCATTATTTTGTGTCATTTGTTTTGTTATTAAATTATAGTTTTGTTTCAGTTTTGTTAGCTACTCAATTAATTGGCTACATAGGATATTGTATTTGAATTAATGTATTTGTTTCTATTCCATTACTCCATGAATCCCTAAATCTGTTTCCAAATGACTATTTATGTATTTATGTGTAAAATAATCAAGCTTAAATTACTGTAAATATAATTTTAAAGATTAATGGGATGAAGAAATTCCCCAGAGTTCTTTAGAGAGGCTTAAAAAGGGGACCATATACAAAGATAAATTATATTTTGCACGTTTTTGTATGTCCATTTTGGTCTCATCTGCTTCCAAAAACAGCCCAAGTGCTTAAAAAACCCACCCAGCCATTTTCTGGCAATAAGTTACTACTTTTTTTTAATACAAACTGTTTTAAAAATCTCCTGACAGTTAAGTCACATTCCATGGGCATTGCGCTCCCTTTACCCCCCCACCCCCCGTTACCTAGCAACCCCAGTCAGCCAAGCCCAGCCCGTTACCTAGCAACCCCAACCAGCCAAGCCCAGCCCGTTACCAAGCAACCCAAGCGGAATTCTAGCACGGTTTGTCAGTTGGTTCTGAAAGGAGCTCAAAATAGGCAGAGTAAAATCTCATTATCTGAGAAAAACATGTAGTTGGCATGTTTTGTAAAGCATAGAGGAAGTGTTATAGGACAACTCTAATATCTAGAATATGGATTGATTATAATAAAACGTCTATGTTGTATTTTTAAGTATCATATTTTGGTTTGTTTTCTTTTAACCTTTACTGACACCATGAGCTTAACTAGTTTTCTAGTTGTGTTTTACAGAGGAATAGTCCCAAAGTGTGATCTTTCAAAAACAACTTGGTATTGCACAGATGGAAACTCTGACATCAGAATCAAATTTTAATCCAACGTTTTGTGATGGATGGATCTATTTTTGACACAAAAATGGGGTAAAGATTGACATTACTGATGCCAAAAGGTGACATAGCAGTAATTTTTCCCACTCAGATGTTGGTTAAAGAAGCAGTTTAAAATGTAGTAAAAAGTTCTGTTGGATTTTAATTTCAGAATTCTGAGCCTGAAGTGTATTTCATTTTTTCCCCGCTCATCCAGGTTTATTCTATCACCACCCTCATACGCTGTAGATGCTTCCACACTTTCAAGTGCTTAATACCTCCTATGCGATAATGAATTTTTCTCTTTTTTGTTTCTTTGCGCTTTTATTAGACACACATTCAGGAAATTTGCTGGAGTTGACACGGTGCAATAACACGGCTTTATTCTGAAGTAACTGTACGTGAAGCGGTGGGTGGGTGAAAGTGTCTCAGGCAGTCGCTGGGTTATAATCTTGAGGATGTAAACGTGGAAATACATCAAACAGGAGGTTTAAAAACCTTTTAGTTTTTCCTGAAAGGTGTAACTGCTGCAGATGGAGGGCTTGAACGGTGAAAGTGTGATGCTGGAAGCTAGAAGTGGGATAAAGTCCTGTGAGATGCGGTGGTGTGTAATCTGTTATTTACCTGACCGCCGCTCGGCTCCGCCCCCACTCGCCTACAGGAAGGAGCACCGGTCTCCCACACACTGCTGCTCTCTGACACACACACACACACACACACACACACACACACACACACGCACACACACACACACATTTCACACAAGACATGTCAGCACCTGGACATTAATAGGGAGTTTGATTTGCACTTGTGCTTTCCATGAATTATTTCATAAAAAAAGATACATTTGACTCCAAACGCTATATAAAAAGACATACTTTTTTCCAATTTTTGAGATTAAATGGGAAAATAGTTCTGAAGTGTGTCTAATTTAAGAAAAATAGTGATTTATTTATTAATTTGTATCTGATAGATAGTAATTTGTTTTAATATCGACTTTTGTTGATTGCCTGCATCATATGAAAAACAAAATATGTATTGCAAAAAATTTTATGCGAGTTTGGAAAAATCTTTATCTTCTATCTCTTCCTTTCTGTACTTGTCTGTAAGTTTGGAAACGTTGCCTCCAGTGGCTTTAATCTCTTTAATCCCAAACCAATTTACATTCTGCGCATTTCGTCCGCCCCTGTTGTGAAAGTTTCAAATGAGCCGACAGCAACAAGAGGTTGCTAACGGAGACGGTCGGTGATTGATACGTACGCGCGTTAGCGCCTGACTTGGCTTTTGTGCTCCGAGGCCGCTAGCAGAATATTCCTCCATTATTTCCTCTACTGTGGTTCTGCATTGTTCCAGATAAGCACCAGGTATTGATTAAGAGGTTGCTAAGGAACAGGCTTCGCTACCACAAAAGAGGAGAACAGTAAGGAGGACTTAACGTTGTTACAGTGTGATTTTCCTCTCTGCTGCCTGGGAGGATTTTCATTGAAACTTTAAAATATTTGAGTGCAGTGAAGTGGAAAACAGAGTTCGATGTCCGTTTTCATTGTGAAGTTAATTTCCTTAGAGATGTCTCACAACTTTGCATAACTTCTTCAACTTATTTCAGAATTATATATATAGGCTATATACAGCTCTGGAAACAATTAAGAGAGCAAATAAAATGTTCAGTTTCTCTGATTTTACTCTTTACTGGTATGTGTTTGAGTAAAATGAACCTTGTACTGTTATTATATGAACTACTGAAAACATGTCTCCGAAGTTCTGAGCCAAAATTTAGTATTTATTAGCAGAAAATGAGAAATGGTCAAATTAACAAAAAAGATGCAGTGCTTTCAGACCTCAAATAATGGAAAAAACATCAATGCTAATGCTTTAAATCAATGTTTGGTTGGGGAATAAAAAAATAAAAATCATGGGAGTTAGGGCTGTTGTAAACGAATATTTTAGTAATCGAGTAATCTATCGATTATTCTTACGATTAATCGAGTAATCGGATAAAAAAAATTATAAAATGAAATATTGGTAAATCTGCCATAATACCGGTGTTACTATCAGATATCAATATCAGTCCAATTTTTCATATTTGAGCATCCCTAACAGTTGCTTTTTTGTAGTTTAGAAAACTAACCTGTAACAATAATAGCTCACTTTCTAAGTTAACCAGAAGAAAAGTTATAGAAAAATCTGAAATTATATTGAATTTAATAACAAAGAGGCAGGCTCACAAATATGCTTATAAAAAATGTCTACAATCCAGCTTTTAGTTTATGTATTCATCTTCAGTGAGTTTAATAGATTAATTAAACTCACCTTGCCACCTAACCTGTCACGCTTTGGGTTTGAAAATACGGGAAATGCCGCCTGGAGTGGGAGGAGAGGGCGAATGAACGAACATGGGGTGGAGGGGAGGAAATAGACCAGCGGACTGACGAACCGTTAGACCGGGGGACGAACACGGGGGGAAGCAATACGGGATATTTACGACACCTTCACTGGTCACACTCAGAAACTCATCTACCAGCCATGTACGATGCACTCCGCCACCCGTTTCTTCAGACCGGGATATGAAATTTATTGTGCGGTTCGTCGGTAAAGCTACATTTACACGGTAAGCATCAGCTACTCAGCCGCCCGCCCTGTTCAGGCTATCCGCTCACCTCAGCGCTCTTCCCGCCGTTCGCTTTCAACCAGCAGCCCCGGAGGAGAAATGCTGCCGTACTCCAGGCATTCCCCAGTCATTTTAAGGATGCTTATTGGTTCCCCAAAAACGATAAAAAGTCGGGCATTATCATCAATCCATAAAATCCCCACGGGCCAATCTTGAAGATTGGACTTTATGCCGCTGAGACTTAGCTTTTGTCAACAACTCAGAGGCGGAAGTGAGAGCTCCGCGCAACGCAAATTAAGTCCCGGCCGGAACACGGTGCGCTAACTAATAAAACATCAATTAACGAAGCTTCGAGGCAGGTAAATTTTCCTCGAGGAATTTTAGTAATCGAGGTACTCGAATCATTCGAGGAATCGTTTCAGCCCTAATGGGAGTAACATTTCCATGTTTACAAATGTTAGCTTATCAGTCAAATCATAAACATGCTACAAATAAAAAACTTTTCTTAGAAATTCAGACAAAATGAATAGACTTCAATATCTGTGTATTAAATCAACTTTTCATGCTACAGTTCCCAAAGCAGCTGAATTTCTTATCTTTAAGTAAGAAATTTAAAGTTTTCTTATATTAAGCTTAGATCTTTCTAAGCGATGAAAAGTGTTAATTACTCTTGTACTTGCTTGTTTCTGATTGGGTTGCTGCCGTTTTTATTCTTCCTACCTTAAAATAATTTATGGATTATTGAGAATGCCTGAATATAAGTCACACCCACTAACTGTGAAAAGAAAATACATTATATAAATAGACTGCACAATGGGCGTCCATGTTGTTTGTACTTTTAGGTTTTACTTTGGGTTTTTTTAATGTTTTAATGACTTAACTTATTTTTTTCTTCACTTTTATCATTATATGTTAAATGAAAAAAAAAAGAGGCAAAGTGTTTTGTGTTAAAATGTCTTGTATTGTATCTACACCCTAAATTCAGTTGGTTGACTTTTACTTATTTCTTGACCGGATCTTTTTCTACAAGCTAAAAGTGACTAAAGCTAACTAAAAATGAATAGATGGTCTGTTAAACTAACTGTTAAATCTGACATTTTATTTGTATTACTCCAAATAAAATGTTGTTTTAAAAACACGAAAAACAAGCAGTCAGTAGGACAGAAAAGAAGCATGTGCTTACATAACCAAAAACAAAATAATCTATCGCAACTTCCAGTTTGGAAAGGAGGTAGAAGTGAAGACTTATTTAATCCTACCTTTTTACTTGTAATTTATAATGTTCAATAAACTTTGAAAATACAAAATCTCATCAAAATGTTTGCCTAAGAGAGCAGAAATTCCTCTGGATTTCACAGACATAAGGAAACTTTGTTTTCCTTTTTAATTATTTAGGGTAATTTGTAGCAAATTATTTAAATGTGTGTCACATTGTGCATGTTGGGTTTTGTGTGGGTCAGAACGTTTTTGCCACAGATCTGTTCTGTCCATTTTAGAGTAACAGAGTTGGCAACAATAACACTGAAGTTTACTTTTGATTCTCTCTAAAATTTGTTGGAGGTATAAGGCTCTGCTTTTCTAACTTCCTGTTGCAACTAGCTGTGCTGCACTGCCAATAATGTTGTGTATGTCATTCTTTTTATTTAGTTTGATTAATTTTGGTTTAGATTACATCCACAAAGCAGTCAGTTTTGGTGAAGTAAAACATTTGCACAGAGTGTTGGCCTTTTGTAAAACTCTGTTTTGGTCGATGAACATTTCTGTAAGTTAAAATCTAATTTCTGTAAAAGGTTTTTCTAAATATTTGTGCAGCCAGATAAATGGCCTTTCACATGCTGATTCATTACTGGATACATCTAAAACACTCACAGTGAGGCCGTTTTGAATCTGCCATTAGTCACGACTCTGGAAGCAGCACCGACTGCTGCATCCCCATCACTCTGGGACTCAGAATATATGGAATATCATCTATTGATCACATGTCTATCAACACGTATATTATTGATTTATTCTCCATCCCTGTCAGAAGATATTTAAACTGTTGGAACCTTGCATCTTGTGGTTGGGGTTTGCTTGTTTCGGTGGGTGAATTTAAAGCCCGGTCCATGTTTTGTGCTGTTGGCATGTTTCAGGCTCAGTTCTGTCTCTGCTGCTCCACAGGGAGGCTCCTCTTCCTGCTCAAACCTCTTGGGCATCTCGCTGTCAGAGCTGGTGAGAGCTGACTGAGCTCTCCTGCTGCAGTTCGTTGCTCTTACGACACCAGTGGAAACTAATGAAATCATTTTTGTGGTAATTCAGAGATTTTCTCTTTCTGTGCTTAAATTCATGCTTCATTTATTTGTTTCATGTTCAAACCAGCAGCTCCACTGTTGGAATGAAAGACAAACTACAGAGTGAAATTACAGCTTTATCTACTGTCCATGCATACAGGGTTTTAATGACTAATGCATACTTTTAATTTAAATTAGGCACATTTTGCATGTTTTTATATTTCCATTTGTGTTTTTACTGCTTCTAAAAACAGTCAACGCTTATAAAAACCAACAAAGCAGGGGTTTTTTAACCAATAAATTAATATTTTTTTGGTGTCTAGAAAATGAGCCATTTCAAAAACCTCATAAATGTTGCAGTTGATATGCACTGGTTGTGGCTCAGTTAATACTTTTAATCAAGATAATTTGCAGGGTCTGATATTAATCACAATTAATTGCATTTTAATGAAAAACTATATATCTTCAAAATAAGTAACATTTTCAATTCAAAAATCCTTTTTGCTGCTAAATTACAAATGAGTTTGATAATAAATATATTGACTGATTTTAATCTATTCTTTAGGTAATCCAAGTTAAAAAAATTAAGCCCATAGAAAAGCAGCTTTTTTGTTTGTAAATGCTGCTTGTGCGTCAGATATACAGGCGTACCAGAAACGCGTGAATACAAAGGTTCCGGCTGCGTGTCAAAATGCGATTAAATAAGTTAAATTTTATAACAAATTAAAATCTATGTAATTAATTGACATTTTGACTTGGCTGTTTAGCAGCTAACTAATCGACCCAAAACTAACTGGTAACCCAGATCATGATGCTGCCCCCACCATGTTTCACTACAGGTATTCTGTACTTTTAGTAAGATTTTGTAGCCTAAAAATCAGTGTTGTTCCATCAGACACATTTTCCTACAAGCATTTTGGAGATTTTCTATAGTTTTCTGTATTTATTAGTTCTAATAAAAAAAACAAGAAAATTACTCCAAAATGAACTTACAAAGCTTTTAATTTCTAGATTTGAAAGTCTAGAATTGTAGACAAATACACATAAAAATATTTGATGTGCATTTGCTTGATGATTTTGATGATTATATTTGAGAAAATTTAATGTTTATTGCTTGTTTTTTATGATGTAAAGCACTTTGAACTACATTCCTGTTGAAATGTGCTTTACAAATAACCTTGACTTGAGTTTAGATTAAATTAATAAAAATCCTCCAAAAACAAAATAAAACTTAACAGTCAGAAGCTGTTTACAATAAAGAGCTTTACCCTTTTGGAAAAGGTAAAGCTCTTTATTGGAGAAGCATCCAAAATTGACGTAACATACTCAGAAAAAATACGAGGATTTTTAACATTTTCTTCTTGAGTGAACTATTTAGATTGAAGCCAAGAGCAACTGTGTTACTATAGAGCTGAAATGTGTGAAAATGCTGCCTAAAAGCTTTTCAGTGCGACGCATCCTGTTGAAATGTTTATAGCTGGAAGTGAGAAAGTGGAGCATGTAACCTTCCCCCAGAGCGTCCGCGTGAAGGAAGCATATGGAGGCTCACTGAGCGTAAACCCACAACCTTCAGAAAACAAAAACAGACATTTTACAAGTCCAGATCTGAAGGAAGAAAAAAAATAACATGAATGTGAAAACTTTCCCAGATAGAAATACCTCACATTTGTCTTGTTTGTGTATTTAATCAACAAACTGATCTGCTCAATGCTTGTTTGTGATCACATAAAATAAAAAAGAACATTTAGCTGGAGAAAAAGTAATCTCCTGCTCTGCTTCCTGAAATAAAGCTTTATCCAACTTCTGCCACGCTCCCACACAGCAGACACGTGCAGCCTGGGCAGAGATGGGGGAAATGTGTGGCTTCGTTGCCAGTGGTAACGAAATGAGACCTTGTCAGAGGCTAAGGAGGCTTTTAGCGACAAAGGGTGTTACAAAAACATCTGACAGGTGTTATCTTTTCTGTGAAGTTGCAAAAGAGTTGGTTGAGTTTTGATTCTTTCCCTTATTTGAAGTTTTAATCTTCTGAGTGTGATTTGTGGAAAGAAAGTGACATCCTCGGTTTTCTGATGTATTTTTAATAATAAACTTTATTGGAAGGAGGTTTAGTTTGTAACATATATGAAACATCCAGATTGACATGTTAATATAAAACAGAGCATTATCTTGGATAAAGGGGGGCTTTTCGTTTTTTTATTTGCAAAAAATAAATGAAATTATGCATCATTTTCCTTTCATTTCACAATGTATTCGCCACATATTGTTGGTCTTTTACTTAAAATCCCATAATTTTATTAATTTCGTTACTAAAACTTCTATTAGTAATGAAAAATTTATCGTTTTTTTAACTAGTTGAGTTCTTTACATGCACTATGATAATAACTGCACTATGTTATGATAATAACAGGAGGATCTAAAGTTTGTTTTGATGTTTTTGAGAACATAATAGATTGACAAGACAATTTGGTCTCGCTATTGAAGACAAAATTGTTTTTGGAAAATTTGCATTTTGGATTTAATAAAAGCAATAATATTGTTTATTATTGCTTTAAAAACAAAAATATTGTTTTTTTTTAAAGCAATATTAAAAAGCTATACTATTGCTTTTTTTAAAAATATTGCTTTAAAAACAAAAGCAAGGTTATTGCTTTAAAAACATGAGTAACGTTATTTACTTATAACATTAACAAATTTTTTTGGCAATAAGTTCATGTTCTTTGTTGTCTGGAAAACGAACCGTTTGTAAATCCTCCTTACTGTCGAACCACATTCCACAGACACTGCGCCGTTACCTAGCAACCCCAGCAGAGCCCAGCCCTGTTGCCTAGCAACCCAAATGGAACTCCAGCACATTTGAATCAAGTCAAGTCAAATCAAATTTTATTTGTATAGCACATTTCAGCAGCAAGGCATTTCAAAGTGATTTACATCATTAAACACAATAACACAATATAACATTGAATAAACAGCAGGTCTTATTTTTGTGTGCGCTGTATGATGATATGAAGTGTTTTGTTGTTGTTGACTTACCATTCATTTTTTTTGTTGACTTACCATTCAGACACCACTTGCTACATTTATGTTGGATGTGCAGGAAGCTCCACTTCTACTTTTCAGAGATGCATGGTTGTATAATTGTCAACTTCCTTGATGTCTCTGTTTTCCTCCTGCTCAATCAGACAGTAGCAGGTTGGTTCCTGGTCTCTCGGTGTGCTGTTCCAAACTTAGTGAGTTCTGGTGTCGGTCTTCAACTATTTTTACCTCTTGTATGATTCAAAGCATAAATGATGGTTTTCAAATGGCAATGTCTCTGCAAAGCCTGTAATTTCAGCTCTGACTATAGAGGGAGAGAGAGCAACACACACATTTAAACGTATGCCTACACACACACACACACACACTAGTCTGCTGCAGCCTTTACATTTCTGTTTTCTCTGGGTGAACATCCAGCAGAAAGGTGTAGGACAGGTTGATTTGTTTTCACGCCCTCGTTGTTCTGCCTCTGCACTTCTAGCTGCTATTTTCAAACCTCCTTCTTTGTCTTTTGTTCTCCTCTTGTCTGTATTTTTATTCTTTTTTTTTTTATCCATTAAGGTTGGGCGATAAATCAATTTTTGGCTTTTGAAGGTTTAATTTTTGGAAAATTGGGATTTTTTTTGCCAATGCACTCCTTGTGATTCCATAGTTCAGAGTGAGGTCGGCACATCCAAGGCAGCCATCTTGTTTGACAAGCAAGTTTTACAGATTCTATTTATTTAGAGTTTGAGGTTGGGTTAATTCTATGATGAAATATTAGGACCAGGCTAAGAGTTTTTATTTCTTTTTAATGAGAAAAAAGTCAGAATATTACAAGAATAAAGTATGAAGTGTTAATTTTATGAAAACTCAACATGAAAAATAAAAAAATTAAACTGAGGAATGTTGAGCTTCTTATGAAGTTATACTTTTGTATCAGTTTTATAGATAAAGAAATACTTGAACTTTTAACACATCAGCATCAAATTATCATCAGTAGCAGGACTTTTAAAATATTATACAAATATATTTCAAAGAAAAAAACTACACCAAATCTTGATAACTCTAGAAATCTTTTTTTTAATAAATTTATTTTTTAAGTAATTTTAATGACTTTTTTCTCCTATTTTAAGATTTTCCAGTAAAATTGCGACTTAATTATGCCTCACAGAGCAGCTCTCCCCTGCTCAGCTCCTACAGACTAGCCAGCAGCAATTAGCAAACACCTGGTGGAACTACTGAGCTCATTAAATTACCAGTGAAAAATTAATAAAAAAAAAAAAAGTTGTTAAAGGGTTAATAGAGGAGCGATGTTGTAATGACTTCCTGAAGATGGAGTTTCAGAAAACGCAGGCGCTTCTTAAAGAGGCAGACACCCAATTTTAAGGCGTTAAATAACAATTTAAAATTTCGTTTAAGTGATATTTGAAATGTGACTAAATTTTTATAACAACTGAAGGTGGTATTGTTACTTGATTGTGTTATAAAATGGCACTTTGTGAATGGAAAACACATATTACCACCTCTTTTAAAAAAGGATGATTGAAATAAAAGCCACTTTTTAAATTTTTTTAGAAAAATAAAATTGGATCTGGTATGAAAAAAATTAAGTATTTAATTCCTAAGCCATATCATCCAGCCCTCCTATCCATGTGTATATAGTTTTTAGTTTTGTGTCTTTTTTTGACTTTTTTTAACAGTTTAATTGGTCTTTTTCTGCTGTCTGATTCTCAAAGTTAAAGTTAGCAGCCTGGCATTTCTTCCCCCTCATCTTCATCATCTCACCTCTGCTCCTCCGTCAGAGCTGCTGCTTTTTTGGAGACGACAGATAAGAATCGGGGCGCTGTTAGTCATTTTCTGGCTCAGCGATGCCACGCGGCTGAAGCCACGCGATAAGGACGAGCCGTTTGCCTGGCAACAGGTGGAAAGATCGGAGCAGGATTGTCGAGAGCGGCGTGGGTTTGTGCTGCCCTTATCAGCCCGTTTGGCTGCCTCCGATGAGGCGCTGCTAATAAGGAAATCAGTCACTGTCATAAAAGATTCAACAGGTCGGATGTTGGTGACAGTTTCCCGCCAGGGGCTTTTATCTTTCTTCGTATCTTGATGGTTTTTGCGAGCGTTTTGCTTTGTCGTCGTGTTATTGCAGAGTGAATTGTGCATTTGTTTCACCTGATGAAAGTGGGAGTCATAAAGGACAGAGCTGGTTTCAGAGAAAGCACAGTTAGCGGTAAAAATGAGGGATGCTGTTCATTTTGAGCCAGCGGATTTCTGCTCCCCACAGGGATAAGCTCTGCAATTAAAAAGTTCAAATAGGCAGCGAGAAGAAATGTAACTTCTTTCATAAAGGTTTTTTTTCTCCTTCAAGTGGAGGAAAGGAGATTAGTCCTTTTCAAAGCTCGGGGAAAAATAAATTTAAAGGTTTTCACTCCCACAGGCCTTCCATAAATGGATCATGACACATCCTTGCTACACATTGTTTGAGAATAAGCCAGACTAGACTTGTTTTCCTCATTTGCTGTGGCGTAGACGCCTGAGCTGCGGCTTTTATTCACCAAATATTCAGCTGGAGCTTTTTCTCTACTCTAATGTACACACAGAAACAGATTTTTATATATTCGCTTTTCACTTCTCTCTTTTAAATCATAAAAACGTTTAAGAGAAAAACAGAAAAATACAAAATCTTACCAAGTATTTTTGTTTAATTTGTAGTGCATTTGAAATAAGATGAAACTATCTTACAAGTAATGTTTTAGCAAGATATAGATGCTTGTTTTAAGTCTTAATATTGATTTAAAAAGTAAATCACTAGATTTTCTGGTAAGATTGTGTGTTTTTGCAGTGTAATTAGGAAAATGCAGTTGATGTTATAAAGGAAAAAATCGAACCCAATGAAACTTGCCTTGTATAAAATATAACTGCTCTTCAGTTATTAACTTTTTTTTGGTTGGTTTTATCAGGTTCATCAGCAATGCGCAAACAGCAACGCTAATGTCTCATTTAGAGTTCTAACATAAGTTAAATTCAGCTTAATTGTTGAAGTTTTTTTCATCGATTGTTAAGAATTGAACTAAATTATATCCATGCTCTTAATTTGAAATGGCTGCAGAAGCTGGATTTCCTGTCCTCTTGTTGTCTGCCTGTGATGTGGCGCAGCAAATTACATTTAATCTGTACCCAGAGTGCTTTGCTGCAGAACAAGTGAACAATTTAAAATCTACTGATGTCCTGTGAGCTTTCTGGCAGAGTTGACAAAACTCAACCACTAGAAAACTCTAGAGCGAGGATGTCCAAAGCATGGCCCAGGGGCCATTTGTGGCCCTTTGAACAATTTCACTACAAATTTGGCCTTCAAATATGCTTCTTTTGTTTTAAAAAAAAAATTACCAGGATAATTTCACTGACATATTTAATTCTTTCATAATAGAAAGTGTTACAGTATTTTTCTTTTAACAGCCACGTTTACTTTTAATTTTAGCTACATAATAAGTAGGGCTCTAAACATCCAGTAAAGCAAATTAATTCTTCTATTAAACTTGGTTAGTCGAAGGGTTTTTGTTATCTGTTGTCTTAGGACAAATAATGAAATTTAGCTATTGTGCTGTTTTGCTAATTGTGTTAATGTTCATTTATATGCACTGTCTTAATCAAATACATTAAATTAAATTAAATTGGAAGCTAGCTCTCATTTTGGTTGCTGGGAAAAATGAAAGCTAAAAGATTTTCTACTAAATAAACTGAAGGAAAAAATCCTCAAATTAGAAAACTGTTTGTCTTTGCTTTTTATTAAGACAAAAAGAAAACATTTGTTTGATTAAAATATTCCATTAATTTATTATTGAATTGTTAAAAAAAAAAAATTGGTTGGATAAACAAATATGACAAATATGGGCGCCTTAGTAATTTCAACTTTCTGTTTTTTTCCAAAAGTTTGGACTCCCCTGGCTTGGAGGGAATTATTTTTCTATACGTTGAATTTGGATAATTTTTCTTTTTTAATAAATGATCATAGATCATTTTTGCAGTTATTTTGTGTTTCTGTTTCCTTTAAATCAGTTCAATCTAAAACTGATTTTAGACCAAACTGAATCTGCACTGTAAGGGAGCAAATACTTCTTTACAGCACAGTGTATTTTTTTTTATAAAGTTAGTGTTGAGGTCGTGCTTTTCATGGAGTATGTTGAGTGTTTAAAAGGGAGTTATTTGAATTTTACATAATGATATTTAGTGTCATGAGGAGTTTTATGTAACCGGCTGAAAGCGGCTGTTGTTATCCCTGCTGTCTGTCCTGTAAATATCTATAAATAAATAATGGTTGGAGTTTCTGTTGGGTGAACGTTTTTCTATTCGTATTTTTAGCTTAAACTGACTGAACTTAAAGTTTTTTCTTCCTTTAAAATGAGAAACTGTTAAAGTTATTGGCATCATGCCTTTGCTTTCAACTGCAAATGTTTTGGTTAAAGTGTTTACTCAGTCAGGGTGCCGAAGCCAAACCTTTTCCATTGGTGGTCTTGCTCTTAATTGACATGTAACCATAGTAACGTTGGAAATAGAGGTGCTTAATGTTGTTAAATATTCCTGAGTGCTTGATTGCTGCTGACTCGCTTTCCTGTGTGGTTTTACATCTTACAGGACTTTAAATATACCAACCACTGGTAAAAAGTGCAAGGCAAAAGTATTCAAACCCGCTGAACTTTTTTTTTTTTTTCCCAAAGGGTCACAACCAACATCTTTAAAGGTGACATATTATGCAAAATTCACTTTGTGCAAGATTTTCATACTTCCATTTGGGTCAGAACTACTTTTAAAAACAGGGCAAGGACATAAAAAAAAACAACTTTTAGCTGTTTTTTGGTGACAAGTTAATGTTTTTTATAGTCCGAAAAATGAGCCATTTCAATAACCTCCCAATTATTAAGTCACATTCCACAGGCTTTGCCCTGTTACCTAGCAACCCCAACCCAGCCCAGCCGTGTTACCTAGCAACCCAAGCAGAACTCTAGCACGTAAAACACAAAATCTTACCAAAGTGTTTTTGGTCCAGTTTCTAATGCAAATATCTTAGTACACTTGAAATAAGACAAAACTGACTTAGCAAGAAGCTTGTTTTAAGTCAATAATTTATCAATATTATTGAAAACGTACTAGTTCCACTAGCAGATTATAACATGAAAAATGTTATTTGTTACATAAGCTTTTCTTTTTACTGTTACTTGAGTAAAGATATGTTGAAGTTATCTCACACCTATTTGAGCAGTTTTTGGGTGATCTGAAGTTATGTTTGATGTGCTTTTCCTGTAATATCCATCCATCCATCCATTTTCTTCCGCTTATCCGGGGTCGGGTCGTGGGGGCAGCAGCTTCAGAAGAGAGGCCCAGACTTTCCTTTCCCCAGCCACTTCTTCCAGCTCCTCCGGGGGAACCCCAAGGCGTTCCCAGGCCAGCCGAGAGACATAGTCCCTCCATCGTGTCCTGGGTCTTCCTCGGGGCCTCCTCCCGGTGGGACGTGCCCAGAACACCTCACCAGGGAGGCGTCCAGGTGGCATCCTTACCAGATCCCCGAGCCACCTCAATTGGCTCCTCTCGACGTGGAGGAGCAGCGGCTCTACTCTGAGTCCCTCCCGGATGACCGAGCTTCTCACCCTATTTCTAAGGGAGAGCCCTGCGGAGGAAACCCATTTCGGCCGCTCCGAGCCGCATTAACGGTGACGGAAGAATAATAAATAATAATAAAGAGACATTCTATTGGGTGTAGAACAATAGGTGCCTGCCATGCAGTCAGTCACTGCTCTCCTTATGCATTGCTTATGGCAGGCCCCAATAATAATAATAATAATAATAATAATAATTGATCAATATTGATGAAAAAGTACTAGTTCCAATGGCAGATTATTGCACTTATAACATGGAAAAAATATCATAAGTGCAATAATCTGCCAATGGAACTTGTACTTTTTCATCAATATTGATAACTTTTTGTTATAAGTCAATAATTTAACTTGCTAAAAAGTTACTTTTAAGTTAGTTTATCTTATTTCAAGTGCACTTAGATATTTGCTACAGAAACTGAACCAAAAATACTTTGTAAGATTTTGTGTGCAGTTTAGAGTTCTGCTTAAGTTGCTAGGTAACAGAGCTGAACTGGGCTGGGGTTGCTAGGTAACGGCGTAGTGCCTGTGGAATGTGACTTATTAATTGGGAGCTTTTTGAAATGGCTTGCTTTCCAGACACCAAAAAAACCATTAAGTTATTGCCAAAAATGGTTAGGTGTTTTGTTTTTTTTGTTTGTTTTTTGCGTTTTTTCTTTTTTCTTTAATAGTTTTCTGTGTACAGTCGCAACTCTTTCAGTGCTCATCTCCCCCGATAGGTCTGGAGAGTTAAACAGTAAACCAGCAACTGAACCCCATATTCAAATTGATGCAGAAACAGCATAAATATAAGCATCAGGTTAAGTTAAAGCTAAACTTTTGGTTAATAATAACATTAAAAAGGGATTTAATCTCTGCTGTACCACTTGATGTTAGTGTAGCTACTTTCACTGATGATGACACACATCGGGGTGCTGTGCAGAGATATAAAAAGAAATTCTCCTTGAGGGAAAAGGGCAGCATTTATCTCACAGACTGGCCCACTTTAGAAATGCCAAACATGTTCACAAGATCTGTTCGCGTTTAAAGGAGGCGCCTTCCTGATGACAACCAGCTTACTGCAGGTGATGTGAAGGTGGAAATAAAACTATAAGGCTGATGTTAATGCGACATGTTTGACCGAATTGAAAGAGAAATAATGATGACTACTGGTAATGGACAATTAGTTTATTGGGTGTTAACAAGCTACATTTACTTCAAAGTTTTTGTGAAAACTGGCCTAGATGAATTTTTGCAACACTGTACTGAAGTATTTTTATTATGAAGTGTTGCTACTCTTTCTGCGATTTGGAGACTCAGTTTTCCTTCTCCAAATCCGGTTTTGTTCACGGCGAGTTTACGTGCAGCAGCTCTATTTCCCTCCTTTAGTGCCAGATTGATACTCAACTTAGAAGCTGCATCATATGAGTTTGAAAACATTTCTCTGTCGTGCCTGCTGCTAGCATGTGCTTGTTCTAAGTGAAAATTAGCGCGTTCCCTGGTGGTTGAAGAAAAATCCACAGAAAAGCCTCATGTTCAAAGTGTAGGAAAAAAGCAGCAGCTTATAGTCCGGAAAATACGGTAGGTGAAATTGGATAATTTCCACGGCACACCTGACGATTACTCACGGTACACTAGTGTGCCGCGGCACAGTGGTTGAAAAACACTGACTTAATTGATCCCAAAGGGAAAATTAAATATAGTTGTAAGTCATGTATATATATTTACTTACATTCCTTTATTTGTCTTTGAGAGAGCAAACTTCTATTATTTTACACCACCTTCTGCATGTTACCGGTACTTGAAAATGGTCTCAAAACAATGTTACTGTTTATCTATTTTGAACAGTCAGTAAAAAGTAAAAACAGAAATAGCAGATGGACAGTCATAATGACTGGCAGCTGTGGAGATGATTCAGACGACTGTCAGATTCTAGGACCCTCTCACTATGACTCGACACTGGACTATGACTCAACACTGGACTATGACTCGACACTGGACTATGACTTGTCACTGGACTATGACTTGTCACTGGACTATGACTCGTCACTGGTCTATGACTCGACACTGGACTATGACTCGACACTGGTCTATGACTCGACACTGGTCTATGACTCGACACTGGACTATGACTCGACACTGGACTATGACTCGACACTGTTCTATGACTCGTCAATGGTCTATGACTCGACACTGAACTATGACTCGACACTGGACTATGACTCGACACTGGACTGTGACTCGACACTGGACTCTGACATGGAACCGGACTATGACTCGACACTGGACTATGACTCGACACTGGACTGTGACTCGTCACTGGTCTATGACTCGTCACTGGTCTATGACTCGACACTGGTCTATGACTCGACACTGGACTATGACTCGACACTGGTCTATGACTCGACACTGGTCTATGACTCGACACTGGACTATGACTCGTCACTGGACTATGACTCGTCAATGGACTATGACTCGACACTGAACTATGACTCGACACTGGACTGTGACTCGACACTGGACTGTGACTCGACACTGGACTCTGACATGGAACCGGACTATGACTCGACACTGGACTATGACTCGACACTGGACTGTGACTCGACACTGGACTGTGACTCGACACTGGACTGTGACTCGACACTGGACTATGACTCGTCACTGGACTATGACTTGTTAATGGTCTATGACTCGACACTGGTCTATGACTCGACTCTGGTCTATGACTCGACACTGGACTATGACTCGACACTGGACTATGACTCGTCACTGGTCTATGAATCGACACTGGTCTATGACTCGACACTGGACTATGACTCGTCACTGGACTATGACTCATCACTGGACTATGACTCGTCACTGGACTATGACTCGTCAATGGTCTATGACTCGACACTGAACTATGACTCGACACTGGTCTATGACTCGACACTGGTCTATGACTCGACACTGGACTCTAACACAGAGCAGGACTATGACTCGACACTGGACTGTGACTCGACACTGGACTGTGACTCGACACTGGACTCTGACATGGAACTGGACTATGACTCGACACTGGACTATGACTCGACACTGGACTATGACTCGACACTGGACTATGACACGACACTGGACTATGACACGACACTGGACTCTGACACGACACTGGACTCTGACACGACACTGGACTCTGACTCGGAACCGGACTGTGACTCGACACTGGACTCTGAGTCGGGACCTGCCTCCGAGTCGGGACAGACCTCTGAGTCGGGACCTGCCTCCGAGTCGGGACAGACCTCTGAGTCGGGACCTGCCTCCGAGTCGGGACAGACCTCTGAGTCGGGACCTGCCTCCGAGTCGGGACAGACCTCTGAGTCGGGACCTGCCTCCGAGTCGGGACAGACCTCTGAGTCGGGACCTGCCTCAGAGTCGGGACAGACCTCTGAGTCGGGACCTGCCTCCGAGTCGGGACTCGGGACTCAATAGGAGAGGCTCTGAATGAAGAACTGCCCTGAAATCAAAAGTAAACCAAACTCTGTCTTTAGTATTTGCCGTTTGCAGATCATTTAGAGTGCATGCATTCACTTAATTCACTGTCTAGTAATTTTGTTGTGTAAATGGATTAACAATATTGCTCCTCTGGCTCCAGCTTAACGCTGTTGGTCGGTGTTGTCACAAAAAGCAGCCTTGTTACTTTCTGACATCACAAACTGTGCACTGGGTTTTGTAGAGACAGTCGAGGCAACAGTTGCAGATAGTTATTTTTATTTGTAAAATATTCACATTTAAAAGTCATAGTTGTGACAACTGGCTTTCACAGAGGCTCACAGCGCTGACAACCACGCGGATTATTCAGTGCACATGCATCATGCTGCATTCAAAGCCCTTACAATCATATCACAGTTCTTTGCACTTAAACATTTTGGTGAAGTTTTATTTTATTCTGTGCTTTGTCTTCCCCCTTCAGGCTCCAGACAAGCTAATAAACTGAACACAAGCTATTACACCAGCGAAGCACACACACACACGCATTCACACACACGCGCTCACACAGAGGCCGTTATAAAAGCTGAATGGCACAACAGTGCACATCACGGCTGGTTGTGAAGGCTTTTGCTAGCAGAAGCGGATCCAAAGCTGTTCAGGACGGATTATCCGGATTATTTTGAGTTCTGGAAATGTAGACTGCAAATTTTTGATAGTGAAATGCTGTAAACTTTGTTTATAAGCCACCACTGTGCAGGATGCATGGCTGGGTACAAGTTTCAATGTGTTCACACCGTTTTAAAGTCTTTGTAATGAGACGCCAGAGCTGTTTTCTCCTGGCTTAAACGCTCCCCTCTCCCACCTGTTGATGATGAACACATATGAACTATTGCAAGTAAGACAGCCTTGGATTTTGGAAATATTTTCCGTCATGAAAACACAGAGTGGAGCAGCAGCCTGACCTGGATCGGTGTATCAGAATAGATAGTCAGACCAATCAGTCCCTCCAGGAAGTTGCTATAGCAACTATTAATGGAAATGCAATTAATAATTTGCAAACTTTGCACAGATGTGCAATTTTCACAACTTGCAACTTTTCCACAAATCTGGCACCTTAACGTTTTCTCTTTCCTTCTTTTCTGAATTTTAGCCAATCAAAATTTAACTTGCTGTTTCACAAAGTGTTTCAAAAACTTTTTCTTCTCTCTTTTTCTTCATTTAAAAATTATTTTGAGACACTGTCAGATTTGACTATATTGTGTTCATGTTGCTTTCAATGACCAATATTTAATTCTTCTTTTTGCATTTAACAACTCGTCTGGAAAATGTTTTTATTTGTTGTGTTGCTATTTCAACTTGAAAATTTTATTTGACATTTTTGTCTTTTTTGGGAAGATTATGTGCAGCAATTTATTTATTTGACAAGACCAAAAAAAAAGCTTGATAAATGTAAACTTTTTGAAAAAATTGCTTAAAAATCAGTAATTTTTAGCTGTAATAATCATAAAAAAACATTGCATCATCCTGGAGAGACTGACTAATTCACCAGCTAATATCAGTTTTTTGACCTAAAACTGTAAAACCCAGAATGACAGAAAAGGGACATCATATTTTTCTTAAAGTCTGTGTCTCAAAATTAAATGATCAATTTTATAACCCGTATTGATAAATTTTACAGCAGTAGATTTTTTTTCTTAATTATTTCAAATAAATGAACTGGATCATGTCACACACTTATGTTTGAAAATGTGCGTAGTTAAAAACCAAAGTGTTTTAATTAAGATTACCATATCAAAAGAAGCTGTTACCAGACCGTATACACTGCAAAAACATACTACCAATTGCTTTTGTCTTACTTTTTAGTGAATATAAATTATTACACTTAAAATTAGACTAAAACTATTACAAGTAACTTTTCAGCAAGATATTAAAGTTAATAAGACTTTAATGCAAAAAAAATCTAGTTCCACTGGTAGATTATTTCACTTATAGCAAGACATTTATCCCATGTTATAAATGAAACCCTTTTTCATTTTTAATACTTTTTCCATCAATATTAAGGAATTAAGGACTTAAAACATCTGGATGCAGATTATCAATCTCCAAATGTAAAACTAAGCAGAATAAAATCAGTTTTATTTTTGTGGCCAGAAGTTTCCAAAGTTCAATTTAGCATAGTTTTGACATTATCCTTTTTTATCTGGTCCTAATGAAGTATTGAACACTTTTAATCCTGTTATATTTATATTTATTGTGTGTGTGCCTCACCTCACTGTAAATCTACCCAACGGTACAAAAATAAAGTTGATTGATTGAAATAAACTAATATTTTTTGCTGAAAAGTTACTCTTCAATTAGTTTTGTCTTATTCAGGTGATCTAAGATATTTGAAGTAGAAACTAGACACAAATATTAATGTGTTGTCAATCAGACAGAGTTCTTACTACTTATAATCTGTCTCTTTTTTTACACTGCAAAAACAGACAGAAAAATGAGCTTGTTTTCAGGCAATATTTCCTTTATGTTGATGAAAAAGCAGATTATTTCACTTATAACAAGACATTTTTCCCAGTTTAGGAGTGAAATAATCTGCCAATATAACTATCACTTTTTCATCAATATTAAGAAATTATTGCCTTAAAACCAGCTCCTACATCTTGCTGGAAAGTTACTTGTAAGATGTTTTTGTCTTATTTCAAAACATTATACTAACTACTAAGATATTTGCACTAGAAACTGGACCAAAAATACCTGGCAATGTTTTGCGATTTGCAGTATACTGTTTGTATTAATTGACTAAATGAATTTCAATCTTTGTTAGTTTTTAATTAGACAAATTACAAATTTTCCAGGGACAACAGATGAAAAAAGGCGTTTTGACTAATTCAGCCGCATTAACAAACATTAACTAATGTAAAGTGTCTCCAACAAATAAAAAAATGGAGGTAAAAAAAACCTAAGATTTTCTGTTTTTGCAGTGTTTTTGTTTGTATTTATTGACAAAATTAGAAGAATTTTGTCTAATTTTGGAAATTTCTTGGAAAACTAGCGTTTTGGCTAACTCTAGCTCAATTACAAAAACGTTGATGTGCATCGCCGCCCTACCAAATAAATTAAAAAATTTAAATTAAAACTTTGTGTTTTTGCAGTGTACTGTTTGTATTTATTGACAAAATTTGTATAAAGTAATTTTAACTTTTGCTTTTAAGCTAGACTAGTTACTCATTAGCATTTTGGCGCATTTACCAAAATGTTAATTAATGTGCATCGTCCCTTCAGAATAAATTTAAAACTTAAATCGTGTTTTTGCAGTGTATGCCTGCTGTTCAGTAAATACATACGACTCAGTCCGTCAGTCTTCTACCACGTTACACAGAACAACACCTACAGTACCTGGTGGCTGTTAACCCCTTCCTGCCTATCCTGCCTCCTTCCTATTTGACGAAGTGCAGGGCCTCTGCTGCCACTACCGAGCCCTTGCTGCTGTCTAGCGCGGTGACCAGCTTGAAGCCCGCCTTCAGCGCCAGCATCACCGTTTCCAGTTTGAGGCAGTCCAGCGTACACACGAAGGTGCTGTCCTCCTTCAGGACGAGCCGCGAGCCCGGCTCCGACTTGATGAAGTGGCGGAACTGGATGACGTTCGACGACACGACGAACTCCTCTGGGAAGCCGTCGAGCCGGCTCTTGGAGATCTGCACCAGCCGCCCTTTGACCTTGTCGATGAAGCCGGCGTCGCTGCAGTACACCTTCAGGCCCTGCGACCTCTCGTGGCTGTCCGTCACCTCCAGGAAGGCGGGTTCGCGCTGGGCGGCCCGCTGGTTCTCCCACTCGCTCACCGCCTCCACCAGTTCGCCCAGGCGGTAGAAGTCTGCCTCGCGCCGCAGGAGCCCCGCCTCCCGGAAGTCGTCGGGCAGCTGCAGCTCCCCGGTTCGCAGGTAGTTGAGCACATGGCGGAATACGGGGCCGTCCCTGTCGATGAATGGGTTGCCCATGGAGTCGGTGTGCTGCACCGCCTTCTTCCCATTGGCCAGCTCCTCCAGGAAGGAGCCCAGGTGTTTGGAGAGCGTGGTCCGGTGGGCGGTGTACAGGAAGCCGCCGACGTTGAGGGTGATGGTGCCTGACGACGGCTTCTTGAAGCTCTTGCTGGGCTGCAGCAGGTCCGGGTTGATGTGCCTCAGTTCACTCTCCATCCTTCTGAGGTTCCATTCCATTCTCCGCCCGGCGTCTCCCCCTCCGGCTCGGCTCCTGCGGTTTCGCTCAGGCTGGACGGTGCTGTCGGCTGCCGAGTGGCGCGGATCGGCGGTGGATGGGCGAGCGCTGAGTGGTGGAGTGGGAGCCGAGAACAGAGCGGCTCTGTGTGTCGCTCCTCCTTCCCTCCGTCTCTCTTTAAGAGTGGGAGTGCTGCGGCGTCACATTCAGGGAGGAGAAACGGGGAACAAATAACAGAGAAGTGTGAAGCTCTCTTTCTTTCTTTCTTCCTTTCTTATCATCAGTCCTAAATTATCTTTTTGGGTAGAGGAAAACAAAAACAGTCACCGCTCACCAGATGGAGAGGGGGCTTCTATAATTTTTGAGGTGTGAAAGTGTCAGACTTCTTGTGAGTCTGAATATAAATCTCCCTCCTTGCAGCTGAATCCATCTGTTTACCACACATTACTACGTGAAGTTGAATCTGTTTGAGGGGAACGCCAGATCGGCCCGGCCCGGTTCTGCACGTTTCTCTGGCCACGACAGCCAGGAGTGAGATTGGAGCATTGCATAAGTAAAAGAGACAAACTGGAGACGGATTAATATGATCAGTCCCAACTACAAATCGATAAAGGATCCATCCATCCATCCATCCATCCATCCATCCATCCATCCATCCATCCATCCATCCATCCATCCATCCATCCATCCATCCATCCATCCATCCATCCATCCATCCATCCATCCATCCATCCATTTCCCCTTTTTCCTCTCTTTTCTATCTTTTCTCTTTTTTTCTTTTTTCTCTTTCCCTCTTTTTTCTCTTTTTTCCTCCTTCTGTCATTTCTTTTTTTATCCTTTCTTTATTCTCTTTTTACTCTGTTTTTCCCTTCAACTCGTTTTTAAGTTTGATGTGATATTTGTTTTTAAACTGTTTTTATTGTGCAACTAATAATTTTGATAAAACGTTTTGCTAAAAATCAAAATATTTTTTCCTTTTTCTTTTCTTTTCTTTCCTTTCCTTTCCTGCCTGTTGCGGCCGTCCGTGTTTTGGCTGGTCCCTCCTTGTTAGCAGAACTGCAGACGACGGGCCTTTTGCTGCGAGCGCCTCACGCCACCGCTCTGTGATTTCATGTGTGTGTTTCAGGCTCCCAGTGCAACTGTAAAAAATCACACTTCATATGAAACATGAGAAAACACACAGAGGGTCCAGCAGCGCTGTGGGCTCGTTTGATGGGTTTGGTTTCTGACTGGCAGAAATCTGTGACAAAAACATAAAAAATGCACGGGCAGCCTGCAGGAGGTTGTTTTTGGTGTTGGCGAAGTGGCTGTGCTTCATTTCAGAGGTGAAAAAAGTAACATGGTGGAGTATTGTGCTTTGTGTTGCAGCACCGTTTGGGTTTATTTCCAAAGAAACTCTGAATCTTTGCTCATTAGCCTCTCCTTTCTGACAACCAATGTGTACCGATGTCACGCTTCAGTGGCCACACGGTGAGTTCAGGATTTTTAACCAGTAATCCCTCTTATAACGGATATTTCTTTCCATTAAGTGAAGAATTAGATAGTAATTCAATTAAAAAATTAAACAAAGTTGATAAAAATGCAGAAATCACAGTGCTGTATGTTAGTATACACAGTTGAAACAAACTATTTTTAGTCTGTAAAACAATATTTTTTTGCTTTATAACAAAACACGCCAATAGTTTATTAATGGTGAGCTTCTGCTACTCTTGTTAAAAATGGCAGTCATGTTGTGGAGGTCTCTGATTGTTACTGATAAGCAGAAACATTAATTTATTTAGTTTTTACATAATGTCTTGAAATTGTTCTTTTCCGGATTAAAATATGTGTGTGGAACTAAAACTCTGATTGTCCTAAGATTTTCATTGTTTTATTTTTTTATCATCTGTATGTTGATGAATAATCCCACATAATGCATGAAACCTTTGAGTTTCCTGAGCTATGAATTTTATCTGCTTCTGTTTTACTTTTTGAAGATTCATCAAGCTTCAATCTCACTCTAAAAATTTCTCTGTTCTGCAAAAATATTCCAGTGCACTGCAAAGACAGAAAATCTGACTACCATTATATTTGGTCCAGTTTGCAGTTCAAATATATCAGTACACACAAGTTGAATTGATGAAAAAATACCAGCTCTCTTGTTAAAAGTGAAATAAACTGACAGTGGAATTAAACACAATAGATTTAAAAAAAAAATCTATTTTAAGGAATTATTGTCTTATAACAAGCTCACATTCCTTGCTGAAAAGTTACTTGTAACTCAGTTTTGTCTTATTTGAAATGTACCAATATATTTCTACTAGAAACTAGACTAAAAATAATTGGTAAAATTTAGTGTTTTGTAGTGTACAGACATGTTGTGACCAACTTATTGCTGTTTTTTCACCAAAGAGAAATGGTACACCAGTTTGTAGAGTTTATCACTTACAAAAAAAGCTACTTTATTTCCCGAGTTTAAAAAAATGGCGTGTTTGCTCAAATTCCAGAATTTATAACTTTTTCAGCAGCTTGTTGTCGACACATTTACTTTAAGAAATTTCTTTAAATTATGACTTGAATTACATGATAATATCACTATTTTAATATTTAGATCCCTCCCATGAACTTGTGTTGCTCCCATTTGCATGCTTCCCTGGGTAGAGAGCCACAGGTTTCATATCCACAGAGTTTCCATGCATGGCGGTTAAGATATAACATCCAAACGTTGATATCGCCATGGTGATTGCTGTTAAATATGTTTGTGCAGCTCCAGTTTTCATGGTTCTCAAATGATTTGCTAGGGTGGCCAAGATTTAACGATGTTGTTCTGCTTTTATATTCCTGTAAAAGAAATGAAGATTTTCAGAAGAAATTTTCAGTTCACTGGCAGTTTTATGGCTTCAGGCGAGGATCATGAAACGGACGCTTGTATCAAAGCAAAACGTATGTCATTAAATTTTCATTTGAAGTCCAGCACAGCTTGGGAAATTACCCCCTCGCCCTGGGTAGAGCGAAATGAAGGAATATTTATGGATTTTCTTTCTCCAAACATCGAGTGAATCAGAGTAACAGGTGTGATCCACTGATCCAACAGGTTAGAAACCACTTTCGCCCCCCAGAGCTGCCGTTACAAATTAAAGTCCGGAGATTCACTTGAGCAGAAGCACTAAATTTAAACACATCCTGCATGAATTGCTCCAGGTTACAGGTTTGAGCTCCCAGAGAGACGGCTCTCCTAATATCCGCTGTGATTTTCTAATGGTGGGTGATTAGTTGTGTCATCCTCAACAACACACGATTGGAATTGCAAACGAGGATCGGGTTGTGGGAGGCTAGACCTGGTTCCTTCCTCCTGTTGATTAAAACCGTTTCATTCAGGAGGATTATTGTTTCAGTTTTCCTGGAATAATGGGATTAACCCCGAGTTCTTCCTGGTTGTTGTTGTTCTTGCTGGATATCAAATTTCCCAAAATGCTATTAGCGAGGACTCTCCTCTGCTGTTAACAGCGGTTAATTATTCATAGCAGGGCTTTAAGAGCTTGTGGTTTAACATGGAGTCACTGGCTGCTGTGGAGCTGGCATGGCAACCACTTTAATAGAGCCTTGTATGAGCTCAGAGCTGTCAATCTCTTCCTTCATTTATTATGGGGATCTATGTGCTCTTTGCAGTTTGTCTCATTAGCTCAAATTCAAGAATTATGCTGCTTAGGAAAAGCAATTTCACAACAGGAGGGTATTGACCACACAATTATTTACCTAAAATGTTATTTTTCTGGATGAGAATATAATTAATTTCATCCCTTTGGGTGTTTTCAAAACAACAAGTAGGTGCAAAAGTTTGACGTTAATGCAGATTTTTAAAGGTGACCATTTCTTGAATAGGTTAGGACATGTTTATGGGCTGTACAAAACATGTTCATTACATTTTTTACACAAAGTCATTCTTGTATAATGGGATTTTATTCTGTTCAGTTCTGCTTTTTTGAACTCCTTTCAGAATTAGTTGTTTTAGGGCCTTTTGTCACTTTAAATCCAAATAAGCTGCTGCTCACCGTGACCCCCAAGTCAACGTTAACTCGTAGGTAAAATTCCTGCTAACAGATGCACGGTTACACAACTGTACGTCCAACAAGAATGTACCAGTAGTTTCTGACAGCAGTTTGCCATTGTTCAAAGCACACAAAAGTAAAACTAACTTACCAAACCTTCTGGAGTTCCGTTTGGGTTGCTAGGTAACGGGCTGGGCTTGGCTGGGGTTGCTAGGTAACGGCGCAGTTCCAGTGGAATGTGACTTAACAGTTGGGAGGTTTTTGAAATGGCTTTTAGTTCAGACACCAAAAAGCATTAACTTACTGCCAAAAAACGACTGGGTAGTTTTCTTTTGTTTTTTGAACACACAAAGTATTCATCCAGGTTTTTGCTTTGAATTTAATTTATTCTAATAGGAAAAGGGATAACAAACATCTGGTGACTTTTACTGAAATTCAAACTACACTTTGCAAAATAAAACAAGAGTTTGCCATATTCTGTTCAAGTTTCTGAAAAGACAAAAAAATATCTAGAAAATTTCAACTTGAAAAATTAACTATATAGTTTGTTGTTGTTTTTTAATCTGACAAACTTGTGGGACCTTTTTTAAGTTTCAAATCTAAAATGATTCATAGGTCCCTTGTCTAGAGGTTTTCTTATTTTATTAAAGTATTGTGAGCTTAGGTTATAGTTGAATAAGTAAAATTATAATTAAAAAGAAAAATACAAAAAGTTTTACTTTCAACTTGACATTTTTGGCCTCCAAGTGTTGACACTTCCGTTATAAATAAAGTCAAATATATATTCTGCAGATATTTTCACTCATCGCTCTGGAAATACGAGTGAACTGGAGAGATACTGAGCCCACTACCTATAGGTTACTGGTCCCTAGTTCAGGTA
Organism: Poecilia mexicana; assembly: GCF_051168715.1. Classification (NCBI taxonomy): domain Eukaryota; kingdom Metazoa; phylum Chordata; class Actinopteri; order Cyprinodontiformes; family Poeciliidae; genus Poecilia; species Poecilia mexicana. Next base: position 47,827,328 of record NW_028263371.1, on the reverse strand, counting down.
ATGGAAAAAGGACGGCAAATATCACTGAAAAAGTAAATATAGATACAGAAATGAAAGGTTGTGTCACTTTAGTGTTTGAGTAAAGCGTGCTATTTATACTGGAAAAAGGGCAACAGAACTCGTCTGTTCAATTTTTACATTGAATCATGTTCTGAACATTTACTGTTATTTTTTAAATCAAGATGAAACAGTGGTGACCTGAATCAGTAGCAGTATGTAAACAGCCCACCAGCTCCCTCTTCATTAGCCGCGCATCAAAGATTACTTTGTTGCATATGGATGCTGCTTTTTTCCTCGTTTAAAATCAAAATGAGTGGGCGCAATGCAGCTACAAAGGTCGGCAAATCACTACAAAGTTAACGAGGGGAATCATTATATTTTCTTAATGAATCAGCCTCTGGGCTCGGAAGGGATGAGCGCTAATGGAAAATTATATTTGGAGATCCAGTCAATGTGACCCCTCCTTTATTGCTTCCGTGTTGTCAATATATCTGTCATAAGAGATCAATTTACCTTGTATTTTAATTATAAAGTGTGAAATCAAGTGTCGTCTCAAGAATAATGTTCATTAAGATGAGATACCTTATGAATAATCGGCTTTAATGCGAAGAACTGTGGCTGCATTCATAATCTTGCATGAATCTCAATAATTATAGAACAGAATGCGCATGGACACAGTTATTTATAGAGCAGCTATTTAATTTAGTTGTGTTAGTCTAATTTCTCCAATAAGTCCGGAGCTGCAGCCATTATGTGCACAGCAGTGGCTTTTTATAGCAGTAGCATCATTAACTCGTCAAAAGGTATGGTAAACGATAATCAGCTGTTCAGATTTCAAAGGGACGTCAACGCCAAGCGAAGAGCTGAAAATGTGTGCATGCCTCAGAGACGAATGTGGAGGAATTTTACTCGATGAAAGATCTGAAGAAGTGAATCTTTCAGCGGGATAGTGATCCAAAGAACAGGGGATGGATGCTGAAAGAATATTTCACGCAGGAAAAATCAGTTTCCGAGAGATTTTTCCAGACCTAAATACCAAAAACCACCTAAGAGATTACTGTCACATATTTCTGCAAACTGAATTAAAGGACAAGTACATTTTTCCCTATGAACTTGGATTTTGAGAAATATGTTTATGCCATTTTGCCTTGAAAGAAATACCATTTTCCTCGACATTTAATGACTTTAATGCGTTGACATTTAATCAATCAATCAATCAATCAATCAATCAATCAATCAATCAATCAATCAATCAAATTTTATTTGTATAGCACATTTCAGCAGCAAGGCATTTCCAGGTGCTTTACATAATTAAAGAAAAAAATAAGAACTGCATGTGACATTGAATAAACAATAAGAAAGAGAGAGAGATTTTGAAAAAAAAGGAAAAGATTAAAAAAAAAAAGATAAAAACATACTTTTGTTAAGCGCCTGTCGTCGCCGGACTCCGCCATCCGTTTAACACGGGTATTATCCAGGCCCCGTCGCCTGACAGGTAGGAATTTACAGATTTTTAGTCAAAACGCCATTTGACAAGGATTAAGCGATCTTAAATGTGGCAGGAGTGCTCACACTTTCGTCCACTTTAACATCAGGGTTTATCTTTATTTAACATAATCATGTCTTTGATGTGAGATTGCTAAATGTGTCTTAAAATCAACAGGAAGAAATGGCATCTAAACAACTTAAACCTGAAACTAATGGGTCAGTTTTAAAATGTTTTATTGACAAAGATCACTTCATACCAATTCTACATGTGGGAAAGTTGATTAAAAAATGATTATTCATTTAGCTCAAACAGCTGCAGTTGATTAGATTAGAAAACATGTAGGAGAAGAAGTGGTTAGTTGTTTATTTAAAAAAGATCCATTATGCTAAATTCACATATTGCACTATTCTATTTCCATTTGGGTCTGAACTGCTTCTAAAAACAGCCTTAGCGAGGCCTGAGGTAAACGTAGAGGGACTGTGGAAACTGATACAGGTTTTACGTGTGTGGGGTCGGTTGGACCCCATTTCTAAACACAAAGGTTAAGAAAACAACCAGCCATTTTCTGTCAATAACTTAATGGTTTTTGGTGTCTGGGAAAACGAGCTGTTTCCAAAATTTCCCTGTTGAGTCATTTTCAATGGGTATTGTGCCGTTATCTGGCAACCCAAGCTGAGCTCCAGCATGTTTGGTAAGCTGGTTTTACTGCTGTATGTGCTGTACAATGGCTGCTGGAAAAGAGAACTTTACCATTCAGAGACCACTTGCTGAATTATTGTTGGTTGTGCAGGAGACTTCTGCTTTTCAAAGATGTACGGTTGTATAGTTGCACATCTGTTTGTAGCCATTCTCACATGCAGGTGTATACGTTGAGTTGTTGGACGTGGCCAGCAGCAGCTTATTTGGATTTAAAGTGACAAGACGCCCTAAAACATGTCATTCTGAAAGGAGTTTAAAATAGGCAGAACTGAAAAGTCTAAAATCTCATTATCTAAGAATGATTTTTTGGGAAAAATGTAATGAACATTTCTTCCTTAACCCATAGACATATCCCAACATTTTTTTGTACAGCAAAGATTTTAATTTAATAATCCTGGAGTAAAAAGTGAGACAGATTGATTTTTCTTGATGAGGAAAAACTCAACCCTTTATTTTTATAAACCTCACCCCTTAGAGAATCTTTTGAGAGGTTCTCCTTTAAAATATTGGTGTTTATAAGAAAATCATACATTTTCTTTTTAGTATGTCAAATGTATTTGTATGTCACACATGTATTAATGGTAGTTCTTCAGGCGACAGAAGGCCGACTTTGTAACTGTCTTCATGTGGCTCTGAAGGTTCAGGTCAGAGTTCATCACTTCTCCCAGATATCAGGCCTAATCTCTAGTTTTCAGGTGTAGTAACTGAAGTTGTGTGTTGACTCTGGATCATTCCTCTTTAGGTCCAAACATAATAACTTCAGTTTTGTGTCTGTTCTGCTGGAGAAAACTTTGGCACATCCAGACATTTATCTGTCGCATTGTAATGTAGAGCTGTGTATCATCTGCATAGATATAGTAACTAATCTTATTACTTATAACCTGAACTAATGGGAGCATGTAGATATTAAAAGAGAGGGATCCCAGGGTTGAACCTTGGGGTACCACATATGTGACTTCTGTTCGCCCCAATGAGAAATTACCTTGAAACAAAGAAGTTCATCTTGTTCAGGTAAGATTTAGGTAAGAGTTATACGCTGTATTATCATCGATATGTAATAGTGTGTTCCTGTGTTTCTGCTTTAATAAAATGCCAATTCTCTGCTCAGATATCTCAGGAAAAGATTATTTTTTAAAACATGAATTTTAAACACATTCCCTCAAGAAATTGGCAGAAATGTTGTGACCAGGTTGAACCTTTTTATTTTGTAAAAATATGAGAATCATAGAAAATGAGAACAGAGACTGCGTGACCTGCCTCAGGCTGACTGGAAAAGGTTACTTATGCAATCAGTTTAAAAGATACTGAACAGAGTTTTAAATAATTTTAGAAAAAGATAGTTTTGCTTGAATTAAAGAGCAGTGTGAGTGCTGTATGATCAAATTAGCGCGTATGGCTCTGACTCTATATGTTGCGGCAGCGAAGCGCGAGGGGGGACTGACAGTCGGAGACAGTGATGGCTGATGGGAGGCCTGGTGGGCGGCGAGCTGTTTGTTGTTTTAACATTAGGGAGGTCGCAGCTTTGAGGAAAAGGGCTTGGAAGCAGATGGAGGTAAGAGACGGGCTCGAGTGGGTGGATGACCTCGCGTTCGCCTCTCTGTTCTCCAGCTGCCTTCACTTCTATGCTCTTTAAGAAATGCAAATTAACTGTATTTGTGGCTCAGATTGCTTCTTTATTGGTCTGTTTACTCACATCCTGCTGATTTAATGTTAATTTAGCTGCGTTTTATGTTGTACTGACAGGAATTAAGCTTCTTTCCTATTTTAATTATTTAGGAATTCAAATTATAAAGGAACTTAGGGTTACATTTTTTGCATTTTGCTTTTCTTCGTCTGTTTTAATTTTAGTGCTTGAATAAAAACAGAATATAACCCTCCTGTTACTCATTGAATAAAACTGTAGACATGTTGGACATAATGTCATCTGAACGCAAAGAGCTTTTATTCCTCTCTGCCGTCTCTAAATCACAGCTCTGTTTCTGAAACGGGAAAATGTGTTTGAATAGCTGAACGTGGTACAAAAGAAGGTCAGGACAAATGAAATATGTGAGCGGATGAAAGAACAGATTAAAAGCAGGATGTATTTATAAGAAACACTGTCTGGTTTAATACAAATTTACAGTGAAAGGCTGAGAGACCCAAGGAGATGTGTTCATAAAGATAACGCAATAAATGTTACTTTGAATTTAAGAATGTTAATACACAAGAACTAGGCTGGCTAAACGAAGATGTATTTGGAAAACAATGTTCTCAAAAGATTCAAAAAGCACATTTTTATCTTTCATATAATATTATCTAAAAGATAAAAATGTTATGTGTTATTTATATTAGAATTGTCTGAACATTAACATAAAGCCTGAGAGAAGCTTTAATGTTTGTCCTTCTGTGACATTTTTCCATCTCCGTTGAATCAGCTCACAGTCACAGCACTGACAGGAGAGCAAAAGCTGTTTACAACAGATAAAAACCACCGTTTTACCTTTCATATTCCAATAATATTGTAAAATTAAAATCTCTAATAAAAAATTTGCTCTAATAAGCTCTAAACTACAAATACAGTAAACCTACAATAAAGTTTTGGATCTACGTTGATTAATATCCTTTTGCTACAAAAAAATATTTAAAAAACCAAACTTGATTTTAGTTTTTAATTCTTTACCTGTAGGTACTTTTTTGACTTTGCGATTTTGTCCCACATGACGAAAAATTTGGACACCCCTGATTTAAGTCAATAATTTCTTAATATTGGTGAAAACTTCAGATTATTTCACTTATTTCACGATTGTGCCGTTACCTAGCAACCCCAGCCAAGCGAAGTCTGTCTCCTAGCAACCAAATTCTAATTCCACTCATGACACGGAAATAATCTTCTTTTTCAAAACAATATTAAGGAATTATTTTCTTTAAACAAGCGTTAGCTAAGCTATTTGCAGTAGAAACTAGAGGAAAATACTTGGTAAGGTTTTGTATAGTTGCAGTTTGATCAGGTTTTCAGGGCCTTTTTAAGAGAATTAGTTGCACAACATCAGCAATCCTTTAATATATTAAAGTGGGGCACATAACAGTGGGACAAACAAGCAAATGAAGTCTATAACAGACACATGATTTTTCATGGCACTAGCTGAATTAACATTTACTGTTTTAAAATGACTAAAATGTTAAAATTTCTTTTAGTAGGGTGAATATCCTATGAATATATTTCAGTTGTCTTAGTTTTCTTATAACAGATATGATATAAATTGCGCTTTATCAGCCCATTTCAAATCGATTGTATTTTTATCACCATTTGCACCTTGTCTGTAAAAGACAAGCCGCCTGCTGCGACTCTGTGGATCGGCTTTGTCTGATAATTGTGCCGTTTACAGTGTGTTTGACCTTTTACGCTGCTGCCCACGACTTCAGTGAAATCTGTTAATGGTCCTCCCATCTCATAAAGCCTCACGATGCCCTTTGGCTGAAGCTTTGTGTTTCTGTTGAACCCTTAATCCCTTTATAAGGTCTGCAGTCATTAGCTCAAACACGGCGGTAAAAGATGTCCAGAGTCACATTTGAGGCGTCACTTAAAGCACAAAGCACTTGATCTTTTCCTAACGAGGATTAACTGGCGCGTGTCTGCGCTGGTTGGGGTTTTATTTTCGTTAACGTCAGACAGAAAGCAGGTATGTGCAACAACGTGGGTTGAAAAGTTAATTGCGTTTTAAAAATGTATTGAACCACACACTTACAGGCACTTGGTGTTTCTGCTCTTTGCAGGTGACTTCACGGCCATGAAGCGCTTAAATGAATATTAAATTCACAATAAATTCAACCACCTACAGTGTGAAGCTTTTTGCCTCATGCAAGATGATAAATAAAATTTTCTTAAAAGTAGAAATTCATTTTATATATATAAAACAGAGACCTGTTTTTTTGAAAGATGGGAATGCAAATATTTGGGTTTTTTATTATTAAATTTTGCTGATGAGTTTAAATTGAAGCCATGTCAAACCCTTTTCTATTCTGGGCCATATAAAGATGATAAACTCAAATTACCTTTTTTTCTGGTTTAAACTTTTGAGATATGGCAGTATTTACAATAAGAGCAGCATCTGAGTCTGCTGGAAGACTTTTCAACTCCACTTTAATCACAAGCTTATATTTGGGGTCAAGTATTTTTAAATGCTTTGCCTTGATTTCTGTTCTCAAATCTGTTTGATTGCAAAAGAGCTCTGTGGGTTTTCATTACTAAAGTTATGAGTCTGTTTGATTACATGAAGCATTCTGTGTCATAGCTTAAAATATAACAACGCTGTGAGAACATATTTTATTTCCACCGTGATTACTTCTACTTCTCTTATGTAAGCTTGTTTTAAGTTTTTTTTCAGACAAGCCAACTTGTTGTTTTATTATGAAAGGCATTTTTAAATATATCTACATTATAGTTTTTCTATGAAGCGTTTATTAAGCCTGTATCCCATTAGAAATATTTGTACCACTTTAAGTTTTCACATTGCTCAACATGATAGATTGACACAAAGTTGGACATAATGGTGAATTGAAAGGAAATAAATGTGTGACTTTTTAGACAGTAGTGAAAAATTTTTATCATTTCTGAGTTTGGTCTGTTTTACAAAGAAGAACAGACAATAAAATCAGCTTGTACACTTGTAAAGCTGGTAGAGATAAGACCTGAAACGTTAGGATAGGTCTATAGACTATACAAAACATTTATTACACAAAATCATTCTTTGAAAACAAGATTTTAATCTGTTCAGTTCTGAATATGCTGAGCTCCTTTCAGAAGGAGCTGAAACTTGCTGGAATTCCGCTTGGGTTGCTAGGTAACGGGGCTGGGCTTCTCGGGTTGCTAGGTAATGGGGCTGGGCTTCTCGGGTTGCTAGGTAACGGGGCTGGGCTTCTGGGGTTGCTAGGTAATGGGGCTGGGTTTCTGGGGTTGCTAGGTAAAGGGGCTGTGCTTCTGGGGTTGCTAGGTAATGGGGCTGGGCTTCTCGAGTTGCTAGGTAACAGCACAGTGCCCGTGGAATATGACTTAACAGTCCGGAGGTTTTTGAAACAACTCATTTTCCAGACATAAAAAACATAAAGTTATTACCAAAGAACAGCTGGGTGGTTTTTTTGGACTGTTTTTAGAAGCAGTTGAGACCCAAATGGAAGTACAAAACCGTGTAAAATGTGAATTTTCCATAATAGTTGCGTAATCTGAACACATCAAAAGTATGCAGGATTGGATTTGGACATTCTATCAGACAAAATCATAATAAAAGCGTTGAATTTTATTGGTACAAGAAAATTGTGAAAAAGCGCCTTTTTCATCATCGCATGTTATTTTTTTCCTCGTTTGTCCTCTTTATGTATTAATGTACTATTGGCGGGAGGAAGAAGGAATGCAAATCCCATAGAAAAATCTAGGAAAACGAAAAAACCAATGAATCATTCATGTTGGCTCTTTTTGCTGAGGGTCGCTGTGTTTGATCTCACCAAAATCCCAATTTCTGCAAGGGCAACAAAGCAAGAGAGCCTTATGAAGTCCTGAATGATGAGTGCGTAGGAGAATTAGGATATTGAATGTCTGCTGAAGGTGTTGACCACAACATTGATGTAGTATTTAAGAGTTTCAATTTGAATCCAGTCAACTGTTTGTCTCAAGTGTCCCTCCCACACGCAGAAGCCTTGAGCTACTCTTGGCTGTGCTCTGTCTTTTCTCTCGTTTCTTTCTTTGTGTTCAGAAAGCACATTTTCTTCTGGATGCGAAATCTGTTTAAACCTTCGGAAAACCAGGTTGAATGGAAACCAGGGAAGTGGATCTCGTCTCTTTGACCCGCTGCTGTAACTTTGTGCAGCTGGAAGGAAAGGGGAAGACGTTTGCTGCATCTGTGCATACATGTTCCTCGTGTGTGGGTTGGGTTTTTTTTTTTTTTTGCAAGCTCTGGCACTTGCCAGCCAATAATTGCACATAATTGCATCCATTTGTGGGAAAAAGGCAAAGATGAACATTAGTGAGATCACTGACATGTACTGCAAAGTGTTTGCTGCCTTAAGAGAGTCCTGCGGGCGGTCGACGAAATGTTGTGCTACACATGATGGCAGGTGGTTACTATGGCGACTGAGGCCAATGCATCTGCTTTTTTTTCTGTATTAATTGACACCAAGTACCTTCGTTATATGTACATGGCCTTCTATCAAGTCATTTTCAGGAACTCTGAGTCCCAAAAACAGGGTCTGTTTGTCACAAAACTGGTTCTTTTTTTTTCTTCTTTGCAAATTTTTCAGCTTTTAAGAAGAAATGTTTTCAGCAATCAAAGGAAACAAACACAAAGTGTCAATCTCTAATCAAGCTCACCTTTTTCTTCAAAAGTGGGGAACAAACAAACATGTCGCACAGTTTTACTCTGATGATTTTCTTGTTTTTGTCAGTATCTGCTGTACTTATTCATGGCCTGTCAAGGATGTGACACTTCTTCGAGAACAATAATTGCAGCTAAATTACATCAGCTTGAAGGGATCCTATTTCTTTTTCCTCCAAAGGGAAATTCAGATGCAGATGATGTAAGCTAGCTTTTGATCAATTTCCATCCTTCCACAATGTCTCTGCATGCATATTTATAAACGTTTGCCTACGTCTTCAGATATTGTATTAGGCAAATTAAAGTTTGTTTTGAGGTAATATTTTAAACATTCAACAGCGAGATTAGCCATAGAAACTGAGTTTATTAAAACTCAGTTTTAATAAACTGAGTTTTAATGGCTGAGTTTATTAAACACAGCCATGAGTTTAATAAACTCATGGCTGTGAGTTTATTAAAAGCACAGCCATGAATTAGGAACAGAGGCGACATCACACTGTGTGGGGGAGCTGTTAAAAAGTTTTACTAATGTTTTGAGACAAAATGGTTTCGAATTTAGCAATTTAAGCTGCTGGTATTTTATATTAGCGATATTCATGGTTAGCACTGATAGCTTTACTAATCACACTCAGAAAAGAGCAACAATTATCTACAAAGTGACAATATAATTGAATAGAGTTCAAGAAGTTTATGACTTGTGTTAAACCGTTTGAAATTTGTCTTTATTCAGTTACTGACGATAGCGAGGTAAAAAAATACAACTTATAGTTATTTCTCATCTGACATCTTATAACTATTATTGCTGTTACTAGTTTTATTACTATCATAAAAGCCCTTTTTAAACATAGAAACTATTACCATTTGATCACTGAAACATTTGTGAGCACAGAGCACAGAAGTGTTTCTTGAGCAGTGGAGTGAATACATTTAACTTGTTCTCACATTTGTATACAGAGTGAATCGGGTCAACAGTGGATCTGCTGATGCTTGTCGGGGCCAACGTGCAAGCACAAATATTTTTTTACACTGTTTTGACATGTGGGAGGACATCTGTAAAGCAATAAGTGCCTGAGCAGCAGTGATACGCTGCCTTGTTGTTATGTGGACAATATGCCGCATCATCCAGGCAACAAAAGACGCGGCGGCTGGCAGGTGATCCTGCCGATCCGCCGTCCTCAGACGACTGAGGGGCAGAAATGTCTCTTCGCCCATGTGTTTTAAGCACCAGAGGTTAAAACAAACAAAAAAACAAAAAGAGGGAAGGAAATGACAAGACGAAACAGATTGACCAGTCAGGAAATCACAGATGAAGATGCGGGAGAGTTTCTTAACACCCGGTCTCTCTCCTTTGCTGTGTAATTTGAGCCAGAGACTCGTTTCTCTTCTGCTTTTATCAGATGCTGAATGTGAAATTTCTGGGCTTTTTGTGCCCTTTATTTGTCCACATAGCAGACTTAAAAAAATGATGCCAAATCCTCCAACAATGCACAATGGGGTAAGCAGTTGCCAAAGAAACGCCGACGCTCACCAACTGGACGCTGCCGTTTCCTGGCCAGTTTATTGAAAACCAGAAATGAAAAGCGATGATCGGAGAGGAGCAGAAGAGGCACCTTGTGGGCTGAACGGTTGAGTAATGGCCAAAGCACCTTCACAAAAGCACAGCGTGGAAAATTTTTTTATTTTTCAAGGTGATTCAGATGCGACAGTAAATGTCAGGATGTGGGTTTTGATGGTTTTATTGCAGCCTGTTTGAACGATTACTGGTTCAGGGCTGGGAACAACAATGACCTCATCCTTTTGTAGTGGATAAATATCGATTCATGAGGTTTATCCAACTGCAAACTTGGTCATTTTGAATTTAAAAGGTGGAAAATGGTTCCATCTATGGATAGTTGAGTTTTAGTATTTCTTGTCAGTGAATTATCTCATGCACAAGCTGGTGTTTGTGTAAGGTTGAGCGCTAAAAAGCGCTCAACCTTTTTAGCTTGATCGCTAAAAAGGTTTGATTTAGGGTTTATTAAAAGACTAAAATATTTTATTTATCCCAAAGGGAAATTAAAAGTTGTTGTAGTTCATATTAATTACAATTCTTCAAAGACTTATTGTAGCTGGTGATGGCTTTTGGCAGGAATTATATCCTGTAGCAGTCTGTTTAACAGCAAATTTGAAGAGGCCTCTGACTGAAGATACTGTTTTTGGTAAGACATCGTCATGAAGAGGATGTCAGTGATGACTTTTTTCCTTTTTTATGCTGAAATACTAATTTTTTGTTTTTGCCGTCTTTTTTTGTACAGCTAAATGTGAATATTTTAACATGCTGCAGTAATAATGAAAACCACCTGATGGCAGTGTGGTTACATTTTCATCTGGTGCAGTTCGTTTTCACACTGCACTAAGTCAAACGATCCAAACCTTTTTTTGTGTGTGTGTTACCTGTTCTCCTCCTCGCCTGTGGGGGCGCTGCACCCACAGGCAGCGCCCCCACAAAAACTTCTGAAGACAAGAGTGCAACTTCCTTCTTCACGAAATGTAAACAGAAAATTGAGATTTTAGCAGTTTTCTTTTTCTTTAATACGTTGTGGTTGTATCTACCTAGAATTTAATGGAATTAATTATTTTAAGCTTATTAAGTTGTCATATTAACCAAATGTAAATAATGTAAGTTTGACAAACAATTTGTTATATGTAACAATTTAACTCATTTTTTTAAAAGTAGGAGCTCCTTTCTCCTTTTTCAGTGTGCAAGTTTATTTATAAAGCAATTTTTCAAAGGAGGAAGACAAAAACAGGCGTCAATAAAAGAAGTTAAAGCTCTTAAATCAACATGGAGTGATTTATTGAAGCTCACTGACTGCTGATCTGATTTCCTCAGGGAACTCCCTCCAACATTTAGCTTTAATGGCTAAAAGCTCCTCACCCAAGCATCAAAAACAGTCTTAACTGCTTTCAATTGAGCCTGTGGACGGATTTGTTTATTTGCAAAAACAACAAAACAAAACATGGTTTGGTTTTTCATACTTGTCTTAGTACAAGGTTAGTACAACATGACTTTTACAGAAATCAAGAGTTGAGGAATTAAAAGCACATAAAATGGTCTTTTTGGACTTATCTTACTTCCAATAAAGCGTGATTATTCAGTTAATTTTGTTAGAGTGAGATTGGATTAATTTGTGAATTAGAATAAAAAAATCTGCACCTAAAAACAGAGTATTCATGGATACAGTGAAACTTCAACCTCTTTCTTGTGTAACGTAACTCCAAATTATTCATGGAAAATTTTAATATTTGCAGACCTTTTCATTATTCTTATCTAAAATATTTGAAAGAAAATTAAGTCCAAAGGTGCAATGCTAAATGACATGTTGGCAGCCAATCAGAAGTGCTGTTCAATTTCCTTGGCTCTGATTGGCTGAACCCCAAACAGCGGACATACGGAAGACCATAGATGTCACCATCTGCAGTGGGGGCAGATAGTTCTTACTGTTAAGGTATATTTTGGGTGTGAATTATTAAAATTTGTTGATGTAAATGTTTGTAGAGTAGGTCCAAAGTTTTAAGGCTGTGGTTTGTAATTTCAGTTCACTGTAAAAATTAAAATGTGAAATAATGAAAACTTTGAGTTATTTAAAGTTTTGAACATATATATGGTTAAACCAATGAAAAGAACCAGGAAGGGGCTAAACCCAATAATATGAGTTATGAGAACATATAAAAATAAAACAGAGCCTAAGATTGAACCCTGTGGGACACCGTATCTCACAACAGATAATCTTAACCTGAGTGAGATTGATAAATTCATGTTTTTTATCATTTCCAAAACTTTTCTGTATCATTTCCATAACAGAGCGAGTGCATCTGTGTGTGTGAATCACGATGAGGCGGCTGAGTCACAGTTTGTGTTGCAGATGAAGTCAGTCTGGAGGGGACGGTGGTGCACAGAGCCGAGTGCCGGCCCGTCGTCTCCGACAGCTACATGAAGGTCAAGAGGTCAGTGAAGCTCCAAGCTGTTGGCTCTCTGGATTTTGACACGCATCGTTTACATTTGGTACAGAGCGGAAATAAATAAATGGATCATTTTAAACCATTTTCTGCAAGTAATAACTGCTCATATTCAACTGGAGAGCAAATTAAACCAGTGGAGAAAATATAAAAACGAGCAGAAAATAAACAAATGTAGTGGTTTAATGATGTTTTCTACCTAACTAATGGCTGAAGCCCATTTTTCTTTGGTTCTACTCTTCTGACTATGGAAGCCCATTTCCACCAAGACAAAAACTAAATAAATAAAGAGCCAACAAGAAGTTGTGATTACAAAAGTAAAAGTCTTAATCACTTTTATTGTCATGATTATTATTTTTTTAAAACTTGAAATTGACTGTTTCTCCTTTAATTATGACTATAAGCCCCAGATTATTGTAATTATGATTTTATTCTCTTTAAATTTGATATCAAAATTCATAATTGGCTTTAACGCCCAAAATGTACTTTTATTCTCATATTTATGACTTTAATTTTCATAATTATGACATCAAAATTTGTAACTTCAACTTGGTTTAAATTAATAATAATTTAATTTATTATGCCATTTTAACATCAGATTGAAATCTTAAAGGGCACAAATTAAGTCGATGTTTCGGCTATTCTGCAGTTTTCTGGAAGTTTGTTCCAGATAAAAACTGCATGAATGGTAATGAAATAATTCCTAGTTTATTTAACTTTTGCAAACTTACTTAAATGTCCTGTAAACACACACACAGAGAGCAGATTGATCTGTTTTGTAACCAAAGTTGCTTTTTTCATCACTTAGCGGCTAAAAATCAAGAGATGTGAACTGATTTCATGTGAATTACAGCTGCTGTTGATTGGTGCACAGAACAACACCCCACTCCACTCTCCCTGTTTTTTTTTGTTGTTGTTGTTGTTCGGGTCTTTGTGTCCTCTTCACTGGAATATGTTTTTCCAGCCACATTTAGTGGATGGCATCGCTATAGCAACAGCATCTCTGTGGCAGATGCAGCGCTACAATGCGACCCGAGGCGAACAAACGGTTTGTATCAGTGTGTCAGCTCTCAGAGCGGCGAGGAGCAATTTAAAGGGAAAGACTTCAGGGATGGAAATGTTTACAGTTGGAGCTCCAGAAATGTCAAATTTATAATGCTCCTCACAATTAACACTGTTGCAGGCAGAGATGACAGCGCGTCTGTCCCTTTTGCAATCACTCCAGTGGAAATGTCCCCACATGTTCCCTGTGATTACATAAAACACGCAGCGGGTGTAAATGTTATGAGAAAGGACTGACAGAAAGCAGCAGATCTCCAAGGAAAGAAGCTGCCAGGGTAGATTTGACGAGATGAACCTGAAGATGCTGACAGCTGCTGCCCTGCCTGCCACCAGGCACATCTGTCAGCTTTTCCACAGAGACTCAAACGCCTCGCTTTGTTTCGTCTGCTGTGTGTCTGCCAGGCTGCAGGTCGAGTCCGTCAAGCCGCAGCGTTTGGTGCAGCAGCTGGACCGAGCCGTCGCCACCGTCTTCAAGCCTGTGGCCAACCACGACTTCAACGTAAGGAGGACGATGCTGCAGGCGTGAAGGCGTGGCACCAGTTTGGGTCAGAAATGGAGACGGGTTCAGCCCGGCGACCACAAGTTTACATACACTCACCAGCATGACTGACTGCTCCACTACTTGGTGGTTACACATTAAACAGTGGCAGAAAATGCTCAGAGAGGTGGCAGCAAACACTTTAGTTTGGCACAAACTAAAGTGTTTGTCCAAATTGTTTTTACTATTGCATTTGAAGCTTAAATTGTTTTTACTATTGCATTTGAAGCTTAAATTGTTTTTACTATTGCATTTGAAGCTTCACCTTTTTATGTAACTTTAACTGAAATATCTTCTTGCTTTATCCTGTGCTGTGATTCATTAAGCAGCACAAACTGACCTTTAAGGCAAAGTGCTCTCAGCGCCGTCACTGACTGTGGCTTTTAGCAATGCTCTTTAGTCGACTTTAATCAGTCTGTTGGTTAAAAAAGCGAATATTTACCTGCTTATTCACAGATGAGAGCAAAACACCTGAAGATTTGATTGGTCAGCCCTGCTGCAAATATAGAAATTATCTGTTATCTGTTTTTTCAAATTTTATCCCATTACAACCACAAATTTCAATGTGATTTAGTGTTTAAAGGGAATTAAAACAGTACTTTGTTTTTGGAAAAATTTATCAGTAGTAATCTGAAAAGTGTGGCGTGCATTTGTTTTCTGAGTCAATATTTTATTTTTTGTGGTTACAGCTGAAAGACTTGATATTTTTTTTCATTGCAAAATACCATAAATTCTGTCAGACTGGAATCAGAGAGGTTCTGGTTCTGGTCTGTTCAGCATGCACAGAACCAGAACCAAACATGGAGAAGAAGCATTCAGCTTCTTCTCCATGCACTTGTCTATTCCAGTAGCCATTATACAGCGCAGTAGAACCAGCTGACCAAATGTCCTGGAATTCTACTTGGGTTGCTAGTTAACAGGACTGGACTTGGCTAAGGTTGCTAGGTAAGGGGGCTAGATTTGGCTAAGGTTGCTAGGTAACGGGGCTGGACTTGGCTAAGGTTGCTAGGTAACAGCGCAGTACCCACTGTGACTTAACATTTGGGAGGCTTTTGAAACGATTAGGGCTGAAACGATTCCTCGAATGATTCGAGTACCTCGATTACTAAAATTCCTCGAGGAAAATTTACCTGCCTCGAAGCTTCGTTAATTTATGTTTTATTAGTTAGCGCACCGTGTTCCGGCCGGGACTTCATTTGCGTTGCGCGGAGCTCTCACTTCCGCCTCTAGTTGTTGACAAAAGCTAAGTCTCAGCGGCATAAAGTCCAATCTTCAAGATTGGCCCGTGGGGATTTTATTGATTGATGATAATGCCCGACTTTTTATCGTTTTTGGGGAACCATTAAGCATCCTTAAAATGACTGGGGGAATGCCTGGAGTACGGCAGCATTTCTCCTCCGGGGCTGCTGGTTGAAAGCGAACGGCGGGAAGAGCGCTGAGGTGAGCGGATAGACTGAACAGGGCGGGCGGCTGAGTAGCTGATGCTTACCGTGTAAATGTAGCTTTACCGACGAACCGCACAATAAATTTCATATCCCGGTCTGAAGAAACGGGTGGCGGAGCGCATCGTACATGGCTGGTAGATGAGTTTCTGAGTGTGACCAGTGAAGGTGTCGTAAATATCCCGTATTGCTTCCCCCCGTGTTCGTCCCCCGGTCTAACGGTTCGTCAGTCCGCTGGTCTATTTCCTCCCCTCCACCCCATCTTACGTTCGTTCATTCGCCCTCTCCTCCCACTCCAGGCGGCATTTCCCGTATTTTCAAACCCAAAGCGTGACAGGTTAGGTGGCAAGGTGAGTTTAATTAATCTATTAAACTCACTGAAGATGAATACATAAACTAAAAGCTGGATTGTAGACATTTTTTATAAGCATATTTATGAGCCTGCCTCTTTGTTATTAAATTCAATATAATTTCAGATTTTTCTATAACTTTTCTTCTGGTTAACTTAGAAAGTGAGCTATTATTGTTACAGGTTAGTTTTCTAAACTACAAAAAAGCAACTGTTAGGGATGCTCAAATATGAAAAATTGGACTGATATTGATATCTGATAGTAACACCGGTATTATGCCAGATTTACCAATATTTCATTTTATTTTATTTTTTTATCCGATTACTCGATTAATCGTAAGAATAATCGATAGATTACTCGATTACTAAAATATTCGTTTACAACAGCCCTAGAAACGATTCATTTTCGAGACACCAAAAAATATTAACCTATTGTCAAGAAACAGCCTGGTGTTTTATTTTTTTTAAGCGCTTTGGCTGTTTTTAGTAGCTTTAGTACCCAAGCGGTTGGATAAAAACATACAAAATGTGAATTTTCAATTCATTGGTTTTGATTTCTTTTTCCTCTTAGAGACTTTAAGTCTTGAGATGTTTTATAACCCAACCCTACATTAAAATTCTCCACATTTTTATCCCTGTACTGTGTCCCTTTGTCTACATTTATGTCTGAGGCCGAGGTTTAATACATGCCACACTTTTCAGATTATTCTTCCACTTCCTAATTTAATAAACTTAATGTCTGTCGCATAAAATCCAAATAAAAGGTAATTTAGTCTACGAGTTAGTTTTGGGTTTTTTGTTATAGTTGCTTTATTTCATTGGAACTTTTTTGTTTTTCTTATTCAGTTATTTTTAATTAGTTTTTAGCGTTTGCCAGATGTTATTTCTTATTAGTTAAATATTTTTAGGTTTTAATAGTAGTAATTTGAACTTATTCAAACTTTGGTTGATTTTTAGGTGCAGAATTCAGAAAGGTCAAAGTTTTGCATTGTGCCTGGACTAAACTCCAGTCACAACTTTTCCTGTCACCATTTTGGGGACTAGCTTAAGCGCCGCCAGAACGAGTACAGAGCGTCGTAATAAAATTATCTAAACTGCTTGTTTGGGGGGAAAGAAGTCTTTGTTATTTGTAGAGTTTTAGATCACCTTGGTGATTACATACGAAGTCGCTGTTAATGTTAAGGATGGTTAATTTTTTAAACTTTTTTTGAAGTTGGAGTATGAGAAGAAGAAGAAGTCTGACGGTAAGATGGTGAGGGCGGATCGGCAGCTGGTGTTGGACCTGCTCTTCTCTGCCTTTGAGAAGCACCAGTACTACAGCTTCAAGGACCTGGTGGACATCACCAAGCAGCCCGTGGTGAACAAACTACACTTACCATGATCACTGAAGGCTCCAAAAAAACACACACACCTGCCCACTTTCCACCTTGCATTGTTAAATTCGAACCAGCCGCCCACGGCATGACGTCTGTGGCTATTCACACAATCTGTTGTGGCGGAAATTTTAGGCTCGAGTGTGCACACACAGTGCGAATCGATACCGCGCTCTGGATTCATTCCAGCTCTCAGAGAAAAAGCAACGTGTAGGTGCAGATGAGACCTGCAGGTCCTCCTCTCGCTCTGATTGCCTCTGATTGCATAACCATCGGCTGAGTAGGAGTCAAACGCCCTGATACACTCCACTCCAGCGTTTCCCTCCCAAAGCACTTGGCCAACACTCAAATTAACTGAACTAAAGTAACCGAAATGTCCATTATGAGAAGTTTTGAAGCACATCTCTAGTGATCGGCTATCGGAGCGGCTGAAGGTTTGGAAGCTCAACAGAGACACCTTGTGGTCACTCTGGGACATAACATCCCACAGATCATCCACGTCTTTAAAAATGTTTTGTATATTTGTCATGTAAAAAACGGTAAAAATGATTTGGTTCAGATTAGCATGTAGACAGAGTTGGCTAGTTACATTTATTTAAGCAGAACAGAATAGAAACAACCTTTATTGTCCTGCAAAGAGAAATTCAGGTGTAAAGGTTCACACAAAAAAGTCTTTGAAATTGCAACAATAATAGTAATAATAATACTATTAATATCCTGTAACTTTTTGGGAAAAAATTGCCTTATTACTACCCTGTGGTTTTTACTTCAGTAATTTTTTATGAATTATCGGTACACTTGAGTAAAATTTCTGGTCACTCTGCCCACTGTGAGAAACTTTACTGGATGCAAATAAACATTTTCTTTATTGAAAACAAAAAATATGTTTGAAAAAACTGAAAAACACCAGACAAAGAAGCACTGCTGCATTTTTAGTAAAGTTACTTCAGTTTATTGAACTAAATTGATTTGGATAAATGTTTTTTTTTGGTCTGATTTATGATTATTTACATGAATTACTTTCATTTTGAGTTTTACAATACCAGAAGCTCCACATAACTTTATACTTTGGTAATTTTTAAATATTCAAAATTTGTTTTGATCAGTAACTCAGTACTTGAGTGGCTTTGTTTACCAAATACTTTTTCACTCTTACTTTAGTAATTTCTTGGATGGCTACTTTTTATTTTTACTTGAGTAAAAACTGATTTTGCACCTAATCAGAAACCATTTGACCCTCCTGATTACTTGGTAAATGAGCCACAGAGTGGTTTTCTGTCTGTATCTGAATGGTTTTATCTCGTAAAGCTGCAATGGAAACACTTTTTTTGCATCACATGATCAAAACGCAGAAGACAAAGATGACAGGAAGTAGCTGGAGAATCATGTTTTTATCATGTGACAAACTTTTTAATTGCGTTTTTTTAACAGAAACACCAAAATTTCAAAATTGTGTTTTTTCTTTCAGCATAAGACAACAGTTGGAGACAAAGATTTGTGCACATTTGTATTGGAAAAGCAGCGAATGACTTTGTTTCTCCTACGTTTTTTTGACTGGGGCATGATTCTGTCGTTTTTGACATTTTCTTATCTCAACTAAACAAGTGATGTGATTCGAGGACTGGCAGTCATTTTGAACCAAAACATGCAGTTAATCATAAGGGCTAAATTGGGTTAAATAGCTGTTTTATTGTTTGATCTGAAAAATTTAAGTGTGACCAAAAAGCAAAAACAGAAGAAATCTAAATTGTTTTTTTTAACACTGTATGTTTCTCCACACAGCTTTGTTTCTCTGTTGATGCTTCATTTTATTGGAGTTTCTCCTGTGCATTGCAGACATATCTTAAAGAAATCATGAGGGAAATCGGGGTATGCAATCGCAAGGGAGTGCACAAAAGCACCTGGGAGCTGAAGCCAGAGTACCGTCACCACCAACCGAGTGAGGAAGAGGAGCAGAAAAGCCCCAACTCCATCTGAGACATCTCACCTCAGAAAATGCTATATTTAGTTTACAATCGGTGGAAAATCATGTATAATGTTCAGCATGATGAATATAAGTTGTGGGATTGAGTCCATTTTGCTTTCAGTAATGTTGCCATGTTTTCAGTTCTCTGGATTAAAACTGTTAGAAAACAGTGTCTGTCTCTCCTGAACTTGTTCGTTCAGCTGGTATTTTTCACAGTAGACAAAGCACAGTTGGAGCCAACAACAACAATCTGTTCCAGCTGTTACCACAAAGCTGCGCTGCAATTAGTCATGTAATTACCCACACCTTTGTTTGACACGTGAAAATGTCCTCCTGTGATTCGAGCCCCACTAAAACTGATGAATTAGTTGGCGCCATGCAGCCACCCTGCGCGGCTGATAACCTGGAAACACATTAGAGGAAATCAAAGATGGCTGAAACCCTGCGGGTTGTCGCGGTTCATCTGTCTGGTTGTATTACAACGGAAACGGCTTTAAAAGATTTTTACGCTCAATTACACGAGGCAGAAAAACCCGTAGCAGCAGCTGAGGCAGGCCAAACCCGACAAGATTTTCTGGATCAGCAGCCTCACCTGTTTAGGGTGAGATTACTTTCTTACCGTGTTCACACTGCAGCCTGAAGTGACCCAACTGATTCTTTTTTCTTTTTTTTACCCTTAATGCGACCTGTATCTGATTGTTTCATGACGGTCTGAACAACACAGGACGGATTCTTTTCGAATGTGACCCAGATCACTTGGATATCCGATACTAATGTGACCCAACGTCCAGGTTGCATGAACGTCACTGATACTCGACAGACATCACTTTTCTGCGATTAAGTTGTTAAAGTGCAACTCTACATATCTATGTATATGATGTCTATGGGTCGGACAACAACTTCACGATCTTAAGCTAGGAACCGTTAGCACCCATGTTTACTTCCGCTCACTAGCGGAACAAGTCAGCGTTGGGCCGGGTGGCGGGGCCAAATACCTGGGCCTTTACGTGGAGTGAAACTCAAACCCCCCATAGCTCCGCGCCTGCTTCCGCTAATAATGAGCACTACTTCTTTATGGCGGTTGGCAAAACACTGAGAATGCTGACGTTATTGCGCCCTCTACTGTGCATGCGGGACACCTTCAGGTTGTTTGCAGTTCACACTGGAGATCACATGCAAGTCGCATATATTTAGAAGTGCGAACGACCACGCAAAAACAAACAAAAATTCTGATTTGACAAAAAATCGGAATTGGGTCACTTCAGGCTGCAGTGTGAACATAGCCCTACAAGTTTATAGATTAAGCTATTAGCTTAGTCCGTCTTTACTGGCCAGGCTAATAAATCACTGTCCTCTGACCTCAGTCTATATATCTAGTCTAGGAACTCTGACTATATTTCTAAGCAGTCTTTGGGCTGCTCAGTCTGAATCACCTGTTACACCTGTGGCACTGGCCAAAAAGAAAAAAGAGGGAAATGTGAAGTCTGGTCCTGCTTCTCACAGCAACTGAAACACTTATCAGTGAAAAATCACCTTATGAGGCGTCACCTGTAACAAATCCCTCACTTTTCCGGTACAGCAGGATCTTTGGATGAAGTCTTTCCCTTTTCACACAGGTGTGTTAAATTTTTTTAAATGTTTTTTTCTGTTGGCTTTTTGCAGAAAAACCTTGTAAAAATTTACAACTGTTTTGACAATACATCTTCATGGTAGTTTAACTGCTTTAGAAGCAACACTTTAAAAATCTGTTTTGAGAAATAAACTGTATTTCAAGAGTTTTAGGTTTTCTGGCTCTGACTTCCTCATCTTTTTTTTATTGGTAAGATAAAAAATGTGATTAAATCACTGCGTTGTACTGATGACTCAGGATTAAAGCAGGGTACAAATATAAACCCGTTATATCAGCACTGAAATTATATAAACATGCAAAACAGAAAATTATTTAGAAATATAAATAGCTGGCTTTACTTTTTCAAGCAAAAGTAGATAAAACTAAAAATATGGAGTGACTTTTTACAGCTATACTTTAAATTAATCACTGAACCAAACATTTCTGCAATAATTTTTTATTGATATGCAATTTTAGAGAAAATTAAATGTTTATTGTAAACACTTGAAGCATCTCATTGTAGTTTAAACTACATTTGTTTACCTTTGTTCTTGCCAGATGGGATTTTATATGAATCTTTTGAGTGATGAGAATCAAACATGCAGGATTTACAGAAAACTCAGTAAAAGCAGCAAGTTTTTTTTTTTTTTTGTCACAGCTAATACCTTAAATGTTTCCCCCCCAGAAAACAAAAGAGAAACTTAAAGTAGAGGTACTTTTTATTTTCAAATTGAACCTGAAGTCTTTGCATTGGAGATGGACTCGTTTAACACAACCAGAAACCCAAGCATGATGAAGGCCGTGGATGTCAAACTTGATGCTAAAACAGAAAAAACTGCTTTGCAGCCAGTCGGAGCTTCACTTTCTGTCCTGCCGTTTCGTTTTCAACATGAGCGCTGGCCCAAAAGGAAAACAAAAAAAAATACTGCAAAAAAGAAAGTTAAAAACTGTATTTGGTGACCAAATGGCAATAGATTCCCCACAGTTTTAGTGGTGCTGCGGGCCACAGTGTGGACAGGACGAGGATCCGTTCAGACATGATGTAGAGTAACGCTCCTGCAGTCTGCGTTTGGGGGCTTTTTGGGGAGCAGCAGTCAATTACACAGCAGATGATGTTCCAGGTAGTTACTGTGGACAGAAACAGAAAATTAAGAGTTATTTCTGTTGCTATGGAGTCGATTGTTAAAGGGGCAGCACTTTGGCTTTGTGCTATAAAATGGCACCATGCTAACTTCAGTTGTTCAATAGTAACTAGTTACTTGAGTAGCTTTTTGGAAAATATTTACTTTTAGGGAGTTTTTTTCTATTCTACTCTTACTTGAGTACAATTTTTGTGTTCTCTGCCAAACTGTGTATCAAATAACATTTAACAGTGATTTAACTCCTTAAATTGTCTTTAAAAACTTCTTCCCTTAATATGGCTGTTTTAGTAAAGTTTTTATAAGCGTTGCACTGAGAAGTAGCTTGTATGCGTTTGCTAATTGCTGCTGGCTAGTCTGAAGGAGCTGAGGGAGGCGGAGCTATGTCCACCCAGGCGGTTTGGACAGCTGAATGGTTGCCATGGAGATTACAGGATTTTTCAATCAAAGCAACACATAACATGACGTAAAGCTCAAACATTTTACATGGTGCTGCCCCTTTAAATAAGTTTTCGTCATCACACGAAGTACGTACGCATTTCTCAACCAGCAGGCCGTCTTTGAAGAAAAGCATGTACGGCGTGACGCCGTCCTCGCGGTAGTCCAGCAGGCCCACCATGCCCTCCGGGTTCATGGACTCCCCTGTGAAAAACTGAAGAGAAAACGTGCATCAGGAAAACAAGATTCTGCAAACAAAGTGACAAAACGAGTTGTTTCGTCAACCTGGAGCTACCTGATAGTTCTTGATGTTGCCGAGGATCCTCTTGACTTCTGGCTGGACCTCAGCCATGAAGCTCTCCACTCTGTCAGGGTTGGTTTCCTGCAGCTTGGCCTTCACCCTGCGCACACAAACAGCAACATCGGCAATCTACAGGGTTTTTAGGCCTCAAAGGTGGACAGAAAATGAGGAAAAACATGCAAAATAAGAAGAAATCTTAATTTTACATTTTTCATCATAATTTTTTATTTTTCTGTCTTAATTCATAAAATGCAAGTTAAAATAATTTATTTAAATGTTATTTCTGATGCCCATTTTCTGATTGGCTGCCAGTCAAACTCATCAAGCTGCTTTGCTCCTCAGGCTAGCATAACTAGCAAGAAATAGAAACGTTTCTGCAGCAACAAACAAAAAACTAATGAAGCGTCCAGCAGCCCCACTGTGGAGGCAAAAAAGCATTTAGTGATGCAATTCATATAAAATATTGCATATTTTATTATCATAAGGGGGATTTTGTTGAAAAGTTCTGTTAGTAAAGTCAGAATTTAATATAATAAAATTTTCCACTGCAGTGGCCATCTAAAAGCAGAAGGTATGACAGACTCCGACCTGCAGGTGGCAGTATTTCTTACTTTTACTCCACCACTGCCTCAGCTTTACTAGATTCTCAGTTGGTCTGTAGTTAATGTGGCAGGTACCAAAAATCTCACATTCATTGATAAGTGGAAATATTGCAAGATTCCTGGTAAATAGTTCTAAATTAGCTCTACAGAGTCAGTTATTTTGATCTCAGAATAATCATGAAAACCTGGAAGTTCTACAACATTTTATTTGAGGAAGAACTTATCGAATACACAGATGTTCATTATTATTTTAACAGTTTAACGGGTTTTATCAACACATTCTTCCTTTAAGAACGCTGATGAAGCCCAGAATGGAAATGAGTTCAACACTCCTGCTCTAAACCAACATTTTAATCTCAGTTCAGGTGATTCACAAACAACTCACGCCTTGACGTATTCCTTGATGTAGGCCATGTACTGCTTCTTGTCGAAGCCGGTCTCCTGCAGCTTGTGGTTGAGGATGATGTCGACGCCGGAGACGGTGGCCGACTCATTGCCTTCGCACACCTCCTCAGCAGAGGCGTTGGCTGAAATCAAAGCGTCGTCAAACCCTTCTGTCCTGGTCACCGTCTGGGAGGAAGAGGAGGAAGACAAGCAGCGGCTGCATCATTTTCACAGATTACGCCGCTTCTTGGTGGCTGAAATTTGGGTTTGGGTCGTCACCATCCCCAGATCAACTCTAACTCGAGAATAAAGCGATTATTATCAGAATTAAGTCATAAAATTCTAAGAATTAAGTAATTTTATGAGAACTCTGACATAAAAACGAATAAAAAATTAAAAATAAGAATGCTGAGCATCACAAGATGCTCGGCATTCCTACATATAGGGAAATATTTCATCTTTTACACATTAGCATCAAATTAGCAGCAGCTGCAGGACTTTCAAATGATTCTGCAAACTACTAAAGCGTTTTAGAAGAGCAAACCAAGAACAGAGCTGCTTACATCAAACCTTAATGACTAAATAAACGTCTCATTTTTCTTGTAATATTGAGACATTTTTCTGATAAATTTACATCTTTATCCTGAAATCAACAACAATTCTCATATCCAGACACCCTCATACAGCTCAGATAGGATGACTGAAATATACAAATATTCATCTGTAATTTCTCTTTTTGAATCAATTAAAAAGGAAGAATAAAATTAAAATTGGATCTGGTGTGAAAGAAAAATATCTGAGATTTTATTTTATTTCATTTCTGGTGTTTAACGTCTCAAACCAATAAAAATAATCAAACTGCCCTTATTTTCACAATCTTCACATCAATTCGAATCAAACAAAGAAAATGATTAAAAACAGAAAATCTGCACAATAATGAACTGCTATAAACTGTTACGAGTTTCTTCACTTCATATGGAAATTGTATTTTAGATTCTGGCTTTTAATTAGCAACATTTAGTTTCTACAGACCTCAGTTTAAAACCAGCTGGCTAAACTAAAGTCAGATCATCAGAAAGACATTATGCACTAAAATGAGCCGTTGACTACAAAACGATACCAAATATGAACGATTTTCCAGCAGTTTTTCTGCTTTAAGGGTTTTTATACTGGAGACGGTTAAATGGTTCTTGGATCCTACACTGAGGTTTCAAGTGAATTAGGTGTTAAAAAGTAAACTCACCTTGTTTTTTTAATCATTTTTGAGTTAAATGGAAAACAACAGACTGTTCAACGCGACTGTCTCGCGCTGCATTAGTTTCCAGACTAAAAGGAACTATTTCAAATCTTTATCCAATTAAAATAACTTACATTTCCTCACACTTTTATTACCCTTTTAAAGTGATCACACTTCCTACACCTAAACAAGATAAAAACCAAGACATCTGTTGTTTTGCTCATCAGATCAACGTAGATATAAAAGACTAACATCCACTGATACCAATGTGGATGTAAACAAATGATGTTTTGATCTAAACTCTTCTTTTTTTAGCGTCTGCGTTACGTTTGGTGTCTTCGAACCTCTTGGCGAGTCTGGTAAAGGGCAAAAAGAGTGAATCAATAAAAATGTCCCAACAGTTAACAGGTGAGGGGAGTTTGTATTTTTTAACAATTTAAAGAATAGACGGACAATCCGATTTTGCAGAATTTCTTCAAATATAACTGGACAACTTCAAAACCGTATGCAAAAATCCTTATTGTAAAGTTTTATTCAAGATAGTCATACACCTGAAACTGCATACCAGCCCTGTTGCTAATAAGCACTTTAAATGCGCATTGGGTCAGTGCTGTAGAACTGGTTTCAGACTGCAGAGGAGCAGAAAGTCTCACCCCGCCCCTGAAACACTACTGCGAAAAGTAAAATCCCAATAAAAGTGGGTCAAACATGAAGAACCATCAATAAAGTGAGTTTTTTCATAACCGCAGCAGCTATTTGCTGCTAAGAGAAAAAGGAGTTTAAAATCAGTTATAATTAGTCAACTAGATTAAATTCGGAACTCACCTTTCCTTCAACTTCATAGAAGATTCCGCTGTCGGTTTCTTTTACTTTGAAGGTATCTGAAAACATCTCATCATCTGTTGGGAGAAAGGGGGAATAAAGAGAGACGAAACTTAAAACAAAGCCAACAGACAAACAGCTGGGTGCGCCATCCGCTAAAAGGGAACGACGCTCCCTGCTTGTGAAATAAATCAATTACGCGATCTAAGTCATGCTTTGTAGTACAACCCCAATGTAAGAGTCATAAAATGCTCCGATGGCTAACAGCAGCAGCAGCTACTTGCGGCAGAAAGGCCACATCATTCACTGAAACTAACCCCAATTACAACAACCAAAGCAGCCGTTCTGCTAAAACTTAGCCACCTAACTGCTTCCGATACCGTTTTATACACTTATAACTTTATAACATCACATATAGAGGTGTAGTTAAAGCAATAATATAAACTTACGAGCCAAAAAGGGTGGGTAACCCTCTGATTTACTGGTGATTTTTTTTTCTCCGTTACCGCTAACTTCTCAATCACGATACACACGAGTTAGCCGGCTAGTTGAGCTAACTCAAACCACACACTGGAAACTAAATTAAACTCTAACGGCCGCAACAGCGACTAACAACGTAAAATACATCTTCGACGGCGACTACTTACTGCTGATGATGCACTTGTAGATGATCATTTTGCGGCTTGGGTGTTAAAATCTTCAGAGACAGAGAGCAGGCCAACCGCTCCTACAGCACGGCAGAGGAAAAAGACCGATCGGGCCGCGAGCCGCTGCATTTACATCCTGCTGATGTCACCGTGACTCAACCGCTGCTCCGCGCTCTGCTGCCCCCCTTTGGAGTGGTGGCTGACAGCGGTACTACAACGGTGTTCCCCGAGTAATTTATCAAAAAACCCGCATCGATATGATTTTAAATGTCCAAATCTGACATTTAAAAATTCAAAGTTCCAACACAGAACGGTTAACTTAATAAAAAGTAGTAGGACCACTAAAAAAAAGTATTCTGACTTTTTTCTCTCAAACTAACAACATCCAAGGGAAAACACAACTGATTTTTGACACTATTTAAAATATTTATTCAACTACAGCTTTCCAACATCACAACTAAAGGTGTTGTTAAAGCTTTAATTTGAACTAAGGAGTCAAAAGGGTGTGAATTTTCACATTTCCAAAACAAAAAGGTTAACTTACAGAAGACATTTAGGGCCACTGAAAAAAGTTAAAATTCTAATATTTTCTTCAAATCCCTAAAACATCTCTAAGGGAACCATTCTGGAAAAACTTAGCCAACCAATGTTTTTCTTTTTTACACCATTTTCTATATTTATATTTAATTACAACTTTCCAAACTCAACTAAATGTGTAGGTAAAGCCCTATTGTGAGTCAATTAGCCAATAATGTGAGTAATTTACAAAGTTAGAAAAGTTGAATTTCAAATTCCCAAGACAATTTTTTCTTTTGCATGTCAGATTAAATCTAATCTGACATGCAAACTATAATTGTAATAGAGAGGAAAAGTTGTGGCTAACTTCAGCTTAAACATTTAAAAGTTTACATACCCCATCAAGTCCTTCAAATTTTGTCACAAGATTAGTTTATGAATTTTTGATTTTGATAGAAAACACTGTAATGGAAAACAGTCATCAAAATGTTTTCGCTGATGAAAATCAGCAATTATCCCAAAATTATAATTATATATAAACATGAGAACCACGCATTACGTGTAAAGCAAATTTATTTCTCAATTATCAGCAAATTATTCCAGTACAACAAGCAACTTTTCTTGGTAATCTCAATCTGTACAGACGCTGAATCCCCAAACCAATCTGTTTAAGATTGAGATTATTTCAACTGGTTAGAGTCCAATTATCTGCACTGTGAATACATTTGACTGAAAGAAAAACAAACAGGGAAATGTTCGTCTATGGTGGAGGAAACAAACCAAACAAAGCTGAAGTATGTTTAATAATCCCTCAAAAAAATAAAAAAGTAGGACAACACATAGAAATAAACAAAAACAATACAAAGTGTTCCATTTACAATTATAGACACATGAAAAATAAACATCTGAAAAATGACTAAAATGCAGTGATGCAGTGATGTTGCTTCGAAAGCCTCCCACCAAAGTGACTCCACTGAGGTTCCCAGATCGTCCAGGAAGTTCATTGGACCTCGCAGTTTTCCCAGCTTCTAGTCGACTTCATTCCAACTCAGACCAGGCTGACGGTCTGGACCTTCCCACCCGAGCAGCTACAGCTGTCCGCACTCCGTGATGACCAGCTTCTTGGCGGGAGCCCCGCCCTTCGTGCCCAGCTCTCCCATCTTCTGCACCACGCTCATCCCGTCCCGGACGTAGCCGAACACCACGTGTTTGAAGTCCAAATGTTCCGCTTTCTTCAGCGTTATGAAGAACTGCGAGTTGTTGGTGTCACGCCCACGGTTCGCCATCGACAGGATGCCCGGCCCCGTGTGCCGGACATCGAAGTTTTCGTCCTCGAACGCGGCGCCGTAGATGGATTTGCCGCCGGTGCCGTCACCTTTGGTGATGTCGCCTCCCTGAAACGGCAGGAAGCAGAAGATTGGTCAAGCATGTGAATATGAACAAAAAAAATATGGCACATCTGCATCTTTTTCATTTGGAAAAGAAAGTGATTTAAAAATAAAATAAAAAAATAATAATTTAAAGTTTGAAATTGAAAATTGAACACTTTATTTTAAGCCATATCACCCAGCCCTAATGCATATATAAATATTTTTTAGGTAATTTGACCGACGTGAAGCTAAACTCTCTCACTTAAGGAGTTCTACATGGAACCTTTTCTATCTTAAATACAAAATGTATAGGTTTTTTGTACAGTTTTGGCTTTATTACTGCTCTAAATGTGTTGTCCTTTCAGAAAACAGCCTTTTTGTTGAGTCTGTATACTCCAGTTAATCATTAATCAATTACTAAATTAGTTGATTATTTCAATAACTGACTAATCACGATAAATTCAGTTAGTCCTCTCAGCCTTAGGTCATACTATCAGCGAATTAAACAACTTCTTCACGCTGTAATTCTTTCACCTGACACATGAAGTCCGGTATGACCCGATGGAAGACGGAGTTCTGCAGGCCGAAGCCTTTCTCTCCGGTGCACAGCGCTCTGAAGTTCTCCGCCGTTTTGGGGACGATGTGAGAGAAAAGCTCGATGGTGATGGAGCCCAGGGGCTCGCCGTCGGCTGCCACCCTGAGGAATACCAGCGGGTTCGTGTCTCTGGAGTGTTCCTGCACTCTGGACAGCGCCGAGGCGTCGTCGCCGGTTTGGCCGATGCGGCTCTGACATTCGCAGAAGGTCTTCCTGAACGACTCTGCTAACTCTGAGGTTTTGAACTTGGCTGCCAGCTGCTCCACCACACCTTCACCGTCTGAAGGAGGAAGCAAAACTTTTAGGAAGACGGCAACAAAACCAACACTTTCCCTTTATTAGATACACAATGTATATTGATATTCATATTCATTGAACCTTTTCACATTTTGTAATAGGCCTGCAGCTGACGATTATTTTAGTAATCACCTACAAATCAAAAAAACAAGAGGCACATTTAACAAATTTTTCATTTAACCACTTAAGCTTATTTTATGTAAAAAATGTTTTTCTAAATAAGAAAAACATTTTACTGTTTAAAATGAAAAACAATCGCATTCCTTTAGCGTACGGTACACTTAAGTTTTTAATTATTCAACTGTACATCTTTGAAAAGCAGAAGTAGAGCCTCCTGCACAACCAACAAGAATGCAGAGTGGTTTCTGAATGGAAAACAAAAAATGTCTTTTCCAGTACACATACAGTAGCAAAACCAGCTGACCAATCCTGCTGGAGCTCTGCTGAGGTTGCTAGGTAACGGGCAGAAGTCTGCTGAGGTTGCTAGGTAACGGGCAGAAGTCTGCTGAGGTTGCTAGGTAACGGGCAGAAGTCTGCTGAGGTTGCTAGGTTACGGGCAGAAGTCTGCTGACGTTGCTAGGTTACGGGCAGAACTATGCTGAGGTTGCTAGGTAACGGGCAGAACTCTGCTGATGTTGCTAGGTAACGGGCAGAACTCTGCTGAGGTTGCTAGGTAACGGGCAGAACTCTGCTGAGGTTGCTACTTGAGAGGAAGTGCCCTTTTATTTGTGACCTTACATTCAGGAGGTTTTCCAAACAACATCAACTTAATGCCAAAAACTGACTGGGTTTTTGGTTTTTAAAAGCTTGGACTGTTTCTAGAAACATTAGAAACCCAAACTGAAGCACAAAAACATGCAAAATGTGAACTTTGAATCATAGTTTCCCCATTTAAATATTTGTACCCGAGTAGTCGGTGGCGGTCCAGACGAGTGCGTTGGCGGAGGTGTTCATGGGTTTCAGCTCCATGGACTCTGAGATGGTGTGGTTGGCACAAACCCTCAGCACCTGGTCTCTTCGCATCAGGATCCGGTAGAAGTGTTTGGTCGGGTGGAAGAGGATCTTGAGGTCTCCGATGCCGCGCTCCTTCCACTGGCCGAGGTCACGGTCCCATCGGTACAGCTTGGCTCGCTCTTTAAACAAGATTTCCTCATCTTCCTCGCCAGATTTCGTCTCCACCTTAAGAGAGTAAAAAACGTTTAGAGGAGAGGAAGGGCTGGCCTTAAATCGAGCTTTTTGATGAATTGAAATTTTGTTTTTTGTATATTTAGTTTTGAGAAAATCTGGATTTTTTTTCCCCCAACCAAAGGAATTTTTGAGTTTCCTTAGTTTGACAAGCGTGTTTTACAAGTTTCTATTTACTTACACTGAGTCCAGATCATCTCAGGGACAGAACATTCAGAGCAAACTAATATTTCTTATTTTTAATTATGAGAATAAGGTAATTATAGTACAAGAGAACAGTTGTACAACAATGGAGAATAAAGTAGTAATTTTACGAGAATTTCTGATCTGGAATGAAAAAAGGAGGATATTTTAATTTTAATTCATATCCTGGAGCTCTGAGATCTTAAATATTTTAACCATAAAAATGAGGAGCGTATTTGAAGGTACCTCCGGTAGAGAAACGATGGGCTCAAAGTAGATATCCACGTTGTTGGAGGCCTCCTCTTCATCACTTCCCTCATCGGCGGCCGAGCTTTTGGCCTCAGTGGGAGCTGCAGCTCCAAACACAGTTGCTCCGGCATTCGCCCAGGAGAAATTGGCATCTGATTGAGGTCAGAGCGTCAGGCATAATTAAATTATTTCAGAACAGTGGAAAAGAGAAGCTTGGCAAAGGTTCTGCTAGAACAAACCTTGAGATCCAAATGCGAATCCGTCTGTGTTTTTGGCGAGGTCAGCAAACGAAAACCCACCGAGTGAGTTGAAGCCAAAGGAGGAAGAATCTGAAAGGGAAATAAACGTGATTTTTAATTAAATTATTCCGATTCTGACCAGAAAAATGTTGGTGAAACTCAGATTATAAAGTCTGTACCTGGAGCAGCTGTGGTGTCGGCTCTGGACTCTGATTCTGGGCTCTTCTTAGTGGACAGGTCGATAGGAGAGCTGCTGCTGCTGGGAGTTTCATTCCGAGTATCTGTGGGTTTTTCTCCTGGCTGATCGTCTGGAGTGGGTCTGCAGTCTGCAGGTTCTGCTCTGCTGGTCGACGGGCCTGAGGCCGAGGCCTGCGAGGGTTCTGCAGGATCGGTGGAGACCGGCTCACCTCTGTTTAACTGGGCAACCTGAAGAAAGTTTTATTATTTAATGACGTTCTGATCAGCGTGTTACTATAAAAGCAGTAGGCAAAAAAAAAAAAAAAAAGAAAGGCTGAGAAACAGACAGTAGATTTAAAGTTGACCACAGACAGTATTAATAAAACTATCCATTACTAAAACTACCCATTAATAAACCTTAAATATTATAACTTTCTCTGTGTTTGATGAATACTTATAAATATTTAACATTTTTTCATGTTAATGTAATTTGGCAATATACAAATAAAACAGATTTAATTTGACTGAAAAAATAAGACCAAGACCTTAAAATGAAATAAAAACAATAATAATAAGCTGTTTTTTGGTGTTTAGAAAAGGACCTGCGTCAAAAACCTCCCAAATGTCAAATCAGATGTTCATTAATTTTTTGCACAAAATGATTCTCAGATGAGATTTTACTCTGCTCAGTTCTGTCTATTTTGATCTGTTTTAGGGCCTCCTGTCACTTAAATCCAGATAATCTGCTGCTGGGCACGCCCCCCCAAGTCAATCTTTTAGGGCTGTTGTAAACGAATATTTTAGTAATCGAGTAATCTATCGATTATTCTTACGATTAATCGAGTAATCGGATAAAAAAATTATAAAATGAAATATTGGTAAATCTGGCATAATACAGGTGTTACTATCAGATATCAATATCAGTCCAATTGTTCACATTTGAGCATCCCTAACAGTTGCTTTTTTGTAGTTTAGAAAACTAACCTGTAACAATAATAGCTCACTTTCTAAGTTAACCAGAAGAAAAGTTATAGAAAAATCTGAAATTATATTGAATTTAATAACAAAGAGGCAGGCTCACAAATATGCTTATAAAAAATGTCTACAATCCAGCTTTTAGTTTATGTATTCATCTTCAGTGAGTTTAATAGATTAATTAAACTCACCTTGCCACCTAACCTGTCACGCTTTGGGTTTGAAAATACGGGAAATGCCGCCTGGAGTGGGAGGAGAGGGCGAATGAACGAACGTAAGATGGGGTGGAGGAAATAGACCAGCGGACTGACGAACCGTTAGACCGGGGGACGAACACGGGGGAAGCAATACGGGATATTTACGACACCTTCACTGGTCACACTCAGAAACTCATCTACCAGCCATGTACGATGCGCTCCGCCACCCGTTTCTTCAGACCGGGATATGAAATTTATTGTGCGGTTCGTCGGTAAAGCTACATTTACACGGTAAGCATCAGCTACTCAGCCGCCCGCCCTGTTCAGTCTATCCGCTCACCTCAGCGCTCTTCCCGCCGTTCGCTTTCAACCAGCAGCCCCGGAGGAGAAATGCTGCCGTACTCCAGGCATTCCCCCAGTCATTTTAAGGATGCTTATTGGTTCCCCAAAAACGATAAAAAGTCGGGCATTATCATCAATCAATAAAATCCCCACGGGCCAATCTTGAAGATTGGACTTTATGCCGCTGAGACTTAGCTTTTGTCAACAACTCAGAGGCGGAAGTGAGAGCTCCGCGCAACGCAAATGAAGTCCCGGCCGGAACACGGTGCGCTAACTAATAAAACATAAATTAACGAAGCTTCGAGGCAGGTAAATTTTCCTCGAGGAATTTTAGTAATCGAGGTACTCGAATCATTCGAGGAATCGTTTCAGCCCTACAATCTTTACACTCGCATGTGAAAATGGCTGCAAACAGATGTGCCATTATACAACCGTACATCTTTGAAAAGCAAAAGCTGAGCCTCCTGGACAACCAACAAGACTGCAGCCAGTAGTTTCTGGATGGTATGTCAATAACTAAACACTTGTCTTTTCCAGCAGCCATTGTGCAGCGGTAAAACCAGCTGAGAAAATGTGCTGGAGCTCTGCTTGGGTTGCTAGGTAACAAGTTGCAGGTTGCTAGGTAACGGAGACCTGCCAATGGAAAGTGACTCGACAGTCGCAAGGTGTTTGAAACAGCTCATTTTCAGGACACCAAAAAACATTAAACATTTGGGTGTTTAAGCTTTTGGGTCATCTTTAGAAGCAATTGAGACCCAAAAGCAAATATAAAAACTCATAAAATGTGAATTTTGCATAATAGGTCCCCTTAAAGATTGTCAGAATGGAGGAAAGCAGGTGAAAATTTGGATAAAACTATGTGACCCATTACCAGGTCTTGTTGGGCTTTGCGTAGCTCCGTCTCAAAGTCTTCAGGCTCCTCGCTGTCCGGGTCGCTGTCTGTGGCGCTCAGGCCGCAGAAGAACGTCGGGGGAAGCTGGAGGCTCTTCGCCCGCTCCTCTTCCTCTGGTGTTGGTTTCTTCTCCCAAACAAACTGGCAGTCTGGCTCTGAGAGCAGCACAGAGGTTCAGTGTGACGGAGAATTACTCAAATGTGTTTTAGTTGCTGTTATGACGGTAGTGTGATAAAGTTTGAGCTGAGCGGCTTACCCTCAGCACAGACTGCTGCTGCTGCTTCAGGGGGATCTGGGTAGAGCTTTCCATTCAAAGCTCTTACAGCCGACTCAAAGTCCTCATCTAACCATAAAAAAGAAATTCAGTAAAAATCTATTTTTAAATTTAGGTAACATATTAAGTTTTAGCTCACAATTCTGCTTTCCGTTAATTTACCAGGTATTAACTGTTTGCATCCTTATGATACCCAATAATGGTGTAAAAATAAGCTGAATAATACAAAACCATGAGGAAAAGTAAAGATGGACTTAATTTCTAAATCTGCTGGTCAAGCATAAACAGTCTCCTTAAATACAACACCAGCAGAAAAATATTTGGTACAGATTTATACAAGCAAATGTAGTGGATTATGACAAATTGGCAAACTGCAGCAGCATATCTTTATACAAACAGATGGAAATTCACCAATTAAAAATCCTAATTTGTTCAGATTGACTTGCTAATCCAGGCGAAATTAACTGCAGATTGTGATCAACTTCTGACAAATTTCAACGTGGATGAAATTTTTTTTAAATAATTTTAAAGCTTTTTTTCACCTGTGTTAGAAAGGTGTCCAGTATGTTTCAGACAAAACAGTAACCTGCTTGTATTAGTGTATGAATTAATAATATAATTTTGATATTAAATCATCACATTCAATAAATGCTCCTCATTGCAAACATTCTTTAAATCCATCAGATTGTGAAAACGACTCCACTGACTTTCTGGCAGATTTGGTTTAGGATTATGCTATGTTAGATTCTCATAAAACTTTATAATGATTTGGATGCAAGCTTGGACTTATTGTGACGCTTAAAATTTTAAATCATCTATTTAAATTTTAACCACAACAACCTTTACAACCCAAAGATATGTTTTTAGTAAACTTGTTTAGAGCCACAAATGGCACATTATCTTTTGGAAAAAGAAATTTAAAAAAAATTAAAATGGTAAATTTGTTGTATATTTTTGTAAAATTTTACATTTATTTTTAAGTTTTAAATGGAGAAAAGCAAAACGTTTTAATGAGTGTGGGCACATTTTCCTCTATTAGATGTTGATATTTGCGGAAAATGATGCTTTTCCCTCAATAGATTTGCTTGATGTTTAGTAGAGTTGTACAG
This sequence comes from Poecilia mexicana, assembly GCF_051168715.1. Classification (NCBI taxonomy): domain Eukaryota; kingdom Metazoa; phylum Chordata; class Actinopteri; order Cyprinodontiformes; family Poeciliidae; genus Poecilia; species Poecilia mexicana. The sequence goes on along the minus strand of NW_028263371.1, from coordinate 47,792,288 downwards.
GATGCATCACAATCAAGGTGGAGAAAGTAGTTTTGCTTGTTTTGCGCTTTTCATAAATCAGGTCTCACCGTCAGGTTCGTCATCGCTGGTGTAGCCTGGCTCGTTCTTATAGCAGAAGAAGGTGAGAGGCAGCAGGAGCTTCCTGGCTAAAGCCGCCTGCTCAGCTGTGGGCTCTCTGACGAAAACAATCTCCACATCGGAGTCGTCATCCGAACCCGAGCAGGACGCCTCCGCCGCCGCCTGAGGAGAGCCTATGATACAGATACAGCAGCAGTGAACATTAAGCTACTTCAAGGACTCATAAGTCACATTTATTTACTGTAGCTTTCAGTGCAAGTGTTAGATCCACACAGTAACGTAAAATAACATGCACAACAATGAAACGCATGCATGTGATTTACTGCAGTGAGAAACTACCTGTGGTAGTTTGATGACATTAAACTACGCAAACATTTGAGCTTTACCCCCAATTAGCTTCTGCTGATGTGCACATCATCTGCAAATGCCTCGCCAGGCAGCAAATTACATTTCATGCTGCTGCTGCAGATCCAGCACTAAAAATGGCTCTGTGAAAAATGTCACAGTGCGTGCCTCCCTGAAGGAACATCCTGTGTCTTCAGATCACCTTTCAGGAAACATTTTACTTTTACTGCCTCCTGCTGCGCTTCAACACTGCACTTCATGCACATTTACAGGACAATAACTGCGTTTTCGTTGACCGCATAATCACACAAACTGGAATGATGAAAATAAATTTGCTTAAATGGAAACATGCCAATTTTGAAATAAGAACAAAAAAGTTTTTTGCTAAGTTGTTGTGCCAGAATTAGGCGGTATTTTGAATGCATCAAAATTAGCGTATTTCGTAAAACTGCATTGGAAATATTTTTTTTTTTTTCGCATAAGTTATGTGATCAACAGCCGGATCTTACTACTGGCAGAAAAAATGAAGACGACGACAGAAAGTGGTGGTAGAATAATGGCACAGAGTGTTTTTAATGACTTATTCACATGTGACTTTAATTGTGCTTCTTATTGCGAAATTGTTTTTATTTTATTTTTTTACATTAGCAGAATATTAAAGTTTTGATCTCATTTGTAATGAAAACAAAGCTAGTTATGAACAGATTTTTTTAAACAAAGGCATTTTTATATAAAATTCAGTCAGTTTTACTAAAACTGCATGCATAGAATCTGTGACAAATCCAAATAATTTGGGTTAAAATAAAGAAAAAACAGCTGTTCACAGTGCCTATAAGGTAAAAAATGTCATTACTTTTACAGCTTGTTTGTGAACAAAACTGCAATGGAAATCAACAGCCAGATGTTACTACTGGCAGAAAACACAAAGATGACAACAGGAAGTAGCAGTGCCATGTTTTTAATGATGCGTTGTTAGAAATATTTAGTATTTTATCTTAAGTTTGCTGTGCTCTTATGTTTTTGACGTGTGAAGTTGATTTAATCGTGCTGTATATCACCATTGTTCTGTGAGTACATCAGTTCCTGCAATGCAGCTACAGGAAGAAACAAAGGAACTGGACTCTGCACTCATACTCTGCACTACTCAGCCTGGAGGTGCAACAAGACTGTGACTCAAGATAAAACAACAGAAGAAACAGTAACACTATGTAATTAACTCAAGATAACAGAATAAGCTATGCAACTAGGGACCACCCTCAGGAAATGAAAAGAGAGGGTACGGCAGAACGTGCTTTAGAGCGGTAGGAGATTATAACTAATGCATGTCTCTGTCCATTCTCCTTGCAAGTAAATTAAAACTCTCTTGTCTTTCTCCTTTTTGTGCACCGTTTGAATGTTGTAGGTTGTTTGAACCTGAGATGCGTCTTATTGCAAAATTGTGGTTATTTGACATTAGCAGACTATTAAAGCTTTGTAGTGGAAACAAAACTAGCTATGCACAGATTATTTAAAAAATAAAGGCTTTTTTATATTAAATTCCCTCACTTTTAGTAAAACTGCATGCATAGGATCTGTGAAGAATCCAAATAATTTGGGGTAAAATAAAGGAAAAAAATCAGCTATTTACTTTTGTATATACAGTGCCTATAAGGTAAAAAATGTCATTAGTTTTACAGCTTGTTTTGAACAAGATGCTTACATCCTGATGCTGGGCAGTTGCTAAGTTAGACACCAAGGACTGAACTTCAACACACGACATGCAACAGGTTAGCTTCAGTCTGTTTGGTCTGTCCACTCCGTGCAAACAGGTTATTGTTTGTTGAAGTCGGGGCCAGCCAGGTGACAGCTGAGGGGTTTTAACACACACTGCAATAGTTAGAGTACCTGGGCTTTCAAATTGGACGGTGGATGTGCTGGTCCAAAAGGCCATTGGGTTATCTTTGAAAAGCCTAAAATCCAGCCCTAAAGGATGACGGGTTGTTGTTGGTGAAGAGACACTAAATATGAGGCTGCCATGTTCAGAAAACAATGCCAAGATCGTTCAAATGGGAGAAAGTGTGTGACAACCGAGTCTTAACCAAATCCCTGAGCGCTCCTCTTAATAATTAAAATTCATCATCAGCGTGAAACTCACCGTATTGTTTGGCTTTTTAGGATTTATTTCAAAAGCAAGTATCAAGTGCACAAACTTATATTTATTGTTGATTTTCTTCAAATAATGATATGTAGGAAACTACACACTTTGTATATCAAACAATAAACATCTGGCATAATTATTGGCTAATTATTCAACCACCCTTCTTATGAGGAATAGAAAAGCTAATTTAGATATTTTAAGCTAAATATGTCCAATACACCTGATTGGAGACATGTAACTGTGTTCAGGTTCTAGCTTAAGTTGGATAATGTTGAAATCATCCTACAATATTTCCATTATATTTACACTATTGGTAGCAACATAGACCCCCAGAATGATGCATATGCCACCATGTTTGACAGTTGGTTCAGTTTTCTTAGGCTTTAAAGTTTCACCTGGATTCCTCAGCTCAAGTTATGCTTCATATGACCAAAAACATTCTCTCCAAATTTCAGCTGTGTCTTAAGGTTCTGATTTTGGAGTAGTGCTTCTTTCTTGGTTAGAAAGAATTCAAATTTGTGCACCCAATTCTTGTCACCAAAAGCTCCAAAACAATACTGTGTTCATGTGAATGAGTGAATGTAATCTAAACAGGAGCGTGTATGCAGGATATTTTAATTTTGACTACTTTGGTTTTGTTCGCACACATTAATGCCAGTGGCGGCTGGTGGATAAACTTCTGTTAATAGATTCCCTTCCCTGTCCAGAATAAAAGACTCAAATGAGCTGCAATGTTCATTACTGATTAACAGCAAAGAACAAATGATAGTAGCTTATGAAAAGAAAAAGTAAAATAAAGCATAAAGACCACAGACCAATAAGGTAGCTAAAACTAACATGCAGAGGAACAGAAGCTGTAGCTTACCAGCTGTCTGTAAAATCCTCTGCATTGTCACATAAAGTGGGGAATTCTTTCCAACTTTATCACCATGGCAACCCAAAACATTCCGGCATCTTCACTGGCAAGAGCAAAATTCTGAGACCCAATCAGCTATTCTGATTGGCCAAATGTTTATTCCTTTCCCTAGCAACCACATGTGATTGGCTATTTAGCTTCACCTCTGGAAAGCTAGTCAGTAGTGCCCCCAAAAAGGAGCCTGTCGGGGAAAACTCACTATAAATTCACTAAAATTCAATGTTGACTACATTTAAATAAACACTATTAAGGAACACAGGGTAATACAAATTTTAAAAATGCTTACAGATCATTTTTAATACTTAGATTTTTTTTCTCCTCCACAACCAGCCGCCACTGATTAATACATCTAAAACATAACATTTGTCTTATTACATTTTAAAAAGCAGCACTGGCAGAAAAAAGTGAGCCGAACCTTCTGAGAACCATGAACAGACTTTGGTGATGGATCAAGTGTCAACTTGGACCAACCAAAGAGAAGCAAAAGGGACATTAAAATAAAACATAAAAGTTTTTTTTTTTTTACCTGTATGCATTTTGAATGCTGGCGCAGGAATCGTAGGCTTGACTGAGCTTTCACCATCTTTGGCCGTCAACCCCGACACAGATGCAGATGCTTGGGACTCTGACTTAGGAGAGCCAAAAATCTTCTGAACAGAATCAGAGCCGAACACAAACTTCGGTGGAGACACCACAGTCTTCAGGGGATTGACAGGACTCTGAGACCCAGCTGCAGTTGACCTGGCGGCCGGAGAAGTGGCTGTTCGTTCCCGTGTCGTCTCTTCCAGAACAGCAATAGCTGCTTGCCCACAAAGAGATGTAGTTGTGCTTTCAGATGTTGCTGATGGTCCACTTTCTGATGGTGCTGAGAGTCTTGGCGTCACAGGAGTCATGAGTTCGGATTTTTCCTGCGCCGCCTTGGCCTCTTCAAAGACCTGTTTGAATGTATTTGCAGTCTCTTGCATCTTAAACCTCACAGCCAGCTGCTCAACTTTGCCCTCTCCCTCTTCGGCAAAGTCCAAGGCACTCCAGACCCAGGCCTTTTCTGCCCCCTTCATGGGCTCCAGCCTCATGGCGGATGAGATCCAGTGATTGGCACAGAGCTTGAGCACCTGATCTCTCCTCATTATTAACCTCACACGTTTGGTCTCAAAACTCTGCAGGATCTTGAGGTCTCCAATGCCCCTCTCCTTCCACTGCTTCACCTCTTTGTCATAGCGGTACAGTTTGGCTCTGTGGCTGAAGACCACCAGCTCATTTTCCTCTCCAGTAGAAATCTCAACCAAGTCAGGCAAAGGTACAACGGGTTCAAAGTACTGTCCGTCTCGCTCTTCGTCTTGAGTTGTATCCTGCTCCTCATCAGTACCCACTGATGCCCTGCTCAGGTTGAGCTTCGCAGGAGACTTGGATGGGCTGATGCCGGGTTGGAAATTGAAGCTGAACCCACTTGTGGATTCTCCGAAGCGGAAGAGGTTCTTCCTCAGGGGGCTGCTCGAAAGAGGGGTGGTGTAGACCGATGAGTCAGCAGTGTCATCCAAAGCTTCTTCCCGTAGGTCGTAGTTATCCCACTCCAAGGTGGGGCCTGTTGTTTCCCCATGAGGCCTGACCCCTAAACTGGAAAGTTCGCTTGCGGCAGTAATGTCTCCCTGCACTTCGTCGTCTTGGATTTTCGTCTTCTCATCAGTCAAAAACGATTTCAAGTCTTTTAAACCGGACTTCATCTCCTCTGCTTTCTTGATGAGGTGAGCCGTTCGGCCAGTGTCCATCAGCTTGTGGGGCGTTTGCAGAGGGATATCCAAAAGAAGTCTCTGACATTCTTCAAACTTCTCTTTGAACTCGTCTGCTAGCTCCGTCGTTTTAAATTTGGCGGCCAGCTGTTCGAGTTTAGCATCTCCATCAGAGAAGTCGTTGGCCATCCATATCCAGGCTTTGTCTGAGCCAGCCAGCGGCTTAAGGTTCATGGTGGTGGTGATCCAGTGGTTGGCGCAAACCTTCAGAACTTGATCCCTTCTCATCAGCACTCTCAGCCGGCCATTTGTGTTATTTTTAAGGAACTTCAAGGTTCCTACACCCCGTTCCTTCCACTGACTGGTGCCGGAGTCGAATCGGAAGAGTTTGACGCGCTGGGAGTAGAGAACCTGCTCATCTTCCTCACCAGTCACTACGTCCACTTTGTCAGGCATCTGGACCACTGGTTCAAACTGGATGTCGTCGTGTTCTTCCGTTTTATACATGCCGTCGTCTTCCAGTTCGTTTGAGGCCTCTGCCTTGGTAGGGGTCGTGTGTGGCGATGCGAATACCTGCGCTCCTGCTCCGGAGAAACCTTTGAAGTTTGGATCTTTCTGGCCAAACTGGAAGGTTCCTTCGGAGGACTTGGCCAAGTCTGCAAAACTAAACGAATCGGCTTTCCCAGCAATTAAAGGATTTTGATCTTTTTCCGTTTGGTCTACGGCAGGCGTAGACACATTTTCTTTCTCCTTGTGTTTGTCAGCCATGTTTTTGAGGATACTGGAAGCGGACCCTGTTGAAGTTTGATTATTAGATGAGGCCGAATCTGTTGCAGAATCCTGAACGCCAAACTTGAAGCCACCAGCTGGGATGGGCATTGAAAAAGAGAATCCAGAGGAGGTTGTGGTGGCTGGCGCAGCCTGAGGAGCTTCAAACGTGAATGCAGATGCTGAAGCTTTGTCTTTATTTTGTCCAAACTGAAATGCACCACTGCTTCCAAAAGTAAATGCAGGTCCAGCAGCCTGGTTGGATGAACTTGTGGTTCCAAAGTTGAAACTGAAAGACGAGGCAGAAGCAGCAGATGTGACTGTGCTTTTAGCATTAGGGTTTGAGGTTTTACAGGCCACACATTCATTGGAAGAGGCCTTATTTCTCACAAGACAAGCCTCACAGTCCCATTCTCCTTCCTTCTTCCCAAACATGGCCTCTAAAGAAGGATTTGGATTTGGAGACTGGCAAGAAACACACTGAGCTGCTGACCCTTCATTTCTGACCAAACAGGCGTTGCAGTCCCACTGTCCGTCTTTCTTGGCAAAATCTGCCAGAAACCCTGACACCGCAGGTGCAGTTGGTACTGCTGGAGCCACAGTGGATGATTGAGCTGCTGGAGCCACAGCGGATGATTGAGCTGCTGGAGCCACAGCGGATGATTGAGCTGCTGGAGCCACAGCAGATGATTGAGCTGCTGGAGCCACAGCAGATGATTGAGCTGCTGGAGCCACAGTGGCTGATTTTGAAGCTGGGTTTGGAGTTTGACAGGAAACACATTTGCTTGCAGAGGCTTCATTTCTCACTTCACAAACATCACAGTCCCACTGTCCTGGCTTTTTGCCGAAGCGTGCAGCAAATCCAGCATCGACTGCAGACACGGAGGACTGTGCAGCAGGAGCTTCTGGTGCTGGAGCAGTTTGTGCTGCCTCGAATTTTTTGACTGCAGTTTTAGGAGTTTTACAAGAAGCACAACTGTCTGTTGATGCTTCATTCTTTGCAGAACACTTGTCACAGTCCCACTGCTCTGGCTTTGTGGGAATTTGTGAACCAAAGCTGAAACCAAATGGACCAGCCGGTTTGTCGGTAGGTTTTGAGGAGCTCATCCCGAATGTAAAAGAGGAGGGAACTGAAGTTCCAAAAGCACCAAATCCTGTAAATGTTGAGGTTGAACCACTGGGTTTTGATGAATCTGTACCAAACTTGAAGCTAAATGGGCTGGTTTTGGCTCCAGTAGTGACCTGAAGTTCTGGTTTAGATGAAGACTGTGGATTGGGAGTGTTGCATGCTGCACACTGCGCAGCCGTTGCTTTATTTCGTACATCACACACGGCGCAGTCCCACTCGCCTTCTTTAAGAGCGAACCGAGAAGCCAGTAAACCAAAGTCTTTGGGGGTTTCCTCTTTCTTCTCTTGCTGTTTTTCTGGTGATTTGCTCGTCACCTGCTGGGCTTCCTCAAACTTGGCTTTGAAAAGAGCCGCCTCATCCACAGTTTTGAAGCGAATGGCCAGCTGTTCAGGTTTAGGCTCTTCATCCGCATAGTCGATGGCGTTCCACACCCAGGATTTGTCCGAGCCAGCGTTGGGTTTCAGCAGCATGTCTGCAGTGATGTAGTGATTTGCACAGATCTTAAGGACCTGCTCTCTTCTCATCAGGAGGCGGACCTTCCCTTTAGTGTTGTGTTTCAGGATTTTAATATTTCCGATTCCTCGTTCTTTCCATTCTTTTGTCTCCGTGTCGAATCGGTACAGCTTTGCCCTGTTGCAGAACATTTCCTCCTCCTCTTCTTCACCTGTTTTCACATCCACCTTATCAGGGAGAGGGACGATCGGTTCAAAGTGAGGACCGTCTTCGTCCTCCTCAACGTGTGTGCTCTCGTCGCTCTCTGCGGCCTTCTCCAGCTCTGACGTCTTGCCGATGCCAAAAGCCGTTGCTTCCCCAAACTTAAACGGTTGCTCCAGCTTCCCAAAGAAACTTCCAGCTGTCGCGTTTGGAGTGGAATCTGCAAACGAGAAGCTGCTTATGTTTTTATTTCCGAAGGTGAAGATGTTCTGGTGGCCTGAGGGCTGCTCGTGGGCCAGCGGCTTCTCTGGAAACGAGTCGGGCTTTGGGGGGAGGTCTGAAGTGAGGAGGCCGAGCAAACTTTCACTTTGCTTGGTTTGGGGCGAGCAGAAACTTAAATCTCTCTCAGAGGATTTGGGAAAACAATTGAAGTTAAAAGCAGGTGAGGTTGTAGCCGGGCCAACTGCCCCTGCGCCGAAATTCGGCACTCTGGGTACGTCAGCTGCAGCTTGCTGGCTGAAGGAAAGCTTCCCAAAGTCCACAGGCTTCCCCTCTACGCCCTTCGGCGGCTGAACGGGGGCGACAGACGGCTTGGTGAAGTAGCCAGGCTCAGGCAGAGTGGGGTTAATAGTCTGCGGGGCGATGTTCTGCCCGTAAAATTCTTCACTGTATGGAGAGAGAAGGCCTGTGGCTTGAGATTCAAACCGAAGGGGGGAACCGAAGACTTGTTCCTGCGGAGGGTAGATGCAGGACGGGGCGGTCTGCAGCGGAGGCGTGTGTTTGGGCGGCTGGTAGGCACACATGTGCTGCTGGGGGGGCATACGGTTCACCCCATACATTGGACCCTGTGTGAAAAGATTAAATAATAATGATCACTCAACAGGTGGGAGAAGTTTATTTCTATATATAAATGGATGTTAAATGATGATAATCACCTTGGTGGGGGTGACGTTTGCTGCTGTCCGCAGTAAATACTGGGAGTTGTAGGCAGGAGACGGGTTGTAATAAACAGAAGTGCCTGTGGTGGCAACTAAGAGAGAGAAGCAGTTTAATAAACTGATGCTTTTTTAAAAACAATTATTTAAAATACCTTGGCAAAATATTGATAGGCTCCCAAGTATTTTATCCTTGAACCTTTTCGTATTTTATTGCATTACAACCACAAACAAATGCATTTTAATGAAAGTTTATAACAATGAAGTTTTTGTGGTTAGGATGTGACAGAATGTGAAGCGGTTCCAGGACTGAATAGCTTCTGAAAGCAGCGTGGACCACTGACCAGTTAGTGGGGCTCCGTGGTAGGACTGGACCGGGGTGAACGGCTCCTGCAAACTCTCGTTTCTGTAGGCGTCTCCATACATCTTATGGTGAGGCGAGCCGGAGTTCACTGACGCGTTGTGTTTGAGATCATGAACCTCATTCTAGGGGAAAAAGGTAAACGCAGTGATGCAAATCATTGGTGTAGAGCAGATGTTTTAAACTAACTAAATCCATTTGTATTTCTGCAAAAATCTAGTGAATAATCTGTCATTAAAATCATATTAATGTATTTATTTTCCCCATTCTGGAGTGGAAGAAGTTGAAAAAGTTGAGATAATTACCTTGAGGGCTTCTACTTGCTGACATAATATCTGAAGGAGACTTTTCTGGTCTTCAATCCAATGAGGTGGTGTCTTTGGTGAAATCTGAACAAAAAAAAAAGAATGTAATAAACTAAAAGAAACTTATTTGCACAAATAACAAGGCTTATTAATCTCCAAAAGTAAAATTCAAGCACTTTTCACAGTGTTCAAACTTTTCCAGCACTACACTTTGGAGACAAAAGCAAAACAAATGAACTTAAGAAAACCATTTCAATTATCAGCGAGGTAATACAGCAAGATTTTAAGTTATAGTCCCTCTCACACACACTTTGTACAAAAACAACACACTAATTAAAAAGATCCCCTCATTTCAATAACTGTTTAAAGTATAAAATAGAAAAACGCTCAATAAGTCATCGAGCCAGTAGGACAAACAGTCCAAACTAATTTTAAGATAAACAACCTTTCTGCTCAAATTAAACACAATACACAAAGAAAGTCACCAAAAAAAATCTCTTAAAAAATATTCTCGCTAAATTCTACGGGATTTAGCAAAATTAAATAATTTTGGTGATTCTAACTTAACCAAAACAAGAAAGTTTAGTCTGATTTAACTTCAGACTGCAATAAAAAAAATCATAAAAAAGATTTAACTTAATCACAAAACTGTGCAGGGTGCACATAAAGCAGTTTCCAAACCTTGAAGGCACAGAATCAGAATTTTTAAGGAACCCGAATCAAAACATGTGATCCACGGACTCACCAATCTTTTGGAAGGAGAAACAATGCTTTTGCTCGGAGAGGGAGAAGCAAACTTGATGTGCGAAATGGTGGCGCTGGTTTCTGTGAGACGAGCCGGGCTGGAGTGAGTCGGTCCTCGCCGAAGGTTCACCTCCTGCTCCTCTTCCTCGTCCATGTGCTCCAGGGTTTCGCCAAGCTGCTGATTTACGTCGTTCAGGAGGTCCACCACTTCCTCCATGGACACGGGAAGCTGCAGAGCGACACGTTAGCAGCGAGACTCAGACACAGGGGTAAAAACAACAAGGACAAATTTATCAAAATCCAAATGAGGAAATTTTATGACTCAAACTTGTAACCGACCCTTTCGATGTCGTCTGCGTTGGCGTTGTAGATTTTTGACAAGTAGTTCCTGAACTTCCTCAGGAAAGTTAGACACCTGTCCTGGGTTTCCTCCACGCCGTTGCTGGCCTCCTCTGCCAGCCGCTGATAAATCTGCAAAAAGTAATAAAAATAAAAGTTGTTCATGACCAGAGCTGGGTAGCAACAAACTACATTTACTCAGTTACACTTACTTTAGTGACTTATTTTTTAAATTTTTTTATTACTTTTTGGAGTATATTTTACTGTGCTGTACTTGTTTTGCTTGAGTAAACTTTCTGGATACTTTACCAACTTCACTAAATGAATGTTTTAACCAACACAGTCACAAACCTGTTTTTATTCAAGTTTCATATTGATATAAATTGATTTGGTGAAAATATTTCATTTGCCCAATTTTGTTATTTTATGTTTCTTTCTTTTTTGTCTTCAAACTTTCACATAACTTTATAACTTGGTCCATCTGATAATGTAATTTTAAATATTAAATGACTGATGTTTTTAATAGTTACCCAGACTTTTTACTAAATACTTTTTACTTATACATTTTAAGAGGGTTTCTTAACTTTTTCTATATTCAAATGTCGTAATTTTTCACTCATATTAAAGGTTTTGGTCCAATCTGTGATTGAGCATCGTTACCAGTAAGGTAGACTTTCATAATAAAAGCCTCTGCTAATAAAAACAGATTATAGACTGAGATATAATCCATTTATGGTTTTGTCCCTCCAGAACCTGCTGTGTTTATTATTCCAAACTCAGAAATAGCAGGAGAGAGTTATTCATTACTGACGGTTTCAATGAATAATCACATCCTGTCAAAAAGTGGAGGAAACACTGAATATTAAACCAGACACTGTTGATGTTTCCAACAGCAGATCATTACTGTGTCTCTGCTGCCAGACGGAAAATTATCGGGTGTCAGAACCTCGACTCTGAAAGCGATCTGGAGCGAAACCCAGTCATTAAAATCACACAGAAAGAGGTGATTATTAATGTAACCTGGAAAATAAATAGAACTGATTATCTCTAACTTTTGGAAGCAAAGGTTTGCAGAAACTAAACTCTACAGGAAGGGCTCCAACGTATTTTTGATTAAAGGTTAAGAATTGATCCCAGTGGTTTACCTGCGCTAAATGCCAAATCGACGACATGTTGTTGATGCTTTCTAAAGTCGCGATCGCCTCCTCAGTTCTGCCTTCGATGTCCAGAAGAACAGCGTACGCGATTTTCGCTTCGTCTTCATAACCTTTCACAGCGGAAACCTGTGGACATAAAAACACACCTAACATCAGCAACAAGAGTTAGCATTTGAAGCTTTTCCCGTTTAACCCAAAAGGTGTCGTCGACAACGCATTTTTACAAGCCAACTTTGCAGTACTGTAACTCTGCGATACCTTGCGCTTTCCAGCCGATATCGGGTTATTACGGTAATTTCACTCGCGCCTAGAAGGGAGCATGTTTTACTTTGGTTCACTCTGATGAAACACTCAATAGACAGTAAATGTCTAAATAACTGCTACATATTAAAAGCTCCAGCTGTTATGGAGAAATGGACAAAAATATTTACTCACAGGACATTTAGAGAACTTTGTATAACTAAACTAAGCAAACATACTGAGGCGGAGATTTGAAACTTAGGTCATAAAAGGTAAAAAGTGAAATTCTGAGTTTGATGACGACCTGAATGTCCTTAGAGGCGAAGTGTATGAAGAGAGGGTCCAGCGGTTCTGGTATGCTTCGTCTGATTTTTATTTTCTCCAGCAGCGGCATCACAACCCGCCAGTAGTGGACGCTGCGGCCGACGTACTCCTTCTGGTCGTAATACGAGTTCATGCCATCGCCCTGCGTTAATAATTACAGTTGAGAAAACATCAAGAAACATGTTGAGTTTCCAAACTGAAAGCGTTTAGACTGAGCGTACCGTCTGGCTCAGACTCTGAGCCCAGTGGATCATCAGCGCCGGCTGGAGCCCGTGTTTCTCTCCAGCTCTCAGCGTGTTCAGGCCGTGTTGCACAATCATCCGTAGTTTGGCCGACGTACCGGGACTGCAAGGAGGCAAATGTTAAAACTGAGCTCTCAGGATACTGATGAATGTAAATTAAAGAAAAATCTTTAAAACAGCTAATGCCTTTTAGAGAAACGTATTGAAAGAGCCTGAAACAAAAAAAGGAAAATATAATTAAATATTTAGCCAATTAAAAACAAAAAGGAGTTGCGCCATTTGCAGATTTTAAAGATAAAAATTACATTTCTGACACTCACAGGGCTCGTTTGTGGATGAGGCTGTAGACGGCGTCCCACCACTCCCTCTGCCGCTGCGTGGCGAGGAGGCGGAGCAGAGGAAGAGGAAGGCAGCGAGGCTCGAAGAGCTGCTGCCGCGGGCTCAGGCTGCGGTTGATCCTCGCCGTGTCCTGAAGCTGACAGTGGCTGCAGAAAACCACGCCGCATAAAAACGCCTGAACGGAGCAAACGGAGGACAGAGACGTTTAACACTCAGTTCCCAGTTTATTGACAAAAAAAATAAAAGAATAAGTCTGAAAAGTCCTCAAACTTGCATTTGTTATTAGACAATTTTCATGGCATAATAATGCAAGAACACATTTTTCCTTACCACTGGAACTGGAAGACATTTTAAATGTCTAAAATAAATAAACAACAGAAACAACAAACATAATGAATTATGAAGCCTCTCTAAACAAAACTGTAAAACAAACCAAAAGAACTTGTATCTCAATTATAAGTCTGTGACAAAACGTAAAAATTGACGTTCACAGATCAATCTGACTGAGCTTGAACTCTTTTTGCAGAGACTGAACAAACTCCAGATGTGAGATCTTCCTTCCACTTCACTTACTGCTCAATCAATAATCAATCTGATTTAGATCTCCAGACAAGCTGATGGGCTCTCACCTCCAGGTCCAGCAGGCAGATGGACTCCGGCGCGTTGGTGTCCAGCTTGGACGTTTCCAGCGTCAGCCTGGGAAACAGCTGCTGCAGCCAGTCGCGCATGGGCGGCCTCTGGTCCAGCAGCATCCACTGCAGCCCCAGCCAGCTCAGGTGCTGCAGCTCCCCGCCGTGCAGCAAGATGGAGCCTAAAAACACAAAGAGTCATCACTCTACAGGAAGACAACTTCTTCCGGATGCTTTGATCCTGGAGGCACATTTTAAAGGTTTGTACCCAAGTCCCACTTGACTAGGTTGGAAAGCTCTGGACCCAATGAGCTGAGTGAGTGAATGTCGTCGTTGGCGATAAACGAGGACGCGGGGGAAGCCTGTGGACCCCAGAGGAGCTCGAACAGAGACTCCTGACCGCTACGGTTCCCAAACGCCTCCACCACCTGCACACAAACACGGTCACTACCACCAGGGGGCGCACACGGCTCCCACTGCGAAATTCAAGAGCCTTTCCAGCACCAAACTTTGGAGATAAAAACAGTTTAATTCACTATTATACAATATCATTTATTACTGTTATTAATACGTTTTCTGTTAGTATTCGACAAAGTAACCTTAACTGTAACAAAATTTTACGTTTTGAAATGTCTCTGACTGGTCCGGGAACAAAACACTAATTTAACAACAAAAAATTTCTAAGTTAAGAAGTATTTCAATCTCTGACAGCAGAGTTTTTTTATTGATTTATTGATCGTCTAAATTGGTCCAGAGTGTCAATATACTTTATTTTTGTTCTCATCTATGCTTTAGCGTTTGCCTACCAAGATGGCGGATCAGTGGAGCGGATCGTTTCCGGTTCAGACTTGTGGGAGCTATGTACAAATCATTGAGCTGATAGGAATAATAAATATGTTAAAAAATAAAAACTGTTCTTGCAGATTTTTGTAAATAGAAATAATTTTGGTAACTCTAGTTAGCCTAAAACAAGAAAAATTAATCAGATCTAACTTCAGACGGTGAGAAAAAAAATGTCTTTGTATACCTATTCTGAACTGGAAATAACGTTTTTAACAAAATGTTAGATTGGACTTTATTACAAAACTATGCAACTTAAAATAAACACTTTCAAGGATTTCATAGCATTTCTGCAAATGTTCATAATTAAAAACAATAATTCGCAAATAAAATGCTTTCAGCCTTTTGTCTTAACATCAGGAGTAAAATTCTGTCAAATTCAAATTTCTTTGCACATTTTGTTAAGACATACATTTGGATAAATCAGGACAGAAATAAGCCGACCTCTCTTATCAGAGTGAAGGTGTCGGCGCTCAGGTTGAACAGCATGTGTCCCGCCTGACTCTGCCGGTCGCTGGCCAGCAGCTCCAGCAGCTGCGGCGGCGACTGGTCCTTTTTGGTCACTTTAGTCTTTGGTCTGGGAGCCTGGTGCAAAACAGAGACAAGAAAATGTAAGGAAAATGTTTTCTAGACAAGTAAGACACTAAGAATTAAGAATAAAGCCTGTCTAAAAGCTTTTTATTAAAATATAAGATGCCAAAGTATTTTAAGTTTCTGTACAATACGGTAAATTTGAGGACATATGAAGAGAAATTGACTATTATAATTTTATATCTTGATCATAAGCAGAATTTAGGTAAACATAGGTTCAGTTTCACTATTTTACTAATGATTCAGTCTACTTTTCTATTTTAAGCATCAATTAAATGCAAATGAAATGGTCATGCTAATGCAAACATACATGAACAACTTGATACTCAAAATCCTCAGAATCGTAAAGCATATTTCTGAAATAAATCCCAACCAAAAAAAGAAAACATTTCTATAACAGCTATAATTTCTAGATTTTAATTTTATTTAATAACATTCAAAATATTTTAGAGCTAAATATTGAACAAACTGGATCCGTTCACATTTATTTTCCACAAATCATAAAACATAAAGAGAATAAACATAATAAAAAAGTACACAAATTTAAAAAAATATAATAAATAAAACTAAAATACAGTAACTAGCTATGTGATATATAGATATGTATATTAAAAAGTGTGTTCAATATGTAATAAAGGATAATTTAATGGTTTTTATACCATCTGGACTGAGATCAGCTTCATTTTAAAATCTATAAATTCAGGAGGTTTTTGAAATTAATCGCTTTTCAGACACCAAAGAAACATTAACTAATTGCAGAAAAACATCTAGGTTGTTTTCAGAAGCAGTAAAAACACAAGTGAAAGTACAAAAATGTGCAAAATGTGATTTTTTTTCTTGAATAGCTACATTTGGGTAATATTTAAGATAGTTTCCTTTTTATGCATGAAGCAACACCTAGCTCCTCCTCTAATGCTAAAATCTAAATGAACAGAAATGTAAATGAAATCCCTGTAAATGGTTTATAACTGCTTGAGGTCATCCATCTCCACCGGTACCGACCGGTACCATCGCTCCGGTACCGACCGGAGCGACTCTCGGGTACCTGGTATGCCAGCAGGTAGCAGAGCGCGGCCAGGTCGATGACGGCTCTCCAGGCGTGCTGCCGGTCCTGAGCCATTTTCAGCAGCAGCGTGGCGGCATGCAGGTACAGGTGAGCCCTCATCTCCACAAACGCCTCCAGGAGTTCATCGGCGAAGAGCGCGGCGACGCCACTCAGCGCCTGCATAGCTTGGTCGAAACTGAACAAAAACACGAAACAAAAATCAGTTAAAGTTATTCTAAGTACTAGTTTTAGCTTTATTAAATAGCACCATCCATAGACAGGTGTCAACTCTGAAACATTTTATAGACTTCCCAAATCCTCAATACATATTATTTATTACATAATCACATAATATTTGTCTCATGTTCTATGAAATAATTTGGAGCCAAACTACAATAACAAGGAAATAATATTTTAGAAAAGCTGAGCTTTGCTAAAATGTATCGCATCCCTTCAACTTCCTCATTTTCTCACATTAGATCCACAAACGTTTCTGCTTTTTATGTGAAAGACCAACACAAGGTGTAAAGTCCACCTGATTTTTATTTAATTTCTGTATAAATGGTTTAATTTGAATTACAAAAGAGATGCATGTTGCAATAAGCAAAAAATCAATCACATTTACCAGGTAAATAATTTCCATTTGCATTATTATTATTATCCCTTCCTACTAAACACTGGAATACAAAAGGCTTTAATCTGGTTCTCTGGTCTCAATTTTTTGTGAAGTGAAATTTTGTTTACAGACACTTTTTGTTTTGTTTTGTTTCCTTATTTTGGATATTTAAAATGTCTTCCAGTTCCAATGTCAAATGTTCAACAGAATTTAAGGGTTACTGATCTTATAGATGCCATTACCATCATGTTACTCGAAAATGGTCTCAAAACAACAATATTATTGTACATCATAATAACTTCTGAGACAATTTGAACCGCTGGGCCTGACCGACCTCCTGAATGCGTCGACGCTTGGCTGCACGCCGCTCTCAGATAGTCTGATTCGCAGCAGGCTGCAGTGTGCCAGCAGGACTTCTCTTTGGAGACGTCGACACATCTTCTCATTATTTGAAATGCTGGGCTGATCCAGATACTCCTGAAAGGAAAAAGAAAGCATTTACATTTAAAGGTGACCCATTGTGTTTCCCTGAACAGGTTAGGGTGGGTCTATGTACAATACGAAACAGGTTCATTACATTTAGAGCTTTTTGTTTTTCCCATCAGTCATATAAAGAGCTGTTTTAGGGCTTTTGTCACTTTAAACCCAGAAAATGTGCTGGCCACTCCCTCAACTCAAAGTTTACACTTGCATGTGAAAATGGCTGTAAAATAGGCAAAATTATACAGCTGAACATCTTTGAAAAGAATTAATAGAGCCTCCTGCACAACCAACAAGAATGCAGCAATCAGCTTCTGGATGGCAGGTCAACAAGAGAACATCCAGCAGCCATTGTACAGCACAAACAGCTGAAAAAACAGCTGACCAAAGCAAATGTGCTGGAGCGCTGCTTGGGTTGCTAGGTGACGGGCTGGGGTTTGCTGGGGTTGCTAGGTGACGGGCTGTGTCTGCTCAATGGTGATGTAACATTCGGGCGGTTTTTGAAATGGCAAATTTTTCAGACACCAAAAACAGCTGGTTTGTTTTTTTTGTCTGTAAGAAAAAAAAAACCCTGCTTCTAGAAGTAGCTGAGACTCAGAACGACAAAAAAATGTGCAAAAATATATAGACCCCGTTTAAGCCCTCTTCTTTTGTTTTGTAAGTTGAAACAGGTGTTTAAACGATTCCAAAAAAAATAAAAAATTTAAATTACAGATGTTCCACACTAAAAAAAAAAAAAAAACAAATAAAAGAGAGTCAAGTCCTGACCTGTAACGTGTTCAGTTGCACGTTGTACCAGTCCAGACTGTTGCGCAGCAAGCCCTTTTTCTCAGTAGCCAGACAATGTTTGACGGCCTCATCCAGTCGACCGTCCTGGCAAAACAGCTGAACCAACTTTACATTCACCAGAGCGTCGGCCGGCCGGGCTGCCAGCTCAGCCTGGAGGAGGTCGAACAGCTGGTTCCAGCCCTGCTGGCCCTGACGGCTCAACAGGCGCTCCTGAACGGACACAGACAGTCGTGAGAACAAGGCAGCTGTTGATGCTGGACTTGCACAGCTGAAGGGCTATGGAGACGTTTCACTGGGTAAGAGCAGCTCTCACCTTTAAGTTGAAGACTTCTGGGCTCCCAGGCATGAGCTTTGCAGCTTTTTCCACCCAGAACTCAGCTTTGCTGTCGCAGTCTCCCTTACCAACGAACAGCTCGGCAACTTTCAGCACCAGGTCTCTCTGCACCGGGTTCAGGTCCACCGAGCGCTGCATGGAAACAGAAGTTAGGCTACCTTGACACTGCAGGCCTTAATGCTCACTTCTCTTTTTTTTTTTTTGTGAAATCTGATTTTTCTTTTTGCCGTGGTCGTTCACATTTCCAAATATATGCAATTTGTATGTGATCTCCTGTGTGGACTACAAAGTGTCACGCATGCGCAGTAGGAGGCGCAATAACAACACATAAAGAGAACTAGTGTTTTGCCAACCGCCATTAAAAAAAGAAGAAGTGCTCAGTGTTTGTGGAAGTAAACATGGATGCTAATGGGGGAGCATATCTTATGGTTTTAAAGTTGATATCCAACTTAAACCTTATTATTGTCTGCCATGTTTTCTGTTTTTATTCCTGCTTGCTCGTTTCAGGACGCAGAATAGTGAGAATAATATTATGAATACGACCTGCCCAATCAAGATTCAGATCACTTTTGAAAAAGATCGGATACCTATTGGATATGCCAGTGGCCTAGGTCGCATTCAAAAAAATCCCAGGGTTTCACCCAGTATATTATAAGCCTGGCGGGCCACGAGGCTTTACTTGCAGCCCCACCAGGGTAAGCATTGCTTACCGATTCTTCATTTTTTATTATTTGACTTTTTTAAGACTTTATAGTTGGGATTTAGGTATTTTAATAATCTCTTCCAATAACACATAATTACCTAATAATACTTTACATTTTTCTGTTAAAATTAAACTTTTTGTTTTACTCAAAAACATGGCAGATTGCTGGACGACTGCCCCATAGCACCCCTACCACTGGGCTTAGTAGGTTTGCTGGGGAAACCCTGAATCCCATCTGTGTTGTTCAGACTAAATAAATAAATAAATAAAAATAAAAATTGGATTTGGGTCACTTTAGGCTGGGGCTCAAACGTAACCTTTAAGTAGGGCTGGATAATAAATTGGTTATATATATCACATGATCAATATCAACAGAAAATGTTTGAATATTCAATAATTTCACTGAACTCAAATCCAGAACCAAACAGCATTCTGGGGGATGTAGGCAGAGAAAATGGCCAGCTAAGCAAAATAAGTGGCATCAACTCATTCACTCTTTGGTTACCTAGCAACAATCTGTTAAGTAGCAGGCAGTTTCAAGGCCCCCCTTCTGCTCCCCACTTCGGTTGCCTAGCAACCTGTTGGGTAACTTCTGCAGCAGCAGTTTAAGATTTCACCATAACTCTTAACAATAAACAGTGTGGAGCAAAAACTGGATGAGACAGGACAGATCATAGCACCAGTTTAGCAGTATTTCAAATATTTAACAGAAAAAAACTAATCAATTTTCTTCCCACTTGCGCTTATCAGGACACAGAATAGTGAGATTTGTTGAGAAACAGTGACGTTCAGTTCGGATGAATGCGACCTGGACGTTAGGTCGCATTTGAATCGGATACGTATCGGATACGGGTCACATTCGAAAAAGAATCCGACCTGTGCTGTTCACACTGCCATGAAAAGATCGGATACAGGTCGCATTACGTCAAAAAAATCGGAATTGAGTCACTTCAGGCTGCAGTGTGAACGCACCCTTAGTCCTTCTTTGTTGTGCTAATAGCACTTAGCATTCGTCAACAAGCAACACAAATAACCATCCAGCTTGAACACATTTCGCTAAGCAGTAAAACGTAATTTAACGAAGCTTCAAGGCGGATAATTTGCCTCGAGAAATGTTAGTAATCAAAGTAGTGGAATCATTCAACGAATCGTTACAGCCTAGTTAAGTCAACACAGCCCTCCTACCTTGTAGCAACCGATTGCCTTGTTGATCTCTCCCTCTCTTTCATAGAGCTGTCCCAGGAATTTGTGTGCTTTGGGATCCCTCTCCTGCACTTTGAGATACTCTGATACATGTCTGAGGAGAGCATGAGATGAGTACAGTCAGTACAACATCAAGGAAAACAAAAGAAAACAAAAACTAATTTTTCCCCACAGTAAAGATGCTTACCGTTTTGCAAGTTCATATTCTTTTGCTTCAAAGTACAGTTTTGCAAATAGAAATCCTCTGACTGGCTTCTGTAGAAAAAAAAGGAAAACAATATATAAACATTTATTATCTAGAAACACAGGGTTTCCCCTAGTGTATAATAAGCCTGGCAGGCCACCAGGCTTTACTTGTGCCCCCACCAGGCTTGGCATTGCTTTACTTAAGTCTTTTTTTTTTTTTTTTTCAAATGTTTTCATTTTTTAAGACTTTACAGTTGGTGTTCAGATATTAATCTTCCAATAACACATAATTATCAACTGATATTTTTAAAATTCCAGTCAACTTTAAGCATTTTTTAACTCAAAAACATTGCGGACCGCTGGATGAATGACTGCCAGAGCACCCAACCACTGGATTTGGCAAGTTTTCTGGGGGAAACCTTGAACTGGAAATGTTACTTTAATTTAAAGGTAAGTAGAGTTGGGCAGCAACTAGTTATATTTACTTGAGTAGCTTTTTATGAAAAAGAAAAAAAAAACTTTTAGGAGTATTTTTACTACACTGCACTTTTTACTTTTACATGAGTAATTTTATTATGAAGTATTTCTACTCTTGAGTAACATTTCTGGATTTTCTACCCACATGTTTTAATTAAAAATTCACCAGACACAGACACACACCAGCAGTTTTTGTTAAAGTTTTATAAGTTTTTTATTGAAAGAAACTGATTTGGAAAAATTTCCCTTTGCCTGATTTTATTTTTTTATTACCGATATGAATTACTGTCATTTTCATCCTTAAAAATTCCAAAATTTCCACTTTTTAAATATTAAATGATCGATAATTTGATCAGTTACTCAGTACTTGAGTTGACCTGTCACTAAAATACTTTTTCATTCTTACTTGAATAATTTCTTGGATAGCTAGTTTCTACTTATATTGATGTAAAGATATGTTGAAGTAGTACTACTCTTACATGCGTACAATTTTTGGCTACTCTGGACAACACAGGTGCATGCTTACTCACTGATGTCACATCTTCTGCTTGCACCACCTGACTCACAAAACAAACACACCCAGCCTGCAGCTTTCTTTGCATGTCAAATTGCCAAAGTTTACATTTAGTGACCCATATAATAAAGAGTTAATCTGGACTCATCTGATAACATACATATTTTATTGTACCAAAGTCTGATCTCCTTACGTAACCGAAGCCTCGCCGTTCAGTACTCCGCGTTCACAATAAGCTGATGTCATTCATGCGATAGCTGTTGACCTTTAATCCATGAAGAATTACATCCATGCCAAGTTAAACCCATCCTGAGAGTCAATTCACTAAATCTACCAAAACAAATAATCCCTGTTCTTTTGGATTTTTAGCTGTCCTTCATTCAGTTTCAAAAAAGCAGAAGTACATGAATGGTGTTATTCTGTGCAGTTAGCCTGCATCAGGCAGACTTAGTTTGTTATTTAGAGTCTAATCAGGACTCTTTCTGGCCTCACAAAGAGAATCTATAACTTCAGACTGATTCTGAAAAAGAAAACACAAAACTAGTCAGTCAGCTGAGAAGTAAAGATTCGTAAGCCCATGAAAATACTAACGGTAAAGCAGCACTATAATCTCTAACAGAGAATAATTTAAAGATTGTTATTCATATTTTAATGCATTACTTATAATCAGTTAGAGACATAAGCTCTTAGATAGAAGATAGCATTATTAATTGTTGCAATGGTTATTTTTTTAAATTACACAAATTATTTGAGGAATCAAACCAAAATAAATGAAATAAAAATAATTAATAAAATATTCCTGTTTGAATCCATCACAATGATGACTTTTTGAAAAGAAAGTTTTATTTATAAAATAAATAAACCAATTAATCCATATTCTGTGGTCATCATGTGAAGAAGGGAAACAAAACTTAGTTATTTTGGTCTTGGTAGAAAATAAACAATATCAGATATTAAAAAGTAATAAAAGTGTCATCTTTAACTAATTTCATTTGTTTTAAAATTATTAAACCCACACTCACACAGTGTGACATCACCTCTATCCCTAAGTTAAATAACACCCACACAGGAAGGATAGGAGAAAATATTTTTATTTTGGGTCTTAAAAGCGCTAAAAGAGAAATGGGCAGATGTGCTGCAGTTTATTTTAAACAGTTACAACACGTTTTCAATAATTATGCATAACTTGGATATTATAACAATTACTACAAAGAACTTTCCTCCGATGGAACTGTAGTTCTAAGTATTTAGAGAATTAAAATGACTCCAACAGGCATGCCATGACATGCAAATAAATTGTTTTGGTTTGTACCACAGTAGTTGTTAAGGAAGCAAACGTTGTTAGCTCGTCTTGATCCTAATTTACTATGAGAAAACTTGGTCAAGCTCAGTTTCGTTTCACACACCGGAATGGACTTTGGGTCTGCTTTTGCATCGTCCTGTGTGAAACTTAGTTGCGAGTGAATCACCGTCATCTACAGCCTCACTTAATATTTCAAAAAGGTAACTAAAAGAATAGTAAAGATGTCAGTGTGATGCGTGACAAGCTGGCGCTATTTTATGAAACCTACGGGCAACCGCGCATTTCAAGGCAGGGCGATAACACCGAAGTTAGCATCCGATTCGGGGAGTGAATAAAGGGCTATTCCACTTATTTTACAACACATAGACAATGTTTGACCAGCTAGAGTTGGAAATTTGAGAGAATTACCACACGCCAAAGATATACTGGACTATTTTACACTGAAATAAGTAATGTTCACACATAGGAAGTGATCTGTACATAAAAGATTCTTAGCCAACAAGTCGTATACTGTATAACTACGATTACATCAGGCAGTCAACGTTTGAAATTTAGAGAATGAAGGTTTACCTTAAAATGTTGAGATTTAAAATGGCTATATATATTATATTGTTGAATTAGAGTTTAGAAAAGCTACCCTTAGTTCGTTTAAAACCAAAAAACTAGCTGTTTACTTAAGTGTCGAATCAGATGCTACGTTTCTGAAGCTAACGTCTTGGCCGTAAAGCCGGTTGATAGCATGTGCCGCTAGCCGGAGACGGCTAACAGAGGTTCAACCAACAACCAATATAAACACAAACTGGTGACAAGCTCGCGAAGTCAAAACTCCAACCTGTGTTCGGATCAAATACAGTCAAATTTGAAGCTAAACGCCGACTGAATGTCACATGCGTCTCAGACCTAGCGGCGGGAGCAGGCTAACATGCTTAGCCGCTGGTACCGTCTTACCTCTTTGAGTGAAGGAGAGGAACTCTGTAAGGAGGAAACGTAGAGGTCCACTTCAGCCTTACTCCGCCTCATGGCTTCAAATGTCAGACTTCTACAAGAGCTAACCACACTTCACAGGCTAGAAGAGTTCGCGAAATGTAAAAGAAACACTGACATTAACATCACGTTAACTCCCCATAGTGATAATGCGCAGTCAAATGGCAGAGTTACGTTGTCATGCGCAAACTTGAAACAGACTTTCCGACCAATCAGAACGGAGTATTCTCTGACGCACGCTGACGCACTGTATTTTAAAAGAGGCTTGAGATTGTAGAAGTCCAAGCATAAAGTAAATAGACATTTCAATTATGCACCAAATTTGAGTGTTTCTGTTTATTTAAAAAAAGAAGCAATAAAAGAGTCAGAAACATTAAACTATTTTTTGTTTAATGTTCCTGTTCCTACTTTTAAAATGTTTTATCCAGTCCTCATGAGTTCATTGTTTAGACTTTTGTTGCATTATGTTCATAAGTTTTGTTAATATTAAAAGATAATATGTAGCATATATGCATTCAGTCTCCCTCAGTCATTTTCTGTTATTTTTGCAATTCAAGTCTTTAAATACATTTAGGTCTGGGCTTTGTGCCATTCTAACATGTAAATATTTGTCTTACTTCTTATGTAGGGACAAAAATTAAAAGAATAAAATCACAAAATTCTATAGGATTTTTTTTATTTGCACAGCAGTAAATTACACACAAAACATTTGATTTAGTAAATAAAAGAGTCTCACTCTTTTTGTTAGAAAGAGATGTATCATTGTAGACCCAAAACTAAGCATATGCTTCCATCTTGCAAATGTGGGCTTGATTTAATAAAATTCTGTCCATACAGCAATAAGATTGAAAATGCTTGCTTTATTTAGTTTTATAAATTAATAAAAAGAAGGTTTTGGCTCATAAAAGTCTGCTGCTGTGTGAAAGTCAGTGGATGGATGTGGTCATATTTACTTTGACGTTAAAGGCAAAAAGTGTGATTTATTGAAATTCAATTTAAATTCAAAAACACTTTACTGATCCAAAAGGGAAAAATAAATGTTGAAATAATATTTAATTAATTTCCATTGGAAGATTTTTTTTCTTCAAAGCTGACCGTCATCATTATTGATGTGGTATTCTACATTTTGACATAAACAATGATCCAAAAATGGCTCACAGAGGAACACCATGACAGATTTTCACTTGCCCAGATTTATAATTAACAAATAACACAGTTGTCTCTGTCTCCAACACATTCCCACTGTATTTACAATATGATCACCTGTCAAACACAGCACTAACATCGAATAAAACCAAGATGGAGCTTCTAGAAGCATTGATGTTAGCAGCTACATAATTTAAAATTTATCTTAAAGAAGTAAATCTACTTAGAAACAGCCTTTTAAATGATTTCCATCATAAATTTTACTTTTTAATAAAGCATCTTTTCTTTATAAAAGATTTCAAGAACATCCGCCACATTTCTGTACACCATAAATCCATAATCCTAATTTAAAAAATTACGTGAAGCTCTCAACCAGAAAACACCAGTCCACACGGATTTCAAGCTTGGGCAAATTGTGTTTATTGTGCCAGTATAGGACTTTAAGCAGCAGGAAAGGAGAACATGAAACATGCACTTTGGTGTGTCTTCAGAGGAAAAATACAGTACAACACGGTTCCATAAAACATAATCTAGTTGACACATGGTGTAACATGGCAAATAAAACTACACCCTGGAGTATTTATAGTGCTGCTGAAGTTCTGCCTAACAACAGCCAGTCCATTGGGTGCTTCTGCATAATACAACTGTGGAATGTTTTTTTTTTTTTACTAGTGAATCAAAATACTAAGAGCAAAGCCTTGCAAGGTAAAATATGGCAGATAAATAATTATTTTGAAACGGAGGGCTGCTGCTTTGTTTTGCAAAGCAAGTCTGAGCTCCCAGGAAGTAGCTAAGAGGATCGCTTTCATTCACTGGATTTACAGTCAGAAGCTCTTAACGTCGAACATGACTCTCACATCCGGTCTCTGCACATGTCACAAGTTGTAGCGCGCGCAGATGCATGTGGCAGCAGTTGCTGCAACTTAAATCCTGTCACAGTGGCACCTCATGTGTTCAGCACTTGTTTTCAACAGAACTGATTTTTACAAGTGGAGGTTCAGATGTTGGAGTGGACTGCACAGTAAATGCTGCTCTAACAATTATATTATGTATCGACTAGTTAAGAGTGGGGAAAAAAATTGGGATTTATTTCATTATTATAATATTTGTGATATTATTTTTCATCAAGTTTATTTGTATCGCATTTTTCAGCAACACTTATCAGCAACAACTAATTGCTGAATAACAATTAGGTCACTGAATGTCTGTTAATGACTGTTAATGACTTAATAACCAGGAATAATTGATATTAAGAAATGGTTGATAACATGTTAATCAATTATTTATACATTTCTTATTAATTTATAAATTAATAATTAAATACTTCTTACTTTATTCTACAATAACAACTGTCATTTTTCTGTGAGTATATATCTGAAAGCTGTTGACGTTATATGAAAAATTAAAATTAATACTGTAGCATGTCATCTAAAATACTGCGTTCAAGCCAGATGATGCATGTTAGACGAAATCGGTATCTGGAGCACAAATTCTCATTACGTGATAATTTTACCTTTCAAACTTAATACACATTTAATTACATTTAGTTTAGTAAAACGCCTGTAACGGTTTATTGTGTTGTGTGTAAACATTTAATAAAACATATTTCTGTAGTTTGTTTTGAGTTTATGTATTGTTATTATTCTAACAGGAGGCAATTTTGGCTTCAGATAACAGATTAAACAACCTGCCAGAACAGCTTTTCAGTCTTATTTCCACGTCTCTTACAGTTTATTAAATATAGAACATATAATATAAATCGCAGTGAAACAAGCGAATGTATAAAAACAGAATTTATGCAAAAAGACACTTGAAGCTAAACCAGTTTAAGGAGGATGAAATCAAGGCACTTTGCAGGTGTGTGGCTACAGGTGAGGGGTCGTGGGGTCGGCCACCTCAGGGTTTCATCTCCTTCAGCTGCTTAACCGTCGGTTCACTTCCGTGCAGCAGCTTCGGACAGCTTCTTCAGCCGCTTTTTCAGCTCCAATGGGAACTTCTCGTAGCACTTCTTACACACCGGCTTCATGTCGAACTCCACAAACTTGTTCCTGTGGGGTGAAAACATAACCAGTTGTAGCAATAAAAGCATCCAGTGGTACAAAAATGTTGCTGGATTTTGGCTGCTTCTTTGGTACATTCAGTACATTTTTTGCAAACAAAGGATAACAGTGGAGGGATTGCTAGGAATTAATAAATGATAATTAAATCTTTTCATTAAAACTATTTTTTTCTTGCAACATTGAGACATTTTTTCTTGTAAAATTACATCTTTAATTCTATGACTATTTTTGTAATTCAACAAAAATGAATGTAGCCTGGCTCTGATATTCCATCGTTCAACACACAGAAGGGAGGATTGAAATAAAAACCACTTTTTGAAAATATTTTCTGTCATTTATAATATTTTTTAGTAAATAAAGGTAGGAAAAAAATATTTTAAATCAGATATTGGATCTAGTCTAAAATCCAGTGTTTTTAAGCCACATCACCTAGCCCTAGCACCTACAGTACATACACTACAAAAAAACAAAAAACAAAATCTAAGACAAAACTAACTTACAAGTAACTTTTCAACAAGATATAGGAGCTTGTTTTAAGTCAAAATTCCTTAATATTGATGAAAAAGTATAATTTTCCCATGTAATAAGTGAAATGATCTGCAAATCTGCACAATATTAATAAATTGTTGACTTAAAACAAGCTCCTTTACATTACTGAAAAGTTTACTGATGTTCATTACATCCTTTGAACAAAATAATTAATAATAATGATATTTTAGTCTGGACAGTTCTGCCTATTTTGACCTCCTTTCAGAACCAACTGACAAATGTACTAGAGTTCCGCTCCGGTTGCTAGGTGACGGGCTGGTCTGGTCTGGGGTTGCTAGGTGATGGGCTGGGCTGGGCTGGGGTTGCTAGGTAACGGCGCAGCACCAACAGAATGTGATTTAACAAACGGAGGATTTTTTGAAACAATTAATTTTCTAGGAACCAAAAGGCAATAACTTGCCAAAAAACACGGTTGAGTGGTTTTCAGGCATTTGGATCGATTTTTTTCCAGCTTTTGTTTTCACTCAGCCGTTTCTAAAGTATTTACGCTACCAGGATTGGGTCACGCATAGCAACAAGAGGAAACTTTAGATTTGCTCAGATGATGGCAGAAAGCTGCCGGATGTGATTACGGATTTACTCCTAACGCCAGACAGACGGGGGGGAACCAGGAAACAAAGCGCTCCCTTCAGCCTGCGACTGATTCTGATTCTGCTGTTTGCACAGCAAGTTCTGGTCCAAATCTTGATCTTCATTTCCTGCTCAGAGGCAGTCATGTGCGGGGAAAAACATTTCAGTATTACGTCACTCAACTAAGCCAAATCTCTGCTTCAATGAGTGTTAGAGAGGTTTTAGGGTTAAATATGGAAAAGCAGAAAACTGAAGGAAGATCAAAACTGACCAAAGGAGGAACAGCTGCAAGGAGGACAGAGAGCAAGGGAGTATCAAAGACACATGGGTATCAGCGGTTTCTTCTTCTTCTCTTTAGAGTCACGCTCACGCTTGGCCAGCCGACGTCTCAAATCGTCTGGGAGTCTTTCGAAGCAGTGTTTGCACACAGGCTTCAGATCCACCTCAACAAATTTATCCCTGACGGAGCAGGGATGATGGAGAGATGAACGGCAGAGAAAGCAGTTCAGGAGGAAAAAGAAGTGTTCGGAGACAGCAGAGAGGACAGAGAAATAAGCAACAGGAGAGATGGAAGAAAAGACAACAGACAGATTAGAAATCAGGAAAGATAAGACTGAAAATCATGATTCAAAGCAGTAAAATAAGTCTCAGAGGCAAGACTGACAACTGAAGAGCATGCAAAGAAGAAAACCTTATTTATGTTAATGTCAAAAAGGTACAAATACAACCAGGGAGGGTCACAACTTGATGATAATTTAAATTAATTGAGATGCAGTTTTATTTCCTGTTCTAATCATTAATCAGTCATTATCAGCTTTGGAAACCTCTAAATAAAGAGCATCTGAACTGTTTGTGTGTCGATAAAACGTGTAACTTACTTGAGAGTGAGCTTGGTGTTGCAGGTAGAGCAGGCGAAGCAGTTGACACACCAGGCCTTGTTGAGGGCAGACACCACTGGAAATAAACAACCACAGAGAGAAGATTATAAACACATTATTCTGATTTACTGGACAAACTATAACTGATCTGATCAAATACATGGATACAGAATAAGAGAAATTCCTCACCGTCTCCCTCGATGACACGATTGCAGTGGTAGCAAACGTCTCCGAACAGCTAAGAGGCAGAAACAGAAGATTATCAACGTAGCAAAACATTTTTTTTATTTTGCCATGGCTCACCCAACATGCTGTTTTCATAAAAATTAAAAACAAAAAAGGGTGCTGGATTACAATGCATCTGAAAGAATAAACCCAAGAAATTACAGAAACATTAAACTTCAATTATTGATGATAAAATGGCAGAATCAGATGACTTCTAATTACATATTTATTATTAGTTCAGTTCTTATGATTATTTTAGATAATTATGATTTAGAAAAGTTGATGATTGTATCCCAAAACACCCACATGTTAAAAATTTACTTTTTCAGTTTAAAAAGTTCCCAGTTCTTACTATGGATTTAATTTGACCTGGTTGTAGTGTGTTTGTTACCTGGTTGTAGTGTGTTAGTTAGCTGGTTGTTAATAGTGTGTTTGTTACCTGGTTGTTTATAGTGTGTTTCTTACCTGGCTGTAGTGTGTTTATCTGTTTAATGTGTTTGTTACCTGGTTATAGTGTGTTAGTTACATGGTTGTAATGTGTTAGTTACCTGGTTATAGTGTGTTTGCTATCTGTTTAATGTGTTTGTTACCTGTTTGTAATGTGTTTGTTACCTGGTTGTAGTGTGTTAGTTAGCTGGTTGTTAATAGTGTGTTTGTTACCTGGTTGTTTATAGTGTGTTTCTTACCTGGTTGTAGTGTGTTTGTTATCTGTTTAATGTGTTTGTTACCTGGCTATAGTGTGTTAGTTACATGGTTGTAATGTGTTTGTTACCTGGTTATAGTGTGTTTGTTATCTGGTTAATGTGTCTGTTACCTGTTTGTAATGTGTTTGTTACCTGGTTGTTTATAGTGTGTTTGTTACCTGGTTGTTTATAGTGTGTTTGTTATAGTGCATTTGTTACCTGGTTGTTTATAGTGTGTTTGTTACCTGGTTGTAGTGGGTCTCACAGTAAGCCAGGCCCTTGCGCTCGTAGTGACGGTGGCCCAGGAAGGGTTTCTCACACTTAGCACACACAAAATGCTGCAAGCACAACCCAAGGCCCAGCACACATGGTTAGCGCATAAGTCAGTCAGTGACATCATCACACTCATCAGTACAGTATTATTATGTTACACTATGAGGCCAAAACACAACAAAGTTCATTCCAGATGTGCTGCTGATGCATCCACACAGGGACTGGAGAAATATTAATAATAGAAGTTTGTAAATTGTTCTTTCAAAATGAGAAAGTCACCTACGTTTTAAAATTTTCTTCTGACTTATAAATTGTGAATAGTAAAATAAAAACAACACAGGCAACAAATAAATTAAAAATCTATTTTGTACAAATTATTTCAATCTAAATTAGCTTTATTTGAAACATTCTCCATAACAGTTTAAAAGTTGAACAAATTATCTCTGTGAGCAATACTTTGGCATAAAGCATTTTTTCCTTAGTGAATTATTCGCCAATGGATTATCCCTCTACAATAAACCACCAATTAAATCTTTAAAAAGTGACTAAATTATAAAAAGGAGGCAATATTAGTTAGCTTTTTGTTTTTTACAACAAATATGAACCAGTGTATTCAGCTAAAATATAAATGTGCAATAAATCACATGTGATCTTTATGTCACTGCATGTGAGGTCTATAAAGTTGTTCAATGAAAATACAAAAGAATATACTCTATATTTATTTATTTATTTTGTATTTAAAAAAAATACCCAGATTTTCAGGTTACATTTTAATTTTAATTAATATTAAAATACTTTGTTAATATAAAGTTGTTTGTAATGGTTTTAGATATTTTGATATTTACTGGGGCATATTTTTTTTACTGCGATGGTGTAACAAGTAAATTTCCGCACTGTGGGTTTGATAAAGTTTTTTTTGTTCCATTCGTTTTGTTCTATTCTGTTCTAGCTACTGTAAACCCTGCATGGAGGCTGGTTAATTTCAGTCAGGCAGGGAGACGGGCAGCATTCAACACTGAAACAGGTGCGCAGTCCCTCCCTCACCATGTCAAAGTGTCTCTCACAATAGGCACGGCCGCCTCGTTCGTAAAACGGGTGGCCCTGAAACGGGCGCTCACACACAGTACACACATGATGCTAAACATTGAAGAAAACAAAGAAACTGACTGTGAATGTGAAAAACTGGGGAAAAGAATTAAGTTGATTAATTTATCATGACAGACGCTTAAAGCCTACAGACATAAATCTGTTTGTTTATTGACTGGGTAGTACAATGTGAATGCTTCTGTCTCCAACTTCTAGGGATGCAAACGATTAATCAACTTGTAATTAATTATCGATTAATGGTTTATTAGATTAAAATTACTTCCAGTTGATTAAATAAAAGTGTTCGTTCAGATCTACTTTTATTGTTGTAGTTTGGCCGCCATCCAGCAGAGGGCGCCAGTGGTCATTCTTAAACCTTAAATGTAATTAACCGCATAGAATTAAAGATGGCAGCTATTCCAGAACAGGAAAGAGAAACGGTCCAGTTTGCAGTGCAAAATGCATCTTTTGCGGTTTTGTTTTGAAATATAAACACACGACAAGCTCATTAGGTTTCGTTTCGATAAAACTCATTCAGACGAGCTGCATGGCGGAGCAACGATGGCACATTAGGGCCATTGTAGATAGAAACAAAAGAAAGAAGAATAAATTTCAACAAAAAGTCAGAAAATTTTAGACTAAGTCCACATACTTTCTATAAAAAAGGTGGACATTTTCACAGCTTTTAAAGTAGAAAATGTATTTTCACTCCAGAAATTTCATTCATGGAGTGAAGTTTCAATTTTCCTTCAAGAACAACCACAAATTGTACTTCTGTATGAACATCTGCTCATATTTTATACTTTTAATCTTATTTTTCCTTTCAGAAACTTAAGAGATTAATGTTTTGTTATATTTTATAAATATGTCTAAGTTTAATAATGTGAGAGCGACAATTTTCTGTTTATTTAGTCACTATTTAATAGATCTGACACAAAATAATGTTAAAATGTAATGTTATTCTCTTCAAACTCATTATATTATGAAAAATGAACTCCTTCAGATTATGGAAAGACGATCAGTTCTTTTCATACAAGACAAAATTGACTCTTATCAATTAATCGTAAGTCGACTGATAAGACCAGTCATCTTTAGATTAACTCGTTAATCGATAATTTGCATCCCTAGTTGCTACCTGTTGAATTTTTAGGTGGAATAATTTTAAAAACTTGCACCTCAACGTGCCACTGCTTGCCCATGGCGTTGACCACGCGGCCCTCGATGGGTCTCCTGCAGGCTCCGCAGATTGGGACGCCCATCTTGTCATGGCAGGGCAGACAGTAGAGCTCGCCTTTCAGCTCCCTGGCATCCGCTGTCAGCTCCTTACTGCAGAGATTTCAAACAATTCAGGAGGTATTAAACCTCAGCTGAACTGACATAATGATGTAATTTCTATTTTGGAAAAAAAAATGCAAAATATAAATTGTAAGGAATAGTCACATTTGTGTTCAAAGAAGTAGAATATTTAGCAAGATTTTCAACTATTTTCTAGAACTTGGGTACACATTATATATATGCCTACAAAGACAGTTACCCAACCTTTCCACTAGATGGCAGTATTGGGTTTTTAGTCAATCAATTGAGTTTCTCTTCAAAATATATTTTTAGAAAAACGAAGATTTATGACACTAACCCTAAAATCTTGGTTAATATCCTCTAAAATTTATATTTAAATGCTAAGACTTTGACATTTGCCTGCATGCATGAGAATTTTCAATGAAATCCACATTAATTGTCTCTTGCATCATCCAGCCCTCTCACTTATTTTTGCTTGTGACTGTGTGTTTACCCGCAGTTGTTGCAGTTGAAGTGATCCGGGTGATAGGGGTCGTTCTTGAAAAGCAACGGCTGCTCGTCAATGATGGCGTGACACTTCTGACAGACATATTTTCCCAGTCCACGGGCTTTCTCCTTGTTGTGACAGGGGCGACACAGATGCCTACAGAGACAGAGGAAAAATAGAGGGGCAATTTTGATTAGAAACTAAGTCTCTCGTGGGATCAATAAGGTTGAAGACTTTAATTTCCAAAGGTTATTTGACTTACAGAGTGATATCAGATAAAAGTCATGGGTCATTTCAAGCAGAACAGTCAATACTGGATACAAACCAGTAACAAAGTAACAACTTGCACCAAAACATTAAAGAGAGAGTTCCCACACGCATGCGCAATGCACAGTGGACCCATGGTTTGGAGACGAACAAAATGAAAATATATGGACACTTTTGACCAATGTGTAAGAGAAACATACATGAATAAAATCACTGCTGTCGGGATTTACCCGTATGAGACAGAGAAGGAAAATGTATCAGACGACGTGGACAAGCTGCCGATCCAGTTAACTACTTCGTGAACACCATGGAGACTGAAATCCATGAACGAATACAAACAATGTTTAAACATGAGTCCATTACTTATAATGGACTTACGAACTCTTCGTGTGAATAACAAGGTTCAGGTGACAGGCAGAGCACGGATATAATAGTAACATACATGTAGGTTACACGTCCGTGTTAGCTAGCAGCTAAAAGCTACATTAGCTAAGCTAATTTTGCTAGATCGGCAGTAAGTAACTACAGTAAATATCACTGATATTTATCTTAGTATTACATAGAGGTGGAGTACTCACAAATTGTGTTTGAGTAATAGTTGTCATGTAAGTTAGGAACGACGTGAAAGCTAGCTCTAAGTTTGTGGCTTGTTTATTGTTGTCATAGCAACTCCATGGCAACTGCCAGAAAAGGGCAAAGTTCACTGACGTGTGACGTGACATGAGAACTAACGATATGTCAGTTAAAATAATCAGATTAAATCAATTACTTACTGAAATGAGAACAGGACTGATTTTCAACACTTTTATTCTGTTGCTGTCCATATGAATCAAAATTTAAGTATCAACATTTAACCATTATTTTAGCAACAGTAGAAAGAATTATAGCTTTTCTGATTTTTTTTTAAATAAAAAGTTAAATTGTGTTATAAGGTTTAGGTAAATTCTCTTGTATAAATACAGAGGTATTTTTATTGGAACATTCACACCCACCAAACATTAAATATGAGAGTAAATGACTGAACTAGCACTGACCGTCCGGCGTTTTTAACAAATCCAACATCTGCGAGAACGGCCTGGCAAAGGTCACAGCAGAAACACTCGGGGTGCCAGCTGTTGTTCATCGCCTTGATCACTCGGCCAATGATGAACTCACCTGAGAGGAGAACAAACGTTTACAGAAACAACAGCAATGAAGCGATTTGGCTCTTAAAATCCAGCTCCGTTCTCATTTGGATCTGAACAAGAAGAAAGGTTTATGCTCACCACACTGATGGCAGCAAGGAGCGAACAGCATCTGGAAGTCATGTTCGCAGTACTTCCTGCCTTCAAACTGTCAAAACAAATATATTACTGGTGTTGTAATTCAAACGTTTCTCACTTTAACTCCAGCATAAAGTGCTGAAGTGCATTTTAAACAGGCACCAAAATGGTTGCATAAAATATTTTTAAAATTTTTATATGCATTTTAACATGTTAAAAGTTATTGATGTTTGCTCATAATGTCATGCAAATATATAGTCAGATATGTATACTGTTGAATATACATGGGGTTTAAGTGATGTTTAATCACAAAATAATGATATAAAATACAAATAGTGGGGATAATTTCAGAGAAAAATGTGAATAATTTCACAGCAGAACATCTGAACATGAAGAAGGAAATAATTAGTTTGATCTTTGTCATTAAATTAACTGCAGCTGTGGATGTTTCCTGGATTTCATTTTATCTCTGTGTATTTATAGCAACATGAACAGTAAGGAAAGGAAGAACTGATCTCCTTGTCTTTGATGCCTATTAACTATTGATCAGGTTGTGTGGTTCACATTAGAGGCCCTGTGTTGTTCGGGGAATCTGAGAAACACCTGGCCTTGTTTCAACATCTGTGGAGAAATAGTTTATTGGAAAAGCAGCTTTTAATAATTCAACACTGTTTAAAGGTTGTGATCACCTTGGTTTACTTCTGCAGAACATTTGTGTGCCAGAAAGTCTTCTACATGTTGTTTTATACTAACTGCGCATATTACCATAATTTTTTTTAATTACGAGAGTAAAGCAACAATATTATGACAGTAAAGTAACAATAATAACAAATTGTCAAATTACTAGAAAAAAGTTGTTTTCATGAAAGCAAAGTTTTGATTACCAAATTCTAACCTCAAAATATGGTCAACATTCCTCATTTCAGTTTATTATAATTATTATAATTTATAATGTATTTTGTTATAAAATGACCACTTCGAAGTATTACAATTTTATTCAGGTAGTATTCCGAGTTTATTCTTGTATTCAATTTTATTCTCGTATTATTTTTGATTATTTATCATGTAATACCATGACTTTATTTGAATAGTTAATTTTTTTCTCTTAGCCTGGCACTAATACTCCTTCATATTACACATTGTGATTAAAACAATCCAAAATATTTCAAAAGTAGCCAATGATATCCTGCATAAACACAAAAAGAAGTTTTAAAATGATTATTTCATTGATTAAGGAAAAAGGGGTATTCACATTTCACATTTTGTGATTAACTATTATTAACCACATTTTGTTCAGTTTATGTGACTTTGCAGAGTTTATAAATGCTTGAAAATCCTTCAATAGGAAAGAAAACTGGTCTAATTATTGCAAACACATAACCAGTTATTGCGTTTAGTGTAAAATAGATTTTTTTTCACATGACTTTCTTTACCTTAAAGGGGATCAATCATACAAAATTAACATTTTGCATATTTTTATACATCCATTTGGGTTTCTCCTGCTTCTAAAAACAACCCAACTGCTTAAAAAACACCCAGTCGCTAATTGGCAATAAGTTAATTTTTTTGTGTTTGGAAATTGAGCCTTCGGAATATAACGTCACATCAGCAGGCACTGCTCGTCACCTAGCAACCCCAGTGAAGCCCAGCCTGTTACCTAGCAACCCAAGCTGAGCTCCAGGACATTTGTTCAGCTGATTTTGCTCTACAACGGCTGCTGGAAAAAGCAAAGTGTTTGATTGTTGATTTTACCATCCAGAAACCACTTACTGCATTCTTGTTGGATGTCCAAGAGGCCCCACTTATGCTTTTAAAATATGTACGGCTGCATAATTGCACATCTGTTGCCAACATTTTCACAAGTGAGTGTAAACGTTGAGTAAACGAGTGTAAAATGTAACAAACATGTTTTATTTACCCCATAGACAGACCTTTTGTTACATGTTCAAGGATGAATAATAGGTTACTTTTAAATGAAATTATTTAAAAACTGCTTTTTGTATTTACTTTTATCTGATATTAAAATTTGTTGGATGATCTGAAACATTTAAGTGTAACAAAAAAAAAAGCAAAAACGTAAATCTATTTAATTTTACAGCTCCATAAAAACACACAGGCAGAGCAGATAGGAAGTGTGCTACACAGCATCTGCTGATTTTGCCTCAGGGAGAGCTTACATCTAAGAGTTATTGCCTCATGCATGTTTTTATTAATTTATCAGGGCATAGAAAGTTACCTCATAGAAGAGTCCCTCTGGGAACTGCTGGAAACACTGCGCACAGACGAAGCACTGCTCATGGTAAAGCTCCCCGTTGCTGTTCACTATCTTTTCCGCCGGCGCAAAGCGGCTCTTGCAGCGCTCACACATGGCGTTGGCCAGGGCGTTGGCCATGTTGCTGAAGAAAACATGAAGAAAAATAAATAAATCAGGGCAAAATGCACTGAAATCATGCAAAAAGGGCATAATTTAAATAAAAATGAATGATTTATCACGGTTTATTAGTTCGGTGTAAGTTGATTCAACCCAGGCGTAAACAGAGTTTGGGTAGGACAATAACTGGGGTCACGCCAGAACACATAAAACAACGTTTAAAAAGTTGTTGCCACATTTCCCACAGCTGGAAGATTAAACTGAGAGAGACAGTGGAGAGGGAACATGTGATGTAAGAGTTTCCAGGTTTATTTTGGTTCTGGTTCATCAGGGTGGGAGGCTAAGCGAGGAGTAAAACCCGCATGTTGTCCTTCTGGCACAGCAAGAAGCTGCTGCTAATCAAATCTGAGGTATGAGGACAAACATCGGCTTTTAAATTGGATTTAAGATTACAGGACAGGGAAGAAACAACATGTGCAGGATTAATGTTGATCAGATAAAATATTTTTTATCACAGTAAAATATGTTCGGCACTATATCAACAGGGATGGGTGTAATATTTTCTAATATTTAGAAATAATAATCTCAAAATCTGAGACACAAGAAACAAGCCCAAGAAGTATGAACTCTTATGAACTCAAGTTATGACTCTTTTCAGTCTGTAATGAAACAGAGTGGATGAAGTAGAATGTTAAACTATAAAATAAGTAAGGATTCCAGATTGAAGTCCTGATAAATGCATTTTGTTCAGCGTATGAACAGGTTTTTCCCTGACATACTGGCCGCTTGTTCTTTTGTTTTTTTTAAAACCTGTTTGAAATAAATAATTAAAAATAGAAATAAAAAAATAACTCTGTTTGACCGTTGTTCATTTAAGATTTTTGTTTACATGGCTTTGAATTTACTATCACAAAATCACTCTACACAATACGCGTACTGCTTAATTGCAATAAGGTAATTTTTTTTAGCTAACATGGACTCAGACTCTATGCCTGTAATATAATTCATGACAATAGTTGTGTAACATAACACTGAAAAGAGGTGGTAAAATTATATATAAAAAGAGTTTGATCAAAAATAGATAAAACAACAACATGAATCAATGATGATCTTGATGAAGCAAATAAAAAAAGTCTGAGATGGAAACTTTGATTTTGTTACTGTAAAAAAGAAAAACAGGCCTTGGATTTTCTCAGTGTTGGGGAGGTTTGTGATTGGCCCAACTATATTACAAAAGCAAAATGTTAACAATATTGGTTCATCGTTCTGAGAAATCTTTGAAATGTAAATGCTAACCCAAACAGAAGGTCTATTTTTCTGAGTTTGTGTCTCCCATCCAGATGCAATATTTTTATTTTATCTCATGAAAGAAAAAAGCTTTCCATAGCACAGGTGTGTTTTTTTTTTAATTTGTTTTGCATTTGTCTCCATTTGTTTTGGCTCTGTTTACTTTAAAATGTGTGCTGAGTTAGAGACTGAGAGGAAATTGAACAGAATGTAAAAGTAAACTGAAGCTACAACTGTTTAGCCTAGCACTGCTTTAGCCATGCTCATCTTCTTTTGAATTTTACTGCATTTAATGACAAACTTATCACCACCTTACCACTGATGTAAGATCAGAACTGTTAGAGTTTTTGACTGGAGTCCATCAGGCAATAAAAACAGTTTTTAAAAACGCATAGCAGTTACTAATTATCTTCCCATCAACAATAGAAATTGTGTAATATAATTTAATTGTGCTGCCTTTGTGCTTTCTCACAGCGCTTTAATGCTAATATGATTGCCCAAGTGGTTGTTTCCAGATTTTGTGTTGATTAAAGCTGCATATTAGGAAATTATGCAATTGCAATGTCATTCACGAGCACAAAGGGCTGTAAAACCTAATTTCTTATAAGGACTTTCATTAAAAAACAAAGATGCCCTCTGATAATGGTGACATTAAATCTAAATACTTGAATGCTTATAATAAGAATATAAAATCCAGATAGATGTCCCTGCTCTGCAGTTTAATACCCAATAAGCTGGATGTAGGTGGGAATATGAAGCAGGGAGACATATTGCTATGAAAAACACAGAGGAGGGGCAATTGGAGGAACAATCCTGGCTTTCCTGCTTTCGAAAAGGTCAAAATAGCACAGTGTGTGAAGGCAACACACATAAACACACAAGACCATGGAGGATCATCACAAAGTGAAACCATCTGGTAATTTTTACTTAGTTATGCTGGATTTTTCTCAAAGAAGTCCAAAAACACGATTCATTTGTTCTCATTTTTGGGTTATACTCTAAACATCAACATGTGAACAACGGCAGCTGTATGAAGTATTTCATACACCTTGCATTAAAAAGGTGTTTAGCTGGCATGCGCTGTAAAAATACCACTTTGAGGCAAGATGTGTCCAGTCTGCTGCAGGATTATCACATACACATTTTTCTTCTGGCCCGTTTGGACTGATATCAAACACCCTGACAGCCCTGCCCTGGCCGAAGGATTTGTGTGAGGAAGTGATACATCCCTCAGGCATTTCCACCCTCATATCTGCCTTTAGCAGCACCCATAGCCAAACTGAACACATTTATATAGCTTGGGGAAAAAAGGCCTTTTCTAATTAAATTTAATCCAATTTTCCATATCTCTTGGCTTAGTTTTTGTTGGGATCTGCTCAAAAGCTGCTTTCATGCGGCTAAATTAAATTCACACATGAGGTAGAGAAAGAAAGCAGAGAGTTATGTTCTCACAGCTCAAAAGACTGGCACCTGGAAAGAGTTTGCAAGGTGACAGGAAGTAAAAAGCCTGCGCTTTGCTTTATAACATGTCCATGTGTTTTCTTTTTTGGTTCGTGTATTTGTATAAATAATATGCTGTATCAACAGGACAAACAAAAAAGAGATGAAGACAGCAAGAAAAAGTATGAGAGAAGCATCTTCTTGAAGCACAGACTTGTTCAGCATGAATTCCCATGTGGCATCAGCATGTCATTCTTTACGCTTTGAACTTCTGATTTGCAGTAAAGTCAGCACATTGTCCAATTGTAATTACTGCGTTGTGAAGACAGTGTGGGTGAACATTTGCTCCTGCAGATTCACATATCAACTGAAACGCATTTCTAGGGGTCCAATAAACCAAATACTTTTAGCAGTTAGAAATCGTTAGTAGTGGGCTAATAACAGCGCTAACCTTTAGCGCACATGGCTTCACCTAAATTAATTTTTCCAGATAAATTCTAAATCTCTGATTTCCTTTGCCGTTTTGTAAATTTTTAGATGATAAAAGTCAAAATCTGTGTTGAAGTTTTGATTATTGACTGTAAAAATTATTCTGGTAGTTAGACATTAATATTCATGCTCTTATTTTGAAGTTCGTGGTACAGATC
Source organism: Poecilia mexicana (assembly GCF_051168715.1). Classification (NCBI taxonomy): domain Eukaryota; kingdom Metazoa; phylum Chordata; class Actinopteri; order Cyprinodontiformes; family Poeciliidae; genus Poecilia; species Poecilia mexicana. Next base: position 47,752,327 of record NW_028263371.1, on the reverse strand, counting down.
TGTTTCCTATTCTCTCTTTTTTTACACTATTTCAATGACTAAACATACAGAACACAAAAAACAGAACAAGATGTAAACATAAATACAATAGAGTATAATATATAAATTAAAATTAAATGTAATCTTTCAAAGGCAGATATGATTTGAACTGAAGTTAATGCTTTAGCATTAGCTTCCACAAAATGTTGGTGTAGTTCTTTAGCGTTAGCGGCATTACAGTTTATGATTAGTGCTTTAGGGTTAGAGCAATTAATCTTTTAGTTAGTGTGCCTACATCAGCAAATTATACACTTTTATTTCGGGTACTGTTGGGATATTGCTAAAAGTGCAAAAAGTGATTTCTTTTCCGTCTGTTTAGATAACTTTGATTGTTCAAACATAACCCAAAAGAGCATAAATACTGCTCTTAAAAAAATCTACAACTGCCTACAATTACTGTATATAATCACTTCATCACTCGATGTAACTTCTTCCTTCAAAACTGCAGATAATCAGTTGTTCAAATTTTGAGCTACCCTTATTAAATAATACAATTACCCAATTCTACAATGCCATGCATTTTATAATAGTTGGTTAGAAACATATATAGTTAAAAGCACAGTAGTTCATCTTTCTAATGATGTCTTGGGTTTATTGTGTCACAGACTCCGAGTATCAGTAGGGGAATGTTATGTTTTGCTGTAGGAGGGAGTGGTGCACTCTAAAAAACATATGGCACAGTGAAAATAAGAACATTTTATAAGAATATTGAGGCAGGAAAACAATCATTTTAAGCACAGCAAACTTCCTTATTGCAACTGAGGTGTCAACAATATACATAGCATTAACTTTAATAACTGTACTTATGGTTTCTAATGTGATGTAATAATGCAGGCAACTGACTTGGGCTACTTTATAATCAGCATCATAACAGATGAACGGCACACTGTAAAAAATATGCTAGTTGTCTTGTTGCTTTGACTCAGTGAAGTTGTAGTAACTGTAATTGTCAAGTTCAAAACACTTAATAAAGATATTTCCTTAACTGTCTTATTATATTAAACTAAAAATGATTAGTTAACAGGAATTTTACTTAAGTTTTTACATTACTACATCAAGTTGACTTTCCATAAAAATTTACATTTTTATAACTTAACTCATTTTTAAGTTTTTTTGTTTTTTTTACTGCAGCCAGGTAAAAATGTTACTATTTGTACTACTAGTAAAATTGGTAATATTACCAATTTTCTAACTAATAATACAAATTAAGTACCTGTTGGTAGTTACCTCACTCATTCATAAAAAATAATAATAATAATCTCCTCAAAAAGCTTTGATCCAAATCCTGCAGGTGACCTAATGCCCATGCTTTCCTGCATCAGGTGATGAACAGTTTAGAAATGCAGTATGTATATTTAGCTCTGCTGTCTCTCAAGCGCACATATTCTGAATGCCAGCTGGCATATGCCATTTTGTATAACAACTCTCCCCCCGTTTGGCACGAAAATAGCCCTCCCTGTGCGTTCCCTCCTGTAGCGTCCAGATATCTCTGCACAAACAGCAGCTTGAGCTAATCAGACTGTCCGCTTCAGCTCCACGGAGGAATTCCTCACATTCTGCAGCACTGCAGTCGGATCGGACTTAAGCTAATAACGTGATGGCAAATACGACCTCAACATTCTTTACCTTCTAAATATGTGAAAATGTTGGATTTAATGTGATACCAATTGACTTTTTTCATCAGCAAGAAGAAAGTTTAACTACTTCTCATATCAATACACATTTATGTTTTAAAAAACAACTTTCACCACCAGATTTGTTGAATTTCTGTTCCAATTTTCTAGCACTACTTACAAGCGAGCATAAAAGTCACAGAACTCTTTATAGACTTTGACGTCACTCTTCCGTCTCTGGGACTTGGACACCGGGAGCTCAGCCTCTCCCCCGTCCCCAGCCTGAAGCCTCTGGTAGCCGTTCATCTCTCTGTGGCGGATGTGGTCCGGGGCTTCGCCATCCTCAGGTATGGAAGGTGGCAGGGCGCGCCCGTTCATTTCCACGCTCATCTCCGGCAGATTGAGTCAACTCCTTGGGCTCTGGGTAAAATCCTCTGTGATCGTTGGAAGTGTCGGAGCCGTAACTCACGCAGCGGGAGGGAGAACCGAGGTGCCGATCAAACTGTGCTGGGAAATCTCTCCCTCTCTCTACTTGTCTCAAACACACAGACTCCGTCACTGATGGACTCAACACTCCCTCGTTCTCTCATTCCCCCTGTTGCTCTCTTATTCACACACACACTATCAGCCTCCCCTCCCGTCACTCGGTGGCTATTCTTGGGCAGGATACTGAAATAAAGAGCCCACCCTGACTGACGCCTGTGCAGACAGAGGTCACTGTGTCACAATGATGCACACAAACACGTGTCCTCGTTTCATTTTTCAACAGTTTCCTCAACTGACTCAAGTTTTTGTGTTTAGCAGCTGGAGCTTGAGGTAAACAAGTGAGACACTAAGAAAAGAGCAACAGGCAAACTAATCACTATGACCGTTTCATCATCTGGTTGACATCACTGAGCAAAACAAAACTGCAGAAAGTGTTTCGGGAGGCAAGCCGGATAACGTCAATCAAGCTCACCATTCTGATTTAGATGGAAAACTTTAAATGACTTTGGTAACACTTATGAAAAACTGACATGACACTGGCATAAACATGACATAACACCTGTCATGAACATTAATGAGTCTTTATGAATGTTTACGGATGTTGTCATGCAGTGTCTTTTGGTAAATAATGACATTTCTTAAGCACAGATGGATTAAAACCGATTAAAAGGGTCAACATTTAGCTTATAAACTGTGGAGTACTTGGCCTTTAGACCAGGTTTGCCCAAAGTTGGTCTTTGAGGGCCGGCATCCTGCATGTTTTAGTTCTCTCCCTGGTTTAACGGACCTGGATCAAATGATGGCTCGTTAGAAGGCCTAAGAGCAGGGGTCCCCAAACTTTTTCCTGCGAGGGCCACATGACTGTTCCTTTTTCTGGTCGGGGGCCGGTCTTAGTTTTTCGAGAAAGAAACCTTAGAAAAGTTTTGTTTACGGGGGGTGGGGGTGGGGTGGAGGGAGAGTGAAACTGTGGACCGGGGGGGGGGGGGGGGTCGGCATTGAATTACTGCTGACGACATATTCGCGTTTGTAGATAGATTTTTACCCAAAATGCAAATGGAAAAAAACCGTGAGCGAAACGGTGACTGGTACTGACTAGTATATATTCCACTGAGGGAAACTAAGTTTCATATCTGCTCAAGAGCCCCCCTGGTGGTTGAAGAAAAATCCACATATATATGAAAAAAAACACTGAATGCTCTCTGGTATTGTTCAGGGGGCCGGACCAAATGAGGAGGCGGGCCGGATCCGGCCCGCGGGCCGTAGTTTGGGGACCCCTGCCTAAGAGGAACATTGACAAGCTGAAAGCTTGTTAGTACCACCAGAACTAAAACATGCAAGATGCCGGCCCTCGAGGACCGACTTTGGGCACCCCTGCTTTAGACCAACATTTAGCTTTATACGTTTAACATCGGAACAGGACGTAGAGAGACTCGTTAGTTTACAAATCTAGAACAAACTTAGAAAGTAACGTCTACCTGATGCAGAACAAGAGTCAAACATGGAGAACCAACATTTAGCTTTATATTGTACACATCTAGAACTCCACCCACAACACTAGAACCAACATTTAGTTTTATCAGAACAAGAATCCAGAGAAACCCTTACCAGTTTATAAACTACGGACTACTTATTTTTATTCTTATTAAACATAGGGAACCAATATGTACTTTACCTTGTCTTTCTTTTGGTTTTGTTGTTTTGTTTGTATTTCCTTCTAATTCATGTAAAGCACTTTGAATTGCCTTGTTGCTTAAAATGTGCTATATAAATAAAATTACCTATCGAATGACACTTCATGATGACAATATTCAAACATTCAGAAAGACTCTTTCATGTTTATGATAGGTGTTATGTCAGTCTTATGCACATCCTTTCAAATAAAGTGTTACCGTTACTTTTAAAATAAATAGTGATCAAACAGTAGATTTTTCATGTTGACAAGTGACCAGTCGACATTGATCCTAAACTGATAAATCCAGTTTAAAATGCACCATATCTAAGTGAAAACTCTTTGTGGCAAGAACACTCTTCAGTGTGGAAGTCGGTGTTGAACAAAGAAGACTCAAAGCTTGCTACAGTGAAGTCATAAGTTTCATAAGTTTTACAGCAGTAAGAAGTTCCTAAAAATTTAGTGTATTTTCTAGTTCTCGCAGTCAAAACTTGTCTCTGCTCGGATCAAATTCAAGCTTGCAAACCTCTCTGCTCGCTTGAGAATCATTTTCTGCTCACTTGGAACAATAGAGTACCGTCGCCTGGTAACCACTCAGCCAATAGAATTAAAGCGTTGTACTGGGTGCGTTTGTTTAATTGTAGTGGGTGCGCCTGCGTGCCTACTATCGTAGGTTTGAGAAAGCACAGTGAATATTTGAAAGAGAGCAGAAATTTTGAGTACAAGAATTACACATTTTGAGAAGAAAGGCATGAAATCTTGCTTTCAGACTGAAAATGTGTGCTCTTGGATTATGGCAGAAAAATTCCTCCATACAATACCTCTTTCTAATAATATAAAAGAGGCAGCTTTAGTGTAAATTGTATTTATTACACAAGTTTAGCCAAGGAGATCTGACCCTGATATGGTTGTTTCTCATTATTCATACAAATTGCTGTTGCACAAGTACCAGGATATTCGAAACAGTTAAACATGTGACCCGTTTGGCTGCAATGCCCTCACTAAGCAGCGCCTAATTAGCTCTTTAATTTTAATTGCAAACTTCAACTTCATGTTCACCTTTCTAATAACAACTTAACCCTGTGCTTAATGTGCTTAGTTATGAGCCGTTTATTTCCAGAGTCAGAGCTGGTTCAGCTTGAATACAAGTCTAAAACCCAACAGGGAAACTATTTGGATCAATTATAAAATATTTTAATCCTTCAAAATCCCACAACGCTCTAAGCAACGGCATTCCTGTAAACCCTAAAATCTGGGTAGATAGACAGCTCTTTATGTGGTTGTGCTCAACCGGCTCCACAAATTAACGACCACTTTGCAAAGCATCAAAACAACTCCAGGCCAGATCCGGAAATACTCTCCAGCGAGACAAACAAGCTCGACGCTCAAACGGAGAAGAAGCAGCCGATCCGTTTTTACAGCAGAACGAAGGATTTATTAACGAAAGCTGGAGTTTACGTCATGATGTCCAAGCCCTGTGTGTGTGTGTGTGTGTGTGTGTGTGTGTGTGTGTGTCTGTCCAGCTGAGACGCATCTGAGTGTCTTCATGACTCCATTCTACAAATAGATGTTCATTGGAGCCTCAACTCCAAACTAGGTGATGGCAGCTGCTGTTTTGTGTATATATGTCAGATTGTATACACAGAGAGACGGCTGTCTCTATTGACACGGGTCAACAAACTATTTTATTTTTTCAGCTAAAATGCTGAATTATCAAATATTTACAATTTCAGACAATTTCCTCTAATTTATGTCAGTAACACTTTAATCCCAGAAGAAAATTAAATGTTTTAACTCATATTATACAGATTTCTTCAAAGAGTTGCAGCTCCTGTAGCTGTCTGTATTACAGCAAATCTGAAGAAGCCTCTGACTGAAGACTGCTGTTGTATAGCAGTTTGATGAAGAGGATGCTCAGGATTATCTGTAAGGTTCCAATAATATCCACAGGTTCCTCCTTATCACATTGTTTATCAGTTTAAGTCATTTTTGTTGATGCTGCCATGGCAACACAAGATGGCAGAAGACATTCTTGCACACCTGATATTTGTCTTTATTCAGAGAAAAGGCGTTAAAAAAACTTCCATATACTCATATTATAATAAACTTTGGTGATTTGAAATCAAACAAACAAACGTTGAATATTATTCAACGTTTGTTTGTTTGATTTCAAATCACCAAAGTTTTGTGTTGTATTTTTTTTTTTAAATATTGGTTGCTTTATTAAAAAGTTCCTTTTGGTCACAGTTTGATTTGATATTGATTTGATTTAATATTGCTTAAAATAGTTTCACACTGATCCAGTGTTGATTATTTTAGGAATCAATCATTCTATCATTTTTTCCCAGTGATTAATCGAGTAATTGGATAAAAAAAAAAAAAAAAAAACACATTCTGCAGATTTTTTTATGTACCGTATTTTCCGCACTATAAGACGCACCTAAAAACCTTCAATTTCCTCAAAAGCCGACAGTGCGCCTTATAATCCGGTGCGCCTTATATATGGACCAATATTGAGCCACAACAGGTCCAGAAACGGACCTTACCACAGGGGCCGCGTTTCATTGGCTAATGCCCATTTTAGGTCACAGTGCAGCTACCACGTGCGTGACCGTCTCACAAACACAAGCTACAGTAGTAAACATATGCTAATGTACATTGTGGACCATCAAAACCATGAATGCCGACTTACCCAGCCTTGCAAGAACAATAGGCATCAGTGATCTTGTCCACAGCTATATTTATGCTGAGGGTGTGAGGATCTGCTGTTTTCCTCATCTATCGGTAGCTTTTAGCTGTGACGCGCACAATGTTGGAGGCATCCAGTGGCTCAAACACCTTGATGTCGTCCAAAAAAGATGACATGAACTTGTTGGTTCCCCTGTCCATTGTCGTGGCTGATATGTTGTGAAAATCCGGCAGAAATGCTACGCTAATTAACTCAGATCGAAATGAAAGACGTCATGTTTACACAGACATGCAGTAGGCTGCTTAACTACGGTAAGCAGCCGCCAACTTCTTTTTCCCCCGTAGAAGAAGTAGTGCGCGGTGCATGCTGGGATAGTTGTCAGAACACTGGTTTGTTAATAAAGTTTGATAATACATTTAAAGGGGGGGAGGGGCAGGGGAAGAGAGACAGAGACTGCAGCGGTAGCGTGTCGGTTGGTCTGTGTTACCCAGAAAGCAGTTGGGCATAATATCGCAACACCAACACCGTGAGTGAAACAACGGCTGGGCCAGCCTACTATATAAAGTACTCGGGGACCATTTCTTTATTAATGTGGATGTGTAATAATAGAGTATGAAGCGTCTATTCTATGCGCCTTATAATGCGGTGCGCCTAATGTATGAAAAAAGTCCTAAAATAGGCCATTCATTGAAGGTGCGCCTTATAGTGCGGAAAATACGGTAACCACTTAAAAAAATATAGAAATAATTCAAGAACTTTTTTAAAAAAGGCAGTAAACATCTTATTACCTTAATATTACATAGCAAAGGACACATCTGCAGCTAATAAATACTTGATTAAGCCATTTTCTGCTTCATCAACAAAGTTTAGGGCTAATCTGTTGACTATTATTTAAATTAACTAATCAATAACTGGATAGAAAAATGTGCTTAATGGGATAATTTTACATAATTTGACCCAGGTAAACCTAAAACTATCACACTTGAGGAGCTTTTGGTTGAGCAGATTTACAAACAAAGAAGGATTTTTTTAATCTAAAGTGCAAAATGTATATATTTTTAAATATTTGGGTTAATTACTGCTTGAGTGCGTTATTTTTTCAGCAAATGGTATATTTTAGATTCTGTATACTCCAATTAATGATTAATCGATTACTAACTTAGTTCATTGTTTCTATTAATCTGACTAATTGTTTTAGCCCTAAATAGTATACAAGTAATTCTCTGGATTATCTATCAATAATTTGATGTATTGCCCTTTTTTAATGTTTCCTGCAGCCGTTGTGGTTCAGTATGTCACTGTAAAATAAAACACAATAACGCTTATGCTCAATAAAACTGGAGTAAAGTTTATGTAAATGTAAATAATTCTCCTTTTTTGTGGAAATTGAGATAACTTCAGTTTCTAGCATATTTAAATGTTACTGGACTAAACATTAAATGGTTTCCTACTGGGAACCAGTGATGACTGATGAGTGGGCAGAGGGTGGGCACTCAACAGGAAGCTTGATTTCTGCTCAGGACTCCACCCTAGAATCCAGCAGCCAGTTATCGGGTGTCCACCCTGCCGTATTGTTCAAGTGGATTTTCTCACATCGGTGCAAGCCCTGTTTACGACTGGGTGAAAAATTACTTTAAATAGGACGATTTTGAAAAGCCCAAACCAGACTCCCCATGCAGACTTGGTTATTACTTAAATGACTGTTTAGCAAAATGAAAGGGATGAGACCACACAGAAAATGCAGCTATTATTAACATTTGATGTGCCTCCATCCTTCCTCTGCACGCTCTGCCGAAAGTGGAAACAAACCAAAGATATTCATATTAGTCTTTAAGTCCGGGCCCTCTGAGGCACGCAAACCGCAAAATAGATTACATGTTGTTGTGACATCCAGCATAGAGATTCTCAAAGCTCATTTGGTTTCTCTTGAAGTGAGTCGCTGTGTTTCCATTCACCAGAACGTTGCACAAATTGGAATAATGAAAATAAATTTGTTTAATGGAAACAGCTATTTGGACAAGGGTTAATGTTTTTTGATTAAAACAAAAGTTTTTATGCTAGGATGAGGTGGTTTTACCAAAACTAGACGCGTTTCGAATAGAATTAAACTTTTTCTATATTCTGCCAATATTGAAAAAAAAAAACCACAATTTTGCAATTTCAGTATTTCAAGTCAGTTCAGTTTTTCTGTATCAGTCAAAGTGACCATCCATCCATCCATCCATCCATCCATCCATCCATCCATCCATCCATCCATCCATCCATCCATCCATCCATCCATCCATCCATCCATCCATCCATCCATCCATCCATCCATCCATCCATCCATCCATCCCCTTATCCCATTGGGGTTGGGAGGGGTGCTGGTGCCTATTTCCTGCTGTCGGCAGGTGAGAGGTCACCTTGGACAGGTCGCCAGCCGGGCAACAGAGGGTGATTCAGTTGCAGTTTTGCAAAATACGCACATTTTATTGGCATGCTTCCATTAAGCAAATTAATTTTTGTAATTCCAATTTTCACAATTTTATGGTCAAATGAAACGTGGAAAAATTTTTTTTGCATCATGCTAGTTTATGATTTTTTAAAATTGTTTTTCTTAATTTTAGATCAGTTACAACACAAAGAACAAAAGAGAATCATGTGCTGCTTCATACACACACGCACACACACAAGAAAAAAAACCTGTCAAAAATAAATAAACAGTAAAAAAAGAAAACAACCCAAAAAATAAAAACAAAAACAAACTAAAATCTTAGGGACTAAAGACTCAAAAGGACCCAAAGTTTCAAAAATATGTCTGATTTCTGGTTAAGATGATGAGTCAGTTTTTCCAAAGGAAGGATGACAGATCTCTGTGTAATCCACATATTCAATGTAGGGACATATGGTGAAATCCATCATACCAAAATAAACAAAATAAATCCAAATGGTCAGGGGAAGCAATTTGCTCGTTATTGCTGCTGAGATGAAGACACATGGAGAACATGTGTTGATACGTTTGTCAACTTTGGCTTAAAAAAGCTCCAGCAACTGTCAAAAACAGGGGAGATAGGCTTCTCTCCAAGTCAATGCAGGTCAAAGGCCAGGTCATCCATGCCACATTTTGGGAATGACAGGGAATATTGCGTACTGTTCCAGTACGCAATTCAAGGATTGTCTTTATTACTAACAAGCAGCGTTAGATGGATAACTGTGATGAAAAAACTGTGTTGCATTTTACTGGGAAGCAAGTATGAGCTGAAGATATTTCATGTTTTGTCTTGTTAACTTTATTTCTGAAGCTCAGGCCTGCAACACTTTACTAAAAAATGTTGGTGCAATAAACTTTTAGTACTTTGGAATGCTGCCATTTCTTCTTCAGACATTTCTGAGTTAGGAGACATTTTCTGCAATAATTTCCTTAATTTCCTTGACATCCAGTCAATAAAAAAACTAAAGCTGCACAATGTACCAGACCGCAGGGATCATGACAGTTTCCATGATTGATTGTAAAGCAGGGAGTGGATACAACTAAATGTATTGAAACCCATGAGTAACAGGAGTATTACACCCTTTAAAACATGAAATTTAAGTTATTTTCAGTTGTTACTGGTAGGCCTGTCACGATAACAAATTTTGCTGGACGATAAATTGGCCCAGAAGTTATTGTGATAAATTATATTACTGTGGTTTCGAGATTATTTTCAAATAATTTAATGTTAATGGCATAGTAATGCCATTATGCCAAACAAAGATCAAGAAATTTATCAGAGGAACTGGAATACATTTTAAATATCCAAAATAAATAAACAAAACAAACAATAAACAACAAAATGAGATATGAAGTCTCCGTAAATAATATGTCCTTCAAAAATAGGGCTAGTTAAGACCAAACCACCGAACTAGAGACTTCTGTCATTCCGGTTTTAGTAGAAAAATTAAATATAATCACAGTTTCATGCATTTTGAAGCTATTTAGAAAATCAATTTGATATGAAACTTTGACATATAATGCTGTAATTTCAAACAGTCTTAAAAAAAATTAGAAAAGAACAATTTCCCGTCAAAATGCTGGGAGAGAATAGGAAACAAACCAGCTGAAATACGTCACTGAAGCTTATCTAATGGCCTAATGGATTTGATCACAGCACACTGAAGTGTGCAGACTCAAGTCACGGGTCTGTTTTCCTCTGCTGAAGGCTCACAAATCAAACACGCCCAGGTCACACACCTGTTCTCCCAGAGTCAACAGCAGCCATGGCAACACAGACAGGAGAGCTGCTGGGGCAAAACTTTCCTGCCCCTGGCAGAGCTTCAAGTACGTTTGTGCCAACACAAGCACGGACAGCTACACGATCGCATAAAACCGAGTCACACACCGAACCAGTGACTGGGCAAACAACACATGACTAACGTTTCTATTGTTCTGCACAATCGGCCTCAAGGGACCTTTTGACCCGCACCATCAGCGGTCCACTTCTATTTCACTTCCAGGCGAGGAAATCATGTGCATCAGAGGATAACATCTCATGCTAGATTTATTTTGTCCTTAATAGTTTACAGACTTTTTCATCTTTAGTTTCTGTTACAGATTTAACTGAGATCAGAAAAAGCTTAAGCTGCCTGATAAAACAATGTATTTTCTCATGAGCAAATCTTGGACATGCAGTGCTGTGGAAAAACATTCCTAACGCTGATGAGTTTTTTTATTTTTTCATATTTTGCAGGCAACCTTATTGATATCATATGTGACGGACAAAAACAAAGTATTGTGTAACATTATTGATCAAACAACATCTCGAAAACGAAGGAGGACAGCAGAGAAGTCAGAGTCTGGCTATAAAATAATAACATTTGAAAACAGAAGGAGTTTGCCAAAACATCCACCCATAGACCACATGTGTCAAACTGGAGGCCCGGGGGCCAAATCTAGACCGCTGTAGCTTTTTAAGTGGCCCTCTAGACTCCAACTTATATCAAAAAGTCACTCCTATTTTTCACAAATATGCAAAATACATACAAAATCAGAAGATCCCCACATTTTTTCTGATTTTTACTCCACATTTTTCTCATAATTTCATCAAGAAATGTATACATTTAGTTTTGTCTTTTCCTTATACAAGCGTTTGTTCTTTTCTTAGTGCCTCGTCTCCTCCTTTTACTTTTCCCTTGTATATGCGTCTTCTTTGGAGGACCAAAACTGACGTAATTAAAAATAAAAGCAGAAATCTATATTTTTGCTTGAAAATAAAATAACACTGTGGCGTGAAAGGAAAAAAAATAATACAAGAACTTGAGAGGAAATTGTAGATAAAACAGGAACTGACACGTCACCAGTTTGATGGTATTTCAGATATTTAAAAGAAAAAATAAATAAATAAGTATTGAAAGACAGATATGGAACGGTGATTTTCATCCAGGCCTAATCTAGTCGTTCTTTTTCAATGGTTTTCCTTTTTAAGCATGAACTTCACTGTATTTGGTCAGGTAAAGATTTAAAGGAAGTTGAAGGAAGAAGTTTGAAAGAACTTTAAAAGCGTATCTGTTTTGTTTTGTTTAAGTCAGATGTAATGAACTTTTTAAAAGTTTCATTCTAAAGATTTAAGTACCGAACAAACGAAAACAAAACTTCCTCATCCACCAGAAAGCGTTAGCGGGTTAACCGCGGACACCCTGGAGCAGGAGCTCCATCTTTATGTCCACATTCCTGAAATTACAACATTCCTCAGGCCTCTTCAGGATCCGTCTCTGACACACAGAGGGCTGGAAAGGTGTGGCGAAAGACGGGGGGTTTCACAAAGAACAGAACACCAGAGAGACGCTGATGGTATCATATTGAGCAAACAAACGTTGCAAAAAATCTCCTGACGTTACTGAACTCCAGCCAGGAGAGTTCAACCATCAGCTGCGGTGTTTACTGATCAAACCCTCCACTCAGGTAGCAGCTTATCCGTTCTGGTCGGTACGCAGCAGACGGGTAAGGACTTATCTACAAGGATGTCTCAGTGATTAAAAACAACAACAACTCAATCGTTCAATCAGCTCAACCTAACGAAAGCGAAACTGACGGCCAGCCACCGCTACGGTTCAGAAGGCTGGACGGATCCATCCGACACGTTAAGTGGGTTTTTTAAAACATGAATATATGACAAGTAATTACATTTGAAAACAATAAGATAAAGTTGAGGGATGATTAAACGACTGTTTGCTATAGAAACGGGTGAAGGTTTCAAGTAAAATGAGGCAATAAATCAATTTAATGGAATTATTAAAATTTCTGTTTTTGAGGATTTCATTTCTGTAAAATCTGGATTTGTTTCACCAATCTACTCCTTTGGTAGTTCAGAGTTACCGTCTTGCATGTTTTTCAACTTCTTTTAATTTGGACTCTGCAGCTAAATAACTATTTAAATAAGTTATATCTGCTTCACTTAACATCATTAAACTGTAGGGCTAATCGGTTGATTATTTTTCCAATTAACCAGTAACTTAATAACAAAAGGTGCTTAATAGGAGGATTTAACAGTATTTGAAGCAGGTGGAGCTAAAACTGAGACGTTTGAGGAGTTATGGGCATAAGGAAGGGTTTTCATCTAAAATGCTAAATATTGATATTTCTTGTTCAGCTTTGGGTTAATTACTGCTGCAAAATTGTTGTTTTTTCAGTAAATCACATATTTACCGAAAACACACGTTATCAATACGTTTTATTATTTTAAATTACTATCATTTAATAGTTTTTAGGTATATTGTTTAGGGACAAGTGCTACAAATTAGATTACACTATAAAAACCATGATATGAACTGTTTTATTCGGTTTGTCTATTTTAATGTGTGTCTGTTCCTATTAAATAAGTCCAACTGAATATTAGAGACTGTATAATCCAGTTAGCGATTAATCGCTTACTAAATAATTATTTCAAAACTCGATTAATCACGGTGAATTCGATTAATTGTTTCAGCCGTACTGCATGTTGGTTCACACCTTCCTGTTCTCCACATTTATTTCTAAACAGATGAAAACGGCCATTACTGGCGGGTCATGGCAGCATTTCTAACTGGATCTCATCCTCTGTTGACAGAAAATGAAAGGCCTCCACTCACCTGTCTCTCGCCAGCCCTCCATAGCTGTCCGGCCTCTCCTGCCTTCGCCTGTACAAATCTGAGTTGGACAACTCCTTCAGCCTCAGAGACTTCATCTCCCCGCCGTCGCTCTGCCTCTCCCTCCCTTCCTTCCTCAGCTGAAACCCCCTGTCCGCTCTAACAACAACACTTCCAGCGTAAATGTTGGATCCAAATTATTATATCAGGTCTTGTTCTTCTCTCTCGCTCTCCCTCAAACACACCCCCAGGCCTCGCAGCGCGAACACCTATCAGCTCCTTCTTGCTCCTCCTCCCTCCCACCTGGAGCAGGTAGAGGGGGAAGGAGTCGCAGAAACGGAGACAGAGAAAGGGATTGTTGCTTTGGTGTGGGTTCACCGCCTACTGCTCTCTCTGCTGGGATGCTCTCTCAAAAACAAAAACAAGGCAGAGAAAAGACAGAGTGGACAGTTTCCAGAACTGTCAAGAAGTTGGTTGGCTCATCCAAATAGGGGCAGATTTTTGCCAAAAAACTCCAACATTTTTGAGATTCAAAAGTCAAAAATTTGCTAGAAAAAAATCAGAAATTTTTAGCTTAATCTTAGAGGTTTTCTAGAAAAGCAAGAACATTTCTGAGTTTGAAATGTCAAAAATCTGCAAGCAAAAACTCAAGAAATGTTGAGATTAATCTCAAAATATTTCTAAAAAAAAGAAGGAAATATCTGAGTTTGAAAAGTCAAAGAATTTCTAGAAAAAAAATCTGCAATTTTTAGATTCATCTCAAGGGGAGAAAAACAAGAAGATTTCTGAGTACGAAATGTCAAAACATTACTAGAAAAAACTGGGAAATGTTGAGATTATTCTCAAAGAATTTCTAAAAAAGCTCAAAAATGTTGAGATCAATCTCAGAAATGTTCCAGAAAAAAATTAGAAAATGTCATAGTATCAAAAAAAAAAAAACTAAAATTTGCAGGAGGTTCAATTTGAGTTTACAAATTCATCTCAAAATTTCAGAAACCTTGAATTTTTTAGATGAATCTGAAATATTCCAGGAAAACATGAAAATAAATGAGTTTCAAAAGTCAAAAATTTTTAACATTTCAAACTCAGACAACTTCTGAAATGTTTGACTTTTGAAACAGAAATGTCCAGTTATTTTTCTAGAAAATATCTGAGATTCATCTCAATTATTTTCCTCATATTTCTCCAGGCGTCCTGAGTCACCGTTGTGACGTTGTTTAAAAACACTTAGAAGCAGCAGATAAATGAACCAAGTGTTTAAAACTTGCTTTCTGCTCCTCTTGTGAACTGAGAAAACGTTTCAGCAGAAACAACAAACCACTGAAATTCAAAATGTCAACTGATGAATAATTCATATCAGCGTTTTGTGAGAACAACCGCTCCTCTTTCACTCACACACAATATTTTCACTTTTCTAAAGGCTAGACAGCTGAATGTTCATCTGTATGAGAACCACATAAATGACTATTGTTGTAGGAATTGATTATTCTGATGATTAATTGAATTCTTGGCTAAAAAAAGAAAGGCACGTTCTGCGTACTTTTCATTTGACAAGCTCATTCTAATTTTATCATGTGATTAATTGCGACAGAGAACATATCATCAACAGAGGAGCTGCGGTTTATTTCACTTACTTTATTCAAACTGATTGCTGTGTGTATGAACATTTTTAAAATCTTAACACCACACTTTTCCGTCCTGAAGACAGAAATCATCACCTCATGATCCCTGCGGTTACTTTGCTGCAGTTCATCTCTGCTGACGGTGCAGATTTAATTTCAGATGGGCAGAGTTGTTAAATTGCTGCTGTCAGAGTTTCACTGTGCATCACCTTGGTATGCGCAGACAGGTCTGCAGCCAATAAACACATTGCCGTTCACCTGCTTGCCTTGGCCTGCTCAGGATTCCACATGTCGTCGACACGGAGTGTCAAAGTTCAACTTTCACACCAGATTAACGTCCTGGAGCAAATCACAAGTCCCAATATGCAAGAAAACTGGCAATTAATTAACTTATAATCTGTAAATATTGTATCAAATGAGATATAGTGCAATTTCTGCTTAAAATTAGAACGTTTTATGTTCTCTGCAGAGAATTACAAAGCGAAAACAAAGATGCTGCATTTTGTTTTAAAGGTTTAAATCTGTGATAAATCTCATTTATCAGTAGCCAGACAACATAAACATCCCTATTTCCTTTAGTTTGCTGCCTCTATGTGGTCATCACTGGTATTACAGCCACTGCATCCAATTCAATATTTTGTCTTAAAACGTCCAAAAAAAAATGTAACTATGGTCACTGTGGACTTAAAAAATAGTAAAAAAATTACATAAACTGAGACATTTCTGTATCTAATTAATCTAGAACCACAGATATATCTGTTTTGCAAACTTTCTGCACAAATTAAGTTAGATTTTATTTCGTTTTAATGTGAAATTGGATTACTGATCTCCTGCTGCAGCCATTTGCAATCATCATTCTGCAGGCGTAAAGCGAACCACACTGTTGCACACAAGAGGAAGTACACGCGAGTCCGAAAGCATAAAAAGCTTTAAAGGTGACGTTCAAACCGTTCAATGAGCTTGATCTGTGAGTGTGAAAGAGATTTAATGTTGCTTTAAAAAGAGAGAAAACGGTGAATTTCTCTTCTTACCTACAATCTGTCAGAAATTCAGGAGGATGTTTCCAATGTTTCTACAGTCCTGTTTGCTGTCACCACTGACACTCCCACTGCATTTATCAGGGCCTGCATGGCCACATCACTTCCTGTTTGCAGTGCGGCGTGTGTGTGTGTGTGTGTGTGTGTGTGTGTGTGTGTGTGTGTGTGTGTGTGTGTGTGTGTGTGTGTGTGTGTGTGTGATATTTGACCCAACAGCTCTGTTTGTCTGAGTAAGATATATTGGCAAAGAACCCAGACAAAAATGTCTCATATTCAGGTTTGTAAACTTTTTCCACAATACAATTTTTCAAACTTGTATGTTTTCAAACTTTTCCAGGACCACAATGAACAAAAGAAGACTTTTTTTATGATGCAGCTTATTTCTGTATTCTACATTGGATAGCAGGGACAACGTAAACTAAAATATGACATAATTTTGTTTTGAAATGTCTGACCCTACAACTGACTGGCTCAAGAAAGTTATCAAAAATAATTTATTTTTTTTGCCAAGTTTCCTGGCGTTTAGTAAGTAGAATATTTTTTTATTATTCTACTGAGCTAGATCAAGAGAAATTTGGTCTGATTTAACTTCAGACAGTGAGGATATATATGTATTCCAAGTTTAGCCTCATTGAAATTCAAGCTTTTTCAAGGATGTGTGGTTTTGTTTCAGTCTATTTGTTGTTTTTCAGGTGAGTTTTAAAGAGTTAAATGGAGCAGAAAACGAGCAGGAAAAGAAAATAATCCAATGACTAAACAAACGAGTAATTCTCAGGAAAGTCGTGTCAGATGGAAACATTTGAAGGGAAAATGATTAATTCAGTCGTCATGGGTGAGTCCTGAATGTTTGACACAATTCTTCCTCTTAGAAAGAAAGGGGAAACATTTATATATGTTGCAGGATGTACAGACAATGTTCATGTTGATTTAGAAATATTTGTAAGAACTTTTTTTGATATTTGCGCTAATGCATGATGTTAAATGTGACTTTTTATTACTCGATTTAGTGGTCACAGATTATAACCAACTTTGAGAAGCATTTGCAATAAGATCAGAAAAACTTTGGGGATTTGCTGATTTTTTTGTGAATTTTGTGGATTTGTGAAAAATTGGAGGGACTTATTTATGTAATTTGGAGCCAAGAGGGCCATAAAAAAAGAACAGTGGGCCAGATTTCACCCTCGGGCCTTTAGTTTAACACATGTGATCAAAGCCACAAGTAAATGATTGATTACTAAATTAGTTTATGATTATTTCAATAATCAGATTTAATCAGTCATTATTGCAGCCCTATACTACATAATGACAGATACTAGACTGTTTTATATGTTGTAGATATTAAATATTAAGGTCAGATGATGAAAAGAGGGAGAGGAGGAGGAAGAAAACTTTGTTTGTGGATCACAGAAAAATTATCTCTCAAAATTAAAGATTTTTCCATCAATATCTGATAATCCCACAGCGTGACTCCAGATTAAAGGGTTTTCTATCTTTTCTCCGTTTCGCCTGCATTTAATGAGAACGGGCGCCCCCTGTGGGTGGTGCGGTGTAAGCACAGTTAATATTTACATTCAAATTCAAATTGAAAAATACTTTATTAATCCCAAAGGGAAATTAAATAAAAATAAATAATCTAAATAAATTGATATTGATATTTTACTTTTAGTTGATGGAGCTGTGAATGATTAAGTATCTATTTGGTTTTTCAAGAACACTAAACTCAGTTTCAACATCTCCAGGTCATTTCATTTTATTATTTTCTAGAATAATATCAAAATGTTTAATCTGAAGGTGAAGATACTTAGGTGTTTTTGCTATTAGGACAATCTCCTGCTGAAAAAGTAGATTGTCCTACAGTACTTATGGATCCATTTTTATTTGTAACAGTTAAATTTAATTTAGATGTCAATGTTTCTGATGCAAACTGATACTGCGATTATTATTTTTGTGGTTTCTGAAGATCGTTTAAAGTCTTAAAACATTTTTTCTTCATAATTATGACAGTAAAGTAACATAAAAGCAGACATGCTGACTCAGTCTATAAAAAGTAGTGAGCTGAGCTTTACAGTAAAAGCTTAATCACCACATTAATTTTTCTTCCAGATGATAAAGGCAACCATTCACTCGATGTCTGTGTGATGGTGTTGGCGCTCGACGCTCAAATCCCCTCATCTCTGAACTTCCAAACAAGGACAAGTCTGTGCTGGAGGCCCAGACTTCAGCCTAAGCTGGGGTTGTATCAACACAGCGCTGGATCAGATTAATGCAGCAATCTTTAGGCTTATACAGACTTGCCTTCAGAGAGATTCTGACAGAGAGAAATTCACAATGATGAAAAAAGGAAAACGGCTGTTTTGAGTGACCGTCCCAGGAGACCGGACTGTCAGGAAGTGGTTTGGAAAACAAGGACTACTGTCCAGTTGCTTTTTAGAGGACATTCCTCAGCAGGGAGGAGAAGGATCTGATGGTTTTTAAAAGAAAACGAACAGATTCACTCCTTTGTTTTGGTCTGGGAGTGCAGCTCAGCATGAAAAAAATGACACTTTTCCATAAGCATTATGTAGAATACTGCAAGTTATAAGGTCAAAGACTATATCCTTGATACTTCCATCACATCACCAGCCCTCCAGATGTGCATCACAACACCAAACAGTGTCACATTTAAAAGAGGAAAGCAGCAGGCTTATTATTTGTGTTGCAATTTTAGACATAATCAGAGATTTATCTTCCTCTGGATTTTTTAAGCAAACTATTAAGCCTTTGTTTATGTTTTCAAGCACATACAGAAATAGCTAAGATTGTCTGAGATCTTGAAGGGAATTACTTTTTGATTATTCATTCAAATAATACTAAAAAAACAACATTAACAATAATGTAAAATTCTGTTTCAAGCATCACATTTAATTTTAGCTGCACTCCATACAAATATGACGTTTTTCAGCTTTAATTAGCATAAACTAAAACTTATTTCATATGCTTGCATGTTCATAATTTTAAGTCTCGTATTTTTGTCAACCTAGATCGTGATTATCCTTATTTAAATGTTTATTTTAGGTTTTTTCACATAAAATAAATGCCTCTTATTTGAGACTAACATATTTTCACAGTTTTTCACGTTAATATTTAATAGCTGATGTTTGCAAAGTGGTAGTTGTTTTTAATTTCATTAGTTCTCGATCAATAGGTTTTAAGATTTATCACTTCTTAACCCGCATAAAGTCGCTGTTCCCCCATTGTAACGGTAGGGGGCACCAAGATCAAGTTCAGATTGAAGATAAATTAATGAGAGCTTAGCTAAAACTCTGTGATTAAACATTTTTCTACCGAACACCTACGTTTAGTTTTAGCATGGATACAAATCCATTGCTGGTTTGTGATAAACAGACAACTACTGGAAGACAGTTTCTTTCAGTTCAGCGTAAAAGATGTTAACTTCTCAACTTTTTCGGAGCAAAAATAATAATGAAGATAAAAAAGCTAAGCAGCTAACTTACCCGTTAGTCATCTCCGTGAGTCCGAGCATCGCTCCTCCTCGCTCTCTCGGACCAGATGTGTTTTTTTCGGCCTCAGCAGCAGACGTCCAGATGTGCTCCTCTCTTGTATTTACTGTACAGTTAGAGCTGCTTTTTCTCTCAGGCACAGAATGGCGTATAATTAGGACGGGCCCCGCCTATCTCCACCAACCACAAGACACGGCGGACTGTACTTCCGCTTGGATGACCTTCAAAATAAAAGCATAACTATGCAGTGTTGGTCCCTTCACTGACGCGGTCAATTTGAGGGCAAGGACCAAGTCAAATTGAGCATATGAAAAACAAAATGTCCATATGAATCAACAAGCGACATAGTTTATTTAGTTGATTTATTTACTTTTAGATATTATAGCTAGTAAGGCACTGACAATAATAATGGTTATTGCTCTCTTTGGACAATAAGTGAACTATGAAACTGTGAGACCATGCTGTTCAATAATCCAAATGAATCCTCACGCAATAAGTTTTACTACAAAAACTGTTGGATTTTAATATAGCACCACATTAGGGCAATTATAGATTTAAAAAACAGGAATAAATTCCTGCCAAAAAAACTCAGAAATTTTTAGATTAATGTCAGAAATTTTTCAGAAAAAAACTAACATTTTAAGAGTTAGCTCATAAATTCTCTAGAAAAAACTTGAAAATTACTGAGTTTCAAAAGAACAACATTTTCAACTTTGAAATCCATGAATTAGTTTTTTTTTCTACAAAATTTCTGATATTCTCAAAATCTCTTTTTTGGCATAAATTTGCTTCTTTTTTATCTAATGGCTCTAATAACCCGTCGAATTTCAATACTTAAAATGAAACTGTAACAGTGAAGCAATTTAGAAAAAAAAGAGAGAGATAATTCAAACCAATACAGCGCTGAATGGATTGGATTGACGTTCTCCCGTCTACCATCTAGGCTTTATTCATTTTATTTTGAAAATCAGAGGAAGTCGGGTTTATTTTTTTTCTGCGCGTCTGGAGCAGCTTTAAAACTTCACTGAGCTTTTCGACTGACTTACTTTTGAGATATTTACTGGCAGGAAACTGTAATACCCACCTGCCAAAAGTAATTACAAGATCTGGTTGTGTGTGTGAACATATCGGCAGCTCCGCTGACATGTTGTTGTTGTTATCCACTGCTTTACTTTCTCTGTTTTTACACTTCTGCTTTGCAAGAAAACCGAAAAATCTGACTTTTTTCCCTTTTTTTTTAGCGTTGGAAATCTGTACAGAATTTCAATATGGCGGGTGTGCGCCTTGCAGAAACATTCTTTCCATTTATTTTTAAACACATTAATACATATGCATGTAAAGAAAAACTTCATGCATGTCTTAAAATGTAAGGATATAAAAAGTTGACGATAAAGATCCTACTACAGCTCTCTAAAGACAAAAACGGAATGTTTAGCTTCACGTCCAGCGGTATTCAGTGGCGATTATTTGTCATTTCCTCCCCGGACTACGTCATAATTCCAGAACCACATTTATTTCCTTAAAAGGCAGGCCCATATAAAATTTCCCCTCCTTCAACGTGGAAGATGACTCCATAACATGAAACATAAATTTATCTTCCATGCACACACAACAGAGCCTTATAAAAGTATTAACGCCCCCTTGAAATGTTTCCATTTTAACCACATACTTAAATGTGTTTTATTTTGTTTCTATGCAACAGGTTAGCATAAAATAGTACATATTAGTGAAGTGGAAGAAAACATATATGGTTTACACCAGTTTTAGTAAATAAAATCTGAGTGTGGCAAACACTGTGGAAAAAGATTACAACCATTGTTAAAAAAAAGTCAGAGTCCTGTTTGTCACAATATGTAAAGAAAACTACAAACAAGACAGAGGTATTCTTAAACTAAATATCAATGTCCAGACCCACATCCAACTCAAAGTCAGTGGCAGGACTTGAAAATGGATGTAAACAGAGCAACTTTTTAGATTTCTAGATGTGCACAAATTCTGCAGATTTAATTTCAGTGAAAAGTTGAGCTACAACACTTCTCAAATTGTGAAAAGAAAATGTTCTGTACACTGCACGCTTTTATATTGATTATAAAATCTAGTGAAACACATTAAGGTTTGAGGTTGTAAGTGACGAAATGTTAAAAAGTTCCACATTTATCACCTGCAGATGAAAGTGTGTTAAGATTATCAATAAACACAAATCAACTCTGTGATAGCTCCCATCCTGGTTGGTTTTAATCCGTTTACAATCACAGTTTTCTGTCGTTTTTCTTTTACATCCAGACAAAATCTTAAAAGATTTTCTGATAATCTCTCATAGCTTCTGATAACAGTAACCTTCACATAATATAAAAGGTAAAAGTACATTCAAGTTGTGGTAGACTGATCCCAAAAGAGCTGCCACTGGAGTGGAAAAAAGACAAACAAGCAACTTTCTACAGCAATAACAAGGAGAAAAACAATATGCATTAATGTTGCAGAGGCAAATCTGAGTATGTGTGACGGAAAATTAAACTTCTACCCCACAACAGAGCCGTATAGTCATTAAACCGATAAAATGAAAACAGTAGTTACAAATGCTACAGTAGAAAAACACAAATAACTGCACCTGAGTTTAGGAAGTACCAGTTATAATTATGAACATCGATTTCTTTGTTATGATGATTTAACTGAGCTAAACTAAGGATTTAATCTACATTTTGCCCACTGACTAATGTAAGAAAAAAAAAAGCACCTAAAGAACCGTAATGTTAACTTTTTTCTTACAACAATATATGGACTAAGGCTTTTTAATTTTATAAGCAACCAGATTAAAACTTGATGAAGATTAACACCTTTTTGTTGCATATTTCTAGATGATAAAGTGATAAACTATAACATACAGAAAGACATTCAACAGTCAACATACATGATGACAGTCATTGAAAGAAACTGCAAATAGAAATATGATTTATGACAACTTGTCCGCTAATAAAGTGAGTAAAGTACCATGTACATAAGCAGAGGAGTCAAATCTTTTTTTTTTTTTTTTTAATTAAGGATTTAAACATCCGACATTTAAGTCACATTATGCCAGGCTACATTTACCTTCTTAAATAATCCCTAATCATACTATTTGTTTGCAACATGTTTTTTTTTTCTAACCCAGAAATAAGAAAATCTTTTGAAATAGATGCATTTGATGTGACTTGTGTCTGCAGAAAAATGCCCAACAGATTTTATTTCAACACAAATCAATACAACTAAAAGAAATTTATGATGGGTAATTTGGTGAAAGACTAATCTTGGTTCCCGAATTTGGACACAAACTCTGGTAAAATGCCAAGTTTTTGTTATGTAAACACCATCATAAACAATTTATATACTCCTTTTTCCACATATTGTGAAATTCAACTGAAAACCAAACAAATTTATTATAGTGAAAAAATAAAATGTGTAGAATAACCTTGCTGCATAACTGAGAATAACCTTCAACAAATATTTGGTTGAAACAGAATTTGATTCAATTTTAGCATTTAGTTTTCTTCTTGTACACATCTAACATTATTTATTGTGCATATCCTGATAATTAATAGTGATTCTCTTATATTACAATTTAACATAAATGTTAGATAATATGTGGAAAACATTTGAAATTATGTATTTGTTTTATTTTTCTTACATCACAAAAACCAGGCAGTTTAACAAGCCTGTGTCCATCTCAGAGAAGCACTGTTTGTACCTAATGCTCTGCAAGAGTAAATAAAGATTCTAGTTTCCTTTATCTCTACCTAGAAGATACTATTTTACATACATTCTTTGGTCCTGCCTGTTTTGTCCCAGTAACGAGTTAATGCCCCAGTTAAAACCATTTTAATTAGCATCATTGATACAGAACCTCACAAAGAGATGGGTTCAGTGATGTCACTGCAAAGTGCTCCCCATGTTTTTAGTCTATCTGATCCCAGACCAGCTGTGGAGGTAGGAGGTCCACCCTGAGCCGCGAGAGCCGCTTCCCTCTTCCTCTCCTGAAAGGAAAAACACCAGCGTAAACACCAAATATCTGGGGATTATTACATGTTTTCACTTAATCTAAATAAATAAATAACTTAAATTACAGGGAAAAAATAAACAGTGGACAGATTAGGCTTTTTTTCATTTCAGGATAAATTACGCAGACTTGCACCTTGTGCGATTGCAGCCAGTTTGCTCTTCTCCTCTGGACTGAGCTGCAGCATGGTGTGAATGACGGGCAGGAGCGCCTGCCTCTCGCTGCCAGAACGCAGGAAGATGAACTGCAGCAGGACGTTCTTCAGATACTCCAGGTTGGCCACGCTCTTCTCTCTCTCCTGGTTTCGCTCCAGTCGCCTAACTTCGCTCTTTAACAGCTGAAGGACAATAAAAGTTACATGAAGCAATAGATTCCTATGAGCCTGATTTAAGACTTCTGTTTTGTTTTAAACTGCTAACGATGATATTTTCAAGTGCAAGTGAGAGTCTCATAGGATGCACTCCTCTCTAAAATATGGACTTTTTTCTTGCTAGACTTTTATTAGCTAAAAACTGCTGATTTACTAGAATCTCAAAGACAAAGTAGCAACTGGATGTACCTTTCTGATGATGAAAAGCAAAGTAGTCTTTTTCAGAAAAAAAAAAATCTCATTCAAGAATGGGCCAACAAATAATTTGCATCCTTCCAATGATTAATTTCCTGATATATCTTGTTATCCCAGGTTGCTGGTTTTTTTGTGTGCTTTTTTAAAATAAATACAAAAGTGAGACCGTTTTACAGGCAGTGATGCATCCTTTAATTTCAAAATTATGCATCACTTTATGTTGGTCCATCAGACAAAATTCATATAAAGTACACTTGGAAGTGACGCTACATAATGAAGGATCAAGCGGTACAAATAATTTTGTAATTCAATTCAATAATTCAAATACTTTTCTCCTTAGCGTGCTAAAAATAAGCATTTTAGGGGACAAGAAACGGTTCCACACTGATTGGCACAGAGCTGACTCGATAGCGAGTGACACGTCACTATTCTCGCGAGAGTTCACAAAGAGAATACATAACAAGTATGGCGGCGCCCTTGCGGACAGAGAAGCCTGGAGTGAAATAAAAGTGGATTTAAAACAGCAGCTACCGCTTCGGACTGTGTTGTTTACAGTCATATAACCTTATAAACGAAGTTACGGTGAAAAATGGGATATGAGCGCCTACTTTGCGGAGCTCTGGAGCGATACTCCAGGCTATTTCGACTCGGTAATTTTCAGCAGAAAGCTCGAGCCTTTCAAAATGCGACCCAGTCGAGTGGCGAATCCACGCGATTATTTACATGGTTCGGACTGAACGGGGAGATTCTTACTCCCACAGCCCGCCAGGTAGCAGCCCGTCGAGGTTACTGCAGCTCCACCCAGCCTGCCAAAGATGTCACCCTGTTCGAGCACGACAGAACCCGCTTCTTCCGGGTGCTGACGGTCTTCTGCGGCGGCCAGTTCGTCTTCTGGACGTACCTGGCTCAGTTCGCCTTCACCGGGCTCAGAGACACCGGTGGAAAAGACCGAGCCAAGGCGCCCACCACCACCACCACCGGACTGGCTGGGATGTGGAGTTTCGAGATGAACCTTGGTTCAAACGCCTGGAGGTACGGCTTTACCCTGGGATGCCTGACCATAGGAGCGGGGATAGTCGGGCTCGGGGCTCTGTTCTGCCGGAGGTCCGTCAGTAAGGTGGTTCTACATAAGGGCGGGAGGATGGTGACGGTACGGACACAGTCTCCTCTGGGACCAGACCGAGGCAGGACCATAAATGTCCCACTAAATCAGGTGGCCTGCCACGCTCACAGACAGGAGTCCCCCTCTTTCATCCCGCTCAGAATCAAGGGACACCGGCTCTACTTTCTGCTGGACAAAGATGGGACCGTAAACAACGCCAGGCTGTTTGACGTCACCGTTGGTGCATACAGACCATTTTAATGCAACATGATGTAGATTGGGGTTTCTTTATTTACTGTTAAATAAAATATTTGAAATAAAATGTGGGCTCAAAGATTCATTTTGTATTATAACATTTAAAATTCTCCTACATGTGTCCATATGTGTCAAACTCAAGGTCTGGGGGCCAAATACGGTACGCCAAAACTTGGACAGTTTCTCACAATACCAGAAATTTATGCAAAATCAACAGATCTTCGCGCTGATCTATAACTGCAAATTTATTGCTAATTTACCACAAAAATGGTGATAAACATTGGCTATAAGTGACTTCTAACTCATACTTGCAGGTGGCAGTTTTTCTTACTTTTATGACAATGCTGACTCAGCCTTACTTGATGTCAAGTAATAAAAATGTCACATTTTATGTCATAAGTGGAAATATTGCAAATACTTGTAAGATAGTACCACAAAATAAATCCTGGAGGGACTGATGAATGGAAAGATGTTCAATATTATTTTAAGTACTTATTGAATGCAGAAAGGAATTTATTCATAATTTAACAGCTTATTAGTGGGTTTTATTAATAAATTCTGGCACAAACTGGCCTTGAGAACATTCATGATCTTGATATGACCCAAAATGAAATTTAGACACTGCTGGCATGTTTTAGAAACCTTCTAGAAAACTGCAAAGATGTAAGTGAAACACTGATCAACATATTTTATGTACATCTGCTTGATGATTTTTAAGATTGCGTTTGACTAAATGTAATGTTGACTGCTTGTTTCATCATTGGTTACTGTATTATGATTTTATGGGAAGCACTTCAATCTTCCTTGTTGCTGAAATGTGCTGTGCAAATAAAGTTAAGGTTAAATAAGATGTTCATACGTACAGTGATCTGCTCCATGAGGACAGCGTTGGTGGCCTCGGTTTCGTGCAGCAGGCCGTTCATGTGCTCCATGCTGCGTGTGGCTGTGCTCAGCTTCTCGCTCAGCTCCTCTTTGCTAGGCTCCACCGTCCAAACAAACGGCTCTGGAGATGCAACAAGCAAATTAAACAGTATAAATAAATAAACAGCAGTCAAATATGAAAATTAAATTAATTAAAATACTTTATTGTTTATTTTTTTGTCTACTATACTACATGAAACCTCATGACATTTAAAGGAGAATCATTACACTGTAAATAGCTCCTTTGTTACTGGATTTAATCTGTAGTATTTTTGTAGCTCACCCTGTTTGGGGTCTGGGGATGTGAGCAGCTGCTCCAGGGAAGGCGGGGCTGCGAGTTTTGGCGACAATCTCTCGGTCTCCGTGGTTTCCATGCCTTCTCCCTCCTCCCGGGCCATCGACTGCAGGTCATTCAAACACATCGATCCCAACCCTGCTTGGTTCTGATCGGCGTTTCTCCGCTGAAGTTCTGATGCCAGAGGCTTACGGCTGAACTGGGCCGACGCTGCACCTGAGGTTGGCAGATAAGATAGGCTTACAGAAGAAATATAACAATAGTTCAGCTACAAAGTGCCAACGATTGTAGAACAGATCCTAACAAGTTGGGATGTTTTTTATTTGGCTGTGACCCTGTGGCTCCAGGGCCCCATGTGGATTTCTGGACCTTCCACATTGACTCTTAAAAATGGACTAAATATGATTAACTGGAATTTAAAAAGAAATATAGCGACAAATACAACTTTAAGTAATTTTTGTGGAATAATTACATTTAAAATTACCATCATCTTTATTTATAATTAGGTTGAAAACTATGTGCAAATAACATCCAATATAAGAAAATATAGCCATCATCTTTTTGAAAATGTTTTATGTTTTTCTTTTAATTAAAACCTAAAAATAGGAGTAAGTTGGTGCTTCTCTGTGGCAAGTATTTCTCAAAAACTTTGCTATTTTTTCAAAAGATGAGGTAATATTTGTGGCTCCAAGCCTGTTTTATTTAGCTGGACTGAGAGCAAAAATGGCTTTTTGGATTGTAAAGGTTGCAGATCACTGTGCCAAACAGTTGAAGCATCACACAGAAAAATGATGAGAAAGGGGGACAGTGACTTGAGAAAGTGGGAGGATAAATATGATTCATGAAGCTGTAACTAAACCGTCTTTCTCACTTTACCCTCTCAGCAGGTTAACGGGAAGAGTGAAGTAGCTGCTGACCACTAGAGGGCCTCGTTGAGACACTGAAACAGGTACTTGTTTAACCAGGATCATATGAAAACATATAAAAGAAGAAAAAAAAAAAAAATATATATATATATGTATATTCTAATGTATTCTGCTCCTGAAAATCTAAATCATTTTAGTTCCAGGTACCTGGCAGACCAAACAAACAGATGAATTAAACTTAAACACCCTCAAAGGTGACCTACCATGCTTCCTTTAACAGGTTAAGATAGGTTTATGTGCTTTACAAAAGATGTTCATTACATTTTTTACTCAAAATCATTCTTACATATTGAGATTTTAGTCTGAGATTTTGAGCTGACTTTCATAATGAGCTGCATTAGGGTCTCTGAACCTTTAAATCAATAGACAGCTGCTGGCCACGCCCCCACAACACAACGTTTAAAATGGCTGCAAACAGATGCGTAATTACACAACCGCAAATCTTTGAAAAGCAGAAGTGGAGCCTCTTGCACAACCAACTAAAATGCTTGTCTTTTCCAGCTTAAGGCGGTAAAACCAGCTAACTAAACATGATGGAATTGGGTTGCTAGGTGACGGGCTGGGCTTGGCTGGGGTTGCTAGGTAACGGCACAGTGGCTGTTGAATTGGCTCATTTTTCAGACACCAAAAAACATCAACTCACTGGTAAAAAAGAGAGCTTTTTTTAAGCACTTGGAGTGTTTTTAGAAGCAGTTAAGACACAACTGGAAGAATAAAAATGTGCAAAATATGAATTTTGCTAAATAAATCACTTTTAATAAAGGATAAACACTATATATAATATATATATATATATATATATATATATATATATATATATATATATATATATATAACAAGAACTCAACTTTGAAGCAAAATATTATCCAATCAGCAGCCTTCACCTGGTTCATAGACAGAATAAATAAAGGAGAGATATGGATAGATTTTAATGTGTGGTACATGCGACTTACAGTTTGATTACAGTAAATATTCAATCTGCTTGATTGTACCAGTAAAACAAACACAAGCTGACTCAGTCCATGCGATTAAATTCAGAAATACGTGGTGAGATAAGCCAAACGCGCCCTAAAAAACGGGGGTCTTTTATGTATGAGACACTAATGAGGAGCCTCTCCAGATGTCACAGGGGCCTGTTTGCCACACTGCGAGGCGGGAACAGAGCCGCGGCGCCTCGCCAACACCTGGCCAAGTTGAAGTGACAGAGAAGCAGCACACATCCACACGCTCGCCTTTCCAAGTCGTTGGTGTGTGTATTTGGTGTTTCACTGCAGAGGGCAGCTGTGTGGGAGGTGATGAATGAGCTCTGCTGATAAACACGCCGATATCTTCACCCCTGTGAGCTCTCTGTGTCCCATCACTCCTCTCATGAAGCGGAGGAGGAAACAAGACAGAAAACTTCTACTCTATACACCACTTGCTGCTTCAAAGGATCTCCTTAGGCGATCCTAAAGCAGCAAATGTTTTGTCTGATTTAACGTCAGCCGGTGAAAGACAAAACTGGGTTTCCACAGTTCTCCTTCAGTAAAATTCAAACATTTTTCAAAGTTTTCAAACTTTTCCAGCACCACACTTTTTAGATAAAGAAAATAAAAAAAGAACAATTTTAATTCACTGTTATATGATATTATGTATGACTTATTAATGTCTTGTGTGTAAAGCTAAAATATAACAAATGTTTTTAAATGTCTCACACACCTGACTGGTTCGAGAGATAAAAACTAATTTAACAAAAAATCCCTGAATTTCAATAACGTTGTTTAAGGTATAAAATATAAGATGATCAATAAGTCAGTAGGCCATTAGGAATAATAAATATTCATTACATTGAAACAGTCCAAAGAAACTGTGTGAAGATAAATTATCTTCCTGCGCAAATTAAAGGCAAAGAATTCAAAGAAAGTAAAATAAAATAAATATTTTAAAAAATGTCCTATAAGTTAAATTTGATTAATTCTCACTAACTAAAAGAAGATAAGTTTTTAGGTGTATGTAAATGTCTGGTTTCAACTGTAAATTATGTTTTCTAAATTTCAACTTTTAATCAAATGATAGATTGAACTTTGTAACAAAACTATTCAGTTTTCATATCAAACCTTTTCCAAACCTTGAAAACACACAATTCAAATTCAAGCATTTTCAAGAATTTCAAGCACCTGTCTGAATCTTTAATTATTTTTCTTAGTTTTACAGTGTATGTAAATATCTGATTTCATGTGTAAGATGCCCACTTGTTACATTTCGCCTGTTTAAGGTGCTTTTGGCTGAGCTTACTGTTCTGGCTCTGCAGGTTAAAGAGCTGCTCCTCGACGCGGCTCAGCTGACCCTGCAGCGTCTCTACGGTGGCCCGGTGGTCGTCCTGCAGCTTCCTCAGCTGCTCCCTGTAGGTCTGCCGCTGGGCCTCCACCTGGGACGACAGGTCGGCCTGAGCCTGGGTCACCTCTGACCTTAACGACACGTTCTCTGTCTGCAACGTCAAAACCCTGCAGGACGGGTCAGAGGGAAACAGGAAGTTAAGAATCTGGAAAGTTCCTCAAGTTTGATTAGGCATTTCTACTTTGCCTTTCCAAGCATTGAATGGATTTTATTGGGATTCTATGTGACAGAGCAACATAAAGTAGCTTAACTTTTAACCCACAGCATGATGCTGCCACCATTATGTTTCACTGTGGGAATGTTGTGTTGAGGGTGATTTGAAGTATTGGTGTTTCTCTATAAATCCTATTTAATGTTTGTTTCATTTGGCAAAAGTATCTTCATCCAGATGTTTGCGGTTTCCTCTCTACAACAGGGGTGTCCAAAGTGCGGCCCGAGGGCCATTTGTGGCCCTTGGACTGATTTTGTGAGGCCAAATGATGCAAAATTGGTTGATAGATGCAGATGGACACTTTTAATTTGTAATAAGGGTAAAATTATTACAGATATAATTTTCTTACAATAGAAAATGTAAAGTACAACACAAAATGTTTGTGTTTTTATAACCAAGTTTTAAACAAAAGGTAAAGCCATGTTATTCAGAGACTTTTACTGAAAAGGCGACTAATGCACCCAAATCAGCTTTGTTCTAGTTTATTAAACTTGACTAAATATAGAAAGAGTTTTTCTTTAAAAAGTTCTTAATACTGAAAATAAATGTGTTCAATTGAGCCCAAAAGAATCTGAAAACTAGATGCTTTTCTTTAAATACAGCAAAAGTGAAAAAAACTACAGCGACGTATTAGGGCCTTTGTAGACAGAGAAGAGGAAAAAAATGAGGAATAAATTTCCATCACAAAAACTCAGAAATTTTGAAAGTAATCTCTCAACCTTTCTGCAGCAAAACTCAGAAATGTTGAGCTTTCGAAACTCCAAAAGTCCCAGGTTTTTGCCATTTTTCCCCCAGAAAATTTCTGAGATTAATCTCAACATTTCTGATTTTTTTTCTAGCAAATTTTTAACTTTTCAAACTCAGACATTTTCCCAGTTTTTTCCAGAACTTATGCCAAAAGTCTACAACTTTCTTTTGCTTTTAATATACAATGGCCATTGAAAGAATCCTTTTCAAGTTTTGGATCTACAATAAGTATCCATTAAAAAAAGAAAAAAGAAATGGGACTACTTTATTGGCTTTATTTCGGGTTTTTAGCCCACCACTACTTTCGACTCAGCAATTTTGGCCGATGTACAAAAAGTTTGGACACCCCTGTTTTCCATATGGCTTGAGGAAAACAGGATTTATTACATCACTGAGGACTACTGGTTGTCTTTGACAGATTCTTCCACCTGAGCTGTGAATCTCTGCAGCTCCTCAAGAGTTACCGTAGGCCTCTTGGCAGCTTTTTTGATTATTCCTGTCTGTTCAGGTAGATCGGAAAGTCTCTGTAGTTTTGCCGTTGAGCCACGTTATTTACATTTCAGGACGATGAAGGGTGAATTTAATTGTTTAATACTGAAATTATATACTAACATGGTGGATTCTAAAGGTTTTTGGTTGTGAATGTGCACACCGCACGTTTCAGATCGTGATTTTAAAACTACCGTAACATAAAACCCCTAAAGAATACATTGAATATTTTGCTTGCAATGTGAAACGGCATGCATACTTTTGTACAGACAAACAACAGAGAGGGGAAAAATTAGACAATATGTCAACCTGATGAGCACACAAACCTCAGCAGATGTAGAATGAAGAACCAAAACATTTCACCTCTCTCGCAGCTCAGCCTCTTTGGCGATGTTTTCCTGCAGGATTTTGTTGTGCCTCTCCAGCAGAGTGTCGTGCTCAGCCTGGAGCTGCTGCAGCTCGGAGACGCTGCTCTGGAGGCTCTGCTGGCTCTCAGACAGGCGGCTCCGCAGCTGTTCAACCTGAGAGGACAACTGCTCCCTGCAGACCACCAGGACACACATATAATAAATCTAGTGAACATTTAACACTGGAACTGGAAGACATTTTAGATACCCCAAAAAAACAACAGAGACAACAAGTAAAATGCATTCTGAAGGCTATGTAAAAAAATTAGTTGAGACCAGAGCATCAAACTGAAAAGTTTGTCATCCAGTTTTTAGTAGAAAAACGATAAATCATGCAACTGGAAATTATTGAGCGTGTTTTAACTTATCATGCAATTAATTGATTTATTGCGACAAACAGATTAATCTCAAACTATTCCCACAATGTAAATCTATTATGAATACAAACAGCCTCAAATTTAGGATGAAAGCTTGTGCCTCACCGTTTGACCTGCCGTTTCATTTTAAAACCACTGAGCAGAAGTTTATCCTTCTTAACCTTCCTGTTAAATGTTACAGGCATTTAACAGGAAGCAGTTTTCTGATTGCATCTTCCCTCATTTTGCTCTCACCTCTCTAGTTTCCCAGAGTCTCCTTCAGGCTGGGCGCTGGTTTTACTCTTCTGCTGCTTGAGCACGTTGTGAACTCGAACCTTGTAGCTCTCAAACTCGCTTGTTGTTGCCATAAGCTCAGCCTGAAACCAACAAACAGATTCAGTAAAGATATGCACACAAAAAAAAGTGTTTCATTTTTACAAAGGATGATGGTTACCCAATTGAATCTGTTAAAAGATGAAGCTGGAGCTGCAGTTTTAAATGCTGAATATATTTTTAGGAATATACTGAGCGATATGTTTTATTATTTATTATTATTACTTAATTTTTAATTTTTGTTATGTGCAATGCTGGGACAAACCAATCCACCCAGACCTTTGGGGATCAATACAGCAAAATATGCTGCCACCAACTGGAATTGATTGCTATCTGGAAAATTATGGATTTACTCATCAGAACTCCATGTAAAAATTAGCTTTCAAACTATTTCCATTGCTAATTGTGGGTCTTACAAACAGGCTGCTATCAGCTGAGCATTTAAACATGATGAATGTCTGACTGAAACACGCCTGACATTGTAGATAGAGGTAATTAAAAATAATTGAGAGATAAATTATGAAAAGAGTCATTACTTTTAGCCTCATTTATCAATCGTTTCTCGTGAGCAGGAGCTCAGATCATTTGTTAAAACTGTTATGCTCTTGCTGAAGAAAGCATTACTTCTTGAATTAAACCTGTGAACAGAGCTAAAAGTGAGGTAGTTAAGGATGAGAACCTTTGCAGTGTCTCTGTCCTGCTGCAGGCTGTGGATGCGCTGCTGCAGGGAGCTGCTGGTCTTCTGCTGCTGCTCCAAAGCGGACTTCAGCTGCTCCTGCAGGCGGTGCCGCTCGGCTGTCAGCTCACACATCTCAATCTGAAGTCAACAACACACACGTTTTAGAGTACAAGTGCTGGAACAAAATCTTGATTTGCTTTTTACATGTGAATCAAGATGAAAACCAGAAAGTAGGACTGGGACAATAAGACATATCACAATATAAGCATTTTACATCAGTCGATATCAATGATTATTGATTAGTTTTTTGCTTTTTTAGAGCACATCCCCCCCCAGTTTTAAAGTCCCTACATCTGATCTGCATCCCCAGAAACACAACCTTTAAATCAAGACAAAAAACCCACCGGTTTAGAGTTGAACCATAACAAATGAAAAACTGAACAACATATTTGGTATGTCTGATTTTGGTGATGGCACCCATCAAAATATAATTAATTATTGACTGTATGGTGTTTTCATTATAACTTTGAAATTTTGTGCTTTTATTATGTAAAGCACTTTGAACTGCCTTGCTGTTGAAATGTGCTTCACAAATAAACTTGGCTTAACTTAAATAATGTGAAATTCTGCCAAACATTTCATGTTTTATCCAGTTTCCTCTCCACGCCATTGTCGTTTCTTATTAAGCAAATAATTACTGCAGAATTTACCCAGCAGGCTGTTGCTAGGTAACCAAAAAGTGAGGGAGTTGCTAGGTAACCAAAAAGTGAGGGAGTTAGTTGCTTCCACCAACACTGGATAGCCACAGTGCAAAAACATAACATTTTTACCAAGTATTTTTTATCCAGTTTCTAGTGCAAATATCTGAATACACTTGAAATAAGATAAACTTCTCAGCAAGACAAAAGAGCTTGTTTTAAGTCAATAATTCCTTAATATTGATAAAAACTACTTATTCCATTGGCAGATCATTTCACTTGTAACGAGACGTTTTCCCCATGTAATAAGTGAAATAATCTGAAAAGGTAATAAGTATTGTTTAAAAAATATTCAGGAATTATTGACTTAAAACAAGCTTATATTTCTTGCTGAAAAGCTACTTTGTCTTATTTCAAGTGCATTAGAAACTGGACTAAAATACTTGGGAAGATTTTGTGTTTTTGCAGTGCAGCTGTGAGATGTTGAGTGGTCAAAGCTTTTCCTTTGTCTACATCCCCCAGAATGCTGTGCGGTTCTGAATCAGAGTACAGTGAATATTCTATACATTGAATATTCTATCAGACATATTATCCATTGATATTTATCACGTGTTTATCTCAATATATGTTGTTATTGATTTATTGTCCAGCGCTACCAGAAAGGGTTTTTTTTTTGTGTTACCTTGGAGCTTTCTAGCTGCTGCTGGTTAGCTTCCAGCTCTCCTTTCAGAGACGCCTGCTGCATCATGAGGGAGCTTTCCTGCATGCATGAACACACGCAGATGACACATTAGTAACTCTTCCCAACATCTTCCAAGGCCTTCTCCAGCCATGCTTACACATGGCCGCATCGCTCTATTTACATTCATCAGACGTCCGTGCTGCACAGTAACAGGAAATCTTTGGGGATTCGCCAACAGAAACACACACAGACCTGTTTCATGGCATCTGCCAAATCTTTCTTGGTTTTCACCAGCAGCTGTTTCATCTTCATGGTTTTCTCCTCCTCCTGGTCCAGCTGAGACTTCAAAGCCTCTGGAGACACGCAGAGACATGAGACGAGAGCAGACATTAACAGCAAGTCAAAACAGAAAGCGTGCTAAACTATAAAATTAAAAAATATTTCAAATCTAAACACACTACAGTTGCATGTAAGCTGAATATTACTACTGAGTATGTTTACTATTTATAAAGACATTTCTGTGCCCAAATTAGAATAGCATCAAAAAGTTTATTTACTTCAGAAATCCAATTCGAAAAGTGAAACTCAAGTAGATTCATTATGCAAATAATAATTAATTTTAGGCGTTTACTTTAGGGTCATCAGATTTTATGTGGGCACTACATGTTTTCTGTTCATTTTTTTTTAACAAACGCCTACTTTGTAATTTCTATAAAGCTAACAAACCCATATTAATGGAGTTGTATGCATATTTTTGGATTTATATGAACATAAAAAAAATACAGAAAATGAAGTCGTATCAAATTCTTTGGGGGGAAAACGTGGAATTACTGGCAAGGGGACATATTAAACTTACCATGCATCAGTTCATACCCACTGATGTATAGGATTACCTACTAATATACTGTAATTTGCATTAGTAGAATAATTTTTCTTTAGCGGATAGGGCACCTAAACTAACTCCAGCCCAGGGTCCCACATCCTTTTAAATCAGGCCCTGCTTACAGTTAATAAAAACTCCAAAAAATCAGAATAATGCGCAAAGCTATTATAAAAAAAATATGTGTGTAGTAGCCACAGCCTTAACCTTTTAAGGCCAAAAAATAAAATACAAAATACATTAACAATTACAAATAAGCACGTGAATCATACCGATTTCCTGCTTGTGGGTCTCCTGCGTCTGGTTCAGTGTGTTAATCTGGAATTTCAGCTCCTCCACACACTCCTCTTTCTCTGTTAGTTTTCCATTGAGTTCTTTCACCAGACGTTCGTAGTCGGCCATCTCCATGTCCAGCAGGGAGCTCTGCTGTGCCTCCTAGTGGTAGAGTAAACACACTACATCATGACTGTGAAGAGAGTCAACACTTTTATCTGGGAAAATTATGTGGATAAAAATTAAGGTTTTTTGACAAATATTTATCTTGAGGCCTATGGGCTATACAAAACACGTTCGTTAGACAAAATAATTCCTAGATTATAAGATTTTAGTTTAGTCAGTTCTGTCTGTTTTGAGCTCTTATTAGAATGAGTCGTTTTAGAGCCTCTTGTCACTTTAAATCCGAATAAGCTGCTGCTGGCCAAGCTCCCCAACTCAAGGTTTACACTTGCACATAAAAACGGCTGCTAACAAATGCGCAATTATACAACAATACCTCTTAGAAAAGCAGAAGTGGAGCATCCTGCACAACCAACAAAACATGAGTCTTTTCCAGCAGTCATTGTACATCACATAAAGTGGTAAAACCAAACATGATTGAATTTTGTTTGGGTTGCTAGGTGATGCGCTGGGCTTGGCTGGGGTTGCTAGGCACAACGGCCATCATATTTGAGAGGTTTTTGAATTGGTTCCTTTTCCAGACACTAAAAAACATTAACTTGTTCCTAAAACACAGCTGGGGGTCATTTTTAAGTGCTTTGGCTGTTTTTGGGACCAAAATGGAAGAATAAAATGTAAATTTGGATAATAGGTCCCCTTTAAGTCTATGTTTCCAAATAGGAAATAAATGTTACAGATGACATTAGGATAACTGGAATAATCAAAATATTATGCTTTTATAAAGAAAGTAAGGACAACAGTTGGCTTAACCCTAATCCTAAGAATCTTTTTCCGTCTGAAGCCTAGTCTATTACCGTTAACAGATTTTTACAAAAACATGTGTTTTGGTGTGTTTACAGACCAAAAAGAGGAAGTTTTCTGATTTTGATTAATTGGGGGGGGGAATCCCCAGTCAAGGGAAAATTGGCACATCACTAAAATGATTATTTTATATCTTCAACAAATGTAATGTTCAGCAATTAGACTAACATGCATTCACTTTTTGAACAAACAAAATTATTCCTGACATTTTGATATTATAAGGATCCTTTAAAATAAATGTATCTACTCTTTAGAACGCAACATCCCTTTCTCTTTAAAAAAAAATCTGTATCACCATTAGAAATCCAGTTTCTTTGACTGAATTAACAAAGTGGACAAAAGACAAAGTCAGACCTCCAGGCAGCTCTCAAGTGTACTATGTAGGCCTCCACTAATGGAAAAGTAACAGCAGCTCGTTGTGCTGTGGGCTAAAGCTGCTCCGGTTCTCTGTGACGTGCCGCCGTGGCTTCAGGCCGGCCATCACCGGCTCGAGTTGACCCGAAGAGACACAGTGGGTCTGGGAAACGCTGGTGTGTTTGGGTACCTTGCGTAGCAGCTCCAGCTCCTGGGCGGTCTGCTGGGACTGCTGCTGCTGCCTGTGGAGCTGCGCTGTCAGCTCCTCCACCTCCTTCGTGGCGGATGACAGGTCCTGGAGGGGCAAGCAATCACTTTGAGCCTGTCAGTGAACTATAACACTGCTCTATCAGATTTAATGATATTAAGTAATTGATTTACAAGATTACTTTGCAGACATTTCCAATACTTCCAAAAAAGATTTTCTGGTCAAATTAAAGGGGCAGTATTATGTAAAATCAACTTTTTGAGCTTTA
The DNA here is from genome assembly GCF_051168715.1 of Poecilia mexicana. Lineage (NCBI taxonomy): Eukaryota > Metazoa > Chordata > Actinopteri > Cyprinodontiformes > Poeciliidae > Poecilia > Poecilia mexicana. The sequence continues at coordinate 47,714,553 of NW_028263371.1, read as the reverse complement.
CATCATGTTATAATGTTATTTCCTCCTCAAAAGCAAAACTGGGAGTGTTACTTTGATTCTTTCATGCATGTTTGACAAATCCTTTAATCTCCATGGCAACAATTCAGCTGTGCAAAACGCTCGGATGAAACTAGCTCCGCCTTCAAGGCGTAGTTCCTCCTACGAGCTGCAATTTCCAAGCTTCCGCCACACAGAGCAGCCATTCCCTACGACTCCACTGCTCAGCTCCTTCAGACTAGCCAGACGTAATTAGCAAGCACCTGGTGGAGCTGCTGAGCTCATTAAACGACCTACTTCTCAGTACTGCACTGGTAAAACGTTACTAAAGGGTTAATAGAGGAGAGATGTTGTGATGACTTCCTGAAGGCGGAGTTTCAGAAAGAGCAGGAGCTTTTAAAGAGACAGAGGCCCAATCCACACTATGAAGTCAAATTTATTTTAAGTCATATTTGACTTAACATCACTAAAAACAACATAGTGACTTGACTGCACTGTAAAATGACACTATGTGAATGGATGATTCATAATCGAGCCCCTTTAATCTTCTGTGTGTGCTCATGTCCACCTTAAGCTTCTGGTCCTTCATGGCTCTCTCGGCCAGCAGGTTTCTGTCCAGGCTGGCCAGCTGTTTCTGCAGCTCCTGGTTTCTGGCCTCCAGCTGCTTCACCGCGCTCCTCATGGTCTCCAAACCGGCCTGCAGATCCTCCTTCTCACTGCTCAGCGTCTCCTTCTGCACAAAGGGCCACACTCTGTACTGAAAGAAGCTCAATAGTCGGCCATCAGAGTTGGTAAACAATGTATTATCATTTACAGCTTTTTAAGTTTTGTTGTTTTTACATAATAAATATACTAATGTGTATATTAGTATATTTACTGTATTTTCTATTGATTTAGAAAATACAGATCCTGCAAGAAACAGAACCTTAACAGGGTGGACAGATGGATAAAAGAAAGATGGGGAGACGGATAGAAGACGACTAATGGATGGACGGACGGATGGATGGATGGAAGAAATGTTGGATGGATGGATGGATGGATGGATGGATGGATGGATGGATGGATGGATGGATGGACGGACGGACAGACATACGGACGGATGGATAAAAGGATTGATGGATGCATGAATGTAGATTATGTGACAATATGTATTTCCATCTCTTTTTTATACTTTTTTTAGTTTTATTTACATAAAACCACCATAACTGGAAGTCATTTTATTTCACAAATTCAGATTTGAATCATGAACATATTCCTGATTGGACAGCCTGGAAATACAATAAAGTCTTAAATTTGACCTTTTCCAGGAAAAGGAAAAGGTCAAATGTTCCTTTTCATAAGAACAGAAAAGGAAGAAACCGTGACAGTTTTGATTTTCGTTTCCTTAAGCAATATCTAAGATGACTTAATTTAGTTTTTTTTTTTTTTTGAGCGGCCAGAATAAACTTTCTCTTATAACAGAAACAGACTAAAAAGAGGAGCTGAACTTCATTCACAGTTGAGATGTGCTTGTAGTCAAAAGAACCAACCCTGCTCAAACACACGTGGCGTTTCTGAAGAAGCACCCGGGCGAATCTGACATGAGCGGCTCTGTGGAGTTTCCTCCAGACACAACGCGGCGGCTGCAGCCGTCTCCAGGCAGCTGTCAGCCAAACACCGAACCAATGATGGGTAAACTCAGACGTCAGGAACAACGCAGGGATCCCTAACTAGCTTCAGCGTGCGCGATCCCACTGAGAACCTCCAGCTCATCTGAGAATAAACCGAGCCTCAGGAAACGCAGCAGATGGAGGCTATACCTCGCTCCATTTACCTGCCAGACAGTTACGAGCTTAGAGGGGGAAGGAAAGGAGTTATATATTCAAAAAACAATTTCTCCCTCGCGCAGCCAGTCACATCTGATGGTCTATTTGTGGGATGTATCTGGGAGACGTGTAGCTGGCTAAAATGACTCTGTAAATCATGTGGAGTTATGCACGCTGGACAAAGTCTCACTGCTAAGATTTACAGGAGGCTGGGAGCATTTTGTTTGTTGTGTGTGTGTGATTGAGTGTGTATCCCAGTTACCTGTGTGACAGCACTGCTGAGTCGCTTGGTCAGCTCGGCAATCTGTCTCTCGGCCGCCTCCACCTTCTCCCTCTCCTTATCCAGTTGCTCTGTTTGCCTGTCGTAATCTATCTGCAGGTTCTAAACACACACACACACACACACACACACACACACACACACACACACACACACACACACACACACACACACACACACACACACACACACACACACACACACACACACACACACACACACACAACCTCAATATTCATCGCTGGAGGTCGGTTGAACAACTCAGTGAAGGAAAACACACATATCAGCTGCATTTACATTTGGCTATGGGACAAAACTCTCATTAGACACAACAGAGTGCTTCCCTCTGTAATAGAGACACAGCTGCAGGGCGTTTATGGAGGCCACTGGGAGCAAAATTATGCTATGCCAATTAGCTAAAAACTGTTAGGAAAAAAAAGGAGATGATTAATCAAACCTGCAGGTTTTATTTTAAGCGTATTCGCACTGTGATCAAATGGAAGAAGGTTTGTAAAGTGTGGCGTGAGTTTGCAAAACAAAGTGTTCTTTCACTGGAATTATGGTTTTTCCACATCCAAAGATTTCAAATTTACTCCACTACTTTTTACTAAACACCTCAAGCTCAGTGAGACGGGTTGGAGAGTGTAATGAACATAGAATAATTTTCATATCTTTTTCATCGATTATTGAATTACTCGTCAACTAATTTTGTAAAGGACTAATCGTTAACTAGAGTATGCAGACAAAAAAAAGCCATTTGCTGAAAGAAAAACACACTTAACGGTACAAAAAGATGCAAAGGCAGAATCCCAAAAACCACTGGTGTTTGTGGTTGTAACATGTCAAGATGTGAAAACCTTCAAATGTTATGAATAACTTTGGAAACTTTTCTTTAGTTCATTACATCATCAAGTAAAACACAATTTACTAAAGAGGGATTATCGAACAGTTTCCCCTTCCTTGAATTATTACAGACTTTTAACAGCACTAGTGATGCATTAATTTAAGTTTCTTTAATGTACTAATTTATCCGAATCCATGTAAACTATGACTGTAATAAAATCCAGTGCATCCTACCTTGTATCCTTCTGCTCCATGAATGATATCTTTCATTGAAGTGTTGATCTTTTCCCGCTCTGCTTTCAGTGACGCAACTTCCTCCTTCAGAGTTACAACCTGAAAAGAAGTCCAATAAATTATACTTTTAGCAATGAACAATTATTTATATAACAACTACAGAAAATGTCAGAATGATTTAATTCATCTACAGTTTAAAGTTTTGTTGTTGTTTTTTTTATCCAGGGCCACATGCAGGAGGAGCTGGGCCCTGGGCTTCAGACAGTTTGGTGCCCGACTCTCAAAAAGTCCTTTTTCTCATAAAAATTAAATCAACAGTAACAACAGATTCAGGAACTGGGGACCAAAACGAAATATTCAACTAAAAAATATTCTACTAACTCAACAATAATCAAGACATAATATTTTAATAATAATTAAACAAATAGAATAGTGACATTTTTTAAATTACTGGAAAAGAATGTCAATTATTGTACATCCAAAACTGAAAACAAAAAGATTTTGCTTGTTTGCCTTATTAAAATTAAAGCACCCTGTTTGAAAAGTTAACAAAAAACAACAAAAAATGTTTTCTAATGCCAAAAACATGAAAGCGGAGTCTCAGAAAGAGCAGGAGCTTCTTAAAGAGACAAAGACCCAATCAAAGCGTTAAGTTACAATTATTTTGGAGCCGCTAGACTCAGATGTGATAAAAGTATTCGATTACCTCCTTCTTGCTGTTGTCCAGTTCCTTCTTGGCTTTCACTGCTACTGCCTTGATTTTGTTCATCTTCTCGTCTTTTTCTTTGATTTTATCCTCTAGGAGAGCTGAGGGAAGGAGAAGAAGAAAACGGTTTACTTATTCTTTTTGAAGACTGCTGATTTAGTGAAATAAAATTGATGAGATCCATGATCACACCTAATTTCTTGGTTGTCTCATTGGCTTCACTTTCCTCAGAGGAAGCAGATTGGACATTAGATTCCTGTGAACAAAAAAATAAAGATACAAATATTAGAGGGTAAAAATAGCACCAATAAAATGTATTTCCTTTAAGCACAACTTTGGGAGATCCTAAACAAGAAACTTTGTGAGGCCATGGCCTCACAAACAGCATGAAATGCTACAAAATATGTGACTTTTAGATGGTTTTTCCTCATTTTACTCACTATAACATAAATGCTGCCTGATATCTTTGGATTTTAGTTGGTCATGAGTTCTGCGGTGCAAAATGTTATTATTAGGTAATATATTATGACATGAATATCAGATTAATAAAGTAATAACAGATGATCTGATACAATTATTTTTATTATGAGTAATATTTTACTTCATCTTCACAGTTCTTGTGTTTTTATTGCAGAATTTCTTCCACAGCAGAGCGGCTGGACGTTTCCTTCTGCCTTTTAAACTGATTTTAGGAGTGTTAATGTTACTGATATTGTACTGGGTTTCTGTTGTAAATAATTGTTTAAATGTATTGTTGTCAAGACACTTCAGTGAGTTTCATCCTGGTTAAATAAAAGGCTAAAGATAAAGAAGTTATCTTAACTTATATTTCCTAATAATGACTGAAAAACAGATTACGTTTGATTTAAAAAAATGTATTAGATTTATTTTTTTAGTTTAGTTTGTTTTTCCTCCAACTTTAAGCATCCTTTGTCGGTTCCCCAGAGGGCCGCGCCCCTCATTTTGAGAAACCCTGTCCTAAACGTGATGTGACCAGAAGTCTGACCCACCTGCAGAGCCGATATTTCGTTCCTCAGCTGTGAAACCAGAGCGTCCTTCTCTCCGAGCTTCGTTTCCCACTCGTCCCTCTCTTCTTGAGCCAGGGAAGCTTGGCTCAGGAGTTTCTGGTTCTCGTCGCTAAGCTTCTCATTAACCGACTTCATGTCTTGGAGATCCCTCTGCAGCCCCTCTACATCCCTCACTACGTCCTCCAGGTTTGACCTCAACATGTTTCGCTCCTTTTCCAGGTCTGTGATGTGAGCCTGGAAGTTTGTCTCCATCTCTTCCTCTCTTTTCTCGGCCTCCATCTCTTCAAGTCTTCTCTTTAAGAGGTTTCTCTCGTTTTCGAGCTCTTCGACTCGCGTCTGGAGATCTTCCAGCTCCTCTGTTGACTTTGTGAGGACTTCAGATTGATTTTCCTCCAGCAGCCTCATGGAAGCACCAGATTTCTCCACCTCCTCTGTTAGGGACTTCACCTTCTCCTCTAGTTGTTGCTTTTCAGATTCCCTCTGCGCCATGTGAGCCTCCAGGTCAGCCATCTTGGATGCCATTAGCTTCCCGTCTTCCTGAAGCTTGGACAGCTCCAACAAAGCCTGCTCCTGTTTCTGATGGAGATCATCCCTCTCCGTGGAAAGCTCTTTGACTCTCAGCTCCAAACCGGAAACCGTCTCCTCATAAATCCGCGTCTTCTCCTTCAGATTTTCTTCCATCTTTTCCTTTTCCTCCTTCAGATGCTTCACCTCGCTGTCTGTTTGCATCCTCAAGCTTTCCACCTGCTTGTTGTTGTCATCTCTGAGTAAAAGTATTTCCCTCTCTTTCTCTTCCAACAACGACTCGTTTTCTTTCGTTTTGGCGTCATTCAAACTTTGCACTTCATCTTCTTTCAGCGTCAGCAGGTGCTGCGCTTTGTCCCGCTCTTCAGTCAAAATGGCGGCCATTTCTTTCAGATCTTGAATCGTGTTCTCCTTCATCTTCAGCTGTGAGAAGATCTCCTCGTTCTGCATAGTCAGCTCCTTCACAGCCTGTTTTAAAGAGGTTTCTTCTTCTTCTGCGGAAGCGGAAGGTTTCTGGCTTTCAGCTGCATAATTTTGCTGAAGGTCTTGGATATTCTTCATCAGAGAGTTTTTCTCCTCTGTGATTTCAGTCATCCTCACCCGCAGCTCGTCTCTCTGTTGGCTGAGCTGTTCGATCTTTTCCTGAAGGTCTCGCACCGTTTCTGCGCCCTTTTCCTTCATGGTGTTGTACTGCTGGACAAAATCTTTGGTCTTCTCCCCCAGCTCTGTCTCCACACTTTGAAGTATGTCTCTCATCTGCTGGCACTCGGCCATGGCGTCGTTGCGTTCTCTGGTTAAGGCCTCACATCGGGCTGTCAGCTCCTCGTTCAGATTCAGGTCGCTGCTCGGCATCTCGGCAGGAGTTTTAACTTCTTGCTGCTCAGGCTGAAGCTTCAGCTCGGGTTCAGTGGTCGGACTGTCTTTATTCATCTGCAGCTCGTTTATTTTGAACTCGAGCTCTTCTTTTTCCACCTGGAAATCCTCCTTGACCCGCTCTAGCTCTGCTTCAAGCTCCGCCTTCACGTTGCTGAGCAGCGTGAGCTCGTCCTGCAGCATGGTGTTCTGGGACTGAACGTCGTCCAGCGCCGTCCTCAGTCTGCCGAGCTCGCCCTCCTCGCCGCCGCTCTGCGGTTCAGCTTGCTTGCACCCGGACAGCTCCAGCATTTTGGCGATCCCGGCGCCACGGCTGGGGTCTTCGTCTTCCTCCTGAACGTCCTGCAGGTAGCTGTCTGCAAAAAACAGAACAACGTCGCCTCAACATGCTGCTAAAGTTATAAGTAAGTCGTTATAACACAGTAAATCGTACCTAGATCCGTCACAGTAACAATTTGCTGGATGATAAATTGTCACAGAAATTATATTATGGTTATTTTGACACCATTTTCAACTAATGACAATTGCATCATAATGCAAATTTGACCTCTGATAGATGAATAGACACTAATTTTATACAAAACGCTCCAAACTGGAACAGAAAGAGATTTTAGAACACAACAACCAAAAACAATAACAAATAAAACAGAATAAAATAATAAATCTACAATAATAAATAAAATGGATTATGATGTCTATTTAAACAAAACTGCCCTTTAAAAAAATATTAATCATAAGAACATTGTGCGGTTAATTAATTCATTGCTTATTGTGACAGGATTGATCGAAACACAAACACAAAGATTTTAAATACAAAATTGTGCAAAATTATAGTGGAAAAATTACAGCTATATGAGGATTTATGTTTTTTTATGACCTGTTGAGTGTTTTTGTGGTAGAATTTGTCAGCGTGTTGCTTGTTCGATTTTCACCAGAGTGTTTTATATATTTTAGTTCAGTTCAGTTTCATGAACATGTTTGCTGACACCAGCTTCTGTCAATAACGTTTTTCTTGCCTGGCCTGTTAATTCAGTTGGCCACGTTTTGTATGTTTACAGTTCTGACATCGTTTTTAAACCTACAACTAATTTACATTTCTCCATTACCTGTTTACTCTGTTCATTGGTCTGCAAGATATTTTATATAATCACCAATATTCTCTAATAAATCTCTTAGATCTTGATAAAATAGGTGTATTTATAATGACATTACATTTCATACAACTTGATTCTTTTTTTTGACCAATTAAAAGTATTTGTTCCATTAAATTTTACTAAAAGTATCAGAGTAAGGGGGTGAATACACCTTTCAGACAATTAGCTGTAAAATATGTATGTGTTCGTGCTGTTCTTTTTTTGCTTTTGTTTTAAATTGATTTTGTTTTCATATAACTTTATTCTTTTACCACATTCAATAAAGTCAAACTGCTACTACTAAATATTGAAAAAATGATGTATAAATGATCTTTCATGTCACAATTATGCATCACTTTGTGTTGATCTGTCAAATCACGGTAAAAACAAAATCTTACCAAGTATTTTTGTCTAGTTCTACTCCAAAATCCTTATTACTCTTGAAGTCAAATTGATTTACAAGCAACTTTTCAGCAAAATATAGGAGCTTATTTTAAGTAAATAATTATTTAATACTGTTGACAAAGTTTTAGTTCTAAGTGAAATAATCTGCCAGTAGAACAAGACATTTTACAATATTTTAAGTTAAAATGTCTTGTTCCACTTGAAGATTATTTTACTTGTTACTAACACTTTTTTAATTGATATTAAGGAATTATTTACTTAAAACAAACTTCTATATCGAGCTGGAAAGTTACTTGTAACTGAGTTTTGTCTTATTTCAAGTGTACTAAAATATTTGCCCTAGAAACTGGACCAAAAATATTTGGTAACTTTTTTTTGTAGTGATGAAATCCACACAAAATACATTGAAATCTTTAACTGTAACGTAAAATAATATTTAATTCATTGCTTAACTGACATGTAAATTCAGTTTTCAAGGCTGTTCTTATGAACATTTCTCCTCAGATAAATCAAACCAAACCCAGAGAACAGTAACTTCCTTCATCCTGTTGTACCTTTTGAAGCCAGCTGCTCAGTCAGCTCCTCGGTGAGCATCATGAGGCGATCCCTCTCGATCTCCCAGTCCTCCTCCAGAGCTTTCATCTCCTCCTCATGCTGGACGGTTTTCTGAACCAGCTCCTCCTTCAGGTTCTCCACCTCCTGCTGGGCCTTCGTCAGCTCCTTCTGGTACTTCTCCTCCAGCTGCGCTGCCTCCTCCGAACTTCTGTCTTGGATTGCCTTCATTTCAGCTCGAAGGGTTTCCAGTTGAGCTTCAAGGGAGCGTCTGACTTCCTCTACGCTCTCTTGAGCACTGGTGTATTCTGCTCTGCGCTCCTTCTCTCTTTCTCTGTCTCGTTCCTCTTGTTCCTGGAGTAATTTCTGGAAATGATTCACTTTTTCCAGGTGTTGGTTTCTGGATTCCTCAATGCTGGACTCCAATGTTTCAATCTTCCGTTGGTGGACCTCAATAACTCGCTCATGTTCACTTTGCAGCAGTGCTAGATCCTCCTGAAAAGAAAAAAAAAACCAATCTGACTTCTTTACAGACATAACATTGCACAAAATTGTTATGTTTGTGGTATTTTACCTTGGCTTGCTGTTTGGTTCTCTCTAGCTCTTTGCGTGAGAGTGCAAGACTTTGCTGAGTTTCAGCTTTCTCCAGTAGCAGAACATCCATCCTTTCAGTCAGCTCCTGAAACAGCAAACATAATAAAATTACAAAATGCAAACGTATTTACTTTTACAACAGATCTGGAGATATACAAACCTGTATCAACAAGGCATCCTCTGGACTTTTGTCAGTACTTTTGGATTGTTGTTTAAGGGACTCAACTTCTTTTTCCAAATCTGGGAAAACAAATAAAGTAATGTCACAAATTCACAGCCAGAGAAGACTCACCAGTCGTGACTTTATTATCTACCTGTGCATTTGGCCTTCATCTTTTGCATGGCGGCAATCTGTTTTTTGGCATATTTGATGAGGTCATCTTTGGACAGCGTATCCAGCTGTGCAGACAGCGGGAAGAAAAGAAAGAGAAAAACTAATCTTATGAAACAATCAAACTTTAGGGCTGTTTTAACATAATCTTTCCACATGTAGGTTTTATGCACCAACATGTTAGCTTCTAAGGAAACCTCCCAACACTGTCGCTGCATATCATCAGCCATAGATCAGTTTTCACTTTTAAAACAAATGTGTAATTCAGCTTCTGATCCTCATTAGTTTTGGCAAAAACTCTTTCTAGGGTTACACTGGAAATCAGAAAAAGCACAAACTCTAAGTAGCTGCTTCAAACTAACACTCTACAGGGATGGGCTGCCCAAATCATCAACAAAATTAAATTATTAACACGGTGATCCACAATACAAGCACTCTCCCTTTCATTTGGCCTAACAGTAAGATTCTAGATTATCACAGCATTCTCTAAAAATGTAAACAAAAATGTATGACATGATATTATTGTCAAATCAATAATTTCAGAAACATTACTGCAGGAGTAATAATACAGCTCATGACAGGCATTTGTTATTTATATTTTAATAAAAAAAATATCAATTAAAAACCTTCATTTTGCAGTTTGCAAGTTCTTTTTGCTCAGATTATTAATATTCAAAACGTGCTGATTGCTGGAATCTGAAATATTTCCCAACAGCTAAATTGTAAATGAAAATAAAGCCAAAAAAAAAGTAATTCTGTCATCACATTTCCTCTAATGGTTTTATAAACAATCATGTCTTTAGATAAGACCAATGATTTTCACACTAAAGTATGTATGAGAAAGAAAGGTCCAGATTAATTAAAGACACAAAGTTGTGAGGTACCTTTGACTTGGGAGCACCAGGTTGGGATGGAGTCCCAGCCTCAGCTGCAGAACCACCGGGATCCTTTTTAGAGAAAAGTAAAAGAAGTAACATTATTAGATTAAAAAACGTTGGGTTCATCAGGAGAAAAAGAAACACGTTTATGTCAACCAAAACCTGACAATAATGTTTACTTTTTGCATAAAACTTGTAAATATTTTTTCTTCCAAGTTAGCTTTTTATTTCAGAAAACTGTATCAACGAAAACGGCTCTGAGTTCTGGTATCTGTAACTTCAAGATGCTCCACATCAACTTGTCAGGTTAGCTAAAGCTAACTGCTCGATACTGAATATTTACCTCCATTTCAGGCGGCTCTTTAGCTTCTCCTCTCTCCTGTGTCACAAAGGCGGATAGCAGGTGTCTGACAAGGGGAACTTCAATCAATATCTAAGATTACGATCGACTACGCAGCGACTTAGCACGGAAACATTTCATCTGTTTTGGTTCCAAGGTAGCAGGCTAAAGCTAAGACCCGCTTCCGCAATCGTCAACCGGCTGACGTCGGAATAATTTACGTCACGTGTTCAAACGGGGGCGATCAACAAATACATTAAATATATGGAAAATCTCGCCGTAAGATGTTTTAATAATTTATTTATTGCATAAAATAAGTATTGGACACATAAGAAAAATGTAAATATTTAGAATAGGAACCTTTGGTACAATAATTACAGGTAAAGAAGATTTTATCTCACAAGGTTGAGGTGTACCGACAATGACCATCTCCTTTTATTGTAAGTGGAAAAACTTTAAAAATTGACTGTGTATTTCATACTTATTTAACCCATTGCATAGTATATATTTTTGTCGATGGACTGGTCCAATTACTCCACCAGTGCTTCATGATTCTGCATGGATAAGTGTGTAAAGACAATGGGCTGTATGGATATATTGTATTTACATTCATTATAAAGCTGTAATAAAGCTACAGCAAAAAAAAAAAAATAAATAAATAAATAAAAAATAAAAAATCAACCTGGGATTCTGTAGAATGACTTTAAACATGCCAGTTATACTCACAAACCCTCCAATGTGACTGAATTAAAATAATTCTGCAAAGAAGAGTGGACCAACAATCGTCTACATAAAGCAATGTAAAACAGGAATTATCATTAATTTCTCATTTTGACAACAATTTTGTTACAAAGGGTGGCACAATCAGTGGTTTGGCTTTAGGATCAATCACTTTTTCACATAAGGCCAAACTGTTTGGGAAAGCTTCCTTGCCTTTAATAGATAAATTTTACTTTTCTGCTCCAAAATATGTGAAATCTACAATCATTCTTTTAATGGCTCTGTACGAAAGTTAGGGGCTGCAATGTGAAAAAATGAAAGTATGAGGGATTTTGCGGGGCACTGTAAGTTATTTCATTTCTACCACTAAATTGAACATTTTGCTCTCGTTACAGTCTGAGCATCATGGGAAATCCAATTAGCTGTCACAGTCACAGACACAGAAGATAACAGGAGGAAAAAGGAGGTGAAATATGAGAAATGAGACATTGAGGAAAAAGCCGCAAAATACTTTTCTGGATTGTATTTTAGCCAAACTGATATCATATTTAAGAAAATGTGCCCAGGTCTGTGTCCTGCAGCCATTGTTGTTGGGATGCTTGAGAGAGGGGAGGATATTTGCCCTCTCCCTGACATCAGGGCCGTCATAAACCCAGTGAAGCTTCTGTATTCTCATCCCATCGAGTTTCATCTGTTGAATATGGAGAGCGTCTGTTTTGACACAAGTGACGGAGGCGCCAACGGGGCAACTCAGCTTGATGCCTCTTATGCTGACAAGGCTGGCATGCTGTAAGCATAGGGCCAAAGGCTCAGCTGACTCCCTGTCTCATCTGGAAGAAACCCGCCTGGGTCAAACACACCCATCCATCAATAGCCCCTCCCTTGTTTTCTCGCAGGGCATCCAGCAGTATTTTGCTGCCATTTTTCTCCCCCCACTCATGGCCGTCAGTCAGGGACGGCTTCGCGGTAATATAACTGACACCGGCTGGCGTTCGGGGAGTAATGAATGGCTTGGCTGGGTCCATCAGGAGGAGCAGCAGACACACTTTCATTCTCCTGCCTTTCTTTATTTCTATCTTTCTTGCTTCTTTAGTCTGTTTAGCTTCAACAACAACCACATTTCAAACCAACACAAAGAGCAAGGTGCATTCATCTTTCGCTCCTACTGCCTCTAACCTCATCTCTCTTGATTTAGTCCCTGAGGCACAAAATCTTGAGACTTTTCAAAACTATATTTTTTTTAGAAGAAAAATATGCATTTAGACATTTTCAGTAAGTTAGACATCTTATGGATATTACAAAAATAAACTGAAACTGATGTAGGTGGGTACACTTCTGCTAATCCACTACTAGCAGAGCTAATATTTAGCTTAGCGCTTCAGGATTTCTGTTAAGTTTTGACTTAATTTCTGTTCTCTATTGAACTTTTAGTCAAAAATACTAGAGGTGCACCAATTTGTTGACCAGCCATTTTCCTTAATTTTGGAAGATTGGTGATCGGTCAATTTTTACATGTGAAGCCGATTTTATCCAATCAATCAGTCAATCTTATGACCAATCTGAACTAACTTGACAAAGATCTAAACACCACACACTGTCCTCTTCTGCTCTGCAGTGACAGAGGTTTGACCGACTGACCGGCCCATCAGGTCATGTATGAAGGTTTACAGTTAACAACAGTCACGTGTTACCAATTCAGCAACTTTCTTGTTATACCAAGGAACATCTCAGACAAAATCGGAATTGGCAGGTTAGGCTTTTTAAAAGATCGGCCAAAAAACTGCAATCGTTGCACCGCTATAAAATTCATGTGTATACTAAAGACCATGCATAATTTTATGCAGTATATAACTAGAGAAAATCCACAATAAATCCACACTTGTGAGTCTTATTCATAGAATTGTGTCACAGTTTTTTCACCCTGAAAAAAGACTGACTCGAGTAGGAAAATTAAAACCAAAATTTAATATTTTCATCTATTCATGAAAATAGATGAACCTCTGACCACAACTGTAGCTATAAATGTAGAAATATTTTGCGGAGCTTAAGTATTTAGATCACTTCATCCTGCATTTCTCTATAAATGTTGCAAGACAAGAAACATTTTAAAATTAAAGAGAGTAATTAGATTTTTTTTTTTAAATAACTAAGATATGATACTTTAAATGGTCTACTAACAAAAGTATTCTATTCACAGTTGTTCAATTTTCTGTAAATCATCAATGTTAATAAACATATGTACATGCACAGAGTAACAACTTAAACATTTTTTTTTGTTGCCACATTTAGGACTCCTTTTCTTCTCTTTCTTTTTGTCTTTGCTTCTCTTCTTGTCCTACAAGCCAATCAGGGAAAGGTGACTTTGGTGGAAGCAGAGCGGAGTTGTTGTGTCTGGGACTCCTGTGGTGTGATAGAAGTTTCTCTGCAGGGAGCCAGCAGGAGACAAGAAAAACAGTTGGCAATTATTTGTTTCTGAAAATCCTTTAGTATTTTTGGCAAAGAAAATCTCATTCAAAATTAACTTATGATTGGTATTCAGTCCTGAATATTACGGAGGGTATTGTCCAGCTCCTAAAATGAGTGATTTTAGTATCAATGCAGGTTAAAATATTACAAGCATGTCTTTATTTTTTCTTCCTACTTTAGAAAATTAATTTGCATTTGAGTTATTCTGATAATATTGTCCTTTGTACTCAGCATTTACAGCCCTTTACTCCACATTTCATTCATTGTGTCTTGCATTTATTTCCATCCTGACATTTTACCTGTGCAGACTGGCAACGCCATTAATAGGGTTGACATTTTAACATATAACGTTGACATTTTAATACATTAATGTGGAAACTGAACCTTTCTGATTGTTCCTTTCACTGACGATGCCGTGAGCGAATGGCCGCTAATAAATGACTGTAGCGTTTGCTGCTTAAAGATGATAGAATGCGTCATTATGTCCTGAGCTGCTGTTAATAATGTGTTTACATGTTAAGGTTAATAGTTAAATCTGGGTGTCAGTTTCCCCCTTTAAACAGCTACTCTGTCAGTGGTTGAGCAGAGTTAATAAAGCACAAAAAACAGCAATAGCTCAGCTTTTTATGAGAACTCACATGAATCAAGCTATTTGAATATTGACTTTATGCTCATGTTTACCCCTTCCAGACCAAACGTATCAGCGATGGTACAGACAAATTTGCAGTATCGTAATTACAACACTTTGCACTATCTTAAAAATTTCTGAAAGCGGAGATGTTGTGCTTTCCAGTCAATATTACGTTATTACGGTAACTTCACTCCCGCCTCTTCAGGGAGTGAAATTAATCTGAGGCTGTGCTGATTAAATTTTTGCGAAGCAATAAAAGCTGTGTACCTCTTGAATTGCTACAAAATGGAGCTGTATTTCCTTCAGCCCACTGGCTGAAATGTTGGCATCGCAAGACGCTGTGAGACCCAAATTCTGAACATAGTCTTCCACATCAGGTTGATGGGGTAACAGGTCCAGAAGGGAAGCACAGACATCTCTTCCAGGCCAGACTAGACACATAGACCATCTTCATCCAGTCATTTTAAATCCTGCATTGTATTCAAAAACAATCTAATTATTATTAATAATAATGTCACCAAAAGCTGCTACTGCTGCTCATCTGATGGAGACATAAGAGAGAAGCTACTATTCTTTTAAAAACAGATATAAACATTTGTTTACCAGCTGGTTTAATAGTTAAAACAAAAGAAAAGTGAAAAACCAACAGACTTATAACCAGTTTACAGGAAAGCATAGAAATTGACTCATTTATCTCCTTCCCGGCTATCAGCAATGTGGGCTGCCGATGCTGTGCTGCTTTTGGTGTCAAGCTCTCAGCTATACAGAAAAAGTTGGAAGACTTTACATTCTGTCTATTGTTTACATACAGAACAAATGTGTTTGAGTGGGTCGTCTACAACCCATCAAATATGGAGCGGCAGCTCCACATTTATTCTAATTTATTCTAACATGTAAAATTATTGAACCAAAATTATTTCTTTGTAGCTCTTCTCCAAGAAGGCAAAATTTCTTGTCACAATTTACAACAACAGCAGCAGCAAATGTTTGTAAGTTACATTTAATTTTACTTTTAAGATATTTTTAAGTCAAGTATGATTCAAAATTTTAAACCTGACAGAATGATGAAACATGCTACTTAGATTAATGATTTTAATATACCATTGTCAATCTAAACTTAATATTTAACCATTACAATCCCTGTTTTAATCCCTAGCCTCCTGAAATATACCCTTCCGAACTCCGTCATGGCGGATTAAGTGACACAGTTGCAACAAGTTAATAGGGTTGCAATAGGGTTAATAGTTTGAGTCATGCAGAACTGATTTGACCATTTCCATAGCAACGATCAGAAGCAATACTTTCCCCCAGAACTACAGAGACACATTTTAGCTCTGACCTCATCTATGACCGAACATCTGAGGTTAGGAATGCTTGGATCTCAAAACAGGAGGTTATATACAAGATGCTCTTTGACCATTAGTATGGTGTTTGACAAGGATTTTAAGAATGGAACAGGTCGCAGCCACCATGTTTTTTCCCCTGACTTTTGGCACAGGATATCTGATTGCCATAGGAGTGAGGAAGCTTTTTAATAAGCTACTTCCTGGGGTCACTTTTGATACAAGTAGCTCTAAGGACGAGTTCACTGAGTATGATGAGTTTGATTCTTATCTTTTCAACCTTTCCCCAACTGGGAAGCAAACTTCCCTGACCGGGCAAAACTCACAACAAACTTCCCCAGCTGGGGCAGTTTGTTGTGGCACATCAGGCCATTGTGGGAGTTTAAAGACAGATCACTCAGATCAGTCTGAAAACTCATTTCATACAGCTCTGTCTGAAAACTTTACCCTTGGAGAGACCGCTGTAGAAGGGAACAATTTGGCCAATCTTCCAAAAGAACAAACTTCCCAGGCTGTGGAAGAGACCTGACTATCAAACCTTAACTTGTGTGCTGCAGAAAAGGGCAAAAGAAGAAGATATCTACAATGTTCGATCTCCCAACAAAACAGAATTCGCCCCCTGCAGTGCTTGCACTCAAAGGGTTAAATATCAGCCCAATCGTCACTCTAAAAATTCTTGCTGTCCGTCATCTTCACTGACAGCATGTTACATCTGTGGCGCTCCCCCTGATTTTTAGTATGGCAGAGATCTTAGTCAGCATGTGAACCATCATGGGAGGACAAGCCCCTACATGGGATGTACCACCGACAAATAACTGAAGTGGCTGATATCAGGAAATCCTACCAATGGCTGGAGAAAGCTGGACTCAAGGACAGCACAGAGGCCCTCATCCTGGCCGCCCAGGAACAGGCCCTAAACACAAGAGCAATAGAGGCTCAGATCTACCACACCAGACAAGACCCAAGGTGTAGGTTGTGCAAGGAGGCCTCTGAGACAGTCCAGCACATAACAGCAGGGTGCAAGATGCTGGCAGGGAAAGAGTACATGGAACGACATAACCAAGTGGCGGGCATAGTGTACAGGAACATCTGTGCAGAATATGGACTGGAAGCCCCGAGGTCAAAATGGGGGACACCCCCAAAGGTGGTGGAGAATGACCGAGCTAAGATCCTGTGGGACTTCCAGATCCAGACAGACAAGATGGTAATGGCGAACCAACCGGACATTGTGGTGGTGGATAAAGAACAGAGGAAAGCCGTTGTGGTGGATGTAGCAATACCAAGTGACCACAACATCAGGAAAAAGGAGCATGAGAAACTGGAGAAATACCAGGGCCTCAGAGAGGAACTGGAGAAGGCCTGGAAGGTGAAGACCACAGTGGTGCCTGTGGTCATCGGGGCCCTCGGGGCAGTCACCCCCAAACTGGAGCAGTGGCTCAAACAGATCCCAGGAACAACATCAGACATCTCAGTCCAGAAATGTGCAGTTCTAGGCACAGCCAAGATACTGGAGGAGAACCCTCAAGCTCCCAGGCCTCTGGTAGAGGACCCGAGCTCAGAGGATGAAAGAGACCACCCGTGGAGGGTGAGAAGGGAATTTTATTTTTTTTTAAACTGCATACAATTAAATTTTAAATTTAGGTCTTCAAGGGTTTTAAAGCACTTGCTAATAATAGATATCAACAATATTGAAATATCATGGTTGTAACAGTTAGGTTTTAAAGATCAAGCTTTTAATTCATCCCCGTCAATTCAATTACCAACTGTTTCAGTAGGAATCTCATATTCCACATATTTTAAATTTGTTTCTGCTTGCTCTGAAGAATGGTCATATTGGATAAATCAATATTTGTATTTGATTGTATGCCTTGTATGCGAGTGTTTGCCTTTGAGCTGATGGTAGTATATTATTTATGCTTTCAGGGCTGCATACTGTCAGCCAGGACTCTGATCTGATAAACACACCACAGTTGACCTTTGGTTTCTCCCATGATCTTACTCTCAGACTGTCCTGATGTTTTATACCACAAGACAAAATGTCAACAATTATGGGAAAATCAAATGCTTTTGTAAACATTTCAGTTCAGCTTAAAAATGCACTTCCTCATCAATTTTAACCTTCTCTGTACCTGTCAATATCCTGGTAGTTTTGTTTAGCATACACCCCATTTCACTCTTCAAGCTTTAAGATTTTACATATCATGACATGATATTAATTATCTATTCAAATAAGCAGAAACACACACATTCTTTGTGTAGAGAAAGTAAGTAGGTAGGTGTAACCCATGTAAAAGACTCGTTTCGAGTTATTTCATAAGAAGGTAATGGCTTGATGACCAAAAAATATCAAGCATGGGGGTGGAGTCATTGTGTCAACCATGAATTATCCTGCAAAAACACAAAATCTTATAGTTTCAGCACGATTAAAACAATGTGGTTGGACATTAAGGGATTCCTCTACAAGAATTTAGAGGTTGAAAATTCACATTTTATTAAACTAATTAATGTTTTTGCTGTTAAAGTTGGTTCTACAATTAAATGACACATGCGACTGAAACAGGGTGTGCAGTTATTTTACCGCCAGAGCTTGCCTTGTTCCACTTATGCTGTGGAAAAGCTGAAGAGACTGTTTAAGAAGAAAGTATCGAAAGAGTAGCCATTTTCTCTTCCGTGCCTTGTGGGCTGTCTGTGTTGCTTTAAAAATAGTTTGGTGTCTCAGCAGGAGAAAAGCGCTTCATCACGGAGGATGGACGAAACCTGCATCCTTCGCAGAAACACCAGCGCCGAGCTTTGATTGCAACTGTCCTGCCTCATTCCTGCTCCCATGAATGAACCTCCTCTGCAGCATGCCTGCGATACATATTCAGCATCCTGATCAAGTGCTGTATTCACTGATTTGCTTCCTCTGTTAATAACAAAGTTGGAATCTCTTATGTAAGCATTACTCTGAGCTGGAGGTGCACAGTCTACTGTGAGGAGAAAAATAAACATAAAATTTAAACTTAAAGTTTATTTTAAAGACTGTTAAAGAATGGTGTGCATGAGTCACAATTAGGGGTTGAACGACTACATATTTTTTAAGGTCGACTACATCATGATAATAGTCGAGTCGATGTCGACTAGTTGACTAATTGGTGCAACCCCTAGTCACAATATTAATAATGTTGATTATTTTCCATTTTTCAAGGCTATGAAATGTTTGTAGCAACAAAAGTAAGAATTTTCTCTTACAACCTTTGCTATAGTTAGCCAAATGTAGTGGATGGGTATGAAAAGCCTGTTTTTGAGTTAAAACATGCTGGATGTTTTAACTAATAACATAATAACAATAATAAAAACAGGATAACTCAAGAAAAATTTGTTGTGTTGTACTTTATATTTTCTGTATAAGAAGTAATAAACTCGCCAAGGAAAATATCATCTTAGAGAAATTACAAAAAGTCTCAGATGACCAAATTTCTGCCATTCTTCACAACCAGTTAGGGGCAGCACAAAATGAATCCAAGGGCCACAAACGGCCCCCAGGCCGCACTTTGGACATCCCTGCTCTAGTCCAAAGCTTCCACATAAATAAATCATGTGTAGAAGAGCTGTAATCACGCCGAGGTCGTTACTGTGGCTCTATTCATCAGTGTCAGCAGGCTGTATGTTACTCCGTTTCACAGTCGCCATGATATTTAATGTACATATTCACTCAGACTTACTGGGCAGCCCTGAAATGTCAGCCTTGTTTCATGCAGGGTTTTTTTGAAAAGATACAAACCAATACACCAAGATACACACGCAATCTCACACTCATGCATGCATGCAGCCGTTTAGTGCTGGTTTTATTAGCAGCTGTGAGATATACTGCAGTGGTTGACGCCTCAGAGAGACATGAGGCATCTGGATCCTCCAGCGACAGCTGCTTGCAAAGTGTGACGGAAATGCTGCCTCTGCTCACTCTGTCCTCCTCTCATGTTTGCTTTCTCACTGTATTCTCTCAGTTTTTTTTAGTTCTTGTCATTCATTTCCAGCCCGGTGCAGAACCCACTGGGTTGTTACTCTGTACATGTCTAGTAAGGGTTAAAAGGAAGACTCCCAATCTTGGCTGAATGAATTTAATCTGCACCTCTTGGTTTTAATCAAAGCTAATGGAAATGCTGGCTGAGTCCCATCAGCCCTGCGCTGCAGCACAAGCAGCCCTGGACATGTAGTTTGGGTTATTTTTCACAGACTCAGCATTGGCTGTAAATTGTAAAAATTAATTATGACAGAAAATGCTACACTCAGCAATAAGATAATGGATCTGTTGTTATTTACACATTTTGAGTTTTAACCATGACATTTTTAAAGATATGGTGCAAGCAAAGGTTATTCTTAGATCAAACAGTTTTTCTGTTGAAAAAAGTTAGATCCTGCTTTTTTGTTTACATCTGAGTTTTATATTTGTGTGTAAATACAGTTATAATGAGAATTGTAACTTTGTGAAGCGCTTTATAAATACATATGGGAGTGCTCAATTCTGGAATCTAGATTACAAGTGACAATATTGTAGTGTATTGCAGTAATTTCTGGGACAATTTATCATCAAGCAAAATTTCTAATTGTGACAGATCTTATGAAAAAACTTACATGTCTTCACACAAAGTTTTTAAAAGTTTTAATGCGACTTTTAAAAGTCACATTAAAAGTGTCAGCTTTGCATTATTCTGTAAATAATGGCACCTTTAAAGCAAATTTGTATTAAACCTTGCATTAAAATGTCAATTTTGCATTAAAATTGTAAATATTTCTTGAATGACACTTGATGACAACAGCCATGTACATTCATGCACTCTTTCATGTTCATGATAGGTGTTAAGTCATGTTTATGACAATGTCATCTCATTCTTATTCACACCCCTTCAATTAAAGTGTTGCTCAAACTTGATACCAATATATTTTACTTAAAGAGACCCAATGTGTTTTTGCTAGACCTCTAAAAGACTTTGTAAATGGTCATCTAGCTTGCAAGAGACATTGCTTGTGAAGCTGTGACAAAGAAAACACTTGTCAATCTTCATTTACAAAAATATATTGCTGTAGCTTAATAAAAATATGTTAAAATATTTATAATTGATGTAATTAATCCAAGATTTGCATGCAGTTAGCAAAGCTGCTAGCTAACATTAGTTGTTCTTGCACAAAACATGACTCTTTGGTGCAGTGTGTTTATCACTGCCTTTTATAATAATATTTTAATTCAAAGCCAAGTTGAACTACTTTTCTATCTGCAATGATTACGTGGACAGAAATCTTTAGTCATTTCATTTTCACAGAGACAGCACTTCACATGACCATTGGGAGGTTTTTGTTAGCTGGTAGAGTCAGATAACAACCAGACGAGTAAAAACGTGGCCTGTAATGGACATTTTGAATCACGCTCTGTGGTCTAACACATTACTCAACCTGGCAGGTAGTTTAGCACATCCTTCTACTTTTTCGTATTCTATGACCACAACTCTGAAAAAAATTCTTATATTCCTCCGTCTGAGCATTTCCTTTTTGTGTGATGATCATGATGAACTGTTGTGTGCGGCCCAAATCCAATCCAGCAAGACCCAGACATCAATAATATATTAGGGGAGCAGTTTGCAGCCCAAAGATATCAGTATTGATCTCCTATTTAGATTCAGCTTGTTTGGACTTGGAGACAAATAGCCTCTCCGCCTCGTTCAGAGAATCCATTTAATTTAGACAGAAAGAGTTACTTTACAGTGGCGCTGTCTCGCCAGTGCTGATGTCATTTGAGAAATCAGCTGCATGTAGCTGGGACAAAAACAATGTTTTAAGATCTGTTCAGAGATAACTTTTAGGACATTCTGCTATAGTGACTGTTGAAGATTTGAACATTTTGCTAGTGATTATAATCATTTTGCTTTTTGGACTTTGCATATATTGTTCTTAGCACAACTAGTTTTCTTGTACAGATAGGAGTTAAATATGAAATGCTTCATTTGTACTCTGAAGTCTGTTTCTAAGTCAGAAAAAATAAGAAAATATCCCTTGAAGTGTGATTTCTGACTAGAAAATTATAGGTGCTTGATGAAGGCCAATTTTAAAAACCAGCATGTCTGCTACACATACACAACTTCATGGAAATTGCATTAATCTGACTTTACATAGGTTTTATTTTCTAAAAAAAAGGCACAAAGAGCTTCACAGCATTTTCTTGGAGAGAAATACCTTGTTTTGAACTTATATTGCTAATTAACTTGAGTATATGAGTTTCCACTTATTCCCAGTCCTTCCTTTTCTGTCAAATTAACATGAAATTGTTAAAAACCAGTAAGCTGTTTGATTGAAGTTGCATGCTAATGTTGGCATTTATTAGTCATTCTTTTTATGAAGAGTTTTCCATTTCTGTTTATTTTTTCCATTGCCAAAAAGATAATCTAATACAACAGAAAACACTTTATTCTAGAGGTTTTTGTGAATCTTGGGCTCCTCATTGTCTCTTCATTAAAGTCAGAGGACTGACAAACTTTTTAGGTAATAGATTCTTGTGAATACAATAGATGGTTTCAACAATTTTACTATCCTCCTTTCTATTATCCACTTTATGTGATGAAACAAGTTTAAATTAAACCAAAAGTTTAAACTAGGCAAAGTGAGCATTTAAGATGGTTTAATTAAATTTCTGCGGACACCAATTGATCATGTTCAATATGTGTTTTTCCTTGACAGCAAAAGATGGCACAAAAGCAAGTGGTAAAATAATGTTTTCAAGCACTGCACTACTGAGGTACTGCCTCAGATCATTGCTTTATTAACTTCCCAATGAATTCAGCCAATTGTATTAAATTCTAACGAAGAGAAAAAAATTGTTTCTGAGTCATGTATCAATCCACAATTGTTTTAAAGAAATCTATCAATTTAAAATTAATAAATTGTGTAAGAACTAGGTGGATTGGAGAAAAAACTTAAATAATAACTCCCGTCTTTACAGTTTTTAAGTAAAACGTGTAATCCTTTTTGTAATGGTGTATGAACTTTGTGTGTATTGATCCCCTAATAAACATTACTGCAACAGCCTCTATGGTAGGCTATATCTGAAATGTAGGACAAACAACCCTTTTGAAAATGTGTTTTTCTGTTTTCTCTCAGAAATGGTTGTTTTCATTCCTTCATCATAGTCTTTAGGGCTTTATCCATTTAGCTTTCCACTCTCACTGCCTCAGTCCAAAGCCACACAGATAATGCACTTATGAACTGCAGCAGAGAGGAAGATGTGGACAAGAAATACACTACTTTATTGCACAAAACACAGACCTTTGCGACATGGAATAGTATGTATAAGATATAATTACCATCATGGGGATTTGTTATGTCAAGCTTAACTAATTAAGTAGAGGTTCAGCTGGAGTTCATACTATGTTCGTCTTAGGTCCGGTAGGTTGATTTCACGACAGACACACTCAGGTTCACTGCATTTATTGTAGCAAAAGAGGAAATCGAGTCCAATAGATTCTGCCCCACAGTTACACACAGCAACAGAAAAAGGTGTCAGTTCATTAATCCATATAACTAATGTCACCTAAATAACAAATACATGTTTTTAGTACAAGAAATAAAATCACACATGAAACATTCAAAGACTGTCACAACTGGTAACTGAAACATGAAAAATATAAACATACCAAACAAAAAAGTAAGTCAGGTTGGTGGCTAACATCAATCCAGCCGCTTCTGCTACTATACATAAAATAAAATACCACAAATAGCCCTAAACAAACTACAGAGCAACAGCTCACAATGAGCAGTTAACAACAGCTAGCAGTTGGAAAATTACAAATAGTTAAAATGCATAATTTTAATAATGACAACTATTAAAAAACATATACAAAACATAGCAAAAATACTTATGAACACTGATTATGATTAAATTGTCCAAAATTTATGCTGTAATTTAATACTTGTAAAGAAAACACAGATCCATACCACAGTTAGAGAAGCAACTGAAAAAAGGGGGGAGCTGTCAGTTACTGGTTGCTACGATAACCACCAACCGTCAAGAGCAGCAGCAGAACTTAATACGCCAACTGGAGAAACAGCTTCTCGACTAAACCAAATGAATTCAAAGAAATAAACACATTTCGACAAACTCCATACCTATAATATTGCTAAAATAAAACACATTTTTATGGAGAAAATATAAGAAGGTTGAAGCTCAATATATCATCCATTCCTAACCCTTGTATGTAGAAATGGGGGTCCAACCGACCCCTCACACGTAAAACTTGCATCATTTGCCATAGTCCTCTACGTTCGCTTCAGTCCTCGCACACACAAGGGCTAAACACTCGGCATTTCCTCCTTTGCCTGACCCCGATCACACCCACTTTTTCTCCTGAGTTCCCCTGCCTTGCCTTGCCCACGTTGGATACTCCACTGGCTTCTGTTTTCTGGACACAACCCCCCTGTTTCTGTTACTCGACTGGCACATTTAAAAAAGTATCGAGACTTTTCTCTTTAGACTGGCTTTTGGTTAATTTTGTTCATTGATTTTAGATTGTTTTATTATTGATGCGTTTTCTTTTTTTGTAAAGCACTTTGTGATTTTTATATCTGCGAAAGGTGCTATAAAATAAAGTTTACTTACGTACTTACTTTCTTCTGCCTCCTGTCTATACACACTCATATGTTAGGGTTGTAGCAATACATTAATCTCACGATACAATATGATGCACGATATTCAGCTCACTGAATATCTCTAGCAGAGAACTTCCATCATTTTCAAAATTTTCTGTGAAAAATGTTAGATCTACCAGAGCACCTGGCTCAGGGAAGGTTTTCCATAATATTGGTGAACTCTTTACATGCTTACTCTTAAGTGGTCGTTTCTTCCCTGGTTGGCCCTCTGACTCCTGTGTTTCATAGGTGGATTCTTTCTCCGTGACCAGCTGTGGAGTAAGAATCAAAGTTTCCATGGTACAAGACTCCTTTTCTAAGAAAGCTACCTCATCATCTTGTTTTCCCAACACAGAACTGTCATGCTTTTCATCCACATTTTTAGTGGATGATTCTGCAGTCATTAAAATTGATGTTGTAAGGAAATTTTCTTCTGGGGTCTTCTTGACATCCATACACTGAATTGGTTGCATCTTCTCTGGTTGACACACAGTCTCCAGTGTTTTAGAGGCGGATTCTTTTTTGGTGACCAGTAGGGGTTGCACCAATTAGTCGACTAGTCGATTCTTTTCTCTGCAATGACTTTTTTCTGGGCCAGTCGACTAGTCACTATTACGTGACAAAACTGATTTTTCCAAGAAAATGAAAGAAGGTGAACTAGGTGAGTTCGTCAGAAAGCTCAAATTGTATAAAAATTTAAATAATTTACCAAAGAGAAACTGAAAATTTCAGCATAGGCTCCCACAATAGGGGCGTTACAAGAAGGGGAGAGGGTGTCAATATTTGCCATGAATATAGCTGATAAAGCCTCCAAGTAGTTGTGAAGCGTTTTGCGCTTACATCACTATGATGTCACCGCGACTAGTCGACATCAACTCGACTATTATCATGTAGTCCAGTGTTTCTCAACCTTTTTTGAGCCAAGGCACACTATTTTAATTGAAAAAATTACGAGGCACACCACCAACCAAAAATGTAAACAAAGATACTCCGTAGCCACCTATAATAGTCATTCTTATCAAAATGTCTTGAATAGGAATCAAATAAACACAAACATGTATTTTTATCACATTTTAAATTTCTTATTTCAAATTTCATGTAACATGTCCACTTCAAAAATACACCTGAACAGGGCCACAACACTGTGGTCTTAAATTTAAAGAAGTTGTAGAAAATTTCAAAATGTTTTACAAACTAATCCACAAGCATTCTTTTAGCCGGAATACAGAAAATAATTCTTATTCTGAAAGAAGCAATAATATTTGGGAAAGATTTCACTATTACAATATGAAGATTTGCATGTACAAATGTCAATATCTGTATATTTTACCCACCTAGTATGAAACCTGTGCATATTTGGATGAAAACAGCTGATTTCCTGGTAGAAATTGAAGAAAGACAAAGCTCTTCCTCAACAGCTCTCAGTCTCTCTCTGGTTTCAGTTTTTATAGTAACCAGGCTTGAGAAGCTCACTTCACACAGTCATGTTTGGGAAATGGACCCATGTTCTTTCCAACTACTGCTTAGCTTCCCTGTCTTTTCCGTCACTGTCATCACAGCTAGATACGATGCTCTCACCGCTACCTGTAACATTCATGGCTCACTAATTCTCTTGTTTTAATGTAAAATGCTCTGTATCTACTGCCATCTAGTGGTAAGAAAAATACATGATTACGCCGCTAGCCACTACTACAGCAGAGGCTCGAAGATGGCATTATTTGCAGATAATTCATTTTCAAAAAATCTTTTAAAACCAATTACGTATTTTTTGGACTATAGAGCGCACCATACTAGCACCTTCAATTAAAAAAAAAAAAAAAAAAAAAAAAAAAAACTGGAAGCGGTTTTTCCATAAGGACCCAGCAGAGGGCTGCGTCTTAATGAATATGCTGGATTCAGTCTCCAAAGCCGAACCATGGTTTCGTTCACATCGAGCTTAAGTGCAGCGGCTCTATTTCCCTCCTGTAGTGCCAGATCGACAGCCCTCAACTTAAAAGCTGCATCATATGAGTTTGAAAACATTTCTCCGTCGTGCCTGCTGCTAGCATGTGGCTGTTTTAAATGAAAATTAACGCGTTCTTCTTTGATTTACAATTTTGACTTCTAATGATTCACTTCCTGCTAGAGAGCCCCCTGGTGGTTGAAGAAAAATACACAGAAAAGCCGCACCGGGCTACAATCCACATGGTTCAAAGTTTAGGGAAAAAAGTAGCAGCTTGTTGTCTGGAAAATACGGTACCATAGGTGAAATTGGATAATTTCCACGGCACACCTGACGATCACTCACGGCACACTGGTGTGCCGCGGAACAGTGGTTGAAAAACACTGCCTTAGTGTCAGAATAAAAAATGTAACTCTTTACAATGGGCCCTTTAGCATGTAACTCTTTCTCGACCTTGGTAAAGCGTCTCAAGAATTTTTAAAGAAGAGAAGGATCTTGCTTTTCAGTATTTTCATCAGAAATCTTTTAATCAAGAGGGGCACACAACTCCAACCAAGCCTGAAATGGTATCTGCTGATTCTTCCTTTTGCGTTTAGGTGGTTGTTTCTTTAGCATGTTTAGATTCCTCACAAAGTTCAATTTGATTGTCTATTCACAATAGCACTTTTTAGAAACTGTACATCTCAAGAGAAAACAACATTTCGTCTTTCAATGTCCATAAAGCTTGAAGTTGAGAAGTCGTTTGAAGAGAACATAGGCATGTGTTTGCATTGCTAAATGCTTAATTTCCCATGTAAGAGATGTCATATTATTTTAAACATTGGTGGGATGATGAGTTTGCATACACTTCAAAAAGTATGTAGTTGTGCCCCTGCATTCAGAAAGGGTGTTCAAATTCTATCAGGAGCAATACATTGGTAAATTGGTTAGCTAATGTAAGATTTAATTACCTTTTCCCATTCAGAACCTGTAACCCAGTTATCTTCTGCCGCTTCCTCTACACAACAGAGGGAGACATGAGTCATAGCTATAGCATAATACCAAGACTGTTTAATTTGAGTGCGTGTGGGTGAATTTCCTTCATTTTTAATGAAACTGTTACACTACAGGACAAAAACATGTTTATTGTTGTGCTTTATTTTCTCTGACTACAGTCCCTGCTCTTCCAGTTGGAGCCATTTTAAGTGAGAACATCTGGTAGGTACTCAGAGTAATTACAATATGTGAGATGCTGCTTAAAGAGATATCTCCCAAGTGATTGCACTTTTGAAGATTAAAGCTGCAGAGGATCAATAAGCCATTTATTTTGCACATTTAAATGTCAGATCCTCTAATGTTTCCCCGCAGAGTTTAGTGAAGTCATAGACGGTGATTTTCCCATAACCAGTGTTTCTGATGACAGACAGCTATTAAAACAATAATAAAAAAAACGGGTAACATTGAAATTGTGTCCTGAAACCTTTTTTGTACTCACCGTACTTTATGATTTAATTTGTGTTTCTTATCTTGAGCTACTGGTCAGTACAGCCTGACCTCGGCCAACAGAGATCACAAAACCGAAACAAACTCACTTCTGGTGGGAAGCACCTTATCTTTTCATCCTCACTGATATAATTTAGGATATGAATTTCGGCGCTAAGAAGGGGAAAGGAGATGAGCACACAGTCAACTATAAAAATCTAATAGTAGTTAAAGTATACGCTGCAGCTTGACATGTCTTCACCTTCTTTGCCCTGCTAGGAAGGGAAAAGATAGATATGTTGAACAATACCAAAGCAGTTATGTGGCCATCATAAAGTTATAGTTTAAGCGGGGTGACAGACAACGGTATATTTTAAACTTTCCTCCAAGGCTCCCGGTGGCGACGACCCCCAAAGATCCCGTTCTGCCACCGGCGTCCTCAAAGACTCCTGGTGCCGGCCACCGGCATCCTCCAAGGCTCCTGGTGCCGGCGACACCCAAAGCACCCAAACGGCACCCTCTGCAGGTGCTGTCTCCATCCCCAAGGTTACAGGTGATAGGAGGCAGCCTATCAGCAGGTATTTTACAAGCAGCGGTTCTGGTCAGAATGCATTGTTGTTTGCATTCTCAAACAACCGAAATCAAATCATTTTTTGATTTCTTTAAATCAAAAAATCCAAGCTGGCACCCAGTATCTTAACGTTCCTGAATTATCTGCTGTGACCCTTTCCAATTCTCTGGACTTCTCCCTCATTGATTCCTCTGCATTTTCTCTGCTGGTCTCAAGTGTCCGTTTAAGGAGGACATTTGACCTCTCCAGTGCATTACAATCACTTTTCCATTGCTGAACTCCTGTTCTAGTTTCCTCCAAGTCGCAATTAAGAAATCTAATCAGGTTTTTAAAATGTTCAGTTTTGTTGACAAGCATTTCATTTTCCGTCTGCCAGTTTCTTGTTTTATTTTCGCAACTGTCAATTTTCGTCCTCAGGGACTCCACTGTCATTAGAAGCTGCTTATTTTCTTTAGTCAGCTTCCCGCAGCTCTTCTCTAAATATTTCACTTTTTGCGAAAAGAAATCGTTCTCTGCCATTATTTTTGCTGTCTGGTTCACACCTGAAACTGCAAATGAATTAAATATAAATTTGTTATAAAATAATTACTGATTTCACTTTAAAAATTAGGTAACTTTATGTTATTAAAGATAAAGTTTAAACAGTAATGATTTCTTGGTTAATGTCAAGTTGTCATAACAAAGACATTTTGAATAATGTCAACTTTGTATTAAAAGTGTCATAATTTACCGAATGACGCTTTATGACAACAGTCATAAATATTCATGAAGACTTATTCATGTTCATGACATGTGTTATGTCATGTTTATGAAAGTGTCATGACAGTCTTATTCACCCCCCTTCAAATAAAGTGTTACCAATATTTTTCTCTATTAAACATGGATCAAAACAATTTGTTTTGTTTTGTTTGTTTTCAGACTGTCCTTCCCCATTTCAGCTAAACTGCCTTTTCACCTTTTCATCCTAATGCAGGAAACAACTGACAGAAGTAAACATATTCACTAAAGGGATTTATTATAAAGAATGGTTCACTTGTTAGCTTACAAGAAAACAATATGAAAATGATAGATGTTCCTTTTTATTTTTCTGAATCTTTGTACTGATTTCAGTAACACGAGAATTCAAAGTGTTAAAACATTGATGCAGTTTTGCTTCAGAATGCATTTGGAGACCAGGTCTGAATGGATATGTTTCTGTGGTGATGTTTTCCTGTTTTCTTTTGTTTTGTTTTTTTTTTCAACTTTACTCCTTTCAGGGAGGTTTATTTCCTACAACACTTAATGCTGTTACATAACTGCATGCATGTTCTTGCCCTTGTGTTTTCAAGATGGCAACCAGTAGTTGAACCATAGATTGTACTAAATGGGTTTTAGGAAAGGTGCAGAGAAAAATAAGCTTGGAGGATTGAATAGAATCACTAACAGCATGGGAAATGCATTTTTTATTTTATTTTTGTTTTGCTGTGTCTGCCTTGGTGCATAATCAGACAGGATGATTAAAATGCTCCTCATATTGTCTTGTGCAGGTAATGGTAGTTGTAGCGTAAACATAGAGGTCGGGCCTACAGCTTGTTTCAGTCAACAACAACATCAACAAAAATCCAACCAAATATTAAAAATTTTCCATAAACTAATATTAAATAACAGACTTTTATCTCTTGTGTGTTTAAGCCTGACACACATGAATGAGAAGATTTTTTTAAAGCTTAACTTTAAAAAGTCCAAAATGATTTATATTTACAATAAAAAGAGGATTATTTTTAAGAGGATTCAAAGTCGTAAAACTGAAATTAAAGTAAATTGTGAGATTAAAATAAGAATTGTTTTCCCTTCAATGGCCCCAATTTGTTTCTACATGGTCCAACAATTGTCTAATGTACATGCTGTTGTACACTGATGATGTTTGTGGTGACTTGTTAACTTTTTTACTGTACATTTAGTGTTTATCAGCCATCATTACTTACATGTAATTAAAATAATATGGCACACTTAAATACCACTCTCTCTTTTTTAGATTTTTATTCCTGTAAGGTTAAAATCTACAGCCGTTAACACTGATATGATGCTAATTATGCTAATGACAGTAGGTATGTTACAGAGGAAAAATAAACATGTTGGTAGAAAGGGTGAGAGGGAATGAATGAAAATCTGCTTAAGGCCCCAAAAAGGCTTGAGCCCGGCCCTGGTCAGTGGTAAACTGATTGATTGAATTTAAACTGTTCTCTTTACTCAGATAAGTGGTCGACCTTAACAGGATTATGTTCACTCTGCCATATTGACACCACTGGATCTAATTAAGCTGTAGAAACACGTCAGCCTTAACACGTTCATTGGTGCAAACTATGATCAAACATAAAAACTGAGAAACGGAGAGGAGATCATTATTTGTGTCTCAGATTTCCTTTTGGGAATTTCATGTGGACATATTGACCCTCCACCATCCATCTAACATTTATGAAATTAGTTTCCTGTGCTTCTGCTGAGTGCCATAATTAGGTTCTGTTTTGCCACTTGGCTCACTTTGTCTTGTTAATGAATGAATTATTAATTGATAAGCTGATAAGTAATTAATCTCCTCAATTAGTGATTACCCATGAGATCATGATTATTACAGAAGCCAAATGTACTTTCTTTCTGTTGTGCATATACTGTAGCTGTCACGCCTCTGGACACATTCACACACACGTCTGTCTTTACTTACCAGTGGGGACTCTTCACCATCACAATGTGACCTACTATGTTTCCTTGAACAGATTAGGATAGTTTTATGGATTAAACATAAATCTAAAACATGTTTATTGATTTTTATTTTTTTTTGCACAAAATCATTCTTGGAAAATAAGATTTTTGTTTGGTAAGTTCTGCTGATTTCCAAATAAAAATGCCATGTCTACTCTGGCATGTGAAAATGGCTGCAAGCACAATTACACAAACCTTACATATTTGAAAAGCAGAAGTGGAGTCTCCTTCACAACCAACAAGAAAGAAGCAACTGGTTTCTGAATGGTAAGTCAACAACAAAACACTTGTTTTTTCCAGCAGCCATTGTACAGCACATAAAGCGATAAAACCAGCTGAATAAAAGTCCTGGGGATCTGCATGGGTTGCTAGGTGACAGGCTGGGCTCAGCTGGGGTTGCTAGGAGATGGGTAGTGCCTGCTGATTTGTGTTGCACTCTGGAAGTTTTTGAGATGGCTCATTGTCCAGACACCAAAAAACATTAACTTACAGCCAAAAAATGCCTAGGTGTTTTTTGTAAGCACTCAGTATATTTTTAGAAGCAGCTGAGACCCAAATGAAAAAACAAAAACATGCAAAATATAAATTTTGCATAATACCTCCCCTTTAACAAACTTAACTGAAGATTGAATTTTTGATCATTAACATTTTAACTATAGTCCACTAAGGTTTTGGACTTCAGCTTGACATTAAGCAAACACACACGCACCCACACACACGCATGCACGCACACTCTTATACACATGCAGAAAAATTGGGGAGATGGCCAGTTTTCACATTCAGCGATCCATCTTGATTTATGAGACGTAAAACTAAAAAAACAATCAAATAAATAACCCAGACAACGCTGCCAGATATGCAAACACACACTTACACTGCCTCTTTGCTGCGTGTGTGTGTGTGTGTGTGTGACAACAGGGGGTGTTGGCAGGCTCAGACCAGCTCCTGTCATATGTCATTTTTAAATGACAGTGCTGTAAAGCATTACAGAGAGCCGAGTGGAGGAGAGGGGAACTGTCAGAGCTCTGTTAACCAGATAAATGATTCTACCCTGCTGGCCTGTTAACTGGCAGCTGGTATCCTCTCCAATCAGACATATCCTGCCTCCTGCAACAGGTAAACATGAACCAGGGGAGGATAAAAGAAACAAACAAAATAACCAAACTGCTACAATTCTGTTTTCAGTAAATATAGAGGGATTATTATCAGTCAAGGGACTTGACATATCTTACTGAAAGCTAACAAATTGCTTTAATATTTGTTGATAATGTCCGACATCTGTGCTATTTTCTCTTGTCATTTATATTCACCTGCATTTCATGCTTGTGTCATTAAGACGCATCTCATTCACTACCGTCAATAGAGTTTTGGAACCAACATCACTGCGTCAGACGTTGTGGGGCGTTTAGGTGCAGTCGCTCTGTGCCATCTTTGCAGGCCACGGACCAAAACAAACTTTAACCCAGTAGTTTTGTTGTGTTACCGACTGCAGTGAAGTTAGTTTCGAGTTGGATATTGGATGTTCCAATATCCACCGAGCAAGCAGCATTTAGCTCAAGGTTGATCTGATTTATGAACGCCACGCCAATTTCGGCCAGCTGTTCTCTAACTCCCTCCTCATTGCTCGGAGGTTCACTTCACTGCAGTCGGTAACATATATATATATATATATATATATATATATATATATATATATATATATATATATATATATATATATATCAAGATAACAAGGAGGGAAGTGAGCCAGCTGTCAGAGCTCCTAAGGGGTGCAATGAAAAGATCAGTACCCAAGAAGTACAGCCAGATGCCCATACCTGAAGCACTCGAAACTGCCAAACAAAGGCTCCAAGCCTTGGCCAGCCGCCTAAAGAGATACACAAGAGAGAACGAAGCCAGGAGGATCAACCGGCTCTTCTCCACCCAACCAGCTAAAGTGTACTCTCAATGGCAGGGTACTAACAACAGAGCAGACCCACCAAGGCTGGAGACTGAACAATACTGGAAAGGCACATGGGAAAGGGAGGCGTCCCACAACAGCAAGGCACAGTGGCTAACCTCTCTACGAGAGGACCACAGCAACCTCCCTGAACAAGCCCCGGTAACCATCACTGTGGCAGATGTCCAAGAAAGAGTCTCGGGTATGAAAAACTGGACAGCACCAGGGCCTGACATGATCCATGCCTACTGGCTAAAGAAACTCACTGCCCTCCATGAGCGACTGGCAGCTCAACTGAACCAGCTGCTACAGAATGGGACTCACCCTGAATGGTTAACTGAAGGGCGCACAATCCTGATCCAGAAGGATCCCTCAAAGGGTTCAGTCCCATCCAACTATCGGCCAATAACCTGTCTCTCTACAACATGGAAGCTCATGTCAGGCATCATAGCGGCTAAGATAAGCGGACACATGGATAAATACATGAGCACGGCACAGAAGGGCATCGGCATAAATAGTAGAGGAGCCAAACACCAACTCCTTGTAGACCACACAGTCGCCCGAGACTGCAAAACCCGACACACCAACCTGTGCACCGCTTGGATTGATTACAAGAAAGCCTATGACTCAATGCCACACACCTGGATCATTGAATGCTTAGAGATGTACAACATCAATAGGACTCTAAGAGCCTTCATTGCAAACTCGATGGGGCTGTGGAAAACCACCCTTGAAGCCAACTGCAAACCGCTTGCACAAGTGTCCATCAAATGTGGCATATACCAAGGAGATGCTCTGTCCCCACTGCTGTTCTGCATAGGCCTGAACCCCCTCAGCCAAATCATCAACAAGACTGGCTACGGATACCGACTTAAGAATGGGGCCACAATCAGTCACCTCCTCTACATGGATGACATCAAGCTGTACGCCAAGAGCGAGCGAGACATCGACTCACTGATCCACACCACCAGGATCTACAGCACTGACATTGGGATGTCATTCGGACTAGAGAAGTGTGGCCGGATGGTTACAAAGAGAGGGAAGGTCGTCCGCACAGAAGGGGTCTCACTCCCAGAGGGAACGATAGCAGACATAGAGCACAGCTACAAGTACCTGGGAATACCACAAGCAAATGGCAACCTCGATGAGGTCACAAGGAAAGGAGCCACAGCCAAATACCTCCAACGAATAAGGCAAGTCCTGAGAAGCCAGCTCAATGGCAAGAACAAGATCCGTGCAATAAACAGCTATGCCTTACCAGTAATCAGATACCCTGCCGGAATAATTAGCTGGCCAATGGAAGAGATGAAGGCCACGGATGTTAAGACTCGGAAGCTACTAACCATGCATGGAGGGTTCCACCCCAAATCCAGCACCCTGAGACTGTACACGAGCCGTAAGGAAGGAGGCAGAGGACTAGTGAGTGTGAGAGCCACTGTCCAGGATGAAACATCTAAGATCCATAAATACATCAAGGACAAAGCCTCAACGGACGATGTGCTCAGCGAATGTCTCAGGCAATGGGGAACAGAAGACGAGGTGCTGGAGGAACCATCATGGGAAGACAAGCCCCTACATGGGATGTACCACCGACAAATAACTGAAGTGGCTGATATCAGGAAATCCTACCAATGGCTGGAGAAAGCTGGACTCAAGGACAGCACGGAGGCCCTCATCCTGGCCGCCCAGGAACAGGCCCTAAACACCAGAGCAATAGAAGCTCAGATCTACCACACCAGACAAGACCCAAGGTGTAGGTTGTGCAAGGAGGCCTCTGAGACAGTCCAGCACATAACAGCAGGGTGCAAGATGCTGGCAGGGAAAGCGTACATGGAACGACATAACCAAGTGGCGGGCATAGTGTACAGGAACATCTGTGCAGAATATGGACTGGAAGCCCCGAGGTCAAAATGGGGGACACCCCCAAAAGTGGTGGAGAATGACCGAGCTAAGATCCTGTGGGACTTCCAGATCCAGACAGACAAGATGGTAATGTCGAACCAACCGGACATTGTGGTGGTGGATAAAGAACAGAGGAAAGCCGTTGTGGTGGATGTAGCAATACCAAGTGACCACAACATCAGGAAAAAGGAGCATGAGAAACTGGAGAAATACCAGGGCCTCAGAGAGGAACTGGAGAAGGCCTGGAAGGTGAAGACCACAGTGGTGCCTGTGGTCATCGGGGCCCTCGGGGCAGTCACCCCCAAACTGGAGCAGTGGCTCAAACAGATCCCAGGAACAACATCAGACATCTCAGTCCAGAAATGTGCAGTTCTAGGCACAGCCAAGATACTGCGCAGAACCCTCAAGCTCCCAGGCCTCTGGTAGAGGACCCGAGCTCAGAGGATGAAAGAGACCACCCACGGAGGGTGAGAGGGGAATTTTTTTTTTTTTTATATATATGTATATATGTATATCCTCTCAGTGACTCCTCGTTTCCTACCAGCGCTCCCAGTAAGTCTCCCAGTAAGTTTCCCAGCACTCCCAGTGAGTCTCTCAGTGCTCCCTTCGACTCCAGGAGTCTGCTCGGAGTCAGGCAGACTCCGAGCTCCCTGAGCACGTACCTGTGGAGTCTGCTAGTGCTCATGATCCATCTCCCAGTCACTCCAGGTACTCCTGCCAGAGCGTCCAGCCTCCATCTCTGCCTCTTCGTAGGTATGTGTAGCCACTCGGCCGCCAGGTCCAGCCTGCGCCATTGTTGGCCTTTGGACTCGCCACCATGGGTCCGCCTCCTGTGTGATCCACCGGACAGTGCACGGCAGGCCTCGCCCTGACCGTGT
Organism: Poecilia mexicana; assembly: GCF_051168715.1. Classification (NCBI taxonomy): domain Eukaryota; kingdom Metazoa; phylum Chordata; class Actinopteri; order Cyprinodontiformes; family Poeciliidae; genus Poecilia; species Poecilia mexicana. Next base: position 47,678,785 of record NW_028263371.1, on the reverse strand, counting down.
TGATTTTTTTTCTTTTGAACAGAGTTGACTTTTGTTTTCTTGTGTTTTTCTTTGGACTCTCACTTATCTTCTTTTGCAAATAGAAGATAAGCCCGGTGCCCCTCCACCAACCCATCCACCCACCCACCCATCCATCCATCCATCCATCCATCCATCCATCCATCCACCCACCCACCCACCCACCCACCCACCCATCCATCCATCCATCCATCCATCCATCCATCCATCCATCCATCCATCCATCCATCCATCCATCCATCCATCCATTTTCTTTCGCTTATCCAGGATTGGGTCGCGAGGATAGCAGCTTAAGAAGGGAGGCCCAGACTTCTCTCTCCCCAGCCACTTCTTCCAGCTCCTCTGGCGGGAATTCCAAGGCGTTCCCAGGCCAGCAGAGAAACATAGTAACTCCAGCGTGTCCTGGGTCTTCCTCGGGGCCTCCTCCCAGTGGGACATGCCCGGAACACCTCACCAGGAAGGCGTCCAGAAGGCATCCTGACCAGATGCCCAAGCCACCTCAACTGGCTCCTCGACGTGAAGGAGCAGCGGCTCTACACCGCTCTACCCTCCCAGATGACTGAGCTTCTCATCCTATCTCTAAGGGAGACCCCAGACACCCTACGGAGAAAACCCATTTTGGCCGCTTGTATATGGGACCTCGTTCTTTCGGTCATGACCCAGATCATGACCATAAATGAGGGTAGGAACGTAGATTGACCGGTAAATCGACAGCTTCGCTTTTTGGCTCAGCTCTCTCTTCACCACAATGGACCGGTACAGCGCCCGCTTCACTGCAGATACTGCGCCAATTCGCCTGTTGATCTCCTGCTCCCTTCTTTCCTCATTTGTGAACAAGATCCCCAGATACTTAAACTCCTCCACTTAGGACAGGACACCCCTTTCCCTGACCTGGAGTAGGCACTCTACCCTTTTCCAGCTCAAGACCATGGCCTTGGATTTGGAGGCACTGATCCTCATCTCGGCCGCTTCACACTCAACTGCGAATTGCTACAGCGAGAGCTGCAGATCACATCCTGATGAAGCCAACAGGACCACATCATTCACAAAAAGCAGAGATGCAATAAAAAGGCCACCAAAACAGATCCCCTCAACACCTTGGCTGCGCCTAGAAATTCTGTCCATAAAAGTAATGAATAGAATCAGTGACAAAAGGCAGCCTTGGCGGAGGCCAACTCTCACTGAAAACGAGCCCGACTTACTGCTGGCAATGCGGACTAGACTCTGACACCGTTCGTACAGGGAGCCGACAGCGTGTATCAAAGGGCCCGGTACCCCATACTCCCGGAGAAACCCCCACAGGACTCCCCAGAGGGACGTGGTCGAACGCCTTCTCCAAGTCTACAAAACACATATAGACTGGTTGGACAAACTCCCACGCACCCTCCAGGACCCTGCTGAGAGTGTAGAGCTGGTCCAGCGTTCCACGGCCAGGACGAAAACCACACTGCTCTTCCTGAATCTGAGTGTAGCCGGCTCCATCCGACTCATCTGTCGTATGTACTCTGCGTTGTGTGTGTAGGTGAAGAAAGAAACCAGCAGTCGAGGACCCAGGGTGTTTTGTAGCAGGAAGGCGGGTTTATTCTGTTCAAAATAAAAATGCATTCAGCACAGCAGTTCCCGGGCTCTGGCCTCCCCACACAGACCTCTCCCCAGCGCAGCTCGGCGCGAACTCAGGCAGGAATGTGCCACAAGCAACCAAAACTTAAGGTCAGCAAACAAGTAAAATATCAAAACAATTAAAATAATAATAATAATAATAATAATAATAATCAATAGCTACACCTTTCACTGTTCAAAACAAATAAACCACAAAAAGAATCCTTCACTACAATATGAAAATATACTAAACACATAAATTTAACATCCAAATGACATTTAAAGCAACTCACATACCTGTTCAAAATAAAAATGCATTCAGCACAGCAGTTCCCGGGCTCTGGCCTCCCCACACAGACCTTAACCAACCAAAAGAACAAAAATAAAAGCGTTTGGACAGTAAACTCGATAATTGTCTTTAATGTGGGAATTAAATACCCAATAACGTGCTGCGCTACACATAAAACAACTTAACAACAAAATATAACAAGTTGTGAGCTCAGTGAACATACTTTTAAGAACATTTCAAATATTTTAACACTTAAACAGAAGACAACTTTATACGCTTACCTCTCCCCAGCGCAGCTCGGCGCGAACTGAGGAGAGCGGCGGGAACACACAGGACATGACGCCAAACAGGAAGCAAGAAAATAAAAGCGTCACCACCAAAATAAAATTCAGAAACTAAGAAAAACAAATATACATAAATAGTGAAGATGGATTTGAGGTGAAATATACACCTTTTTTACAGACTTGCTACATCCACCCCTCCTATATTTCACCAAAATCCAAGTCAGTCTAAAGTTTACAATCCCAATACATGGAAAACTGACAAATTTGATGAAAATTTAGCACAGGGTTGCCATAACCAAGTACAGCACTCAGCTTGAGAGCTACCTACAAAACAGGTTTCGAAGGAGCATTTGGTTGATCAGGCCTCTGCCCTTCTCAGATCAATATGATGCCATTTACACCATACAATTCTGTGCCATCTTTAAACCCATAAACACAATACAGAATGTATATTTGAGGAAAACAATATTCTGTTACAGTTATACTTCCAAACTGTCCAGGTACTGGACTCTAAACAAATGAATTCGCTCAAAACCAAGTAAGAATGGACTGGGATTTTTGGCTCACAGAGTTGGCCAAATCCCTAAGATCAAAAGGTCTTTGAACCATGGATTCAATGAGTCTGTTCACCCTTTTGCTTACCCTGCCCACCCGAGTCCTAACAACTTGGTCAGTCTCTGGGGGGTGACACATGTCCATGTTAGCATCTGAATTTACAGGAAGAACCTCCGTGTCCGTAGAGTGAGCATGACTCACTGTCTGTAACTCTCCGTCTGTCACATGACTATCAGCATGTTCACCTGAGAGTTCCATCACACTGTGAGGCGTCACAGGACTCTGGTTGGATAAGCCTGGTTCCAACACGACTTGATCCAGAGAAACATTGCTGTCACAGTTTGTCGATTTACTCATCTCCCATGCATTATCTCCATCATCTAAACTTCTCTCGTCCGAAGCATCAAAGGAGTCCGACAGACCTTGTGCCTCCTCTGCTCCTACAACAGTGACCTCATCCTGGGCTGTTTCCACAGGTAGAAAGCTGATGTCCAATATCAGGTTCCTGTGCACAATTTTTTTGTTACCTTGCTTGTCCTCCAACTTGTATGTGTGAGTTTGAAGATTCCTGTCAACAACTGTGTAAACTGTAGCACTCCACTTGTCGGATAACTTTTTCTTCCCTCTTTCACCCTTGTTTGCTAGCAAGACTCTGTCTCCAATGTTCAGATGGGTACCTTTCACTTTTCTGTTGTACCCTTCTGCCTGCTTATCTTGTTCTTCCACAGCATGTGCTTGAGCTATCTTAGCTGCCTCATACAGATGTGACATGAGTGTGTTGGCATAGTTCTTGTAATCAGTAGTCACCGGATCACACAACACCTGTTTGAATATCACATCCACAGGGAGCCTCGGGACCCGACCAAACATGAGTTGGAATGGAGCAAATCCTGTAGTCTCATGAACTGTTGCATTATATGCAAAAGTCAATGTTTGTATTTGTTCAGGCCATTTGTTCTTCTCTCTCAGTGGCAATGATCTGAGCATGCTGCCAAGTGTGCGGTTGAACCTCTCGGTGCCCCCGTTTCCCATGGGATGGTACGCAGTGGTGTGAGACTTTGATATTCCCGCCAGTCGAAGCAGTTCAGCAATGAGCTCACTTTCAAAGTTTGCTCCCTGATCCGAATGGATCCGTTCAGGAAATCCATACACACAAAATACACGGTCCCACAACTTTTTAGCAACCTGCTTTGCTGTTTGATTGGTGCATGGAAATGCGTGGGCTAGCTTTGTGAAATGGTCGGTCAGGACAAGCACATCCACTGAGTTTTGCTTTTTGTCTTCCGCACTCCAGAAGTCTAAACACACCAACTCCATTGGGGCAAAGGTTCTTATGCTTTTAAGAGGGGCTCGAGCACAAGGTTCTGGTGTTTTGGCAAGAATGCACCTCTGGCAACACTTTACATACTCCCTCACATCGGTATCCATCTTTGGCCAGAAGAATCTCTGTCTTGCCAGGTGAAGTGTCCGTGCCTGCCCCTGATGTCCAGCCATGTCATGAATGCCTTGCAAGGCTCTTTCCTTGAGGCCATCAGGAAGAACAAACTGATGTCTTTTCTGTTTGCTGAGAGGATCTCGAGTGACTCTATAGAGGATCCCATTTTTAATCTTGAGCCTCTCCCACTGCTTAATGATCACCATAGCTCCAACACTGAGTCCTGCTCTTTCACGTCTGGATGGACGTCTCTCTCGGATAATGAATGGCAAAATTTTGGAAACATCAGGATCAAGCTTTTGGGCATGTTGTAATTCATCCAAAGTGAACACAGGAAGTGAATCTTGCCCTGGTACACCCAAATCTTGGACAGACTGAATTAGTGCCACCGCACGAGTCTCGGTGACCAAATCCCACTGGTCATGCATCTCCAGAAGAGCCTTGACTGCCACTGCGTCATACGGGTAAGGTTGTGAACTACAGTGGAGTTCTGGATTGCCACAAGATGGTTTCTTCACTTTTTGGCTCTGGACCTTTAGGTGAAAAGCGTCTTGGACCCCATCTTGGCTAATGCTATCAGCTTCGATAAGGAGACGAGAGTAACCCTCAGTGATGATCCTATGGCTGACAGTTGTTGCAAATGGATCCCTACTGAGTGCGTCAGCCACTGTGTTCTTGGATCCAGGTATGTGTTTCAGATCAAAAGAGAAGGGTGCCAGCTTCGCAACCCAACGCTGCTCACAAGCATCAAGTTTTGGCTTCGTCATGATGTAGGTGAGCGGATTGTTATCAGTCCACACCGTGAATGTTTGACCTCTTAACCAATGACTGAACTTCTCACATATACTCCATTTCAAAGCCAAAAATTCAAGCCTGTGAGCGGGGTATTTCTTTTGAGAGTTACTCAGCGTCTTGCTGGCAAATGCAATGGGGCGAGCTTTCTCTTCTCCAGCTGGAACTTGAGATAAGACAGCTCCAAGTCCATCCAGTGAAGCATCAATAGACAAAATCAGAGGCTGTGAGAAATCTGGGTGTGCAAGAACAACACAATTCAACAGCTTTTCTTTGAGACTTAAAAAGGCTGTTTCACACTCCTCTGTCCAGTCAGATGGTCTCAGTTTTCTGTAAGAACCAGCAGTTGTTTTGGTTTTGCCCTTCCTCTTCTGTCCAGCAGTTAGAGCAAACAGGGGCTTGGCCACAGATGAACAACTCGGAATGAAATGTTGGTAATAAAACACCATACCAAGGAAGGACTTTATCCTCTTGACTGAAGGAGTGCATCCATCATCCTCCATCAGGTCAGCTGTTGTCATCCTTGTAATGACTTCAACCTTTCCAGGGTCGACAGACACTCCATGGCCATCTATAATGTGTCCCAGAAATTTCACTGATGATCTCATAAAGTGACATTTCTTGGGACTCAACTTAAGATTGTGCAGGCGAAGGCGTTGGAACACAACCTCTAACCTCTCCAGAGACTCTTTTTCACTTGAAGCAAAAACAAGGAGATCGTCCAGATAGCATAACAAACTGCTAAAGTTCAGATCCCCAAATATGCTGAGCATCATCCTCATGAAAGAGGCAGGGCTGTTGCACAGGCCTTGGGGCATTCTATTATATTCGTATAACCCCATAGGAGTTGTGAATGCTGTGTATTTCTTCTCCTCCTCCGCCATAGGAATGTTATAAAATCCTGACGTCAAATCCATAGTGCTGAAGTAAGTGTTGCCTCCAAGAGCAGCTAAGCAGTCGGACTGGTGTGGAAGTGGATGCGCATCCTTGAGTGTCCTCGCATTTAACCACCTGAAGTCTGTGCATATCCTCAGACTGCCATCCTTCTTCCAGACCAGTACAAGGGGAGAAGCATATTCACTCACAGATTTCTTTATTATCTCCTGTTCCTCCATGTCAGATAAAACCTGGCGCAGCTTGTGATAATGAGCTGGTGGGATTCGGCGGTATGGAAGGCGGAATGGTCTATCGTCAACAAGCCGGATGCGATGTACAAAGCCTTCTGCCTTGCCACAATCTAAAGCATGCTTAGAGAAAACATCATTATATTTCTCAAGCAGCTCGACCAACTTGGTTTTCCCTGCATCATCAGTGTGGCATGAATCAATATCAAGGTCACCGAGCCCAACCTGTTGCAATCGTAGTTTCAGATCTGTGAGCCCCTCTTTGACATGTCCCTTCTCTGGAGCAGCAGTTTCAACCTGGCTGATGCCTTGAAAAACCTCAAAATCTTCAACTGCTAGGCAAGGAGACACATCTGCCAACTTGCTGTTTCTTTTCAGCGTGATGGGCTTGTCTGACAGGTTAGCAACTTTTAAAGGGACCCACCTATCTCCCCATAAGGGAGTGATAATGCGAGCAACCATGATGTTACGAGGCATCGACTTAGATGAGGTTGGTTCGGTGATCACAGTACTCCCAGGAGACATAGGAATGTTATGTGGCAGCTTACCCCACACCAGATGTTCAGTTCTTGCCAGCAGGGTGACTGACTGTTGTAGCTTGACTGTGCCCACCTTCTCTGGGAGTTCTTTACCTCTCCACCGAGAAGTGCTTGCCATCATGTCAAGAAACTGCTCACATTCTGGGAGAAGACTGGGACTGGACACTAGACGCCAATAATCATTGGTTATTTTCAGCTGATGCATGAGGAATCTTATGACATTTGTGCCAATGATTAAATCGTCTCTTTGGCCTGGCACTACTAACACTGGGACAACACAGGCCTCGCCATACAGTTTCATTTCCACCTCATACATGCAGCGGGGTTTGCTGAGCGTCCCTCCACAACCAATGAGAACAATTTCTTGAGAGAGGGGTACAGGTTCAGAAAGTGAGTTCTGATTCAGCATCATTTGTTCCACCTTCTCACTCAGTGTACAGGCCATGGAACCTGAGTCAAGCATCCCCTGTAGCTGAAACTTGTTATTCAGAGTCACAGGTGTATAAAACAGTTCATCAAATGGCTCAATTCGTTGTGTGTTTTGAGCTATCACCCTAGCACCAACTGGTGCTGCTGCACATGCCTTTTCATACTGCTGTTCAATGTCATTATTATTGAGGGTTCTTTCTTTTGAGCCCACACCACCCCTCATCCCATGCAGGCCAGCTAGTTTAAATGCTGGGGATCTTGTGACTGAAGACCATGCTCACTTCTGATGGATGAGCGGTTGGGACAGTCTCGCTTAATATGATTTGGTTCAAAGCATGCTAAACACAGTCGTTTCTGTTTGCAGTGTGAGATGGTAGAATGATCCCGAGACTGACAAACCCTGCATGCTTTGTGATGCACTTGGCTGGGTGCGTTCTGTCTGCCTGCAGTCTGACTGTTCTGTGAGAGTGTACGTTCAAAGAGACTGATTAAAGTCTTCATGCAGCTGTCATTACAATGTGGCAGGGCTGCTGCACCAGTTTCTTGGGGTGATGGAATGTCTCTTAAGTGACAGGGTGGTGATGATAATTGTTCAGGAACAGGAGCTTGAGCATGAACTGTAGCTAGTTTAGGATATCTTGACCTGGAAACCGCCTGCTCTCTGGCTTCAATTTGGTAACGATCAATGTGCTCCTGAATTTCACTGGCTGTCCATTTGTCTGGTGCTTTGAACTTCAAAATGGCAGCAAGCGCTGGATCTGGGCAATGTTTCACAAACATCATAGTTGCTTCTTGGCAAGGGTTATCTACATGCCTTCCTAATCTCTTCAAGCCCTCTTCTGCTGCATCAACTGCCTTGTTCAAGCGTACCCAGTAATCTAGAGGTGTTTCTCTTGCTAGTGGCACAGTGTTGTAAAAGTCAGCCATCGGCATACATGAATAGGGCACATCACTGAAATGTTGTCTGAGGATGCTGTAGACAATGTCTGGCTTTTCCTGAGGCTTTAGCGAAGGGCTGCTTCGCAGTGTTATCCTCACAATATCTTTAGCTTTTCCCATCAACTTGGAGAGGATCTCAGAGTACTGTTCATTAGTGGGTGTGCCTCGTTTTCTGAAGTAGATTTTCATTAACTCTTCCCACTCGCCAACAGTGTTTTTGTCAGATCCATCTCCCCTGAAGGTGGGGGGTTCTTTGACGTCTGGCTGTAGTACTAGCTTTGCCCCAGTCAAGTTGAGGTAAGTAGGTTCACTCTGCGATTGGCCCACACTGCCCTGAAATTGCAGACCCTGAACACCTCCTTCCCCACATTCACCCTTAAGACGGTCCATTATGGACTGTCCAACTTGCTGTGCAATGCTTGTAATAAGGTCACTTAATGGTGGGTCAGCACTAACTGAATTGTCCAGGACCGCACCATCACGCACATTTGTAGAAGATACATTCTCAACTACACGTGTAGAACAAAAGGCTGGAGAGCCTGCAACATTAGCATTTCGAACTGGAGTAAAAGGCAACGCCTCAATCATTCTCCCTCTCCCCACAGAGAAGTTAACACCACTCAACGAACATTTGTCCTCATCTGCCTTATTTTTAACATAAGTCATTTTCAGTTTGATTTTTTTTCTTTTTTTTTTTTTTGAACAGTTCTTTACATAGACACAAATATATAAAATATTTTTTTTTGTTGCTGAAGCAAAACACTATTCCACGTTCAACTCTGTAAAACTATTCAGTCTGTATAGATGTGTTAATGTAACAAGCAACCTCAGGTGACCAGCTGACGTTGATCCACTCTTCTCGAACCACGGTGAACTTGTCCGAAGCAGTGTGGATCCGGGTCACGGCACCACTGTAGCCGGCTCCATCCGACTCATCTGTCGTATGTACTCTGCGTTGTGTGTGTAGGTGAAGAAAGAAACCAGCAGTCGAGGACCCAGGGTGTTTTGTAGCAGGAAGGCGGGTTTATTCTGTTCAAAATAAAAATGCATTCAGCACAGCAGTTCCCGGGCTCTGGCCTCCCCACACAGACCTCTCCCCAGCGCAGCTCGGCGCGAACTCAGGCAGGAATGTGCCACAAGCAACCAAAACTTAAGGTCAGCAAACAAGTAAAATATCAAAACAATTAAAATAATAATAATAATAATAATAATAATAATCAATAGCTACACCTTTCACTGTTCAAAACAAATAAACCACAAAAAGAATCCTTCACTACAATATGAAAATATACTAAACACATAAATTTAACATCCAAATGACATTTAAAGCAACTCACATACCTGTTCAAAATAAAAATGCATTCAGCACAGCAGTTCCCGGGCTCTGGCCTCCCCACACAGACCTTAACCAACCAAAAGAACAAAAATAAAAGCGTTTGGACAGTAAACTCGATAATTGTCTTTAATGTGGGAATTAAATACCCAATAACGTGCTGCGCTACACATAAAACAACTTAACAACAAAATATAACAAGTTGTGAGCTCAGTGAACATACTTTTAAGAACATTTCAAATATTTTAACACTTAAACAGAAGACAACTTTATACGCTTACCTCTCCCCAGCGCAGCTCGGCGCGAACTGAGGAGAGCGGCGGGAACACACAGGACATGACGCCAAACAGGAAGCAAGAAAATAAAAGCGTCACCACCAAAATAAAATTCAGAAACTAAGAAAAACAAATATACATAAATAGTGAAGATGGATTTGAGGTGAAATATACACCTTTTTTACAGACTTGCTACATGAGGTTCGACTATCCGATGGACCCTCCTCTCCAGGACCCCTGAATAGACCTTGCCAGGGAGGCTTAAGAGTGTGACCCCTAAGTAATTGGAGCACATCCTCCGGTCCCCCTTTTTGAACAGGGGGACCACCACCCCAGTCTGCCAATCCAGAGAAACTGCCCCTGATGTCCATGCAATATTGCAGAGTCACATCAGCCAACACAACCCTACAACATCCAGAGCCTTAAGGAACTCCGGCTGAATCTCATCCACCCCCGGGGCCCTGCCCCCCAAGGAGCTTTTAAACCACCTTGGCAACCTCTTCCCATGAGATTGGATAGCCCAACCCAAAGTCCCCAGGCTCAGCTCCCTCAATGGAAGGCATGTTCGTGGGATTGAGGAGGTCTTTGAAGTATTCTGCCCACCGGCCCACAACATCCTGAGTCGAGGTCAGCAGCACACCATCCCCAGTATAAACAGTGTTGGTGCTGCACTGCTTCCCCCTCTTGAGATGTTGGATGGTGAACCAGAATTGCCTTGAAGCCGTACAGAAGTCTTTCTCCATAGCCTCTCCAAACTCCTCCCATGCCCAAATTTTTGCCAAAAACTCGGGCATGGGAGGAACCATGTAGCCATGGAGACTACATGTGTTTTGTGGTCTCCATGGCCTCTCCCGAATGTTTTTGGCAAAAACTCAAGCATGGGAGTAGTTTGGAGAGACTGGCATCTTCCCACATCATCAAAGTCAACTTACAACCAGGGAGTGGTCAGTGGACAGCTCTGCCCGTCTTCACCCAAGAGTCCAAGACATGCAGCCACAGATTAGATGGGAAAACAATTAAGTCTACCATAGAACTGTGGCCAGGGTGTCCTGGTGTTACGAGCACATATGGACAACCTTATGCTTGAACAAGGTGTACATTATGGACAATCCATGATGAGCACAAAAGTCCACCCTGATCTAAACTACTCAGGTTTAGATCAGGGTGGCCGATCCTCTCAAACACAAGCCTCAAGGTCTCACTGTAATTGTCCATGTGAGCGTTGAAATCCCCCAGCAGTGTCTAGGAGGGACACTCTCCAGCACTCCTCCAACAACTCCAAAAAAGGTGGCCAATCTGAACTGCTGCTTGTCACAAGTACAGACAACGGTCAGAACACGCCCCCTAAAAGTAGGTGGAAGGAAGCTACCCTCTTCACTGGAGTGAATCCCAACATACAGACACCAAGATGGGAGGCAAAAAGTATGCCCACTCCTTCTCTGCGCCTCTCGCCATGGTCAACTCAGCAGAGCCTGACTAGAAGTCCCCAGGTTTCGCTTCCTCAGTGGTTGATGTGATAGTGGGATTGAGGAGGTCTACTCTGCCTGATCCAAGGTTCTCCATGGCCTCTGTGAACTTCTCCCACACCCACACGGTCGCTCATACGGATAGAGCGACCGTATGTTTTCTACGCTCCTTCACCCTTACGTACCTTCCTTTTGGTGGGGTATGGGGGGCGCCGAGTTAAGTTTTCGCATCCACATGAATATTATGTAGTTGCGCCCCTGGTTTTCAGCAAAGTTGAGCTGACTGTCCAGGAACGACCGAAGGTATTTAAAATTTGCCACAGTTTCAAAAGGTTGGCCATCAAGAGAAACTGGAACCACTTTAAGGTCTTGTCTAGATCACTTAATTAGCTCTACATTCGGTAACACTTTATTTGAAGGGGGTTGAATAAGACTGACATGACACTGTCATAAACATGACATAACACCTGTCATGAACATCAATAAGTCTTCATGAATATTTATGACTGTTGTCATAAAGCGTCATTCGGTAAATTATGACACTTTTAATACAAAGTTGACATTATTCAAAATGTCTTTGTTATGACAACTTGACATTAACCAAGAAATCATTACTGATATAAATTTGTTATAAAAGTATTACTGATTGTACTTTAAAAATGAGGTAACTTTATGTTATTAAAGGTAAAGTTTAAACAGTAATGATTTCTTGGTTAATGTCAAGTTGTCATAACAAAGACATTTTGAATAATGTCAACTTTGTATTAAAAATGTCATAATTTACCGAATGACGCTTTATGACAACAGTCATAAATATTCATGAAGGCTTATTCATGTTCATGACAGGTGTTATGTCATGTTTATGACAGTGTCATGACAGTCTTATTCAACCCCCTTCAAATAAAGTGTTACCCTACATTCTTAAGAGAATGAAAATTTAATAATGAACAATAAAGACTGCGGTATTCTGATTTAGTAATGTAATTATATTAGTTGTGTTACCACCCCCACGCCACTAGAGGCAGTACCAACCCCGAAAAGATGCGACTAAGGAGGAGATTTAGAAGTACACCGAGAGCTACAGAATTTGGTAAAAACTGTGAGCTTTGCTGAAGTGATTAAAGACACAAGTTCAAATTCATGCTGAGAGTGGAACTCCTTCAATCAGTGCTCCTCCGCAGCACTGATTGGCTCAGCAATGTAACGTGATCCTCTGGAGCAAGTGATGGCAAAGCGCGGCGCGTCATCACGACTTTACACAAGTGTGTCTTTACCTCCACGGCAGAGGCTACGATGAACCCCTGAGACCGACTCATCGAACCCCTGGGGTTGGATCGAACCCAGGTTAAGAACCACTGCTTTAGAGGAAGCGTCGACCATGTCAATTTGATCTTCAGGAATAAGTTCCTCAAAACAAAAATATCTCCACCTCTTATCCTCTTCGCATTCTTTGGCAACAATGTCAAAATCATTTTTAAATCTCTCATCAGATGAGCTCTCTGTTGTCGTGTCTTCTTCTTCTTCAATGTTATATCCCAGTACCTTTTCACCTCCCTTTGTGACCAGATAGCCAAGGCCCCAACTTGGCTATCTGGTCCATTTTCACTAAAACTGGAATAGCTTCTAAAATCTCCGTTCAAAATCGTCTCTCTTTCATAGTCTTGTACCTCCAACGAAGTTGAAAAGCAAACAGAATTATTGTATTCCAAATGATAATAATAATCTTTTGAACCTTTATGACATTATCAATGAGAACATTGATGACATGATGTTGTCAAACAGCCTATGTTTTAGTAGCTATGGAAACTCAAGGAGTTATGTATAAGGTAAGACTACTGTCAATTAAAAATGCATGCGTAGACATCTAAATTCGTGAATGCAAGTCAATAAATGTGCCTAAGTTTAAGTTTTGTATTTGTCCTATTTTTCAACTCATACATATGTGTGAAAATCAAAGATTTTACCTATGACAATACCCATAAACAAACACATTAAAACAAGTGTTTTATTGAGTAAGTATTTTTCCAGAAGTTAGACACACATCAGTTACATTTAGAAACTGGATCTCAGCCATCTGCTTGATCTATTTTGAACTGTGAGCGAGGAGGATCCCCTTAAACATGTCATTTCTTGCCTTAATTGCTAAGGAAAACATTTAACAACATCTAATCTAATATCTAATCAGTACCATAGCTTATCACAATGTACAGTTGTCGTACGTTGACAACATGCTAGCACTAAAACGGCTAGATAAGTGCAGGTAACCATGGCAACCAGTGAGCGTTCTTTCTGCAGTAAAGTTGCGCGCGCATCCGCTGTGTTCACAAACGTAAAACGTGTTTTTATGTTAAAACAATAAGTTTTCATTATCCTGAGCAAGTTTTTCTTGGACTTTATAAAGTTTACTGTGACTAAATTTAGCATAAAACACTGCTAACCCCAGTTTGTTGTTTTTACAGCTTTTATTAAACTGTTTAAAGGGAAACTGCATGCTGAGTGTTCACTTAATTTGTAACTCTTATTATGGCTAATATAATATACGTTTTCTATTTTTAAGTAAAAACAAAGCTCATTATATTTGTATACAAGAAACTGTTACCCCTTCAACAATTTACAATTTCAGTTACAGTCAGTACATATTTTATTTTGAAAGGTTTCCTAACGAGCACAGGCTTCATTATTTCCTCCAGTAAAATTTTAATAAAATCCTTTCAAGTTATAATTTCAGACAGAATAAATTACATATTTGTGTTTCATTAGTCTTAATAGAATAATTCTTGAATTAATGATAATTTACTCTCTGCCAAGTAAGCCTATTATTAAATAAAAATTGACTGCTTTGGATCAAAAAGTTCTTTGATTTTTCTCCCCCACACACTAATGTATGAGGATCATTTCACCTGCCAGCTTTCATCTTTTCATCTCAGCCTTGAATGTTTATTTTTTTCCCCGTCATTCTCGTTCTTTCAGCATCTTAATTCAATGAAGCCAGACGTGCTGCAGCAGCAGGGAAGCAGAAACAGGATTTCCAGGTGGACACACACGTATAAACATGAAAAAACACAGTCAACAAAAACACACATCCTCGTTTTTTGCACTCTCACGAATGTCTGGTGCAGAATTAAGGCCACATATTTCCCCTCTCCCCTCTCCTGTTTATTAGCTAAATCACTGAGCCCCCTTCCAACTGTGGCGTAATACAATTTGTGCATAGAGGGTTATGTGGGTTCAGCTGATTACGTTAGCATTGCACTGACAAGAAGCAGCTTCTGTCAGCAGGGAGAAAAAGCAAGCTGGGGATGGAGCCGTTAATTGGAAAGAAAAGGATGTTCAAGAAGCTGATCATCAGTTTTCTAGACTGTAGCTTTAACTACCAATAAATAAAGAGATGAATAGCCAGTTTTGGCTTTTGTATGCATTTAATAAAGTATCCCAATCCATTTTCTTCTACAACACATGGCTCATTATGTTGAGTTTTTTGTTCAAAGGTATTTGTAAATGTTAAATAACCTTCTGTAACAGCTAAACCTTACTATGACATCTCATATAATTCATCCTCTTTCTCCTCCTGGACCTATTAAGGCCTAATTGGAGCCAAGCTACTTACCACTGATGGGATCAATGGGAGAACCCACATTGGATACACACCATTTTCATTACTCACTGCAGTTCAATACATGGGCGGCCACTGCAGCACTTAGTTAGCCCAGCAGTAATAAGGATGGCCACAGAATCTGTCAGATGGTAGAAACCCTTTTCTGAAGCTGAAATATATCATACAAATTGGTCTGCTGGATGAGAATCTGCTGTAAGTCAGCTGAAGTAGCAGAACATGTTCATACAGACAGAAGCAAATCTAAAATCCTGGTAAAAATAGAGAGTGTAGCTATAGAGCAGCAATGGCTTCAACAAAATGTGTTGTAAAGTTTTGATGTTTTTTTTTAAATGTTCATGAAACTCTCTTTACATTTACTTTTTTTATTGTATCCATGAGACAAAGGGTGATGATGACACAGTACATTGTAAAATAACTGCATTATGTCAGGCATTATATGCTGGATTGCTTGTTATCCTTGTCTGAAGGTATTGTCAAGAGTACATCCAGATACCAAACCACAAACATAATTTCATTCCAACAAAACTCAACCTGGTTTTAGCAGAGAAGTAGAGGATGTAATCATCCTTGACAATGACCAAGAGTTTGACTAAAACTTTTTTGAAGCTATCTCTGTGCAAACCCCCACAGAAAACTTAAAAAAAAACACAGATAAACATATGCATGATGGTCATTTCTTTGCAGAATAAACCCAAATTATTTTTTTTTAAATGCATCTATTTTTATACTGTTTCTGCAAGTTAAATTTAATTAAAGTTTCTCTGCACAGTGCCAATTAATAGCAAATAATATGCATCATCTTAATGCATTTTATAAGACAAAGTTTCCAAATTTATGTACAGAAATACACCATAAATCAAGTCATAAATATATTATAATACCATCAAAAAAAATAATCCCAACAGGTGCAGAACCCAACCAGAAGAAGGATCCACATAACGACATGGTTCCCCCCCCCCTTTCAATCCATTTTAACCCTAACCCTAACTGTCCACACTTCAAAAACTACAGGCTAAAAAACAACTCAGTTATTTTCTGAACCCAGCAGGATCTAAATAGCAATATGGACCGGTCCAAACATTCCTGACTGAGATTAACTAACATACGAAGTTTTATGTGTTTGGTATAAACATATTACTTTTTATAGTTTTACCATTTTAATGGTAAACTGTTTTCTGTTGCCATTCTGATTTATTACAATATAAATCACAATATAATTAGGTTGTATGTCACATCAACTTGAATTATATTATATGAAGTCTGTGATATTCCTGCTGTAGTTTTCTTTGACAGTAATAAATTCCCTAATAATTGAGCTTGGTGCTGTCAGTGCTTTAAGCCTTATTAACGAGCCCAGGAGATTTAGATGTTGTTACTCTGCTTCAGTGCATGTTGTCAAAACTTGAGATATGTCTCTCTGTGCGTCTGTTGGAATAATTGTTGGATTATGAAACGTGTTACTTAAGCAACGGATCTTTTGCTGCAAATTAAACACTGAACATAACTTTTTTCTCACACAACAAACTTTTATAACACTATTTGACACAAGCTATAAGAATATTGTCTTTAAAGCAATATAGTAGGAGATTTTAACTGAGGTTATGTGAGAAGCTCATGATTTATTGTACCTTTTATTATGTTTGGTTTTGTTAAATTGTAATCCAGTTAGCTAAAAATGATCGCTAGCCTGAGAAAAGCCAAAGAAAGACTTTTACCATTTCAAAACAACTTCAATCTCAAAGACATCGTTGTTATTTTAACAAATCTATTTTACTGCAGTACAGATTTAATTCGTTTTATTTATATAGCAGTACTTATTGGCAAATTGCCCCTAAAATCACTTTAAAAGACAGACAGCTTCAATATTTACCCATAAAAACATAAACAATCCAGAAGCTGACACAAAATAAAACAGCAGAAAAATAATCTGCAGCAACTGAACGGAAAGTTTTATATAAATATGACTTTTTAACTTTATATTTCCACACTGGACAGAAACTCAGGGACTCTATTAGTGTTTATTATTATAGGTGCAGCAAGGATTTCCTCTCCATTTTAATAACCAACACCACTTTTTGTGTGTGTTTGTGTCAGTGAGTAAAAGTTCAGATTTTCAACTTAAATTTTCCAGGCACAAAAATAAGTACTGTAAAAATAAAAACATGTTTGTGTGTCTGTTTGGCAGCATAACCTTTACTAATTGGGGAAATAGCTAAAAGAAAAAGTTCTGATGCTTTCAAAAACACAGCATAACCAGAAAAAAACAGTAATAGAATATTTATAGTTGAAATTAAATTATATTTTTAAAACTCGCCACATGGAATTTTATAGCTAATCTTTTTTGCTCAATGCTACAGTAGTTTAAGATTATTAATCATTTTCATCCCTTTAGTTCTCAGTTTCTAGTGAAATAACTAGTTTAGTACGAGCTGTTTAAAACTCATTTTAAACTCAAAAGTTTTTCTCTTAGCCCCCAAACTTCAGTTCTGACTTTAGAAGCTCGGTTTCTTGTGAGACTCTGTGATGAAGGACGAGATGGAAGGACGACTGGTGGGCGGAGACGCTTCGCTCTTTCCATTCCTCAGATGAGCTCAGGGTGCCACATAAATGTCTGGCCTCCCCATTAATTCCTGCCTCCCTCCCTCGTTGTTCTCCTCCCTGTCCTGAGAAGTGAAGCACTTAGTTTAATATGAATAACGACGACGACTGTTTTCCAGACTGGCCCTTCTCCACAGCCGTTAGTCAGAAAGCACTAAAAGGACCAACGATTTATGGCTACCAATGACATCATCTCTGCTTCTTTAGCTGCATTGCTTTCTGGTTAAAAATGGAAGTTTATTTGTCCATCATTTAATTATGAGATCGATTTTTTTCTCTCAGATCCAAAAATAAGAGATATGCATTAATTGAATTACCTACAAAAAACAGAATATTGCTGTTATTTGTCATAAGGGCAAAACTAAAAGTATTCATTCTCCTTGAACTATTTCAGATTTTGTCATGTCACAGCTGTAATTGCTATGCAGAAGAAAAAGGATACATAGTTTTAGAAAAATGCTAAATCTTAATCGCTGAATATTTCACAGAGAAGAGATGTTACTTTTTGATTATATACTGCTCAAAAAAAAATAAAGGGAACATTTCACTTTAATTTTGCGTGTGGCTCCAAATCCAGGCCTCCATTGGTTAATAAATTTGATTTCCATTGATGATTTTTGTGTGCTTGTATTTAATTTAATAAACTTGGCTAAACACAGCAAGCACTTTCAAAGAAAGAGCGACGTAAATCCTGATTTTATTCATCAAAATTAATAACTTTGTGTTCTATTTTTTTTCCAATTGATACCTAGAAAATTAGCATAATTATTTTAAATAAGACAAATCTACATAACTCGTTTTAAGTTTTGGATCTAGAATAATTTACATATCCTTTTCCAGCAACTAATCTGACTACTTGCTTAGTTTATTGTTGATTGGGTAAAAAATGTATTATCTTTGTTTGTCTTTTACTCAATAATTCTGGCCTGATGTTTATTTTTCTGTCCCACGTTGGGGAAGGTTTTACTTCTCTTGAACTTTCTCCACGTTACAGTCATAAGCAGTTATTACTTGACGTAAAATTTTAATACCTTTCAGTGCTATGTGAGAGCAGTGGGGATAAAATAAATCTGAAGTTTTGCTGCGTGTGTTTGTGTGTGGTTTAGAGAGGAAGCACAAGATTGACAGCCTGACAGTTTTGATAGTTACACGATTGTGAGGCGGCCATTTTGATTGATGCCTCCAAGCAGGCGGCAGCCCTGAGATTAAACCTTCTCAGTCAGCGCTCACAAACATACAGATCTGCATTTACTGGAGGCTTGAAGCTGAAATTTACTTAATAATTTCAGCTTCAAATTTACTTAATGAAGCTGATTTGTAGGAGGAAGGGGGTTGTGAAGAAGTGATAAGTAGTCAATATCTTACTTAGAGATGCTACAGTAATTTGGAAGTTAAAGACCAACATCCAACTCCTGCAATAGCACCAAGTAGTTTTCTTCCATTGATGAGGATAATTGGATGAATAACTGAGAACAGATGATGGATGGGTGATAATTTTGTTTTTAGATGTGATATTGCAGATTTGCTGCCGTTTAGTGTCTTTGTCCTCTTTCATGACCCAGAAAAAAACATCAAATAATCTTCCACCACCATGCGTGATAGTCACCTTGCTCTGCTGTATTTGCATTTCTGCAGACATTGTGCTTTACAGCTAAATATCTTTACTTCAGTCTAAAATGTCCCAAAGACATCGTCCCATTAAAAGCCAGTTCCGCATTTTTTTCTGATTGAAATATCATGAACTTTGACATTTACCAGGCTAAATGAAATCAGTAGCATCTAAGATGGAGGTTTTTAATTTTTGCAGTTTTTCTGAGTGCTGCAAGGTATGAAATTGAGGTAACATCCAATCCTGGAAAGATTGACAGATTTAAAAGTGGAACTTTTCTGAAAATAAATAACTTTCAGGTCTTGAAACCTGGGATGCAAACAGGCAGAAGGATCCAGCAGAAATGCCTAAATATGCAGGAGTTTAACGAGTAAGAAGAAGCAGGTGGCTGATTGAAAACAAGGTGCAGCTGTAAAAGACACAAAATTAGCTCAGAGGATTTAGTGTGTATGTGTGTGAGTGTATTATTATGTACATGATATAATTATTTTAAGGTTTTGAAGATATAAGATAAAGTTAATTTCTGAATTACATTTCCATTCAGTTGATGGCGGTAATACACTAAGTATGTAAACTGCCAGTAAACGCCATAGAAGAAGAAGAAGGTGCAGCTGTGAGAAAAGGCAAACAGGAAGGCTGAGGAAAGATGAATAACAAACACAGAGGCAAATTCAAAAAAAGTGCAAATCAAGTGAGAAAAATAACACCAATCAAAAAGAAAAAATAATCCAAACACACAAAAAACACAACACAGAAATAAATGGAGAAAATACAAATGAATGGAAAATACAAGAAGACCTTTAAGGCAATAACAGAATATGGCAAGACCTGTTGTGCAATAATAATGGAACAAAAACATGAATGAAACCCAAAATGTGAACACCTCAGGATAGTGCATTTTAACTAAGGATAAATAAATAAAGACGTTGAATAGCAGCACCCAGCTGCTGCTTTTCCTCATAAATCCTGTGCGTAAAAGACTTAACCAAGGATTGTTTCATGGAAACTTGACTCTCTGAGTGCTTTAAAAGGTTTTCCTCTTAATTAATGTGTTATTTTCTCCTACCTAAAACATTTCAAACATGCATGAACATATTTATATGCCAAACACAGATTGCAGCATGCATATTTTGTAACATGTATAAGTTTGAAAGAAAAGAAAAAAGAACTGAAACCGAAGCTGTGCTAAAGTAATATAATTTATTCAACCTCACATTTACAACTGTACTCTTATAGACACTGGATGAATAAATAAATAAATAGAGAAACATCTTCTTCAGTGCTGCATTTAAAAGTAAACCAGTTTGTTCTTATATTTTATATATGTATATACATTTATCACACAAAAATACACCATTAATTACCAGTATTCTTTTTAACAACATGGAGCTACAACGTGTCATTCCAGGTGATGACACACATTATTTTATGTGCATCTGTATACAGGTTTGTACATGAATGGAACCAATACGAACAACAACATCCACAACAAAGTGCAAAACAGTAGCCTGACACTTTACAAAGCAAGAAGTCATAAATAAAGGTGCTGCTATTTCAGTGATGTATCGGCAAATCTGCAATGAAGCAGTAAAAGTTGACGTCACACATTTACACAATTACATCTGCTTGGCGATCAAGAACTCATTTTCACTCCGTGTTAAAAACAGTTAATGCAGATTAATTTGGGTGGGAAATCAACAGGAAGTAAATGGGCTTTATTGTGTTTTGTACAAGACAAAATATGTCCGTCTTATTGCTTTTAGCCTTTTCAGAGCAGAAATTTATTAATCTTTAACAGTATCTCTGGGTGCTGCTTTGGTGTGACCAATGTGAGGAAGAAGAAGTATTGACAGCAGTTGCATTTCCACTGACTACATAATAGCACAATTTGACGTTTTGACAGTAAATTTGCTAAATGGAAACTCTCCAGTTTTGAAGAAACTTCCTTTGGACCCAAGATGAGGTGTTCTTTCTTTTTTTTTTTATTTTTTTTTTTTAGCTAAACTGCAATGGAAACACTTTTTTCACATCACACGAGTTACACGATCAACAACCGGATGTTGCCTCTGGCGCAAACCCACGAAGAAGACGATAGGAAGTAGTTTGAGGATCATGGTGGGGCTTGTTATCGCCAAAACAAATGTAATCATTTGTGATTTTTATTTAGTTTCTTATTTAATAGAAACACTGCAATTGCAAAATTGTCTCTTTTTTTGACATTAGCTGAATATTGTCAAAGCTTTACGCACATTTGTAATGGAAACTCAGTTACAGATATGGAGGTGGAAAACCCTTGTTTTAAGATAAAAGATTTTACATCAATGGAAAAGTTGACCCAAACAAAACATGTAATTTTGATTGTCTACAAAAGCAAAATTTTTGATTTTTTATTCAGTTTATACATATTGTTATAGCCTGGCCATTGCCTTCCTACTCAACTTTGTTTGATTCTCATCTCCCTTCACTGCTCCTTTTGAATTTCTCCTATTGAGCTCAATTTCTCAATGGCCCAGTGAACGATGGTGTTGATTTTTTGCTCTGTTTTAGAATTGCATCCTGCCTAAACTGGGTTTTAATTTGTTAATGGCAGCAGAGGAAGTGAAGCAAGACATTCAGCCTCCTTCCAAATATTAAATTAGCAATGACAGCCATCTTGTTTGGCTCTGCACTTCTTGCTTCGCAGTGGAGGATTGTTGTTTACACCGCTAGCAGTTTCTGATAAACTTCATAGCTTCAAGCTGGCGCATTACATTCGTCACGGCTAAAAGTTAGCAATTGGATAACATTTAAAACTTCAACAGCTCATTATAAAGTCATTATTCATGGTATTTAAAAGCTGTTTAGTGTATTTTCCCAAATCTACCTCCAGCAAAAGTTAAATTAACTAGAGGTTCAATTAGTGGAAGCATAAAAACATGACTGTACAGTTTGGTTGGTTTGTACCTTGATTATCTTGGCTAAAAAAGGCTGTAGACTTCACTGGTAGTATATGTTCAGTCCCTCCACCAATAACCGAAAACAAACATTTCCTAAAGCTCTCCAACAGGTGTCTCTATGGCTTAAGACAAAAAACATCTTTAAAAAAACTTCATCTGTTCAAAACACTTAACATGATTAATCATCAGACAAGGCCAACGAAATCTCATAGCAGAACTTAGAAAGAGCGTGAAAAGTGAATATTGTGTTTACAGATGAAGCCAAATGGAGTAATGTTAGCTGAATTTTCAAATCTAAACAAATTTGAAAGAAATGCGCAAAGTGTTATGGCTAACAGGCTAAAAACCGAGTTAGGCAGAAATATAATTATTTTCCAAACCTGAATCATGATTCTGAGGTCAGTAAACATCCAACACTAGGGGGCGCCACAATTAGAATAGTTTAATTTTACAAAACTGAATGAATGGATTTGAAAAGAACATTTGAAAGGAATATTAAGGAATTTGAATTTACGTTCAAATTCCTTAACATTTGACATAAATAAATCACTGAAAGTTGCCTATATTTCCAAATGAGCTCAGATTTTCAGGATGTATACTTCAAATGACACTGAACTTTCAATATACTAAAACTTATGGTCTCATACTTTTATAAACATTTTGTAATGTAATAATTCAAATAATATCTGGGTTAACAAATTGAGAATAAGCAAGTTGCTTTATCATAAGAAAACTAAAAATAAAATTGTTTTTTAAACAACAATTTTATTTCCAAACAACAACAAAAAAAATAAAAACTATACCAGAGACAGGTTATGTCACTCAGGAATATTGAGATCATCTTTATAATCAACCTGTATTCTAATCTGTAACAAAGTCAAGTCAATTACTATTTAAAAGCCGCATCTAGCAAAATACGGAATAATTTAATTTCCAAAGTATATTTTTTTCACTAAAGACTAAAAAAGATACCCATAAATTGCTTAGAAAGAACTAAGCATAACAAGTAACACCAACGTTTACTATTAAAGACAAACTTAATTTTCTTAAAAATGTGAGTATGTATTCATGTGAGAGTCAATAACAGAAAGTAATGTGGATACTTAACCAGTAAAAAGAACAGTTTCTGTATTACTGTATTGTACTTAATTTTGCTGATCTTTGTGGAATAAATCAAATGTCCTGACTGATATTCCACTTGGTGCTGGATCAATAATGGCCGGTAATACTACCACTGTCCTGGGGGGAGCAATCATTTCCTGTCTCTGTGAACCTGCAATGACTGAGGAGTCAATAAAGCTTCAGGATGAGCAAACGAAGCAGCTCAAGAACACACTGACGGGAATTTTAGGTCTGCAGATCACGAGCTAGATGTTATGCTGATCATTTTAAAATGTTATTTTAGTTACGTGTTTTTATGTTTTTCAGACAATTGTTGGATTCTTACATGTGCTTACTGGATGCTAATGTGAATTAATATTCTTTCCCACTTCAAATAGAGGAAGAAATTATTAAAATTTCATTTTTACAGAGCACTCAGATGAAGAGAGACACAATGGCTATCTAGTAACAGAAATTCAAAACTCTGCATAGCCAAAATATTGTTTACATTGCCTTGCCAAACCACCTGTTGAACTTTTACAATTTTTCACAAACTTCATTGTATTTTATTAGGATTTTATGTTCAGACTCTGACACAGTAAGCTTACTTCAACAGTTGAAAGAAAATTATGAGTTACTTTAACTTTTTCTATAAATAAAAACCTGAAGATGTATTATTTTACAGTTTTATTTAGCTCTGATGCCCCTGTTTAAAATGGCAAAATGCTTCGCACACAACCCTGGAAAGAATAATCCCCACAGCTAAACATGGTGGTGGCAGTATCAGGCTGTGGGGTTAGAGTTGATAGATAGGAAGATAAATGGAGGGCCAGTGCAGATGGAAAAAAGGAGAAGTAAATTTCTGCCAAAAAAAATTAAAATTTGAGATAAGTCTAAGAAATTTTCTATAAAAACAATGTGGAAGTTTCTGAATTACAAAAATTTAACATTTTTGAATTTTGAGTCTAAGAAAATTTCCAAAATTGAAAATTTTTAAATTTTTGAAACTCAAAAATCTCAAATTTTCTGACTTTTTTCTAGCAAATTTTCAATTTTTGAAACTCAGAAATGTCCAAGTTTTTTTTAAAAGAAAATTTCTGAGATTTATCTCTACATTTCTGAGGTTTTTTTTTACTCCCCTTTTTTCTATCTCATCTCTGTTTCAATGGAAAATGAGTAGGCCTGTCCTTGTTAATTACGCAGCAGAATCCTACAACACACCAACATAAACACACGACAGGACCGGCTGCCACAACACACACCAAGAGATTTGATAACATATCAAGACACACAATAACTTTTTTTACCAGCTAGGACAATGATTTGTCTTTGATCAGCAGATACCAGAGTGATGAAATTCAAAATATCTGAGCATGTTAAAGCTGCAGTGATCAATATTAAACATTTTCCTCAAATTCAGCCTCCTTTTGCATTAATAATTTGTTCAGTTTAATAACTACATATTATAATCAAGAATACCCTTAAAAGAAAAAACAAGTAAGCAAGTGAACCTTATCCTGACATGTTTGCCATAAACATGTAAAACGACAAAACTTAGGAGTTTGATGTAGTCAGAAGAGTTGTCTCAAAGATGCTCAGATATTTTTCTGTGAAGTTTAATCTGGATCAATTGACCATATTTTAAAAAGGGAAAGTTCCAGTAAGGGTCATGTACCTGGCAGTGGTGAAATTTATAACGTTATAAGAAATCAGTGGGATGTTGCTGAATAATTAATTATCCACAGTATGCTTTATAAGAGCACATATTCAAATTTATATATAAAATAAATTTGAACATTTGTGCTCCGATGAACTTAGTAATTCCATTTGAATATAAACATTTCTTTCATTAACACCACATTTCTTTATTAAACATGTTTTTGTATGATCTGATCATTTTATTCTTATATTCAGTGTTGTGTTTTCATTAGCTGTTAGGAGAAAATCAACGTACATAATCCAAATAAAGGCTCCAAAGCATAAAAATAAATGTCATCCATCTATATACACTAAAACAAATGAACATTTGAATAACACTAATTTATTGATACCAGGATTTTAATGTGTTAATTTTGATTCATAAATAAAATAGATTTGAATGTGTTTAAAAATTTATGGAATTAAACGCATTTTGTTTTCTTAACAAGTCCCAAGCCGGAACCTTTGCATTGTGTTTCTGGTACGCCCGTGAATCTGACACACAAACGTCGTCCGCTAACGTCAATGGTCGACAAAATCGCATTTCTTGGCCCACTGGCTATTAATTTTTCCTTCTAAAACAATCTAGTAGACGATGTAAAAATAAAACAAAAACAAACTATTGTTGTGAAGCAAAAAGAAGTTGGCTAGTTACTAAAACGGTTCAAGCCGAAAATAGCATCTCAATGCTAAGCGTGTTGCAACAAACACACACGTCCCCAAAGCTAGCGTCAGACGCCACAGAGGTTTTTTCAACGAAGTTACTTGAATGATTTAGTTCCTGTGACACTTGAAAGCTGAATGGGTATAATAGCACTTTGCTGGTGCAAATATGTCTGAATATGTGATTCAACCATCACATATTCAACCATTATGTGATGGTTGAATAGTCTAAAAACCAGATTAAAAACAATAACTTCTATTGTTGAGCTCATATGTCTATTCAGTGGTTTAGCAGCAAAAGGCTGAAAATAAAGCTAAGATTCTTAAAATATTATTGCTCTATTGACAAGGTTTTTATGCAAACTTAATACTACTCAACAAAACCATCCTGGATCAGTCATTTAAAGCTGCTTTGTTCACAGGCATACCTACAGTACCTTGCAGAGCTGTTCATAGCCCTTGAACCTTTGACATTTTATGTGATCCAACCACAAATCATGTTGTATTTCATTAGGATTGAATATGATAGACCAAAACATAGTGCATAATTATGAAAAGAAGGGAAATGATATGTGGTTTTTAATTTATTTTTTATAAATACAAATTTGAAATGCCTGGTACGCATTTGTATTCTGACACCCCTAAATAAAATCAAGTGCAACCCAATATCATTAGAAGTTATCAAATTAGTAAGTAATCCACTTTTGTGTAATTTGATTCCATTGTAAATCCATCTAATCTGTGCGGCAGAGTATTAGGGCCATAATAAGAAAAAAATACAAAAATAATTTTAAGAGAATAAAGACATAAAATTACAAGAATAAAGTTGTACTAATATGAGAAAAGTTGTCATAACATGAGAATAAAGTTTTAGTAATATGAAAATAAACTCATATCACCAGGATAAAGTCATAGTATTTTAAGAATAAAGTCATAGCATTAAAGAAAAATGCAGTAAGACATTATTCTCATAATATTATGCTTTTCGTCTTGTACAATTTTATTGTCGTAATTTTTTTTTATTTTCTTAGTGTGGCTCTCATACTCCATCATAATTCTGTCAAGGTAAGTGGCAAGAAAAAAATGGATTATTAAAAGTAAGGCATAATAGCACTGAATGCAGATCAAAGTATATTCATGTGTTCAACTGGCACAAGCAAAGTCCAGACGTAAATCTGCAGGACAAATAAGAAAAACTAATGTTTACAGATGCTCCATTTAATCTGGGCAGAACCAATGATTTTGCAAAGAATAATGCCAAAAATGACCCTGAACGACATGCAGCTGCAACAGCTAAAGATCCAACTTTATGTGAGTCTATCATATAAACTCCTAACAAGATGCACTGATATTTAACAAAAGTTTAAGGGGAATTACTAATTTTGCAAGGCACTGTATATGCATCAACATACGTAACCTGAGCTAAGACAACCAGACATTAATGCTGCTTCTTAGTTCTAATGCACATTTCTCAAAACCAGCAACCTTGAAAAACAATTTCCCTTCATCGCTCCACCACAGTAGCAGCAGTTAAACTAAAACAGTTGTAAATTCACAGAGCCATGGTCAGAAAAACTAAAACAATTGCGAGCTTTGTACAATTCAGAGTCAGAGATGAGTTTCTAGAGAGGAGATATGAACAAACGGAGGAGGCACCAATTCACTGACATAACTTGTGGAGTCACTTGGAAGCCGCAGAGCGTTTCTGCTGATCTGGCTCACAGTGTGGCAGTAACAAGTTTCCTGAAGGACGCCAACTGATTCTCTCTTTCCCTTTCACATTCCTCGGTTCAAGTTTTCTTTGTGCGTTTTGTCGTCTAGTTCTCGCTGTGATAGGACTCCGGACTCGACTCGCCGTCGTCGCTCAGGGCCTCGGCGTTGGTGAAGGTCCCAGCAAGCGTGGCACCGAGGACTTGCCTGACCGGAGCCATCTCTGAAAGAATAATGTTATCGTGATTGCTTACCAGCGTGGCCTTGTCCATGATCTCTGCGCTATGCTTGGACACGACCGCGTCCAGGAAGTCGTACTTGTGAGACAGCATGCCACTTTCGAATAAGTACTTTGTCAGGTAGGAGAAGACCACGTTTGCTAGGAAAGACGCCACCATGGACACGGACTTGAAGGGGAACCGCTGCTGGACAAAGTACTCTACGTCTCCGCTGATGAGGTGAACCTTCTTCTCCATTACCCACCCGGGGTAATAGATGAATGGAGGCAGTTTTAGGTAAGGTTCCCCTCCACCAATGCGCAGCAAGAGTCCAAAGATGTACGCTGCCACGGAGCCGTACGTGTTGGTACCTTTGACGAACAACACACTGAGAAGTTGGGGGAAGATGATGACGTAGACGAGGTCGGAGCTTAAGTACCAGAGGCCGTATACAGATCCAGTTAAAAGCGCCATAGCTGTGGCGAGAGCGCCAAACACAAAGATGGTGATGCGCATCACCCAAACGATCTCCGTATCCGAAGCCTGGAAGAGAAAGGTGCTTTTTAATAAAACGTTGATTTATTACCGGCTTTAATAACTTTTGGTACTCTTACCATCTGCCGAAAGGCTTGCTGATAAATGTTCCTGGCAAACATGGAGCTGGCTGACAGTATGGACGAGTCCGCTGATGACATCACCGCTGCCGACACCGCGCCCAGTCCGAAGAAGGAGATGTAGGGCGGGCAGAGGTGCTGGAGCACGATGGGAAGGATCATGTCAGACTCCTCCTTGTCCTTTGGAGCGACGTAACCATAAGTCGTTTGAGTCCAGTCTGGATAAGAAGTTTTTGAAAAAGCACTTCAGGTTTAATCTTCTAAGGTTTTTGCTCTGAACAAAATGTTTTATGATTTCTGTTTCGGTCCAAATTTGCTTTTAAGACAAAATGTTTCACCATTAAATCTGATTATGAGCCTCCCTGTTGTTACACATGTTTTAGCTGCAGACAAACAAAAGAGCTTGGACTTTTCTGTGGGTGGAAATACAGCAGAGATTACCAGCTCTACTCTGTTTGGCTTGGTAAAATTAAAAGAACAAGAAATCTGAGTAACAGGAAAAAAGAAACAATACTGAAGAACTGCACATTTCTTTAGTAAAAATGGTAAATCAACATAATTTTGGACGCCTTTCATTACCAGTCTCTATTTTCTCTGAAAGATTTTCAACTTTCCTTTTGCTTCATGATCTCTGTTTTCCCTCCAATCCCTGGATACTCATAAGCAGCGACTGTTTAGCAGCCGTTACACATGAACAATCTTCAGAAGAACCAAAATAATTAGCTCTTCTTCAGATGTAATATTCAATAAATCTGCACGCTCTGACGGCTCTCCTCTGGTTTCCCCCCAGACGCCGTGTGAAACAGAAACCTGTTGGGATGTCAGCAACCCAAACAGGCTTTGATCACACTTTGTGCTTAAATAAAGGATCAGAGTCCTGGACTGGCCATGTTTCATTTACATGAGTTGTGTGTGAGGATGATCTGTGGATCATCGTCTGATTGATGCAAATCCAGACAAAACACTGAGTAATCCATTCAGCAGTTAGGATTTCTACTTGAAACTTCTTATATAATGGAAATTACAAAATTGTGTATTTTCGACACTTAACATAAACTTGCTAATGCAACGAAAACACAACTCATGCCTCTTAAAGTAACAAACATACTTTCTTGAGTTTGTCTCATGATTTGTGGCAATATTGCAAATAATTAGAAGAAATATTTAAAAAGAATACTAAATATATTCAGTGTTGGGTTGTAACTAGTTACATTTACTCATTTCCATTTCCATGAGTAACTTAAAAAAATACTTTTAGGAATATTTTTATCACGCTGTACTTTTTACTATAGTCATCTTGTTATGAAGTATTTCTACTCTTACTTGAGTAAAATTTCTGGATTCTCTACCCACTGAATGAAAAACATATTTTTTAAATAAAAAATTCACCAGACACAGACACTCACCTGCGGTTTTTGTTAAAGTTTGAGAAGTTTTTTATTGAAAGAAACTGATTTGGAAAATGTTTCTTTTACCCGCTTACTGTCACTTTGGTTCTTAAAATACCAAAATCTCCACTTAACTTTATATTTTGGTCTGTTTGATTATGCAATTTTTAAATATTAAATATTTGATAATTTCATTACATCAGTAGACTTTTCACCAAATACTTTTTTACTCTTACTTGAGTGATTTCTTGGACAGCTACCTTTTACTTTTACTTGAGTAAAAATACTTTAATGTATTTTTATAATTGAGTAAAATTTTTGGGTACTTTTCCCACCTCTGATTTTTCAACATTAGCAGAATATCGATAAAGATTTTGTACATAAAACACAACTCCTGACATATTTCTGATTAAGTCAGCTTAAACCCAAATATTTTTGTCCGCCTTCTACCTCTAGACAATGAGTGTGTGTGAATTTACTCGTGGAAGCCCCGATGGCTCCAATGAGGACGGACGGGACGGCCATGACTAAGCAGCCGAAGGCGGCGAGGAAGGAGAGAACTTGAGCATAGGTCGCTGAAGAGGCAGAAAGAACCCGCTGAAAGTAGACCTGCCAGGGAATCCCTCCCAACATCTACAAAAGGAAACACAAAGTAAAATCAGCTCTCGAGCCATCGCGTCACATTCAGCAGTCTAAATAACTCACGTCAAATGCACTCCCTTCAAGACTGAACTCTCTCCATGACTCAAATGTTCTTTATAAGCATTGCAGAGTTCAATGATGGATTCCCTCATAAAGCCATAGCTTACCAGCAGAAAGAAGTTGTCTGCCCAGAGCCAGTTGTCCTCAGGCTTGATCTTGCCCAGCCAGGGTGACTGATAGATTGCTTCCTTGGCCGAAACCCCGATGTCTGCCACAGCAGGATTGGAAAGGGCAAAAGGCACACTGATCCACTGATGAAGATGAGAAAAATCAGAATACAAATGTTAGAGCATCATCTACACGATGGCTGTGTTGAATTATTCATGCCCTGTAGACTTCTTTGTACTTTACTGAGGTTTTTATTTAATAGATGAACACAAACTAATGCATGGATTTAGTGGAAGGAAAAAATATATACAGCTCCAGGAGAAATGAAGAGCCCACTCCACTGAACTCCATTGAAAACCTCCTGGTTATTCCACCAAATACTGATTTCTGAACTCTTCCTGAGGTAAAACATTAGTGTTGTTGTTTTCTTTGCATTATTTGAGGTCTGAAAGCACTGCATCTTTTTCGTTATTTTCTGCACATTAATACTAAATTTTTGCTTGCAATATCAGAGACATGTTGTCAGTAGTTCATAGAATAACAGAACAATGTTCATTTTACTCAAACATAAACCTATAAAAAGTAAAATCAGTTTGGTATTATTAAGATGGTGTTCTGCAAAGTAACTCAATACTATTTTTATTTTTTTATTACATTTGAATTTTCCAGTAGTCTCCTGGACATATTCATCACTTCAGAGTTAATCCCTGAGACAATAACCTCACCAAGCCCAAAAAGATGCAGAACAGCTGGACCACATCCGTGTATGCGACGGAGTAGAGTCCTCCAACGAGCGTGTAAAAGATGGCTATGAGCGCTGAGATCACCACAGACATGTTGATGTTTATGTCCACAATCACACTCAGAGTGGCACCTGCATGATGCCAGGACAACCATTCAGAGTCAAGTCAATATTAAAAATCTCAAATCTGCAGGAAGGCAAATTAAAGAGCAGATTAAACCCACCCAGGGCAGACAGGATGGCAGCAGACCAGAAGATTTCTCCCATGAGGGCAGGAATGAAAAGCAGTCCCCCCATCCGTTTTCCATAGAGCTGCTGGAAAGGGTCCAGCATCGTGACGTAGCCACGCGATCGCATCGGTTTGGCAAAGAAAAGCC
This sequence comes from Poecilia mexicana, assembly GCF_051168715.1. Taxonomy (NCBI): domain Eukaryota; kingdom Metazoa; phylum Chordata; class Actinopteri; order Cyprinodontiformes; family Poeciliidae; genus Poecilia; species Poecilia mexicana. The sequence goes on along the minus strand of NW_028263371.1, from coordinate 47,647,628 downwards.
CACCTGAGGGATGTCAGAAACTCAGTTTGGACAAATAATCTTCAGATGTGGTGTTTTTACTATATCATCCACTGTGTACAGCATCCAGAGTCCCCTAAGTTAGACTCTAAGATGCAACAGGGCAGCTACAGAGTGGGGAATATGCTCTGCCATATAAGAATTGTTGGTTTTAAAGTCACTTCAAAAATTGCACTGTTGATAATCTGACACTAGTTTTTACACTAGTAAAAACCAGCCCCTTGTACTCAGAGTTGGGTAGTAACTGGTTACATTTACTCAATTACATTTACTTTAGTGACTTATTTAACAAAAAAAAAAATACTTTTAAGTATATTTTTACTCCTAAAAGTAAGAATATTTTAGGAGTAAAAATAAGGAGAGAGCCCACACTGTGCTGGAAGCAATAACGTTTTCCTAGAAAGGCAATGGCCAAGCTAATCTGACACAGCAACTATAAGAAACTTTTTTATACTTTTCTTTTCGTATACCTTTGCAAGAATGCACAAGACATGCAAATGAAACTTTATACAATTTATACACAGGGAGTAGGAGTAAATATATTTTCACTCCTTTTCCAGTGAAATGCATTCTTGTTTACAATTAAAGTATTGTTATATAAAATATAAATTGGATGACTCAGACAATGTCTCTCCTTACTGTATGTATATTACTGTATATTTGTGTAGAAGTGGATGTATATATTTTCCTTTTGTTACCTACTTAGGGTGTGTGCATTTTTTCCTTTTGTGGCTCAAAATAAAGCAATAACTATAAGCTAATGATTCTCACCTAATACCAAGCTGAGAGCATAACCAAAGGGTGCCTGAGCCCAGGCCAGGCCGTAGTCTGGCAGGTAGACATACTCTGCGGTTCCATTTATATATCCCCCTCCTACCCAGGTGGCTGAGGAAGAAAAAACAAACATATATATATTTTTAAAACACTTTTCTTTTTGCATTTTAGACGTTTGAAGCCAAGGAATATTCGTGGCCATTCCGTGAAGGTCCGTGTGTAAAATACGGACTATTTGGACTAAACACTCGTGAACAAATGAATCATCTTCATAGTCCTTCACCTCACCGGTCATCGTGAATCCTCCCACGAACAGCCCAATGTCTCTGCCCCCGACCATAATACTCTCGCTGCGGTCTCCGCCTTCACCGACTCCGGAGTTCTTGTTCTTCCACGCGGCCCAGATCCCCACGAACAGAATCAGGACGTAGAAGAGGACGATGGCCACGAGACCCTCGACGTGGATCGTCATTTTCCCTCCTCTTCAGCTTCCCACCGGGATCAAGTGCTACTGGGAACGGACTGGAAACTCATAGAGGAAACTGAAAGGAAACAGAAAGAAATGAATGCATTTTCTTAGTTTTGATCTTTTGATCGCAATGAGACAAACCTGGTCAAATGTTATAATAAAAATAAAATATATGCAGAAGCCCAAGTCCGAGCTGGCCGAAACAATTTGCGCATTGTAGTCTAATGCGCAACCGCCTCATTATAATGACTTTGTGCGGTTAAAGTATTGGAAGTAAAGCGTTATGTATTTTACGCACAACCCCTTTACATGGAAAAAACTGTTTTGACAACTTTAAGGATAGAAATAGTTTTTATAAAAATAATTTCCCCAACAAAAACTACCAAGTACATAAGTTTGCCTAATTTCCTGCTTGCAAAAGGAAAACAATTATAAATTGTTCAAGTATTTTAGAATGAAAACTCGTGTAGTCTTGTTTAAAATATGGGTACCATCTGTAGTGGATGAGGGGACTACAGTTCCCTGAAGAACACCAACAAAAAATAAAATGCAAACATCTTTATTCCTTGCGCCTAAAAAGCTTTTTTTTTAAAATCAACTTACAAGTTTAAAAGTCAGGAAAACAAAGGATGAATCGAAACGTATCCATTCGGGGCGCCTTGTTGCTTTCTCTACTGCTCTTCTTTGTAGTTTTTGGCATGTATTTTATTATTATTATTTAGCAGTTACATTTTTACCTACATGCGTAAAAGCCCAGTTGTCATTCCCAAACACAAAACGTCGACTTCAACATACACGCAGTTGATTAAAATGGAACTAAAACAGGTGAAAACATAGTTTCCGTCTAGGACGGTGCATTAAACCTTTTTGTGCTGATACTGTTTCTCCATGAGGGGTTATTGATGTCCTTAAGTCATCTGTCAGGACGGTCAAATGCAGTTGCACCACAATTCACTTAAATAATCTAAATAAACAAAACAACCAAACAGTGAATTTCTTACCTTTCTGCTGGAGAGATTGGTCTAAACAGATGACTCAAACTCTTTTGAAAAAAAGAACAAAAACAAAGATGTCCTGGTAAGAATAACGGTACTTTTTTGTGTATTCCTCCCTGGCGCACAAACCCCCAATTCAACGAAGCAGGTTTTTTTTTTTTTTTAACTCACGAAGCTGCCCGGTAAGATCCGCGGAGAGGAGAGGGAGCGAGGGAGGGTGAAAGAGGGTGGAGCTGGGCTGGAGGGATGGAGATGAATGGGAGTGGTGGGTTTATTGGGAGCTGTCAGGGTGGGTAGATGGTGGATGAATGTCTTCCAGGGCTGGACGAAAATAGCAACTAATAGAGAGTGGCGTGACGTACTACCTCACCGGAAAAGCTTTCCAATATTATGTTGGCAGTGGTTGAAACCTTTGCCAGGTTACGTCTCAGGCCTGATTAACGATATTGCGCCGCTGGTTCACGTTTTTTCTCTCCTGGTGAAGACGCTTTTACTCACACGTAATTCTTTTACAAAGAGGACTTTGGCTCTTTAGTTCACTTTAAACTTCTGGGATGTTTTTGTTCTTTAGTAAGCAGCAACACATGAGCAAATCTTGCTAAAAACATCTGATGCTGCATTTTAATTCACCAAAACGTAACAAAAATCATCGACAATGTCAATATAAGCTCCACAGACAGCCGTGGTTTTAATGAGAGTCGGTATAGCAAGTCATTTGGAGATCTCAAGTTACTCAACTCTCAAGTCTAGTCAAGACATCCGTGTCCAAACGCAAGATATGCAAGTCGAAAGTAATGAAATCCAAGTCCCAAATCACGGCATGCAAATTTCAAATCCGTTTCAAATAAAAAAAATAAAATAAAATAAAACATTTTAAAAAAATCCTAAAATAAAGACAAGGAAGTCTGAAGAGAAGTCCTGCATGTCAAAGGTCATTATAGAGGTCAGGGGTCATGAACATCTCATCTTAAGATTCAGAATGTCAGCCTTAGTGATCGGCTACTTAAGAAAATAAACCTCTAGAGCATGTTTCGTTATTAAAGACAACCTGAGATTAGTTTAAGTACATTTTTGCTGAAAAAGAATTATCAGTTAATTTACATTATATTTTGCTTCTTTAACTTTAGCACAAAAATAAAAATCTCTTAATGTTACATAAGTACAGCCGACATTTATTGTCTATTCTGTCAGTCCAAATGTCAAAGAAGCTGGATGTTGTTGCAACTTCTTCCAAACTGTCTCAACCACATGTTGTACAGGCTGCATTCCCTTTTCTGTCTTTTTCACCATCTTGTAAATTCTGTAAACAAATAAAATGACATATAGTGAAGTATGATAGTTCCCCAAATGGCTGTTTTTGTTTCTTTTCTGGATGTGGAGTTTGATTTAGATTTGCGTAATCTGACAGTAAAACTGTAACGTTTAGGCTGTTTGAATGTTTAAATGTGTTAGGTATGAATCACCTCCAGATTAAGTCATTAGTTATGATGTTTAAAGTTTAAGCTGGTTGAAAAACATTTAATTTTTAAGCAGATTTGTCGACGCTGTCCAAGGTGCTGAAGTTGACATCATCTTTGAAATCTCTGGTTTTATGATGACAGTCTCTCAAACTTACTAGTCTAAACAATGTGATGGCTCGAAATTTCCACTTTCTTTGTGAGAAATGGAACATTTAATTGAAAGAAAATGTTTCAGGGTGGTTTTCACATCCTGAATAAAATGACTCTACCTGTTTGCACGCTCTCTGTGGAACAATGGGAGAGACAATGTTGGTTGTTTTCACTCAGAGCTGCATCACTGAGGCGTCCAGCCCACCTGTATGTAATGGTGTTTAAATATGGGTTGGAAATGGTTCCTTAATGCCATTATTAAGAAATAATTTGGTGTGCATTTACGTTTTCCCTCTTGTTTGGTCCCATGGAGTGAGTTGGACTGGGTTTGGTTTCAGGATATCAGAATAAACAAGAAGTAGGAAAGACGAAAACATGGTTAAAATGTGAATTTAGAGAGTGTGATGGATAGTTCATCCAACAAAAGGTCATAAAATAGACTGTTTTTGTAGGAAGGTTTGATTTATTTCATCCAGGATTCAAACAGTTTAGCAGATTATTTTTAGCATGGAAACTATATTAGATGTAATTAAATATCCCAGCTTTGAATATTCGACATATTTTGAGTTAAAAACTGTGATGTTTACTGTACCTCTATTTGCCCACTGATAGTTTGTCTTTACTCACCAAATCAGACTAATAGATAAACATACATATTTAGCTTATAATCAGTTTTCTGCTCTCTATGATTCAACAGAGACTGAAGATCTTGATACAATCTTTATAGTAAATAACTTCAACCCCATAAGTGAATACAATTTTTTGGGTGGGTGTGTTTATTTTCTTTTTCCGCTGTTAGTTATCCATTACTCATCTGACAGGTAGAGATAAATTAAGTGGCTGTTGACATGTTGGTCCTGTAATTTCCTGTCTTTGCAGCTGACAGTCGGTCAGACAGAGGCCACCTCTAATTGGAGGGTTTTCCACAAATGCACCTCGGAAACATTTCCACAGTGTTGCTGGTAGAGACAGGAAGGAAGAAGGAGTCATAAAGAGATTATCATTCAATATCCACAAACAAACCTCTAAAAACATCAACAACAATTAAACATAAGCTACATCATATGCAGAGATGCACTGCGTAAAGAAATAAGGATAATTGTGATTATAATGAACCAGACTGCTCCCTCTGTAGATCTTTATTGCCACCTAGTGGTTCCTGCAAACATCAGAAGGGATATTAGGAAAATTAGAAAGTCTTAAGGAAACAAAATGGTAATAAAATTTAAGAACATCCTCATAAGTTATTTTTTGTAATGACTGAAAACTTAACTTTTGCAAACAATATTCAATCAGTTTGAAATGCTTCTACTTCAAATCTGTCTGCATGATTACTTTGAAATGACTTTTTGATTTATAAAGTGCATTTAGATGACAAGTGTTGTGAATTTGTGCTGTAAAAATAAACTGAATTTAATTCAAATGCGATACTTACTGGACTTAAAGAACAAAGGAAAGTCATCATGTCACGAGATACAGTCTCCATTTCTTTCAAATGACTTTAAATTTAAAGTCTCAGTAGAAATATAACTGTTAATACAGTTTTATTTCATATTTGCTGAAGATAAAGAAAATAAATGTTCAAAAACTAAATTGATGGATGATCATTATCTTCTGAGAAAACAAAAGACGCTGTTAGTGTTAAGCAGGACTAAAATCTGTGAAAATGATGGCGTTTTGCATGACCTAAAAAGTCTAGTTTGCTGTCTAACCCTACAGGACTTGCACCAAACTTTAGCTTTGAAAATGTGAAAAAAATAAAAAAATCTGGAAACTTTATTTATTTATTTATTTTTATTTTTTTACCACAAGGAGAATGTGTTAACCTTCACTAATTGATGTTTATTTTATTCAGTGCAGAAACTGGAATCTGAAACTGGAACCAACAGTCCAGTTTGTATCCTCTGTTTTCTGTAACATGCTGCCACCTACTGGCCAATCTGATGCATCACAAACAGGACAAGCGTTCCAGTTGAAAGCTCAATAATTCAGAGTTTTGCTTTCAATTCAAAACAAGGTCTTTAAGCAGAAAAATTAGATATTCTTCTTTTGGTTTGGTTTGACGTGGGTTGTTTTTTAAGATATGTGTTATTATCTCCATGTTTTCAGACATAGTTATTAAGCCGATATCCACTGCTAGAAAGGGAGCAAAGCGAGGGTGCATGATTGTCCTTCAGGGCCTCAGGGGGCCTGTAGAGAGGAGCAGGGGGTTTAGGTTGTTGAAGGGAGGTGGAGGAGCTGAAGGTTGATGTGTCTGCGCACGGAGGCGACCCTGCGACCTTTCTCTGCTGCTCCAGCACAGCACCAGCCCACCGGTCACGCTGAGGAAGGACGAGGCGTAGCCGAGATACACAGCCAAGCCGATCTCGTACTTCATCCCGCTGAGAAGAAAGGGATCGTAAAAATCCATGATCACGTCATTGGTGGTCCAGGAAACGGTGACGAGGCAGAGGAGGCCAGCGCAGAGGAAACCGACCCCGCCGCTGAGGACCAGGGGGGATTTGACCACTGAACGTTGAGCAAAGTGGGTGCACTTCATCCCCATTACAGCGACCAGAGATGCCAAGACGGAGGAGATGCAGGAGAGCACCATGAGAGCCCGAGCAGCCTACAGGAAAGAAAAACAAAGTCTAATAAAGCAGACACTGTCATCTTGTATTTCACATTTTTTCTCACCCACATTTCACATTTAAAGTTACCATTTTCCTAAGTAGTGACACCAAAATATAATAACAGAGGTTATTTATTTGATGCAGTGTGATTCATCTTAGTTAAGTGACAGTTTATTCTGCGTTTTCTAACACTGACATGGAGCTAATGAATCGATCTTTGGAGCAAAAACAACAAATCAGTTGTTCATTCAAGAGCCATCTTTAATGTCTAAACAAAGCACTGCTACCTAAAATCAGGTGTGTCTTCAGATCTTCACTCATTTTAGCAGAAGAAAAAGAAAAGACACACTTGGGAACTAATTACTCCAAACAATAGACATGTAACAGCCTCATTATGCAGGTTTTTGGTGTTTTTTTTTTTAAATTTAATTTATGCTTATTTTGCTTGAAAGACTCAAAGTAAATTAACTGAATGTGAAATTGGGGGAATTTTTTTAGCTCATATTTTCTGAAAGTAGTTGTGCTGTTTGACTTTTAATATGCACCAATAAACATAAAAATAATAATAGATTTAATTTGGAAGTGTTTTTCTTTGCACTCGAAGGCATTGTACAAAATATACAAAGTCTGAATGTAAAATATTTCCCTTTCTCCGTTTAAAACATTGAATATGGAAAGTATTCTTGTAAGTGCATTAAATTAATACATTTTCTGAAAAGTCTACATTATGACAATGTGAATTTTTCTTATTTTTGCAAAGTATTAAAAATATATGAAAAATATTGTCTTGCATTTAGCAAGTAGAAATAATTTACCGATCTAAAACAAGAGAAGTTGAGGTTATTTCCGTCTTTTTGGTGAAGAGCACCAGTTCTTTATGGAGAAAAACATCCACACATGATGCTGCCACCACCAGACTTCACAGTTGAAATCTGACGCAACTCCATTTTTGTTTACATTTTGTGAAGAAGGAAGCTGCACTCATGTCTTTTTCTGAGGATTTCATGTCGCTTCCATCAGTGGTTCTTAGTAAAGCGCCACCACAGGTGAGGTTTTTTTTTAATAAGTTTGCTTTGTTTTGACACAGTGTGGTATGAAAGCGAACCGCACCAGCTGAAAAATGCAACAAAGGTTGCAATTTTTGTCCCCAATCGAAAACAGTCGACAAAGCTGACTAACCGCCCAGACAAACGAACTTTAGTTCCGGTTCGTTTGGGGACGTATGAATCAAATTCTGAACAGATTGCGGTTCAGGTGAAGTGAACTCTGGCGCCGTTCGAAAGCATATGCGGATACAAGCGGACCGGAAACCGCTCCAGAAGCAGGAAACAAACTGTAGTTTCTGGGTAACTAAAGAAAACAAATGCGCACGTCTAGCTCCAAAGGGAGAAACATTTAACCAGAGTTAAAAGAGAAATCCTACAACCGCTAAAATGTGACGCTAAAATGTGACGCTACGCCATTTTTGTTTACACTTTGTGAAGAAGGAAATTGCGCTGGTCTTCTTTGGAGGTTTTTGTGTTGTTTCCTTCAGTGTTTTTTCGTGCAGTGCCCCCACAGGTGAAGGGTGGAACAGGTTTTTCAAAGGGTTTGGATTGTTTGACACAACGCAGTGTGAAAGCAAACCATCTGAAAACGTAATAATTGTTGCAACTTTTGTCCCCAATCAAACAGAGTCTATTTGATGTGAAAACTCTCTTAATTTCAGACAGAGGAGGAAAAAAGTGGTTGTCTTTTTAATATACGTCTTTGGTTCTCACAGTAAATCTTACCTACCAAGTGTTTTTAGTCCAGTTTATAGTGCCAATATCTTAGTACACTTGGGATAAGAGAAAACTAATGTACAATTAGTATGTAAGCATGTATTTCTCAGCAAGATATAGGAGCTTGTGTTAATGGTAGATTATTTTACTACAATATGGGAAACACATCTTGTTATAAGTAAAATAATCTACAAATGGAACTAGTACGTTTTTGTCCACATTAAGGAATTATTGACTTAAAAGAAGCTCATATATTTTGCTGAGAAATTACTTGTACATTAGTTTTCTCTTATTTCAAGTGTACTAAGGTATTTGCACTAAAAACTGGACTGAAAGTACTTGGTAAGATTTAGTGTCTTTGCAGTGATCAGGCATGTGGATAAAGCTTCGGTACCTGCAGGTCAGGGGGCAGCGCCAGCAGAGATCGATACAGCTCACACTGGTAAATGCCCGTGCTGTGCCAGGCGCACTCCATCCACAGGCCTTTCATGTAGGCGGTGGCTGTCATGATGTTGGATCCCATGTAGGCTGTGCTGCGCCAGTGAGGGAGCAAAGTTGTGACAATGGTTCCTGCAAAGCCCAAAAGTCCTAGAAAGAAGCCAAGGAGCTGGCCCGCCATGCTGGCCATGATCGAAGCGCTGGAACTGAACAGTAAAAAGGTGAGCAGTTAAAATCACTCAGTAGGAAGACATGTATGCCACTGCAGGTGATGATTATTTCACAAATGTGCAAAAACCACCCAACAAAAATAAGACACACTCACAAGATTACTTACAGTTCCCAGGGCTGAAATTCAGTCAGGATTACTCCTCTTATCGTCCCCGGAGCAGCAGCATGTTCCTCCCAGCTTACCAGCGGTCACGGAGCCTGAGCCATTCCTCAAGTGTCTCTTCTGAACGTGCGCAGAAATAGCTGTGGAAAGTTTCAGCGCTCCGGCGTCGTAGGTCTCTGGTGAGTGGCAGGTGGCTGCGTGTGTGACTAATGAGAGCAGTGTTCAGCTTCACCTGGTAAACGCTCTCTCCTCTGGAGGGGCAAAACCACAGCAGTCTATTTGTTAAGCTCTTCGCCACACCTCAGGAAAAAGACAAAATTAAACATTTACAGAAACCCACCTGAGCTGAGAGCGCAACTTTAAGTCGGTGAAATGATTTCACTGCTCTGCAGGACGTTTGAAGGTGAGGGGCTGCAGACAGATTCTGGCTGCTGGGTCCAGAACTGTTATAATAGAGAAAGCACAGAAATTGGTTTAATTTTGGGGTCAGGTTGGATTATTTCCAGGGATTGCACTGTCTGAAACCCTGTTACACATTTACAAACAGAGAAGTAAAAATAATACAACTTGTAGCTCCAGGCTACCTTAAACTGTCAATAAGCTCTAATGATTTACTTTTGTTCCTCTTAAATGTTTTTAGCAAAATATGACAAGGAAAGTGCATGTTTATTTGAGTAATATTGATAGAAAACTGCGTTTAATCTCCAAATAAAAGGAAACTAGAACAAATTCATTGTTCTGACTTCCTCAGAGAACAAAGGCTCTTTGCAAAGCCTGGTTATTTTTTCTGTGTTAGACCTGGCACTGCTTGGATCACATAAAATCTCAGTGACACAAGCCCTTTTGTTCTTACTTAATGATCGACTACACTGAAGGCATGAAAGGAAATCATCAGGAACAAAAGCTAAGCTGTGACAAGAATCTTGTCTCACTTTCGCACCACGAGTTCAGCCCAGTTTAACCACATAACAGTTCCCTGCCAGAGTGTTTGTATTAATTCAACTTACCCACATTTAGACAAGTCCCAATCACAAACTTTATTAATGTGAAATGGAAAGAAAATACCGGATTTTTGGAAAAAATAAAAAAATAAATCTGAAAAGTTTGGTGTGCGCTTATCTTCAGCCCCTTTTACTCTGAAATCCATGAATGCATTCCAGTGATGTCACCTGCTTTCACCTAATTAATAAATTGAGTCCAGCTGCATGTTTTTTTACGTTTTTTTTTTTAGAGATCAGTGAACAAACAGCATCACAAAAACAAAGGAATCACAACAGAAAAGTCAGAAACAAAACCAAAAAGCTTAAAATAAAACCTTTTGGCCACCAATCCAACGCTGCACATTACCCTAAACATACAATCCTCATGTTGAAACCATGGCAGTGGCAGAGTTATGCTGTGGTAATCCTCTCTTCAGGGGAGGATAGATAAGAAAATTAAAAACAAACATGTTTTAAGCAAAAATTCACAAGACACACACGCACACACACACACACACACACACGCACACACACACACACACACACACACACACACGCACACACACACACACACACACACACACCTTAATCAGTTTTATATAGAAAGAAACTGATTTGAAAAAATGTAATTTTGTCTGATTTTGTTATTTTTTGTTAGTCATATAAATTATTGTCATTCTGTTCCTTAAAATACCAAAACTTCCTAAACACTTTATATTTTGGTCCGCCTGATGATGTCATTTTTCTTTTTGTTACTCAGAACTTGAGTAGACTTTTTACCAAATCTCACATGAGTAATTTCTTGGATGGCTACTTTTTACTTTTAAAAAGGTCATATTTAAATGGGTACAGATGATTGAGTCACCCTAAAATGTTTGAAATGACAGTTAGCACTAGCTACGCTCTGATTGTGACATCTTAGTTGTCAAGCAACATATCCATTTGCCAGAGTTGCAGGACTGTCAGCAGCGTGACAGGCCAGTTTTAGATATCATCAGCTTGATCACTGACATTATGTCCATCAGTGTCGGAGACATCATGTAAGAGATGGCCTGAGAGACGGGCCCAAGCAGATAAAAAGCGCCAATGTCACATTTGGAGAGAAGTGTTGCCATGCAGCGGCACACTGAAGAGATATTGTCCTCACTTCTTCTTGGAGATTAAGAGCATCCGACAAGACCGTGATTCACAACTTTAAAAAGTACAAACCACACAGTCAGCAGCAGAGCAGAGCAGCATGAGGTGCAGAAAGTTTACCTGATTGAATTTATGTGCGGCATAAGGAGCCAGATGAGGTCTTCTTCCTGCTGTTCATCCTTCTTTCTTCGTCTGTGTCCCGAGCGTAGACTACCGTGACATCCTGTTGCCGTACAAAAGCATTTTCTCAGCCCTTCCCCTGGGTCGCTCGTGGAGCATTCGGCTGTCTGTGTGATCCCTGCGGCGGAGGGATCATCCTCTCCAAGGTCTGCCCGTGGGAGACGCCATTTCAAAGTGGAACACTTAATAGTCTTAGTTAAACAGAATAATCCTGTGATTAGCAGCTGAGCATGTAGTGGGTTTGCTTCTCTCAGCGCTTGAGGGTGACACTGCAACGCTACTGCGATGATGTGGACAGGCAATATAAGGGTTTAAATGACTGGAAAGCTGCACTTTATTCACACCTGATCAACAAACACACTACTCAAGATAAATTAAGTCAAGATCCTTTCATTTAGTACGTTTCAGATTCTTTAAAAGTTGTGATTTTCTGTGTTACAGCTATTGTTTTGAAACCAACACTTAGGAATGTCAGTTTAATAATTGACTTTAAAAGTCAAAATTATGACATTGACTTTTAAAATTGATTCTAAAAGTCATATTCATGATTTTTAGAATCATGAATATGACTTTGAAATTCATCGTTATGACTATCAGAATAAAAATGATGCGCTTTTAATCTCATAGATTGGACTGTGATTCTCCTAATTATGATTTTAATTGTCGAAATAATAACGCTGAATATCATAAACTAAAACGGATTAGGCCCTTACAAAAAAAGAATGAATTCTGACTCAAATCTAGAATTTCAGATATTTTTTCTCAGAATTCAGATTTTTTTTCCCCCCCAAAAGTTTTTAGAATTATAACTTTAATCTTAAAATTCAGACTCAAATCTAGGAAATTATATTTGATTTTTCTCAGAATTGTGACTTTTTCTTTGATCTCAGAATTTTGACTTTTGTATTTAGAATTGTGACAGAATTCTGATGTTTTTTGAAGAATTGTGACACAATTCTGATGTATTTTTTAGAATTCTGACTCAAATCTAGAATTTCTCATATTTCTTTCTAAGAATTTTGACTTTTTTCTCAAAATTTTGAATCTAATCTCAGAATTTTGATTATTTTTAGAATTCCAAGTTCAATCTCAAAATTCAGAATCAAAATCTAGAAATTCAGATTCTCTTTTTTTTCCCTCATAATTTTTTATATTTAGAATTCTGACTTTAATCCCAGAATTTTGACTTTAATCTCAAAAAAGGGAACAAACATATGTAAAAACATTACTTGAATCTGACATGTTCCTCTTGAATTAGCTTTGCTTCACAATTTGCATTTGCCTCCACAGGTGTGCTTATCTGTGTAAAAGTTAGAATTTTGAGACTGAAGTCAGGATTGTGATATCAGAAATATGAGATTAAAATCAAAATTTTTGTGTGTTTTCTGGCACTAATGTTCCTCTATAAAGTATGACTTTGAATCTAGTAGCTTTAATCTCATAATCATGACTTTAAATTATGAAATATGTTGCCTTTTTCTGTAAAATGACAAACCTTCCTAATAAATTTGCTTATATAACTAAATATTTTTGTTTGTTGTTAGTTTATATAAGAGTACAGAGGTTTCATTTCTGCCCTAAATGTTTTTTATTTGTCCTAGTTGCCGCAAAGATTAAAGTCAGCCATTTTCGCGCCGTTGTGCTGAGATGTATCATTAGATAGCAACTTTAATACTCAGCTGACTATTTTTTTTTTGCTGTTTCATATTTTATTTGAAATTTTTTAGCAAACAGGTCAGATTATTTTAAATATTAACAGTGTATTCTGTTAAGTACGATAGTCACTACGAGACTTAATCAACACGTAAAGTGAACAATTTTGAATGTAATGTAAAAAGGTCAGTTTTGTTAGCATTGTTAGCTTATTTTAATTACAGAGCTATTGTGTTGCTAGCTTTCTTTCAACGTCGTCAAACTCGGTAGCTTGAATTTTATCAACTTGTTTAAATACAGTAAGGTTATCAGGAATGATAAAGGTGAGAAAAACAACCAACAATACTAGGAAGTACTCATGGACACGCAAGTCTCATCATTTGAAGACTCCCCAGCGGCCTCGGCCCGTCAGAACCGTCATGACCCGCAGCCAGTGCACCTCCGCCGCGGGCTTCTTCAACGGACTCCCCGCTGAGGTGTTCCACATGATCCTGGATCAAATGTCCGGTGCGTGTAGAGCGCTAAACCCACAATACTAACACATCCATTAAATTTATAATAGATGTGTGAAATGGCGTTAAATTATTAAAAGAATATCTCACATTTATGAGAACATTCCTGGAAAAGTAGCACGGACAGATATAGCCTACAGGTGCGTCTAATTAAATAGCAATATTGTTGAAAATGTAATTTATGGTAGTAATTTAATTCACGGAGGACACTAATTATACACAGTTTCATTACACTAAATGAAAATATTCACCTGATTAATATTTGTGTTGATTTCTTTATAACTGAGTACTAACTCAGAAAGAAAGATAACAGTATAAATCTAATTTTCATCCAGTGTTAAATATTAAGTCACTTGGCTAATTAAAGCCCCAAGTTCAGTTATTCAAAAGCAAGATATTTAATGCTAAAGTATTATGTTGTGGCGATACTGAAGTAGTTTTTAAGCATCTAAGTCAATTGCTGTTTTATCAAAATAAGTCTAAGTTTTATTATTTGTACATTTTACAAGTTTTACTGAATGATATACAAAAAACTTGCTACGCCTGGTGGTTTGGTGTTAGAGCGGTCATTCATCCAGCAGCCCGTCGTGTTTTTGAGTTAAAACATGTTTAAAGTTGACAGGAAATTTGAAAATATCACTTGATAATCATGTGTTATTGAAAGATTGGAAGAGTAACACCTGAACACCAACTATAAAGTCTTAAAAAATGCAAACATTTAAAAAAGACTTAAATAAATAAGCATTGCTAAGCCTGGCGGGGGCACAAATAAAGCCTGGTGGCCCGCCAGACTTATAATACACTGGGGGAAACCCTGATCTAGCAAATTATTCTCCAGAACGATGTTTTAAAAGTCTTTTTGACTTGTAAAACATAATTTACCAGTGTAAATTTGATCAGCAACATGATGTTTTTTTAACTTGTGTGTGTTTCAGTGGTGGACATCAGCGTGTTCAGCATGGTTTCAAAGGAACTCACCAGTTGCATTGTGAACTACATCTCCTCCCAGGCCTGGAGGAATAAAACCATCATCCAGAGCTTTCACAACCCCACATTGTTAGAACAAAGATCCACGCTGGAGCACTACAGACACCTGGGTAAATTCACTCACTTCCCTCTTTAAGCCAAACTTATTCTTTGTAGCCTCTGTTTTTATTTTTTCAAGTCTTTTGATTGTCACATTTCAGGATTGTTGTTCAAGAGGTGTACCCTGCTGCTACCCACAAAGGACAGGTTAAAGTTCATATTTAGCAAGTTTTCACAGGTAAGGATGAAAAGAGGTAAGATGACACAGTGTAGTTGAATGAGTCATTGTCAGTATTTTAAAATTATTCACAACCTTAATAAAATGCCAGTTTTGTGACAAATAATACATTTAACGACAAAATAACCTGGTTACATATTGTAAGTGTGCACATCCTTGAGTTAATAGTTTGTTGATACATTTTTTACGTCAGTTGCAGCATTTAGTATTTTTCTTTTAGCATTTTCTTGAGGCAGGTGGCACCTCAAAGCGTTTGACGTATTTGCTAGGATGGTGAAAATGAAGTTGGATCTCATTTTTCAACCTCAACAGCAGTCTAAGTTTAAATTAAAACCTGCTAAAGAATTAGGTTTGAGATTTTGGATGATCAAGGATACGAGATTTTCTCACCATCTGAGAGATTTGAAGATCATTTTTAAGGTAGAGTGAGTAAATATTTCCAAGTCAAGATGTGGGATGGTGATAGACTCAATGCTGAAATTAGATTTTATTTTTGCCAACAGATTTGTTGTTTTTTTTGGTTGAATTTTACAGGACAATAGTTACAAATGAAGGGAGAAAACTTTTGAAATGCTTTATGTTGTCATTTCCTAACCTGACATTTTTGAAAAGGATCACAAGTGATGAATGCAAAATTTGAGATTTGTGCCATATGAAAAAGTATTTTATGCTCTAAGAAATATTTCACCTAACCAGACCTGGAGACACAGAATCTCAGAGGTTGAGAACAACCAGCCTGAAAAACAGTTTTTTTCCCCCTGTGGGCTTTTTCTCTTTCCTTCTCATGCTTTTTAATTATTTATTTAAGTCTGAAAGAATGTTTTGCTCTCCAGTCTCAGCTTGCTGTATTTTTGTTTTAGTGGATTCAGAAGAGAGCAACATATCAGTGGCAACTCTTTCTGGTGTTTCTGGCTTTCTGATTCTGTACTTTCAGCCTAAATGTAATATAAACAAATAATTAGCATCTTATATAAAATGATGTTGCATTTTAGATACCCTGCTTCACGTTGGAGCAGTGCCTTGCACCAGACTGCACTGGTTTCTCCCGATACGGCGTCTTCCTCCAGGTCAGTGCCTCGTTTATAAAAGCTGGATATTCTGTAAAAGTTTAAATAAAGAAATAAATGAATTAAAGGAGTTTACGTCTGCGGAGACGGTCTGCTTGTTAAAGTCACATGGTGCTACAGAAATGTTGGAATTTCACATATTTACCCATTTAATAAATAATCCATCTGTCATTTTTGTGCTGTGTCTTATAGCAGCTCAGTCGATAATTTAATGCAAACATGGGGTGATGTGGGTAATAATTGTGTTTTTACACTGATTGCTTCACAGACCCTGATTGCAGGATGGGATGAGCTGGAGTGCCACAGAGTGTTCGGCTTTCTTTGTGAACAAACAAACCTCCTGCTTAAGACCGAAGCTTTACTCACCACAAAACCAGGTGTGTTCCCTTCAGAGTGGAAAATCTGCCAATAAGTGATCAGTTATGTGGGATCAATGGAGAGGAAATCATCATGTAGGACTTCACCCTTCCACTATAAGCTGATGAGCCTCATCTCTAATGTGTGCAGAATATTTACTTTTACCTATATTTAAAAATAATCATAGGGCTATTATGGTTTGTTAATATGCATGGTTCACAAAAACTGCAATGTATTGCTCTTTAAGAGGAAAAACTCAATATAATACTTGGAAAAAAAATCTCAAAACAATAATTTTATTGTTTATCACAGTAATTATTGGGACAATTGATCAGGACAGGCCTTAGCACAGACAAGTATTTGATTTTAATGTGACAAAATCTGAAGTTTCCTTTTAAAAAAAGCAGTAACTGTATTTGCTCTCAGGGCTGAAGCGATACCAGGAGCTGCAGCTTCGTCTGTTCTGCCGTAAAGTTCTGCTGGACCCATGCCAGAACCAGCCAGATGGACAGTTCTGGTTGGTTCAGCTGCTGAAGCCGTGGCCGCTGGTCAGCCAAGCCCACCTACTGTTCATCCTGTTTGGACCTTTGCTGCATGAGGGTGAGGTCACTTTTAGACAGCAGAGCGACTAAAAGTGTTTGGGTGCTGACATTTTCAGGACGTCAGACTCTTTCACGCTCCTGAATGATTAAATGCTGTAAAATAATTTATCCACACTGTGACAGACACTGAATCTGCTGCCATGAATATAATAAGTGCTAAAAACAATTAAAATATTTCCTAATTACTAATGGCTTAGTAAAAGAAATAGAAGATAAAACTATCTCCTCTGTGACTTTTAACTCAAGACGTAAAATCCTGACCTGGGCAGATGTTAGAAGGATGTTGTGGAAACGAGGAGAGCGACCGTTAACGGGTATGATCTGTGGGAGCTAATTTAACGAGGAGAACGACCGTTAACGGGGAGCTAATTTAACTCCGGTAGCTGCCGAGTTAACCCACAGGAGAAACATTACGGATGAAGGTCGTCAGACCAGGTAAATCTCCTCCTGTGAATCCAGCTCAAACGTTCTGCGTGAACTGGAGCACTGACTCCATCCAGAGATAAATAATGTAAAGTTAAAAGGACATTTTGGTATTTTAAGGATGAAAATGACAATAATTCGTATATGTAACGCAAAAATAACAAAATCAGGCAAAAGAAAGTTTTTCCAAATCAGTTTCTTTCAATAAAAGGACTTATGAGACTTGAGCAAAAACTGCAGCTGTGTGACTTTTTGGGTAAAGCATATTTGTTTTTCATTCAGTGGGCAGAAAATCCAGAAATTTTACTCAAGAATAGAAATACTTTATAATAAAATTACTCAAGTCAAAATAAAAAGTACAGCGTAGTAAAATGCTCCTACAAGTACGTAAAATTAAAAAAAAGATACTCAGATGTAATTGAGTGAATGTAACTAGTTACTATCCAGCTCTGAATATATTTAGGTATTCTTTCTAATAGTTCTTCTAATTGTTTGCAATATGCCACAAATCACGAAACAGTTGTGTTTTTGTTATAACATCAGCGATATTAAGAAAAAATTTATTTAATTAAATAGGAAACAATTAGTGAAGTAAATGTAACCAGTAAATACTCGCTCTGGTTGTTGGATAATGCAGCGTCACAGTGCAGAAGGTGTTCTGGTGGTTTCTGTGCCGTGTCATCCGGCCCGTCCGCCCTGCAGGTGTTCTGGGCTGGGAGGATCTGGTGGACCGGGGTCTGCCGCACAGCGCGCTGTGGGATCTGGCCAAGTGCATCCTGATGCTGTCCGGCACGCTGCAAGTCAAAGGCTGGAGCACCGACTCAGTGCTGTCAATCCTGGAGGAGCTCATTGGTATTTTATTTCACTGCTGATTTGAAATTAGACGGCGTTTCAGTGAAGGACCAGCTGGAAAACGCTGACGTGTTTGATTTGCAGTCATCCCCCAGCCGTGGTACTTGGAGAACGTGGCCCGCCTGCTGGTGCTGTGCGGCAGCAGCCTCTGCTACACCTTCCTGGCCAGCAAGGCCCTGAATGGACGACTGGACGAGATCTCCAGGATCATCATTCATATCATCCTGGTGAGAGCACAGATTCATCTGGAGATGAACCAGGACTGGTTCATCATCCGTTTTGTTCGGGACACCTCGCTGCGGTCTTTATTTGTCAGAAGTGTCTGTCCTCTGGCGAAGACAGGACAATGTCAGCCACATTATTTCCACCCACTGGATATTTTCTCTTTCTGTAAACCTGAGAAAATGTACGTGAAAATTTAATATGTTTTTTTTTTACAGATTTTAAAATATTCAGACCTGCCAATCTGGAAGCAATGATTGGCTTATTATTGGTGTCTTAATTTTAGCGTAAATGTTCCTAACTTATCTTATGGATCATTTTATGACAAAGCAACAAAAGTCAAACAGAATAAACAAATTGTAACACAAAACATCTCTTTTGTGTGTCAAAAAGAAAATAATTTAATTCTCTAGTAACATAAACAAACAGTAACAAATTTAGTTTTTCCTTTAAGTTATTGTGTTGGACAATAATGTTGTTTTGAGACCATTTTCAGTAATATGTTGATAATTGGATAATATTGCAAGTTTGCTCTCTCAAGGACTAATAACCTTTAACTTAACACTTGAACAGTAAAACATTTTAAATATCCTAATTAAAACACAACCACAAAATATATTTAAAATATAAAATAATATCCACATTAGTTATGTAAAATATATATGTATATTAATTTATATATGTATAAAAAATCTAGATAAAAATGTATAGACATAAATATTTAAATCATAAAAAGTTATATAAAACTAACCCACACACAACCAAAACCAAAAATAAATATATTATGACATTTGTAAACAAAAATAATACAATATTAATCATTAAAATGGAAATAATGGAGCTCATTTTATTGATCCTGTGAATTAATCGATTGCTTATTGCGGCAGGCTTGTGTGTGCTGCTGAACAGGCGCTAATCGGTCCGTGTCCTGCTGTGTTCGCTCCTCTCCCGGCTCAGGTGTGCGAGAAGGACGGCTACCACATGAGCTGGGCCGTGAAGCTGGTTCAGCAGATCTGCAAGGTGTTCAGCTCGGCGCCGGAGAGGTTCACCTTCATCCAGCACCTGGAGAACATGTTCTCTGAAGTCACCAGAGAGTTCTACGAGTCCTCCGTGGCAGGTGGGTTAAAGCAGCTTAAACAGGAATATATTCCTACTAATATACCAGGAATGTTTTATATTCATATATGTATGTAGGAATATTGAATATTACACCGTTTACACCATTGTTCTAAGTCTAGATTTAGGATAAACAGAAAATTACTCATTATTTACTAAAATAAAATGACAAAAGGTAGAGGAATTGTTTTTAAAAACTTGCTCAGGTGAGACTGTGTGTGTGTGTGTGTGTGTGTGTGTGTGTGTGTGTGTGTGTGTGTGTGTGTGTGTGAGCACTCAGACAGATGACATTTAGCTTCACCTCCTATTTTGCATTATCTCAGTGAAAAGCCATTCAGCTCAGGTTGCACAAGAGCTTCATTTGTCTTTGCCTGGATCCAGCCTTTCTTTTCTGCTTCACTCATGCTAATTCCTAATGGTATAATTGGACGGCCACATTGAAATGGATTTATTCATGTGAATAAGTCAGCCATCTTTAAGCAGAGAAAGCTGATAATAAGGAAAAGTCAGAAAACAAGAGAGATCTAGTCTGCATATACCAGTAAAAAGAAAATAAAAAAGCAGGTTGTTGTAAACTTGAACTTCTACTGACTTTGCTTACAGATTTTTCAAAAATATTTTCTTTTCATTTCTTCTATATGGTGGGAGATGCAGTAATTTTGCCCCAGAAAAAAGCTCCAACACGTCCTAAAAGCATTTAAAAATGTCCAAAACACAATTTTCTGTCTCCAGGGAACAACTTTGAAGACAGAGAGACTTTCCAGACCTTCTGCATCCTCCTGGACTCCAGCGCTCGCTTTCACACTAAACTGCTCCACATGTTCCTTAAATAAGAAGGATTTATAGAAGGCAAAATATGGAAACAAATGTCAATAATGAAGGGGTCGTCTAATTAAAAGAACTGCACTTCAAGCTGTTTAAATGCTTTTGTTAAACAGTTTTGTTATTTATTCAGCTATTAGTGTGTCGAAATTTTACATTGCAGTTCATAAGCTCTGTTGGAAGTGTTATTTTAAGAGTATTTAATATTTATTTGTTAGCATAAAAGGTTTTTTTTGCAGTGTATTTATTTAATTTATCCATCTACCTGTAATAAATATGAACTTATTTAATAAAATCATATTTTCTAATATTTCTTGTTGTTGGCTTGTTTTTATTTATATAAAAAAACACTGCATACACTGAGCAAATAAGCTTTTTTAATTTCCAATTAGAGCATCATTCGACTTTAACAGCATCTTCAGAAAACAAAAATAAAAAAATAGATAAAAGCTGGAATAGGTTAAAAAAAGCTACTTCACCGCATGCAGAAAATAACCCAGATTATGTATAAATTCAGACTGCATGACACTGTAGTGACGTATCAGGAGTTGATGACTGGTGCTTCAAATAATCACTTGACTCAGATTACAGCATTCATCTTTAACTTGAGTCTTTAAAAGTGCAGCTCTGAGAAAAAGTGCTTGACTATTTGACATTGAAGTTTAAGGCTTACAACATCAAGAGTGATGAACACCTGAAACGCCGAGTCGGATCCAGTTTGCACATCCCTGCGTCCCGATCACGCCTGGTCGTTCATCTGTTCATTGTTTTGATATGATCTGCAGGAGAAAAGGGGAAAAATGGCTGAACTTCAGTCTAATTGATCTACTGACGGCTTGGGTTCACAAACAAACTAATTGATCTACTTGTTCATTAACTTTCTCTACTTTCTCTTTGTGCCTCAACCCATGTATTGAGGCCTTGGTCCTCGTGGCGGTGGTCACAGGTTCGATTCCTGGCCTGGTGACATTTGCTGCGTGTTTTCCCCCTCTCTTATTGCCCTCTTAACCAAATTAATTAACCAAAGTAAGTAATTAACCAAATTACACACAGGACTGTTTATGAATTAAGAGACTTTAAATTTACACTAAAATGCAGAGCATCTGAGTAAATAGGGTTGAACACAAATGCACACAACATTTAGTAAAAACAACATAAAACATTTTCACAAATACGTTTCTACTTGCACAAATATGCACAACTTTGTCTCTCACATAAAATCCCCGCGAAACATATTGAAGTTTGTAGTATTAATCTGGTTACTATGTGATGTTTGATGTTGCAGCTGCATGTAACACAAAAGCTTTTGTGTTAAATAGCTAAAGTGGACTCAAACTACCTAACACAGACAGACACCTACAGAAATGTACATCACATTGACGAGCTTTAGCTCTTGGGTACTTACTGTGCAATTTGATCTGAGTTTAAATGAAATAACAACAAAAAGAACAACTTATTGCCAGTTAGTTAAAGGGCTAAATGACAGACAGACTGTTCTGGCATTTCAGTTCTGAAACCAATTTTCTCCATTATCCCTGCATGATGATAAAAAAGGAGAATTACCTTGCAGCCAGTCCAGCCCTTCCTGCAAGCCTTCTCCTTTGATAGCATTGCTGGCACTGAAAAATAAAATGTGTAGCGGTTAAGTCGTTTATGGAGCATTCCCTTTCTCCAGCCTTTTTTTCTTGGACCCTGACTGTTTAAAGCTGTCCAGCTCTTAATCCATTCGGCCTCCACCTGTCTAATGAGTAAACAAGGAGGAGGAAAACACATGTATGCAAGAGAGCCAAGCTGCTGAATAACTCCATGTGGCTCAGTCTCTCTGCAATGTTTAACCACGAATGAAGCAAAACTGGAAAGTCTGTCCCTGATTATGAACAGCAAGTAAACACACTTTAGTTTCTGTGTTTATGGTGAGTAAGTTGGCTGCTTTCTCCTCCTTGTACAATAAAATTAACAATATAGCAGCTTTTCTGCTGATGACTCATCAAGCAGAGTAATTGATACTTTACCAGATGTGCCAGGGTTTGTCTTTGATGTTCTCCAAACACAACATTTGCGAGACCTTGACCGAAGACAGAGCGTCCCGCAGGTCTGTCTTGTTGGCGAAGAAGAGTACTGGGATCTTTTTGTTGCAGATATCTGGGAAGACAGATGTGAGGATAAGACACTAATTCCTCAATCACATTATTGTGCATCTGCAGCCGGAGGAAAATGACCCTCCAGCAATACCTTTGGACCAAATTTGAGAGAGCAATGAAACAATTTGATTGCCATCTACCTACTTTATTTCATCTTACACTATGCGAATGCTCTGTCATGCTGATGAAAATTTATCGTTTGAAAGCATCAGGGCAGATTTAGAAAATTACTTTTTTCATCCCCAACTGAAAAAAGTTGATACTTAAAAATAGAAAAGAAATGAAACAAAAATACAAATGTTGCAGCAAAGATCAGGTCCTCTATCCTGACACAGCGAGACGCTGTGAGTTTCAAAGACTTGATCCGCATGTAGATGAACTGTACAAAACAGAAACATCACAAAGATGCACCTTTTTCCAATGTCACATTTGTATTTTTAATGACAAGATGAGAACCAGCATCACAGCACTCAATAAAGATTTTTAATAATTAAAGTTGGAAATCAAAATTCCAAGTCTGACTTGATCACAAACCCTATAAAATAATTGAAAGCGAAACTAAATGCAGTTAATTTGTAATAATGGAAAAATACATCTCAATAGACAAGCTTGGATTAAATACACGTAAGCTTTTAGTTGTAAAATGTTCACATAGTGGCCATATTGGACACTTCTTAGACTAAAACTTCTATATTTATGAATTAGGTAAAAAAATAAATGTATACTTATTGTACCTTCATGGTTGAGGAGATTATCGAGCTCCTCCTTTGCCACAACCATTCTCAGTTTGTCGCTGCTGTCAATGACGAATATGATTGCGTTGCTTTCTCTATTAAAAAACAATCACCAGCATAATAATTGATAACTTGCATGTAGAATATGCGAACATCGTCTATTTTTGTGCCCTACTTGTAATAATGCTCCCACAGGCTTCTGTATCTGCTTTGGCCTGACATGTCAAAGACTGTGAAGGACAGGCTGCATGCGGAAAGAAAAGCAGCATGAGTGACGTAACATCAGCCAGATTCTGAAATACTGAAATGTTTTTGCGTTTTACCTCGAACTCTTGAACTTTTCAATGTTGAAGCCAATCGTTGGGACTATTTCTTGAGCCGCTGTCTACATGCACACACATTTGCACACACGCACAGACACATGCAGACACACAAATAAAGACAAGTAATAGCAAAAGTATGTCAACTATGAAACAAGGGGAGGTATGACGTGGGCTTTACCTGACTAACATGTTTCCACTCTTCTGACAATGGACCTAAATGATTTGGATGCTGAAAACGAATGATTGCAAAGAAATAATAATAATAGGCATCCAAATGTATACTTTAATGGATTTTAAGATAATTTATCAGCCAAGTAATTGTGTTTAGTCTCAAGAGGAGGCTGAAGAATGAAACCAACATCTCAGAACTTACATTAGATGGTTTGAGCTGGTTGATGATTGTCGTTTTGCCGCCGTTGTCCAGACCCAAGCACAAAACGTTGACTTCTTTCTTCCTTAGGCCAAGCCAGCCTGACAGTTTATCAAGCAGCCCCATTCCACTCGGCTTGATGCAACACCATGTAGATTTTCAACACATTACCCCATAGATGGCCCGATTCGATCAGGACCAGACGTGTTTGCAGATTTTCTCTAAAGCGAATGTTAATGATAAAACATAGGCTTCTCCAGCGCTCCTCCGCTCTCGCTGTGAATAGATGAGATGCTGCCTGGCCATCGCCAGCTTGTGGCAGGTAATCCTATTACGGTGAATTAAATCCAGTGAACCACCCGGTGGCCTGCTCGTGGAGTGTGGAGCTCTGCAGGCCCCCAATCCTGATGCATTTGATTTATTACACTGTAACACTCTGAAGGATCCCCCCCTTTAGCTGCTGGGGCCTGTTATAGAAACATGGCACCCAACAGAAGAAGATGCAGCTCTTTTGTTTCTTGCAACCACTGACTCACATGTTGATTAAAAGAATCACTCATTTTCGGACAAACGTAGGTCTGACGTGTCACTTTTTTTTTTTTTTACAGCAGCAAATATTAAACTTTTCCATGGGATGTTTGAAACATGCATGTCCAACAGCTTCATTTTTTGGCTGTTACTAAGTAACAATAACTTGCAAAAACAACAGTACCTCTGTAACCTTTTCACATTTTGTCAAGCTACAACCACAAACTTTGAGTTAGCTTTTGGGGATTTTATGTGAGAAAACACAAAGTAAAGCCTGACTTTGAGGTGGAAGGAAAAATAATCATGGTTTTCTCTTGGTTCACAGATAAAACCCTAAAATGCGTACATATTCAGCCTCTCTGCTTCTTTTAACAACCTGAAACATGGTGGTGGCAGCAACACGGTGTTGGACAACTTTCTTCAGCGGGGAAACTGGAAACAGTTAATGGGAAAATTCATGGAGCAAAATGCCAGAGAATTATATAAAAGCTTTTAGAGGATGCAGAAGACTTGAGAAATGGTTGAGATCAATAGATTTTAACGTGATGATCACATGATCATTTCTTTAAAATGAAGAATTTCAGTCATTGGATCTGAAATATTTGTAAAGACACAGCCAGAAAAAACGACAAATGTAATAAATATTTATCAATTTTCTTCCACTTCACATTACTTTATGTTGGTCTTCCACATAATTCTGATATTACTCTTTAGTACGGTGTCATAATGTGACAAAATTTCCTTGGTTTTGGTTTAAGCGCTATATATTCACTGGAAGATTTACTGAAACACGATTTTCCATCTTCTAAGTCGACTTTGACAAAAATATTTACCACCCTCTCACCTGGAAATACAACAAAATCCCCTGAGCAGCCAGCCACCAGAACCGTTCATCTTTATTTGCAAATAAATATCCGCTGTAACTGCCTCTTACAGTGTGCAAGATCTACAACATCTCTTTGGAAATGATAGAAAAATAAAATACAAGAATTATAATAAGTATACTTGTACTTTGTACAAAAGAACGTTCTAACATTGCTCAGCAGTAGAACATGCTAAACAAACAGCATCTGATAATCTCAGAAGTCATGTAGAGGGGTGAGCGTGTGTGTGTGTGTGTGTGTGTGTGTGCATGACCGACCTCGCTGTGACCCAAAAGGCACACATCTCCAGATCCAGTTGAGTTTAATCTGTGAGTTATAAAAGCTGCAGATAATTAATTTCATACGATTCAAAGAAAAACAAAACAAAACTAGGTCCTGTGACTGCACTTGTGAGCTTCTATAAAGTGTTTCTGGCTTGCATGGCTAACAGACTGTAAGGCATTCTGTGTGTGTTTGTGTGTTCCTGCTCATGCTAAAATGACACAAGATGAATTATGATGCTGCTGCTTATGTTGCGCGCCTCTCTTTCTCCTTGGCCAAACAATCGTAATATTAGTTATTCTCTGCCAACATATCTATTCCCACTTCATATCAGACTAAGCTTACTGCCACAATTGCTACAATCTTCACATGACCACAAAGTAAGCACAAGCATTTGTTTAAATCTACCAGAAATTGTCTCCGTCTCCTCCGTCCTCACAAGCCGAGTTAGTTGTAGAACTCAAATCAAAAGTGGGGAATTTTGTAGGTTTTTGGCTGTGTTTGAGTGTGTGTTGAGGCAAAACGACATGATGCGACAGGAAGAACCGTGTGAGTCCGTGTTAGCTCTCCAGATGAAGAAAAGCAACTGGAAATATCTAAATTCTGTTAACATTCATATAGTAAGACAGTGGAGTTTGTGGAGTTTTTCAGGCAATGTTTAACATTCACAATCAAAAGCGAAACAAAACCAAGTAAAGTTGATCACACGACTGTGTCTACACTGGTTGCTAAAAACCGTCAGACCTGCAGGGTGATTTTTCTGCAAGACATTAGGAACCGGTGGAAGTCTGTCGTTTCATGACTCATCTCCCACAGAGATGCTGAGGTGACTGCATAAGACTGTATTGCTGATTTAGATTTTTAAAAAAAATCTTTTAAATAAATAAAACATTTAAATAAGTTCCAGATTTACTAGGGCTTTCACATACACGACTGCACATATATTGATATTAGGTTATAATAATAATTAACTGTCTATACACTTTTAAACATTCAGTAAATCTCTATAACGTACTTTCCACTTCTTCCTTCAAGTATTAGTGTACCAGATTCTCTGGACATCAGGTAACTAAAACAATCGAAATAAACCTTTATATTAAATAATAAAACTCTAAACTAAAAAATACTGAGGTTATTTCTCTTTTCCAAAGGACAAAAACAGATAGATTGCACACCCGATAGCAGCTACATGAGCAAGAAAAAGAAAACAAAGTCCAAAGATTCGGTAGAGTACATTTGCAAATCTACATTTCTAGTATTGTTGCTCCACACACAAAAAGTACGGCTGTTGCAACAAGGCATTACATTCCCCTAAGTGAGGGCCTGGGCCAGTCTGTGGAGTCAATCAGGCTGGAGTAGTCTGGCAGAACCAGGTGTACGACGTGAGGGGTTTTCAGTAGAAAAAAAGTCCAAAGGGAAGAGTAGGAGACCAGGGAGATTTACGCTGGAATAGTCCTTTCAATGACGTCCTGCATGAGATGAGGACTCGACACTCAGGCACAGGCTGTAGACCGTCCCTTGGCTGGGTTAGACTTCACTTCCTCCTGTCTCGACTACCTGTCCGTCCCAGGCTGCAACAAAAACGGGCGTCCTCATACATGGAAGCCCTTCTCCTGTTCGTGCAGCAGCTGAAACTGAAGGGTCTGTATGCTGCTGATGATCCGCCTCTGGTGGCCGATCAGCTCCACTCCAATACGCCTCACATCTCTAGGCCAAGACGGGGAGAAACAAACAGAGAGACACTTCAACTATGATGGCATGTTTGTTTGGATTTATCTACAGCAGTTTTCCTAAACTTCTTCAGGCTTAGGACCATTTAACTCATCTAACAAACACTGATGGACCACCTAAAACATCATCTTAATACATACAACCGGAAATGAAAATATCAGTCTCTTAATAGACTTATTGTTTTCTTTCTTCAATCTAAGGAGAACCATACTCTGTACTCGGGGCGTTTTTGAGTTATTTACATATTCCAATCATGTCAAACACATGGAAATAAAAATGATACGTTGTACTACCAAGTGTTGTGAGTATTAATAACAATTTAGGGCTATTTGTAATTGGAAGCACAATAAAAGAAAAATAGACTTGAGTTGCTTTGGGAGAAACAAAAATCCTCTTCTGCACCATTAAATATAACAATGATGCACCCATTGTTTTCAATTGTATTTATCTGCTGTATTTAATTAATTTAATTTAATCATTTTTAATTAAATAACAATAATAGCCGCTGGCGTGTGAGCGGAGAATCACAAACAAGCAAAGCCCTAAAAGACAAGGAACAGTTCTTACTGCGACTTAAGTCTTACCGGAATAGAGCCGTTCAAAAGAATCGAAAAACATCAATACTCTCAGCTTGGGTTCCTCTAATCATATAATAGTCCTGTCTTTGTTTTCTTTTCACCAGTATCTCCAGTTTTTCTTTTAAGAAACTTATCCATTATTATTTTTAAACACAATTTTTCGGTAAGCTAGCTGGGTGCGTCGCACTTTGAGCTGACGTCAAGGCACATAAACGGTCGTTTTCCTGCAGTACCTAGGGGACCACTGGGGGGCGCCAACGGACCACAGTTTGAGAAAGACTGATCGACAGAACAATGTCAGCTGTTTAGCCTCATAAAAAGTAGTGCCAACTTCAAATACCCACAGAGGCTTGCAAAAGTACTCATACCGCATGAAGTGTCGAAGAGTAGGAGCTTCTAAAAGAGACTGTCTGTCCACATCAGTTCTCAAGTTCCACCAACACTCAATAAAATTTAGGTGTGGACTTTGACTGGGCCTTTCCAACACATAAATATGCTTTGATCTAAATCTGTCTATTGAAGCTCTGGTCATATATTAACTGTTGATGGGATATTAAAAGGTGAACCTCTGTCTTTGTCTCAGAATTATTCACACTAACAGGTTTTCTCTCTGGACTGCTCTATAGTTAGCTTCATCTCTCTTCCCATTAACTCTGAGCAGCTCAGCTGTCCCTTTTGGGGAAGAGCATCCCTCCATTTGTGCAGCTGATGTAGCATCACGCAGAGCAAAGGCCATGTCCCTTACAGAGCTCGTGGCAAACTTGTGAATTGACCTCCTTATGGCTTCCTTTTAACAACAATTTTCTGCTTGCTACTCTTCTGTAAAGGCCAGATTTGTGGAGTGCACAACTAGTTGTCCATCCATCCATTAACTAGGCTGATGCTTGTAGCGGCCATTCGGTGGGAGTCAGAGTACACCCTGGACAGGTTGCCAGTCCATCACAGGGCAACACAGAGACACACAAGCACACAGACCCCAGGTGTCCTGTTGACGTATTCTCCCATCTTTAATTGTGATTTCTGCAGCTCTCCCAGAGTTACCATGGGTCTCTTAACTGATTCTCTCAACGGTCACCTACTATACTTCCTTAAACTGGTTAGGATACAAAACATTTTTTTGTACAAAATCATTTTTAGGCATTAGGATTTTAATCAGCTACTTTGAGCTGTTTTAGAGCCTCTTGTCACTTTAAATCCAAATAAGCTGCTGCTGGAAACTCAATGTTTATACTCCCACGTGAAAATGGCTGCAGATAGATGTGCAATTATAAAACTGTACATCTTTGAAAAGCAGAAGTAGAGCCTCCTGCACAACCAACAAGAATGCGGCAATTAGTTTCTGGATGGTAAGTCAACAACAAAACACTTCTCTTTCCTAGCAGCCATTGTACATGCCAGAGTTCCGCTTGGGTTGCTAGGTGACGACTAGTTGGGCTTTGCTGGGGTTGCTAGGTGACGAGCTCCGCTTCGCTGAGGGGCAGTGCCTGCTGTTTGTGACTTAACAATTTAGAGGTTTCTACACTTGGTAGCCGTACTCTTTATTAGTCATTTAATTGCTCTGAGTTTTATTGCGGATTATCAGAGTTTATTATCCGAGTATCATTTTTTCTTCCACAGATAAATTACTTTCTATGGGTTCGTTGCACAATATCCCAATAAAAAAGTTCATGTTTGTTGTTTTAAGGTGACAAAATTTAAAAGATCTCAAGGGAAATCAACAATAAATCAACAGTTTGGCAAGGCAATATAAACCCCACTCAATAAGAGATTACCCAATACAGGTTTATTTACACAGAGCAAAAGCAGTCAGGGTATCCCCATCTGTGCTTTTGATTTTATGCTTTTCTTCCTGTCATTAGGTAAAGATTTTTTTTAAAGCACTTTGACTCACTCAATACTCATCCTCGCCACAGAATCCAATGTGTTGAAGCCTGCTGCCATAAAATTGCTTTTGTACTGAGTCATCTTTATAGAATCGAGCCAGTCGCCAACAGAGATGAACATTGGGTAATCCATGTCCTCCGCCGGGGATTCTGGTAGACTGATATGAGGAAAAAAAACCCAGAAGATTAGTTAATGTTAGATCATGCATGAATTCAGACCACAGATAGGAGAATGTGAAAACCAGCAGAAACGACACAAAGCTTTCTACCTGAAACCACAAATCCCCCCCTCATATTTTGCCCAGAGGGGAAAGTACTTTCAAAGATAGAAAAACCTTCCCTGAACACATCCTTTTAAAGTAAGCCGATTTCCTTTTAATGTTTCACCAGAACGTCTGCGGTTCTGTACCTCTGGAGGTCCTCTACCAGCGGCAGCAGGCTGCTGGGGTTACGAATTAGTTTATCCAGGAAGGAAACGATATCCACGAACTTCGGTCGATGATTCCTCTCTTTCTGCCAGCAGTGCAGCATCAGCTGGTGCAGGGCCACAGGGCAGCCCATCGGTGCCGGCAGCCGATAGCCCTCTTCAATGGACAGAATCACCTGGAGAAATAATTGGGTGTGATAAAAGGGTTAACGTGAGAAAAGGCCACTTTGTAAGAATTGACTTAGCTAAAGAAATCGATATGTTAGGTCGAAAAGTTGGAGTTCTCTCAGAGGGAGGTTTTTGTTTGGCTTCTGTACTCAGATCATGTTCTGGAGAACAGATTCTTCTGCTGCTTCACTCTTTCTGCAAGGCCCAAGGATGCTGCTTTCTATCTACTAATTATTTACAGCATTTTTACTCAATTTATGTTCAGTTTAATCTCTGACATAGCATTGACAAAGTATCAAATTAACGACTATTTATCAAGAAATCAGTCAAAGAGATTCATTCTTTACCTATCAAGGTTAAATCTTAAGAGGAATGAATTAAGAGATGGTTTTATTTGTATTTACATTAAGACTTATTCATGATCAATCAGGCAAATAACACACATTACATTAATTATTCCACAGTTTCTTTTCCATTCTTACTGCTCCAAACAAAGAGAAAATAGTTTTCTGAATAAGAAATTACCCCTAAAAGGAGAACCAGAGAGCCAAACATCAGCTGGAAGAAAAGGCTGTTTATTTTCTGGAACCAATCACGTTCTGTCACTTTCATCTCTCTGTCTCTTGACTGGATGGACTGTCAGCCTTTTGACTCCAGCAGCAGTTCTGTTTGACCCGGGGTCACGTTGAGAAAAAAGCCAGGCAGTTGTGCTATCTAACCCGGTTCTTTGATCATTCACTTTCTTTGAATTTTGAACAAAAATAATAACAGGATACAAAAGAAACTCGCTGGTCAAGGTGAAGCTGGTCTTAGATAAGGATAAAAGCAGCAGCATTTTTATCATTTCACTTTCAATATATATGTACTTTTTTCTTTTCTTTAAGTAAAAATGTGTGAAGTAAGACACATAAAAGAAAGAGAAAAGGATCAAATAAGTTTATACTTCTGCCTAACTTCTTTTCAAACAAATAGTTATTTAATCATAACCATGTGAATGTAAATGTTTTAAATAAATAAACCAAACTAAGCTTCCATGCATATCCAGAACACACTGATATATTCGGAAAGTAGGGCTGCAACTAGCGATTACTTTTCTAATTGATTAATCTATCAATTACCACTTACGATTAATATATTAATATGATCAAAAAACACTACATGCCACCGATTTTTCACTTAACCAGTTTAGCTTGCTATACATAATATTAGAAATGTTAAAATATTAAAATAGACAAATAGTCTAATTCCTATTGTATATAAGAAAATAAAGATTTTATTGACTAAAAAGCAATAACACAGCACTGATTTTAGTAAATCTGAACTGTGTGAAGACAACATTGTGCCAATTCAGGAGTTTTGGCTGAAATCTATTTACAAACAAAGGTGTTTCCATCTTTAAATGCAAAATGTACATATTTTTTGTACAGTTTTGGGTGAATTACTGCTCTGAATATTTAGTTCTTTCAGCAGTTGACGTTTTTTTTCGTTCTATATCCTGCAGTTAAAAATTAATTCATTACACATAAAACAACCACTTTTAATAACAGACAGCAAAGTCTGAAAAAAAAACAACTAATTTTGATTTGTTTTTATGGTTACAGTGAACAAAGAGATGCAAAGGCACTGAATTAAACATTTAAAAGTGTGTGAAAGATGTCTTTCCAGATTTATATTGGTGATTATATCTTCATTGTCCCTCGTTTTGTTGCTGTGCTCGAACTGCTCCATCAATCAATTCCCACATGTCCTTCTCAGCGTAAATCCTTGTATTATCACAGAAGATAACATGCTGTAACCTCCATATGTCATCTCTCAGATTCTCTACAAGGCAGTCGGCTATCTGCATGCATCTTCCAGCGGTGCAGCGATAAGTGGCTGACCAGGAGGAGATAGCGCTCGGCTGGTTTTGTGCCTTGGCTGGCCTTTTTGCCTTGGAAAGCACTTCTAAGCAATTCCCAAACAGCACAAATCCCTCCCAAACCCTGGGATCTCATGTGTGTGTATGCGGGGCATTTTCGTATAGACGTGCATGAGTCTGTGTGTAAAGGGTCAAAGGGATTAGGTTGGAGCTTTCACACTCAGCGGAGAGAAGGATGAATCTGCCTCCACCGTGGTCCCTCCAATCCCCGACCGCAGCCTGGGGATCAGTGGGTTTCTCAGCCACACTGATCCGCAGCTTTAAACTGGACGCTCTGAAGTCCTCGGAATCTCTGACCTCTACTGAACTTCCATTCTCTCTTCGTCATCTTTTTCTATCCTTTTGGATGTATTTCTGCTCCTAAACTCCTGCCACTTAGAGGTAGGTTTTTCATGTAAGCCAGCTGTTGCAGAGTAGCGTAAAGGGCAACAACTTTTATGTCTAAAAATGAAAAAGTCTTCATTTGAGCAATGCGTGCTCACAGAGGTCGGCAAAGATTGAAATGAACAAGGCATAACATCTCAAACAGGTTTTTATGGATTCCTCGTACACTGCTTTAAAATAAAGTGAGGATTATTAAACTTTAAACTCTAGTTACTTAAACGTGACCTGTTATGCTTCTTTGAACAGTTTAGGATAGGTCTGCTGGCCATACAAAATGTGTTCATTATATTTTTTATGCACAAAATCCTTCTTAGATGATTAGATTTTAGTTTAAGTTCTGCCTATTTTGAGCACCTTCTTCTTGTCACTTTAATCCAAATAAGCTGCTCCAATCACGCCCTCCCAACTCAAAGTTTACACTGACAGAACCCAACAACAATAAAACGAGTGGATTCTCAATGGTAAGTCCACAACAAAACACATGTTTTTTCCAAGCAGTAAAATCAGTTGACCAAACTAGAGTTCTGCTTGGGTTGCTAGGTAACAGGGTCAGGCCTGGCTGGGGTTGCTAGGCAACGGCGCAGTGCCTACTGAATGTGACTTAACAGTAAGGAGGTTTTTGAAATGGTTCATTTTCCAGGTTGCCAAAAAACACTAACCTATTGCCAAAAAGTGTCTGTGTCTTCAAACGCTAACGTTGTTTTTAAAAGCAGTTGAGACCCAAATGGAAACACAAAAATGCTGGTTTAATATTTGATCTTGCAAATTAAACACACACTATAAAAACAATGTAAATTGTTTCTTATGAACTTTTTAGCATCCAGGTTCTTGAGTATGGAACGCAATACTCACATCCTGATTGGACATCTCCCAGTACGGCCGCTCTCCGTAAGACATCACCTCCCACATGACTATGCCGTAACTCCACGCATCGCTGGCCGAGGAAAACTTTCTGTATGCAATGGCCTCTGGAGCCGTCCATCGGATCGGGATCTTACCCCCCTGTAGATAAAATCATAAGATAAAGAATAATATCATCATTTAATAATAATCACTTATAAGTAAGGGTGTGCCACACCAATCTGTGGGGTCTAAATATTTGGCATTTTTAATCAGGATTGATCTGATACCTGTTGCTGGTGAATTTTCTGTAATCATGTCAGCCATTAATGCATTTTAAACACAGACTGTTTGTGGAGAACAGTCTGTTCTTCACAAACAGTGCCAGCTTTGGCACTTTTTTCAGTTTTACCCAATAAATGTGACCTTTCCAAGATCAATTTAATCAATTTAACAATTTCAAAATGAAAGTCAAACTGAACAGGGCAAAACTTTTCATTTTTGACATTCAAAACAAAGTGCTTTGTCCAAAGGTTAGCAAACATGCTAATGTTAGCCTAAAAAAAGAAAAAAAATCAGCTAATTGCTGGAGACAGTCAATAACTTTTTCTTCTTTTTGTGTGGTTTTCATGTCAGGTAGGTTCCATATTAAAAAATGTATGATCTTTCCCCTCAGGTCTGATTACAAGAGTTTCTTTCATTTTATTGTAAAAAACAAAAAACAAAAAAAACCTTTGCGCCAGTGGCACAAGTTCTTGTTTTAGATAATCTCTCTTTAGCAGTTTTATTTGCAGCGTAAATATTCACATAATTAGTACTTTTACTAAATGTCCCTAAAAAAGATGACACAAACCAAAATGTACTAAATTATATAGATATTATTGCTACTTTGAGTTTGTCACTACAATGAATAATGATTTCCACTACACTTTTTCCTCCCAAATTCTACCGTCAAATATTCAGTTTAAATCTTCAGAGCATCTCAGCTATCCCAATTTTTGTTAATATTTGGAATCTTTGTGAAATGAATCCAACTAAATTTCAAGTGTTGTTTTTTTAACTGCATCTTCACAAGTTTCCCTTAAAAACAACTCACAGATAAACAGAAACACACCGATTAAAAATAAAACAAGGACAGGGCTTGAGCTTTAGTTTGAGAAGGATTTGAAATCCCACTTTAACATAGCCTCATTAAACACACAGGAATAAACTGCAAAGGTTTAAAAGATCCTGAATGGCTCTTTGGTAGCTGTGAGTCGTTCTAATGTTATTACCTGCAGTAAAGTTCTCACTTCTGAAGAACATTTACAGCAAAATTTTTCTCATGACATTTTATTTCCAAATCACTAGATATATTCCTTTTAAACCTTCACTTCAAAAGGTTGTTTCCACATCGGTGTGCACACCTAACTGTAGGATTCATGTTATTATTCCAAAGTGAAAAGGACTAAGCACAAAGGCTGGAAATTGAAAACTGAAACCTTTGAAATGGACCACATCCTGCGAGTTTTTAAAGCACACTCGGGCACAAATCAGGCCATTTAAAAATCCTAAACCAATCACTTTTGACACTGCTGTCCAAAAAGCTCCATATTCTGAAGATTTTGCTTTGGCCTGAGATTTTATCCTGTCTTTACCTTCGCCTTTCATTTCCCCTCTCTGGAGTTTAACCACTGACTTGTGGAACAGAGAGTTCAACTCTGAGCCATAAACACACCATTTCCTCCATACAAAAACCTCAATACAACCAGGAGACTGGAGTCAACACCAAGCTCTGGGACATATATAAAACACAATCTTTTCAGAAAAGGAGTCCTGGAAACCAACTTTTAAAGAATAAATGCCAACATGTGATCATCTTGTAGTGAAGGACGCATCACTTTGCTTCTTCTAACATTTGTCCTTCAGTGGAGTCATCATTTTGAATCTTACTTCATATTTCATCAAATTATGTCATATACAAAACTAGTAAAACTGGTCATACTACTTATGAAATGGTGAGAAGCTTTTCTGATTAAAAATACATTACATATCTATTTTCAAGTTCTTATACCTGTCAGCACTGAAAGGTAAATCCAGCTAAATAATGAGATCCTGATGTAATGGAAAACAAAACCAAATACACACTGCATTTAGAGGATTAACTCTAGCTTAAGGTGAAATCTGTTTTAGTTGGATTAAAACAGAAGTTATATCCCTGGAATAACCTGAAGACGAGAGTAAAATCCTCATTCACGATGTGAGTTGCTGCAATACGCAAACGTCTCATCGTGTTGCCTGTGTCTGGAGTCAGGCGTACCGTTGTGGTGTACGCAGCCTCCGGGTCGTCCTCCAGCACCCGGGACAGGCCGAAGTCTGACACTTTGCACACCAGATTGCTGTTGACCAGGATGTTTCTGGCTGCCAGGTCTCGGTGAACGTAGCCCATG
Source organism: Poecilia mexicana (assembly GCF_051168715.1). NCBI lineage: Eukaryota > Metazoa > Chordata > Actinopteri > Cyprinodontiformes > Poeciliidae > Poecilia > Poecilia mexicana. The sequence continues at coordinate 47,611,829 of NW_028263371.1, read as the reverse complement.
TCTGACAGATACTTCATGCCCGCGGCGATGCCACGCAGCATGCCGACCAGCTGGATGACTGTGAAGTGACCATCGTGTTGCTGCCACACAAAACGGGAAACATTGAGAATTAACTAACATTTGGTTATGTTACAACAACAGACTTCAACGGGCTTTATTGGGATTTTAAGTAACGGTGCGCAACTCTGGAGTGGAAGAAAACAGAATACTTTTAAGGGTTTTTTCCACAAATAAATTTGTCTCTTGTTTATGTTTCTACCATGTTTGCGTCTTTGCAAGCATTTTGACACATTCTCCTTTGCTAAAAGGCTTGTAAGATTGAATGTAAATAATTTATGAGCACCACTTCTTAATTAAATTTATATCTAGACAGTGGCTGGGTTTTATTTAACTGAAAAATCCAGTTTATCAGTAAAAGCTGGATTTTAATTTTTTTTTTTTAAAGTCATACCTCTTCACTGATTTTATTCCCTTATGCTCTGATAAAAGAGGCTCCATTTAATATATTCAATGTGTCTGAATACAAATGCACATCACACTGCTTAGATTTCTAATTGTACCAATTTTTTGAAAATCATGTAGCAATTTTCTTCCGCTTCAAAATTCTGCACAGAAAATTCCAGCAAGACTCAAAGGCTTGTGTTTGCATCAAGACAAAATGTAGAACTAAAGTGTGCATGAGCAATTTTTCAATGGGATTTTTTTTTACACCAACAAAATGTGTTGGAAGAAAGAAAGTGGGATGTTCAGAATTATGTTAGCAATAAAATGACATGACAATATGCTCTCAGCAAATATGCTCCATTATTCATAAGTCATAAAAGTATCTGCATCTAAGGTATAACCATGATGCTGGCACGACGATAGGCCCACGGCACTAAAATATATTTATGGTTAAGGCCATGCTCATGAGGACATAATCATAACGGCGTAATATGTTGAACACTCACTCTAAGAAACGAGTCCAGCGACCCATTTTCCATGTACTCCACTACGATCATCACAGGCCTGCCTGCAAACACAAAACAACACATCGTTTTCATCCAAATAAATTGATTTTCTTTTTTCCTTTGCTATTAACCAAGAATGGAGTGGTGAGCAACAAACTATGTCAAAATAAGACTTACAAATAAATCTCAACAGTGATCTAGTTTTAGCATTCATGTTTGAGACCCAGTAGGTTTTAACATTCATGGACTAATATCCCACTGGAAAATAAGGCACTCAAGAAAAGATAGTTTAAATCTGAGTGGGGGTAGATTGGTACATCAAGCAAACATGGTTTTTCTTTTAAAATATTCAGCAAGCAACATAAGACCTGATCAATATTTAGTCCATGTGTGACACAAAACTGTTGTAAACGAGCAAAAATGAGCCGATTTGAACAGAGGATCCCAGTGGTGTGAGTTACTGGAAGGAAACTGTCCAAATTTGTTTGGTGATAAGGAGAAACTAACCTGTAAGAAAATAGAAATAACAGTTTGTTTCTGAGAGTACCCAAAACTGCACTCAAGTAAAAGAAAAAAGTAGCCAGGAATTACTCAAGAAAGAGTCAAAAAGTTTTTGGTAAAAAGTTTACAGAAGTACTGAGTAACTGATCAAATTATCAATCATTTAATATTTACAAATTACATCATCAGACGGACCAACATATCAAGTTAGGTGGAAAATGTGGTATCTTTAGGACCAAAATAACAATAATTCATAAAAGTAACAATTTTTTATTTTTCTTTCCCAAATCAGTTTCTTTCAATGTAAAACTGATGAAACTTTAACCAAAGCTGCATGTGTGTGTCTGTGACTGGTGAATGTTTGGTTAAAACATGTCTGTTTTTCATTCAGTGAATGTAAGAGTAGCGATACGTCATAATAAAATTACTAAAAAAGTAAATGTGATTAACTAGGAACTACCCACCTCTGCTCTGAAGTGATTGTCTCAACTCTTCCATTTAATTTTGTTTTCTTAAAAGCACAACAAAATATGGAATACTGAGATCTCAAAGCATGATCTAAAAAATGTCAAATTTGATTGATTGGTTTATAAAATAATGGAAAATGTGTTGAAAAAGCTCCTTTTTCAACACATTTTTTTTACACAAGAAATAAAGAGTCTGAGTTAAAATGAAAAAGTTGGTGTCAAGTTTTCCAGACCAAGAAGTAAGATTATAAATCACTAACAATATTCATTCATTCATTCATTCATTCATTCATTCATTCATTCATTCATTCATTCATTCATTATTTACGACTGTGTAGTTCAGCAAATGTAAAAATGACAAAGAAAGAGATACACAACGTAGGAAAATGTAAATATTTCTTGTGCTGGGTGATCAAAAACGGAGGAAATCTAATATCAAACTAAGTCTCCCTAATGATGAACACTGTATACGTCAAAAGTTATGACAATAAAATATCTGCTATAATTTATGTGTTCAGTTGAAACTACTGTTAATGGCCGGAGGCATTCTTAGAAGATGCTACTTTACATATTCAGTTTGCACAATAATCCATCCAGAGCAGTAATGTTTAATCCAAAATAAATTTAAAAATTCAATTTACCCAGTTTGTGGATCTTTGATTTGCGACTGCTATTAAGCAAGATTAATGAATGGAAAATTTACCGGGCAGATAAAGTTTCCAGATAATGTAAAAGCAACATCTCTCAACCACTCAATCACATTAAATATTTAAGAAGGCAGCAGAGTGTGGGGAGCATCTCTTCTCATCTTACTCCAGTAACATTGTTCTGTTTGGGTTTAAAGAAGGACAATCTTTGGATATCTTAATAGAGCTGATTCCTATCTGCTATAAAGTTTCCAAAAACTCAGATTCTGGTATGAACTTAACAGTAACTAATGTTACTTTATTTTCTACCAATGAACTTTAAACTATTTTCTGGACTATAGAGCGAACCATACTTATAAGCCGCAGCTACAAATAAAAAACAAAAACAAAAAACAAACAAACAAAACAAAAACAAAACTGGAAACGTACATAGATAAGCCACACCAGGTTCTAAGCCGCTGGTGTCCCCGCCGCTCTCGGTTTTCCATAACTACCCAGCAGAGGGCAGCAGAGGGCTGCGTCCTAATAAATCTGCTGGATTTATTAAGGACGCGTTCCTCCGTCTCCAACGCCGAACCATGGATTCATTCATGCCGAGTTAACGTGCAGCAGCTCTATTTCCAGATCAACAGGTTTCAACTTAAAAGCTGTATCATATGAGTTTGAAGAAATTTCTCCGTCGTGCCTACTGCTAACATGTGCTTGCTCTAAATGAAAATTAGCACGTTCTTCTTTGATTTCCAATTTTGACTTCCAATGATTCACTTTCTGCTAAAGAGCCCCCTGGTGGTTGAAGAAAAATCAACAGAAAAGCCGCACCAGGTTATAAGCCGCAAGGTTCAAAGTGTAGGACAAAAGTAGCGGCTTATAGTCCGAAAAATATGGTTTTACCTTGCCTTATTAATGCTTATTTATGTCTATATCTATGTTCACATTGATCTTATCATTTTTAAAAGGTGTTTAAAATTATGTTAACTCGCCATGAATTCATTCAAAAAAAGTTTTGGACTTCAAAACCTCAAGCTTCTTTAATATTTAATAAAATGCAGGTGAGAACTGAGAGTAGCCCTAGAAAATGCCAGATAGGCCAACATAACTATGGGATCTCTGACTAACAAAAAAGCTTTTTATACTGAAACAAGTGCCAGTTTCCAAAGCGCAGCATAATTATAAAAGCAGATGGTGGAAGCATGGGCGTTTGAACAGCAACTTGTTTTTTTTGTTCAAGCAAACTGCCAATGACACATCCCTTACCGCTTCTTCCAACTCAAGTTGGCTGCATAACTTGCCATTATTTTCTCTGGAAAGGACTAATTTAATGTTGTGCATTTTGTGTGATGAGGTAATCCCTTAAAGTGAGTTCTTGTCAGCGGGGAAAACATCTTAGATTTTTTATTTGAACATAAATGAAAGCAAAATAGGTCCCACACCTGTCGGAGGATGATACGGCTGTAAGCCTGGACGGTTAGGAAGTACGCGGTTCTGTCGTAAAATCGTAACTTCCCCGAAACATAAGAGTCCTTTTTTTGCTTTTTTTAAATTTGCAGTATCATATCAACACCTCCCTAAATTTGTTGATGCTCTCTCGTCACACAAATCCAGCTGGGACAGAAAGGAAATTATTCGATCAAGCTTAGCTTTTCCTGTGCTAATTAGGAAGATCTGGAACCAATATATAGCTACGCAGCACAGCGCCTGAACAAAAACAAACGCACCTGTTTACCACAATCTAATGTGTCACCTGTTTTTTTTTCATGGCAGGTATGGCAGTCAGTCACAGCACAATAGTCTCCATAATTAGTCTCCAAAGAACAACAACAGATGGAGGAAGTGATAGAGAATGAAGAAAAGACAAACCAGGCAGACAGGCTGACAGGGAGAATTTACCCAAAATAAATGCAGTGTGATGCCCCACTGACAAACACAAAAGGCTTTTGATTGCATGATTTGATGTGCATATTGTAACCGTGAGTGGAAATCCCACAGACAGTTTTGGGAATCAGGTTGCTCCTCTTACACTCCTCCCCCTCTCCGCACAGATGAAGGTTATAAATCTTTAAAATAAAATACATCCTCCTTAATGACAGTAGTGGGGCTACGCTTTAAGGCACTGATGGATTTATCATAATGTTCCCGCAGTTTTTAAAATAAACGAGCATATAAACTCCCCCAGGCTACTCTTCAAGAAAAGTTATTAATATTCCAAGAGGTTCAATAAAAAGCAGAACAAAATAAAAATGTGGTTTCAGAGTAAACGCTGCCTATAACTGTAATTTAAACAATTATCAAACGATGGTGTGCTGTTTTCCACTGTCCCATAAGCTGCATTCTTCACATAAAAGATTTTTATCCAGGAAACTAAAGTGATAAAGGTATCATTCATATGTTATTACATTATGCTGAAGCATATCTTAATTCTAGGTTGATGTTTTCTACCATCATTTAGGGAAATCATGTCCTGACTGCCAGACCGGGAACCAAAAACATCTAGTTTATTAAATTTAATCTGTATCCTAAAATCAAAACAGCTACAAAATCTAAAGTTGCTGGAGGATATAAACTTACAATTTAATCACAATATTTTATGGTATTTGTTGTGATAATAGAAAGTATTTAAAATGTATTTCCATCTTTTTAGGTAATTGTGCAACTATGACTTGATTGACAGACAATTTACCACGTTCACAATTTCTAATCATGATATGACATTTTTATGATACAATAAATATCAATACATAGTAGAGAACATTTCACTGAGCACAATCAGTCCAGAAAAAGTTGCAGAGCACTTTCTAAGGCTAAGAACTATTACGAACAAATGGGGAGAAAAAAACATGGAACAACGACTGACTGTACAAAAATGACTCAAAAACTTGTCTATTAAATCTCCAGTGAAGTCAAAGCTACACCTAAAGTTCGGTATCAATTATTCAACAATAAGAAAGAGAGACGGAGAAACAAAAACAACACACCGTCCTGCCTCATGTTCACCAAACAAAACAAAAAAACATCTCAATTATATTCAGACTTGCAGGAAAATATCCTGTGAACTGAGGAGAAAATGTTCAGGTTTTTTTAAACTGAATTATGACCTTTCAGGAAGTTGCCGAACTTTACAACTCTAATAAAGTTGTTAAAGATTTAAGCGTCAACCTTCAGCATGTGTCTTTCACCATAATAATCACATTATATAATTGTATTGCCGCGTGGAGGGATTTTTTTCCCCACTGAGTCCATTCAAGATAATAGATCATCAAAAGCACATTGAAGTCTATTGTTGGAATATCAGCAACGAGCCGCTCTAATTTAATATCGGCAATCTTCGGCTTTACAAGCCTTTATCAGCGGAGTCTTCATCAGCGGGGTCAAAGCTGAAGTCTGTCCTCTATCTGCATGCAGAGAGAAGCTGAACCCCTTCAGGGGACACATTTATATTCACAGTGATGTCTCAGTTTATACACCCCCTGTAAATACAACCATATGTTGCGCCTGGTGAGTCCCGTAAAACAAAGCTCGTTAACAAGTTTCCAGCTCCTCCCCCAACTGCGCCTTCTCACTTTCTCATTGTTTTCTCGCACATCTTTTGAGATTACAATACATTTCTTCCTAAAACAAACAATGGAAACTTACACAGCCACGTATGTCAGATACACAGATGTGCAGAAAACCAAATACGTCGAAAAAAGAAAAGCAAAGACAGCATTTGTTTGCCACAGACAAGTACCGCTTGAAGAAAAGTTGCTTAATCAATTTTTCTCCTTTGTTTCCACATACGTGAACAAAAATCAAAACAATGTTTTTAGGTAATAACAGTCTGGTTGTTGGCAGTCACTTTGAAGAGAGGGAGTTATTGTTTTAGTCCCTGCAGCTCAGAGAATAGACTTTAAAATACTTTTGTTAGTTTATAAATCACTGAATTAGTGCCATAACACATTAAAGATCTGCTGCTGTTGTATCAGCCTTCCAGAACCTCTCAGGTCTTCTGGTTCTGGTCTGCTCTGTGTTTCCAGAACCAAAACCAAACACAAAGAAGCAGCATGCTGACCCACATTAACACCCTCTTACTTTTGGTGACCACTCCTTCCAGTCTGATGATGTTGGGATGGTCAAACTGGCCCATGATCGACGCCTCCCGCAGGAAGTCCCGCCGTTGACGTTCTACGTAGCCTCCTTTCAGCGTCTTTATTGCCACCGCAATCTCCTTTTTGCCCGGCGTTCTCAAGCGGCCGCTGCACACCTCGCCAAATTCACCTGCAAAACACGATTGCGCCCACACACACACACAATCATGTTTCCAGCATTTCAAAGATGATTACGCTGAATTATTTCGCCTGAACTTGACTTTAATCTAAACCCAGTGGCACCACCAGGGGCTTTGAAGCTCTCTTTCAATGTTTTCTATGAATATAAATTTAAGCTGATTGAGAAGCTGCATCTGCTGCAAAGTTTATTTATTTATTTAGGTCTTATTTTATCTATTTATGTCTCCTTTGTGTTTGTGTCCTCCAGAAATCAATGAGTGCATAATGTTCAGTACTTTGAACGTTTAAAACAAATTGCTGGACACACTGAATTTTAACTGCTTTTTATTTTCTCACTTTTCTTTTCAATTGTACCATTAATCCAATCTTTGTAAATGTATTGTTAAATTATTGCATCATGTAAGTGTAAATTATAAGGCACAGGAATGTAAATGGGTTTGAATTAAATTTACTATATAAAGAAATAAAGCAATGATTCAAATGTGATTAAAAATACTGTAGTGATCCTAAAGAGATATAAAATATTTTTTATATTAATTCAAGATCAGTCAAGGAGTTGCTGTACATGCTGATGGCTGTGTGCAGAAAGGATCTCCTGTAGCAGTCTGTATAACAGAGCATTTGAAGAAGCCTCTGACTGAAGACACTGTTTTTCTATGACAGATGCATAAATGTCTTGATTTTATGTAAAATCCTTCTTTGCATCATCATGTCCAGAAGTTACACAGTCATCCCCAGAACAGAACCAGAACAGAACCAGGAAGTTGAGCCTTTTCAGGTTCCTGATTCTGATGCTGCTGCCCCAGGAGATGATTGCAGAAGACATGATGCTCTAAACTTATAGAAGATCTGCAGCATCTTGCTACGCTTCCTCAACAAGTGCGTCCTCCTTTGTCCTCTCTTGTGGACCATCGGTGCTCAAAGTAGGGCCTGCAGGCCATTTGCTGCCCGTGAAATGGTTTTGTATGGCCCCTGGACCACAGTTCAGGAACACATTAAATTATGATTTTTCAATTAAAATCTACTTATAAAAATGTCAGATGCCACACAAACTGATCATCTTTTCAAAGCTTTCAAGTTTCCTTATATTTTCACTCATTGACTTGCACTCTAAGTACAACTTAGTGCATCCAAATCTGCTTTTAATTGCTAAATTAAAACTTGTTTTCAAATGCAGACTGATCTAGATTCTGTTTTTATTGCTGAGAATAAATTAAATGTTTTTTTTTTTTTTTCCGGTTTGGATCTACAATCCCATTCCTAAGGAAAACCCCCCGAAACAAAACGTATTTGTTTAATTAAAATAGTTCATGCTTAGTTTATTGTGGAGTAGGTAAAAAAAAAAAAACAACAACAACATCATCTTGGTGATTTTAGTTTTTTGAAAATTAGAAAGTTTGGACACCCCTGTTGAAGAAAACTTTACCGTTGCGTCTTCAGTCCAGGAAATAGGGTTTGACCAAACCTGTTTCTCCTGAAATATACACAAATCTCCTTTACTTTGTTCACATTGAAGATGAGATCATGTATTGTAAAATTAAATCCCTGCAATTCTTTTTATGTGCCTCTTGAGGAGTAACTGGACCCCTGCAAACCTAAACCAGTCACTGTTGCTTCTGTCCACTATAAAGAACCGATCTCAGACAAATGGCAAAAGAACAAGGCGCAAATCTTATCAACAAAATCCAAACCATGAAGCTGCGAGTAAAGTCTGCCACCTGGGGGCAGTGTTGCAGTTCCCATCTAATCTCCAGCATCACAACTTCTCTGATTAGTTCAACTTTATCACATTTTTTTTTCTTGCAGGTATAAAAAAAGAGCCTTAAATAAATCCAAACACCTTTTTGTTCCTTAAGTCTATTAAAGTGTTAATACCCCAACAGTGTGCGGCGAGAATGTAACCAAAGCACCGGGAGATGATAAAACACAACTTCTGTCTCTTAGAGGGAAGTTTGTTGGGTTCGTTATCAGTGGAAGAGAGATGATAATGTCATGTGAATGTTTGAATCTATTGTTATTACAGCAGGTGTGAAATGGTCCTCTTCTGCCCACGTCGTCGATGCGACTCAGAAGCGCAGCGCCGGATGAGTGTGAAGCGCGTGTAGGTGTGTGCTTGTACCTGCTCCGATCACCCTCTCAATGCGGATCCTGGACGGGTCGATTTCTTTAGTGAATTCGTGGACGGCCTGTGTGGGATCCTCGTATGTGTCGGGGTCCACATACGCCTTTATTCCCGGAAAAGGGACTGTTTGGGAAAAGGTGAAGTAGAATTATAGGTTTTCAATATCTAATTTTGCCTTTATGAATGACGGGATCATGGTATGAAAACTAAACAATGACTTGGCCACTCTTGAGACAAACATTTCAGACACAAAGAGACACATTTAACCATTGCTATTGATCAGGAGAGGCGGGGGCTCCAGCTACAGTACACTGTTCGATATCTTCTCCTCTTCAGAGCAGAGGTCTTTTTGCTGAAAAGCAGCAGGGCAGCACCCTGAGCGCTGAGCCAGTCATTTAACTTGGCACAAGTTTTTCACTTTGTTTCAATCAACCAGCCGCCCTGATGAAGTGTCCTTGAGCAAACAGGTAAATTTTTTTTTACTGCCTGCTGCTGTTCAGGCTTTGACCCCAACCTCCCACAGGAGAGGAGGCCCTTGGAAGAAGTCGTTGTTCTCCTTTTAGGGATCAATACAGTATCAACAAACTAAAAACAACAATCAGGCGCATGGAGAAAAATCTCAGAAGCTCCCGAGTTTCTCTTACAGCATCTGCATCAACGTTGCACTCGGCGTCAAGGCTAGGCGCAGCTGAGAGACTTATGAAAAAAAGTGTGAATTATTTTGAGAAATGAAACGTCTGTGGTGCGGCAAAAAATTTTGTTGACATTTTTTTCTTGCTGTTTTTTAAGTTCCTTGCTCTCTGGCCTCAAATCTTAAAATATTCCCCATTCCTCTTTGTTCTGTGATGTAGTGACTTTGAAACAAGTTACCCTTTTCTTTGTATCTTTAACCTTGTGTTTTTCCCTTCTCTGACTCTGCTCCTATTTTTACCACTCTCTCCACTCTCAAACACATATTGAATTGAAAAAGCATTCGTACCCTTAAAACCTTTAAAATTTTGTTACTTTACAACAACACACCTCGATGTTCTTTATCGGGATTCGATGGAACAAACACAAAGTTTGCTGGAAATGTGATTTAAGTAATCTAAGCAAAAGATCTTTGAAGATCTAATGTGGACATTTCATGTTTTCCATTTGGGTCTCTGCTGCTTCTAAAAACAGCTCAATAGCTTAAAAAAAAACCCACCAAGTAATTTTGTGGTAATACATTAATGTTTTTTTGTGTCTGGAAAATGAGCTGTTTCAATAACCTTCCAAATGCAACGTTACAAATCAGCAGGCACTGCCCTGCTTCCTAGCAACCTTGCCCGTTACCTAGCAACCCAAGTGGAACTCCAGCACGTTTGGTCAGCAAGTTTTACTGCTGGCTGCTGGAAAAGACAAGTGCTTTGTTGTTTACCATCCAGAAACCACTTGCTGCATTCTTGTTGGTTGTGCAGGAGGCCCTACTTCTTCTTTTCAAAGATGTACGGTTGTATAATTGCCCATCTGTTTGCAGCCATTTTCATGTGCGAATGTAAATGTTGAGTTGGTGGTTGTGGCCAGCAGCAACTTCTTTGGATTTAAAGTGACAAGAGCTAAAAACAGCTCAAAAAAATCCAGAACTGAGCGGACAAAAAACTCATTGTCTCGCTTTGCAAAGCTCACAGACCTGACATAAACTGTTCAAGGAAGCATAATAAGCTTCTTTTAAATTCAGGGGTGTTGTACATATATAAAATTGGATGTCCTGGAGAAATGGAGTTGGAGCAACGAGATCTGAACCTGTTTCATTGCAGCATTTTGTGTTTAGGACCATGGTACTGAAGAAAGGGAGCATCAAAACCACTCTTATGTCTTTTGTAGCAGATTTTCCTTAAGCATTCTTCTTATCTTCTGTTGAACCCAATCCATCCTCCCATCACCTCTGACCAACTTCACTGCTGTTCCTGAAGAAAATTACAAGCATCCACCTCCATCTTTCACCACAACATGTTTGGCGTGCGCTCCTCGAGAGCTTGTACCCCGGGTGTTAGGATTTGTTTCTGCAACAGCCCTCCTGAATCAAGTAGCTCACTTATCTCCTAAGCCTCCCACCAGGTTCTGCGGCAGCCTGCTAATTACCTGTCCATTTGATTCAGCTGTGTTTAAGTAGGGGAACATCTAAAACACACGCCCTGAGGAGCGGAAATGCCCACTCTAGTTGTAGGTAAAAAAGTTTGATTTCAAGTTTGCTGTGTCTCCTACAAGACTTTAAGCACGGCATCTTGAGTCTTTCTTACAACTATTGATGTCTATTTGCCATTCATCCATAAAGGCCAGGTTTGTTGTGTCGTAAACAGGTAGTTGGTGCCATGTTGATGCATTTTCCCACCGCAGCTGTTTATTTCTGCAGCTGGAGCTGCCATGACCTCTAGGCTGCTTCTCTGAATAATCCTCCTGATGGTTTAGGTGGACATCATCCATGTCCTGGTACGTTTGCAATTGTATCACAGATTTCATTTTCAGATATTGTTCAACCAGCTGATTCAATCATGATTTAACTTCAGTGTTTTAGCAAATAAGTAGGAAACATGTTTTATCGAAGTTAGATAAACTGTCATTTTGTTGTGACAGTTTGGTATGAGACAGATAATCCATGGAGGAAAATCTAAATGTCTGCCTTCTCCCAGTGCTAACTACAGATATTCACCACTCAGTCAGAAACAACCAATCAGAGGCAGGAGGATTGTCCTAGCGCTGTCAATCATCCTCATGTACGAACTGATCAGACACTCCCTGTTGCTCTCAGCTATGCTACAGCTTCTTCCTGACAGTGGAGTGTGCTGTGCATGCTAAAGCTAGTCAGCATAACCACTGATGAACAGTTTTCCTGGAATGGCAAGTTGTATGTCTGCCATTAGTATATTTAGCAGTGCATACATGGGCATGATTGACAGCGCTACGACCTTCCTCTGGGCTTTCATTGGTTGTTATTGACTGGGAGCGGTACAAACCATACTGTCGACATAGTTTTAACAAATATGCAAAAAACTGATTTTCTTTTTCTTATAAAGTAAAACTCTAAGTTTAAATTTGACTCTTCTTTACCAGACGCCTTTGGGAAATAAAGAGGGAGACATTTTATTCATCTTAAAACAGTTTTCTGTGATTTTTTAAGAGCTTCTGAGATTATTTCATAATCAAAACCAACTTCAAACATCTTCACAATTTCCCCTTTGACCTGTCAGGTCTGTTACTTGGATTCATCTTAGACTTAATTGGTAACAGTTTGGATTTTATTTAGGGGTGTTGCACATAAAAATGTGCTTTAATTTACTTCCCAAATCTAAGCTACTTTGTAATAAAGTTCAAGAAGTATGAATACTTTTGCAAGGCACTCTTGGTGGCAGCAATAAAAAGTTTGGTCTTAAAGAAAAATTGAATAGCAGTAAATAAAAGTTAACAATAAATCATTTCCTGCAGCACAAAGCAAAAGACATTTCTTCGTTGAAAAAAATCTCATTGTGAACTCATGAGCTGAACTTACTATGCAGAGGACCAGATCCACATGGGAAGTGATCCATGCTCCTCGCATATTGAATGCAAAGAAAAGAGCAGGTGGCTAGATACTAAATGTGACTCACTGAATGTCTCTCAGCTCTTTTGCTTCCTGTTTACTGGCAGACCGCAGCGACACACCACAGAAAGCAAAATCCTCACCAGGCAGATGTCCTTTCACAGCGTCTCACCAAAAGATTAACCATCCAAATTAAAAATCAAAACTACGAGGCAGGCAAATTGATTTACCGTGTCCGTTCTGATAGTCGGTCCGTCTTTTGTCCTCTGAGGTCATCTTGGCCTTGAAGTACCACTGGCACCTGGAAAACAGACAATTTAAAAGAAGAAAAAGGGTTAAAAAAAGGGGAAATTTTAAATGATATGTGTTAAACGATGAAAAATAAGCAATGCCATCAACAAACTGTAAATTCAGACTAAGTGTTGATATCAAACTGGATCCACTCTTGTCACAACCAGAGAAATAACACATCAGACGCCCTTTTAATGAGCAGGAAAACACATAAGTCTACACTTTTCTTCTGTTTTGCTGCGATGTTAACGCCTCTAAAATGTCAGGCTGTGACATGCCTTAGGATAGAGCAGGTCAAAAATAACAGCTATTACTTTCTCTTGTTAAAATGTTGCTAACAATACTGAAGGGAGTTCCTTATTATACGGGTTATGTGACAATGCATAACAACCATCATCCAGCCATTTGATTCATTATGGGCATCTTTGTTAAATAGCAGACTGCAACTCCAGTCCTCAAGTGCAACAACTCTGCAACTTTTTGGAAGCATACCTGAAACCTGAAACGAATGGACGGTTAATTACCAGTCCTTTGCAAAATGTGTCAAAGGAGATAAATCAGCCTTTTGATTCAGGCGTGTTGGAAAATAGATGCAACTAGAAGTTGTGGGACAGAAGCATAACGGACTGGAGTTGCTGACTCTTGCTCTAAAAATGTAACAAAGCAAGTTCCCAATGTTTGACAGGTTTCTGCAAAAAAGATGGATGGATGGATGGATGGATGGATGGTTGGATGAAATGTCAAACTAACAAATAAGACGGATGGTTGAACGCATAGTTACAGCTCTTAGTTGTAAAACGTAACGGAGTTTGGATATTCAAACATGTTTTTCATACTCTGTTACTTCTCTGTACTTAACCAGACCTGGATGATATTTAGCCAAATTACAGACTTTTCCAGATTGTGTAGTAGCACTTTTTTTTTTTATCTCCACTTCAAATCATAAAGCAGAAAGAAGCAAAAACCCTAAAGCAGGGGTCCCCAAGCTACGGCCCGCGAGCCGGATCCGGCCCGCCACGTTGTTTGGTCCGGCCCCCTGAACAATGTCGGATCCGGCCCGCCTCCTCATACCAGAGAGCATTCAGTGTTTTTTTTTCATATATTGAATTTTCCGGTTTATATGTGGATTTTTCTTCAACCACCAGGGGGCTCTTGAGCAGATGTGAAACTAACTTTCCCTCAATGGAATATACATATACTAGTCAGTCCCAGTCACCGTTTCACTCACGGTTTTTTCCATTTGCATTCTGGGTAAAAATCAATCTAAAAGCGCGAATGTGTCGTCGACACATTCGACACATTCCCCCCCCCCCCCCGAAAGTTTCAATGACAGAACAGCGCGCCTCCCCCCCTGTCGATAAGAATTCTCTAAGGTTTCCTTCTCCAAAAACCTAAGACCGGCCCCCTACCAGAGAAAGAAACAGCTATGTGGCCCTCGCAGGAAAAAGTTTGGGGACCCCTGCCCTAAAGAGTCATGACAAAGACCATCGATAATTTGCCTCCATTTTTTTTAAAGTGACACACTCAACCGTACAGGCGTAGATTTGAAGTTGCAGTAACAAGCTCACACCAAAATGTGTTAGAGAGGAGTAAAAGTAAAAAAGTACCTGATGTGAACAAGGTGGTAGAAGTAACTGCGAGATCATTAATCAATACAGTATATCTTGGAGGGAATTGAGCTGTACATTCATAAAACACATCACTATGACATATTTCCTGCTAAAAACATATTTCCAGGCCGAATCAGACAGCATAATGTGATGGAATACAACCAGGGTAGTTTCGTATCTGATCAAAAATCACATTCAACTTTATCCTAAAAAAGAAAAAACAAAAGGTAGAGCTACAGCTTTACATTTTCAACAAAGTTCAGATAATGCCAACCAAACATCTCAATGCTTGATAAACACAAACATCCAAACTCCTACCCAAAAGGAACAATGACAAAGACTGTCATGTTGTCAGAGCACACTTTTATTGAAAATATGTAACTGTGCACAAGCTGTCTCGTCCTCCGGTGTGCGAGAGCCAGAGGTGTTTATCTGGGCACTGAGAGACCGAGGAAGCAACAAACAGAAAGCGGCTGCCAGGAAAAGTCTGAAAAACCGCAAGATTAGATGGCAGCATCTGTAAAGGATCTCAGAAGATTTGATTCAAACAGATCCTTGCTCTGAAATTAAAATGGGAGAAAGCACAAAGTGCCCTGCATGAGTCATGTTCGTAGAAAGGTGCCGGGTATAAAGGCTGCAGCGTAAGTCACAGCTGAAATGTTGTCTATAAAACTCTGAATAGCCTATTGAGAGTTGTTTGCAATAAAACACCGCTGCAAAAGCTTGTAGAAGCAAGCTTACCTTATACCCTCGTGTGGTTTAAAGGCTTGTAAACAGTTTGAAATGTTCAGTTTTTTTTAATTCATTCATTGCTTATGTTTTGAGTGGAGGGTTGTTGTCTGGCAGGAGATCCAATTGGAGATGCATTTTTTACCAAAAGCCTTTAGCCTTTTAACAATGTGGTGATGAAATGTATGACATTGATTAATGCCATAATCAATGTCATAAGTAACTACTGACTTTAATCAGGCAGTAGCGACTTTATTCAGCTACTGACTCAATGAAGTGGCTGAGAGAAAGAATACAGTACGTCGCATTAACAATAATTACACTGGTCAAGAGTAAAAAAATGGAGGCTTGTCAACTGTTTTAGGGGAATTTTGATGCACTGAATCCAGAAATCACATTGGTTTTGCTCAATCAGGTCAACTTTCTGAACTAACCCACACATTAGTTTGGGATGCTGGGATGCAGCCATGATGGCTGATTGCTGCTGAACGCACATGAGGCGTTCAAAGAAACGGAAGTTTATGTTGCAGAATGAAGACGTAATATTCAATTTACATGCATTTTCCTTTACAGGTGTTTATTATTCAATTTACAGAAATCCAAGTTTGTAACATTTAATTAATACACTCTGTTAGAAAACAATTTTTTTCCCCCTGAAAACTCTTATTGGATGAGAAATATTGACGGAAATGAACTGGTAATGTCGCAAAAATATCATCAATTTAGTCAGAAGATTGGATTTTTCTAAATCAAATCAGAATTAAAACCTGACCAAAAAAACTAGATGTCATTTTTTGATTCAGTGGTGCAAAATAGTCTTAATTCAGTTGAAAAAACATAGAAACTCAATGTAAATATGATTATCCTCTTTTAAAAAGATGCTCAGTGGTTTAGATGCAACCTGGACCGACTCAGTTCTGACTGGAAGAAAAAAGTTACATTTCCCCCAAAAAACATAAAACAAGCAGCTAAAAGAAAAAAAAAAGGAAAGCAACTGAACTAACATAGACAGAGATGTGAAAGTGAATGAGGCACATGATTGCTTTACTTTTTTTATACCAAAGATCAGTTACCGTCATAAACTCTCTGGCGTCAAAGTTAACAGTGCCGATCATTTAACACAGATGCTGTGGACCTTCAGATAAAAAAGATCAACTTTGTATTGATATTTCACATTTTTTCACTGTAATCAGTCATGACATTTAGTATCAATGGACTCTTTGTAGTCTCAGAGTTTTGAGCTTCTTTCATCTGTCTACCCTGAGAGCTGCAATCGCAACACAGAATAACCAACAATTGTTGCACAGAGGGTTGAAATTAAAGCCACAGTGAATAATGTAAAATTGAGTTTATTTTATAATTAACTGTGGAATTCAGTCAGATTATGTATAAATATTGAAAAATGTCTGTCTTAAAGTGTTTATTATCATGAATTACCCAGATTGATGCATGACAGAAATATAAGATAAAAAGAAGAAATTTACAGTAAAATAGGAGGAAAAATACAACATATGTTGTGTCTGTGTGGAATGCAACTACAAATTAATTATTAATTATTATTATTATTATTATTGTCATGACAAATTTAATTCCCAACTTATACATCTTTCATATGGTAACAAAACTGGTATATTCTTGGTTAGAAAACAGTTTTATACGAAGAAAAAAGCCAAAAACAATTTTACGCACATGATGGGAAATATTAAAATAAGACAGGATAGAAACATCCTTTATTGTCCCTCACTGGGGAAATTCAGGTGCAACAGTTGCAAAGTGACAAAAACGGTAAAAATAAGAAATTAAGGATAAAGTGTAAGAACAAAAATGTAGTTATGAAAAATAAGACACTCAGATTCTAACTGATTAAATAAAATAGCAAACTGTGAAACTGCTCTGCATTAGAGTAAAGTTAAGAGGTTATTTAGCTAGCAAACTGACAGGGTGCAGCAGCAACGCTACGTCTTGATATCACTGAATGTTTCTGTGAGGTTCAACCAATCTGTTGCTATTAAAACACTTTTATACGTTACTGAAATTGTGTTAAGTTTATTTATTTATTTATTTATTTTTTGCTGCAGTAGAAAGTAAAACCACTTCTTAACAAGTGATCATCGACTTACTTTAAAACCCCACGCACGCTTTGTGATTTATGACCCACAATGAAGTCAAACCTCAACTTTGGCCACCTGTGGTTTAAGGAATATCTGTTTCCGTTTGACACTAAGCTCAATTACAGCTTTTAAGGTGAGGAAAGAAAACATTTTTGTTATTCAGACGTGACTTCCTGTTAACTAAAGGTTGCGCAATGCCTCCGTTTGAACATGGCAGGTCGAATAAAGTATTTATAGCTGTGAGAAGTGGAGGTGGCACTGCTGCAGAAAGGCAGTGAGATGGGAAATAATAGTATAAAGAATGAAAGGTGCTTTGAGCCCTCTCTCTGAGGCCGTATCACTGATGAATTTTAAAATGTATTTTGCAAGTAGAGGACTTAATTAATGACCATGTGCATGAGGGACGCTCACTCCCACAAGTGGATCTCCTAATAAAACTTCTCATATTTCATCATTTATTAGATAGAACATATAATTCTACAGCCTGTTTCCTATAGAGGCAAAGTTTATAAAAGGATGATCTAAGTTTCACTTTTAGTTGATCGTTAAAAAGTTAACTTTGCCAATTTGTCTTTCTTTTTCCAGTAAAGACGGGTCAATGCATTTCAAGTTTTAGCATTAATACAATATAGGCTCACAGAAATTAACTCTAAAAACACAAACCATTGCCGACAGCGAGATTAAGTCTGTGTTGATTTTTTTTGGCGGTTCAACGGGGTTTCTTCCCAATGGGAATAACATAACAAATCACCGAAGACGTCGTTTAAATGAATGGCAGCCAAGTAGGAGAAAACAGTCCGGAGGGTTGACCCAACACCCAACAGAGACGGGATAGAAACAGAAACAGACAGCTCCCACTGTGACACTGGCACTTCAGCGGAGAGCCCTGTCTTCACTGTCACTGCTGCAGACAGGCCTGCCTCTCCCGCAGCTCTGAGGATTCACATCACTGTGATCCGGACCGAGCGCGCCGCTGCCCTGCCTGGGACGAGCGGACGGACAGAGGTCAGCTGTGTCGGTGCTGGTCAGGTTTCAGTGAAATGTTGATCCAATAAACTCCATATGTTCACAAAAAAATGGCTGAAAATAGAATAACTTATCCGTAAAGTCTGAAGAAAATAATTGTTTTCAGTAAGTGTTCTGGATCAAGGTACAGTACTTTATATAATGATCAAACCATGAAAACTTTACAGATTTATGAAACGCAGAGAACATGGAGGGTCACGAAAAAGGTGAAACTTTGAGCATTAGTCAAAGTTCTTCAGAGTTTTTCCATCTTACACATTGTGTACATTTTCACCTCTGACCTTTTCTATCACTGCAAAACAAAATCTTACCAACTATGTTTGGTCTGGTTTCTGGTGAAAATATCTTAATGCACTTGCAATAAGACAAAACCAACTTACAAGTAACTGTGTAACAAGGTATTGGAGTTTAAGTCAATAATTCATTAATATTGAAGAAAAAGTATTTAGAAGATAACGAGATATTTCCCCATATTACAATATGGGGAAATATAAGTACAGCTCTGGAAATATGAAGAGCCCACTGCACTGAACCCCTGGTTATTCCATCAAATATTGATTTCTGAACTCTTCCTGAGTTAAAACATTAGTAATGTTGTTTTCTGGTCTGAAAGCACTGCGTCTTTTTTTGTTATTTTGACCATTTCTCATTTTCTGCAAATAAATACTAAATTTTTGCTTGAAATTTCTGAGACATGTTGCCAGTAGTTCATAGAATAAAGAACAATGTTCATTTTACTCAAACATAAACCTGTAAAGAGTAAAATCAGAGACACTGATCATTTAAAGTGGTCTTTTAATTTCATTCCAGAGCTGCATAATAACATGTTATTATAAGTTATAATATGGAAAAAAGGATTTGCTCCACTGGCAGATTATTTAACTTAGAACTAATACTTTTTCATCAATATTAAGAGATTATTGACTAAAACGAAGCTTTTATCTCATGCTGAAAAGTTACTTGTAAATTAGTTTTGTCCTTTTTTGTGTAGAAACGAGACCAAAAGCACTTAGTAAAGGTTTTGTTTTTGCAGCGATAGAAAGGTCAGAGGTGAAAGTCCACACAGAAAGTGTCTGAAGAACTTCTTGCATGATTGCGCGTGTGGCCACGGCATCACATGTGGGCCGCCTCGCCTTTGAGGACTTAACATAATCCGGGTTGCCATATTAGAGTCGATGTCAGAGGGGCCACGGGCCATAGGCTGCCAGATTGGGTTTTGGCTAAGTGAAGTTTGTGGGATTCTGGACACTGATAGACAGATCCGATAACCACAGGCGGAGAGGACAAGAAGGGGATTTGGAAAGCAACCGTTGACCTCTGCTGATGGGGTCAAGCTGTTCATTAAAGAATTGGTGGCATGTGCCTTTATCAGTCGTTTCCAGTCCTCGCCACTGATCCTCTTTATCCGTCTCTGTCTCACTGGGTTTCATTTTGTAAAGAGGCCTCACACACACGTACAAAGACAGCAATCACACTCAAAGAGTTTGGCATCTGCTGGCGTTCTGTGCTGGCCTGCCCAGCACTGCTACACTACATATTGGCTTGTTCTGTGCAATCCTGCGGAGCTCGGTAAAACAAACAGGCTCAGGGACCTAATCAAAGCATCAGTGCAAGTCAAACTACTTTTCACTTGGCCTCTTATCTTTCACAGCTGCTGTAGCAACCAAGGACACAAAAGGAAGGACAACCGGAGAAGACATGAAAGGGACAAAAGCACTTGCAGAGACTGACATAATTCTGAGCAAACCCAGCACATTATGTAAACCTCCTCACCTTGTCTGCATCTTTACAACTGTGACACCTTTGCTCTGATACAAGTTTACACTCTACATTTCACATAAATAGATATAAACAAAGCTGGGTTTTTCTTTTTCAGGTGTAAAATGTTCCTCAGCTCCTCTCCTCGCTCCGATTCAAGGCCGGATGAGTGAAAGCTCTCATCTGTCTCTGGCAGCAAAACAACATTTGAAGCTTTTCTAAAACTGAGGAAAAGTGAAAGTCCCTCCCACACAGGGCAGAGGGATTGCAGCAACAAGAGACGGTGAGCGAGTTGAATAACACTCCAAATACTGACGCTGCTTTTAGAAGGATTCAGTTACAAATATATATATATACATATATATGTAGAGAGACAGGTCCTTCTTCTGGTTTAATGCAAAAGGAGCCTGCAGCATTGGCTTTCGTTGTTGCATCTGCATGTGTGAGGTCTTACTTAAGCAAACACACATTGACAGTGCATTTAAAAAAGAAGAAGTTCAGCGCAAGGACTGGCTGTAAAGATGAATAATTACAATTATGTAGTTTTTTTTTTCAATCATACCGACAACAAATAGGTTCTGATTGCAAAATTTACAATTCATTAAATGCACATTAGAGCTAAAACAATTATACACTTTTCCAATAGTAATTATATATCCTCCTGTGGTAACCCCCCCCAAAAAAACAAAAAAAAACAATCCATCTCACTTAGCTTACTCTGAATTTGTTTAGGTTAGGCTTTAGTAAATAGCACTTCTGTAGAGAGATGGTCTAAAGGGTAAGCCAGTAAATACAAACTCTCAGAGGAAATTCACACTTTCAACACAGGTTAAAAACTGAGATGTTATGAATTCAGTCTGCTATTATTCTACAAAGGGGTGAAAATTGAAATTTTCTTTTATTACAACTTCAAGTAACAATAAAAACCTTTTAATTTTTTAACAGATTACCTGCCTGCAACTTTATTTGCCAGCTAGTTCTTTGTCAGTGTCACATGTGTCAAACTCGGGGCCCGTGGGCCAAATCCAGCCCGCCACAGCTTTTTATGTGGCCCTCTAGATTTCAGACTAAACACTAAGTGTGCTTAAATTTTATATTATCAATCAAATCAATGCAGTTTGTATCTGTTTACTGCCAAATTATATCAATCAATCCCTCCAGCTTCTTGAGAATTATTGTGGAAATTCAAGCAAAATGAATAAATCCCTGGACTTTTTTGAGATGTACTTATAGACATTTTATAGATTTACATCTTCTAAATATTATGCCTTACTATGACTTTAGCTTTGCAGAGTGTTAGGGCATCAAATGTTATGTTATGGTCATAACATGGAGTACACAATCATTACTAACTTGACAATTAACCAGTCGACCATCACAGATCTCCTCCACAAGCACAGCAAGTCGAAGCTGTTCACAAAGTGCTGTGATGCGCATACTGATAAAAAAGTTAACTAGAAAGTAAAAGCAAAAGGCAGCAGCATAAGTAACAAGGATAACTGCAGCCTTGTGAAGCAAAGCCTGCTCAAGAATTTGTGTGAGAGAGGATAAGCCACTCCTGAAGCAAAGACAGGGACTGGACTTCTGCTGATTCCTGCAGGAAAAGTGGAGAGGAATAAAATCCAACCTACCTAAGAAAGGGTTGGGAATCTATGGAATGAAATGGAAGACAACAATACAGACAATACAGAGAACAATACAAACAATACAGACAACAATACAGGCAACAACACAGGCAACAATACAGGCAACAATACAGGCAACAATACAGAGAACAACACAGGCAACAATACAGGCAATGCAACTTGGACTGCTTTAGCCACTCAGACTAATTGCCATCATATGAAGCAACATTGATGTAGTAATTCTTCTAAAAGTGGCCCAGACCAAGTATTGAGTGTACAGTATGCAGACAGACGAAAATACAACACTTGAAATATATCGAATTGTGTTAAATAGATCAATATTTTGTATTAATTTACTTTATTTAATCAGATAGAAACCAGATTAAGATCTAAATCTCATTTGCAAGAGGGAAAAAAATTTGCCCAGGTACTGAATTTAAATGAGTATTTTAATTTACTGAGACGTATCTGTACAAAGGAAACCCTTCATGCGTAAGAAGATAGTTTAAAGAAGCCACAGTTTAGTGCTAATTAAATCGTTTTTTCATTTCTGTTTAGTTGGGGTCACATTTCATGCATGACGTGTTTATATCTTCGAACAAGTCAAATATCTGCTGAATTAAAGCTTTTTAAGGTCAAGTGACAGAAAAAATGAGCTTTTTGGATAATAGGAGGAGTCCAACCAAATACCAACTATCAAACGTGGTAGTGGAAGTATCATGCTGTGGGTCTTAAGCAGCTGCTTAACTGCAGAACTACATCCAAAATCTTTTTATTTTTATTTTTATTTAATAGAAATGTATTTAATATCAAAGTAGAAAATATATGGTGTGTATTTTCTACTTTATTTTTTTAAGAAAAAAATGTCAGAACAAAGAAAAAGAAACAAAGTATTGTGTTTTAAAGAATGAGTATTATTAACCATGTGTGAGTGAGAGTGTATGAGCAATGATGGTGATATGACATTAATGACATTAATAGTCATAATTAATTACTACTAACTGATCCACCGCATGTCTATATTTATCTGTTTTTCATTATTATTACTTTTGTCAGTATTGATACTTGTTGTTTTTGCTTTTCT
The DNA here is from genome assembly GCF_051168715.1 of Poecilia mexicana. Lineage (NCBI taxonomy): Eukaryota > Metazoa > Chordata > Actinopteri > Cyprinodontiformes > Poeciliidae > Poecilia > Poecilia mexicana. The sequence continues at coordinate 47,589,105 of NW_028263371.1, read as the reverse complement.
TTTAATTGTTCCACATAATAATATCATACCTTCTAAGTCTTAATGTAAAGTCAACAGATAGATGGAAAACCAATTAATTCAAATACATTTTACAACTTTTGATAAGAAAAGTGGTTAATTACAAATTATGTCAAAAGCTTCCTGATTATTTCAAAAAGAATGCAACCTGCTAAAATTTGCACAAACAATTATTATTTTTAAAGTTCATTGAAGCTGTTAACCGTCCATCCTGGTTGGTTTAAAAAAAAATTTTGAAGCTCAAATTTAATGCAACATTCATAACCATGATGAATGGAAGTCAACCTCTGGCTTTAAGAAAAGGAAAAAGATTCAATACTCCAGCGATTTAGTGGTTTTAGCAGACAGCATATTTTCATAGCCAACTTTGGTTAAAAAAGTTACAACCATTTATAAAACTGAATAGTTGTTATGAATTTTCACAAGGTAGGAGAAGGTTCTTTGAATTTATCTCATTATGTTAAATATTCATACGTGCCAGTATTGAATGGTGAATGTTCGACAATCTGAACATGTTCTAAATCTGGAGACCCTGGCAAACCTTCTTACCACCCACACAGGTGTTTTCGCTCTCTTTACATGATTAGATCTCCTCAAAAGGCTTGATTGACACATCTCTGATTCTGCTGTTTCTCCAGAGAAAATGAAAAAGTGTGTCTCATGCAATCGCTGCTGAAATATTATCTCCCTAATGAGGGGCCAGTGCAGAATGGTCTGCATATTGTAAGAAAAGTAATGAAAAGAATGAACAGCCCAGTGGCGTAATTTTAGTGAGTTGGTACAATCAGAGGATAGAAAAGCTTGCTATAATTCTCGGAACTGGAAACAAAGCTTATTCTTCTACTTCCATTTCCATTTTTTTTTGTAAGTTTGCCTCCTGTTTTACAAATGGGTTTTGGTTCAGCAGAGAAAAAAAATCTTCCATGGTTGATAAGATGAGCAAATCATTATATTTCTCTGCTTTTATTTGTTTGAGCAAATGGTTTTTAATATATTTTGGTTTGTTTTTGAATCATGCAACTATAATTACAGCTGTAAATGCATATTTTCCTGCATTTCAATGCTGAGCAGGTTACGCTCCACGCTTAAAATGCAAGAAATAAAAAAAAAATGCAAATCATATGAGAAACTATGTCTGAGTTGATGGTATTCCATTTGTTTTTGTCCAAGCTGTTCAGACTGAAATGGGACATTATTTAGTCACCATACCTTCACATCACACTTCTGAGATAAAGTGAGAGAAATGTTGATTTTCCCCCCTCACACAGTTGCACATTGCATCTTCACATAGATGAAAACAGATTGGTTGTGTGTGAAAGAGTGTGAATGCGCTTGAATGTGTTTTGACAGCTTTACCTCTCTTCTCTTCTGAGCTTTATGCACCTGTGTCTGCTTCCCGCACTATAAATTAATACACTTTCTTCTTAGAGTAGAGGCATTAAAAGCAGTGGAATTGTTGTAATGCAATATTACATAATTTAAGCTACATTATATTTTCTTTTAGGCTGACATCTGAAGCCAAGTTCAGGACACAGAAGCATAACAGTACTGAGCCATAGGTGTTAGCTAAATATGTGCTCTTGGTCCAAAGACAGTTTTAATAAAAGTTTTTGCTCTTTTTCCATTGGAAATGTTTAAGAAGATGTTCAATGTTAAAATTTCAAGAGAAAATTTGATACTTTTTCCAACATGACTTAAAAATCAAAAAGGTTTTGTTTTTATATATACAACTCTTGAACAATGTACTTCTTCCCCTTTCCTATTCCTCATTTAATTTATGAAATCCAACAGGTTAGACCTTCTCACCTTCCTGTATTAAGTATTAATATAATTCCACAATTTGTCACATTTCATCCAAATCTTTAACAAAAAAAAGCTTAATTATAAAGGAGAAATAAAAATACATGCTTTTTAACTTTGACAAATAAGCACAAAACTATGGTGTGCATTTGTTGAAGAAAAGCCACTCCAACCAATTAAAACTTCAGAAACCTCTTATTTATGTAACAGGTGTGTCTACTTGTGTGTAGTTTATTCTCAGCGTACATTAAAGGTCATGAGGTTAGAGAAAATTAAAGTACAAACAGCAACATGAAGACTAAGAAACAGCAGGCATGTCAGGAATAAAGATGTGGAGATTTAAAAAAAAAGTGTTAGCTTATAAAACTATATCTCAAGTTATTATCATTTGGCCAAAAGTGAATCACAAAAGATGACTTTAATGTGACAGGCTAAGTGAAATGCATTAACACTGTGCGTCCAAATAACATATTAGATCAGCTGTAGAGTGACTCAGATGCTTAAACTTATGAAAGTGGTGGAAATTTTGTGCTGATAATCATCAGTGTTGCATCGTTGTTGCGATTTTAAAAATACCACAGCATGTTTTCCAAATAACTTTACTTTTTCCGCAGAGTGAAGGACAGACTGACTGTATTTACAGGTGCAGGGCTTTTTAGGGCTTTGCCAGTTTTTCTGTATTTAGCTGCATCCAACCAGCTTCCATGTTCAAGCTAAAAAATAAAGCATCATAATGCTGCCATCACCGTGTTTTACTGTGTTACTGCAGAGATCCACTGTTTCCTGCTACATTTTATTTTATTTATTTTAATTAATTTAATATTTTATTTATTTTTATTTTTTACTGTAGTTGATATTTTATAATACTGAGCACCAGGCCATTTTGAATATTTATTGTGTGTCTGTTTCTTGTCCGACAACAAGGCTAACTCACCTCACTGTAAGCAGATCTACCTAATGGTACAAATAAAACTGATTGATTGACCTTTTTTCTCCCATTATTTCATGAAGGGTGCAGAACTAATTTATCATGTACAATTTCAATTAAATGCATGCTTGTTTTTCTTGAATAAAAAGTTCAAGGACTATGAGTCAGTATGCAAAACCAAGCAAACCCTCAACATAAAAGCCAAACTGAACCAAAAGTGAATCATTTCTCCATACAAGTTTGTAAAAGAATAAAAACAGTTTCCAAGCTTTTACACCAGAAACACATTGTTTGAAACTCACACAGTTTCTTCAGCGTAAATTAAGGTTTGTAATTGATCTTACCTTCCAGTGATGAGGAGGAAGAGCGTGAGGATGATGAGAAGGGTGAAACCGCCGACTGCTGCTGTTACAATGACCAACACCTGGCCCTGATCAGAAGCGATGTCTGAAGCTGAAGGTTTGAGAAAAGCAGAAAAAAAGGACTGAGGCTTAGGAAAGAACAAGTAAATCCATCCATTTTCTTTACACCCTTGTCCCTCAGTGGGGTCGGGAGGGTTGCTGGTGCCTATCTCCAGCTATCGTTCCGGTCGAGAGGCGGGGTTCACCCTGGACAGGTCGCCAGTCTGTCACAGGGCAACACAACCATGCACACTCACACCTAGGGGCAAATTGGAGAGGCCAATTAACCCGACAGTCATGTTTTTCATGGACTGTGGGAGGAAACTGGAGTACCTGGAGAAAACCCACACATGCACAGGGAGAACATGCAAACTACATGCAGAAAGACCCAGGCCGGGAATCGAACCCAAAGCAACCGCTCTACCAACTGCGCCACTGTGCAGCCCAAGAAGTAAATAAATTAAGTATCAAACAGTGAAGAAATAAGATTTTATTTTTAATTCAACGCAGCAGGCGTACACTGTTCACATTCGTTTGATGGGCAGATATTATTGAGAGATGTTTCATCAGCTCTTTGTGGAGTCCTAAAAAAACTGTCAGCTTTTCTTACTGGAATGATTCATTTGCCTGCTGCTGGTTAATTAATTTTATTCATTCATGAAATTGTGATTTAGTCCATGATGATTTGTTAAAATTGGGCCCATTTGATATTCATGATTTTCCTTTTTCTGTGTCTTGTCAGGAGGCTAACGAATCCCAGATAATTGAAAGATGATTGCTATTACCAAACTTATTTCTATAATATTTCACGCTTAATGAATATGAATTAGAGATGGTGGAGCATGGTGATTAAGGCTTGTGTGGGTGTATGTAGGTGTAATGCCAAGAGCATGGAAAGCATGTGTATGAAATGTGTCCCTTTCACTTAATAAAAATAATTACACAGCACCCTGGGAGAGGGCGAGTGAAAGCGATGACCACATATGACGGATCTCAGCTCAACGCACTCTTCACATCTAAACAGATGCATTAGACTGACAGGGCTGGAATGAGGTCCAGACGACGCAGCAAAAACAGATGACAGGCGAAAGACAAAGGAGATAAAGACAAAGGAGATAGTGACAGAAACACATGCAGCTGGAAAAAAAAAAAAACCAAGTGCAGTGACACAGACTGGCAGGTGGACAGACAGACAGATAGAGAGGGAGAGAGCGGCAGGGGCCAAACCTGCCTCCTCTTTCAGATAAAAGGCCAGGCAGTACAAAGGCTTGGCCGTGCAGCCTCTGATCTGCAGATAAAGCCAAACTCTGCAGCTTTGGAAGCAGAGGGCCACTGTGAAGCCAAATCACCTCTTTCTCAATAAAACCTGACCCAACATAAAAGGGCAGCTGGACCTTTGTATTTTATGAGCACGCAATAAAGCTACGACTGACAAAAACATACAAGGAACGCTGTGGTTCAAAACACGCCGAACAGAAAAGGAGCAGCGTCAGTTTCACTTGATGACTCTATTTCAGTTATTAGTTTCTGTGGGTTGAAGAATTACGCTAAATTAAATTCACTCTCCAGAACATCCGGGGTTTTAGCTGTGTCAAGAAAAACTCCTCAGTGAGAAGCAGAACAATTCTTAATGTCCCATTTGCCTTTAAAACTGAGCTTTAGTTTATGAACAAGAAATCAAATATTTGCTTTGAGCTGCACCAGGTGAAAGTAAGCAAATATATAAAAAAATGAGTTTTAAAAGTGAGTGTAGAAATCTGCAGTTTTTCAAACCACTTTCTGTGCAGGAAGTTTTTGTATTTCAGTAAACCGCATGCACTGATTTGTTTAAAGAAATCATCTTCTGCATCTTTTACTTCAATTTTTGTACCTGATTTTTCTACTCGCTGGCTTTCTTTTTAAAAGATACCCCCCAAAAAACATTGGTGTTTTTAGTTTTTACATTTTTTTTCCACTCTGTTTGCTAAAAATAAATAGCAAATGGGTTGAAAATGATCATGTCTTAGTATTAAACATGAGCCACTTAGTTATAATATGATTAGCTTGAGTAAAAATACATTGTTATCACATAACCACATTTGGAGATAAAATAGTACGCTACATTATTTGTTATAGTTACAAAATTACCAATAACATTCATTTTTGGTCTTTGCTGTTTGCTAAAGAAAACATTTTAACTCATCTATATTTTAGGTGAAGGAAAAGAGTAGTAGCGTTCTTTTAGCTAGCTAACTGGCAGCAACAGGTGAGGGAGGGGCAGTAACTTCTCATCAAAATGACAAACAAATGAAGAAGTGGTTTTGAAACCTTAATGTTAAAAAAATACTTTGCTACATTTTGATACTGGAAACAAACTGGTGCCAAGTTTGCATCAGAAGCAGGTGAAGCTCTTACAACAAACTGTATTCATCCAACAACAATTTAATTATTCCTCCTTCAAAGTTTGCATTCTGTCTGTATTCTCTCATGTTTCTGAGAGTTAAAAAAAAGTCTTACTTTCCCTCAACCACAGGTGTCAGACTCCAGTCCTCGAGGCTCAACTGTGTCAAAACACCTGATTTACATAATTGGGTAATTAGCAGGACTCTGTGGGCCTTAAGTGCATCAGAAGGTAAATGTTTCGATGCAGACGGGTTGGAGTGGGAGCACATCCAAAACCTGCAGGACGCTGACTGGAGTCTGACACCCTTACTGTAAACTAAAGGAGACTTTCAGGGACGTTAGCAGAAGAGTGAACTAGATGGATTCCTAGAGATATAAGTGTTTGACACATAACTGTCTGGTGGGATGTTAATGACACTACAGTTGATAAATCATCATACACGTCGCTGTTTGCAGGCCAGCTGTGTTTCATTTTCCCCTTTTCCTTTTACTCCCTTCAGCTTCACACTGCTAGAAAAGCTCATCACAACAAATGCTGAGCATAGACTCCATTGCATCACTGCATGTTTGTGCTTACACTGGTTCTAGGCTGTCTTTTAATTTAGAGGATAGATTATATGAAATGTATTTTATTGTAATATTGCTGGAGCAGGCAGCTGTGCTGCAGTGGGTCTAATTTATACATGAAAATGAACAAAAATGTAGATCAAAGGTCTGAAACTTCAGTCCTGGAGTGCCAGTGGAAGTGTCCAGTGGATGCATCTTTGCTCCAACACATCTGAATTCAATGAAAAGTTAACGACCACACCTTTTGCAGAACTTCCTGACATGATACAGCGAGGAGAAACGTCAACGTTTTGTCTGAAGTGGGTTAGAGGAGGAATGTAACAAAAAGTTCGATTCCTGCAGGACAGTGGCAGTCCAGGACCAGCGGTGTTGACCTCTGCTGTAGATTTTGCAGCAGAGGTCAACAAAGATTGTGCTTTATTGAATTTATTTATGTTTTGTTATCACTTCTTCCTTCATGCAATGTTATTTTGTACTGCTTGTGTAATGTTTCTATTGAGTGAAGCTGCTATATAAATGTGTTTTTATAAATTAATGAGAGTAACAATTTATTCTTGGATTTAAAGACATGGTTATTACATAATTGAATTTTAGATAAAATGTCACGTTACCAAACTGTTTTCTTTGCTCAGCATCTTTCCCACATTGTGTTGAAACAGTTACATTTGCTTCACACCTGTACTGTACAAGTGTACTTGTATAAATATTTGTTTATTTGTATCTGCGACCTTCAGGCTGTGAGCTGCCCTGGATGCTCCTCCAGGCAACATGAACTTTATTTGACTCTGAGCTGCTGTTTACACCAAGAACCTCACATTCCTGACTATGGAAGAAAAAGAGGAAATGACAAAAAACAGCAAAGCTGAGATTTTAATGAAGCATTGTCAGAGAGTGGCAATTTCAGTCAAAGCTTTGACCAAGTTTTTTTTGTCAAAAAGAAAGAGATAGTAAAAGGGGCAGTGGATGTTTTAAATGACCATTTCTCCAAATTTGACCTTTTAATAGCTTTGTGTTTGAAACAACCAATGAACAGAAAGCAGCACCACGAACTGGTTTACATTTTAATATTTGCAACAAACAGTGAGTACTCACAGTCACCTGTAGTTTGGTATTCATATTTTGGAGAGTAGGAGCTGAATCCACCGGCAGTCCGGGTGCGAACGCTGAAGATGTACCAGGTTGCCGGTTTCAAACCCGAGACGATCACACTGGGAGCTCTGGTGCGTGTTGACGAGTAGCTCAACTGCTCTTGTTCCTGGAAGGAAAAATAATAAAAACCATATTTCAGCAACTAAGAACCGGTTTTGACCAGATATGAACGCAGTTATACAGGGAGATTTCATCCGTTTAGATTCGGCCCTTTTTTAAAATCCCTGGTCTTTTAGAACGACGCTTAGCCTCATCAAAACCACGGTAAACAGTTTTGTCAAATTACTGTCACATTCACTGCAGCTCAGTGACAGATGTTGAATGAGGGAGCGGCAACAAGAAGTGCCTTCCAGGCTGCGTTCAAGCTCGCTTTCTGATCCCTTTTGGGAACATAAAATGACAGCGAAGAGATAATTTTATCACAAAACTTTATTACAAACACTTTTCCAGATGTTCTGCATAATAACTGTTGCTGTGAGTAGCTAAGTAGAAGATATTCAAGAGACATGAAATGGAAGACGACACATTTCATTAGACTTTTATATTTTACACACATATTAACATATTGAAAATAACGACAGGAAAAATAATAACTTCAGAAATGTGTAAACACTCTAACACTCTTTTATAAGCATGAGTTTATATGAGTTGGAGATTTATATAGTCATAAGTTTTGCATGCACTGAAGAATATTAATTATTTTCCAAGGATGCCGACATCAGTCATTGTGAAAGTTAAGTCAAAAACTGTAGCTTGAACTTTTAAAAATATGCGTACAATACGGCTTGTACATCTGTTCTAGAAGAAACCATTTTCTTCACCTTTATGCACTTAAATAATAATTATCAACACAAACATGACATAATTATGCCATGTTTGTGTTGATAATTAGCTGATTTTCTGAAACGTTCAAAGAGACTCTTGCATACAACTCAGTTCTTAACGATTTGTAAATTACTTGGCTAATTGTTAACAGAATATTTTTTGTATGCGTCAATTAGTGGATGTTTCAATTGATTTATGATGAGCTGATAGGAAACATTTTCCGTTTTTTGGAGATGCAGAATCACAGCAGGACATCACAACTTCACATCCTTCCTGATCCGCCAGAAACATTTTTGCAGTCGAACTTTGATCTAAATTTCAAATAATCCTTCAAGCACTAATCTGGCAGTTCAGTCCTCATTTAGGTACTGCTGCTACTATCGCCACTGTTTATATGAATGCCATTTATTACTTACGTTATTAAGTAAGAAAATTGCGGAGCGTACTTTGCAGTCCTTTAACCTTTTGCTGCACAGTCGTGATTAATCATTTGAATTTTCAGAGAGCTCGGCATCAATTTGGGGAAAGTGACAGCTGAGTGTTGAAGCAAGGTCTAAGAAGTCATTCCTTAAACCATCTCAAAGCAAATGTGAAGCCATAAATAGGCATTAAAAACTAATCAAAGTCTGGATCACACTTTTAAATTTAATTTGACCTTTAGATCATGTAAGGACCTCAATGTTTCGCAAGAAGCCTTTAATTTTCCATACTAAGAACATTTACATGATTATCCTCACTTAGTTATTATTGGTAATTTGTATTTTTAAATGTTAATGCATCTTAAAGATTGGTTTACACCACTGCAAATTGGTTATTTATTCAATAAAGTGTAATTAAAGTTCTATTGAGTGCAGGATTCAAGATGTAGTCTCAGTGGATCCACCCAAACATTTGGGATTGGAAATAAATCTGAGGAATTTGGAAACCTAAAACTTTGAGTTAAAACTACTGCTACTTTTTTCAACATTTGCTTGTTGGCAGGGGGCGCTATTCTGCTTAAAGAGGCCGACTGCTCTGGAGGTTTTCAACCATTTTTATGCACAAAAAAAAAAAAAAACTTTCAGCACCAGCATTATCTTCTTTAGCAGCTTGAGCTGCAGTGGTTTGTCTTTTGGACTGGATTACATGTGCCAATGAGCCATGCCCTCCCATGACCCCTGTCACTTACTCACTACTGCACTTTCATTGGGCCACTTTTGATAGATACTGACCACTGCAGACTGGGAAGAGCCAAGAAGAGCTGCAGTTTTAAGCAATGACCCAATTGCTTAGCCGTTTCAGTTTGGAAATGTAATTTTCTCAGATAATTGTGCTTTTCCATTTCTCTTTCTTCTAGCACATGAGAACAAAAATGGTTCCTTGCAGGTAACAAAGGACATGATGAAGAGGTACTCAGTGTTTTTCACTTTACCAGTCAGTGGTTATAATGTTAAGCTCAACTGATGTTTATATATTTAAAAAAAGAAGAAAATATTGTACTATAATACTTTCCTGATCTGATCCCAATCTCTGACTCAGGATCCTCAGCTATCATACATGTTATTGTGAGAATGTCAGTGATTTTTACTTCTTTGTGCATCAAACAAATATAAGAAAATTGCACCCAATTTGTGTACACGCACTTTCAAAACTATAATAAATCATTGGCAGTGTGCGTTACTGTGTTTCTCCTAGAAAGTTGGATTTTACTTTTTCCATTTGGTGTGATTTTCACCTTTTATGCTGACATTCACAGTGAAAGATAGTAATGGCTGTTGCATCATGTGAAAAGAGAGCCGTCAGTGTTATGAAAGGTTGCTCAGCATGCAGCTGAAACACTGCGAGAGCAAAGCACTAGGTTTACGCAGCAGGAGAATAACTTTCACAACCATATATTTTATTAAAATGTATATGTTTGTTCACAGTAAGTCATCGGAGACTTGAATCAAGAGCGTGCAAACATGCCACCATTAGCTTAGCAATTCAGCAAACTACATGGAAACGTCACAGTCAGCAAGAGCAAGATGTGAGTTTCTTAAGGACCGTTACTGTGCCGAGTCAAATTTCACTGCACATTCAAGTGACAAGACAAGAAATGTCTATTTTTTAACATCTTGTATCAGAAAGTCACGACAGCAGTCATGCAAAAGAAGTGCGACCGTCTACCTTTTCATAATATTTGACTTCATAGTCAATGATGGGAAGTGTTGTTTCTTCGGGCTGCTGCCAGGAGAGAGCGATGCTGTTTGGAGAAGCCCAGTCCTTCTTTACAGCTCCCACCAGAGATGGACCTGTTCGGTAAACACACCAAGCAGACATAATTTATTGTGTGCCGACTCTATTGACATTGGTGATAAAACTTTCTAAGGCTGCGTGTCGGGGCTGTTGGGTAGAAAGCGTACACAGAGCGTGAGCAGGAGCAGCAAATATTGGCTGCAAAAATGAATTTATTTAACAGTCTAATGAATTCACCTATCTGCTTTAATAAGTCAGCCTCATCAAATAAAAACTGAAAACACAAAATTCAGAAGAAAACGTTATTTTTTGGCATTTCTCTGTCGGCTCCATCAATGTAACGAGAGATGGAGAAAACATGCAAAGATCAGAGTTAGTAAGAGACACCAATGAAACATTTTGTACAACCTTGAATTTTTTTCAAAACAAGACTAAAAATTAGTTTATGTCCAAATAAGTCTATCAAAGTCATGTGGTTGTTGTGTTACTCCTGTTGTCAGTTCTTCTATGCAAAACTGTTTTAACTCCCAATATCCACTTTCAGATTTGCAATTAGACTTAAATGTATTATGTCTATGCTTAGATATAAAACATTACTTTGTAGATTTATTTGCAGGGTTTGGATGATTTCCCAGCTGGTAGGTTAATATTTTTACCTGGCCTCTTAGTTTCACTGAACAGCCATGTCTTGGTTTGCTCTCTATTTTTTGATGATGGTTTGAACAGTGGATTTGAGATTTTCAAAGTTTGGGACATTGCAAATAATCTAATCCTTCTTTGAGCTTTCCCCCAACTTTAATTCTGCAATTTCTGGTGCTTTCCTTGGTCTTCATGATGTTTGTGTTCAAATATGCTCTGAAAAAAAAAAACAAAACTCAAAAACTTTTACAATACAGCAGGACTTATACTGAAATTAGCACAAAGTTGTTGTGGGGTCTGAAGACATCTTCCCACTACACTTTTGAGATATTTTAAAAACTCTTTTCATATTTACGCCACACTCATGCACTAAAATATGTGTGGCTCTGTCTATAAAACCTATTAAAACACATTGGAGTTAGTAGTGTGACAAAAGGTGAAAATGCTTAAAGGGCATAAAACTGTTGCATGACTACATGCATCTCTCTCAAAATGGCTGTCTAATAGCAAGATAACATTGTCCAATTGCATACAAATGTTAGCATTTAACTCTCTTTCATGCACATATTCACAGAGCCACCATTGTGGCAAAGTCTAGTGAAGTGAATGCAGAATGTGATAAAATGGTAATGAAAAGTGAGGAGCTTGTAAAAAACTAAAGTGCAATACACAGATTCTATTTAGTGCATCAGAAGCACCAGTGGTTGACACCGTTTAGTGAAAATTGCCATATGATCATGTAGTTATCAATATTTCTGTCTCAAAAAGTCTTAAGTCAGTGTACAGAGTCATCAGTCTCTGTGTGATAACTTAATCTAGCTTCAGTCAAAAATATGTTGAGCAAGGCATGCTTATGTTTTTTGCAGTGAACTGCTTTATGAATTTCTTCTGGATAAATAATTACATTTTTCTCCCAGGAGACACAAGTCAGCAGATGAAACAGCTTTATTATTATATATTTCATCATCTAGTAAAGAGAGCTTACTCATTATGAGAATGCAAGTGTAAGCTTGCTTTTCTCATGCAAACCCAAAGGGAAACTTAACTCTCAATCAGTATTTTTCTTGTGCCTGCCTGGTTGAAGATGTTTTTGAAGATGTCACACACATATCTGGGAAATGTAGGCTCTTAAAATGTAGAGAGAAAACATTAATGTGGAGAAATATTAGGGTGGGTTGTAGCTGGCTGTGGGCTGGAGCTTGTTAGATGTTAAAAACATCTAACATCAGACTTACGTCTGATGGAAGTAAAATTAGGGGGGGAAAAATCGTCTTTTTAGACTCCCAGCAGGCTTTCTCTTTCACCCGAGTTGTTTAAAATCACATTTTTTGTTCAGTATGAAAAAGAGTGAAATAATGAGTAAAAACTGGATAGAAGTAGATAAAAATGCTGCTATTCACGTAAATTCAAAAATACCTTGGCTTTCACCTGCGCTGTGTGAATAACATCAACCATTTCAAAAAATTAAATCTAACTTAGAAGTTATACTGTATTTATAAAATATATCCACAAAAACCTGAGATAATGTTGCAGGACAGATGTTTTGTAGTTTTAGCCAATTGTTGGATAAAATATTATGATTTAGTTTGTTGGGTTAGAGATCTTCGTGGCCACCAGTTTTAATTAAATATGAATATATGTTTAACTTATTATTTGAAGTGAGAAAGTAGGTAGCAATTAAGTTGCTATAGTCTGTGGATCTTTTATTTAGTTCTGTTGAATTCAGTTGTGAGAATGTCAATGATTTTTCTGTCCAACATGCAACCTGTCTCTTGAAAACAGAGTTTCTTCATGACCTTAGAAGGACAAATAGGGTAAAAATGTAGGAATAATGGGTAAGAAAAAAATCATTAATTTAATCATATGTTATTTGTTAACTCATTTATATCAATAGTTATTCGTTTCAACCAATTCTTTGGTAACCAAGCAGCCACTTTCTTAATTTTTTTTGGTGCACAACCCATGTATCCCTACATCGGCATGTATTTGAACCAGAATTACTCAAATTAGGTTATTCTTAGCTTGTCAATTTGCAGGTTATTTAAAGACAACACCCTGAAAAAACTTCTTGAATATTTTTTACATTCAAATGTTTGTCAAGCCATGAAAAATGAAACACATCTAACTGCCTAAGAAAAGGCAGTTAGATGTGTTTGTCATAATTTTCTTGTAAAATGTTGAGATGTCATGTTGTGAATTAGTGCTAAGTAAACTGAGTCTCCATGAAACAAGCAGACATGACTGGTAAAGTGCTGGTAGTGTAACACAGAGGTGTCGGATCCAGAGTAGAGAAACAGCCGCCTTCACGTTATTCCAATGTGTTTTAATGCATGGCTTGTCCTTAATAACCCGTTCCTTAATAGGCTTTTTAAAATTTCGTAAGTAGTCTGAAATGCAAGCAAAACTTGACCAAAATAATGTCATGCGTGGCTTGAAACAGCTTATATTATTAGCATAGTCATTAAGCTCAAAGGGCAGTGTGTGCCTCTGTGTGTGTGAGCCTACATGCATGCATATGAGAGGGTTTTTTTGTCTTAAAAGCAATATGAAGCAGCTGAAGTAGAAAATAATTCCCTACTTTACAGGAAATAAAATCAGCCAAAGCTACTGACATCCTATTATGTGTTATTAATACATATTACCCCTAATATGACCAGTTCACTCCTCCTCGCCTATTCAAGATAACAGAGAAAAATTAATCTCGGGGGATTTTATCTGATCTAACTGTGTAATGAAGCACTCTGCTGAAGCCCCAACATTACAGGATTTCTTTTTTCTTCTTCTGCTGCCTGTGCCAGTTGGGCGCAACTGCGGTGGTTTGTGGTGAGAGTCATGTTGTGGATCCGTCAAACTAAGGCACAGCAAGACCACTGGCATCTGCTGTTAGCATATTGGCTCCCGATAGGAAACAATAAACACAGCCTAAGTTTAATCTCCCTCTGACTAGCAGATTCAAATGAGCCCTCCGCTGTGGCTCCCACATAATTCACAAAAATAAACAAGGGAGCTAAGAGATTCCCATGAGAAGAGAGCACACAAGAGTTGAAAGCTGGGACGTGACAAAACAATATGTTTGCTGGAGACTTATTGTCCGTCTGGAGGAAAATAATTGCCAGTAGAAATGTGGAGGCTCAGTGTGGATGTCAAAACAGAGCTCGCCATGAACATTTTGATTTTCCATCCCACACAATAACATAAGAGAAACAACAATTCTCCAAAATATGCTATTTAATTAGAGTCCAAATTAGGAGATCCAAAGAAGATCTATTTTAATCAAATATTTGTATTAATTTATGAGATTTGGTTCACAACATGAAATGGTGGAGATTGGTTTTAATTGTTTTTCTTTATCTACTTTCTTGCTAAATTGTTTTTTTTTTCATGCAATGGACGTGTGCTCAGCGTCAGTGACTTTCTTAAAAGCTTTTCTCTTATCAGCCCAGCTCTCCATGATCTGAAGAAGTAAACCTTCAGATATACGACGATTGAGAACAGGTAGCCTGCCAGGCTGAGAGTGACCTTAGCCAGACAGAAGCACCATTTCAAAAAGATGCTGACAAACCGTCCAGTTGATAAAGATGGACGTGAGCCGCCGCTTAGCAGAAAACATGCTGGTTTCATGAAAACTGAACAGTAAATGTCTGACCAAAGCAAAGCACTCTTTTTAGTCCAACTGGGGCAACTGAAGGGTGATCAAACTTTGCTCCATAGATTTAGCTTTCCCCTCTCAGATTAATGACAGACAATAAAATTTGGAATTCCACAGTAAAACCTCTTTTTTTTAGGCTCCAGAAAGATTAACAAATAATTTGTAGACTTTTAAAGGGGACCTTTTATGCAAAACTCACATTTTGTACATCTTTGTACATTCAATTGGGTCTTTACTGCTTCTAAAAACACCCCAAGTGCTAAAAAAGAAAACCCAGTCGGTTTTTTGACAGTAACTTAATGTTTCTTGGTGTCTGGAAAATGAACTGTCTCAAATCAGCAAACACCTAGCAACTTCAACAGAGCTCTGCCCGTCACCCAACAGCCCAAGCTAAGCTCTTTCACATTTGCTCAACTTGCTTTACCACTGTACATATTGTCGACTTCCCATCCACAAACTACTAGCTACGTTCTTGTTGGTTGTTCAGGAGGCTCTACTTCTGCTTTTCAAAGATGAACAGTTGTATAATTGCGCATCTGTTTGCAGCCATTTTCACGTTTGAGTTTAAAGATTGAGTTGGGGGCGTGGCCAGCAGCATCTTATTTGGATTTAAAGTGACAAGAAGCCCTAAAAAAAACTCAAAATAGACATGACCTCAGGCATGATTTTGTCCAAATAATGTAATTAATATGGCTTGTATATCCTTTAAGCCTTAGTAAACTGTTCAAAGAAGCATAATAGGCATCTTTAATCTGATATTCAAAGAGGAACTCCTTTTTGGACGTTGGGTGGACCCGAGCCAGTTTGCCAAACAGTATTTGTGGGGAATTTGTCTGTGGAACGTAGCTCCAAATTATTCCCAGAAAACCTGCCAAGGATTTCTTCGCAGAGAAAAACTAAAATATGTGAAAGATTTAAAAAAGAGCAGTCTAGCAAGCTGAAATAAGTTGGTGAAATTCCACAAGAGATGCTGTTCACTGGTGTTTACTCCAATCCAGGAGCATCATTCATTTTATTTTCCTCGGTGCTCATTGGCTGTTCCCTAAAAAGCAGAAACAAGGAAGAGTGTAGATGTTAGTTTCTGCAGTAGTGCGAATACAGTTTCCACTGTGCATGTTAAGATATATTTGGTGTATTTATGGATTCGAGCTATTCTTGGGTGGGTGTGGCCACAAAAACCAGGGTCCACTTTTTGAAGAGTAAAAGTAAAGTGGTACTGACTTTTAAAACTACGTGCATCTTAAATTAAATGTAATAATGAATCTATCTTCCATCGCCTGCTCTTCATCTCTTCCAGGATAATTTTTTTATTCCTACTATTGATCATAAATAAATCGTAATTCTAGATTTTGTGTTTGAGAAGAGGCTGCTTTTGTAAACACTTTCTTCAGGCACCGACACTATACTTTGAGGACACAAATACACACGTCAATTGTCTTTAATGATTCCATTTGAGGGCTATTAAACCTGCTACATGAAATCTGCCGAAGGAACTGCCCATCCTTCTCCTGTATGAAGGAGAACTGAAAAGCCATTAGAAACATAAGTCAATTATGATGCCCCATGGATGGATTTTTCAGTCAACCGTGGTTAAGTTCAACATAAACTAATGGGGAGTCTTTAAATGAGCTTGACCTGCATATGATTTTAATTAGCTTTCCTACCCTAAAGGCTTCCATTAACTGTTTAAAAAAAATCAATAGAGCCAGTATTGATGCCGTGTGGGAGCCTAAACGATGTCCTAACAGTCCACTGATTCGACGCTGATAAAGAGATGGCGTGAAAGAGAAACACATATGGGAGCTGTTGTTTACAACGGTCATATTGATGCGTCTCTTTTGTGTAGGTGTCTGATGGTTCTTTTTCTCATGTCGGGTCCAATCTGCTTTCCGTTTGTGATTTTTTTTTTCTTATAGGAGGATACTGTTTGTGTAAGCAATCACATGAACGTCAACAAAAGCATTACAAACTTTGATTATAGTTCGACTGAATTTAATTTAAATTTGTTCAATTCGATAACGTTCGGCTCAATTCCCAACGCCGCCTGCCAATGTCAGGTACGTGAGGTGATTCGGAAGCGCCGTACTCCGTCTACAACGCTGCCTACGGGACTACAAGTAATCAGCTTGAGGAAAATCACATTTATTGAATGTGTTATGTCTCTGAGTATAAGTAAGCCTGTGGGTTTTTGCGTGCTAATAACACAAACGATAAGCAAAACTGAAGTGACATGCACTCTAATTTAGGGAGCATCATCATTACACTTCATTAAATCTGGAGGTTACCTCCAATGCATTGTGGGTCATGTGCTGTGTGTCGTAAACTCCAATCTTACATGGAAACAGCGGACGCCTGACAAAAGCCAAATAAGCTGTTGGGCTTAATTACAGAGTGGTTATGAAATTTAACTCAAACAAGTGCAATAACCGATACTGACACTCAATTAGAAGTGTGACTCTTTTAGAAATCTTTTAGAAAAGCGTCCACATTTTCAGTTTTTCATATTATGGTTTGTCAGTTTTTAGCTATTTTCTCATGTGATATCAAAATTTTGATGGCAATATTTGTGCTTATGAGCAGGGAAGGCAACGGATGATCAATCAATTCATCTTTTGATTGTGAAAAAGATAAATGTCGAAAAATTGAGAAGAACCATGCTTGGTGACAAAGACAAAGGACTATATGTAGAAGTGACTTAGTGATACAATTTTTTAAAAACGCAGTCATTTTTGCAACTATCCACTGGACAGCATGTATTTCCTGTCTGGACTGGGGAACCGTTAGGTTTCCCCACGAAAACACCAAAAACTACTGAGACACGTCCAGGTTGACCTCTTGGCCACTTTGAATTAGGAAGATATAATGGATCTATGGATTGTTAAATGTCAAATATTGTGCTTCCTTAAGAAATATTAGGAAAAATGATTGGTAACACTTTGTTTGAAGGGGTGACATAACACTGTCATAAACATGATATAACATCTGTTATGAACAAGAAGGAGTCTTCATGAATGGTTATGACTGTTGTCATGAGGTGTCATTCAGTAAATAATGATGTTTTTCATGCAAAGTTGTACTAAAAGTTGCATTAAAAGTCCATTAAAATGACCAATCTTGCATTATTCGGTAAATAATGACACTTTTAATGCAGTTGTATTACAGTTGTATTAGAATTTGCATTAAAAGTCCATTGAAAGTGTCAACTTTGCATTAAAAGTGTTATTTACTGAATGAGACTTCACGACAGTCGGAACCATTCATGAAGACGCCTTCATGTTCATAACAGATGTTATATCATGTTTATGACCATGTTATGTCATTCTTCAAATAAAGTGTCACAAAATAATTAAAGGAATATTGAAATATATCTGATCGAGATTATCCTTGCCATTACACTTTACATATACAAGTAATTAATATGTCTGGGTTCATTTCATTCCATTGTAGCTTCACTCTTCTCAGAGTAAATATGTTCAGCAATCTCTCATACAATCTCTGCCCCCTGTGTGGTTATACAGGCCGTCTGCTTCTGACGCCTCTTTACTGCTCCTCAGATAAGAAAAATAGATGAGATTCCTTTGACTCTGAATAGCTGTCATCCAAATCTTAAGTGAGATAGTTTCATGTTATCCTGCGGCACACCTGCTATCCACCTCTGATTCGGTGGCTGCCTTTCTCATGACGGTGTCGAAAAGCTCAATAGAGCCCAGATGGTTGTTTTAACAACTTTGTGCACCATTTATTATGTGTATCTGCTGAGTACAGGGAGTTAAAAGGTAATTAAAATCATCAGTCATGCAACAAAAACAGAGGTTGTTGCTGTTAAAGGGAGAAGTAAAAGTATGTCGGTGAGCTTTGGGCTATTTTTTGCTCCAGGTTTCAGAGAGTGGGTTGAAAACAAAAAAGTTACAAAATAAAAACAAAAAAAACAAAAGCAAGCAAAAAAAGTTATCCAGTGGGACGTTTAAATCGGACATCCTCTGACTCGCAGAAACGTTACTACGTTGAAGCCGTCATCCTTCCATTGACAGCTGCCACTAAAGCAGAGAAAAGGGATTCAATGACAGACGGATACAAAGTCGGACAAAATGTTGCCTATGTAGAGAAGACCGATGTGCTAGCTAGCCTGTCTACCACTACCAGGTCCTGTCTTTAATAAGGTCCCAGCTTGCCACTGATCCCTCTTGTTTCCACTTAATGGGGAAGTGGAGAGGCAATGATGTGTGAGAAAGGCCAGTGAAACTGGTCCTATACTGGCCCACCATAATCAATACTCATTTGGCCTCTACCTCTCTTTCCCCAAAAGTAATTAATGAGAAGAGCAGACGTATCTGGCTCCTGACAGCTGATTTCCCTGCCGGTCCCCGTCCTCAGCAACCTGTCCATTTCTCATGCTTTTATTTAAAAGCTTCATTATCCTTGAAACCAAGCATCCAGTATTGGAAAGTGATGCAAATATAGGCTGACAAGAATGATAGGGTGCATAATCCTGCATCTGTGAGAATGAAAAGGCAATAGAAGAGAAGGAATGAGACGGTAGTTTAAGCTACTATCTTTAACAGAGAGCATACATTTTTTATAATTTGTATTATTCCTTGTTTTTAAGCTTTGAGTTTGTGTTAAAATACCCATTTTGGTATTTCAATCTGTTACATTAACAACTCTTTTACTGAAAGCTGTACTTTCTCTTCCTGGGTTTACCAACAAATTTGCCGCCACTTTCATGAGATTGTGTCTATTGTTTTGAGCTACATTTAGCTTATTATTGAATGCCAACTTGGCTTAGTGAATTTATTCACACTTGAACTTCAGACGGCGAAGACACAAAAAACACTTCACCTGAAAAACACATAAAATCAACAAAAAAAGTTCAGTGCTCTGAGAAGATGCTTGTTCACACAGAGATATAATCTTCGTTGAAAAGCAACTTTGACTTGCTACATAAAAAATAGAATGATAATCAAACATGAGCACAGAATATAAACTTTGGGTAGTTTCAAATTCTCCCCTCATCTCGTCTCCCAGTGGGAGTGCACAGGGAGAGGAACGGAGTGCTGCAGCAGCGGAGATACAGTATAAATAGCAGCCGACCCTGGTGTAGCACCCACAGCAGACTTACTGCAGCGGAACAGTCTTTCCTATGGAGCAAATTTCAAGCAGAGCCATCTATACACACACCAGCTGTCAGAGTAACTCATCCTGAAGTTAAACACTCAACTATTACACAGTTTGGTGAAGAGGTCACAACGGGGGGGAAAAATTGCTGTGTTGGAAGGTTGTGTTCTTGTATATTCATGTCAAAGAATGAGGTGAAATGCAGAGATCCTGACAATAAAAGTGAGAAATTTGCCAGGTTTTACATGAAGTTATCAATCAGGGGTCAAATAAACCAAGATGAATCTAGTTAAAAAGTATAATCTGAGGGAAGTCTTGATTACATGTCTGCATATACCTGATTATACAGTGAAAGGAGAGCAGAAACTGTAAGACCTTTATGCAAATTGCCTTTACGGTGAGTCTTATATAAATGCAGATGGAGATTTCAGTTTGAACTTCTGCCATTATGATTTAGCTAAAGGATTGCGACTAATGCGGTTTCATTTAAAAGAAGCGGACCAACAAAAGACATTGGCAGCTGATTTATTGAACCCTCAGAAGACAATGGGTTGGTATTCTTCAAAGGAAGGTCTACCCGAAGATTGAAGAGCAGTTTGAGATGCGAGTTAAGAGGAAGGAAACTTCAGAGGACATCCATCAGGATTGCAGAACAATGAATCCAATCAGTCTGTATTAATGAGGCAATGCTTAAAATAGTGCCCGTTGTGAGGTGAAGTCAGGGGAAATGATCTTTGCGCGAGGGGAAAAGCATCCTGATAAAAGTCTCAGCATAAATCATTTTCTGGGGTAGAAAGAGCTAATCTCTATCCCTTCAAACTCCCCACCTGCTCTGAACACTGCTGAATAGCGATCTGTGGGGAAAGCTATTCTTAACACTGACTGGTGAATGGGTGACTTACTGTATGTCTGGAGGACTCTATAGGAGCTAACTGAGGATATACTGTATGATCCTATACAGTGCTGTAGGTATTTTAGTGAAGCCCCCAAACATACAAGCATGGCAGCCTGTCTGAGCCCAAACAGACCAATTATTATCAGAAAGTTTTGAGTAACATTACCTTTCATTTGATACTTCAAATGCAAAAGTAAATATTTTAAGAGGAAATGGATATTATGGTAACTTTGTGAAGTACAAATACCTGAAAATGTAACTTATAGTTTGTTGCCAGGCTGTCTGTAAAATATTTACAACCCTTGATTCTAGAGACATTTTATCCCTCAATGAATTATTGGTTATTATTACATGAACAATTTAGTCAACAACAAAATTATTCTAAATTAATTTTACAATTTACAGACTCAGTTAATATCCAGTTCTATAAAATACAAGTCCACATTTAACTCCTATCAGTCTAATTTATGTAGATACTTTCCAGTCACATAGATCAAGTTACTGTAATATGCAAAGAGATTTTAAAAATAAAGTTTATTCCTGTTGCACATTTCAGCAATAAGGCAGGTCAAAGTTCTTTACATCGTAGAAAACAGTCAACAATTGAAGAATTTCATTTTGTCAAGTGTCGTCGTTACACAGCCGAATGTTGATTAATGTTGCATTTATGATGCTTCAAAAGCAGCTATAAACTGGTGTGTTTTTAGTCTAAGCTTAAAGGAAGTCAGCGTTACGGCTGTTTTGCAGTTTTGTGGAAGTTTGTTCCAGATTTGTGGTGCATAGAAGCTGAATGCTGCTTCTCCATGTTTGGTTCTGGGGATGCAGAGCAGACCATCCATCTATCAATGCATCCCCCAAAAAATGAATTAAGAACTAATCATTGTTGACAGAAAAACATTTTTAATATTTTTAAAGTACAAAAAAAAAACATTACCAAAGATTACTTGAAAGGAACTTGGAGGTTTGCCTCCTTGGAAGATAAACTTGAATACAGTACACACGACCTTGTAGTTTATTAGGAATGACTTTGGCTGCAGCCCTCCTGTCTGATAAAAACCACCTGAAGCAGGTGGGTATTTGTATGCAGCATCCAGCGTACCAGGATACAAATCAACAGGTAAAAGGACACCGTTTTTACACACCTCCCAACTGAGCACAGCTGCGATAACCCGCCCCTTCCTAGCCCGCTCTTTGAATTTGTTGAACTCAGCTCAAGAGCGGCTTGATCTTCCACACCTCAAGTGTTGCACTAATGAAATTCCTCAAGCATTTTCATCAAAATGCAAAGCTGAAAATCGTCCTCTCTTGTGTTCTGATTGTTTAACCTGGCATCTGTTGTTTGTGACCACCAATTCAGCATTTCCATGCAAGTGGGTTTATGAATATGTGCTGTAGGAGCAGGTCAAAGACACTGGTATTACGAGGTGCTGAAGGTCAAATAATGGGCATAGTTGAACAGATGCTTCAGGTTAAATGAACCCCCATGGGAAGCAGGTGAAATAAACTTCCCAATGAGCGCAGTAAGCAAACACCTGCCTGCAGGATAATCACAGAGAGGCACACTCTGCTTAAACCAACAACCTTTATTCGAGTTGTGCTCCCTGTCATATTAGCAACTAGGCTCTATCATGATCCAAGGTTGGGGCCATTAATACTTAAAACAGCGGATGCATTAATCACATTGTAGCAGAAGTTCAATACCTTGTGCATTGTACTGCAAATGTGACTTTATCCTCCCCTTAACTGTCTGCGCAGAGGTCTCCGCACCGACAGCAGTGCACCTGATAAGTCCTTTTGACCACATTGGCCTGACCTGAGATGGATAGTATTTACCTTTCTTCAAATGCTAATCTACTTTAATGCAGACCTTTATTGAGACACAGAGCAGCAACCCCGAGTCCAAGTTTCCTGCACTGCTCTGCCAGCATTTTTCTCCCCAATAATGCAATGGACAGAAAGCACGGCAACAAATAATTTACACTTTTCTCTACGTCAGATATCCACAAGTTAATTTTGATGCAAGATTCCTGTTACTTATTACATTAAAAAGAGTTGTACCACAACTTTAGAACTAGGTTTCTGTTATTAAAAGTATAGGTTCACACAGCAGGCAAAAGTGACCCAGTTCTGACTTTTTCATGGGTGTCTGAGGAGCCAGATTTCAACCTTTTCACCCCCACAAAATATCAGATTTGTAATCTGAATACGATAGTGTATGATGTCTATGCTGATGTCTTCTTCTGTGGACAGAGGTCTGATTGCGGTCACTTTTAACTAGTAGCATGAACAATCGTGTGAAAAAGTCAGAATTCAGGAAAAAATCAAACACCAACCAGAGTAGCTATAGCTGAGTGCAACCTGCTCAGTTTATTGATATTTGCTCAACTTTGCCAACTTTGACTGCAGCTTTTAAAATGTAGAGAGTAAAATTATTTTTAAAACTAGATTGTCTTAAGGGTTTTTGAATGATGTATTTGCATGGTAGACACAGCAAAACCAAAGGAACTTAAAGAAAAACTTTCTAAAAAGAGCGAC